>NC_139762.1:130944793-132300416 GCF_965231275.1 Zosterops lateralis
ATGATTAGCAGCACTTTAGAAACAGGCTGGTAGCTGGAACTCCCGACATCCCCTTACTCTGAATTGTGCAGTTTGCAAAATTCCAGCTTGTTACAAGCATATGATTTTATTACATTTATAACCAAATCTCAAGACTTTGTTTGTGAAAGCTTTCATACCTACAAATGAAAAATATAAAACAAACAACAGTGATTATAGAATTAGGGAACCAATTCCTGCGAGCAGCCAGAAATGATCCTGAACCATACAGTCCTATGCAGTTACACACACTAAGCTATGGAAAGTAGCCCTTACACGTTATTCATTTCTCTGACTCTCTTAAAAACTGTAACATGCATCTGTGACCTAGCAACAAAATGGTTTGAAATACTTTCCAGACCAATGAACTGTGCAATACCTTTAAAAATGGGATGACAAAAGGTCGCAGTGGGAAGTTGGTAGCTTCTTGCAGTTTGGAATGAAATTCTTCAATTGTCAAAGTAGAATTCTGTTGAGAAAACAAATATTCTGTCTTGGTGACAAAATAATAAAAACACTTAGCAAGAGAATGGTAACTGAAGAGCTCTGAAATTGCTTAACAACTTGATACTGGTGAGAGAATTAAGAAAAGCATGCTGCATATTAAATGATTACTTTATTAAAATATACAAAGGAAAGCACAAGCATCTCAGACATTCAGTGCCTGTTGCTTAAGAGTACAGTTTAAGCTCTCAAAGATAAAGCATGCAAAGGCTTTTACATTTCAAACATCAGTTAAAGCTGCTTTTTTCAACTTTTTTTTTTAATTCCACTTTTTTTTTTACTGTTTTCTTTTGAAAGAGGACTGTTTACTGTGTTCTATGCTGTATAGGAAAGTCATTACTTTAGAGATGAAATCATAATCATGAATTCCACATGCAGGCAGGGTTGAACAAGGGAATAGCATGGTGTGTGGATTTTCCCAAGGAAAAAATCCTAATTTGTTCCTAAGATCTCAAATGAAGCTAGAAATCAACTGTAATTAACAGTGAGAAAGCAGTTCTTATTTGAAAATCAGTGGAACGTGGATGTTCCCAAAGCCACCTTCAACTTCTTTACTAGTTCCCCCTTCCAAGGAGAACTATATGACAAGCAAAATCCCATTAAACACATATTTTTAATATGGAAACAAATGGAGAGCAAGAGTTACTAATGTCATACTGCCTACATTAAATTTCCCCTTGACACAGACCCAGGTGAAGGGGCATCCAGTGCTGTCAGGTAGGGGTTTGTGAAGATACAAGCAAAGATTGTGAAGTCACCCCTCAGCATTAGTGCTAAACAGTGCTGTCAGTCTCTGCTCCAAATGAAATCAATGGCAACCACAGCTGCTCAGAACAGATGTAAATTAGAGCACCACAATAGCATCTTCCCCAGTACATCCAATTATTGCTGAAGGAAATACATGGGAGACAAGAATGTGAGTAAAAAGAATCCTGGGCCAGATTTCACGGTTTGCACGTAAAAGGGCAGCCCAAGTTGACAGACATAGGTAAAAAAAGAGCTGAAATCTTTGTTAAGCCATACCATCACATAGAAATAACCTTATCAATAAAGCAACTTAAGTAGCAGCAGTACCTTGTTGGGTTCATATTATTTGGTTCAATGACACCGATAAAGAGCTTTGCACTGCATAACTGCAGTCCAAACATACTCAGCTCACCCTTTTCACCTTTTAACCACTGGCATTATATATACAGGGCTCTCTCCTTTCCCCATCCAACTAAACTAGGTAAGTCAAACTATATTTTACTACATTACAGGATTCAAGGTATGTCTACATTAGGGGTACTGCCAGTATAGAATGAAAACCCTCTCACATCATTACACCATAACAATATACTGGCAAAAATAGTCAAGGCTAGACCTAGAAGGGAATAGCAGCCACTTGAGAGAAGCTAGTAAGGCTATTTATGTTAGCTCTGTCAGCAAGAGCTGGAGCGTCACTCTTGCATGTTTGGTATCCCTAAAGCACAATGAATAAAGTGCATGTGACCCACTCATTTATAAAACAAACACATCAAGCAAGGAAGAGAGTAAAGAACAGAAAAAATACTTGCTTACCACAAGTCCTAGCACAAGGGTACGCACTCTCTCCCCAATCTCTGGTGAAATGTCATTGCCAAACTGCTGTAAGGTTGTAAGAAATCTCTTCAGTTTGCTGAGCTGCCTAGCTCCACAAGCTGGCGGTAACTGCTGGTTAGCCAGAGAAGAGGAAGAGGAAGAGGATGGCCCATTGCTAAAGCCGTTAGGAGGAGATGGAGCTCCATTTAACGCTGTTGGTGAATGGCTAGTGCCATTGGTTACTGAAAGAAAGAGAGACAGAGGATAAAATAAAGATTGGGGTTGGGGGAGAGATAGAGAGAAAAAGGAGACAGAGGGGAAAATCCATCAGCTTATGTTTTCTGCACTTGACCTCAGAATTAATTAAGTTGCACAATCAAAGATAATTAGCCTTTAGATGGAGCAACAGTCTACAGTTTGTATCTATTTCCCAGTAGCTGGTGCTGAACATTGTAAGGATTGGAAATAACAGCAGCTGCCTCTCACACAGCCCCTTCAAAATGCTCCTGGACCTGAAAAGCATCATTTGAATACCAGCCTTTTGTCAGAGGATTTTAAAAAGAGAGGGAGGGAAATGGAGAGAGAAAAAGCATGAGTGCATGTATGATTGAAGACCAAAAAAAATTGTTCTTTGGGGCAGAAAAAAACATGCAGACATATTTCATGAAGCCTCAGTTTATCTCTGAATATTTTTACTTGTGTTTTGTACACACAACTGACAGCTGTGTTTATAAAACAGGATTTTCACGTTTTAACCTTACACCACCCAATGAGAAGGTTACTTTTTCCAATACAGATTTCCTAGCTGCTAACATATGGAACACACAAAGTTGTCTGTGCAGGTACTAATGCTGCCAGTGTTCCCTGTGTCCTAAAGGCTTGCAGTAAAAGCATGAGGCTAGATTTCAGAAGACTTCTCAAAGACCATGAGCAAATCTCTCTGCTTTCATGTGCCCGCACCTTATCTCTAAAAAGGATAAGAAATCATTTCCCTCCTGTTGGAAGGTTGCTGTGAGAATAACTAACTGAAGTACTAGGCATTCAAAATTTAAGGCAACAAGATGCATGCAGACATACTGAAGACAACAGAGAGTTTTTGGCAGGGATTTCAGTTTGATTCTTATCCACACTCTAGAAGAGAGCAGAGAATCAAACTGAGGACATCCTCTTCCACTCAGGTTAGTTGGAACAGCAACACTCAAAGCACACACCATCAAAAATCAGGAACTGGTCTACAATCAAAAATGCAGAGGAGTATTAGTTTAACTTGTTTCCTATTTAAAAGCACAACCAGGGCAAGCTAGCAATTCCAAATACTTTCAATGTTTCTCAATGACCAGCCTCTTTGAAGCCAAACATCCCATTCTCATCCTCTTTTCTTCATTGATTGTCCTTATCTTTAACCAGGAAGTCCCTTTTCAAGGTGGACGCCTACTACCAGATATAAATCACTGCCACAAACCTTTGAAGGAGATTTTTGTTGCCCTAGTCATTACCTTCCAGAGGCACTACAGAAAAAGCTATGTGAATTGTTATCTAGCCTCTGCTTGTGTTTTATCCTAGTTTTTGATTGCCTATTCTGGCTGCATGGGCTAGTGAGAACAAGGATTGGAAAAGGCAGAAACAGAAAGAAGCTGGCCTCAGCAAGTTCAGCTCCCCATGTGGCTCCAGGCCACGCTCTGAGTGCTGCAGTGGAGTGAGGTATCTGAATAAACAAATACATCCTGATTGCAAGGAACTCACAGCCAAAAGTCATCCTACCAGGAACTCAGTATATGAGGACTGGGGAGAATAGGGACACATCCTGCTGATCTACCCTGACACCACCAAGCAATTCTGTCACCTGTAAAGGGCTGCTCTAGGCCGAGGGTGCTGGGGCTATGATCAAGAAAACAGAGAAGTGTGGAGTTCATTATCCAAGATAGATACAGGGAGAAGAAAGGCTGGTAAAGATTTCTCCCACAACAAAAGAAATATCCCCATGGTTTCAGTGCTTTCCTTATGATATCTGAATTTGCCAATTGGCAAAGTTGTGCATAATTTCTAAAACAAAATCATGTTGTTAATCCAAAAGAATTTAGCATTTAAAATTTCAAACTACAACACGTCAAGAATTTTTAATCATCTAAACCAAAGAAAACAAAGATGTTCTAGACCAGAAAACAAGTCAGATCTTTCTGGCCTGCAGGCATTCCCTCTGTAGTAATAAATGTAACAGACACTCTGACAAAAGTGACTATTTATTGTACAAGCTGGAAGAGCTAAGGCCAAACTCCAAAATCTGACAGGGTAAAAAGCAATTAAAATCAGGTTTTTTTAGACTTTTAGTCTTCAAATAAGGAGCCCCAAAAATCAAGCTGTGGTTCACACACCTTCCAAAGTGCTGAACTCAATTGAATAAACAAACACCCAGAAGCTTTGTGAGGATTGTAAGTATGATTAAAGAACATTGTCATACTCCTTTTATGATTGCCAAAGATCATCCTGAACTGTTGGCAGAGCATCACACTGGAAAGCTCCATCTCAAGAACCTGATCCTGCAAAAACCCAGAAACAATTTAACTTGAGACTGAAGCAGCACCAGTGTGAAGCTCCACCCAAGATGATTCAGGTGCTGGAGTTAAGCAAAACAGACAAATCTTTGCAGGATCAGGGTCACTGGGTTAAATGTGAGTTTATGTGAATAGCTGGCACAAACTCTCCTCACTGTTTAAGTTCAGCATAAATTGTCAGGACAGGGTTCTCTGGGATAAGTAGTACAAAGGCCTCCAGCTGGCCTTCTGCATAGAGGTGAATTTTAAATAAGGCATTTAACAGAGAGAAAGGGACTAAAACAGACACAGGCAAGACAAATAGAAGATGCAGCCTTCATTCTGTTTAGGCATATGTATTCTACTGTTCTAAAAATGTTTTATTTAAAACGTGAAATGTAAACACATTCTCATGTTTATACTATTACAAGGCAGTATAAAAGAAACCAAAAAAATCGCATCTAAATCTTAGTATGAGAAATGTGGATCATTTCATGGCTGTGAAAAGAATAGTCCAGACAATGTGCCAGATTCAAATCTCAGTTACGCTGATATGAATGCAGCATACATCAAGACTAGTAGAGTTTGTTATATGTTTACATCAATAAGCTGAGACAGAGATGCAGCCCTAAGTGATTTAGAGAAGTGGTAACTGACTAGAAACCTCTAGATAAAAACTATGAAAGGACTTTAGTTTTGGTTATATATCAATATTAACTAGACATTATATAGCACTGAAATCAGAATTCTTCACTGAAACATAAGCAGGAGGAAGATTAGTATTTTTTCATTATGAATTATCTCCACTTTAAAAACAAAAACAAACAAACAAACTCCCTGAAGTTGCTATACAAAAGGGAATGGGATCCTTTAAACATAATGGCATGTAAGAAAAGAAGGTTTTCTGCCCTCCTCACAAGAGGGCTAAGCTGAACATTAAGTACATGGGAAGCCAGTGCTCACTGTTCTTTGACACTATGACCAAGTGGTCAATGAAATAACAACACAACTCTGAGCTGAAGGTCTTAACACCTTAAAGATGCATTAATTTGTATGAACTTTGTTTTGCTTAATTACTTTATCCCAATATAATCAAATGTTGCTCCTGCCACTTCATGCACATTTCCCTTCACCTATTTTGGTTTCTGACACACAGAATAGAAAGAAGATGGAAGGAAAGGAAGAAAATAAGACTAATTACACGTTGTGGGCGTAAATGAACTGGTTCTTGGAGCTCCTTGGGTAGTGGGAGGAGGTGGCATGGTTGGAGGCGTCAGCCTGGATTGTGTCTTCACATCCACAGGTGAGTCTGGCATTGTGGAATGCTTCTCAGTGCGATCTGCAACACACACCACAGGAACACACCGGTTTATTTCCCCAAGCACACCCCCTCTGACAAAAACTTAAAACCTAATGCAAGAAGCGAGCCATTTCAGCATCTGCTGTGAAAAATTACACCTGATTATCTACTCCAGTGTGCTCTTCCCAAATTGCATCATCTAAACCTTACTTAAGAAGGTGCAACACAGATGGTAAGACCTCATTTGTAGCAGTGCTGCATTATCTTTTGTTTTTATTTCTAGTATGCGCAGATGCTACCTCCCAAGCACTCCTGGAGCTGCAATAATGCCACCTCCCTTCAAGGCTCTCATGTTAGCCAGGAGGAAAAAATAGATGAAGGGACAGGAAGACAATAAACCCCCTTATGACTTCTCTTCCAGAACTAAAACCTGAAGCTCTTTAGTACAGGTGAGATATTGGGTGGAATATTGGTTGAAGGCAGCTCTCTTCAAGTCTCTTCTTTTATCACCTGCTGCCCTCTCCATTGCTTCTTTTTGTAATCTTATGTTAAACTTAAGCTATACCCCCTGGATCACTTTACCACAGTGCCCCAGGTTATTCTCATATTCACCAGAAAAATAAACACAACATGCCAAAATGGTGTGTCAATCATCTCACATACTTACAATTATTTTCAAATGAGTATGTAAGCTTGCACCTTCACATATTAAGAACAACTTTCAATGTTCAAAACCTGCAAGATAAGCAGGAACATACATCCCCAAGAAAACAAAACAAACATAAGGCAAAGCCAGTAAGAAAATTTAACACTTCTTTTTTAACTGAAGACCTAAATATACAATACACATGATATAAAAGCTACAGAAGTGCACTCTTTTTCCCAGCATCTTTTAGAATGACACTACCTTAAGGTGTTGGATTTTTTTTAAACCATCCAAGCCCATATGTTTCATTTATTAAGAATGGGCAAAACACAGCAAAATTTACCAGCTGAAGGCAAAATTAAGGCTTTCTCACTCATGCCAGGAGTTTAGCAAGCCATCTTGAAAAAAGATGAGTACAATGATGTTTAGCTTTTGATGGGAATGAGTCAAAATCTTCAGTCCCTTTTTTAGGTAGTCATGGCTATTTATTTATACACAGCCCAACAGAAGTCTTCCTGAGCTCCACAAAACTATTCTGTAAAGCAAGTAAGTGCTAATGGGCAAGCATGTCAGTCTGTGGTTTTTATTCAAGAAATGTCACATTCTATAAATTCTGTCATTTCAGTTTGTGACACAATTCCTTGTTCGTACTAACAACATACAAACTTCAAAGAAATAATATCTGAAATTTGCCCTGAGAGACAATAACAGAAATTCAGTGTAGTGCACACATTTAACAAAGAATGAGTATGTTTAAAAAAGCCAAAAACCACTTAATTATGAGAAAACTTAAATACAAGAAAGTTATTAAAAAAAGAAAAGGGGGGTGGGGAGAAGGTGAAAAAAGCCAGCCTCCACACCCCACAAAAAAAATTAACAACACAACAGATACAATCTTTATCTGTCTGAAACTGAAGAAACTGAGGAAGTAAGTAGTAAGTCCAAGAGGTTCAGCGTATCAGGTATTGCAATTATAGAAGCCATCTTCAACCTTTGTTGAAATGCCTACAGGCAGTGTTTCAGCTCTCAGGGAAAGGGAGTAATTTCATATAGAATTTAGAGACAAGTTTGGAGAAGATGAGCAGTGAAACATTCCCAGAACAGGATGAGGGGAATAGAGATACAATTTTATAGGATCTGTAGCGTTGATCTAAGATTAGTAAACCTCAGCTGTAGAAGGAAGAGTATCCACAATAATACCTTTAGTATTAAGGTTGTTGTACAGGTAAGTGCAAATCAAACAACGGTAAATTATTACATGCTGGAAAACAAAAACAGGTTTCTAAACAAATTCTATATGTATTTCCTTTCCATATCACTACACTAAAACAGTTAAATCTCTATCTTCAATAAGCCATTAGTTTAATATAAAGAACTATGAAAACTCATCTTGAAATGTTAATTGCTTCCTTAATAGCCGAATTCATCTTGCACTCACCTCAACCAACCTCAGCAACAAGGGAATAAATAGCTTTCAGCTCATGTTGCAACAGAGGGAAAGAGGCACAGCAGTGAGCCCAAGCCCTCCTAAATAAAGGCAAATATTTCTCCCATGCCAAGAAAGGAGAGAGAAAGGGAGGCTTGCCAGAGCTGGTGGGGAGATAACAGTGGGAACTGCTGGTCCATCTGGTTTTCATTCTGCTAACACTCACATTGAACTGTTAAGGAAGGCAGTCCAGGTACACAGATTTGAAGCATGTGGGAGCGCAGACACAGGCACAGAGGAGATGGAGGTGGGTGGAAGAAGGAGCGAGAGAAATCGAGCTCCTCTAACAGACTGCTGCTCGCTGCAAGCAGGCGCAGCCTATATCCTCCAATTCAGCTGGTGATAACTAAAAGCGATCCTGAGCTGTAACCAACCACACGGCTCCTGCTCCCTCCCTTTCCTTCACTGGATTGCAAAGTTCACGTTTGATTAGAAATGCCCTCAGATCAGAGCAGGGAGACTTTCCCAAAAAGCTGGCAATGTTTTGCTACTTAAATTGAACATGGTAGTGGGAAAGAGTGTGTTGGTTTTGCCCTCGAATTTCAGGTTGCCACTCTATCATGATCCAAATGGTTTTTACTACCTCCAACAGTTTGCCACCCAGTCTGCAGATTGCTGAACTTATCCACAGATCCCTGTACTTCTCTCCTAAATCTAGTAACATTAGGTTTGATTTCCCCAATTACCTTTCTCTGAACCTCTTAGGGTAAACACAAACATGGCTTTTTACCTACCACTTACCTTTTTGTTACCTCTCTCCCTCGCAAAGCCTTAAACCCTACTCTCCTACTGTATGATTGCAGGCAGACAGATTTCTCTCTGACTGTAAGTTCCTTCATCCTGCCTTCTTTAAGGAGATATTAAGGCTCCTTTCAAGCACACCCCAAAACATTTCTCACCAGAGTACAAGATTATTTTGTCAGAACAGTGATTATCCGTGGGGGCAGGGAAAATGGGGTTTTAAAGAAGTAAAATGCAAAATGCAATGCTCTTCCACATGCTTGGAAAGACACCAACACACCACCCAGGAGAACAGCCTTTACAACTCTCTATTCCACCCTCTTTAACAACAAAACCACTGTGGGAGCCATTCTGCTCTTACTGCTACTCTGTTTACCTGTTCCTTACCTTTTCATATAGCTCCCTGAACTCTGAAGGAGTGATGGGACTGGGAGCACCTGTCTACAGCACCCACCACTGTCCCACCACCCACAGCCCCAGAGAACCTCAGCAGCTTTAAGATCACTCAGGGGATGAAGTGGTGATGGAGAGCCACACATCAGAGCCACCACTGGTAAAAGCGTCAACAGTTCTTGTGCTCTGAACTCCTAAAGCTTTTGGTGTCTGACTCTTAGCCTGTAACTCCAGCTTCTACAAATCATTACTTATTTTTTAATTAATAAAAACAATAAACCTAACAACCAACACTTTTTACTGTAATGGTTGAAAAATAGTCTGATGAGATGAAAACTAAAGACAAAATTGTATTTAAATCATATTCACAAGCCAATTTCCTTCAAGACATGATATTTCACGAGGCTTTTAATGCATGGACATTCTTCATACAAACTCTCAGTGGATATTCTGCTATTCATACGTTCAGAGGTAATGGGGGTTTGGTAGGGGAAAAAAGAATCTCTCAAGAGGAAAAACTAATTTTAACATACTAAAACCTGCCTGGGTAAGATTTCATGTACATTTGCTCCAATTTTACAATACAGAGACATATACATTGAATTTCTCCTGAAACTTGGAAGAACTTTCACCATGTCTTAAAATCACTCAATTTCTTGAATTCCAAAACATGTTTATGCTCTTGAGTCAAACCAAACTCACCACTTGCAAAGCTAGTTCCAGCTATCTTTTTCTTCAGATGGACCCTGACATTTCAAACAATAATCCTGGATTAGGAGGGACACACCAGAAAGCTTCATACAGGCAGCATCCCACATTTAGCAGCATGGCCTGTATATACAGAGGGAGTAACTTCCTTCAGGTGCAACAATTTCTTCCACTGAATCTTTTTAAACAATGACAGACCTGTGCTCCTTAGCCCAGTTCAGATCAAATGGGACTGAAACCAGAGGTCCTCCAAACTGGAAGGAAAAGGAGACATCTGCAACTAATTCTGTAGTGTTCGCTGCAATCAGTTCAGGATGGAGAAAGATGGTGAAATAATGGTCTAGTCCTAATCCATACACACAACCCTCTGGAACAGCGAGAGACTTAGAATAAATTCAGAAAACATGTTTCAAGTATGCAGAGATCTATTGCATTTGCTTTGGATTATATTTTTTATTTAAAAAACAAAACCAAGCAAAACATTTTGAAATACACATTCTTGAATCTCCTTTACAGCACAGCGTGAAGAACTGTGATTTAACCACAAAAGTATTTTGCTTCATTTAAAATTAAAGAATGTTGTAAAACCAACTTTAAATTATGACATTTCTTCTGTGGGTTTCTTGGTTCATGGAACTATACTGTTCTTGTTGTTCATTCAGTTTTTATGGTAGAGGTTATTTCTATCACTATATTTAGCTGTGAGGTGAACACTGATATTTACTGTAAGCACAGTCAGCTTCTGAACCAAACAAGGAAGAGACAAAGCATGCAGGAGCCAGTACAAAGAGAGATGTGCCTGCATTCAAACCGATTTACTTTACTTTCTGTACCCTACAAGATTTAGTCCATTTTTAAAACAAGGCGGTCTTTCATAAATGGCAACATTTCAGCTCACATGGCACACTTCCAAGTCTAACGCATCAAGGAAAGCTGATGTATGGAACAAAATATGGAATATATAAATACTTTACTGATACCATTTCAATAGCCAATTCAATGTCAAGCATTTCTAGGAGTGGTGTGTTTTCAATTTCCTTTTTTAAATGAAAAAAAATTGTGGTATAATACGCTGTGGCATTTATTTTACTTTTAGTTAGTGCAAACAGTTCCAGATGTACACTCAGGCATGAAAGATTCTTAAAAGATGCTTTATATTGATTGTACAGTACTTTCTACTTTGGTGCCAACATTTAAAAAATAAAAATAAAACTTGCTAAATTAAAGGAGTCCATTGTCTTGTTTCCTTTAAACTCACAAAAAGAGCAAGCCCCACATATGACACAAGGGATTAGAACCTGCCTCCACCACCCAGGTTACAGGAATCATGACCTAAATCTAAAGGCTTTCATACTGATGATTTCTTAGATGTGTTGGAGTGATTTTCACTATTTTGAGAGGGGTGACAGGGAATTTGAAAGCAGGTAACCACAGACTGTGAGTCACAATGGTGATGAACCTGAAGTCAGACAACCACAAGTCCATCCTAGGAAGACAAATTCCATAGTTTCTCCATCCATAATGCTATCATGTTGCAGCCAGTAAGAACTTCTCCCTCAGATGTGGCCAAGCCACACAGCACCATTAGTAATAGACAGTGTTTGTGGAGACCCACAACTCCTGATCCTCAAACCCGCTGCTACACTGAGCAGGACAATATTACAAGGTTGCCTTGATTGAAAAGAACTCATTTGAGAATGCATGGTATAAGCCCTGCGTATCTGGTAAATCCCATCCACTCCATGCACTGAAACCCTGGGGAAACTTGCAAATCATACAATGCAGCCATAAAATACGACCTGTGGACACCACCACTGCAGACCCTCTCCCTGCCAAGCATGCCTGGGGTTTGTTTGAGATTGGTACAAGTCCTCATTCCATTCACCTCTCAGCCCTTTTGACTTCTTGATAAACAAATAAGGACCTAAACCCAATGGATGTTTTTGTGCTATATACAATGATCTCAAACAGGCATAACACATACATAACTTTCTCTCAGCACCAGATGCAATCACATTATTGGTCTAGAAAGGAAACATCACTGGTTTTCCAGTTCCCCAGTAGAGAACTTTTACTTCCAGGTGATTTGCAGGAATGCAGTATCAGAGATCAGCCCAGACTCTGTCTTTTGTCACAGACTATTACCTCTGCAAGGTTTATCCACTAGGAATCAGAATCTGTGTGAAGTGACTGATGGATATAAACAGCAAAGTTTTCAGATGACATAGCATTTCAATGCTTCTTTAGCATGCTGGGTATGAAGCTCACATATTGAAGATGACCCTTTTGCAAGAGCAATATTGCAATTTTGCTGCAGTCTTATCTTCATTCTCCTCTGCTCAGATAGTTGAACAATTCATATCACCAGCTATTCTTCAGAACAAATGAAAGCACACTCAATTTACCCATTTATGCTCATTTAATATGCAATAGCTAGAAGAAATTCTGTATCCTGGGAGTTCACTGAAATTATCTGAGGCCAAGTTATAAGAGTTTTCTTCAGCTGTGCTAAAATAAGCCTTGAGCATAATACAATCTCCTCTGTCTCCCAAAAGCTGAAAGGGATTTTTACTGTCTCCCAGTTTTGGTAGAGCTTGTGAATGATACAAAGCAGGTAAACAGCGAAAATGCTTTATGTTCTTTGTCCACAATGGTACCTTGACCAGTCCTAACAATGATAACAATGAACCCCAAATCCAGAAGCATTTTCTTTGATTTCAGTTCTCTATGGCAAGAGGTTCTGACAGGCAAAAAAACTTAGTCCCACACTCATGGCTTAGCAGCTGAAGGCCAGATAATTACACATATTGTAAAATAAGCAATGCATGAGTTCAATCTCAGAATTAAGATTAAAATGTCATGGCTTGCTTTGCTTGGACACATTATTTTTTCCTGAAAGAAATAAACTTGTCTTACCATATAATTTCCTTTCAAAAGAAGAGGAGGAAATAGAGAAATAAACTTTTCCTTCTCCTTTAACAATCTGACATGTTTTGACAGTTTCAAAACTATCATAAATTCACTTTCAGTTATTTAATAAAAACTGGCTCATGTCAGAATTGCACCTTTTTTTAAATGCCTCTTTTCTCCTTCACCCTTTCTGGCTTTGCAAATTTTACCATGTATAATTGCTTGAATGCAGGAATGCAGGGAAGAAGAACACATTCTAAATCTAGATCTGCTACCACCGTAACAGTTTATGAAATGCTTAGCAAGAACAGACAAGCAAAATAAGGGCCAAACTGTGGCAGCTGCCCTGAGTTTCCATAAGCCCCCAGAAAACAAAGTCTACAAGTTCCCTTGTCATGGATGAATACACAACAGTTGGCCTGTAATGAAGCTGAAGACAATGTAGATTTCTTCTAAATATCCCACCAAACATCATGAAAATTCCTCTATATATGAACTAATGCAGCTAATAAGTAACAGTCCCATAATCAGTATTCAAATAGTATTTTCCCATTTACATTGTTTCCTAGATCTTTTCTTTTTGTTGACCAGCTATCCAACTAAGAACTGTGTGTTTTGAGTGGTCCTCTTGTGTTTCACATCACGGGAAACTACTGCTATTCCAAACCCAGCTCAGCCATACTGAGGCTCAAGTGAAGTGACAAAGTGGCACTCTCTGCATGAAGAACTGAAGTACAGCCAGAGCAACCACTGTCCAAACTCATGCCCCAGCTTCCTCAACAAGCCACAGAGGTGATCACTTCTCTACATTAGCAATCAATCCCTTTGTATAGAGGAAATCTTGAGCATGCTTTCAGATGTACTTTCCCGAAGGCTCCCTGACCACTAACTCACTTCCTTCCTGCACCATCATCCCTGGAAGGCCTACCCTTGTCAAGATTGCACACTATTTGACAAACTACAGATGAAGGCAGGCTGATACCTAAGAAACACAAATGCCATCAGAATCTAATTGGTATTGTTTGCATGCTCTTACATACTCAACCACACACAGCACAGATCCTTCTCACAGGAAGTAAGATGATTTTTCTTTCACAACATCAACTGAAATTTCATAACTTGGTCTCCAGAAGTATATGCAAGTTTTTGATTCAAAGTTTTTCAGTCCTAAATTAACAGAAAATAACAGAATCATAAGAAGACTTGGATTGGAAGGGAACCTTCAAGATAATCTTCTTCCAGCCCCTCTTGCATCGACAGGGACACCTTTCACTAAACCAGGTTGCTCAGAGCATCATCCAACCTGGCCTTGAACACTTCCAGGGATGAGGCACCCACGGATTCTCTGGGCAACCTGTTTCAGTGCCTCATCATCCTCATAGTAAAGAACTTTTTTCTAATAACCAGTCTAAATATATATTCAGTTTGAAACCATAGCTTGTTACTAATGCTAAAAGTCTGAAGCAAAATAATTATAAACTTCTTTATTTTTAATGTATTTAATGCAAAGTGTAAAGGATAGCTGTCCTCATTTTAGAAAAGTCCTAAGAGAATACCGTATTTCATTAGATTTAGCTGGAACTAAAGTCTCCAATATAAACTACACAAAGTAATCTAAAGCAACTTACTTAAATTCAGGAAAGTTAAGGCAATAAATTCCTCTGCCAAAAAGCAAAAAAAAAAAAGTTACTACAGCTGTACTTTTAAGAGACCTTGCTTATATTTATATAACATGCCAGAAGTCCTTTAGGCTCAAAAAGAATCAAATATGGGTGTAGGAGGTGATATTTTCCCTGGTTATACATCTGAAAAGATGACACAGGGACTACCAAAAAGGTAATGGATATTGGCTTTGCTTGATTTTAAAATGTGGAATTCATCATGGACAAGTCAAGATCCCGTAAGGTGTGGAGTGGTGGTGGCCAGCCTGAGACAGGCGCCTCCCCATCTTGTGGATCAAGGTCCCAAATCCCTGCTCTACCAGTCTGCACCATTTTTCCCATCCAAAAACCCAGTTCCTCCAAGTGATACTTATTTATTTATTTATTTGTTTGTTTGTTTGTTTGTTTGTTTATTGTTAGACAGTGACAGGTCTGTTCCATTACACCAGATGTGCAGATCTGGGGAGCAACACTTTACTCATAATACTGAAAGCAGAGGCAGCCAGACTCCCTCTCTACCAGAACAGTCTGAGGAAGTCTGCTTATTCCTGCCATCTAACACAGACAGCTAAATTAGCAGACTAAATGTCCCATATAATCACTAAAGAGTTAAGAGTCTGTAATTTTTAATCTCTATGGCTGCTAAATCAGGCATAAGCATTCCCATATAGATGTAGATTCTTTGCCTCTTGAGAACCAGAAGCATTCAGAGTGCTCTCACAGTGTGGCTGCTGCACACAACAATTGGTGGTCCTCAGTGACCAGGCATAATAACTTCTTGGTTTCTATATCAGCCACTCAAGATAGGTTTTAATCCACCAATGAAAATATATAATGAAGCATATTTCCCCCAGAAAGCCTTGCTCAGGTGCTGGCACTGTTAGTTACTTACTGCCACTACCAGCAAGACAAAAGTGGAACTATAGGCTTTCCCCCATCTCAGTATTATACACTCACAATCTTCAATAGTGCAATTTATTATACTTATCGGTACTTTGGTGTTTGTAGAAATATACACTTGGAAGACTACCATTTCACATCATCAGATGATGCCATTAAAGATATCTTTTATTTACATGACTCACTGTCTAGACAGAGTGTGAGAAAATACTCATTCTTAGTTACGAGTCAGCTCCTCCTCAGTGCCACATGTCACACCAAATGTCTTTTATTTGGGCACTGGATCACACCTGAATAAAGCAGTGGAGAGGTGAGAAGGGAGAAGGAGAGCCTCAAAAACTTCACAAGAAATGAAGACCCAAATATCTTCTTAGATGAGGCAATACTACTTATTGACAAGTAAGTTCCCAAACAAAGCAAATACTACTATTAGCAAATCCAAAGCTATGTTCTGAATCATCTGGCCCAACACATCACATGCACTCTGAAAAGTGAATGTGAAATAGTATAAGCATATAAAGTAAGAAGGAAAGGAAGGAATTTGTGTATGTTGTTTAAGTATATAACAAGTATAAAACAAAGATTAAACCTCTTTCTGAAGCCAGCAAATTCACACAAATTCATATTGGCACAGAAATCTCTGGTGATCTCACCCAGAAAGAGAGATGCTGGGTTAGCCTTGCAGGCAGACTCCGGCTCCAGAAACACTCAGGAATATGTCTTTAACTATAGACACTGAAAACAACTGTAGGTAAACTAATGAGACCACTCACAGAGTATACAATTACACGCAACGTTTCTAGACCTTAAAGCATCACAGCAGTCTTACTCTTGCACAATAAAGGTTAAAACTTCCTTCTTTTGAAGCATCTTCCCTATGTTTTGAATTTTAAATAGCAGACTCCAGCTGAAGCCTGAATTGAAAGAATAATCAGCCATTATTACAGAATCCACTGAAAATATACGCAAATTTTTAAAACAATTTCAGGTATCATAGCATTGCCATGATTGATGACAGTTGTACAATATATACTTCATTTCAACCCCAGCAGATTCAAATTAAATGTTTAGGGTTTTTTTTTTTCTTCCCTCAATAAATAAATTTAAAAGGTTTTTATATTTATAGAACAACATTTTCATCAACTCACCTAAACCTATTACTCCAACACGGGAATATTGATCTTTGTGCATCAGTGCAGCTTCTACAGCTTTCTTCTGTATGTGCAGATACGTGTGTATGTGCACACACTTATACACGTATGTCACCAAGTTTTACTTATTTGGTTTTGCATATAAAAATACTTACTGCAATTTTTTTTAAATGTTTTATTTTTTTAACATTAAATTTAGAAAGCTGTAAGAGAGAAAGAGCCTTCAATTACACTGAGGGGAGTGTTAAATGGAGGGGAAACTGTAGGGCGAGAAGTCAGACATGAAAGAGAAACCACTCAATGATACGAATGCAAGCGAAATATTGACAAAGTAACGAAGTCCGATGCATTTGAACTCTGAATGTTCAATGTGGATGCACTTAACCCTTTCTGATATGGTTGCATTCTCTTTTATATCTAAAAAATCTTATGAAACGTAGCTTTAACCCCCTCTGTGCTGTGGAAACACCCTACATTTGGCTTTGGGTCTACTTGGGCAGATACGTTTTGTGTCCCTGAGCGGTGGATTAACCAGAAGAGAGGCCATTTTTATGAGAAAAAGCAGACTGTTTCCCAGCAGGATGGAAAGGCTGCGGCGGGGCAGAGGGGGCTGCGGGAGCACGGGAAGAGCACGGGAGAGTGAGACCACTAGAGGGAGCCGGCATTGTGCGCGGCACTGGGAAAAGCCCCTGCTCACACCCAACGCTCAAAATAAATGGCAAGCTGCTCAGAAAGCCAAAGGCACACGCTTTAAGAACGATTCTTCCCAAACCTCCAGCCATGGGATATAAAGGAGAGCCTATGATAGTCTGTGTGTGCTTACACACATCAGTATGTACTATTCTGTGCCCACAGTACTGACAGCATATTAAGTAACTGTCCCTAAGATTCAGCTATATTAATTTCTTTCTCAAACGAGGAAATAGCTGCAACAAAAGACCTTTTTCAGTGCCTCCTATTGTCGCCTCTCACCCCAGTCAAATAAGTTAGATGTTCCCCTCTTGCCCACAATTACACCTTCCCCTCCACCTTCCCCTGCTTGGGTGATAGCTTTCCATGTGAAATATTCCAAAAGTGGAATTGCAGAAGCAACACAATAGGCAGCATCACGCCTCCAACTCACACTATATCTACTCATAACACCTGGATTGTGCACACACAACTACAGCCATGTGATGATGGCATGAACTGGAACATACCCCAACAAAATTTAGCACCATTTCTTTTTTGCACCAAAACACAGAGGACCAAACAAAACTTGGTATTTCTCTCACACCTACAATCACTCAGAGAGATCAAATGGCAAGCAGAGAATAAATAAAGGCTCACACAGATCTTTATAAACATCCTTTTGGCACCACATATATGCTAAGAAAGCTAAATCCCAAGGGCAGATACAATTCAAAAGCACAGACAGATAGTGGCTGCACTGGTATCTCCTGTGAAAACATATTTCTTTATGGTCTTCTTGGAATAGAAGATGTAAAGCACATCAAAACTTGTCTGGTAAGATCTAATCTGCTTGGATATGAAGAAATGAAGAACTGAACTGCAACAACTATCCATGGCAGACTCTGAAATTATGAAAAGAAAATTAAAAAATGGGGAAATAGGTGTACCTGGATGAAATACTAAACACTTAACAAGAATAACTGTCCCCAAATGACTTCTCAGCCATTATCTTTTCCATAATTATTGCAAGTAGCTTCAGTAACTGTGCATACAAATGACCCATTAGAAACTTAACAGGTCATTTCCAAAGTGATTATGAACCCTGACTTACAGAGCTACTTGGGTTTTCACACAATTCTGTTCAGTGCCAACAATCTGCACAAAATTAAGATAAAATGTGTTTCCAAAACACCAAATAAAAATCTTTCAGAAACTAAAAGGTGAACACTCAGGTGGTGAACACTGATGAATCAAATGGAGTCATCTTCATAAATGAAATGTTAAAAAATTTGCTTTTGTCCGTGCTGTGGTGTCAGGAGAAAGGAAAGGAGGCACCAATCATATGTTGGAGACCCTTCAATGCCCCATACTACAATAAATAATGATGAGTGTAACAGTGAAAAGTCTAAGGCTAGGCAGGAGAGATAAAAACCTTAGTAGGTGATCAGAGTGCACATCTGCTATAGAACACAGTATGGAGAGCAGAAACGTGTCAGTAGATAAAGACAAACCCAAATGGACTCCTTAAAACAACAACAGGATGCTCTTCACCTCAGTGGTCCTTCTTGGCCCTGTTTCTTTATGGGTAGCTGTTCTCTTGCAACAAATGAACAAGCAATAGGTTTGGTTTAGAAAATATTAGAAAACTATTCAGAGGCACCATTTAAAGGAGAGTAATAAAGAACAGGAGTATAGACGTGCAGCTTCCTCAGTTGCTGAGGTTGTTAGAGAAACAGCAGGAGACACAAAAACAGATCCTGGCACTCCCACTGTGAATAGCTTGGGCAGGTTGTAAAGAAATTAACTGAGCAAAACCAGAATAGGTTCACTTAAAATGTGCCAGGAAAAAAGGTAAGAGGAAGCATCCCAAGCTATATTAACTATAAGAAACAAAATACATTATCAGTTTTCATTCATATCAAATTAATAAGAAAACAAAACTATTAAAAACCTCAATCTTAACTGAAACTGAACAAATATATTGACAACTAACAAATATTGATCTAGCTTATGTTTAAATCTGTCTCAACAACTGAGAAAGAAATGGGCAAGGAGGGTACCAAACTTGGACAAAAAATCCCCTTGATTCTGGAATTGTATATGTGATTTTTTTACAGGAAGGAGTGAAACAGAAAATGGGAGTCTGTTACTGCTTGTTCTTCTCTCACTTTCTCTTCTAGAACAAAAAAAGAGAAGAGGTAAAACAAACACATTGAGATACTATTACATTGTTCAGCCAGGCCTGGGATCGTGGGAGTCTCTCAACACCTTTGAGAGACCTTTCCTGTTCTCCAGATATCCCAAACCCTTGCAAGAACAGGTACAAAAAGCTGTATGGCCTCATTGGTTCTGCAGAGAATCAGCAGCTTTCTATTTATTGCTCTCCTCTAATATTTAAAAGAATCTTTGTATTTTCCTTTTTTTAAACCATCTCAAATGTAGGCTTTAAACATATGCTCTACATCATGTTATGTCATACTGGAACAAACAGCTCCTCAAAAGGCTGAACTTCTATTTGTGATTATTTATCTAAAAGCTGTGTTTTCTTTTAAACTGTATACATTTTGTTGGACTGCATCTACTGACAGCTAAATTCCCAAGCCTTCAACCTGCCATCTCAAAGAAGCAGATTCGAAAGAGTCCAAGTAGAGTTTACTGTCAGTCTATAATGAGAGTAAAATTATAAATCTCTGTACCAAAAGCCAGCTGCTTCATTCTTAACTCTGATCCCCCCCTTTTCTTTTGCATTCTAGCTAGCATACAGCTGCAATAAATGTGGCTCTTCTCACAAGCCATGCAGATGTTAACAGTTCTGTAGGACATCAAGAAACATTTCAAGAATCTTGTAAGTGCTGACTAAACTTGCTTGAATAACCCACACTATCTCCTCCACATTCTTATTCAGTAACATTAGTCTTCCTGAATATATTAAGGGGGAAAAAATTACCATTTAAGCTAAGGCTTTAATGTCTAGGTCTAAATGCACTATCAATAAACAAGGAATGTTCTTAAGCCATCAGACAACAGATATTCAGATAGTAAAGCAAAGGGAGTCAATTTATCCTTTGCCATGATGAGTAATGTATTTTTTGTTTCTTATCTATGTAAGAGTAGTAAAATGAATATCTGAATTCATTTATATATTTATAGAAGTCACGGCTGTATGTATTTGAAAGAATGGACCAGAACTAGAACAGAAAAAGATCTTTTCTTTTCTAGTAATCAAATGGATTAATACTAAATTACAGCAAAGCAGTTCAAAGTGCTACCTAGTACATTTTTATTAAAGTTGTATTAGCATGACAGTCATATGCATTAAAGATTAAGCTAAAGCCTCAAACCACAGTCAGCAGCAGCAAGAGTCCAGCTGTGCAGGTAGAGGACTAGATACAAAATGCATTAATTAAGTGGGTTTATACTAGAGATGCTGTTTTAATATTCTTCCCTCTTCAAGCAGTGTGCTGGGGTAAGAGCTAATTTTCTTCTTAACAGCTAATATAGGGCTGGGTTTTGATTAGTGCTGGAAACAGTGTTGGTAACACAGGAATGTTTTAGCTACAGCTGAGTGGAGCTTACACAAAGTCAGGGCCTTTCTGCTTCTCACCCCTCCCAGCAGAGAGCAGGCTGGGGGTGCACAAGGAGCTGGGAGGACACAGCTGGGACAGCTGACCCCAACTGACCCAAGAGACATCTCACACCGTGTGATGTCATGCTTAGCAATAAAACTCGGAGGAAGGTTGACTGGGAGGCGGCTGCTTGGGGACTGGCTGGGTATCACAGAGTCAGTTGGTGCTGAGCAATGGTATCAGTTGACTTTCTTGGGTTTTATTTCTCTCTCTTTTCTATTTTACCTTTTACAACATTTATATAACTATTATTATTGGTATTATTTTATTACAATTATTATTACTATTTTCTTTCAATTATTTTTTTAAACTGTTCTTATCTCAACCCATTCTCACTTTTTTTCCTTTCAATTCTCTTCCCCTTGTCCTGCTGACAGGGAGTAAGCATGCAGCTGTGTGGAATTTGGTTGCCAGTTGGGGTTAAACTAGGACAAGCAGCAGGTTTAGTCTCCTTTTTGGGGTAGGACTTTTAAAACACGGGAAGCGGTTTAGGAGCTCAGTCATCGACAAAGCCAATAAGACTCACACTCATGTATTACTCCAGACACTTGAAAATCCCACATCAAATACCCTACCCTGTGTGTAAACTTCACACTTTGAAAACCCATTGGAAGGAGGGCTGCAGAACGATTCACAGCACTGAGCCATAAAGAGATCACAATCTTTGACAAGTTCAGAAACAAAATGTGCAGTCAAGAGTGTCTATGGTGGAGTTTTGAGATTGTCTCCAGTCAAGTGTCAGTCTCAGCAGAGTTTCAAAGAGGACAGGGTAGGGAGAAATAAAACGAATGTATCAGTTTATTTCCTGCAAGGAATCGATAAAAAGACCTCACTCCTACAAAGGCTTACATACCTGCTCAACTTCAGATACTTATCCTATAATGTAGCATGCTTGAAGTGAAAATCAAGTCTTTGAAGACACAGGGCACAAATAATTTACCATGAAATGTGGAATTCAGGGTATTGTTTGTTCTTTAATTTAGTAATACAGGAAATCTAAATATAAAGCAGAATTGCAATGTGCTATTTTCTAAATGCTTCATGACACTGCTTTTAGAGTAATTTCATCAAAATGTCATAAAAAGACATTTAAGCATTTTGAGATAAGAAAAAAGACAATAGACTACAACCTTAAAAAGAACTCAATGTAATATTAACAGAAGCTCTGTAATTAGCTAGTCCAAAAACCTCAAGCTGTCTTTAGGCTTCCCCAAACAAAACAAATTGGAAGGCGAGAGCAGGAAGAAAAGAACTAAAAAAAAAGGAGAAAAATAAAAAGAGAGAGAGGAAAGAAAAGTCACATAAGCAGAGTCCCTCACTGCTGTTATTTCTCCACAAGCGGAAATGCTCCGTTCAGTCATGGCTTAGGAGGCATAAACATCATTGAAATTCAAAAGCAGCTCTGAGAAAGAGGACGCCTCAATTGATATGCAAGTGGTGTTTTCTCGCCCTGAATACATTATGAACTTGCAGCATGCTAATATGCCATGCTATCATAAGCACCAGATGGAACAGTAGGCAGTGTATGTCCCATCAAACCTCAGGAAGATGTATTAATGTTCCTGCTCTTTTTTTTTTCTTCCCCTCCCCTCCCCCTTCCCTACTACAGCCCCTCAGCTGTGTCCCCAGACTGGCACATTTCGTAGCATCAGTCACCTGCTTCCAAAGCACAGTTCTCCAGGGTTGCCTCATCTTCACCAGGTGGTGCCAAGCATCTTTTCAATCTTTTTTATCGCAGAAGATAAAGGCCACAAGACGTGTCAGGCTGTGCTTACTGAAGGGTACCGAGTACAAAAGATAACATCATGAGATAAATGATAGATGAGAAAGACTTTGGGTTTAAAGCTAGCACAATAGTTTTAAATTATGTATAAACGGCACAGCACATATTTCCCCCTCAGTACTATTGGTGAATGAAGAACTGGGGAACTGCAGCAAAGGGAAAGGTTTTCCAAGTAATCAAATAAAACAGAGGAAACTAGATTAATGATCTTTGAACTTAATTCCTTTTTTCACCACACTGGAAACCTTTTCATAGAAGGTGTACACAGTTCAACAGCTATTTATAGGGTAGGAGCAGGCTTTAATTTTAAATCAGAGTAAGAAAATGGCACACAGACAAATTAGCTTACAGGATTTTGATTTTTTTTTTAATATATATATTATTCTAATTACATTCCTTGGCTTTTGTGACTAACAAATTGCTTGAAGATGTATGTATGATTCAAAAGACATAGAGAATTTTAATACTGCTTCGCATCATTTATTAATTCAGTTTCAAGCAGATTTTATATTACTAAAGAGAAATGTGATCTAGTATTCTGTATGAAAGTATGTGCATAGGCATACAAAATGAAAGCACATATTTTCTGGTATCACCCAAACTTTTCTTATCTATTCATAGGAACTTCCTATTGAAATATGTGGTTTTCAAGAAAATTATTTTCTTTTTCTTTTCCTGTTACTGTGCTCTTCAGAATGCAAAATAAGATTCTCAAGACTGAAAATTAAGCGTCTGTGAATTCAAAACCCAAGTAAGAAAGCCCAGAGATGGCTGAAGAAAAGCAAATCAGCTTTAAGCATTTGAAGTTTGAGTGTTCAAGTATTTTTAAACAGGTTTGTTTTTCAGAGAGAAATCACACCAATAAACATTTTGCCATTTCCTGATATTCTAGAAACCACCTGCTGATTTACAAACAGCTCTCACTATGCATGTAAATGTATTATTTTCCTAACAACATTAGACTTCTCATAAATACAGCCTAATTCTACATGATGCTCCGTATTCACAACTCACACAAACTTTTCTGGGGATTAACATTGCACCTTGTAAGAGCCAGATACAGAAGTTATCTGTTGCATGTATTAGAAGTATTTTTCCAACTATTAAAGATCTGGTTGACAGGGATTTCTGACCACACATCTAATCCCAACTAAAACAATTCCTTTTTTCTTTCAAACAAAGCATGTTATGACTGTTATTCAGAAATAATAGGCATTAATTATTCTAGCATCCCTTAAGTCGAAAAAGACTTTAATGCAAAGATGTCATAAGGACTGAGTTAGAAATCAGACCAATTTTTTTCATCTTTCTTTTCCTCCTGAATATTGGGGGACTTGCTTTGTTTCTTAACATATAGCCTTTAAGGGTAATTTGCTAAACTATGATTTGCAATGTGCAAATAAGTATATTTAAGTCCATTATCCTGTGTTATAAAGTAATTTCTGACACCTTAACAGCACTCAATTTAATTACAACAGACTGAAACAGTAGAGCTGACTCCCAGAGGAACCAGTTTGGATCAGAAGATGATGATGTATGCTAGCTGCTGATCAGCTTTCAGCATCCGATCCACCATCAGCTGTTTTCAAGAACAATATCAGAACATCTGCATCATCATAGTATTTTGTGTCAAAAAGCCCTCCAAAAGCTAGCAATTGCATGCAACGTGCATATACCCACACCTGTAAGCAGACATATTTAAAACCCAGCAGCTTTACTGTAATGTCTAAAGGAGACCAAAAAACCAAGAAAAACAAACAAAAAAATCAACTAAAACAAAAACAATCCCCCAAAACAAACAAAACACCAAAACAAACTGAAAAAAAGAAACCCTTTTGATTCTGATTCAGTAAGCATCAATTTCTGCACCAGAATCCCCATTGGGTAATTCATCAAGGCATCTATTCTATATCTAGTGTGGCAAGACAGCGAAAACACTTACAGCCTCCAAAAAGAAAAACACTTGTGACAAAACTATTAAGCATTCCTGGTGATTAAGCAATAGACACTCATAATTTCAAGACTGTCTTGAACCAATGCCCCAGACAAAACCATGCAATCATATCTGCTGCTGTCAGGATGAAATCAAGGCATCATTATTTTCTGTATTCCTTCAAGAAAATGCAAGTTACTCAGCAGCATCCACAAAGCAAAACACTTTCTGAGAGAATATAGAAGTTAAGTAAGGAAAGAGTATATAATTTCTCTTGTGGCTCTACAGAGACATGAAGGTCGATACCTTAAATTTAGGTAGTATTTTTACCTTTGGAGCTTTTACAGACTCAAAAGCAGTTTGAAGCAAAACCTTTAAGGCAGCATAAATGAAAGGATTCTGTTTCTGCTGGTGTCTGAAGATTAAATACCATTACTTTCCTTGCTCAAAATGAAAGGAATTGGAAATTACTACTCTACCGATTGACATGTCACAGGAAGAAAACTAGCTGCTGAGCTGGCAAGCAACCATGCAAATGAAACCCAAAACATGGTTCTGTCTATGTAGAGGAGTCTGAAATGGGCAAAGAAAGGCTGTAACACTGGCTTTTCAGGCAGAGAACTTGCTATATTTGCTCTGTAGACTCTGCTTTCAAACCAATCTCTCAATCAAAGGTTCATGCTGTTATATGTGTGTATTATAAAATTGGCTTTTCGCAAGATGTATGCTATATAATTAATAACATAGTAAGGATATAAAGATATAAGTTTATTTCTGCTATTGGTAAGACTAGATATAAAGGGAGTAGTTGATGTAGCAGCTGCTTAAACTGTCTGTTTGGTTGGGATAACATCCAGTGAACATGTAAAGAAGACCCTGCTACTGATAACACCAACTATCAGCATCTACCACCCGCAGAAAGCACAGACCAAGGCCCAAGCTGGACGCGATAAGAAGGACACAGCCACGAAACACGCATGCTCTAAAAAGGCGGATCCAAGGAGGGACCATGCAGAGCAGTTCCTGGAATATGGAAACTAGTTTATGGAATTTTATGAATATTCATATATCGATATAACGAAAAGGGTATTTAACGAGTATCCCTGAGAAGGCAAGGTGTGGACTTGGCTGAGTGCCAAGTCACCCGGCTGGCCGTTTTTGTTTTTTTCTTATCTCCTAATTGTCTTAA
The DNA here is from genome assembly GCF_965231275.1 of Zosterops lateralis. Classification (NCBI taxonomy): domain Eukaryota; kingdom Metazoa; phylum Chordata; class Aves; order Passeriformes; family Zosteropidae; genus Zosterops; species Zosterops lateralis. The sequence continues at coordinate 130,970,506 of NC_139762.1, forward strand.
TTATTTTATTAAACATATTCCTTAAAATTTACTAAAAAGTGAACCTCGTTTTTCACAATGCACAGATTCATCTCTTGTACAGCAGACTCACTTAATAAATGTAGAAAACCCAATTACATGTTCGCCTTTACAACCAGAGAATAATGTAAAGAGAGATGCAAGAAAATTAACAAAACAAGATAAACATTCTTCAAAATACTTTAAAAATTTAACATGAGAAACACAGAAACATCTCACTTCTCCATTTTCAAGGGGACCATGAAATGCTCACATTGGTTAGCAGGAATTCAGACAAGAAAGATATACACTCCTTACTGCATGGATCCCCTTTAAAAATTGTGAAGGACTTTGCTTTTATTTCTGAAGATTCAATGCAGTCAAATGCTGAGCTCAGTGTAAAATAATCAAATATAGATTTTAATGAAGTCATTTATGCTACTTCTAAGATCTAATATGGATGAGATTGACACAAGCTCTCTCTCCTTCAGGACCCTAAAGTTAGGAGATCCTACAGTGCCATAGAAGGATGAACTCAAGCAATGTGGACCACATGAATTCTAGAAACTTAGCTGTCCTCCTCCTGTCAGTGGAAAAATGAAAACTAAAAACACCAATCTCAAGAGGCAGTAAACTGCTGCAAACCAGTTTCCAAGAAGAAAACTGATGATTTTCAAAGCTATTAAATGACAGTGCCATCTGACCTTGCTAGATATCTAATTACACCCATTCTTTTACAAACATAACCACAGTTGCTTTAATGAGCATCTTTCCGCTTTCTTTACTGTGTTACAAGGTCCCTGTGTTTCATTCAGAATTCCACTTCCAAAACTGACAGAAATCCTAATACTTTCTAAAAAAAAAATGAGAATATTGCATATCCCTGTTTTTAAAAGACTATTTTTGTACACTGCAGTGTTTATAGTCTAAAATGTCCAAAATAATGTATCTTGTACAGTTCCAGGCAAAAAAAAAGTAGTAACAATAACACTGTTACAGAAAATGACCTCTTCTAAATTTCAGTTAGGCAAACTTTCTCCTAAAGAGAATACAAATAAGTGGGTGCAAATCTAGCAGATATAATTTCACAATCAACAATTATGTGATGAAATGGACTGGAAAAATAAAATTAAAACAATAAATGTTAATTTGTATTTGCTAACCATGGAAGATATGGCTGGTGCTCTGCAACGCACAAAATCCCATTAAAAAAGAATTCAAGGAATGATATGAGGAAGTCACATAGAGGAAAGTCTGTGTAGATGGCATTGATTTGGATTATAAAACAGCTACAAAGAAAATTCAAGGCTGTGTACACATGCTTATTGTTCTGGCTTAAAAGGGCCACCAGAATATATTTGGAATGCACAGTTTAGAAGCAAGAATCAAATTATGGCTGCATTTTCCTATGAAGCGAGTGCACACATTTTCCAAACTGCAATCTTGTGGCAGGAAGAGTATTTGAGTCATGTGTGCTTGCATGACTCACAAAATACATATTAAGGAGAGATCTGAAAGAAGGAAGGAGAAGGCCCTGTATCCCTAACTGGGAGATTACTCCTTTAGCAGGATGTGGTTTCAAACAGGAGGACAGTAAGACATTGAACCCAGCATCACTAGAAGAATCATAGAGAAATGGGGAACTACAAGATTCTGTACTGAAGATACAACACAGGAAAGCTCATAGGGCTTGGAGAAGAGGATTATAAGCATATAAAGAAAACTCCAATTAAACATTAGAAATGAAAGAGTACCAAGTTAAATTTTAGATGAGCTTTCCAAATGACTTACTTAAGACAGAGTAGTGCCTTAGAGCCCAGAAAAGATGTACTGATAAGCTGGAAAGGGCAATGGATTTTGAAAGGTAAAACATGTTCCTGCTTCTTGAATCATCATTTCAAATTTCACTGCAGCTAATTAAGCATATGCAAATGCCACTTACTCAAATCTCAGTTCAGTATAGCAACCCCATTTTTAAACAAAGAATGATATCAGCCTGACCCTACACCAGATCTGCCTGAATTTACAGTACGCTTGAAGGGTTGCCAAAATACATTTTTCTTCTTTAATCCTCAGCTGCTCCTCCAGGAGGTGATCAATACCAATTCCTTTCACTCTTCTATTTCCACATTTCTTTTGGTCTTTGTCAGCTCAGTATTGTCAACATACAAAAATAACAGCAGAGCTTGTTACAGTCTGCTTCCAAAGGGATGTCCATAAGGAGTGAGAACCATATCGCAGTACTCTTAATAACTGTGTCCATTGCTGATGGTATTTCATTTTCAACTTCAGAAAAATTTCTTGTCACCTTTGACTTACACTTTGTTCCTGTTTAAAAGCACAGTTACGTTGCAGGCATAGCTCTAGAATATTTATCCACATTAATACCTAAATATCTGGCTGGATAATTTTAATAAATTCAGATGTGTGGGTCCTAACAGGTAATTCTTCCTCAGGAAAATTTCACAAGGTTAGCAGATCCCAAGAGCAAGAAGAAGCAGAACTAAATCTACGATTCATTGTGCAACATCATAAAAAAGCTCAAGTAAGGCTCAAGCTTCATGCCATAAGAATTTGAGAAGGAGACTTTAAGAATTTGGATGGGTTCAGTGTCTCTTCTTTAAACCAGCTGCAGGAATACTACTAACAGGTGGTGTTCTGCAGCACAGGGACAAAACTAAGAGGTCTGTGAATCCTCAGTTGAAGTGTCTCCTCTCAAATACCAAGGTCCCCAGCAACTTGTTTTCTCAAGTTGTTCTCCAGTTAAAGCTCACAATGAGGCTCTTTCTCCACATTCTGTCTACAACTTGCCATAAAGAAGAAATCCCTAGTAGAGAAAAAAATAAAAATAAAACAATAAAAAAACAGCACAGAGAAATAAATTCAGTGTGGTATATGGAAGCACAGCTCCATGGGCTGCCAGAGGAAGGAGATGCAGCCCTTTCAACCAGCACTGAGCCTGACAATTCTGCTCTTCTACCAGCACACAAAGTCCATTCACAAAGCTACAGATCAAGTAATAGTTTCAGAGAATATGCAATTAATCCCTTTAGGTGCTTGAAGCTCAACACTGCTGAAATTTCCCCTGAAACACAACACAGAAGCCAGTACCAGCAGCTGCTCTGCTCTCCCCTACAGAGCAGGGTCTGAAGCACCTCAGACTGGGTGTCCAGAACAGTTAACAGATCCAGCAGAACAAAGAATCATCATTCAAGCTGAAGTAACCTTAGAAGATGAGCCAGTCTATGCCCTACTGTTTAAAGTATGTGAATTTTAGATCAAGTTGCCAAGAGTTTGTCCAATACAGGATCTTCAATAATGAAAATATCACTACCTCTCTGAAAAAACAGTTTTAATGTCTGACCATCACTATGGTGAAGAATTTTTTTTTCCTGGTATCTACTTGGGTTTTGTCATGGTTGATTAGTCATGCCTTTTGCCTTTCATCTTTACCACTATGCACCTCGTGAAGAATTTGGCTTCATCCATCTTCTCTACACCTTCCCATTGGGTAGTTGTAGAGAGCTCATGACAAAAAGATTATATAAACTTAATTATATTTAACTAGCAACTGCCTACAGCTCAGGAAAATTCCTGATTTTCAAGGACCTCAGTAACTTGGAGACATGGAATCCACAGCATTATTCTCTCTTTCAGTAAAGTTGTCCATATCCTCACCTTCAGAAGATTGGCAAGTAGAACTGGTTTGTATAAGACACAGCTTGGCAAGAAGGAAAAAGGAGTGTTGAAATTTTTTTGCAAGATTCTGGAGTGAAAGCCTCACTCTGGAAGTGAAACACACAAATTCAAATCCTCCTTCTGCTTGCTTACACTTGGGTCTGGAACATATTCTCTTGGCAGTGGGGAAAGCTACTGCCCATTAGCAGTTTATGGGAGTAATCTCCAACGCTCTTGTCCTACCTAAGAAACATGTCAGCAGGGAACGTGGCTCAAGATCAACAGCAGCAAGGGGTAAAAGCAGCTCCTGCACTAGTCCTGCTCTTCATCTGGTGACTTTCATGTACATGAGGCAGAAAGAACAAATATACATCACAAAAATGCAACTCAGTGCAGAGATGGCTGAGCTGCTGGAAAGTTGAGCCAGTGAATATAGATAGAATGGTACAATGTGGCAAGGACTTCACCAGCTTCACAGAGGAACTGCATGAACATGGAGTTAGCATAGCAGGATATTGAAAGAAATAAGCCTTGCCAAGTGGGCCAATATGGCTAGACTGTGTCTGTGCGTAAGTGAAAATCCAAGCACTGCTGTGCCCTATGTTTTTCCCAATTTAATCTCTACTTGCCTTAGCATTGCTGGCTCTGCGCTCCATTTTACACCACACACATTTCTCGGAACAAAAAGTAAGCCTACACTTGTGAAGAGCCCAACATTTCTAAATATGCACTGGGCTTCCTCTGAGATTACCTACCAGATCCAACTGTGTGAACAAGACACAGAAATGTTTCAACTCCAAAAAGATATTGGTGTGATCTCAGCACTGGGCTGTTTAACTCTATCAGTACTGAGGGAGACTCTGCCATGCACAGATGCAGTTTGACATGCTCAGGAAACTTCAAAGCTATAACAGTGATGCACCCGGGAATGAGGAGAATTAGAGGCACAGCACTTTGGATTTGGAAGGCAGCTACTGCTTTAAGTGCACAAGTTGCTTTGTGGCTTGGAAGCAAAATACCAGGCTTCAGCTGATTTTTTTATAGTGTTATCCTTGATGTAAACACCTGAAAGAAACAAGGATGAAGCAAACAAACCAGAAAACTGGTAGAGGTATATGTACATGTTCTGAAAAGCACCAGTTATCATGATACTCTTAAATGTATCAATTTCTCTGTATTGTATAGTTTCATTTTATGCTAAATTCAAGTTGTCTTTTCAAGTCGTATATACACAGATCACATTGATTTGCAAGTTATGATTATCATGCCCTATATGTGTGAGTGTAGAGTCTAAAATCTTCTAATCAAGGTGTGATTGTTGCTAAACACCATGGTGCTAAACATCAAGGAAGTACCTGTCCTGAGAAACTAACTTGGCTGTTCTTCTCTAGATAAGGGCCTGAGCTATAAAGCTTTCAATCTTCTCAGGAAAAGAGCATTTGGGGCCCTAATGAAATTTTATATATATGTGTGTGTATATATATATGTGTGCATGTATGTATATTTTTCTTTCATTCCTGCAGCATGATCTGCATTCCATGATGTGTTAGTTACTTTCCATGCATGTGTAGCATGAGGCAGTTCACAGCCCCATAGGTTGAAAATAAGAGCAATAACGTTATGCAGACTTTGGAATTTATTACTACCATAAAAGACAAAGAAACTTTAATACTGTGAAAAGCAAGTCATCATATGTCGCCTCCCAACCCTATCATACATATCTGAAGAACCTAGTGACCTATGGCCCTCTTAGGGAAAGAGCTTTTCACTTGTAGCTGAATCCTGAAGATAAAGTCACTATGTAGGATGATTGGAATAATGATGCAAAGTTAACACTCCAACTTAAGAATTTCCAGACACATTTTCCATATTTGGCAGGAAACTTGTTTTGTAAGACACAGAGTCCTCCTAACATAACAGCATAGCAACTGCAACTTAGAGCAAGTCGGTTAATGGACTGTTAGGACACTTTTGCTGTGTTACACCATTTAAACACATGTATTTAAAAAACAGGTGGATAATCCAAATGTTCAGTTACTAGGACACTAACAGTTATGTCCATGGCAATTTTGTTTCTGTTCTTTAAACAAATCATCACTTGCAAGCACTAATGTTAAAACCAGAAAGCCACTCTAGTACACAGTGGCTATAAATGCCAAATCAATTTTCAGCAGATAATAAAGTCCATGTTTTACAATCAGCAATACACTGTTTTACTACCCAAAATGTAAGCTAAAAATATATAGCTCTGCTAAATGGAAAATGCAGATATGCTGTTAAGAAATGGGTTGGCTGTGAGATGATGGATCATTTCTGCCGGGACTTTCTTAAAGCTATGTGCAAATGTTTTGAAAATATCACATGATGTGGCCATGTGTTAAAAATTACAGCCAGTTAAGTTCTCTGCTAAGAAAAATATGTGGGCAATTTATGAAATGCACTCCAGGATGGAGATATCTTAAGTAAAACCAGATTTTGAAAGCAAACCCATTTTTTTTGAAACATGAACTTAAAAAAAAAATAGTTGCAGCCACATCTGGAGAGCAGAAGTAAAGAAAGGGTGGTCTGACCTAATACCAGGCCATCTTCTGAAAGAGCAGCATTATTTCTGGGCTACAATGACTGTGATCACTGATTGTCCTTTTAAGGAAACCATGCTGAATATTGCCATGGGCAATAATAAAGCATTTTGTAGGCCAACATCTGTTCTTTGAAAGTACTATGAAATGACTGATAGATTTGTAATGTTTCATAAATAAAATCCAGAATAAACAGTACCAAAAAAAAAAAAGAAAGAAACCAACCACCACATCCACAGTAATCAGAGAAACTGGTGTACGGTATTAGATTTGAACACTGTTCCCCCAGGAACAATTACTTAGATATAAATGCTTCCTAGAGTTCGCTACACAGAATGACAAAATGGTTAACTTGGTTACGGCAAGCTGCATGTTAACAGGATTATCTTTCTAGAGACTTTTCTCCGAGTTGCAGCAGTGCCTTCACAGAAATCTGAATGGCTTTTACAGCGCTTCATTAGCCAGCCCCGCTGCTGTCGCTCTGCCCTGACAGGAGAGCAAGGAGGCGAGTGCCCAGTCGCAATTATAAACAGTACCAGCAACTCATCTTTGAAAGGTAAATTTAGTTTGTGCAATTATTATCACCACACATAAACCAGAATCCGTCTTTATTACTTCCTGTTCTTTCCCCAAAAGAAGGACTTCAGATGTCAGAATCACTAAAGGGATGGTTCTGAAATCAAGACTTCACACATACACAAAAGGCACTGACATAATATCAGATTACATAAAAATACACATCCTTTTAATCTCCTGTACATAATGTGCTTACTTTTAAAATACAAAATCTGCCCCAGATGGCTAATAATGCCCATTTGAAAAAACACAACACCACAATATTAAAGGGCTAAAATATGCTGTGAACAGATTGAGAGGCAGTTCGTCCTAGAGGAGAGTAAAAAAGTGCAGATGGGTGTCAAAAATAGCCAAGTGTCAGATCTGTTCAAGTATCTCCATTCTGGCACATGCTCCCAGTCACAGCTGTTAGTGTATTCTCTGTATCCAAGTGCAAGGTTTTCTAACACTCGGAGCTGACATTAAAACACACTTCTTGCTTGCTACTGCTTTAAGAGAATGCTGCAAATAAAAGATTTATTTAATGGTAAAGCTTAACAAGTATTGATAAGGGTATTCATACTTGAATGTGGCACATGCCATTTTGATTAAAGATGCATGAAATTTTAACCAGCAGGTAGATTAAGTAATTTAAATGCCAAAGGCTTAATAGGTTTTCAAAAACATCCACTCTAGGCATTCCAACAGTTTGCCAATAGGCCCGAATAATGCACACAAGGATCAAAAGTGACAAGACTGTGTCATTTTAGTATACCTAAATATCTTGACAAAACACAGAGTAAACAGCATGAGAAGATGAGTTTCATACAAACATAAGGGAAACATCAGTGGATGAAAATTATGCACAATGCACACTTTTCCTAATTAATGAATTACCATGGTATTTCTAATGAAGACCACATTCCCAGGAATGTAATGCATGCAAATCAGATTTGATGTTTAAAGGGTTAAATTGACCTTTCATAGTCCTCAGTTGTTATCTATGCAAATTAATTTGCCCATATTTCAACCATATAAATCCTCTTAACCTTGTGCTTTGAGCAAACAGAGCCCACTTTCTTGTTACAATCACAGGATCAGCAAACATACCAGCAGTAGGGTATGACCGTATACAAAAATCCTAAAAGGAAAACATTCTTCCAACAACTGGCAATACCTACATGCAACTGTGGCTGCAGTAAACTGGCAGATACTGTTTCAAAACACCATCTGCGAGGTGTACAGACTCTCTATGATCAAGCATAGCCTCTTCTGCCTGTCCTACCCAAATAATCTACAAGAACCAGCCAGCTGTAGGATCTCTAGCCCTGTCTTTTTTTTTATCCAGAACACAAGCTGTTATAATCAGGCACATGGCTTTCTCCAGTCCTTACCAAAGGGGGGAAAAAACACAAACAAAACACAGCGAATTCAATCTACTCAGTCGTGGTCAAGCATCTCACAAAACGCCTCAGACAAATCACTCTGCAGAGAAGTGTTTTTATTGGCAGTAACACTTATCAATAAGACAAGTGATCATAAGATCCAAGAGTAATATTTTCATGAGGAAAACGACCTATTACAACTCCCAGCTCCACAGCAATTCCTCTAATTCAGCAGAATTTTTTATTGTTTTATTTTGAATAAACATATTTTGGTGATTTGCCTGGTGACAGCGAAGGACTATGATTTAGGACAAGGCTGGAATAATCTGTTTTATAAATCTCCCTCATTTCTCCAACATAAACAGCTTTTCACAGAGATAATTTCAGCTGATGGGTAAACGCTGTGAATGATCTCCGATGATCAAATGTTTGCAGATTCAAGGTGCAGCTGACAGTCATGAAATCCAGCCTGAAGCTGTATTTCTCTTTACTAAAAATGATCCCCCGTGCAGAGATCTGCACCCACAAAGCTGGTGACTTCCTTTTATTTCTATTCCTTTTCACTGAAACATCCAGTCCTGCTCTAAGTATCATCTCTAGCAGTTCACTTGCACAAATTCCCCTCCCCCAAACACATACACAACAGAATTAGCATCCGCGATCACTCCGTACCCATATCAGCTTGCAAATCACCCTCTATATTAAAAGAGAAAAGAAAAAAGAGAGAGGGGAAATATACTATCAAAAAAACGATTAGCATTTCCTCATTTAGAACCGAAAGAGCTGCAATAATTTCAACTCACCAGGCATCCTTGGATAAAATATACCACACTGTAAATGGCTCTCTCCTAAAAGCAAGCTTATTTAGGGCTCAGTGCCTCCTGTTCTGGAATGAACAGAGAGAAGCGAGGAGGGCCATCAGAACTGGCTGTGGCAGCGTAGCTGGAGGCAGGATGCTGGGCGCGTGCGTTTGCCAGGCAAAGACAGATGGAGAGCTGACACTCTGTATTGCACTTGGAGCAGAAATGTGAATGATGACAGGAGCACATGTGGCCTTGAACCCAGCCCTGTCTCTTCAGGCAGAACAATGACAGGGATGTGTGTGCAAATTATTACAACCCCGACTCCCCTCAGCTGACTCCTTTTACTCTACCTTTCACACCAAGTTCCAGATGACCAAAGAATAGAAACTAAAATGCAGAATGATAAGCCAAACACTGAATTATTCATTTTTTCTTTAGAAGTTAACCCTTTCCTCTGCTGACAACAATTAAAGAAAAAGCATCACTTTGAATCAGCTCTCCTCCAAATGGGGGAAAAAAGCCCCATTCTTTATTTTAACAGCCATAATTTTGCACTCCATAAGACTATGTTTGTTTATTTAGCTGGAAATTCAGAATGTGCACAAGAATATACAAGAGAATCCCACACCCACACTCTTCCCCCCGCCCCCCCCCCCCCCCGCCCCCCCCCCCCCCCCGTCCCTGGCTTCCCACACTTATATCATTATTATTCTCCTTTACTATAGCGAACGGAGTATCAAAATCACTCCCTCTCTCAAATCCACAGTAGTATGTGTAAAATAGAACACGCTTAGAAAGCAGACCACTTACATTTTACTATGGTGCTTTTAACCCCCTGGGATTCTTCCATTGATATGTTCCAAACATTTGCAGCTTACTCTCCTTTACCTTGCATAGTGATCCATGGGGGATGAAAACAAAATCTTCCCTGTACAGCTTTTTCAAAAGCTAAACAATCATGTCCTCCCGATTTCTGATTTTGTGAACCCCTTAAATGTTTATCCTTCACATGAATAAGGTATGCCTGGCTAGGTTCAATTCACTCTTCCCTATTAAGCTTTAATGGACACCATGATACATAAAACTACAAGTCTTTGTTATAGTGCTTTATCTAAAGCTGGCTATTTTCTTCTCAGCAGTCCCTCTTTAGTCCTTTGTAAAACATCTTTGCCTCTTAGAAGAAGCATACGCTTGACTCACATGCCTTCTGTAGCACATACAGCTTTGCACAAAATTCTAGGCACAAGAAAAAATACCGTCCTTTTTAAAACTCTCCTCCCATTCAGCACTTGCAAAGTGCTTTAGTAACAAGCCATTTCTCCAGAAACTAACATGTATGTCCTGGTTCTGACTTTGCCTTTGCATTATATATTCAAACCTTTATGGAAAGGCAACAATTCTCAGCCAGATCTCCTCAATGTAAGGTCTGTCCTCATGTACTTATTTATGCACCCCCCTAATTTGCATTATGCCATCTTCTGCCTCTATTATGCAGAAACAACTCTGCTTTTGGGCCTTCCTCTTCCTTCCTCTAGCTACCACAGAGCCTGATAAAGATCTGTTTAGGAAAAGAACATACATGCAAAATCAAGCAGAAAATAACAGTCCCTCCTAATGTCCGGGCTGAATTCATGAATATTTCTCACTTAAAGAAAACAAACAGTTTAATTTACTGACATTTCTATAATATCTTCTTAATACAATCTAAGTGGCACCCTTAAGTTTCATTTAAATAGAAGAGAAATTCCAAACACTGAACTGGCAAATCCAAGACTATCAAGAAGAAAAGGAGCAGCTCCCCTGCCCCAATAAACAGTCCAGCACTAACAACCTAATGTGCCTACTACTTGAGGCAGATCTTTTCTTCATCTTCATCAGACATCTATCAGAATCAATTTCTCTATAATGGATTTTTGAGTGTCAGGGAGCCCAAAAGAAACATTAAAACCAAAACACGAAAACATTTACCTGACCCCTTTCACAAAGGGGGAAAAGAAGAGGGGCAAAGGGAGAGAAGCAAGGGAAATAGAGATAAGTGAAGCCTGCGTCAACAAGGACTTTAAAGACTTTACTGTCCTTTTGGTTTTATTATTTGATGCACTATTTAAAACCAGTCAGCTAGTATTGTATTTGCTATGTTTTTCTTTTGTAGTGCTGTACTCTACATGAAAGGAAAAACATTTTCACAGTTGGAAATGCAACCTTTCATCAACATAGATGCAGCCTGAATCAGCTTCAAAGTAGAAAGCAACGTGTCAACGGTATGACACATTTTAATAAAACCAAACAATATTCACTCTTAAAAGAAGGTCTTAATATCAGTACATTGTAAATCCACAGACCATGGCTCACGAAATTGAACTTCCATATGCTGTGCGATTATGCATCTTTTTTCTGTGTGTAAAAAGCCTTTTTAAGCTGTTATCTGACTACAGTAATTGCCACTTAAATTGATCCACGTCAACAAAACCTGGATCCCTGGAGATTCTCACCTAGAAGTCTGCTCATAGAAGGGGCTAACAGAATGCCTGTGCATCTGAGACTACTTCAGCATTTTCTCAAGCAGCCAACTGCATGAACAGTTTTCCCCTCTCATTATTTAATACACTGAGGCAGGCTGCAACCCATTTGGCAGTCCTCCCTGAAGAAGTATCTGTGAAAATTTATTTGCTTTCCCCACTCCCATTTTTAATGCAGTCAGCTGAAGCTTGCCCTAGAAGTTTTTGCACCAGGTCTAAAATTTTAGCAGGCCAAGCAAAAGTGGACAGCCCGTTCTGTAAAATGGTTTTAATTCTCCACCCAGAAAGGAAAGAGAGTGGTTTTAACACAGAACAGTTCTGCTGCATCTCAAGAGTCAGAGTACAGCCAAAATGAAAGGGATACAAAGAGAGTGAAAAATCCCCAAGACAATCTAGGGCCAGTTTCTTCATGGTACACATTACGTTACACCATCCTGGGTGGGCACCAGCTCTTTCTTTGATGATCACTCAAAATGGCTTTACAAAATAATTTCAACTCATCCTCTAGGAGTCCTTAGTTTGAAAATGGTTAGAGAAGGCGAACTGGTTTCCATAGTCTTGTATTTGAAGGGGAAGAAAAAAGATTTTTATGCAGTGGATGATATAAGGTAGCCAAGACATGGATCTGATAGAAAAGGGAAATTCCTAATGACCATCATTTAAAAGTACAGAGATTGCCTTTTGTGCAAACCCAGCTTAATAACAGGGACTGGAAGTCCACTGAAACACATCTGTAGTTAATGAAAGCTCTCTATTAACAGTGAAGGAAGAATTTAACTCAAAGCTTTTCTGTAGGACTTCTCAACTTCCCGCTCTACTTATAGCAGACTGTTGTGATACATTGTGACTTCACACAGTGGGTATTAAGTGAGTTAATTCAAAGGAGCTGAAACCTCATTGATCCTAATTGAAAGCAATACACCCAACCAAATAGTTTTCTACCCCATCTGCTCTGGCCTGCCACCAGCTATTCAATACAAGAGAATTAATAGTTTCAGATATTCTAACAGACCCAATAAAAGCACTCATTTAAGCAGGACTGCATTAACAAAGTGAAAAACCAAGGGCAAAATGGGTTCAAATGGAGCATTTTACTCCTAGTTGGCTTTAACAAAGCTGAATAATGCTTATTCTGACTTTTTATGTGCAAGACTTGATAAACTGAATGAGAAGGCACTCAATGATCAGTCAACGAGCATTGATGAATGGTCATTAGGACCCCCCCAATCTCAGGGAAGGCCATTCCACAAAGTGGCACACCAGCTTGAAAGGGCGGACTCACTAATGTCCAGATTTCCCCGCTTGCTTGTTCCACTTTCACTTTCAGACCACTGGCCACCAAATGAGGCTGACATATTGGAAAATAATCTTTTATGGGCGAGTGGTAAATAAAAATGGAGGCATTAGCTCGGCTTTCAAATTCAAATCTACTAGTTTTGTCAACCCCAAAACGTTTTGATTTTCCACCCAGCTGGAAGCTATTAGTGTTTTCTTAAGGCATCCCACTGACAGGGCAAACCCACCTAATGTGTGAGCTGTGGAGCTGATGGGGCGACAGGGGACAACCTCTTCTGGATGCTTTCTTAACTTTATTCAGTTGACTGTCCAACCACAGTACAGTAAAGGCAACACCTTCAGGAGAAGCTGGCTATTTTCTTGCTGCCCAAGTACCTCTGATGATTGCCTGGTGCAATGGCAGCCCACCTAAGCCTGTAATGGGACCCTCAGTGCAACTTTTTCCATGACATTGTACCTAGCCTCCCTTGGTTTTACTGCACTACCACAAAAGGCTCAAGTTACCCAAGAAAGGCACTTCTCCATAAACATCTAATTCTTTGCTTGGAAATGGAATTTAAATATTCCAATAAGATATGTGCTTATCTGTTAACAGCAGCTCTTTATGCATGCAACACAAAACACTTGCCAGATAACACTAAACATTTCCCTAAGCATTTCCTTATTGGCAAGGCTTTCTGGACTTCTGAAAAAAGACAAATGAGACATTTAAAACATACACTGCTCTGTGAAACATAGACTAATTGAGATTACCTACACAAATCAAACACTGAGCAGCTGAAAAGTAGTCACCAAGATGGGAAGAAAATATTCTTTCTTGTCTAAGACAAATTGTTCATCGTGTTACCTCGAGTACTGGATTAAATTCATTGGATCTGAGAAAGCATTCATGTCTTTTCAGTTAAGAAAACTTGTAAGTTATAACGATATTTCAACAATACTCCAAAGTATATTTTAAATCATCTGTTAAGGAAAGGATGCCTTGACAGTGCATTAGGCTTAACAACCTAGACTGCCTATTGCTTTTTCATCAAAAAACCCCCACCAAAATTAGAAATTCCAGTGACATTTCAGGTGCATTTCAGGTTTTTAACCAATGAAAATATACATTAAGACCTAACATGAAAGAATAGTTCCACAAAAAATTAACTGACTCAGAACGAGAGGGACAACTTTCAGGCCTTAAAGAATGCATGCTCTTTTGCTCTCTATATACATTTTAGTAAGAACACTCCCATGGAAAAACTCACGTATAAGTGTACCTGTCTTGAGGTCTGTTTCTTTCACTAGATCTAGGCTAAACAAGTTTTGCCTCACATTTTTATTAAATACTATATTTTCTATAACATGGGTAAAGTAAATTAGAATTGACTGCTAATTTCTATCATCATTTGACTTTAAAGAAAATTACCACACCATCTGTGCATAGATACCACTCATGCACTTTAGAAAATTTGATATTGATTTGAAAATATTTCTGAAAGAAAATACCAATGATGCTGTCTCAGCAACAGAGAAAGAACACATTCAGTGTGACCTGGAGAAGGCTGGAAGAGAATATCTGCTCCTGCTGAACTATAGCCATATTTTAAGATACAAAAAGAAGGGGAAAGGGAGGGGGAGGTGGGGTGGCAAACGAAAAAAGGGTTTCAAGCTATCAGTTGCTTTTTGACTTGAAGCTCGGGGTGTTTGTTCATTTAACATGGGTAGGGAAACTCCTCCTGCTGTAGTATATTAACCCAAGTTTTGACCTCTAATCGATGTCTTTTCAATGTATAGGATCTTCATAATAAAGATAATGTAGAGCATATTTGTGTGAAAGCGTATCTACCACTAGCCATAAATGTGAGCCTTGCATTTTTCTCTGTAACATGTCAATATTTGTGACACTAACTAAACATATTTTATTCCTTTGACAAGGATTGTTACATTATATTGAAAACTTTTGTTTCAATGTCACCACCTCCCCGTTTTGACTGATGGCGAGTTAGTTTTGTTAAAATGCACGGGGTGATAGCGTATGCTCCAGTGAACTTTCCCTCCTCTCAGCACCAGAGACAAAAACCTGCAGCTCTGCTCTGTGCTGGCAGCCATCTGGCCAGCTTTCTCTCAATGCCTGCCCCACACCACACTGCAGGCAAAATTTCAGGGCTCTAGAGCTCTGTGGAGCTATTCATGACATACCAATTTCACATTTTCTGCTTGTATGCTTGCAACAATAAATGCTAATGAGGACTATGAATGACATTTTTAAAGACAATAAAAAGGTCTCTAAATCCCTTGCATATGGAGACACTATTTTCTAAACTTCACCTTCTGTTAGGGAGCCATTACACTCTAAAGGAAAAAAATAACCTAAAGAAAACAATGAGATGATCAAAGCATAACCAAGTCCTTAAGAATTCCAAAGAAAACAATGTTTGCAAAGCTAGCTTAATGACAGACAGATTTTATGCTGATGTAGAGCACTAACACTTAAGCATAGTAACTCTCTTTTTTGATAACACTGCTACTTCTCATCGAGGGGCTCAGAACTGCAGGGGGGGGAGAAGGGGGGAGGAGGGGGAAGTCATAGCAAATCCTCCCTTTCACTGATCACATATAACTCTACAAGCCACAGACTTGGACTCAGCAATTACTAATCTCTAGATGAGTCCAAGAATACTCTAAATAAGCCCCAGAATAAACTGTAATTACTAATGGATTTGGAATGCTACGCTTTCATAGAGATCTCTGTGCTGACAAAGTGTGGCCAAGACAAATATCAAATTATATTTTCTTTCCACAAATCTGCCTATTGCAATGCTATTGCTAAGAGAAAGAAATGAGAAAAGAAGAAAGAAAGAAAGAAAGAAAGAAAGAAAGAAAGAAAGAAAGAAAGAAAGAAAGAAAGAAAGAAAGAATATGAATGAAAGAAAGAAAATTAATGAAAGAAAATGAACGAAAGAAAGAAGTTGCCTTTACTCTGAGAAATTACTTTTATAATAAAGACTGCTTTCCCCTATAAGGAAAAATACAAACACTTCCAGGAAAATCCACCAGGTGGAGCAAATACACAGCAATACAAAACATGTATTTACGCTTCTACTGCCATTTTTAACGGGGGGAAATGTTTTATATGCAAATATTCTTACCTATTGACCTCCCTTCTGCATCCTTTTGTCATATATTGATCAACTTGTATTTATTTACTACATTTATAATGGTACAAAAGTTTTGTTCAAAGGGGCCTGCACACAAAGTTAATGTTCCTGATAAATTCAATACGAATTTGCAAACCACACAACAGTCATCAGAAACTAAAGAATTGTATTATTCAACATATATATAATTTTTTCCAACAATATAAGGATATGGTTGTGCTAGTAAAAGGCAATGACAAGTATTCAGAAAATGAAGTTTAGTCTTACATCAGGGAGCAAAGTCTTTGCACTGGCCTCCACCGTAATGGGCTGGAAACCTGGCCGTTCTGCATGTGTGGTTATGTTTTTATACACACAGTAGTGGCCCATAACATCACAGCAGTGCCACTGTACAGCATGTTGGTGTTTACTATTAATGCTTTATTTTAGTATGGCATCTGTCAACTACTGAGTAATTTCAAGAGGGCAAGTGAATGAGGACTGTTAATAAATATTTCAGCATATCTAGGACAGCTAAGTATTATTTCTCCATTTAAATTATTTGCTTTCCAGGACCAGGTGAGAAATTCACCTCATCATGAAGTATTTTCTGTTTCCCTGATGAATTAGGAGGTCTAATGGAACAAAGGCAGGGGGTTAGATTTTTACGTGAAGAGCACTAAGTCCAAACAGAACAGGGGTTCTTTTATGGATGAGTTTTCTCACAGTTATAATAGAACAACCCACTGGCAGACCCTGTAATTGCTAAAATGCCAAGCAGTATTACCAAATGAATTGCTCTAATGCAGTTCAGCATCTGGAAACACAGCAGAATCAGTACACAGACTCATTCAACCCTCGATGATAGAAAAGCATAATTGTTTGTAAGTGACAAAAGGAAGGTGCTGATTTTAGTCAAATCTTTTTCTTTCCATTGTTTCCTTAGTTACACCTTACATCACATTTTTCTCTCACTTTTCCAGTCACTGTCCTCTGTTTTCTCTCTGCCATCACATCTACTCCTAAATTCATGACTCTGGGGCCACCTTCTCACTCTGCTACACATCTCTCTTTTCCAACATGACCTGTCTCTGCTCCAGCTGCCTTGGACATTTATCCTCTCCCACCTCCACCAACCTTGACAACTAAAAGTAGTTCCAGAATTTCAAGGTGTGAGTACTACCATAAAATATTACCCACAATTAGCACATAAATTGAATAGCAACAATCAGCACTCTGACACTGAGAGAAAAACAACATACCAGTTAGGTTCTAATTTACAAAACTAAGCCAGAATGGTATTCACCCAAAGTGCTATTGAAGGAGCACATCAAGCTCCCTGGCAGCACCATGTGTTTACCTAATCTCTGTGCTTCTAGTCTGACTCAAACGAATACCACCATAGCTAAGGAAAATTAAAATACAAAATCTTTGTTTCCTTAGGAGCTGTGAGGAGCCTTGAGGAACACAGGTCTCTAAATACAACTTTACTTTATCTAATTGTGTTGTACCCCACATGGTGCTTTGTTGTATCCATTCAGAAGAGAAGCAGAAAAATGCAGAGGTGAATGATTATGAAGTGGAATTTCATACCAAGAGCAAATTATACCACTCTTCACTTAGAGAAGATCTGCAAAGAGAAGCAGTAATGTTTGGGCACAATGCAAAGTGCTAGTTTTAATAAAGCCCAAACCATCTTGGGAACTATTATCTGCAAGAACTTTCCTTAAGCAAGATTATCACAGCACAGGCTTGTGAGGATGGCCAAGACAAAAAAAAAAAAAAAAAAAAAAAAAAAAAAAAAAAAAAAAAAAAAAAAAAAGGAGAATCCTGATTTAAAACCATTATCACCAAGGAATTTTTGAGTGGCAAACCTGATGTGAAGGCTACCATTTGTTATTTGTTATTTTTGAAGAGGCTCTAGACACCCAATGGGTAGGAGGAAAGACAATGTGGTGGTTGCTGTCACCACACGTCCATGGAGAACTTTTCATTTAATGGACTAGTGGTTGAGGTGGGCAATGGTAGGTTACAGGTCATGAACAGTTCATTGGATTATGAACTCTGCAAAAGAAATAAAGGCAATTAAAACACTGGAAAAGAGGGACACAACTTATATGACTTGTAAAGGTTTAACTAACAGACAATGCTTTCATAGAGACATATAATTTCCCTCATATGTACAAACCCCGTACATACATCATGTTCCATTTAGGAATATGAGACTGACCACAAGGTAGAAACCATCTTTTTTTTCATCCTACAGATATAAGCAATGCTTATTTAAATTATAGCTTCTTTACAATATGACAGGACAGACATTTAAAACTACATGTCTAAGTAATCCACTAGTACTTAAAGGCACCTTTACACCAGAGTAATCTAGGGAGTTTGTACTGAAGGAAGGGGGCTGATTCTAAAGGGGAAGGATTGTTGTACATATTTAAGAGTTCATTGGATCACAACTATCTATCTGATAACACTGTAACAGCTCTTTGGTTGCACCATCCCCTGAAAATCCTTTTCAGATGGAGGATTAGTGGCACAATAGATGACAACGACTCTTTGGTCCACCTGCTCTGTAGCCGACTCCTGTCTGTGACTGGATATGCACACTGAAGGCTGCCTCTCTTACTCAAGGGTCCTCAAAACCCCTACCTGGCAATGTCTGCATGCAAGAAGAAAAGTATGCCCCTACACCTGTATTACAAATTTCAAATTAAATATTAGCAGAGAAAATCTAACTGCACAAGACTTCAATCTCACCTATGAAGCACCCAAAATCTCTAGCACATAAATATGTTTGCTGAGCCCGTGGGCATAACTCTACAGACTGGACCGAAAGTCTTCAGCATGAAAGGAAATGAAACCTTAAGTTAATTTTCAGCTCTCCTTCTCTGCTCCTGTAACCACAAATATCTTTCTTGCACCAGCTTCTGCCCACAACAATAAAAGGCAATAGTCACATGCTACACTCAGTTTTGCTGGAAGGCCTTATTAATTATGTTCTCTCCCTCTACTACTTGTACCCACTGATTTTAAGTTCAACTAGTACAACTATTTATACCACTATGTTATAAATTCAAGTATTGAAATTGTACAAAGAACTGTAATATTCTTCACTTATCACTCAAGCAAGGAGTCATAGTTTAATTCCTCACACACACACATACAAAAACCAAAGCAAAACCAAAAACAAACTAACAAAACAAAATGGACAAAAAAAACCAAAACCAACAAAAAACCAACCAGACAAACAAAAAAACAAACAACCAAAAAAACAAAAACAAAAAAAAAACAAAAAAAAAACCAAAAAGAAACCAAAAAAAACCTGCCACCAAACCTATCCAAGCCTTTGCCTATGTAAACATACAATATCTTTCAGCTCTAGGCAGGAGCTTTACATCCCAGTGAACACTATCCATCTATAGACCCAAAACTGAATGCTGCCTGTGACCTTAACAAACAGCAGCTATGAAGAACAAGGACTATTACTGACTCTACCTCAACACTTTAAAATTGAACACCAAACTGGACATCTAACAAAATCACATGAATAATGAGAATGGAAGCATTGATAGCTGTCATTACTGTTTTAATGGACTAGAAACAAACACTAGCTTGGTTTGAATCCAGGGGACAAAGAAAAATAATGCTGCCTGGCACTCTTAAAATGACAAACTTAATATGCCAAGCATTATGACTATATAAATGATAACTATGAAAAAAAATACCATTTTCAGAAGTTTAGCTGTTGCATAGAACAAAATCCACTCCAAATAATTTGCTCCTCAGAAGATTTGATTTCCGAAAATAACAGGTCAAGCAAGAGAAGAAAGAATCAAATAAAAGAAAAAGGATGCAAATTCAGAAGCAAAAGGGTTAATGTTTTGTTTCAGTCAGTGCTATACCAATGCCAGAATTACAAGGGAAAGACTAAAAAGAGCCAATTTTTTTTTTCTTTATTATTATTATTCTTTAAAAGAAAAAAAAAATCATGCCTATCTGTCACAGGGTTGTCCGGGCTGGAAGAACCGGCAGGAACCTCAAATTCCTGACCAAACCCTCTTCCACACAATGCCTCCTGAATGGAAGGAACCGAGGCCCGGCAGAGATAGCCCCCTGTCAGGAACCAGCCCTGACGTGTGCGGACAGACGGGGCTGGCCTCGCAGGATGTCAGAGCAGCAAACTGCTGTTCGAGATACTGGGTTTTCACACACTCCCAGGCTGGATGTTTTGCTCTTCAGGTAATTAAACAAGGAAACGGGGCTGATGTGTACGAGTCTGACCCCTGCGCAGCGGCTCCGCGGTTCTGCACATCAACTTCCGCACCAGCCGCCCCAAGCACCAAGCACAGCCTTCTACTGCTGCTCTTGCCTCTCCTGACACCAGGCCCTAAAACAAAAACAAATCCTCCTGGAAATATCTGCTGCTATTCCCTCTCTCCCCCACCCCCAGTTTACAAAGGGCTAAATTATTTGCTCTGTTCCGCGCACCTTGATTTCTCATAAAAGAAGAAAAAATGAAAGAAATAGGTACTTGGGTGTAGCTGTTCTTCATCCAGCCATTCAAAATATTAAATTTATTGGGGGGAGGAGAGGAACAGATAGAAAGATGAGGCAAGGGATTCCCAAATTAATGTTTAGTTTAAGGTCATTACTCAAAAAAATCCTGAAACATATTGCCAATTTGTCCAGCCAACAGTCAGACGTTCGCTTATTTAGAAATAAAATGATTCTGATTTAAGCATTATTGAAGAGTCTTTGTCTTACGAGAGGACATAAATCATAGACCTAGGCATTAGAAAACTAGACCAGTGTTTTCTTTCTCTTTTTGCCCCAAATTTCAGAAATGGGAAAGGGCAGGTGTTACCACCTATACTTGGCAGAAACCCCTACACAGGGCTGCTCTGTGACTGACCTAGTTTCTACGCTCTTTAAAGGCTATTTAAACAAAAATTATTTTTAAAAAGGGTAACACATTCCTACTTCTTTCTGAAAAATCCACAGAATAGAATATTGGCTGAAAAGAGAAGAGCCCAGAAGAAAGAGGAGTACAAAAGCATGCCTGCTTGTCTGTGTTCAACACAAAGAACATTAAATGAAAACAACTGGCATGCTGCCAAATTCCTATACAGGCAAAGAGATTCAAATAAATTGATTTCACGCATCACACTGACCTGGGATCAGTGAGCAGTGGTACAATACACTTGCTGCTCCATGTGGGGCAAAGCCCATTAACGTTATCAGAGACACATTACATTGAGGGGGAGCAGGGCGGGGTGGGGGGGGGGGGGGCACAGAGAAGGAACCCAAACTCTGCAAATTCAGGGAGAAAAAATCACTTTGAAAAAAGAACTTGAACTGGAGCACTTGGTTTCAGTTTACTAATAAATATATCATATTGCAAGAGCTTGTCCTCTGCTCACCTCAAAGGTTTCAAACATCGTATTTTCAAATTAAAATAAATACTAATGTCAAACACACACACTCCCCTTACATTCTACTTTTAACACAGTTGTTCTCAAACTCACTTATTCTCTGTAAATTTCCTTCCTTCCCCATCCGCTAGCATTTTATATAGATTATGGGTTATTTTCTTTGTACTTCAAAAGCTGGATTCCTGCCCAGGATACTCTTACTGACTCAGAAAGCAAGCTGGAGAAATCGGTCACTGCTCTCAACTGGTCCAAATCAACCTGATCTAGAGAGAAAAATGCTTTATTTGCAGGGTATCAGCGAGCAGGGCACCAGTGTCCTTTGCAGAGTCACCCATACGTGTTCCCATATACCAGGGAGCTGCCTCCAAACCAGTATTTCAAATCTCACTTTCTTACTAATGTTAAGTAAATCATGTTTGCTGTGGAGTCTCTCCTTGTCATCCTGGCTTTGTGTTTCATTAAGCTCTCTCACACTCCAATCAAGAGCAATGCCAGCAAGCCACAGGTGCGCACCACATGAACAGATGAAATTCTGATTGGAAGGACAATTCACTGTCTATAATACACTTGGTACTCTTTTGCATCTGTGGAATATTTGAAGGGCACTTTATTATTTTCACTCCTTGTACTTCTTATTATTTTCACTCCTCATACTCCTTAAGATACATTGGTAAGCAAAGAATTGTTTTGAAGATAAAAAAGGAAGCCAAGAGAAAATGAATTTGCAACAGCAAAACAAAGATTAGGATGCTTGAAAGCAGTCACATCAGCAAAAGTAGTCATTGCTACAAGAGGCCATTGCTTCGAGGAGGCAATAGACTCAAAACACCTTTTTTTGCCTTTTACTCCGTTTAGTTTTCAAATAGCAAGTCAATCTTCTTAGGCACAGCAAAGCCCATATCAAGTTAAGCTCAAAGAGTGTTGTCTTCATCTCTAATTACTCACTGACATTTAAAACAAAAAAATCATTGAGAATGTGGAGCTTCTTGGCCATTTAAGACTAAATTTTTTGAGCATGTCATAAATACATCCAGATGTAGACACCTTACCCAGTCACCTCAATTCAAGTAAATGTAAAAATGTGAATGGCCAAAAAATTAAGAACTGTTAACCATCATTGATCACTAAGAGCTACAAAGCAGTTTTGAATTCTTCATTACCAAGGTGAAAACTATACAATATTGTTAACTCTGTAAGAGGTGTCACAGAGAGACATGTTTATTTAGGTATAAGGCTATAACTGATAGAACTGCACGGGGAAGGAAATCATGCAGTATACAGAAACTTCACCATGGCAGAGATGTGCCTGCACCCAGACGATACAGAGAGCACAGCATGCACAACAGTGAACATGAGAGAGATATGGTGCTGTTTCCTCCCTTTTATGAATACTTCAGCAACCATCAGATCAGCTGGACTTCACAGAGATGAAGTGAATTTTAGTCATATTAATTCCCTCTCTTTAAATTAAAGTTATTAGAAAATAAGCCATTCTCCAAAGTTGTAGGAAATTTCCATTATCTTGCACGTGCTCTGACAGCAATAAATCACAATAAACTTCCCATTAGTATGCCAGCACTGCATGCTTCAGGCATGAGATCTTTACTTTTACATTTATTTATTTTTTAAATCCTTTATGAAGACCCATATGGCAAAAGAAACGAACCAACAACCACCTGTACAGGGTACATTTGCAATTTGAAAAACAAGACTGTAGACAGTTAAAAGGAGAAGTTAGTCAGAAGCTACACACTGCTAAATAAGCAAAATCAAAACACAAGAAGAAACCCTGCTAAGGTTATTCATTTCCTTCCAATACTGCCTGAGTACATGAAGGTCCCACAAAAGCATTTATTTGTTTTAAAGTGGCTGGGAACTCAAGTTAGAATGCAAATTAATTTTTATTCGGATTTAATTTTTTTAAAGTACATTCACACTGGTGCACAAAACCTCAGGCCTGGCCCTTGCCACAAGGTGATGTGCAGAGGCTCTCACTGCCTCTCACAGTTGTTCTCCATCTCTCCACATCCCACAGGCAGAGCCATGGGCCATAGTGGTGCCTCAGGTGGGAAAATAAGTAATATGATCAAGGCTGAGCTACCTTTAAAACTATCCAGAGCAAAGCCACGAGTACTCAGACACTATTCATCTTATTTTGGTAACAAACTCTATCAAAATTTTGTCAGGCGATATGGTCCAACACTGAGAAAGAAAGTTATCCAAGTGTTGGAAAGCACTTAAAATCAGTTTAGCAGTTTCTTGCCATCCAGACACACACCAGTTTGTATGAAAAAAATGTAGTTACAATAAAGACAGGAATGACTATCATAGGTTATCTAGAAATTTTGTCCAGCAATAGCAGATTTACTTTTCTAGTATGGTAAAAATCTTTGCACACAAGAAGCAGAAATATTTATTATTATCTCAGTCACATTTAACACAGATTCCCAATTTGATGCAATGAGTTTACCAGAGGATTCCACTAAACTACAAACAACCATTTTGCCAATGTAATTACAACTGTCTTTTAAGCTGGTTGCAAACACTATTCCAATTCACAGTTCAGGAAACTGAACGTCACTATTTCTATAACCCAGCCAAGTAATATTGACATGACACATAAAGAGCAACTTTGTCATTAAAAACACAAAAAGAACCCCAAATTTAAAAATTTCACATATATGTATTTAAGATTTTAGAAAAGTCATGACTGATGTATTTTATTAGCATTGCAGTACTCTTTTCTTACTGGTATTAAACAAAGACAGCACCTTCATTGATTTAGGCAGACTCTCTGGAGCTAAAGGGAAAGACTTCTTTTTTTATTACAGTTTACAAGGCAAGGTACAGTCATTATATACACACAAATAACTTCTAAAAGGTATTACATTATAAAATCAAATATTTTTCTGTTCCTTACCTTGACAAAATTCAAAGTTCCCTTTTTTCCGGCAGTCACCTATCACTAAACTCAGTGCTCTCCAAGTGTTTCTTTTGACAGATATCATTCTCCACCAATCGCTCTGCTAATTTCCTCTTTCCTTTTCTGACTGGGACAGATATTATGTTCACCAGCCCAGAGATCAATCTTTTTCTATTGACAACAACAAATGAAAAAAAAAAAAAAGGAAAAAAAAAAAAAGCATATATCACAGCCAGTTTGAAGCACCACAATCCTTCATTTGCATGATAATAGTAGTCTTTTATTTTAACAGGGAAGACAGAAACATTATTCTAAACCAAGAAACCCCATTTTCTTAGCTAATATAAGGTAGTATTTTAAAATTGTATTAATTCTTCAACAAAGGTTGTTTCATAACTTGCTCAGTTAAAACAGCTAATATATAGACGGCAACAAATTAGGAGCAGCCTATATTCTACCTATTAGTTAATTCTGTAAAAATATGTGGGTTTAAATACATTCATATAATATGAATTATTACATACTTTACCTGGTTGAGCAGAAGCTCTAGAGAATCATTTATTAAATCAAAATGTTTACTAAAAATAGATCTTCCAATTTACACATCACTATACTAAATTGGATTTCTAAGTCATAACAGCAAACACGTTTAAAGAAAGGCAGATCAAAAAGATATTGATATATTTACAAATCATCTTCCCACTTTTGAAAAGGCATTTTCCCTCCCACTCCAAAACCTAAAAAACCTGTTTATTTGGGTTACACAAATACTCTGCCATTTGTATAAGTCTTTATCACAAGTGCTGTCAGTTTTTCCAAGGCATTAATATGATTTTCAGGGATTCATAATTATGTCAAGACAGAAAGTATTTTTCAGAGCCAAGCACACACAGTTATGTACATGCTTCAATCTGCAACCACTATTCAAATATTTTGGGACATCAAGTTAAGCATGCACAAGGATCCGGCCGCAGCTCATGCATCTAACCCAGAATCCAGCCCAACCCTCTCCCGGACTAGATCTTTGTGCAAAAAAGATGCATTGCCCAAGGGCATTTGCAAAAGATCACATTTGTGTTTGTGCCAGAAATTGCAATCTTTCCCACAAACAAGCACCCTTCCCAAATCAAAACAAACCTTCCCCAAGTTAAAGTTAAGGTTACAGAACAAAGGACTTCACCAAAGTCCTTTCTTTCCAGCAGTCGTGGTTGGACATTTCCCCACAATCCTGAGAGAAGCCAAAATTCCACTGATTTCAGTGAAAACAAGTGGTAAAGACTGCAGGACTCTACCCAGAATTTGGCAACTGTGGAGCTCTCAAAGTGACACAAACTGCCTCTGGCATTTGGAAAATAACCTCCAAAATGTGGTTAGGACTCCATAACTTGGGTACAATAACTACTTTTATAAAATTATTTTTATTTTGTATGTAATTCTCTAGTTGTCACTATGTTCTTACATAGGCAATAAATTTACCTTTCAGTTGGGCCCCAGCATGATTTGTGTACTTTTCAATTGCCCAGACTTTCGTGTAACTTTCAATTTCCATAAATGCATACAGCATTCTCTGAATTGCTGTTATTGTTTGATCTGATTTTTATGGTCATGAACGCATGCCCCTATCAAAACTGAAAAATTCTCCACTGACCAACTGGCCCTAATAATTTCACTGAGATCATTTAAACATTAAGTTTTCTACCAAGTGACAATAGCAAAATCTGGCTGAAATACTGTCTTACAGTGGAATATTAAACTAACATCATATCTCGGATTCAGAGTTACACATCAGACATCTGTAAAGATATATTCATATTTTCTAATCTTTTCTAATTTGGCCACTAGAAACAATTATGGTCAAATATATTAAACTATGTAATATACAAAATTTCAATAGTTCATTCTGCTGAATAGTATGTTCCTTTTTCATGGCTGGTAAAAGGTTTTAAACATTTTACTGTAAAAATGTTCTTGTTTAAAAAAAAAAATCTGTCATCAGCTTTACAACAAAGACATCACTTCAATTTGCTACTCTTCCTTTGTTTCAGGCCCATGTTCATTTTTTCTATTTGCCATATTTTCCAAAGTGATAGATGTATTTTGCTATACCCATTCTACACTAATCTCCTTCTTTAAATGTATTTTTGCTTCCTGAATTGTAAGGTGCTGCTGTTGTTCAAATGTACATGCAAAACTGTCTAATGTCTGAATTTCACTGAAAGCAGAATGTCTCAAACAATTTGTAGTCCTACATGAGTGTTATAAAAAAGGATCAACATGTTGTATTACCAAGGAAATTTTGAAAAACATACTTTCCCAAACAAATATTACTTTTTCTCAATGGTATGAAGTAATGAAAACCACATGTGTAAATCTGCGATCCGTGCAGTAGTTCAAGCTGCAGCTAATAGAAAATACAGAGAGTGAACTCTGCCATATAAAGGATTCTTGTTACAGAAATATAATGTGAAAACCAGATGCAGACAGAAAACCTTAATCACAGATGGGAATGTAATCACTGGCATACAGAATACTTTTTTGATCAATCTCAACCATATGAGAAATGTATTTATTTTCTAAGGAATGCAATAACTCTAGAGAGTCTTCTATTTGAATTCAGTTAACCTCATATTCACAGTGCTTTTATCTTATACGTGTATAGAAGGGGGATATAACCTGAGCCAAGACTTTTAGAAGAGCCGTTGGCTCTGGCAAATCATTCTTGTATCAGCTTATCTTTCAAGGAATTAATAGGATGTAAAGACTACAAATATCAGGATCAGCCTCAAATGAAACCAACCATTATTTTACTTCCTAGTTACTGCCAGAAATCCCTTCATCACCTAAGCACTTCCCCAGTTAAATTTTCCCTTTAATATGCGGTTCTTCAGAAACACAATGCTAAGAGCAAGCCCACTGTCACACTCAAGTTCTGTGAATCAGAACTGGAGCCCTACAGCAAAGAATCTCCCTTTATAAAAGCTGAAGAGTCATCAGTTCAAAAACAAGTTTACCTGGGGCTTCCTTCTAACTGCTGAAAGTGCCTGTGAATGCCTTCCACCCACACAGCTCCGAGGGGTTAGCAGGGCACAAAGGACCATAGCACAGGGCAGCTACCCAGCTACATCAAGTGTCTATACTACCCACTGCCTTCTACCAACTATCCAGACCAAAACAGGACCAAGGTAACTCCTGACAGTTTTTACTGCAGGTGACATCACTACTACAGTAGTAGTAAATGCATCATGTAAAATAGGGATTGATACCTCAAACTGCAATATATATTGAAAAAACAAAACCAAAAAACACACACACAATCAAAACCAAAAACCCCAACTTGTACTCGGAAATAAAAGTTAAGAAAGAAAAGGCATTCAGAGATGAGGCCTCCAGGGCCTTGGGCAGTTTTACTTCCTGGCAGCATCCAATCCCTGCTGCACCCACCTCCTGGATGTCTCCAGTTTACCCAAGACTATACAGCACTGCCTGACTGTCACAGTTCACAACTGAGCTTATTAAGGTGACCTAAAGTTGGTATGAATTAATATTAGTAGCATAATTAAGTAACACAAGCCACAATGATTTGGTAGCTGTTACACCGGGGCAGAGAGGGGATTACAGAAACCCTTTGACAGGCACAGAGCAGGCAGATTCTCCCTCTCTTATAGTCTCCTTTTTGCCATCATCTCATTTTAGGTGCCTGCAGTAAGAGGACACAGTCACTTCAGTACCCTACCACAGGGCTTCCAGAAATAGCACATCACAGGTGTCCATCAGACTAACTCTGCTGAAGTTCCTGTAAGGATGCTTTCTTAATTGAATACCTGTAATGCTAGGTGAATTTTGAAGTCTGCTACTTGTTTTTTTCCTCCCATGTTAACAACTACCAAATCATTTGATAAAAATACTTTGTTTGCACCACTGCAACGAAAGTTTTTGAAGCATCTTGTCTCTTCTGAGACTTAACTTTAAATTTCTGAGGCTGCAGCACTAATAGGTATCACAGAAGTCAACATTTAAAGTAATATTGGCAGGATATGCTTGTCTTATTTATAAACAAGCATGCCTAGATTAATAATAAACTTTGGCCAGATACATATCTTCCTTTGCATGTTTTTCATATAGCATCATCATCATGTGTATGTGTAGAGTGCTAAAAATGGAGTGAAATCTTCCAGCTGAAAACAGTTCCACGTGACAAAACAGAGAGGGATCCTGAAAACTCCTGCTTCATGTCATGTGCAAGTGTGTGTGCCTGTGTCTTTTTTTTTTCCCTCTCATCTAATTTCATCTGCGAGACTGTCCCTAGAGGACAAGACAAGAGAGAACCAATTATATCCAGCGGTTGGTTTCTCCAAAATGAAGGCATCTGTTCCATGCCAACGACTTCCACACGGAAAAAAATCAGAACTTTGAAGGCATCTGTGTTCATGGTTGACAGTTGCAGATCTTAGGGTCTTACTGTAATTGCCCAGCTGCAAACATGATTTAGTTGCTGCTGTTGTCGGCTGATCTCCTTGCGCTGAAAAGAAGGGAGCTTAAACAGCAAATAGCTGAATAGAAGTCCGATATTCTTCCACAATACTGACACCTTTCTCTCCTGAAGGAGGTATTTTTCCTTGTACAATGGGTTTGATGGAAGTAAATTGCAGAGTGGTTCTTAAACTAACATTTTACAAAATATTCTACTTTAAAATGCTATTCTTCAGAAACCGGTGTGATTCACCAGCTACATAATCCTGCAGCCCACCTTATTTTGCCAAGTATTCTCAGTAATAGCAAGAGTACACTGGAGCAGAAGCTAAGAGTTTTCACCCCAAATGCATATGGCAGATAAATAACTAGTATATTTATTACTCAACTCACATCACTTCTAACATGAGTGGATACTTTCTAAAAGACACTTTATAGAAACATTACTGGCAATTCAAAATCTGGCTTAGAGCACTCACTGGGTGCCACATTTGCAGTGGGATACTCAGCAATGCTGTGCACATTCACTGCTAAAAAAATCAAGCAAGCTGTTAACAAGAAGCTCTTATAAAGAAGCAAGACCCTAACTGATTTTCCAAAGCACAGGACTGAGTGCCATTTAGAGATCCATGACTACTTATGGTGCAGTTGCAACAAAGACAATTAAAACTGGCCTAAGCAGAAAATACACTGACATTCTCCATCCTCAACTCACCAGATAAAAGTGAGTGATCATAGTTTCCAGAAATATTTCATGGACCTCTTGAGTTTTTGTAGTTTGCTTACTTAGGACTTTTTATGAATATCTTGAAAGAAGGAAAACAGTATATGATAGGGAAATACTTTTTTTTTTAAAATAGAATTCTTTGTTATTCTGCTGGATTCCAACTGCAATCCCAAACATACTCTGCAGCAGCAGCATTCAGCCTTCCCAGCCAGATAGTCACTCAGCCTAAAAAGAACAGTAAGGATTCCCAGACAGTCCTCCTTTGCTTGGCACATACCTCAAATTATTATGAATGCCTGAAGCAGTGAACCTGGAGGGACACAGCAGGCCTGACACTTCCTGACCACTTCTAAATTCCCTCCAGGAAGGACAAGAGTTAGGAGTGAGGACAATTAACACAGCCACCTGTTTCCTGTGACCTCCTAAGGGGCAGACATGGCCACTGATGACTTACTCTGGCAATGTCACTGAGGTCCTGCCCATCCTTCTCTTCCCAGAGAAGCCGCGGAATAATAAAAACAATAGTGGCCAATAATAGCTTTGTAAGAGATAGTGAAATTTAGGCGTGGACTTAAAAACAAATGAACAAACAAACAAAAAAGAAAAATAACATCAGAAACTCCCCATGTGAAGAGGGTAGAACCAATAAATCCCAGAATGTGGAAGGCAAATTATACATTGATCCCCCACTTCCAACTACTGTAGCTGGTATTTACTATAGCTGTGCACTTCTCCGGAAAAAAGTCTGGAGCAGGCAGCTGGTTCAAACACAATTTAAAACTGATCTTGGGATACGCCAGTTGAGAATCCTGGCCCAATGAACTCAATAAGAATCTGCGAGTATTATTATGAAAGGAATAGGCTTTTTCTCTCCTTTATATGGAAGTTTTGTCAGGTAAGTCTGTGATTTACAATTCAAAAAGAATGCCCTTGCTTTACACTGAGACCTGAGCTAGCCCGTTTTATTAGGAGAGATCTGGATCTGACAACCAATCCAAAAAGGTAATGTCAAGATCACAGACACGACCTTGAGATGGGAGCACAGAAAGCCTGAAGATCCAGCTCCTCAGACTGGTATGTAAACTAAAAAACAACTGTCTTCAAGTGAGAACTGGGCGTGGGAGTACCACGAAGATCTGAGCTCCAGTATTTTAATTCAATGTTTACAAGCTCTGCTGATCCATGGAGTTGCATTAATTTATCATGGTGCACACTCAGAACATTCAGAAACTACTTTGGGCTATTCAGTTCAATAGGATGGTTTCCTTGTCCACCTGTAGCACACTTTAATACAGGTTGCAGCCTGCTTTTCCAGCATTAAGTGGTTTGCCATCAAGCTTTAAAATAATAAATAGTGGAGTCATGAAACAGGTTTTGCTTAATGGTTCTGGAACTCAGTGACTTCAATCATTAAAACACTTTCTATAACATTACCCTTAAATACTTTTAGCAATGTCACCATTAAAATAAAATAAAAAAATCATCCTGGCAGTACCATCCATTGACAGCACACCCACAGGTGCTATTATTCCCACAGTTGTTGGCAGCTTTTTCTGGCACCGTTATGCTTTAATGGCTCTGGCAACAAACCCCACCTGGATTTCACTGATAGTGCTCCTTTGGAGCACTCTTCCCAAATATCCTTTGCAGCATTCTGTCTCCTCTGTTGCACCCTAATCATCCCATTTTCTGGCAATAGCCTCACCCTCTCACTGTCAAAGCCTGAGCTGCTCTTGGGGAGTTCTCTTCCTCAACTTGTCTAATGCATGTGTGATTCAATGTTAGGATGAATTTTCCAAGAGGATTTCAGGATCTTAGCTGCTCAGGTTGGATGTTCACTCACATCCCAGCTTTAAAATTCATTTTATCGCATCCCAGTAGCAAAACGTGACCAAACCAATGGGACAGTAAAGCACAGGTACAAAACTCTACATAATCTGATGCTTCACCAGAGAGTTTGTTAAACCTTGTGACTCCCAGAAAGCACACAAAGCTTTACTCAACATGCCACACAACCTGTCATGCTAACATGCAGAACCAACATCCTGATACTACCATTACCAAAGTAAAAGAAGCAAAAACCAGAAAAGACATTCCAAAAAGTAAGCAATTGTAGGGGGAAAGTGGCAAATTTTGGGGGACTGAATTGTTGGCCTTTTTTTATTATTATTCCTGAGCTATTTAGAATGACACCTGGGCCACAATCAAAAGGGACACCTGTGGGGTCACCATCAGAAATCAAGAAATGTAGGAGGCAGATCTCCAAATAAAAGGCACTACTAAGAAAAAAGCTAGTGGTAATGCCTACTACTTATGCAAAGTGCATATTAACATCCAACATGGCAGACATACATAAGCCTCCTAGTGCTCCAAAAGTAACCACAGCCCGGTACAATTTGTAATGGTCGTACAACCATCACCTCAGATGCTTCTGGGCTTTACTCCCTGTAGCAACTTGGCTCTCCATTAGTGATACCTATTTCATTACACACCACTGCCTGCCACCATGTGCATATTAATTCCACTCCACTAGGTGGAGTCTTCTGTCTTTCCAGACTGCAACCTAATTTCCTAAAGAACCTATTATCTATCCTCCATGAACTTCGCACATTTACTTTACCATAAGTGCCAGAGTCTACCTGTCTTGATAGACATAAAAATAGCAATGAATCAAATGCCTTCCAAAATGAATAAAGAAATCATGAGCTATCCCATGAGGATCCCAAATCACCATGTAACAATATGGGATCATGCAGGAATATTGTTGCTGTACAGTTCTGTACAACACACCTTTACTTTCACAAACACTACATTCAATAAATAATACAGAGTATAAAAACATATCCCGTAAATATGTCACCATATCACACCTGCCCAAAAACTACATATCAACAAACCCAAGTTTCAGAACTCCTATTAAATTATTTTCATGTATTCTGAAATACTTTTGAGTATCTAGGATACCTTCCCTTTCCAGGCATCCCAAAACACGTTAGAGAAAATGAGGGGGAACATCAAAGTATTCACATTTCCATTCACAACCAGCGGAGTTAAATATGGCCACTATTCAACAGGAACAGCAAAACTGTATGCAGCATTTCTGGCAAAGATTAAGAAAACAGAGCACTCCCATGAATGTGTTCAGAACATTTAGATAAGAAAATCTGGACACTCTGCATCCAGCTATAATCTTTCTTTTGGGGCTGGGCTCCACCCCAAGCCCTGTGCAAAGAGCGAGAAAATCCCACGGCCAAAACAAAAAGCTCCTTGGTTTTTAAACTCTTCAGGTAGGCAGTCTCTGCTCTCACAGGCTGCGCCAGAGCATTGGAGAGGCAGAGCAGAAAGCCCCAGGCAGGCACGGAGCACCAACACCAGGCTCCCCAAGGTTCTGACATCCCCGGGTCAGCCGAGGTAGAGCCTCCTCAGCGCCGCTCCTGCTGCTGGCAGATATCACCAGCTATTTAAGGCTACAGACATTTTGCCCCAATCGGCCACGTTTTCTGTAATATTTACTTCTCGTACATATGCCTATAACTATGTATACATCCCACAGAAGGTGAGGTTTAACAGGGTTAACTTTGTTGGGGAAAAGAAGGTTTGGAGGAAAGGAAACAACTTTCATGTTGAGAAGATTTGAATCTAGTGACTGTCACGGGATGTAAACACTCTTCTGGGGAGGGAGGCTTTTTGTTATGTTTCAGGAGAGCACAGAGTTTTGGATAAAATCTGTATAAATAATTATCCCTCTGTCATTCAACATAAATTTATGCACATGTGTGCACACAGTTATGCTGGGGAATACAAACTATAAAGTAGACATGCCACAGACTTCTAGACAACCTACCACAAGCACGGATCTCACACAGAATCCATTCTATATTTAAATTTCAGTTTATTGAATTTTAATTATTTCTGATCTGTAGATCACTTCGAGAAAAATCCCCCAAGGCCAAAAGCTTACAAATCCAATTGCAAAACCAAACAGAAGCATCAGCAAGGCCCTTTCCTATACAGACACCTACCAAAAAAATTAGTTCCTGACTACTAGATTAGATTAGAATTCAACAGCTAAAACCCATTCTAATATTAAAACAAGGTAATTCACTATGTTGAAATAAAGGAATAAAAGTTCTCATTCTATTCTGCACGTTTACTCATGTTATGTACACAGGGCTCCATAGATATAATAGTGAATTATCCCTTCTTCATTTACATACTTATAAAATTAACAAACACATATCCTTTTCATTAGATTATTGTTGGTTTGGGGTTTTGTGTTTTTGGTTTTGGGGAGGTTTTTGTTTATTTGTTTGGGTTTTTTGTTTGTTTGTTTGTTTTGGTTTTTTTTTGTTGTTTTTGTTTTTTTGTTTTTTTTTTTTTTTTTAATTAAAAAGCAACAGTGTTATGTTCTCCAGAGATGCTTATGATAGAAAATGTATGCTTTACCAATACCATGCTTTCCAAGTCATAGAACTCCCTTGGATTAGCAGCTCCACAACAATGAATATTTCTGTATACATGTATTCAAATACAACTCAGTCATTTCATTTATCATGGAAAAAGTTACTCCAAAATCCCCATTAACTAAAATGTCCTTGATGAGCCTAAACTTAAGGTTTGCAGGTACATCAGGAATGAAACAAGCCAGACTGTTCTGTCATATACTAAACAAGGTTTACATTGCTCAAGGTCCTCAGAAGTAAGTAAAGCTGTATTGCTGCAATGGGGAAACAGCCACATGTCATTTTAAGATACAATCATAGTTTATTAATAAAAGTATTTTTAAAGTACAAGTCAAATCCTTTTACCAATATATTGACATTCAGCAATCCAGTGTCATTTTTCCAGTTCAAACAGATATGGTCCTAACTGCATAATGCCATTTTATCTACTGAAGATAAAAGTGCCGATAAACAAAAATGCACATTAGGCAGGAGATTTTTCAGAATAGATTTTTTTTTTTTCAAATAACCCACTTGCATTAACAAAAGATTGCAATGGCTTCCAAATTATAGGGTGTTATTTTTAGTGGAAGTAGTTCAATATTCATATTGGAGCAGATGTAGCAGTTTAACAAAACAGCTCTTCAAATCCTGCACAAATTGAAAACAGGAAAACTGATTGCATTTTCTCTTATCACTTTCCTTTTCTGAATTGACACTTTTGGCCTTCTGAAAATTTACACATGGCTTTCATCTCAACAGCACCTGATGATCAAACAGAAACCTAACATTTTCAGGAAAATGGTATAAAGGACTAGTTTTCTTTTTACCATCTTAAAGGGCATCGGCAGTCCACTTGATGGCAACAATTGCTGAGTAGATGGCACACAAAATACATTTTATATTTTCATTCCGCTTGCTTTTAAAAATTAGTTAAATTGTAGCAGCCCTTCTGTATTTGCTCTTTTTCTGCTTTAAATTAATTTCAATCTCTATCTCTGCATTACCCTGATGGGTTTCATTCTACAGTCAGCTAGATTTTAAAGATGATGTGAAAGCCTTTGAAATAATAAACACATTGCATGCTCTGCAGACAGGGGTCTTCTTTATATACACATTTATATGCAATCATATAAACTGATATATACAATTATGCATTCATGTGCACATATTGCACAGACATTTCTTTTTATGGTGCTTATACCAAGGAAAGAATGTGTGTGTGTGTATAGATATACATATATGCATGTATGTTTCATCCTGCTGTAGTCTCACTGCATTGAATTCCCACAGCATTGTCGTTTGAACATGTTGAGGGGAGCAAAATTCAAAGGGCATTTATTTATTTCAAAGTTGTTCTTTGTTTCCTTTGCAGTCTTCAGACTGGGAGAAGGTCTAGCAGATGCTCTGGAACTTGAGCATCAAGACTAGGTTGAGATGCTGCCATTGGTGAACATGGCGAGCATGCAAACAGCACAATCAGAAATCCTTGGGCTCCTGCAAAAGTTAAAGGTATCGAGTCATGTATATAAAAAATTAAACCCAAGTACCTTGTTATCCCGTCTGCTTCTGAGCCTGTAAACTCTGAAGCGCGGCAGCAGGTAACAAGGACCATCTTCCTTTGTACATAATTCTAGGTGTAATTAAAGATACTCCTGAAACCTGCTATGTGTCAGCTTCTTAACTGATAGGGCCCTCACCCCCCTGAAGTACTCTGCTGCCATCCATTACCATTCTGCTTCAGTGATAAGGTAACCTGAAGGCAAAGATGACATACAGTAATATATGTGCCACTCCAGACAGTTGGTTCATGAATTTCAGTGTTTCATCATGCTCACTGAGGCAATTCCAAACCTGAAATGTCAATATGTTCAGTCAATGAAAGTAAAATAATGGGGCTCTATTGTCTTACCCTATCGATCTGCTGCTGTCAACAAGAATACATGCCCTCCCTGGCTTTAAACAAATTTTAATTAGGCTTTTAGTTACCAGATCATATCTATATATCTATGTGTGCAAACACTTGACAAAGTGAAACGGCGGTATAAATATTTCAAACTTTTAAATATAAAGGTAATTGTTTAATGTTTTAAGATATGGCCACTGATAAAGCCGTTTGCTACAGCAGTGTGCATGCACACACTGAGCATGCAAGTCATCTTAACCTGGGAAAGAACTTAAAAAGCACCACGGAAAGTCCATCAGAAACAACAAAAAAGAAAGAGCAAAGAGGCCGCTTTTCTTAAAGCCTGGTGTCATCCTTTGACGGGATTTTGGAAGGTGGGAGCCGTCACTGAAACCAGCCCAGGAGTGAGCGGGAGGTGTCCGGGGCCGGGGCTGTCACATCCCCTGGGCCCCCCCAGGCAGGGGCTCCTGCACCCGTCCCGCCCGACACCCGGATACTCTGCTCCCCTGGGCAGTGTCCAAAGTGGAGTCCCTCAGTCACTACCTTTGTTCTGCCACCACCTCTCCCCTCCCCGCGGCCAGTCCGGCCACCGAGCCCCTCTGCGCTGCCCGGGGCCGGGGGGAGGCAGCACAACAAAAGGCAGATCCCGTCTCCCCGCCGGCCCGGCTGATCTCTGCCCATAAATCCCCCGCCCGCTCCGGGGGGACATAAAGTGGTTACATCTTCACTTCTCCCCGCAGCGCCGGGGGAGCCGGGCCGGGCCGGGCCGTGCGTGGGCTGTCCTGTCCCCCCGCCCGCCTCTCTCGCCCGCGGGTGGGGATTTTAGGATTTTACCTTCGGGCGGCGGGCGGGACCAGGCGGCGCCGGCGCGGCCCGGGCTTTGTGCGCCTCACGCGCCCCGCCGCTTATCTGCGGCGCAGGGACGGAGCATCGCGGCCGATTGCGGTATCAGCGCGGCCCAGATGGCGGCCGGAGGATGTGCGGGGCCGGCAGCGGGGCCGGGGTCCCCGGGGAGGCCGCGCCCGGCACGGGGACAGGCACCACCTCCGCGCCGCCCACCGGGGGAGAAGGCGGTCATGGCCAGGTCTGCCTGTGCCTGCCCTCCGGCCATGGAATTGCCCAGCGCCTCTCCGGGATAAGGACCCTGCGCTGGCTCCCCAAGGCTCCTCTGCCGGGGGTCGCTGCCATCCCCATAGGGCGATCGTCCCTCTGGCTGCCTCCAGCCCAGCTCTCCTTTCACACCTATCCCTGTGTCCCGGCTCTCCCCTCACAGAGCACAGCTACACCCGCACGGAGCACGGCGAGCGCTGACCCGCTCCCAGGTTGGCCAAGTCCCCACCCAACCCAGCCTGCCCATTGCCACCATTGGCACAAGAGCCTGAACACAACACTGCGGCTACAAGGTGGTGGCATCATTCACCAGAGGATGAGCCCTAAGGAGAAGTAGGTCCCTGCACTTCACAACTCAGGGTCTGTGCGAACTGAGGGGTTGTTTTGTCGGGATTCATCCAAGAGCACAGGGTTAGCACAAGATATGGAAAGGAGAGTGAGCCTGCCTGCCATGATGAGCACAGTCAGCCAGCAGAACAGCTCTGCCAGCACCAGGCATCCTGTGCACTCGGGTTACAAAGTTTCTAAACTGTTTCTCCCTGGGAATCAACACTTATTTGTTGGGACACGCATCTCCTTTGCGCGTCGGCCGAGGAGCACCGGACAATGACAGCAGGCTGAAGTGAGACTGCCATTGTTCAGTACAAAACTCCTTCCAAAATCACTCCTCCAAGATAGCAGTTTATTCCACAAGAAAAGGAATAATAAAGGGAATTTGACACATAATACAAAGTGAAAAGCAGAACCTGGATGGGGGAAGGGCATGTGTGTGAAAATCGTGTCACCGCAATGAATGTCAGATAAAAAGGGGTCTGTCACAAATCCTCCACTAATCCAATAATGTGAAAACCTCTTGGTATCACTGAGACATAGCACAAGGTTTTTTATTATTATTATTTTTTCATAAACCACTCTATACGTTTAGCCTTGGAAAGACAGCAATTGGCCAAACGTTCCTATTGCAAAACCAGGACCCTGATTTTTCAATGAAGGCAAACTGATTTTCACATGTCAAATTTACTGTGCATTCCTCAGCCAGTATTTTTACCCTGAAGAAGGGCCACTTCTCCCTCAACTTCCTCCAGTTGTCAGTTCTTGTGACAACCATATTTAGAGGTAATCAGACAGGTCATATTACAAAAGTTAGTCAACTTGTTGGAAACCTTAGCTCCTAAATTTATGGGTATGCTCTACGCATTTCTAAAGAACAGTGACTTACTAATTAATTCAACCTGCAAGGTAATGCAGAGATTTCTTTCTGCATATGTTATTTCAAACTATTACAGAAAAATTAGAGACTGCTCTTTTTTGGTATTCCTGTTACACTGCTTTTCCTTGCAATACATACACATCATGCCATGAACTAATTTAGGATCTACCAGATTCTAATCTTGCAAGGCCACCATGTACATCTTATGTCTATGTTGACCATACTTTTATAACTCAAATCACAAAACTCTAAAGAAAAACTAATCCAGGATCATTCCAAACATAAGCAGTTTGCTGTGAAAACACACTTAAAAATAACACAATGTGTATTAATAAAATAAATACAATCAGAATACAAATGTGTAACAGAAGTGGTGTTCCATAAGCACAGCTGTCTCAAAGTCCAAGCTGCAGGCTAGAAATCTTAATTTCAACTGACTCTCTTGTAATAATGGGTTACCTTCCTCTAAAGCAGAAAGTCCATCTGCCCCAGGCAGATAAGTTTTGAAGCATTAAAACAGATAAAAATCTAACATTTTCTTTCTTGCATTGAATATGTGAATTCTAGTGTGCTATAATGTGAGAATTCCAACATATGACTATTATGGCATAATATCTCATAGCTTAGCTTGTCATTACCTCATTTGTAATTCTTACGTTAATTATGTTCATAATTACTATAAACAGATGTGGTAGAAATTCATGTGACCTTTTACTTCAGAATGCATTTCTCACTCTTTCCACTTTATTTTAATAATATAGGTTAAGCCAGAGGAAAGTATTTCTGACACACTCTGCATGTACGTGTGCACATTTTTAACATGAAACCATTTCTGCCTCATATTTCAGGCAAAGGACCACCTACATGCCAGTACATTGACATGAGAGTGATGATAACTGAAAAGTCTACCCTGAAACGTACCCCTAAATAACTGTGCCTACAGTGAACCTTTTTGATTAAGCATAGCTAGAGCCATCACTGAAGCCTAGGACTTAAATGGAGCAGTGCATTTTTATTCAGGACCTTTGTTAATGCAGCAGTATCCTGCTTTACAACTACAAGAACATAACAGCCATACAGCAATTTATTTTACTCACAGACAAACCATCACCGTCTGTACACAAAACACATTTACAATAAAATCACTATGGATTTCATTAAGAGAAAGGCTACTCGAATTTCATTTCTTTGGACCTAATCTATAATTAGTGTGAACAGACAGGTGCAAACCCTTCTTCTCTACAGATGGCTTCTGGAAATGGTGCAAAATAGCTCCTTCTGTTTAAACAACACACAGATAACCTGCTCTGCTCTTATCACTTACAATTACCTCCATTATACTGAACTAATGTTTACTTTAATAAAATGTCCACTGTTGTCTAAATGTTATTTGGAAACTTTCATGTCGATGGCAGAAAAAAATGAAGATGGAAGTCAATGTCTTTCAGATGAAAATTTGGAGGAGAGGAAATAAAAAAAGCTTTTAAAGAACAGGATATTTTGACTTTGATTTTATGTCTGCTGTTCATTTTTCTTGATCCACAAAACCACAGTCTGCTACTTCCTGGTGTATTTGTGCTACTATGTATTAAACTAATAAAGTTTATGGTAAGAAGAGGATAACTGCATTTTAAAAGCAGTTCTTTAAAAAGGAACATCTATGTGGAAAACCAAGACCTGCTGCCTTAAAAGTTCAGTTTTTAAACCGACTGTTTTAGCTCTCTTGTGAAACAACATGAAGACAATGTAACCTGGAAGCCAGTGTTTTCAGGAATTACACTCTCATTACTTATACCAAATTCAGTGTCAGTTTCAACTTTTTTTGATGTTATAGGTTGTTTTTAAAGGCTGTATGGAAAAGAGCAAGCTGCTACTAAGTACATGGATCAAGGTTTTTTAATGTATTCAGATTAAAATAATTGCCTTTTCACAATTCTTTAGCCAAGCCACGAGAAATAGCCCCTTCAGAACACCAAATTCATGTTTTATTTCAGCTATTAAGTCTTCTTGATCTCTGCATGACAACTTAAGTTTCTACAGAACAAAGAACAAGACCCTCTCCTCCACCCCCCAATCTAAAAAGTCTGCAGCTCCTGCAACAGCAACATACTGATATCCTTATTCAATTAGTTAAAGATTTAACAGTAATGGACTGTGGCAAGTGGATTTGAAAGTTGAAAATGACAATTGCAAGCCCTTTCTCCCATCACCCCCCAATGCAAACACTGGAGATGCCTCTTTCACCCGAAGCGTCTGGCAGCGAGGAGTTTGCAGTCTGCAGAGCACCTCAGAGAGGCGAGCTCCGCATTCAACGCCTGTCGTCTGAAGTTCCTTTCAGAGAAGTGAGAAACAGGATTTGACAGGGAAGAATGTCCTGAACTGACTATCCACTGACCAGTACTCCAGGTGGAGCTATTTTTCTCCCCCGTTATTCTAAAAACAATACTCCGGGTATAAAACTCCATGTGCACACAGGCATACACAGTGTTAAGCATACGCAGATGAGAGATACTGTGTGATGTTTTACTGGTCCATTATTTAGGCACGAAACAAGTTAACGTTAAGGTGGTCAGAAATGGTAGAAGGCAGTGTTTTACTTAAAAAGATTTTGGAAACTATTTAAAAGCTCTAAGCCTTTGAAGAAAAACAACTTGTGCAGCAGTTGCCAGGAAGCAGTGACCTAACACTGCTGTCTGCATTCCATTACAAACAGAATGGTTCTTGTCTCCCTACAGCATGCTCATGGCTCAAGAACCCAGCCTGCTCGCCCTTCCGCAAGCACAGGACAGAAAGAAGTCCTGCTATCATCTCTTGTACCCCTCTCCTGGCTCCAGCTTGCCGAAGGCACAAATGGATTTAAAGAGTCTGTTGGATTTTTGGTGGAGTTTGGTGTTTTCTTGCACTGGTGCATGGTTGAGCTTCCCACGATAACAAAGGAAAATGACGCATTATTTGAAAATAATAGCAATTATACTCAAGGTTCAGATATGATGAAACTGACCTTAAGAAAGCTATCTATTATCAAACATAGTTCTTGTAAGTTCTCAATTAAAAACCTTCACAGCAAATCTGCAGTGAATCCCACACCTAACAAAGCTTTTGCCAGCTTCATATTTTCACAGACTGTACAGTTATAAATGAGCCACACTCATGTCTTTTCCTATGATCTTCCTATTGATGGGGAGACACAGAAACACCTAGTGCTAAAACCAGAATGCATAAACAAGATGGAGTAACTTTTTTACCGTTCAGCCGAACTGAAGGAAATTCCCTGATCATTTTGGATTTCCTAAGGAAATCAGCCCAGAATAAACTGAATGAGGTTTTCAGACTTCCCATGGAAAGGTCAAGCATCAACTTT
Organism: Zosterops lateralis; assembly: GCF_965231275.1. Classification (NCBI taxonomy): domain Eukaryota; kingdom Metazoa; phylum Chordata; class Aves; order Passeriformes; family Zosteropidae; genus Zosterops; species Zosterops lateralis. The sequence goes on from NC_139762.1 coordinate 131,012,030, forward strand.
AACAACCATTAGAAACCAGCTTCAATCCTCCTGGCTATCCAGATTCACTAAGCCGTTAACAGAAAAGCTGAACAGAAAACCTGGACAATAGAATTCAACTCTAAAACCGTCTTTCACATCTTGCCTTAAACTGCAGTTAACAAAGTTGCTTATTTATACTTTCTATTGCATCTGTCAGGATGCAGAAATTGAGACGGAAATGTAAGGCTTCAAGGGTATAGTTAAATAAATTATTCTCGCCCTTAGCCCTAACATATTGTGTTTACAAATACAATAATTATGTTTCTAGTTACATGTCAATGGAAAATATTTTCTAAGTCCTTCAAAAAGCATGCAAGCATTACTGTAAGTAGGAAATAAGTCAAAACAGATTAGTAGACCAAAAATGGGGAGGGGGAAAAAAAATCCTGCTTTGGTCAGCAACTCAGACCACCATCAGGGGATAAATCAATTTGCAGCAGCTGTGGACAGCCATTTATGTCTGGGGCCTGAACAGATTAATTAGGAAAAGCGATGTTAAAAGTTAAAGGGGTCAGCGTTACATTAAGCACAGGAGTACTTGCTTGGCTGTACATACCAAGGCTCACAAGACATTCTTGTAGTTAGCCAGGGCTACCCAGGCTTTTGGGACTCGCTGCTTTGCCAGAGACAGCCCGGCAGCTCCCGCAGGCTGATTTTAAGAGGCAGATACCCGTGTTCTCGCCCAGCCCTTGCCGTGCTCACCGCGCTCAGCACTGCCCGCACAGGGCGCGCATCCGTGCGCTGCGCACCTTTGGGGCCGCGCTGCAAGGGAAGGCAGGCGCTTCCCTCCCGCCTGCGATTGTCTCTGGAAAACTTGTGCAGCTCTTTCGGGCTGAGCAGCTCGCAGCTCGCTCCCGAGCTATCCGCGGGGCGGGAGCTGCCGCCTCCCGGGCGTCTGCCAGGCGGATCCTCTCCGCGCCGTGATTTAGGGCACGGCAGAGGTTGGGAGGGGGTGACGGGCAGAGCCTGCTGCGGATCGGAAGATAGAGGGCTGCCCGCCCAGAGAAACCCGAGCGGCTCGGAGGCGCCTGTTCCCCACGGCGGCGATGCCGGAGCTCCCGGTGCGGGCGGGCAGGGCGGTCCCGGCTCCGCATCCTGGGGGGCAGCAGGGGGAGGCTGCCCCGGCTCCCCAAACCCTCGCCTCCTGCCTTTAAACTTATCCCTGAACTGAAGGAAAGTAACATTTTAGCTCCTGGCTGGAGCGTGAACGATTTAAGAGCTGCGTCCGATGAGTTACTTTCGGTTTCTCTCTAACACGTAGGGGAGCAGAGTATGGGAAGGAGAACGAGTTCGCTATAAATTAACTCCGGAACGGAGTCACGGCTGCTCCTGCTCGGGTGGCAAATCCTTCCCCGCACTAAACCGAATTTCTCAACTTTGGCGCTAACAAAAGGACTCGAACTCGGCAAAAGTCAAGGGCTTGTCTAAACGGCTGGGAATGTGGTTTTCATCCCTTCAATCTCCCTTATCAATTTATGGAATCGAACCCTTCAGCACAGCCAGACGAGATGACACAATTACACTGTATGGCAGTTTTGGAAATGCAATTCCTAACGTTATCCCGTCCTTTTAGGAAACGAGCTGTTTGCAAAGACCGCGGTGCAGCCAAAGGCGACGCGCACCGCCTACAATATTCCTTTCAAAATAGTCCTAAAAGATGTTGCCAGTGCCGCACAAAACCTATGATTGCAATGAAACGAACAAGCGAAACAAAACAATCCCATCAGAAATATTCCAGCCACTCCAACTCACACTGGGCAGCGCTAGAGCCTGGAGAGAGGGGAGGCAGGAAAGTCCTAAATCCAGACAGAAATCTGACGCTTTGTTATAATATCTGCCTGGGAGGGTTATTTTCTGAAGAAGTGGGTTACAGGGTTTCTGAGCTCTCGAGCAGTACCCGGGGTGCAGTTTGTAAGCCGGGGACAGAGCGGTGAGGCTGCATGCAGCGCTAACCCGGCCGGGCACAGCGGCAGCCCTGGGTTAGTCACAGCCACGGGAGCCCCTCAGAGCCCGGGGAGCGCTGCGGGAGAGGAGAAAGGGAAAGAAAAGGGGCTCGGGCTCCCCCCGCCCCGGCGCGCCCTGCCCGGCCCAGCCCTGCCCGTACTCACACTGCAGTGGAGCGGAGATGCCCACCATCCGCCACGGGCTGCCAGCTGCAAATAAAAGTTCCCGTCCTGCCCGGGGGAGAGACGGCAGCCCAGGCTGCTGGAGGGGCGAGGGGGTGGGAATGGGGAGAGCAGCGCCGCGCGGCTTCTCTTCCCAGTCCAGATGATCCACGTCCACAAAAGTCAAAACGAGCTGAGGAGAAACTCCAGCTGCTCTTCCCCCCCCCCCCCCCACCACCCTCTCTCTCACTCTTTTTTTTTTTTTTTTTTTTTTTTTTTTTTTTAAAGGAGGATCAGCTCGAGAGAGAGAGAGAGACTACTGCTTCCACGGGAAAGGACAAGAACCAAAAATAAAGCAAAGTCTCCAAGTCGAGATAGTTAATGCCCAGGTCCTTCTCGCTGCCGCCGCCGCCGCCGCCTCAGACAAACGTGATGTGGAGCCGCTGTCAGTGGCGGGCTCTCTGCCTGTCCCCGAGCAGCCGACGCATCGCTGAGCCGGGGGTGCCGTGCCGGGGGTGCTGTGCCGTGCTGTGCCGTGCTAGGGGTGCCGAGCCGAGCCGAGCCCGCCCGAGGCTGCACCGCCGCCGCCGCCTTGTCTCCGCCGCGCCCGGCCCCGCTCTCCTCTCAGGCAGCGTGAGAGGCAGGCAGCAGCAGCAGCATACTGCCGGCAGCCGCGCCGGCCCCGCTACCCAGGTGCAGGGGGGGAGGGCTTAAAGCAGTGGGAGGTGATAGAGGTAGGAGACATCTGTGTCGTGAAGAGGTTAGTGGGGGTCAAGTATATGTTAACAATAGGCGAGCGTGGTCCCTCTCTCGGGCAGCCTGCCTAGTCTTTCTTTCTTTCGCTCGCTTTTACTGGGTGGACATCTAACTTGTTCCCTAATGATGCCTCCCCGGCTTTAAGAGTCCAGACTGCCCTGCAGTAACCCAAGACAAACACTTTCTCTAGCCATCTGGAGAGCTCCTGGCTGCTCTGCCTGTGTCTCATCACTGTGTGAAGAGACAGCAGTGCTAGAAATGAAGCCACTCTCAGATCTACTCTCTAATCCCCTTCTGTTAGCTGATTTCCAGTCAGACTGTTTGCTTTTGCATTAGATAATAGCCTTAGAGAAAACAATTATCATTTTCTTTTTCCCTTTGTTTTTTTCCTCTTTCTAAAGTACAGTATCGAGGAAGATCTCCCTCTCTTATTTTAAAAGAAATTTATAGTCTTTCGTGGCTTGAGGAACCCAGATGCAATTTCATACTTTCCTGGAAGGGGATTCTGGATTCTTCTGAAAGCAGCGACATGATCGCAACTACAGCGAAAATTAATTACTATCATCTACAATTAATAGAAGCATGCCACCGTTTGACTTCGTGTTTCATTACATAATCATTTCAGTAGGCATCCATATATTTTCCGATTCATCAGTTATTCCCTTCTTCTACGTGTTGCAGAGAATATTATTGTCACTCACACAATCTACAGCAAACTGGTATCTCTGCTATCATGTTGTCACTATACAAAGAAGGCGTATCCACAAAAAAAAAAAAAAAAAAAAAAAAAAGATAGAAAAAATAAAAAACTTCTTACATTTGCTTCAGAGTAAAAAAAAAGTGCATTTTTTTTTTTTTTTTCAGATTTCAGATAATGGATTGGAACCATCAGAAATGCTGGGACATTTAGCTTCATTTTTTTTCCAATGTCAGATGTTAAGTAAAAGAGTGAGCGTGGAATAGAACTTCTAATCAAGCTGCCTTCTTTATTCCTGTACATACACGTGCACACGTGCACGCACACACACATATACACTATAGGCCTGATCTTGCAAATTTACAAATACTTAATTTTAAACACGTAAATAGACCTACTGAATGCAAAGTAGCATTCTGTGTGTTTATTATAAAGGTATACACATTTCCAAAAGGGGGGAAGCATTTTTATGTATATTTATTTGCATATTTATAACAGTATTACTTCTGTTGCTGGCTTTGAAATTTTGGTTGATTTCAAAAATATGTTTTAATTATATTTTATTAGCTGGATAAAGCTAACTTTTCTGCAGATATTTCAGGATATGGAGCTTTAATGAACTGGTCAGTATCTTGTAATACGTGGTCGAATTTACGTTGGAGTAAATTCAGCTCCACAGATCATAAATCAGGACATGTTTTGGTCTACTGTGATTTCAATTAACAAAGATGGTGAGCAGCCACAAGTCTGGCATTGATTTCTAATTTAAAAACTATCTGTTTTGCGGAGGTCTATTTCAAGGCCAAAATTATGGGAGAATCTTTTAAAAGTATCTTCAAATATTTAAAAATAATCTGAAGATAGAAAATTTTACAGGGCTTCTTTTGTCTTCAGCAGATATAGAAACTTTAGTTTGAAAATCTTTGTGGTGTAATACATTCATTCCAATTGTTCTATGTGTAAGGTGAAAAATAAGGGAGAGGTTTGTCAGTGGTCTCAGACCATTCTCTCAGACTGAACACTGGCTTCTAATTCTCAGTTTAGAGCTTTAAAAAAAAACCCTACAATGCTTCCTTTTTAGTGTGTACATTCACTCCAGAAGATCAATCAACTTTCTAGGCATTACTGTTCAAATCAGTGGAAGAGCATCAGCTTATATTTAGAAACTCTGGAAAATCAAATCTGAACTATTAGTGATTTAATATCCATGAAGTTTATAGACTTCTGTGGTCTCATTTCATAACAAGAAAAATACAGAAATCACCTATTAAACTCCCAGGCCCGGTTCATCTTATATGACATTTCCCACTGTTCCCAGTAAGGACAAAACCTTCTCAGATAATGGAGTGTAGTAGAGAGTGTTAAATGCCAGCTACTTCATGGTAACTATATTTTTTTTAGACATGCTGGGAGAATTGACACGATTCCCAAATAATAAAAGATTGTAACCATCAAGTCTTATCATTATATTGCAAAGCTGATGATTGAAGCCTGGCTTATTGCAAGCTTCTCTTATCCATACCTTTTTCTTTTCTCTATTTATTTCCTGGAGAAAATAGGTGTGTTTTTTGTGTGAAAAAGGAAAAATAAACATGTTCTTTGGAAGATGAATTCATGTTTCAGGAAGGAAAAAAAATGCAGCCTCACAGTAGACCTCACAAATACTTGGTAACTTTACACCCTGCAGATTTTTTCTGCAGACTGTAGATGCCATGTCTGATTTGACATATGAAGGATTTACACTGTGTATCACTGTGTGACATTGTGTGAGAGAAAGGCTGGTAAAAGTATAGTTGCACATGGAAGTCAGAAATATCCTGCTAGGCTGTCCAAATTTGACTATATTTTGATTGTACAGAGACCGATCAAATGTTCAAAGCTGAAACATGGCTCAGTCTTTACTGTGAATAATTATACTATGGGCAGTCATCTGCACTGAAATTCTTGGAAGAGAACTTAAATATCAACTCACCTCATTGCTGTTTAAAAATAGAGACAAGTATGTCCCTCTTAATTGTCGCTGCCTTGCAGCTCAGAGTGTTACATATTGTCACATGTTCCCATCCAGAGCTCATGCTCCTCAAACACTTTTCCAGTCAAAATGCAGACTTTAGGTCCATCCGTGTTTTTTGGGGACATTTCTCTATAAACGTCTCTTCCACTTCCAAAAGCTTGCATTCACAATCCCTGAAGTGCACAAGGATCTCGCTGTTAGCTTCTGCTGAAGCTGGATTGAGCCATGGCATCTAGATCAGGGCTCTAGGTAGCTACTACAGCATTCACTTGAGGAGCTCTCATTTGGCCACAGTGATGCAGTAAATATTTGTGTAAAACTAAACAGTCAGATATAGAATGCTAAGCTGAATCATTGATAGCTTTAACTTACAAATCTTTCCCTTAACCATATCTTTCCAATTTTCCCTCTAATTTGCAAGTATATTTTGCATATTCGTGTGGGCCACACTTCATTCTCCTCCGTCTGTTTGCACACATTTTGTAGGTTGTGCAGTGCAGAGGATTGCAGTGGGATGGAGTCTGCTGCAGGATTACACCAATATTGCATACACTTTCTCCAGAAAATCATTTCAGTTTAGCTTGGAGTGCAGGCTAAATCCTGCTTTGACCCCTGAACAGAAAAGCAGCAAAGATATAAGAAGTGCCGTGTTGCAGAAATGCTGCCCCCTCTCCAGGGCTTGGCAAGGGCTGGGACAGGTGAGCCACAAGTTGCTGCGTGAGCTTTGCAGCTCCACATATGTGGAAAACATGCACCAGGACTAGCACTTGATAACGTGAGCAGAAAATATGCAGTAGCAGGATAGATCCCCACCCTTTAGTATGCAAAGCATGTCCACTAGGTGATGTACATGCTGCAAGAGCTGACATATTACCTGCCTTTCTTTCTGTGCACACTATTGTTTACCCTTTGGTAGTGAGGAAAATGTATTAAGTTCTTTCCAAATTAAAAAAAAAAAAAAAAAAAAAAAAAAAAAAAAAGAGCTATCTGCTTTCAGGAGGTTATAAACTCCATCGATGTACATTTTGACATCTTCTCCTTTTCTAATGGGATTGATTTTAGCTCTGCTTCATGTATATTTATTCAGGATATTCCTTAATTAAATTATGTGCTAAGGATACTTTTCGCATTCTTGTTTGCCTTTTGGCATCATCAGGAGTCCTAAAACTGCTTTAATTTTGCAGCATTCTGAAGCACTTTGCTGAAGAATATATGCACAGTGACAGAAAAAGGGGAGCTGGGTTATTTTGGAAAGATCACATAAACAAAATAATATATTGGCAGTCATTTGTGGGAATGCCAGCTTTGTCACTCATTTTTAGTGGAATATGGCTTCTTATTGAAATCCAGATCTTTTCAAGAAAAAAAAAAATACTGGTTAAATAAAGCACACCAAGCAAAAAGAGAGAAAAAAAATGGTTTGAAAAGTTTCTGTTTTACAGAAGCAAACAGCTTATCTCATCTGGATCCATTGTCTATGTTTTAGTTATGCAAATAAATAGGTATTGAATATTCATCAAATTAACATTTAAATGTATTTTTAAATATAAAATATTTATTTTTAGTGCTGAAATATTTTTGTCTGTGCTGAAACCAAGAGAATAGATAGTGCTGAAATAACACAGGCTTAGCGCTTCTTCTATAACAAACACAAAAACACATAAATGGAAATAATAAATTTGTTTTTCATCAATGTCAAAGTGCAGGAAACATTTTGCTGTTGAGGTTCCTGGAAGCAATAAGTGCTGTATTAACTGCCATGCAGCACACACACACACACACAGAGGCTGGCACATCGGGTACCTCTCCTAACAAGGGGAAACCGTTGCCCTAACACACACACATACAGTTCCTTAACTTCCCACCTGCCGGGCAGCCCTGCAATAAACAAGAGTGGTCTAATATCAGACAGTAATAAAATAAGCAGCCATGAAGCTGTTTACCTAAACACCACTAGAAGTACCTCAAAAATTGAGCTGCTGGCTGAGGGCCCCTTTCCTCCAAGGTGGAGGGGAGACCTCTCTTAGGACAACCCCTGAAGGCCGGCACGATGCCTTTTTAAATATACCTACTGTTTAACTAGAGACAGCGACCATCTGTAATGTACATAATGGTGGACAGCTACTATGAGGTAATGGATCCAAGGTGCATGATCTGTTCCAGGTTTCCTTTTGTGTATACAGAGTCCCTCAGTGCTTTGTCTCCTAAAAACTACAGTGACATTTTGTATATGGAAGGCTAATGACATAACTCTCTTATCTTTTTCACTGACATGTTGACAGTACATTATTCCACTTACATACATGCTAAATTGGGAATAAAACTGCATTTCCCTGCTGTCTGTAAGTAACCAATATACCAGTCGTGCTCCTGTATTGAGAATCTGTCTCGTTCAGATTTCATAAAGAGAAGTGAAGTCCTCTCTTGCTAGATCTCCATGTCTCCAGCTGTAAATAAAAACAAACTGGTCTAAGCTGGGAATTCTATTAATATCATGACCTCAGCATGATGTAACTGAAACCGCATTTTCCACATCCCCCTAACCACTGTTTATATTTGCATCAAACTAAGTTAAACAAAGGTAGGATTTAAAGCTGCTGTCTTGAAATAAAAAAGAAAAATTCTCTTCTTGAAGACAACTTTTATTATAGTGATTGCTTTAAAGTCCATGTGTCTCCATAACCTGAGATACTCCTCACAGAAGTCCAGAAATATTCTACAAGCCACCTAGATGTGTTGGTATTCTAGTTCCCTTTACATTGTGTTTACATAGTATTGTGTCTGTACTCATATGTTTTAACTGTTCATATGTGAATAAAAAGCTTGCTCAAGTCCTTCCATGGCTATGTTAGAATTCACAAGACAACAATTAAAAAATCAAGTACTAACGAGGATGTAGTTCACCACTTAAGCTAAAAAATACATCTGAACATAAAGTAGATATTTTATTTTTAAAAAACCCTAACAATCAAGTATCATAGTGAACATAGATAGTATTTCAACAGTTTCTAACTGTTGTGAAAAAAAACCTCAGCTAGATAATTGAGTCTGATATTACTGCACTTGTTGGACTCTATTTAAAGTCTAGTTTATTTTTAGAAAGAAACTGATGAAATCTGGTTTTCTCAGGAATTGTTATTTGTAGATCAATAGCAGCTTAAAATGTTGTCTCATATGCACATCATTACAGGGAAGATGCTTTGATACATCAATCGCTTATTATTTCTCCTTCCAGACAAACGGGAAAAGTAGAAGTAATGAAAAAATGATGTCTTAGAGAAGAGAGAAGCATTTTTTCCCTTTTCACTGGCAAAAGCTTTCTTTTTGAAAACTTTTAAAGATGCAAGTTAAGAGGACATAGGAAGTAAATAAACTGTAATTCAGAAATATCCAGACAGAACAAAGCACAGCATGACACACTATTTATAGAAAAAATGAGGAAATAAACATAACACTTTCAACAGTACACAGTGCAATGCACAAAATTACATTTTAAAGGGAAAGTAGCAATCAGAATGTTTAAGAAAATCCACAAGTTGTATGGTTAAAGAGCTAAATTCAGCCCCTTGTAGTTGAATTCTGGTGTTTGCTCCATCAGTTTGCTGGAACTTTTCTTGAAATTAGGTGCTGCTGCATGTGTCAAAACCTCATGTGACATGCCATAATAATTTATAGCCCGTCTGCAGAAACAACCTGATTCTGTCTCACTGAAATAACTGACATGTTTGGCCACTGATTTCTTAGGAAAGGAGCTGAACTAGAACACTCACAAACCTTATTACTAAAAATTCTCTTCTTTTCAAGTCATGTTTTTTTAGCTCAAACTTCTTTTCTTCTTACATAATTATTTTTGCTTTTAACCATTGGGGGGAAAAAAAGTATTATATTTGATAGGTGTCTCTTACATAACAGAAATCAAGTAAGTCAAATTTAGAAGGCATCTTGAAAAATTTCAAAAATTTTTGCAGACTAAAGATAGAAACTATCTTTAGTCTGTGATACATGAACATGATAAAATATAGAAAGGAGTACTTTCCCTGGTTTGACTTGTGTTTTTTCCTCTGCCAGCAGTGACACAGCTTATAAACTGTGTCTCTAAGTCATCCAAGACACCCAAGAAACTTTGACTTTGGAGGCACTTTCACCACCTACAGGATGTGGTGCTGCAAAAGCTCCAGCTTACAGCAGCCCCAGCCACTTTCTAAGTGCCTGAAAAAGAAAATGAGCTTTTTGAGAGGTCTCGTGATAGAAATGAGCACTTCTAATTAAATATATTCATCTCTGATATCACTGTAGTGTCCATGATTTTGGGGAAGGGTATTGATATCTGTGTTGTACAGAGCTATATAAGTGGTGGCTGGCTCTCAGTCTTAAGGCTGCAACACCTTCCCTGGGTTAGCAGCCAAAGGAGGAACTTGCAGTTGGTTCTGTTCTTCTGCTCTGATGTAGCAAATCTGAAAGGAAAAAAATTTAAAAAATGTTTCAGATTTTAAATTAGAGTTAATGAATCATTTGTATTTCTTATTTGATGACGTGGCATGAGCCACTTAGTCCTTTTAAAATCTCCATGGTTTGTATAATGAAAAGTTTTTATACTGACTAGATCACTGTCAAAAAGTGAATAAGTATTTCCCTCTTCTCACAGTGAGTAATTATTCAAACTTTACTTAATAAAGGCCTATTTCTCTTCATAACATTTTTTGCCTGGAAGCTTTCTTGTTTTGTTTGTTTCTCTTCTGGTATAGTTTTGAAAAAGCAGTGTACATCCCCCCCAAGCCCTCCCTGCACCTTCTTAATCCATAAACAATCTTCTAGTGAAACTTGCTACATGACAGCAAATTGCAGTTCCTGATGAATTGCAGGCTTCAGTAATTTCAACATGAAGTCAGTTTCTCTCTTCTCTGTGACTTCTGTGAAATTGATTCCTTCAGATTTCCAGTTTCAAAGCTAGAGATTTCTGTTTATTAAATTTACCATTCTTCAACAAAATTATCTCCTTAGTGGTATGATTGTCTCTTGATCAGCATTTCAGAGGTCAGTAACCTGCAGTGAAAAAAACTGAGAGAGTCTAATATACTTGCCCATTCAGATATATCAGAACAAGGTTTCCTAATGAGCTTGCATCAACTTTGGGATTTGTTCCAATAGTTAAAGAAGAAATTTTGAGGATTCCTAGAGTCAGCATCTGTTCATCTGAAGGCCTTTAAGCAGAGGCATACAAAATGGCAGGTTTTCATCAGGTTGGTTGTTGTGTATTGGGGGTTATTCCACATCACAAAAGCTATTGAATTAGGCCTCACAGGCTTGTATATCTCACAGAGTATCTAGCTTACCTAATATCTCAGAGAGTATCTAGCTCACACACACACACACACACATACATATATATAATATATATATACACACATATATATACACACATATATATACATATATATATAAACTTTTCTGTATTTTACTTCTGTGTGGAATGAGTGAGAAGCAGGATAGGCATACATAGGATAGGCAAAATCAAGAAAACAGAAGGAAAAGAAAAACAAGAAACTTCAAACAACCAACCAGATATTTTTCTACTTCAGATGCTACTTTTATTATTCTTTCCTAAAGTCTCCCATTAAATGTTGTGTATGAGATTTCTCTGATTTTTTTTTTCTCCCCTAGGTATCACAAGACTTTTGATTTTATCCCCAAGGTTTTGGAGCTACTTACTTGGAACTCTTGTACCTATATACTGCTTTTCAACTGAGTAAATATCAGGGTGGCTAATGTTTCTTTTGTAATCACTTCTAAAGGGCAAACTACAATTCTTAGAAAAGAAATACAGAAAACCTGAAGAGTTGTTAATTACAGGCGAGTAGTCTTGGACTGTGCCTGTCTCTGCCTGCTGAAGCCATGGATGGTCACTGATAAATGCCTGAGCTAGCAGGGTTAGATCACTGAAACCTGATTAGCAATAGTGCAAAGCCACATATGATTAGTTTAACACATCTGGTTTCTGCAGTGATAACAGTGCATCAAAAGGACACCAACTTATACTTTGGCTTTGATGACCACTTCTATTGACAAGGCTGATCTCCAAAAGTTTCCAAATGAGTTTAATGGGAACAGATTTTACAGTAGGGGAATTTGTATTTCAAATGTGTGGATGATCTCTACAGTCTAAGGAGTACCCTATTAATAAAATGGGAATCATGGGGCTGTCATTAGACCCAAGAACATCAAGACCAAGAACATGCTATATCATTCTTTTTGTGCCCATATGGTTGCCCAATATTCTCTCTCTATTGAATTGTGCTTGGTTTTGGCATCTGAAAGCTATCTGGAACAATAAGCTACAGGTTTCCAATCATGTCCGTGTAATTGGAGTAGCACCATACCAAGACCATAGCTGCTGGCATCTGCTGAAACAGCTGTAGACTGAGAAATATCATAAAATGCCAGAACTGGGAATGTAGTCAACAGAGCCTTTAAACTCTCAAAAGCACACTCCTGTTCTTTATCCTGTTTATTTTCAGTGTCTGTTCTACGCAGTTAATAAAATAGATTGGCCTTTTTGATGAGAGTTTAAGTATGAATTTGCTTCAAATTTTATCATGCTGATGAACCACACTAGTTCTGATATGTTTTTATATGGTGGTATTTCAAATATAGTCTTGTTTTTTTTTCTACTTCCATTTTACTTCATGTCTGTCACATATCCTGGCTGCCATAGCCTGTATTTCCTGCTGGTTTAGTCCAGCAGTTTACATGACCTTCACAACTTTTGTTTACTTTAATGTTGCAATGTTTCTCAAACTCCTCATAACCTATTACTATAATTATATACTCCCTTTAGGGCTCATAGGAAGTTCTTTGGAATAATTCCGAGATATCTGTGATGCCAGTCTGATGATCAAAGCAGTATTTCTGAATGATGTCACTGTTTCAGCAGTATCATGATGAAGCAGACCTTGTCTGAGTTTCTATCTGCATCTTGTAAGATTTTTGCCATATGGTTGATTGTGAATCAGATCTTCCTGCTGACAAGAAAAGAGTAATAAAAGACCTTTTAAGTCTACTTGTGTGGTATTTTCACCACAATTGATGTCAAAAAAGAAACAGTTCATGTCTGAGCTCTAATCTGTAGCTCATCCTTGAGACACAGATTTGAAAAATCTCAACTGATCCTTTATAGTAGATTAAATAATATATAGTGTATGTTAGAATGTATTCCAAGCAGTATTTTAGAATATATGAGATGGCATTTAGTGAACATTGAATGCTGTGTCTGTTACCCTTTTGCATATTTTTAAGCACCACAAGAATGGGAAACCTTTGGCATAATCAGAAGAAGAACTAGAAGAACTAGCCTAAACAGCAGAAGAACAGGGCTAAGGGCGCAGATAGAGAAAAGAACACAGACTCCAAGATGACATGTTCCCTTGAAAATGTGCCAAGAGGGCCAAAGCACACGTGGGAGAGGTAAAGGTGAAGAGGTGAACACCAGGAGACCACTACCCCAGCCTGAAGGTCACCACCACAAAGGACTGAGCAGGCCCAGAAGGGCATGGAGTTAATGACCATACCAAGCAAGGACAGGCGGGGTCAGAGAATGATTATGTATGAAGGGAGACCACAGAACGTCATACATGTATAAGACCTCAGAGCAAAATAAGGGAGGCAAGTTCCCTGGTGTTTGTGTGTGTTTTTGGTGAAATTATTCCCCACACATCTCGACATCAATAAACACACACCACTCTAACAACTATTATTCGTTGTGGAGTTCTGTCCACGTCATTTCAATCCTAAAACAATTTCTTTTAAAATGGCGAAAATACAACTTGACACAATACTTTGCATGAGAGAAACATATACCACTTCAATTGGGTTAAACAACTTTTTCCCAGATTTGACAGATTTCATCAAACAGGCCTTATCTTCTCTGTTCACTGTGCAAAACCTCTTTGAAAGATTTACCTATAGTGACCTTATTAGAGGGGAAAAATCATCAGAATAGGACCTTTGCCTGGATAACTGCAGCAGGTGTTGATTCAGTGTGTCACATGTCTCCATCCAACTGGGCTTTGGACCACTACTGTGGGGTCCATCAGTGCAGCCTTAGATATTTAGACTTAGAAAGAAAGAAAAATCAAGCAGATAGGCTAAGAGAGAGGATTTATTTTTCATTGTTCTTAATGAAGATATAAGGAATACTGTCCAGATTGCTTCCAGATTTCTCCTGGGCTATGCTGCAAATAATTTCAAATTGCTCATATCTCAGACCTGTCTCATCTTTTTGCTGGGCCAAAGAGTCCAACTGAAACTCTCAGGACTAGCCTGATCCCTCGTCACCAAAGCAAAGTGGAAACTACCATCACTGTCCTCAGGGAAATCAGGACAAGGAAATCAAAACTGGGCTTGGCAGCACTGGCTTCTTTATATTTCATCTGCTTAGCTGTCCTCAGTTACTTCATACTGGTGACTGAGTTTCCTAATCCACAATAAAGATAAAGCACAACTTAAAATAAGGAGGTGCCTGAGAGCATTCAATCCTGCACACTTGCAGACAAGAGCTTTGTGGATGCACAGTCACCCTGGGATCTCTGGTTTGCCCATGTGCTGGTTCTGTCCCATTTCCTTGATAAGGGGTGATCAAGCCCTTATCCTTATCCTTCCTTCTTTCCTCTCTCCTTCCCTGCCTCTCTTTCTCTCACAGAAGTTTTCACTTTTCATAAGTTATTATTGCTGTGACACTTATCCTACATTTTTTTAAATTTACCTTGGCTTTTAACTGTAAGATTTCTGTGAGTTGTATTTGTCAGTTCTTTACAATTCTACATATCAGGCACTCTCTAATGTGTTTGTTCTTGTTGGTATCAAAGCCACAAGTCTCTCTTGTATTCGTTTTGAGTCTATCTAAAGACTTAAATCACATCAGATTGGGCTTATCAAACATGTTAAGGGCAACATCTTAGCATCACCTTCCTTTAAAAAGACAAATGATTTATAAATAATTATTGCTTGACTTCACATTGGGTACATTGATGTGCTAACATGTACATCACCACTCTTCATGTTAAAGTATACTTTATCACTCCTTGTGCTAAGTTTTCTGTACTATTAATTTCACGCATTCCATTTGATTACATTCACATCTGGAAATCCAAAGAGCATTGCATTTTGTTAAATAATAAATTTCTGATATGATGTATAAAACAGTATAAAAAAGGAGAAAGTACCACTCTGTTCCATAGGCATAACTTCTAGAGGCCAGTGGTTTTGACAGGGACAAAGTTCAGTGTGCCATGGTAGTATTTCTTTAAAAATCTACCATGAGGTTTACATCTCTTCCTATAATCATATTCATACTTCTGGCCTTGTGAATTAGGAAATTAAACTTGCTTCATTGTATTTGGAAGTGCCTCTCCATATTACCAAGCACTTATATTTCCCATTAGAATCAGAGTAACAGAGAATACAAGATTTGGGGAAAGAGAAAAAGTGTCTCTTGTCAGTCATCAAAGTCATAGTTGCATTTTAATCAGAAATATGAAATCTGATCCAGTTTATATGCCAACATATTGGTTAGAGACTGTTCTATATTCTTGGTGTCAAGGTCATAGGGATTTCAGAACAAACCTACGTGCCAAAAACCTTAATTTCTTATATCAGCCAGGAATACTCAGGAGTGACCCCACTGCTCTCACAGGAATGTCTTTCCAAAGCACACTCTAGTGTGAATCCACTAGATTCACACTACAGCAGGTGTGATTCACACAAAGCAGGTGGGGCTTTTCAACTCTGCAGTCCGCAGTCAGATGGCATGGAGCCCACTGCTGGTTGGGGGATCCTGCTCCATGACAGGATTTACACCTTTATAGAGGCTCAAAAAGACCTCTGCTCTGCCCTGGTGGTACTCTTGGCTTTGTGGACCCTCACTCCACTAATTTTGATAAGGCCAAAATGGTGCTCTCAGTTCATCCAACAGTAATCTTGGTTCCCTGCCGAGAGCCTGACTTCAGCACCCCAGCAAAGCCAACTTGTCATAACCAGATTTACACCACCCATAGCACTCACCATGCAGCAGCACCTGCAGTCACACAGAAGTAGGGTGCTGATAGCAATATAGGATCAGTTATGAATGTTGAAGTATGACCCAATCACAAAAAAAAAAAAAAAAAAAAAAAAAAAAAAAAAAAAAAAAAAATTTTCAGAGAAAGCAACACTAAATGCTTGTACAAAAATACAAGGATACAAGGTATGATGTCCAGAGTGGGTCTTCTGGTTCTTCCCTGTAGAGGGAGTTGGGAGTTCCCTTCATTTCTCTCCATCATTTCCTCTACTCATGTTGTGTAAGTATGGAACATAAAATTACAACAAGAGAGAAGAAAAACTCTGTTGCCTCTTTTATTTCTGTACATATTTGCTTCCTACACACGGTGGGTCATTCTTCCAGACTAACTCAATGTCTTTCTTGGAAAACTGGTTTCACTATTTGGATATCATTATGCAACACTAGATGATGTTTATCCGCAGCAAAAATACCACAGATCATTTTGAAGGTTTCTCACACTATCAAATATACTATTTTTGAGTCGCGCGCCTTTTTCAACCACTCAGCAGAATTGGCAAGCATAGTTTCTTTAAAAAGGAATCAAGAATAGATCTGGTTTTGTGGCAACTGTAGTTCTTGGTAAGAAAGAAAATTAGGGGAAATGATTCACAGGCTTTCAGGTAAGAACAAAGTGTTTATGATGGCACCATGTCATAAAGTGCATTATCATAGTATTTATTGCTACAAATATTTTCTCAGATTCTCTGGTGATTGTCATAGTTCTCTGCACTTACCTAGTGATTTTCACCAGTGTTCTTCATATTAAATTAAAAGATCCAGCTGAGAAAACAGCAAGACAGTGTGAACAAGAGCCACAACACCCAGAAGGTGACAGGCACGGGATCAGCCTTGGAGCAGTGCAGTGCTCTCAGCCCCAGGCAGCATAGCTGGCCTCCCACCCCATTCCCACCCAACAAATGCAGTCTAATGATAGCTCCCAAGGAGGAGGAATCCAGTTCTTCTCTCAGTGACAGACTTTAATAGTCACAAGCTACCAGCTCTTCTTCCCAATGAAAGAAGATCTCAGCAAGGTTGCATACCTTCTGTAACTTCCAGTAAATCAAAACCTACTCTGCAACATGTGTGCAAGTTCATCATTGTAAGGAAAGGGCATCAACACAGAGCCATAAACTGAAAGGGATCACTGGCTGCTAGGTGGAAACACATTTTCCTTCAGATTGAGCCTGTCCTACTGTAAAATGCTCAACACTGGGAAACCTCTTCAAACATCTTCATGAGCTTAGGAACTGCAGCATCACAGAAATTAACACAGTCTCATGCACTAGGCAGAAATGGTTTCTTTCCAGGGTATTAATCAGTCAGCCTTAAAGAATTTTAAAATGAACCTCTTATTAATTGGGCTGTGGTAAATTTTAGAGTAATGCTAATTGCTTGATATTAAAAGCCAACAAAAGTACAGTGGTTCACATTGCTAGGTTTGTTTGATTTTTTTCCCCCAAGAAAAAAACTATGACATCTTCTATTTTTATCAACTTCCTTTTGAAGTTTTTATTAACCTAGGACATAAAGGTGCATCATAGAGTGCTCCATAGCTGTTAGTATAAAAGCATGCTGAATGTGGTCTGACACAAATACTTAAGCTTGTTACCACTAGAAGCCCCAGCTCCTTTGGCTCATAAAGGGGAAACAGCAGTATTCCTTAGAAGGGTGTTATCTCAACCTGTATGTGGGCTCCATTATACACATGCAACATGGCAGCACAGCCTCCTACTACTTTTTTAATTTTTCCCTTGGTATTTTGTTTTCAGCAACACTACACAAGCACAGAAGGATAGTCTGGTCCTGAGATGCAAAATGGTAAATACCTTTTTACTTTCCCAGATTAGCTTTTCCTGTTACATTTGCTGAGATTTAAGTTGGTATCGGGCTATTTATGGCCTGCCCTTATTTTCTCCTAGTTAATTTTTTTTTGGCCTATTACACAGTTAATATAGTACAAAGACAAACAAAAAAGAGTTTGCCAAACCACATTCCATACAAGTCCTATGAGTTGCTCTGGTCAGGGTCTGGCAGGCTCAAAAAACAGGCAGAGCTTACCACTAAGGGATTTTTTGGCTGCTTCAGCACATGCCTGCTCTGAAAGTGGTGTGATAGGTGCATTTCACTTCTGACATCCTCCAAGCAAGTCCAAGCCAGTCTAACCTTGCCAGTCAGTGCATAACCTGTCACTTATTTTTGTGGCACTGAATTTTGTATCACTTTCAGTTTGGGTTTCTCTGGCTTTTTCCTCTTGACTGCCACTGGTTCCCTGCTAATGCATCTCTTTCCATGATCCGTTTTCTTCCCTGCAGTTTCATTTCATGGCACTGTTTTGAAACAGATGCTCTGGCTACTTGCACAGTCAGCCCTGCCAGCTTCATGATTCTTCCTTGCTGTTTTTGACTGTAACCCTCAATTTACTAAGGCCTAATTGTAAGAGATAATGGGAAAAAAGACCAAGTAGGCAAAACATAAAATGTAATTTAAGACTTTCAAGCATACATTATCTACAGCATATTTGATTTTTCAGTAATAAGAATTTCTGGTTCCATGCTTTTTATTCTGGATGTAATGAAAACATGTTTTTTACGTAACTTAGTTGAAATAAAATGAGCTATCTAGTAAGAAAGAACCTCTAGGAAGGGAATTGGAAAATAATCTTTTGTTCCTCATCTTCCCCTTGCTAAAGTATTTTATTTATTTCAGTAGGATCACTGTGTTTGTTTAAAGCTACATAAAGTAGCTTTAAAGGTAGATAAATCTGTATTATTAAAAAATTAACAGCTTGCTTGCTTTATGTATAAAATTTATACATAATATTAATATTCAGTGAGGACTCCATAGTTAGGATATCTGACTACTCAGATATTAATGAGGTATCACAGTATGTCATAAGTATCTAATTTTAGGCTTCTAGTTTTGACACATCAATATCAATGTTAATTTTTAATTTACATGAAAATTTCCCATAAATACCACAGAAAACCAAGAAGTTATCTATGGCAATTTAATATTGGAAGGTCCTTGGATTTCAGCATTTGTTACTCAGGTTTTTTTTACTGTAAGATGCCAGTGCATTTGGATGTAAAATGATATATGGTTTCCTACAAGTGTAGTGGATTAACAAGCTTTTAGCAAAAACTGTCCGCTTCATATTTCTCCTTCTGTGATTTCCCTCTGTCTTTTAAGGAGAAGAAATTAGCTCTCTACACAACATTTCAGTCAGTGATTTCCAGGAAAACAGAATGTTATGCCAGAGAACATTTTTGCTCAACAGTTTGCACAGGCCATTGGAATTTATGGTCCTTAATGTTAAAGACTGTTCGTTGCTTATAAGATGATTTTGGTCATAAGGCCACTCGGTGGTCATAAGGCCATTGCATACAGAGCTGTGAGCCTGGTTTTATCAATTCAACATAGAGAAGGTGTGCTTAACCTTGATGATTAGAGATAACATTACCAAAAGTCTCAAACAAAGAGATAAACCACATTAATTATCCTGGAATTAGCTTTCATGACAATACTTGTGCTAATACAGCAAAAGCAGGAAAATTAGACGGAGACAGATTTATTTTTAAATTTGAATTCCAATGCTGGAGGTAGGAAGAAGGCATTAATTGGTTCTATTGGTTTTAAGCTCTTGAATATTGCTGGGAATGTTTGTTAAGATAAAATGGTTGATGTAGTGAAATAAAACCAGAGATAGCATCCAATTTCACATATTATTCAAAAATTTCTGCACAAATACAAATGCTTAAAATTATGATGCCTGATAGTAAAAGTCCTGTGAAATAAAAAAATACATATATTTGTGAAATGTCATTTGTAACCCTCAGTATGTCAAACTCCTGTCAGTTTCATTAAGGTGGGTCAATTTTTCAGCAAGTCTGGAGAGATTTAAGACTGCAAGAATTTCATACTATAAGGTTATGTATGTTATAATAATTCAAGTAAGATGGATAGTTAAGACAGGTTGGATGGTTTTGACCTCAAACTAAGAAAGTTGTTCTTTTTTTCGCTGAGTTTTGGATTTCATTCACAACTGAAACTCATGGCAAAACTCCAGGGTCCTGCTTTGTGTTTTCTTGACCATGGGCCTGTAGTGTTAATATGTCATGTGACAGAGCAGTGTGAATGGCTTCACCTCTCAGGTTGCATCATTTCTTGATGGTAGGCAAATTCCAATGAAGACCATTACCATCCACCCATCCCAAAGTGAGATTATAGAAGCTCTTCTTGATGGCTAATGCCTAGGACAAGATATGTTGTATTTAGGAACACTGCACAAAAAACTACTCCAACAAATGGAAGGATCCAAGCTAAAGAGGACAAATCTATATGCATGAATAACAAATTAAAATTTTACACAAAGACTTGGTGAGTTTTGCTTAACTTTACTGTAAAACACACATTCCTGTAAGAAGAAACAGGCTCAAAAGCCTGTTCATGGGTGCAGACTACAGAACTGACAACAGTGCCTGAGCTACCCCCAAACACCATTCCCCTGCATCTCAGGTGGATTGGTTGATGGTAGGGCTACAAGCCAGACAGAAAAACTGCAAGTGAGGCTTGGACAATGCTGAATGCTTTACTATGAACAGGTCACATTTTGTCACATTATTCATCCCATTGAGAGTCATTGCAATTTTAAAATGGACTATATTTTACTTTGAAATCTTAAACAGTAGAAAATATCAGGTTCAGTTATGTGCTCTCAGATTTGAGTTGTAAATGGCCATTTATAACCACAGACACTATTTTGATTGAGTCTGTAAAACGCACATACAATATGAAGTACGAAGCGAGGAAAACATAATGTCACGGAATTGTACTCTGCACTCCTGCTGAAATTTCAGCTTTTCACAGAACACCCACCATCAAACATCTAAAGATTTCTTTGGAGTCTTACAAAGGGTTAAGGCAGCTTGTTTGGCATTAGATATTTGTATAATGAGCTTTTACTGAAGTAATTAAAATTTGTTTATAATTAATACAGATGAATTGGTTTCTGCACAATAATAGTTAGGAGATTAACAAAGGCCACATTTTGGCAACAGGACTACATTCTTTTCCAAGTGCTGTGGGACTTTATCCAATGAATGTCTGTCCAATCCGGCTGATTCTTCAGAGATGCCATATGGCACTGCTATGCATTACAATTTTTTTTCTAAAAGGCAGCCATATGACATAACTGATCTTCAAAACGTTGTCAGAAGGCATTACCTAGGTAGGCTGCGAGCTGCTTTCCAAAAACTTAGCAAGCATAGGGGCTATTAATTATGAGCAAAAGAAATGTGCACACACACGCTGGAAAGTTGGCATCCTTTCCTCTCTAGTCACAGCTGAGCATCCCTTAAACTGCTCAAGCTAGGAAAGTGAAGATGGATTTATCTTTTTTTAACTTTACACATCTTCTTCCAAAATTTTAATGCAGCAATTTCACAATCAACTTATCTCAGAAGTGTCAGCACATCTGACCCCCCAATGCCCACGAACATCTTATTTTACCAGCAGCATGTGTTCTTATACAAACTCCACTGCTTTCACTAGCACATTTTTTTAGATCAAGAAATTGTTGCCTTTACACAGCCCCTCAAATCAAGATGATACACACTGTCCTTGAAGTCAGTCATATTATAGATATTGATATAGATATAGATTCACCTGTTACTTGTTACAATATTTGCCTTCCTGGAAAAGGGACTAAAGGCCCCATGTCTTTCATGGTGTTGTATGGATGAGACCTAAAGACTTAGATTTTGGTCCTTCTTGCAACATGTGAACTGCAGTATCACTGTGGGTGGTTCCTGTTCTTTTCTCTTTATTATCCCAACAGGCATAGCCATGCTCATTCTCCTCTGCAAAAGTTCTCAAGCACTTCAGCTCACACTGCTCAGTCTCCTAAAACCTACCTGGGGGACCTTTGGTCAGAAAACTTCTACAAACGTAGGAACATTCCATGAGTTGGTCTGCAGTGTGACTCTATTGTGACACCTCTTCCAGTCTGCTTTCCTATATAGACAAGCTTTTTGCCTAAAGAGGGAATAATTTTTCATGTAATTACTTAGGAGTTGGAATTACATCTAGGCATCTCTTATCCATGTGTGCAGTCCCCCTCTTCTGGTCATTAAGACATTTGGGCATGGCTGCAGTTCAATTTTCTGTGTGATTTTCTGATATTTCTTGAATATGTGGAATGTAACACTGAACTGTGCTGGTAGTAGTACACACACCACATTGCTATTGTCCCCCCCACCATATGACAGCTGCTTAGCTTGGAGATATTTTAATGGATATACTCTGAATTCCAATTATAGATCCCGTATATTTGGAACCAAATTAAATTATTGTTGTTTTTCTCTCATACTTTTATTCCCTTCAGGTATTGCGTATCTATGTAAACAAATATGTTATTCTTCTGGTGATTAGCAAAAAGAGGCTTCTTCAAGGATATCAAAAAGTTATAAAAGGGATTGCAGAGGTCAGGCATGATCTTGAAAACTGGAGGCTAATGTCAAAAATCACACAGAGAAATTGTTTTGAAGTGGCTTATACTTGCACATCAGTCAGTGGCAGGGGGTTGATGTGGCTGGCATTGTACATCTGGTGACAGAAGTACTGAGTGCTGAAACGTTCTTTCCTAACAGGTTCCTGGAGCAGTGAATGTCTCACATGGAAACTATTCCCATTGCTACAGCTATCTGAGAGCTTGATACTCCTCACAGCTCAGTATGTACGAGAGGAGTTCAATGCAGGTAGAACAGTTTGTGACACTGGCGTAAAGGATTCAGCAAGACAATCCTGAACCCAAAGACAGGAAACCACACAGAAGGCTATGAATAACATTTCATGACTTGGTTTCTTAAAATGTTCAGTGACAACTCATGAGTTATCTATGTCTCATTTTGCTCTTCAGATCACATTTGTGAATTCATAAATGGAAAGACTTCCTTCTTTGCAATGTTTGAAAGCCAGGATAATGATTGCTTGGAGAGACCAACCATATTGATAGGAGCTGCTTTAAAGTTCATTACTTTTAATTTTTTGGATATATTCTGCAATAAGAAATGAAAACCTTTTTCCCCTGGTCCATATGTGTATTGCTCTTCACTCAACTTTTGTGGAAGATGTGTTTTCTTTAGAGATGATTTTCCTGGTCACCTCAATGGGACACCAAACCCCAGAAATATCTGTAAAATAATGTAACATACACTTAGAGGACTGGTGGGGAAAGACTGACTTTTAACCTGAATTTGCTAGCCTGAAAAATGCCTGCTCAAGTCAGTTACCACTTAGAAACACAGAGTAAGGCATTTGCCAACCTTCAGGTTGGAAGCCGGTGGAATTTCTGAGCATTACGTGTTTTAATGTTTTTCTCATGATTGCAGCAAATTAAATGTGCAATTGTTATAATCTATGCACCTCTTAATTTTTCTTGTGTGAGTTTTAGTGTGATGTAATGTGTGTGCATTCAAAGAGTGTATGTTTGGACTTTAATTCCATGCTTTCTGAAGTCCAGGGAAAGCTGTATGCTCAATTAAAGGGTTTGTGAAAATAGGAACAGAGAAGGTGGGCATTTCTCCTGATTAAAGAATATTCAATAAATAATGAGTGCACACATAATTCAGAAAGTTCTGAAGTATCAGAAAAACAGAAGTGCTTTTCTGAAGAACAGAACTGGGAAAGTTATGCCTATATTCTCTGCACTGTGGCTGTAGGCAAAATGGTGTATCTTTTGCTAGTATTAGAATTGAGTAGAATTTGCTACACCCAGTAATTTTTTTTTTCTTGTTTTGTGACACAGCTTCCTTACGAAGGGATTTCTTTAGGGGTGCTGCAGCAAATTGTGTTTTAAAGAATGCATATGTTTTAGAGAAAAGAGCCTGAAGGAGACATGCAGATGACAGGAGGGCCAGAGATCAGAGAGCCAAAAGCTGCCATGTTGTCCTGACTCTGTGGTCATCCAGTCCAGCAACTTTGCCTGGGAGAACACACTGCTTTGCTGTGTTGTCTTGTTTGCGCCTTGTTCTGCTTGATGTATTTTTCTGAATCAGGTTACATCATGACTTTTAAACAGGGAGTTGTTATAGCACAAAAAAAAATATTGACTGTAACAGCTGTTTCATAAGCGTTAAAAATTTACCATGAAAGCATGAATTAAGGCAGATTTATGAATATGTTATTTTTAATGTTTCTTTGGGATAAAAACATATTTAGAATATGTGCAGCAAAACCCCTTATGTAAAGTAGTTATTTGACATGTAGAAGACACACTCTCCAAAGTTTAAGAACATGTTATTTTTCATAATATAAAAAGCAATTAGAATACATTATGAACTAATGTCAAACTATGTCCTTGAGCTGAAGAGATGCTGATTCACAGAAATTTTATATATGTCTTGAACTGATAAACTTTCCATTTATTTATACAATTGAAAGATACTTAAAACAACCAAGCCAAATAATTCATAACTTCAATTTTTTTTTCCTGGTGCCAGGTTTCATCTTGGAAGGAACTTTTCTAGTTGATTTAAAATACCGTAAAAGAGGATGTGTAATGGAAATCTCTACCCTTGCTGTAACAGCATTAGCAGGTACCAGCCTCTAACAAAAGTCCATACTCTGCCATGATGTAGTGAAAGTGATGTGAATAGAATGCCATTATTTGAAGCGAGAGGAAATGAAATTCAATTCATCCACCTTAATAGAATAGTCTTATATTTAAGAGATAATGTCAGCAGAATAGAACATTGTCACAGGAAAATTAACTGCTGCTGCTGCTACATGAACACCAGGGCAAAGCTGAGGTACTTAAAATAAATATGGGGCTAAGCTGATGGTTACTTTTGAAATAGGAAATCCTCATCTTGTGACAATGTTCTGCTATACAGATGACTTGTTTATCCCGAAGCATGGCAGAACCACAGGATCAGGGATGCTTCTTCGGGGGCAAGCTTGCAAGGTTTCCCTCCACCCCTCCCATTCCAGTTGTTTGATCTCTCTCCAGCTGTAATGTACACTCCTTTCTTGGCAGACAGTTGGTGAAGATCAGTGCATTGATTTGTGTTAAAAAGTGCCTCCATCCTAAATATGGGGTGTTTTAAGAGTAATAATTTCCTGTTGGGGATTTCTAGGTCTGCCTTCTTCCTAAAATACTGTCTTAGCACAACAGCCAATGTAGCCCACAGTGGGATGGGGAAATGGGTCCAGCAGGGGCACAAAAGCCTTCAGCAGTGATGAAGTGACAGCCCCCCTGACAGATGCAGATAGGATCACCCCACCTGGTGTGATCTGTTTGTGGCAACCCCAACTGTCTGTTGTGGCAGTGATGCTTTCTTCGGTTGCTGACCTCTTGTTTCTGTTTGCATACACGAGTACTCTGAAAGGCAGTGCTGGAAGAAGTCCAAGGCATGTTCCCTCGGCTCCTCTTCATATGAGAATCGAGCACTGAAGCCAGGTGCAAAACTTTTCAGCCAGGTGTTGAATCCTGTCTTGGGACATTTAATCACAGTCTGAACAGCACAGGGATTTGGAGGCATATAAGCAATGTTGGTGTGATTTTAATTCTTCCACTTGTTGCCACTGTGCTGTCCCCCCAGAGGATGGAAAAAAATGCTGTGGGCACTGATATATGTTGGCGGGGGGGGGGCAGAGGTTTTCCATTCCTGTCCACCTGGAGCTGTTGTGCTCTTCACAAGAATGCTTTGAGCTTTATGGATACTGGCCAAAGAGGGGAGAAAAGCCTTTTTAACCTTGGTATTTCATATATTTAATATTCTATGTATAAGTAAGGCATCAAGTTGTTTCAAATTGTGTGTTCTCTCATTATTCAAACCCCTTTTGCACTACATTCATCAACATGGGTCTGAATCTTTACCCATGCACAGAATGGTGAACAATTCCCCTGAAATACATGGCCCAGCGTGTGTAAAATTCAGCTGATGATGATTAACCTGATTAACCTGAAGACAGTTTTATATTACAGATCCCATTTATTTTAAGGACAGAAAAGACCATCATGATAATCCAGTGTAGTTTCTTGTATGATACACATACTGGAACTTCGCAAAATAATTGCTGCATATATAGTTCAATAACTTGTAGTTGAGCCAGACTGTATTATTTCCCTTAAGACATGCAGACCAGGTTCCATGTGATGAAGACTTGCCACATACCTGAGCAATTTCTGCCAATATTCAATTAAACTCAAGTAAAATTGAACTTGGGCAAAGTGATAATTTCTAACATGATATATAGGTATTCCTGATTGTTACCTTCAGCATTATGGACTCTGACAAAAATTACTTCTGTCTGTAATAATAAAAAGTTTGAATACAAATAA
This sequence comes from Zosterops lateralis, assembly GCF_965231275.1. Lineage (NCBI taxonomy): Eukaryota > Metazoa > Chordata > Aves > Passeriformes > Zosteropidae > Zosterops > Zosterops lateralis. Next base: position 131,038,058 of record NC_139762.1, read on the forward strand.
CATCCTTAGAGAATCCTTTATTTACCTATACTAATCCACAGTTATTGAATATAAAATGCTTTAATATGCCACGTTTCCTCTGCCATGTTGCTAACAATTAATTTATTTTTTTTTATTTGTGAGCAAAGAGCTTTATATCGTGATAACTACAGCAGCTTAGAAGCATTGCAAATAGCCTGTTATTGCTTTATTTTCCCCAGTTCCTAGCACTGGTTTCAAATATTCCCTGGTTCAGACAGGATATATTGTGAGGGACAGTAATGGAGGCATCACATTAATCAGCAAGTTAAAAGCAAACAAATGAACATGGTCTTGCATACAATTTATGTCCAAATTGTAGAATTCCAGATCACGGAATGAACGTGAAAACATCCCATTCACGCATGTCTGATGCATTAAAAACTGATCATAAAGTATTTAATTAAAGTACTTTACCTGCATCTCAAAATGCCCTTGAGATACAGATATTTGGAGTCCAGGAACATATCCTAAGAAGATATCACTGCATTTGCCGTGGTGGTTGGTTTGTTTGTTTTTTTTTTTTTGTTTGTTTTTTTTTTTTTTTTTTTTTTTTTTTTTTTTTTTTGTTTCACTTCTTCAAGCAACTGCTGGTGCTTAGCTTACTCTCAGGAGCTGACTAGGTAAGATGTAGTTTTGTAGTTTTGTTATGAACTGATAAAGCAATTGTTATTTTCTTTATTCAAACGTGAATTGTTCCACTTGACCCACAGTGCAGTACATCGAAGGGCAAATCAAAGTTATGAAGAACAAAAGAGTAGAAGAATTTAAATGTTCTGCCTGGTAAGCTTGCACAGATCTCACTACTCTGAGCAATGTATTTTTAGAAGTGTGGTTCATTTGCAGTCTAACCTTTCAGACCCACTATCAAAGCAAGAATTGCCATAAAGACATCACCACGTGTGAAACAATTGGCCCTCAATCAGCTGTCAAAAACTTGAAATTACAGCTAGATCATATCTTCCTTTATCTGAGAAACCTCCCAGATCTGTGATTCAGAGACTGGCAATTACTAGTCTACAGGACAAGAACAGTTACAAAGTTAATTACCTGTGATTATCTTACAAAAGGTGGTGATTATATAGCTGAATGACAAAAGAAGAGTGCTCATGGAGACAAAAACAGGCGGTACCATAAACTGATAGAAACAGGACCACCCGTTGTTCAATTAGAAATCGCCCACTTTAGTTTACGTTGCTATTACAGGAACGCCTTCCCCATTCTCCTCAATCTCCTTGCTTTTTCTCGAAGGAAATACTAACCTCGTGAAAGACATACAATTCTTCCCTTCCTTAAGGCTGTTTTCTGTCTTTAAAGTTTCACCGTGAGCGTTAAGGGCTCTTAGGAGCCGACGCAAGGCACAGCCAGCACTGTGCCATCTCCTCGCCCAGCCTGTTTGCGCATTCTAATCTTCTAGACCTTATCATACCTCCTCGACTCATCCTTTAGCCTACTGAAAAATAACAGAGTTCCAGCTGCTGAACAACAAATCTGAACCCCGTTCACAGTCCCAGCTCTGCAGCACGGGTGGGGCCAGCGGTGGAGACACGAATGCAGCAATGCAAAAATTCTTAAGATTTTTTTTTTTCCAAAAAGAACCCCCATCATCAGAGAGCCACACACACGTTCTGTGATAAAATTTGTTTACAGAAAAGCTCATTTATGCGAAAGCCCGCCTTTCTCTAGACAAATTTCCGTTAAAATTTCACAGACATTTTGCCTTCCTTAGGGTTTTTTTTCTCTCTGCAACGTTTATGATTTTGGTAGATGCAGGTTCATGTGTTGAAGGTGTTAGCTGTTGTCTAATGCGGAAAATTATCCATAAGCATGGAGGTGGGTCAGAACTTGCATACACTGTGTTAGCATTCCTTCGGGTTTCCTTAACATGTATGTGAATTAAGGTTTTATTATACAAATATTAATGGGATTCCAAATGCGTGTCTGTAATTTGAAGGTCTTCGCAGCACGCTTGGGACTTCTCAGAAAGATGCCCAAGGTGTTGCAATTAGGAAGAGCAGTGGAAGCTGTGTTCCTAATATTCCAGTAAAAAGATTTTCATAAGGGCACTTAAATGTAACCAATTTATAAGTGACTCTCTTGTACTTAAGTTCTGAAAATATTCCAGCCAGAGTCTGTGCACAGGGAATTAAATAAGGCAATATAATTAGGCCATACAATTCAAGACTGCATAAGTGTTAGTGTGCAGGGTACGGCCATATTTGAAAGCCTGTGATGGAAAAAAAAAAATTGAAATACAATTTCAGCTCTTAAATAAGTGTCAGAGCTTTAAACTTTTCTATCAACTTGAGTAACTGCACATCAAGGAGATAAATGAAGGATGCTTTCCCTTCTGGCCCAGATTCCAGAGTACAGACACTGTTGGAGGTATTGGCTGCATTGCTCCATGGTAAAGAGTGGCTATGCAAAGCTCCCAACCTTTGGATGTAAATACACTACAAATCCAGCACTCAGATTGTTATAATTAATCTGGTCTACCTGCTGTGGCCTCACTGTCATGCTGCTGTGCCTGATACATTTCATTTTAGGGGATGAGGATCCAGACAAATTCTTAGGAAAGCTAGTACTCTGAGGACTGCAGAACATATAGCACAGCTTTTGGCCCAGCATCTCCCAAAGAGCAGCACTTTGTGTATGCTGGGAGCACCTGGTGCGTGAGGAAGGAAGCATCACTTGACACTCTGCTCCTCCACACTTGCCCAGTGTACCACCCTCCTGGCTGGAAACCAAAGGGACTTGACGGGGGAGCCTCACAATCAGCCAGGGAATGGAGCAGGCTGAGCCAATGCTGACACCAGCCCTGCTGCACTGTGCTCCTGCTGATTTCAGTAGGTGTTGGATGTGCATTTTTGAAGGGCAAATTTACCTCCAGCTTAATAAGCATGATAAGTCATAGATTTGCTGGGAGTAGGAGTGGAAGCCCTCCCGCATCTGTCGGTACATTATTAGCACAGCTTGTTATGGGGCCTCACGTGATGCAGCCCGAGTGCAGGACGCAATTACAGATGAATTCCTGCCTTGCCTCCCCCACTGACTCAGCATCACAGCTGGAGCTAGCCATAGTCACATTGCAGGAGGTGAAAGGTACTCTGAATTATAGATTGCCTTTGACCTTTTTTTTGGTTTAAATTAAAGATATCATCCAGGAAAGTGCCTCCAGCCAGGACACTGCTTAAACATATGCTTAACTTTCACCAGGGGCTGGTGCTCATCAATGGAGATGAAGCGCTTGCTTAGAGTACAGTGTGTGCATATCCTGATGATGATTAGATGCCTTTCCAAAGAGGAGCGTAAATGACAGTTTCCTATAAAAACGGTAACCAGCATAGGTCTTGAAATCCAGAAACACCCTCAAATTCATGAAAATAGTCACTTAAAATTCAGGGGAGATATTGAATTTCAGCCACAGAGTATATATACATTAAAAGGGAATACTATGAAAATTATACATATTTCAAAAGGTAAAAGAAACAAAAACTGTTAATTGAGAAAATAAAAACTAGATATTAGTATGGTATCACAGAGGGATATCAATCTGAGCAAACAAACTGCCTTACAAACCCCGTAAGTGGGAATTAAGGTCAACTTATTGTCTTTTCATCAGAGTGTTTTCTATGATAACTTTGTAAGTGCTCTTAACATATAACAAATAATCTCAGGGCAAAGATCTGTTTGAAGGAGATATGATTGATGACCTATCATCCCTAATTCACTGTTTATACTCGTAGTGAGCCTATTGGGAAAATACCTCATTCATCAGGGTATTAGTGAATTCAACCAACGTATGGCACCTTCATTTTAACAAACTAAAGGAGAAAAGCTAAATGGGGGAAAATTGACAACCATCTCTGATTCTATGATAATGCAATTAGGCTGCTCCTCTCCAGAGCTTTTGCTAATTCACAAAACAGCTTCAGTCGGCAGGTCATAAATATATGATCATTTTTCACACTTTGAAAAGTAATGATGCCTTGACACGAATCAATAAATCTTGCTGAAGTAATTTATACTTTTGTGTTGTGCATACAAATCAGTTTAAGAACAACTATATATTTTTTTTCACTCTTACGTAGTGTTTGTTTACAAAAAATAATTTCACAGAGGCTTCTGTGTTCCTTGTGTACCCAAAACTCAAAATAAAATTGCTGCCTGTTTTCAGGACCCAGCAATTCTAGACCAGGTCTTATGGCCGTTAAAATCTTATAAAATCTAATGAAGTTGTAAAAGGAAAGGAGGGTGAGAGGGGAATGAGGTAAAATTCCATTCTCTTTTTCTTCTCATTTGGCTTTGAACTTCCTTCTGATAATACGTTGAGGCTTTCCCAGTAAATATTGAGATTCCCATCGTTAATTCATGCAAGTTCTCACTCTGTGCCCTCAACCATCTTTGGGGAGAGGCAAGTGTTAGGTTTGCTATTGTGCACTGCAATGTTGCTACAAGGAAGAAAAGGACAGACACACTACAATTAGAAAGGATATGAGAGCACCAAAACTTCTCCTCTGGTCTCAGGACAGATACAAGAGGAAGCATACCTATTTGCTGCATAACAAGTGAACCTTGCCACCTGTCTCATTTAGTAGAAATTTTAAATCCTGAAGATATTCTTAATGCAAGGTCTGTCTTCTCATAGGTTTATGACATATTACATGGTTAAGGTAAGTACAATAAACCCCCAAATATGTGTGATGCCATGCATGTCACTGTTCTGTGACAAATCAAAGTTATCTCCTTCTGCACCCTAAGTTTTGTGGTTAACAACTGAATAAAACCCAAATACATTCTTTATGTCATGAGTACGATAGAACTTTACCTGAGGCAGATATATACAAAGATAACCAGTAAAACTGAAACGCCAGCCACTGATTCAGTAATAAAACTGTGTTGCACAACTTAGCAAAACATAATTCATGCTGTACAGTCTCTCTATACATCCAGGAGCATACAAATTCACGAAGGCAGAATATGGCACACAAAAGAATGATCAGGAGTGATCCACAGTAAATGTAAAGATGCACAGGCTGATAAATACTTCAGGGAGCTGCTGATGTTTGCCTCATTGTTAAAATACTTACATGTTGTTTTTGTACTCCCTGTGTATTCTGCCCTGTCCCAATTATTTGATCTCTATTATGATAAGCAGCTAGTTTGCAATGCACTGTGCAACTAAGCCAAACACATACAGTACCTGGATGAAAATTTAACAGTGAATTAAAGTGCAAGCTACTGTGTTTATGTAATTTATATTTCACATACTTAAGTAATAAAATAATAATATTTTAAACAAAGACAGGACGTATCTTTTTGAACAGACATTAAATACCACATTATGAAATGGTACTTCAGTAGTAATTTTAAACAGTGTTAGTTTTCAATCATATATTCTGTAATGAGTATTTTAATAAAATACTGAGGTTTGGGTTTCAAGCTGATGCCAATTAATATGGCTTTGCTGAAGTTGGAGGGAATTTGTCACATGCTTTAAGTGTATGTGGTTTTCTGAATGAGAGCCAGGAGAGAATCTAGACATTATATCTCCCCCTCATGTCTGATGCTCAGCCTCATGATTTTTGAATTTTAAGGGAGAAAGAAAAAGTGCCTCAATAATTGTGTCACTGGCCTGCTCACCAGAGTCATCTGTAATAGACCTGCCCAGCATCTATAACTGCATCATCTTCTGTCAACTTAATCTGGTTGCCAACACTGCTGAAGGTGTGGTATGCATTTCGTGAAGGTTTTTACAAGGAAAATATTTGGATTAATGATACAATTTAGTGGCAATTTAGTGACAGTAGGTCTCAGTAGAGTGACAATAGGATTGAAAAAGTAAACCAGTGGGATATACTTGATTGTGGCTGTTGGGCCGGCAGCAGGGAAGCTGCAGGGGTCACACTGATTGGCATTGTCACTTTCCCCATTCATCAAGCAAGGCCAGACTTCCCAAATCATTTACCAGATGGGGCAGCTCGTCAGTTTAAACACCTGATATGAAGCCATCCGTCATCTGATAACATGATCGTTGGGCTGCAGCTGGCTCGGTGCTCTGCAGCCTGAGTGCACATGTGATGGACTGGAGCCAGGGAAGCAGGCTTAGCAGTGCTGTACTCCCCTGATAGGATTTGCAGCCCTCCACTGGACCATGGAACAGGTGGAGACGGAGAGAGAATGAAAAAATTACCATGTGTTGCAGGGATTAGAGAGCACACACTTACCACTCCACTTGAATACCAATCAAAGGACAACCTTGAGCCAGACGAATTTAAGGCCATCCATGATGTAATAGGGAGAATATAGGTTCTTGCATATGTTGACATATCTTCATTTTCTTACAGGGTTTTGAAGGGATGCTTGGCAATACTGTAATTTGCCTTTTGTTTTCTAATCTGGAAGAGAGAAGACATTTGGAAATACAGTCTTTTTCCACTTTCCTTTTCAAAGGACATTTAAAACCAGGAAATCTCTTAAAAAAAAAAAAAAAAAAAAAAGAAAAAAAAAGAAAAAAGTGTGTATTTATACAAACTGACCACAGATCCTATTAGTTTTTTCTCAGCAAGAGAACAATCTGACAAGATAGAGAGGAAGTACTATAAATTCAAAATATGATGATGCCTAATGAAAGCCAGTCCTGTTGTTCAAATTCCCCCAGTAATTGAAATGCTCAGATCTTCCTGATTTCAAAGGACTTAGGTGCCTAAGTGGCTCTGAGGGTCTGTCTTTTAGTGCCTCTGGAGCACTGCGACTCTGCAACTCCTTTCTCAGACATCAGGCACCTTGGCTTTGATCTTGGGTAAATCCCTCCTGGGAGAATCACTCTGGGGTAGATTCTTTGCTGCAGTGTTACCAGGTACAACAAATGGCTTTAATATGTAAAGGTAACTTCCAGAAAGTGATCTGGTTTTCTGCCCAAACAGAATATTCACCAGCCTCCCTGGAGGCATCACACCAACAGGATTTATTTCACAGAATTGTAGAATCATAGGATGGTTTAGGTAGGAAGGGACTTTAAAGATCATCTAGTTTCAATCCCCTTGCCATAGGCAGGGTCACTTTCCACCAGACCAGGTTGCTCAGAGCCCCATCCAACATGGTCTTGAGCACCTCCAGGGATGGGACTTCCACAACTTCTCTGGGTAACCCGTTCCAGTGCCTCACAACTTTCTTTGCAGAAGTGTGTATCAGTTGATCCCATTTTGGTGCACACATCCTGGGAGCATTCCTTCTCCTCAGAGTATACACCTCCGCACACACCTCTGCTCTTCCTCCTCACAACCTGATCTCACAGCTGCACCACAGCTCTGCAGGGTGTGGAGGACCAGAAACAGCATTTTGGTGGACAACCTCTTGGTGAAGAGACTGACACCCTCCCACAGGATGCTGTGGGCTGAACTGGGCTCCTCTGTTCCAAGACAGGTCTCCCTCCACGCACCTCAGATTATAACAGGGAAACCATATCCTTCCCCTAATGATCCAAGGACAGATGTCTTTGGGAGCACCGAGTCCTCCTTGGTCTTCAGGATCCAATGCTGCTTCATCCGAGGAACAGCAACTCATCAACCTGCCTGAGGTGTCAGTGCTGCAGTGGGTTATTTCAGGATGGAGACAAGGGAACTAGCCCCTCTGGAGGATACATATGGTCAAGGACAGGATACAAGATGTGAATTATCAGTGCATATATATCTTTTCCCTCAGAAACAATTGCTTATGCAAAATTCTTTCCTTGACTGTGCCTTTTCTTTCCTGAAAGTTGTTGCCAGTGAAAGATCTGCTTGTGTGTGAAGATTTATTTCTTTCAGTCCTGATCAGCTATTAAGACATGCCCTTGAAGCAGTTTTTGCATTGAATTGCTCCCTTTTTTTTTTTTTTTTTTTAAATTTCATTTCAGGCTTTGTTGCAGTTATGTGAACTAAATTAATTAGAAGTTTAAGGTTTGGGATGTGGGGGGTTTTGTTTATGTTTGGGGTTTTTTTTTGGGGGGGGTTCTGTTTGTTTGTTTGGGGGAGATGTTTTTTTGGGTTTTTTTTTCAAACAGAGTCAAAGGAAACATTCCCACTTCACTTCTTAAAATGTTTCATTTCCCCATGGGAATTAACTTGCAACTGCAGTGTGAAGTAAGTTATTTTGTGGGAAGTGGGCACTGTTTTGTCAAAAACTCATTACCCAACTGTAGACACTTAAAAGCATCAGAGATACTATAATTTATGTTTAAGACAAATGGAATAAACTGTATTGCTGAAAGGCAAGTTAAAAGATTGTAATTTGTTTATTATACTCCTTCTTTTGTCTTACTTTGATTTCTTAAAAAATATATACTCTATCCTCATTTTCTGTTGGATAAATTCTGCTTCTTCTATTTCAATGAGTGTCTTTTTGCAAGATTGATAGTAGGGGACTAATCTCATATATGAAGAAAATTTAGAAAACATGCAAAAATTGCATATAGAGATACAGCATTAAAAAGGTGAAAACTCATGAAAGGATCCTAGGAAATAATATAAATTTTGAGAACTAGTCAGATATCTGCAGACATACAAAAAGATCCTTCCTTCCAGCAGAGATAGCAGTAAAGTTCAGCAGAAACCTGAGAATGAATTACTGAAAAAAAATGCCCCACGGCTCATTAGCACAAATGATTCATGATATTTTAGTGATGAAACAGAAGTTTTTATGCTGGCAATATACCTTTAAATCTGTTTCTGTTGACAACTGCTTTTATCTATCCATAGAATAATAATTAGCAACATCAAACAATAACAAGGCTATTTTATGAGAGGAATCATGACTTTATTCCCAGCATAGAAATGGAGAAGCTGAGACAGATGAAGTGATTTTATATCTCTGTGAGGATTAAGTGATGGTCAGAATTCAGGTTTGGTTTTAAGCTGTAAGAAAGTTTTGGTGCTGGTGTTTTTTTTCACCCTCACTTTTAATATAGCAGCTAAATAATACACACAGGTATACAGATGATTTGTGAAAAAAGTATAAATCAGGAAAATGAGATAAAAATGACAGAAAGTGGTAGGTGGTGACAGGAGGTTATTTTCCATCTAAATTTGTACAAGTATTTAAAAGAGCACCCTCTTAGGGAGTTTTTTTATTATTATTTAGTGTATGGGTATCTTTAGATGCTTTAATTGGCTAAGCATGGTGTTACATTTATTTAGAAGCAAATAGCTGAATTAATTTAATTTCAGTCTTCTTTATTTTAATTTGTTGTTGATAAATAATAAAAAAAATTCTGTCCAAAACCCTCAGATATTGAAATGAAAATCCAAATTTAAGAAGCAGACAAAACAGGAAAAACATGCAAGCTTGTAACTAGATGTCTCTAAACACAAGACATCCCAGGTTTTCAAATCCATTTCTCACATCTTTCAAATCTTCAACCACCTCCCACTGAAATAAATTATTTTTTCTCCCTGAATCCTGAAGCTCAACCGAGTTCTTTACAGCACCATGGAGAAAATATAATAATAAAATCGAATAATAATAATATCAGTTGTCATGGATGTACAGAAAAATTTGTAGAAGACACCCTGAACACTTAAAATTACATATTTACATGTCTTCTTGGCATCTTTAACATAGAAGTAAAATTCATGTCTTGCTGATAACCTTGGTGCCAGAATGTCACAGTCTCTTTTTATTCTCCTTTCTTTTGCATTTGGGGAAAAAAAAAAAAAAAAAAAAAAAAAAAAAAAAAAAAAAAAAAAGAAGCACATTACAATCCTCATATTTAAATTCTATAAGCTTTACTGTTCTCCTCAGGTGTGCATGCCAAGTTTTCATTATGAAGGCTCCCTGCTGTGAAAAAAAGGTACATTTTCACTTTCATGTGTCTGTTCCTTTGTGGTAGAAAGGCTTGAAACATTAATGAGTAAACTAAACTAAAACTGTACAGACATTCCTGCAGGAAATTGGGTAAGCTTCTGATTCTGAGGGGAAGAAATTCAACTAGGTCAATAAAATCGTGTGATTTTGACACTGTGAAGTCAGTTGTCACTAAGGAGTTACCCATTCTATTTTTATTCATGTTAATGGCATTTTTATGCTCTGGTGTTTTGTTTTGAAGATTTTATCCCACTGAACCAGAAGACACAAAAAGAAAAGAATATTAAAGGGCATGGGAAAGAAAAATAATTTCTTCACAAGTAAAAGGCTGATATCTGTGATGGCTTTTTTCTTTCTCAAATGATTTTACTAAGTCATTATTTCATACCACCTCGAGTTATGTTAGATGCAACATTAGTGACAAGTGTAGTGTCTTAATCAAGCAACCATCATTTACAGCTATAAACCATTGTACAATAGGTTAAATCGGTGTATTAGTGACAATATATCTTTAAGTCCAGTGTGTATATCAATACTCTTAGATATATAAATTAAAAGTAATGCTTGTTTGCTCAATAAATGTTAATGCTTTTTAATAAAAAAGGAAAAATAATTTGTATCTTCATATAGGTAGGACGTTGATGTGGCAGAGTTGACTGAAAGTCTTACATTAAGACAGATTTAATTGATAATAGGGTATTTAAATTTTAAATTGATAAATAAATCATTTGATAAACTGATAATTAAAAAACCCCAAACAAACAAACAAAAATCCCAAAAAACAGCTACCAAGTCTTCCTAGAAATTGTGGTTGTTTGTTGAGGAAATTGCTTTGACAGGAACAGCCAATGGAAAAATAAGAAATCGTTTTACTCTTGCAGGACGCGTAAACATTTATTTTTCAATTTTATTAAGTAACCAACTCTTTTCCCCAGCCAGATTTAGGTTTTCAGTTTTCCCGAGGATGAAGCAGAGATCCAGGCAAAGATTCAAGTAAAGAGCTTGCTGTAGACTGTTCAGTCTCACCAAGCATATCTCAGCAGAGCACCATAAATATATTCCAAAACAACCTTGGAGACTGAGATTCTTCACTCAGAATGACAATGAACTCTTGTCTAAGAGAGACAAAAAAAATAAAAAAAGGGAAACTACTGCATCAGGTACCTCAGATTCTTAAATGCTAATGAAAATATGTTTTATTTATGTTTCTTAGAAAACGGGAAATTCAATACAATATTCAATATTTGGGACATGGTAGGAAGTCAACCATCACTCTGTGTCATTCTGGTTGGTTCTCTTAGCTAGACCTGTAATCGAAACAGAAGAATGGTGGACTTTTTAAGGAGAATGGTGGTTATTGAGCTCAGTGGACTGCTAAGCAGCTGGGAGGTGCCAGGGTGTCCTCCTACCGAACCCCCTGCACAGTGTGCCCCAAAGCTGGTGGCTCACACCCAGCCTTCAGGCACTGCCCCAGCCTCAGGCCAGCTCTTGCTGGTACTCAGGGATGGATGGCAGGACTTCCTTCACTGCAGCATCCTGCTGCCAGTCACACAGGACAGAAAACGCTGCTGGCCCTCCCCTTCATTTCTCTTAATTAGGTAAATGTCTTTGATAAGAAAGGAAATTAGACCAAACGTTCTTGCTGGTCTTTTAACTGCATGCAAGTTTCCCAATTTCTGTGTATCTCATGCACCAACCTGTTTCTGAGAGTAGGTGTGCCTGGTCACAGACACACAGGGATCTCTATGATAACACTGCAATGTGGTAGAATCACATCTGTGAAATATTAAAATAGTACATTTTTTAATCTCAAAGTTTTTGACTAACAATCTTTGATTACTCTCCACACCACCATAAGACACCTAAGTTTAATTTTCCATATTTCACTGATGGAGAAAGTGAATTTTAAGGGTGTTAAGTGACTTGACCACAAACCAAGTAACTCCAGGAGCTGGAAATACAGGCCCTGATACAGGAAACTACTGGAACAGATGCTTAACTTCCAGTATTGAAGCATTCAATACAAGACAAACATTTTAACAGAAGGCTAAAATACTGCACAGAAAATTCTCCAGTCATCCCACTCTTCAGCTACTACAAAAAAGCAATATCAGCCTTAACTTGCACATAGCCCCTGATATACTTTACAAAAATACTGCATTCTCTATTGTCTGTTCACTTCTCCCAGATAATGCTGATCCAAGTTCCAAAGCACTACTGAATCTGTTGTAGCAGGAAAAAGAGAGCAGACTTTGATTTTTTTAAAGATTTATATCAGTGCTTGCTAAGGGAGGAGTCCACCCTTAGGCAGGCATATTGCAAGAAGAATGAAAGAGCCAAGAGAATAAAAAAATCAAGCAATGTCATTAGGTGTCCTGTGAGTGATAGGTTGCCCAGCTCTTGCTCTGGCTGCTTGTGTGGGCTGCTTTGCTGGTGGACAGCACTCCAGATTCCACTGGGATAAACATTCTGACTTTATCAAAATCTGGACAGCAAATCTCCTCAGGAGAGGTTTTCATCGGGTCTCTGGTAAATTGTAGTGTTGGCTGGTCAGAAATACCTGAGATTAGCTTCTTGATTTTCTCTGTCTTTGGCAAGAAATGCTAAATAGTATTAAAATTTAATAAGTGTAGCTTACAGTTCTCAGTAATTAAGAAAAGATTCAGTTCAGTCGCTGTTTGATCATCCATCTTGACCCATGCTGCAACTCCAAATTTTAACTCGATAAATATGTCAGTACCACATTTGGAATTAAATTTTTTGAACCAGAGAAGCCTTGGCTTGGAATCATTGCATCTAGGATTCACTTCTGAGCACATTAATACTGAAGCACATTCCTCTGTAAATTCCTGGGACTTGATCCATCCCTTCCAGCAGAGGTATGGAAAAGGAAATGCACTTTTTTAACTGCATAGCATGCATTGCTCTAGAGCATCTTTCTGCCAGAGACCACCTCTACAATCTGTCATCTCTTATTGGCTTTGGTTTGTTTTTCAGGAGAGAACCCACCGTGGGACATTTACCTGGGGCAGCCCCACTTTCCCCAGCCAGTACTGCTGGTATGTTGGATGATGTCAATCAAGGATGGCAGGATGGTGTGAGAACCATGGCCAGTTTGCAGCACTTCAGCTCCCCTTTAATACTGTTTTCTTCTGCAGCCTCTCAATACTCAATCTACAGATACAGGAGTCTGCATAAACAATAGCCAAATCTGCTCATGCAGTATGCCTAGAAAGAAATATTCCTTTCTGATGTATGTATTTGCACATGAATCTTGACACTATTGAGAGCCAGATAAAAGGAAGTAGGCTAAAACAAAGTGTGAAAGTGGGCAAAAAAAACCCCAAAACCAAAAACGTACAGAGAGTAGATTTGACCATTTCCTTTTTGTACTACTTGCTAAACACTCTATATTGTAACTTAGATATTTGGTCATATTAAAACTTATTTTTGAAGTTGGGTACATTGAGATGGCCTCCTGAGTCCATCAGTAATTTAATACCAACACAAATTACTGGGGCCAGTGAAGCATTAAGACCAAGGATAACCTTTTATTACAAGCCTTTTGGTGGCTGTTATTACAAGAGCAGGTCCCATGATATGGGATGCTGTGCCCCAGAAATTGAAACTATGTTGTGAGAATACAGAGGTGAGAATAGATATGTAATCAGTAAGAGCAAAAGCTGATAAAGTGACTAATTTTATAAAAATAAACCAATACTAAATATAAAAAATGCATAAATATTTCTCCTTTTCCAAAAGGTAGCATGAAGAACAATTCTGACTGTGCATAATTTCAATATGTTGTATTTAATACAAGGGCTTTTAAAAAAGCCAAACCGTGAATAAAGAGGACATGGGATTCCTACCAAAAGTATTTTTCCTTGTTACCCTCACCAAGATTTTAGAAGTATGTAGGCTGCTTTGATCAAGAGAATTTTTTTTTCCTGAAATGTGGTTTTGAAGTAACACATGCTACTTTCTATGATCTTGATTTATGTTGGAAAACAATAACTACTACATTCTTATTTTTAGATGATAAAGTAATTTTAGAAGGTAAGTACTATTAATACTGTGCAGCATATACTCTGACAAAAATTTGACTTGTTTGAGACTAATTTCTAACAGCAGAACACAGCGTTTGAGGAAATATAAGTATTTCCTGGGAAGCAATTCAGGTAATATGATCTAAACAGCATTTTTCTTGCACTTACTTTAGAAAAGAAGAATTGTAAAGTGTTAAACTTCTTCAACCTACACACGTAAAAATCTTTCTCCTATAATAAAGGGTCATCTCATCCTAGTTCTGCTCATGTAAGATGAGTATGAACAGAGGAACATGCTTTATTTGCTCCATCTACTTAACTCTATTCTTCTCTCTGACTAACAGCTGAAAAGTGAGTCTAATTTGCTGATGAATATAATTAGAAACAAATGACCCATTACATTAATTTTAATGAGCTGCAGCAGGTCACTTGGTTATGGATGCCACCGTGCAAAGGTTATAGTTCAGGGCGATACTAAATTTCTCACAGTAGCCCACAAAGCTTTTATGTAATAGAGACACAACAAACACCAAGTCCTGGTCACAGAAAGGACCAGAAGATTCCATAGCCCACTGCTGTCTTCTGAAGCTTTAGTTCTGCAGTTTAACAATTCACAATTATCTCATTTATCTGACAACCACATAATAAAGGGCAGCAACTGAGTGGTCTTGTAGTATCAGGGTGTGAAAGCAGGCTTTTCACCACTAGCAGATTTTCTCAGATAAGGGTCAAAGAACGTATCCCAAAATAACATTTGTTTCTCAAACACTGGGGGGAAAAATAAAAAGGTACAGTAACACACAGTCTCATCTATATTCTCCAAAGGAGTTCAACTCACAGAAGGAATCTTAATTTCGTAATATTAATACTGATAAAACTCTAAAAGGTAAAAATACCCAAATTAATGACTTAATTTATTGGTATTAGATAGTGATGATTTTGCTTATGCTGTTTTCTTTGACTAAAGTCTTGCACCTCTAGAACTGTTACCGGGAGAAGCCAATCCTGTATTCACTTCTAGACAAACACTTTAATCTAGGTATTCTAGACATCCACTTTATTTTATTGCTCAGACAATTCATTCTGCAGCTCACCTCCGGCAGGAGGAGGCCGGGCACTGCCTGCTGCACTAACACAGCTGGTTCTGACCACCAACTTTACTTACACTGCATTGGGGTTCCTCTTTTTTAGTTGCACTAAATGCGCTGCTCTCTAGAGTGATTGCAGATAGATTTAGGGGACATACTCATTCATGCATTGTCCTTTTTTGCCCTCGGCTATCTACGAGTTGTCTTTACTGTGAAAAGGTTACGTTTAGTAGATGGTTAACTATTTTTAGACCCTGATGAACTGCCTAATTTGACTGCTTGTTACTCTTATTTTTGATTTGTATTTGATCACCTAGGTCATGCACCTTGAGTGGACAACAAACACTTCAATAAGGAGAATAATGGTAGAAAAGCACAAATAACCAATAGTGAATAAGGAACATTCTTGTTCGCACACAAATGCCCTTGTTTGCACATGAATATGGGGGTTTGTATGAAAAAGACCCATTCGCCAAACATCCATGTGAAGGGAAACCCATTCAGTATGAATGTTTGTGAACACTGAATAACAAGTGGATGAACAAGCGTGAATCAAACAGCCGTTCAGACTTTGAACCAATGTTCGAAAACACTGGTTTGCATTATTCACCCAGGCCTGTGAACAGCCATCTGTTCCATAACTGATAATGGAGATGGAAGTTGGGTTGTTGGGTAGATATGGCTCATCGGGGAGAAAACCTATCTATTTGCAGGATTTCTGCTTAGTCTGTTGCAGGCTAGCCTCTGTTCCTCTTGACCTGTGATACCACTTTATCTTCTCCCTCTCCTACCAAAATAAGATTTTGCTTCATATACATGAAATAAATTTGTGTATGCAAATGTACATTGCCACAAACATACCTACACACACACATATATATATATATACACCATTACTGGCTTTTACTTAATATTTAAAAGATATCTTAAATTTAGGCACTTGAGTGTCTTTGTGACTAGGGTGCTTAGCAAACATTTAGCACCTAGATATACAAAAATAAATACCTGGGCAGTGTAACAATCTGCTTTTTAGGTGTCTTTAGATTTAAATCCACATGAATTAATATTTTCCAGAATTTTAGCCATCTGCATATAGTAGAAAATAATCGTCACTTTGCTTATAATTTTACAATTGTAATACCAAAATCACTATTTTCAGATATAAGGATAGACTCTGAAATAAAAGTTTGCATCTTGAGTCTCAAACAACACTTCCTCATAACTATAAACTCTTCCTCACTTCCTCACTAATATGAACTCTTCTTATCCAAGAGATGTTAACTTTGCTCCACCTTTTAAAAATTGCTTTTATGTGGGAATAATTAAGTACAGACAACTAATCTGGATTGGTTGGTTGCTGCAGTATATTTTTTCCAGGTATTTCAATGAATAATGAGCATGATTAGATATATAGAGAAATGGTAATTGCTTTTGTTCTTCCTATGGCAGGTTGATAGCTATATTTCTATGCAACTGGTTTAGTATAATTTATCTTAAATTCTGAAACCTTTCCAAGTGCTTCTGCTGCTTTTCTAACCCTTATATAAAATATTTCTTTGGGTTAGAAAGCATCAAAATAATGTTTGCATAAAGCGCTATTTTCTATTTTTGATTTTGGACCTCAACTTCCTGTCTTCCAAGTGTCCTTTATCATTCTTGGGAACAGGTCATTCTGTTTCAGGGCAAGTAGCAATGGTAGAGAAAGTCTAGCATTATACATAATACATTGCCAGTCAAAGTGGGGTATTTATCAATTATGTTTTAGCACTTGTTAAGAATGTAACTTTTTAGTTTTATCTTTGCTGTGTCTACCCTGAAGATTTCTTGAAGCTAAAAAAAGCCTACGTACTACCCAGAAGAATGGAAATAATTATAAAAACAAAAATCTAATAAACTAAGATGATAGCTGTGCCTGGTTCCCAAAGTGTAGTTTTCTAGTTTTTTGAAACTTCACTTTGTCAGCATAGCTATAGGCTAATTTTACCCACATAAGATTCAATATTTGCTCATTTCCAAGAACTGGGGAATCAGGTCTCTCTGCACAAACCTTGTTCTAACATAACAATGCTATTTGCAAACCAGTCGCTCCATTCTTATCTATGAATTACAACCTGAGCACGTATATATTATCACAACTCAAATAGACAAAGGAGAAACAATTAATTAAGAATTTAAATTAAAAAATCCTGAGCCTAATTTCTATTTCATTTAAAAACCCCATATCTAAAACGCATATGTGTGTTTTCATACTGACAATTTTAATAACAAATTAACAGACTCGAGTTAAGATTAGAGTTGTAGCATGGGGTGATTTTTTTCATGCTGTTGATTAAAACATATACAAAGAAGTAAGAAGCAGTCTTAGAGTGTGTTCTTTCTAAATTGCAGTGGTTTTGCCGTGGACCTGAGTATGTAAGTAAGTAAGTAAGCAAGTAAGTAAGTAATGATTACCTCCCTTTTAAAATTTCTCTTGCAGAGAAGGAAGAGATAGGAATAATAGCAGCCCTGAAGCAGTCAATCAGCTGGTGGGGAGAAGAAATAGCTTGATTTAGGAAAACAAACACAATGCAAAGGTAATGGCTGGAGCTATTACTCAGCTGATGGGTGATAAAGCAAGACAGAAGCGACACTGATCACGAGGAGATTCAGTTTTCAGCGCCCCATTTAGAGGAACTGTTTTTGTAGGTGTTTTAAGAAATAATGAACATTTTTAGTGAGAAGTAGATTTTTTTGGTGCTTAGCTATTGAAAAAAGGGTCTGACTTGCTTTAGTTTTTCCAGTAAAACCTGAAAACTGTCAAAGAAACACAGCTATGCATGAAAAATGTTTATTTTCAACAATATTTTTTTAAAAATAGTAATTTTTTGTGTTTATCTTTGCAGCTCTCTAAGGCTTAAAGCATTTTGTGCAGAACACAATTCTGCAGAAGCCCCCTAGACTCTGCTGTTTTGCCAAAAGGAATGAGGGACCACTGATACCACTGTGTGCTCTGTGTGTGTCTGAGTATGGTCATAGA
The DNA here is from genome assembly GCF_965231275.1 of Zosterops lateralis. NCBI lineage: Eukaryota > Metazoa > Chordata > Aves > Passeriformes > Zosteropidae > Zosterops > Zosterops lateralis. Next base: position 131,056,069 of record NC_139762.1, read on the forward strand.
AGGCTGGAAAAGACCTCTATGATCCAACCATCAACCCAGAACCACCATGTCCACCACTACACCATATTCCCAAGTGCCATATCAACATGCTTTTCGAACATTTCCAGGGATTGTGATTTCACCAGTTCCCAGGGCAGCCTGTTCCAATATTTGACCATCCTTTCAGTGGGAAAAAAAAAAAAAAAAAAAAAAAAAAAATCCCATTAGCCAACCTAACGTCCCCTGGCACATGAGACCATTTCCTCTTGTTCTATTGCTTGTTACCTGGGAGAAGAGACAACCTCAACCTCTGACTATCAGCTCAGTTGTCTTTCAGAAGAGTAGGGATCTACAAAGAAAAGATTAAATGTTTGTGGTTTGACCTCTTGACAACTGCTGCATTTTCCGGGAAAGTAGAAAAATCTGTTCCTAGATAAAACCATTGATCACTTCCTTTAGAATTGAGCCTAAGTGTTTCCTGTGTTTTTGTCAACTAAGAGGATTTACAATTTGTGCATCAAGTAATAGTTTGTTTACTCCTACTTCTGTAGTAAGATACTCACACAGTCTTAAAGACAAACAATTGTGAACAAGTAGGTGTTCTCCAAAGTTTCCAAAGCTTTGAATAGCCAAACTTTGATTCCTTTATATACAGTGAGGGGAAGCATGGTGTTTCTGCTGTGTGTCTTGTTGGCAGAGCTGCCCTTATGCTGGCTGGCAGGGAAGTGCCTGTCCCCAGCTGATTGGGGTCATGTTGCCTGGCTCGACATGAAGGCTCTGGTGTGGCAGGGAACATCCTTGGCCAGGAAAATCTGCCAGCCCCAGGGCCAAGACGCCTGCTGAGGATTTGCAATGTTCTCCCTGCAATAAACTTGGGCTTAGTGACAGTGCTAAACAACCACTTTGCCGACTTTTCAATTGACTGCCTGGCTTTTGTGGTTTTACTTAGGGGCCACAGCTCCTTTCTGGGATACTTTTCTAGCCTTTTCCATACCTGGCACTGGGATAATAATATTGCCTTTGATTATGGCCTTGGCAGCTCTCCAGCTCATACCTTGGAGTACATTACAAGGCTGTGTGAACCCTGCAGAGCTCAGTTCACAGAGAAGCTTGTGAATGGGAGTGTGCATCTTTGAGGCTGGCTGGAAATCCACACAAGCAAGGTGCCTTTGGTGGTATCTGCTACCCACTGCAGCCCTTCCCAGCACCACCCAGGGCATCCTCCTTCTCTCCTCACACTTTGCCTAGTCGAAGGAGTGACAGACTAGTGCTCCCTACCACTGAGTACCTTTCAATGTAAATATTCAGTGCATATTATGTTTGGTTTCTGATTGGAGAAAACTGTTCTAATTGAACCCCTAACCCTACTCTAAGTAGAGGCAAACTTCACAGCCAGTTGGTTCTAGTAGCCATCACCCCAACATTAATCTTTCCAGGACAACAAGATGTTGTTATGGCTATAGCAATGACCTACTGTAAGCATTACCAGACTTGTTAACCCCTCCTAGTAAAACTCCCTAGTAAAACAAACCCAAAAAACCAGTGAATTATTATTTACCTTTTCTATGTTTAAAAACAGATTGTCTTGGTTGTCACGGTTTCTTGCATAAAGATGATGTTAATCAACAGGTATTTGCTATCTATGTTTTTTTTTTTTTTAGGATTGAGAAGAAATAGGTTTGGAGTGACTATTTGGCACCCACAAAGTAAAATAAATAATAACTTTGGTTTTCCTTTTATTTGCACATTTGTCAAGCTCAAATACACTAGAAGACTGGAAGCTGTACATTGATGTTAATGGATAGTGAAGGAGGCCATAAAAACTCATATCCATACAATTGTTGAAGAAAAACAAAGCTGATTTTCTTGTTAAGTCACTCAGACCAAGGATAAAATCTGAGCAAATCTTCCTTGGGTTGAATTTTTCTATTTCTACAATAAAACATTTTCTTTTTTATTTAGAAAGTTAGTTATCAAAGAATGGCCAGAAGCACAGATCCAAAAGGAAAGTGTCAAAACAGATATTTTATGATTGATCTTTAAAATATAAAATGTGTTTTTTGTCTTTTTAAAACAAATACAGAACTAACACTAAAGTTTTATGTTGTTATTTCTGTGGTTAGAATCTGATTTTAGTGTTTTGCCTTAGCTCCTAAGATTCAAAGTCAAATAGCTTTATTTATCGGAAGTTTGCTTAATACAAGGAACATGTTGCTAGGTATGGAACTCTCATTTAGTCAAGTCACCATCCTGAGATCTTGCCATAAAACTCCCATCTTTAATAAACAAAAAATGTTTTTATAGATACATGTGTACTACATTATGCATGCATGTGTATGTATAGGTGTATATCTACATATATACTTATATTTATATTGTATATATATATATATATACAAGATAAAAAAATAAGCACACACAAAACTAATTCATTTCAAAGAACACAAACAATTCAAACAGCTGTTGGCATTATTTCCCTGTTTTCTTCAGCACAGAACACTTTCTTTGTTGCTCTGAAATTCATCAGTACCATTCAATAAAGTTTCCATGATATGCAGCTGCTGTGTCATCTATACTACATTTATTGCAAACATAAGGCAGAAAATCTTTGGGGAAAACTGCTCTAAAACACTGCCCACTTTACAACTATGTGTGGCTTGTCTGTTGGATAAAACCATGGTCAAAATGACAGGGAATGATCTAGAGCTGTTGCAATCTCGCAGTAGGAGAGGACTGTGTGTGCACCTCTTAGGTGCAGAGGAAAAGTTTTGTCTATGAAATCCCAGAATCCCATACTCTCAGGAGGAAAACACTGTTCCAGGAGACATGTACGTTTTTTATACCTGTCATGTCTGCCTCGCTGGTTCTCTCCAACTCTTCTTCCTCTCTTATCTGCACATCCAAGGGATGAGCATTCCTCCTGACTTCTTCTGTGTCATTTTATCTTCTCTGAAAATGTTGATTCCATTTCCTTTTCCCAGCTGGTTATAGGACATGCATGAGTGTTGTCAACACATCCTAAATGGGCTCATTTCCTTGAATCCTCTGGGAAAGCTGAGGGAAAAGCTCCTATTACTCCCATCTCTTTTTTTTTTTTTTGGATGAGGAAGTCTTAAGTCTTCCTCCTTGAGAATAGAAGTAATCAGTCCCCATTTTGCTTACCTTAATTCTTCCCAATTCCCTCTCCCTGATGCAGACAGAATACTTTTGTTTGACTAGCCAAGGAAGTGGCTGCTAATAATGGCGGAAGAATTATGCTGTATATTGAACTTCTGCACTTCTACAATAAAATACATAATCTGGTGTGTGCATTATTAACTGTACCTGCTCAGATTCTAAATCATCTTCACTCTTAACCTATCTATATATAAATGATAGGTTTATGGCAGTGCTAATGTCAATTAAAATACAGTTTTTACTCATTCTTACTATAATCTTTTGAAGAAAAACTGAGCACGGTTTTACTTTGGCTTTAGTAAAGTTTCTTAAAATAAAATGTAGGCAGTGGTAGGATACAGCAGGGAAATAGATCTTTCAGGAAGATTGTCCTCTCTACACTTGGAGTTTATTTTGTTCTGGCCTCCTGATAATGTATTTGGCTGGAATGAGGAACATGATCAAAGTCGGTCTGGTAAAATCAATTTTGTCCGCTTGGGAAAACACATTATACAAAAGAGTGAGAAAAATAAAGACAGTGTAATAAATTCCAGAATTGACAGACTGTGTAACAAAAGCCCTTGAGAGATCCTGAAGATGTGTGTGATGCCACAGCACCACAGTGTAGGTGTAACTGGAGAGCCAGGAGCTGCTCAGCTGGTGGCTGTAGGGTTTATCTCAGCAGGAGTCACTGAAGGATGAGCACCAGGGAAAAGCAGGAAAGAGTCTTTGGTGCTGACTCTTGGATTGAAGAGCCCAGCACTGTAAAAAGGAATTTTGTGCAGTTTTGGCTGCTGCTTGTATATCTTGAACTATGCAATTTTTCATTGTGCTGATTTCCAAGAGATAATTTTTAAAAATTCTCTTAATTTTGACCTTTTTTAAAAGGTCGTTATGTAATTTTGATTTGCTTTATCAATATTTTTGTCTTACATTCAATTTTTTTATCACTATAATGTTAGTAATGGCTGAATGGATTGGGTTTGTCTGCTTTCTGTAACCTGGGACTTCTGAATAAGCTGGGGATAGGGGACAAAAGAGCATTAAAGCAAACCAACTCCACGAAAGATTCAAGGAGAAAAACTGAACCAAATCTAGTAATAAAGTAGCCTAAAATCTAATACCAGGCAGAGCATTTAGGAGATCTTTAGCCCTGTCTGAGGAATCAATGGTTCATTTGTAGTTGCACTTACAGCTGATATGTCATTTAGGATTTAATTGTATATCCCCCCTGTGCTTATAAATAGTGTTAGTGCCTTAGTAAAGGAGATTCTGAGCATTTTATCTTGTCACCCCTCCCTCTGGACATACTCCTGTCACTGGCATGGACTGTCATCCAGTGATACCAACTCAGAATCAAACTATTCAATTTCAAAGCTTCTTTGTGAATTGGACAGTCATCTAACATTCTAACATGCAGATGAAACCTGAAGCCCAATGACCAGGTGTATTGCTCAGCAGAGTCGGGAGAGAAATTTCTGCACAGGACTTGAGCCAAAGGGCTGCAGTGGGCATGGAGTTTCTCCTGAGGTCTGATGCCCAGCTCTTTGCCCCTAACAATTAATGCCCATTCTTTAGTATTAAAAAGGCAACAGCTTAACTGGTCTCAGAGGTTTACAACCACATCAAATTAATGCATTTTCACAACCTGAGTGCCACAGTCATAGTATTAAATTGTATAATGATTAACTGACTGGCCAAAGTGTACTTCTCTACACTTTTAATAAAATACTCTCTACACTTTTAATAAAACTATTACCTGTGAGTGTCCCACTCCCCATCAATTTAAACCATTGTAGGAGTTCCCTTAGACTACAGCTGACCTTGCCTAAGGCTGTGGAAATGCATAACTGCATAACAAATGTGCTTCCTTCCCTCTGTGCAATCCCTATCTCTCATTTGTCTGAATTTAGGAGCTGGTGTGGGGGATGTGCCTATCTTCCTCACACATCAAGGAAGTGCCTCACACACCAAGGTGTGCAGGACTGTGCTAGCAACACTGCCTTGTGCTCATTCCTGCTGCTAACACTGACCTCAGAAAAATAGTTCCTGATTTCTTGGCATGAAGTGGAGAACTACTCCCCTTTCACAGGAGCTGGCCTGGAGAAAATATGAGACAACACAGTCAGAGAGAAATATGCAGCCTTACACCCAGACACTGGTCAAGTCCAAGGCTGAGAGGTGCTTTCCAAACCTTCTTGCACAGTGAGAAAAATCCTGCCAGGTGGCCATGGGTGCTGCAGTCGGATATGTGCAGAACTGTGGAGTTTCTGCCCACACTTCCTTTGCTTTGTGTTTTCTATCTGTCAGTACAGTGCTCTAGTTGAGGAGTTTTGGCTGTACTCAGCAGAACATCCAGCACCACAAGCTTTTTACAACACTTGTTTCTTAATTATATTAATGTTTCTTCTTTGTTCATGTTCATACAATTCAGCGTCTTGGTTCCTTTTTAAATGTTTGAGAGTTTTTTTTAATATGCCTAATCCTAATTCTATTGCAGTGCTGCTGGTACAACATGGAGGGAGGGAGAGAGGAAACTTCAGCTAAATTTCTTCTCATTGAAAGTCTGACGTCTTCCAGAAGAAAACAAACCTCACAGAGTACCAAACATATTTCATAAACATATTAAACCACATAACTGATTCTGGTTATCTCAATTTGAACAGTCTGTAATAACCTCAAGATCTGGAAGCACTGGAAGGATAAATAACATAATCTATAAAATATAGGACACACTTGGGATAGAATATTGCTATTATAGTGGTGCAACACTGCCACTGCTGTCATCCCAAATTGATGGGGAATATCTCTCTGCAGTAGTAAGCACAACCATTAGTTGTCCAAAACAGTTCACAGGTATTTTGGGGATGTGGTATGCCTCCATTTCTGGAAGAACATGACATGCTGATTGAAACAAGCTTGATTTTTCTGAATGTGCTAAAAGTAAAGCCTCAAACATTTGAAGTTTCTGTCTGCTAACTTCCAGAGATCAAACTATTCAAACCCCAGTCATGGTGAGCTACTGCTTTGTAACGATTTTACCTTTTCAAGATCTATTTAAGGTCTATTTATTTCACCAGTTTGACGCTATGTGGGAATATTATTATGAAGAGGGTGCAGTGCTGAAGGACACAGAAGTGCTTTCTCTTTTATTATCTCTTTCTTTCTATTTATCTTTTTTCTTTCAATGTTTTACATAATAAAAGGTTTAGCTGTTTGTTAGTCTGCTGTTCTGTTGATTTTTGTGGTTTTTTTCCCAGAAAACAAAACAGATAATTTCAAAGAGGGCTGCTACCACGAAAGCCTTAAAATAATCTTGGCCATTGCTAAGATACCCCAGGCAAACACTAGTAAGAGCAGGCAAAATAATATGAAGAAAGGCTGGAGGGGACACAAGTTCTGCCAAAGCAAACAGTCAGAAAGGGAAAAACAAACACCCTCCCTCTCCTTCCCCAGAATGCACATGTAAATTCAATTGCATTTACAAATAAATTTGCTTTGGTTATGCTTACACCTTTACATGTGTGCTTTACATGAGCGACTGTCAACATTTACTTATGTAAATGCTGAAGACCTGTGATTTTGATCTTTGTATATGCAAATATTTACACTGGAATTCTTGTAGTAGGATATCACACCTCTGGAACCACCAGCTGACAGTGTTCCCTCCCACCACGTGTCACAGCATCGGCAGAGAAAGGACAAAAAAAGCCCAAGAAATACTTTGAATGCAGGTCAGGGCAAGCACTTCAACCCATCTGGCTTCTGCCATGCCAGAGCTGGAAAATTGCACAGTAGGAAATTTGATGATACCCTTGGAAGTGTTTATCTGTGATGGAGAACTCAGAGCTTCCCTAAATTCTTTGCTGGAATAAAATGAGTGAGACAGATAACATTGTATTGGGAATCCTTCATTCAGCTGTGCAAACTGCCAAGGGAGGATCACATTTGAACTCCTCACTTTGCCCAGGTTTTTGCTGAAAGTGATTTTTGGGAAAAGTGTGTCTAGCTCAAAAAAGGAAACTATATCACCATTCATGGCAATTTCTAGGAACCCTCTGCATTTGTCATATAATCAAGAAAATCAAAATTGCAGGGAACTTATCTAGGTCAGCATACCTCAGATTTAGTGTACGCAAAACAGGCAAGTATTTGCAGATCTTTCAGACAATAGAAGAAAATGCACAAAAAAAAGTAATAAATGGTTTACTGCTATAATCAAGTGAAGGTAGTTTCAGTCTTTTCACATGCAAGTCCAAAAGCAGGGACAGTACACGACATCACTGGCTGCTTCAGAATCATTTGCTCAACATCTCAATTTTATTTCATGTATAAAATGTTCTGTCTCACAAATTAATTTGATCTTATATATTGTCATGTCCTCTGTTTGCAGCCATGGAGATAATATAATATCCCAAACAACTTTTTATGGGCCAAAAGATTAGGAAGCGAAAAAGAGTCGTAAGATCCATAGAGGAGAATGGAGACCACAAAAAGTTCTTAATTTCAGCAGTTCTTCTCTGCTGAAATTTTGGTTTATGAGCCATTTGCACTCTTCTGAAAGGTCTCTTCTTATTCATATTCATTTACTTAATCCTTGTCCTGGCAGTCAGCTTCATCCTTCATCCTCCCCACGTTGGAAGCCTTTCCCTTTTAGCTTGGAATTTGTGTCTGATATTTTATACTGACATTTTCCTAAAGACACAATAAACTTCCACTATCATGTTGTGTATTTTATGCTAATAATAATAATAGAAATAATAATTATAATAATAAAAAATGTTTATATCTATGATATCTATCCCAGACTACATTATCTTTTCAGCCATGCAATAATATCCTTTCATGTTAAGAATACATTTTCAGGTACAGTGCTGCTATTTCAGCCATCTTTTCCAGGATATTTTAAGGCTGGTTTTGAAGAACATCACAGAAACTGCTAACCTGCAATGGTATCTCAGGCAATAGCCATTTTTTTCTAGGCTTCTAAACAGATGGTAGCCAATCCAAATTCAGCAGTGCTAGCAAGCAACACTCAATAAAACTGTAATTGATGCATATGGTACCTGCTAGGCTGTTTAAAAACTGACTCTGTGGCATTATAAGGAAATTGTTTAAAACTCTTGATAGAACTGCACCTGATTTTTGGGGTAAATCTGCTGGAGATGAAATCTGCACTTCATGCCTTTAACCTCTCAAGAACCCCTCTGCTTTTATATTACAGCACCACAACTTCTTTCAGCTGAACTGGAGACAAAGGAGCATAACATGTCATTTCCATTCTGATGAAGTTCCATGCCTGGTGTTTCACAGAAAAAAACCCGTTCAGCAGTTTGCTCTCTCTGTAACACAACACACTGTCACAGGTTGACTTGTTTGTCTGTTGCATAAGGAAGAGGAAAGGAAAAATCACAAGCACTCAGCAAGCACTCAGCTCTGCGTGATTCTCTGATTAGCCCACATAACGACCTGGGGAAAGGAGTGCTTCACCACATTATGAACCACAGTGAGATTTTAATGGAGAATGGTGAAATCCAAGCTCACTTGTTAATTTACACAATAGGATGTGACACGGAAAGTATTCCTAATTTATGTCTGCTAAAGAAATAGGGATAATTGCAGTTGTCTTTTAATAGATCATTTTAATAGATATTCTAGCAATTTGACTTCCACTCTGAAAATAAGCAGCAATCAGGTATAAGGGAACTGGCAGATGTGTGCCATCCACCAGAAGATACTATTTTTCAAATTCATTAAAACAAAGAGATCTTCTTCCATGAAGAAATAAATGAGACTCTTCAGTACTTAAGCTGAGCAAAAACCTACAGGAAAGTGATGTTTAAAGGTATGCTTGCTTTGCACAGACCAGTGTTGCACAGGGATCCTAGCACTAACTCTGAGTGACACCCAGCAGGGTAAACCAGCCAGGCTCAGCACTTTCTGCTGCTTCTGAAGTGAGCTTGCCTATACAGTATCTCTAACTCATTGTAGTGCACTTGTAATGTGGGGAGCCACACACACACAGAGCATGAGAGGCACATGAATGGGCACAGAGAGCCACCGAGGCTGCCTCACCAGAATTCCTTAGAGGAAAACCCCATGCGTAAGGGTAATCCAAACCCTCACTCTTTAAGTACTCGAGTTTCAGAAAATACGGTGAGTGGACTGAGAAGGAAATTGAGAGCTGGAGTGGAAGGATGACTGTTTCTAGTCCTCCTTGAGAAGAAAATGAGACAATAGTGGCGACATGAGCTGTACAGCAGTATTTGGTCATTATTGGGTGTTGTGAGTTTGACAAAAGACTGTTACAAGGCAAGGACCTGAAGTAAGGCACTGAGAAGATATGTACAGCGACCCTCTCTTGGATGTGAAGGGCAATATGGGAAAATGGATGACAATGTTTGTTTACATAGTGGAGAAGTGACAGAAATAAAAGTGAGCTGAATGTGGGTGGGAGCTGGCTTCACAATCACACCATGAGAAATTATAAGCAGAGATGAGCTCTGGTGATTTTGTGGTGAAAATAAGATGGCGTTGGAGAAATTTCTAGGAGAGATGATGAAATCCAAATCATGAATTGGGAAAATTTCCTGAGCAACTGACTTATCATTGGAACAGCGTTTCATTTACCAGGTTGAAAAAAAAAAAAAAAAAAAAAAAGAAAAGGGATGCAAAATTATGAGAGACCAAAAAGATTTCTCTCTCACAGAGAGATAAGAGAAGCCATGGTTTGGGGAATATCCTTCAGATACTGTGAGTGAAATACATGCCTAGCCCAAACTATAGGATCCAGAAAATAATCCAGGCTGAACTGGACACTTGAGTTACAGTCAAGTGCTAAGTGTCCAAGGCAATAAAAAAAACATGTAGAAGGTGGGCTTGGTAGAAGTATGGAAATCTCTGCTTTAGACAGTCTAAGTTGGAAGTGACAGCCAGAGATTTGTGAAAATGTTTCTAAGAAACAGGCCAAGGTTTTGATTTGGGATAGGCCTAAGGTAGAAAGACGTCTGTATCCATGTGTCAGAGTCTGGAGTGGAAGAGTTGTCAGCAACCTCCATAAAGCAAGGGTTTGGTGTGAGTTTGTCAATGAAATTACTGAAGCCTTGTGGAGTGTGATAAAAATAGGGTAAAAATTCGTGTATAAAATAATAATTCGATGTATAATGAAACAAAGCTAAAGTAAAATTGTAAAATCCAGTAGAAGGGTAACCGTTCTCTCTCAGCCTGCTAATCTCAGTTGCAAAGACAGGACGAAGATCATCAACTTAGACAAAAGACACTGGCCAACCCTGATAAGAATCACTTCCTCGCCAAGGCAAGGAGAAATTCCTTCCTGACGACGATGCCAATTTCATCAACCTTCTGGTGCCACAAGCGGAATGAAATCAACATAAGACAGACTCTTGGAATTGACATAAGAAAGGAGCCTTCCCGGAATGAGACAACTAGACTTGATGAGGTCCGGGAGGGCCATCGAAAAGAAATCCGGACTATTCAACCCACCTTGGACACCTGAACTGCCTAAGGGCAGAAAATTCCTATAAAACGGTGGACTGAAAGCTGCACCGGCGTGGACTAGGGCGTCTGGCACATCGGTGCGGACCTCTATCCACCCAGCGCGTGCTGACAATTTCCTATTTTTGTGGTTTTTCTCTTTTTCAGGTGCTCGATATTCTGTTGTTAATAAATTGTCATTTATTAACCTGAAATTTGCCTTTGCATTTATAACATGGAGTAAAGAAGAAAAGAAGAGAGAATTGAGTCTAGATCTTGGCAACGTCTTCATGGTCATCCAGAGGGAAATCTCCACTGCTTTCAGAAAAAAAAAAAAAACCCTCCACTGACGTAGAGCCTCCACTGACTGTATGTGAGGACAACTGAGAAGAAAACTGGATTCCAGGGATACATTATCTCAAGCTTTCAGGGGAACAGGAGGAACTGGGGCGTGGAGGCACTGGGTGAAGGTGGTGGGAGGTGCCACCAGAGGTCTTGGATCAAGTGCACAGCAAACTCAGATGCTGAACAGAAGAGTCTGGGTGTGCAACTGAAGAAACGTATGGGGCTAGGGATAGGTATGTCAGTTTGATTTTGTTTTAAGATAGGAAAGACTGAAACGGGTTTGACTTGTGAGAGAAAGGAACCTTTACCAGTGATGTAAAGGGTAATTTAGGAGCCACTTTATTCTAGCATGTCCTCCAAAGGTTAGTTTAAGCTTCTTAGAGCAAACTCTTTATATTTTTGGTTTAAGGAATGAGAGTGTATTTTTAGCTACAACATCTCTTGATGACTATTCCAGTGCTGGAAATGCATCGTGTTTTGAAGGTACAACTCTTTCAGCAAATGCTAGAAATGAAAACCTTTGTCTGAGCTACTGCTTTGTTTACACTGAGGTGTGGTAGCCTGTAGGAAAAAAAAAAAAAGAGCCTCTGGATATAGAGATCAGGTGTAAGCAACGAAAGATAAAACGTTTGGCAGGAATATAGAAGGCTCATAACCTTTGACATGGTCTTACTGGTTCCAGCCTTTTGACGGACTACACTTCACTAGCACCCAGTCCTGTCAAGTGTCATAATTATAGTGTAAATCTCAAGAAAGTCAAGAAAGTTTGTGCTTTTCTTAAAATGCTCAATTCCATATACTAGAATATCAGCTTTCATTAAAAAAAAAAAAAATCTAGTCCTCATACTTTCAAAAAAAAAAAAAAAAAAAAAAAAAAAAAAAAAAAAAAATCTCGAGAAACATTTCCAAAGGCTCACAAAAACAGAATTAAAAGAGAATCACAGACGTACTTCTTTCTAATATCTTGTGATTTTACCTTGTGTTTTTTGCACAGTTTGTTGGCAACTCTGATAATTTATAATGAGAACTGAGCTAAGAGACCTCCAGGGTCCAGCTTACTCTTTAAATGGAGTTTAAAATCATTGTGAAATACGCACTAGGGTGGTGGCTCCCAAAATGTTGATCACCCATCAGATGACTTCACACTGCAGTTTTCGCGTTGCCTTCATACCATATTCAACTAAAAAGCAGGAGATAAACCCACCAGATGATGTATGAAGAATGTGCCGGCCATTGGGAAACTCTGAGGGTCCGAAAGGTTTGCCAATCCCTGTTGCAAAGGTGTAATTTTGCTGCAGAGTTAACCACAGTTGTGTGTAGCCATATCTGTTACTGGACCAATTAGCTCAGTTATTTCTGCTGATCAGGGCACCTGTAGCACTAGAAGGAGACTGATGAAAAGGTTCTGCCCACCATATTTGTATTTTTGCTTCCAAGTCCCTGCATAGGAGTAAAGACCTACAAAGAACTTGGGAAGGCCCAGAAGCACTGGTGGAGGTGAGGGCAAACCATGTGTCTGTATTTCCACATGATCAGCCACCATGTCTCTATTTCCAAGACCAGTGGGTCCAACATCATTTAGAGGTGTTATATCCAAGCCAGGTTGCCCGAGTAAGCCAATACAGACAGTGGTGCAGAGACCAAGGACAGGAGAAGTGGTACATGTGAACTGTGCAGTGAGGACAAGCAGAGACAGGCCAGGTAGTTTGGCTAAGTCTGCAGAGTCTGACCTACTGACTGACTGTATGCGGCTTTAAAGACAGTGAGCGTGGAGATCAGACTTAAAAGAGCATTCTCAGTAGCAGCCTTTGCCTTTGAAAATATGGATTTACTGAAATGGAAATAGTTGATGGGCATATTCCTGTTTTCACAAAGCTTTCCATGGAGTGAAGAAAAATTATAAATAAAACATTCCATGTGATTTCTTAATTTGGGGGTTTTATTGGCTACTTACTTACATAGCTTTCTCTGGGGTTTTGCCAGCTTGATATGTTGAGCTTCCTAGAGAGTACAGAGTTGTAAGTCTCAAAGCTTTCAGATAAATTAGTATTCTACTATATTGAATTTAAAATGCTTAATAGACTAGATTTCCATTTGAGAGGAAACTAGCTTTTCATCTTATTTCAGGATGACCAATTTTTCCAAATCCCAAGACTTTTCACAAAAGTGAAATAAAGCCAGCTTTGTCATAATAGATCACCTGAATGCTGACCTGTGTGGCTTCAGCTGCACCTGCCTTCACAGCCAAGGTACCAGAAGAACCAGAAAAAGTGATTTGTCTTCACTTGTACATAACTAATGAGGAGGAAGGCATCCTGGACCTTTTCCAGCACAGGAGTATGGGGTGGACTACCCTACAGCCAGCAGATGAACAGCACAAAGCAGAGGTGGCTGGAGAAATCCTGACATGTCCACACATGTATCCACATATATGCTTAGTGTCTGTGCCTCCGAAGAATCTTTGCAGGGAGAAAGTGAGGAGAAAATCTTTGTGATTTATCATTCACATTTATCTTGTACTGACAAATATTAAATAACAATGTATGTCTGACAAAGGAGTTCAGTTTAACTAGCAACCTTCTGCGGACTTGTTGGTTGGGAGGAAAAATGACTGTTATTTTAGCTATAGAATCACTGCTACCTGATGGACAGTTACATGATTTAAATAAGAAATAAATTTTAAAAAGCACCTACTAAGGAAGACAATTCCGAGAGACACTAAACAAAAAGGACTGCAGCTTGCTACCTTATAGGATAAGCACTTATTTAAAGCATTAATTTCTGCTCGGTTCAAAGCAGAGAACCCACAAATGCTCTTCCCAGACACACTATTGATTTCTGACCTACAAATTACTCTCCTTCAAGGAGGGCCGATGTGAAGCACAGACAGTGGGGGAAGAGGGCTGGAGTAGACAGGGTACTTCTCAGCTGCAATCTGCATAATGTTTAGTATTCAGCGAGTTAAAGCACGCAATGAAAGGGAACTGTCAGCGCAATCTAGAAGATATAAAGAAATGAAGGGGTGAAAAAAAGCCGTATGCTAATAATCCACTCAGTAATTAAGTGAAGATCGCTGCCAAGCGCCACTGCCACTTTCAAAGGGTAATTTGTACAGGAAATCATAGAGTCATTGTCAAATCATTTCAGGATAAAAGGAAAGTCATCAACTAAGATAAGATAAATGCTGGGTGTCTGGCAGCATGTGCCCTAGGAAATGCCTTTGCTTTTTTATATTGGAAAAAAATTTTGCAAAAGTGGGGCTAGAAAAACTTGACATGTTGAAATGCACATTTACTATTAATAACAGAGGTGATATATGCATAGATGCGTTATTAAATAGGTAACTGGAACAACAAAAAAAAATCATCTAGTGAGCCAGCTAACTTTCAACAATCTAACGTGACTTTTAACTTGAACCTTCGGTAAATTAGAGCACACTTCATCCCACCCCCCAAAAGAGTGGTTTGCACTTAATACACTTTAATATTCCTTTCTTCTAAGTATGGGATAATCTGTGGGAGAGCCAGCTTCCCACAATAAAACATTTTTCCGCATAAAATTTGCGGCTTTACAGCTGGTAGCCTGGGGTTTAAAGTTTCCCCGCGTGCTCTGGGTGGCACTGAGCTGTCAGAGATGTCCTTTGAGCGGCTGGGGGTGGGCACAGGCTGCGACAGCGCCCCAAGGGGGTCACCAGGGGCTGCAGAGGGACAGAGCCGCGCCCTGGGGCTGAGCTCAGGACAGCAGGGGATGGACTGTTTTCGTGAGTCTTTTGTGAATATTTCTCAAGGGTTTTTTTTGACTCCCAGAGCAGACCGAGATTTCCCTGAGAACAGGAATTCACCCTGAGCATCACCCTCTATGTGAAATCTGCCCCAGGATGACGTTGTAGAATGAAAACAAGAAATTTAAGCATTTTAATTTGTCATGCCGTTTATTATTATTATTATTTTTAATCTCAAACTAATGAAATGTACAGAGCATGTCCCATGGGTAATCATATTTATTTCGCATTATATTTAATGATACATGGACTTACTCAAGCTTTTATACCATTGTATAAGTGATTTTGACTATTTTATTTTCTTTCACCACATCTTGAAATTACATAGTAAAATTAGACTAATTTCTAATGTATATAATTAACTTTGATGTAATGATATTTGAATTTTATTAAGTGCATATTCTGGCCTGCACTTGACCTATCACAGGTGTACAATTACATAGCTGATTTTATGAATCACAAGAAGGTTGGTTTTTTTTTTTCTTCACCAAGAAATAGTATTTACCATGACATAGAAAAACCCCCTAGTTTCATGTATTTTTCCAGATATACTAACTAATCTTATAAAATGTGAGCAGGAGGCTCTTCAGTTGTACACTCAATTTTATTTCATGCCAATTATTTTGCACCTAATTCGGCAATCCAAACACAGAACCCAGATCTGAGAAACAACACAGACTCGTCTCGGTATTTAGCACAGAAGTCTTAACACTCAAACAGCATGAGGGCTTGTTACGTTTTGGAGAGAGTTCTGATTTTTTTAAAACAGTGATAACGTTTCAGCCATCCAGATTTTTTCATCCGTGACAGATATAGTATAGATCAAACAGTTCAGATCATAAATAATTCAAGTCTAATTTAATAAAAGTTAATGATCTACAATAGAAATTGCTTTATTTCTACTTTTAACTGTTTCACAACACTGTCTGAGAATGAAAAAGAAGCAGGCTGGAAATGGACTTGAAAACATGCAATCCCACATGAATTCTTTAACATGCTACCTTTCTCAAGGAATAAATTTCAGAGTGCTTGCAAAATGATGGTTTAAAATTTTATCCAAAGAGGCTGAGAAGAGTAAAACAATCACACAAAGAATAAAAAGAAAACAAAAACCCCTGTGTCTTTCAGATATACATTTCCTTCATTTTATTTTCCCACTCCCAGATTGTGACACTATTACTCTATTTTTATTCCTTTATATTTTATCTTGTCTTATGTGATATTAGATTTTTGAACATTTTTATGTTTAGAAAATATCTTTTTATTGGAAGGTGAAAATGTTTCTGAGTTATCTCGCTTATATTACATTTCAAAGGAAATCTCAATAAAAGGACTCCCACAATATTCGTTTACTATTACATGATAAGAGGTGAGCAAAAATTTGCCTTAAAATATATTATTTGATACAGTACTATATAAACCACAAAAATAAAAGCCTCTTTACCTTTCTGTTTCAGGTCTATGCATATTTTGATCTGAGTAAAGATAGAAGAGGGTTATATCTGTACTCAGCACAGAACAGTTAATCTCTAGGTATTACAAAAGAGAAAGAAAGAGGCCTGGTGGTGTTTCTCTTGCAAACCAAAAGTGATCTAAAATATACAGCAGTGCAGTTAGACTGATAACTCACTATATTCAACATAGTCTCTGAAGGAGATGATGGCTATTAATCAAGCTTTTTTTTTTTTTTTAATTGTTCATGTGAAGGATTAATTTGGGTGAAATCTCATCCTGTACATCTAGGCATGGTAGACCTAAAAAAAAAAAAAAAAAAAAAAAAAAAGAAAAAGAAAAAGAAAAAAAAAAAAAAAAAAAAAAAAAAAAAAAAAAAAAAAAAAAAAAAAAAAAAAAAAAAAAAAAAAAAAAAAAAAAAAAAAGGTTTAGGCAGTTGGATTGGATGGTTGTGTTTTCCTGTACCAACAGGTGCCCATCTCCCACCACCTGGATCAGAAGCTGCTTTTGTGAGTAAGGACCAGGCACTAAAAACGCAAACAACAGTGTAAGTATAATTTCTGTGCAAAAAAAGCCCCTGAATTAGGCTGTACAAACTCATAGACCTTCGTATTTAAGAGTAGTTCCAGGTTCAATTGGAAATTTGGCTCCAATTGTATTTTACCAATAGGGAAAATTTAGCTGAAAGTTTAAGAGGTGAAATGTTGCATTTCCTGCAATAACAACGATGAGTAATTTGCGATTGTATGGCGTATCCTAACAGCTGTGATATATGTTGCTTTGAATTCATTTAGCTGTAACAATATTTGTTAATTTTTTTCCCTTCAGATGCCTGTTGTTGATATTTTCTAAATAAAGCCAAGGAAAAGAAAACGCCAGCATTCTGAAACGTAAAGCAATCTGTAAAATTAAAAAAGCTTTTCGTACCCCCCCTTTCCCCAAATGCATACCATATGCCAAAGCTACTCCTTAACTCCAAGCGACTGTTGTTACTGTAGTAATCAGTCTATGTCAGAGCAATTACCGCCAGCCATCCATCCGTCCTGCTGCTTCTGCAGGGGCTGCACCGTGCTGGACAGCCCTGGATGGAGGTCAAGCAGCCCTGGGCAGCAGTCTGGCCACAGGACCACGCTGGTGTTGCCTTCACTGGAGACACCAGTGCTGGGAGTGCTCAGACCCCCCACAAGCAGCTGATGCTGGGCACTGAGGAGGAAAATAAAATGCCAAAAACACTTAGAAAAATGCACGTCTGCCAAAAGTCATCAGATGCTGGGGTACCTGGTAATATTGAGTACCTGCTTTCAAATCCTGCCCTTTAATAGAGATCCTTACTTGTAAAGTATTTGTTCTTGTAGGAAAAAAGAGGCCCCCAAGACTGTATCGTTGTCTCTAACCATCCTGAGATCTTTTATTTTTTCACTACCCACAGAGAGATTTTCAAACACTTGCTCGCATTTCCCTTTATTAACAAATAAGCTCTTTTAGAGTGGAAAGACATACAGAATCTCAATGTCAATTGGTAATTGACAGGAGATGTACACATTGATTTGTACATCTGATTGTTGCACATTATATAATGTTTACCGATTAGAGTTGTTACACATTTATTCTTCCTTTCTTACTTTTTATTATTATTGCAAATTATTTTTTAGAGTAGAAGGAAACACACAATGTGTTATGGAGTCACAAAAGCAGCTCACAGACATTTGTAGAGAAAAGAGCACAGGGTTTATATAGAGGAGAGTAAGTCTGAAACTTCAAATCTTTGAAGCTTTTCTGTGACAAGAAAACAAAAAAAACCCCTCAAACCCAGAAAGCAGGAATAAAGCATCCAGAAACTATATTGTTATTTTTGAATTCTCAGTAAGGGTTTTCTGCTCTGTTAATTACTTTTACAATACTTGGTGAGATGGCACCATGGCTGGAGTGCTTAGGATATTGCAGTTGAAATAATAAATAATCACCTGACATTTCTTAAAAGGCTTGCTTCTTTCTGAGTAGTACTGTCTTTTATCAGCCTGCCTCATGCCTTTATCACGTTTGTTCTCATTCAGATCAGTGAAGGCTTTCATTTCCTCAACAGTCCCCAAAGCCAGGATTTGTAGCCTGTATTCAGATTCATTTAAAATCAATGCAGTACAAAATAATTAGAGAGACAAAAAAGGTGTTGCAGGTTCTTTCATTGCCTTAGATCTTTTGACCACAAAATGATGACTGTTTTTGTCAGAGCAGCATTTTAAAACAGTGATTGCATGTGATACCATGCATGCGTCCGAGCTGTACTGTATTTTCAGAATTCTGAACTTTAATACAAAGAAATATATGTTGTTGTTTTTTTTTCTCAGCAACAGAAGCATCAATAAAAAAAGCCAATTAGAAGAGATGAATTTTTATTACATGCTGATGATTAAATCTACATTAATCATAAACATCCGCAGGCCACCAACAGGGCTTGTTTAATCATTTTCAACCATTTGTGTCTCTCTCTAGCTTCTATTCTGTTAGATTTTTCTACAATACTTCCATATTTGGTATTGGGATGTTAGAAAGTGCAAGTATACTCCTGGGTAATCAGGATTTCAGGCAATATGACTCAAAAAAACATTCACAAAAGAAATCTCCTGGAAGGTTTCTAAACCCATGATTTGATGGTCTATGACATTGTTTGTGGGGCTATTGTGTCAAATAGAGCACTCACTGTATTTACAGGGGTTATTTCAGGTATTAGATAACTTTGAATTAGGTATGGAGATGACTGTGTAATTGATATAAAAGATATAATGTAGAATAAAAGGTCAAGAGAGCCTCAGGTACAATGACCTGGACAATGACTCTACTATCAAAAGGGGAATTTTAAATGAAATTTGTTTTGAGCACCATAAAAACTATAAAAAATAAAAGCGATATAGCATGTTGTCTCATTGCTAGAAGCAAGTAAATAATGCTACAGAAGAGTTCAGACCTAATTGGAAGTTGGAATAATTATAGATGATGATAAGCCAGCCACCAGAGAAATGCAATATTCAAGATGTATGGTAACAAAAACATTGATTAACATAAGTCAGGACAAGAATGAAAACAGCTTAGAAATACAGCATATAATTTATGACCATGGGAAAAAATCAATATCAACAATAGATATGAAGAGAAAGAAAAAAATATTTAGAATTCCCCCTCTCAATTTTTTTCCTATTTCAGTAATTTTGTAAAGAGCATTTAGTGAACCATTTTTCTTTGAAGTATGAATTACACTGAAACTCTGCAGCCTCCCCCTATACCCTTCCTGAACACTCACAGAAATTTCACAACAGTTTTTAGGGATCCTGATGAGTTTTTCCACATGAAATCATATTCCAAGTTGACTGGTGCTGATTTTTTTTCCTTTTCTAAGAACTTTCTTTTATGAAAAAAGAGGAGGTGGGAGAAGCCATTTTAGCTTTCTCTTAGATAAATTAAGCCAGTGAAGATGCTCTTGGGAGATTTCTGATAGGAAAAACATAACAGTTTCTGGGCTCGTATTCTTAAGCTATTTTTCATTCTCAACAAAAAGCATATCTATGTTTCACAGTTCCATGGAATTCTGTATTTCTTCCTTGGTTTGGAAGGGTTTGGAGACTGCAGAGCCAGTGAAGATACCCCAGTGATCTGTTCTGTCCTCTGTCCCACAGCAGGACCCTGCCTGGGGAGCTGCATATCCTTGTGGGAATGGCTGGGGAGCAACCAGGAGGCAGCTACCCCATCCCATCACGTGGAGCTTCGTTCCTACTGTGTTGCCCTAAGGAATGAAAAGGAGATGGGAAGGAACAACAGCTCCTTAGCCAAGAAATTATAATGTCTTTAGACAGAAAAGGTAATTCTTTGAATATTGTAGGATTTTACAGAAGTGCGTGTCTGTGTAATATGTTTGTTTCTCTGGGAACACAGGTCAGACTTCAACACAAAGAACCAGGTATATAGTGGCTTTTGAGTGAGCTGATGTGACCACACCACCAGAAATCTCTCCTTATGTCTCCCAGATGCAAAATGAACTTCCATTGTGCAGATTTGTAGTGGCAGAGGAGGTGTTCTCTGTTCTAATTTTAAAATGCACCCTCATCAGTATATACTCCACCAGCAGAATATGCTAGGCTGAAAAGAGTCAGCAGGAAACTATGGGCTTATATTACTTAAGCTGACAGTTCAGCAAAGTTCTGTGCTCTGGACTGGTCACATCTGAATTTCCCAAGTACCTCTGTGCACGTATATCATCAAAATATTAACTGAAAACACTGTTAAAGGCAACATGGCTCATTGACCACATACCGTGGCATTGCTGTCAAACAGTTATTTGTGGGCCATACCTCGAGAACCATTCACTGAACCTGTCTAAAATGAAGTGTGGAAAACACTGTAAGAAAGAAAGTCAAGGAAATAATATATTGGCAAGGAAATGGAATCTAGCCTGATCTTTTTCTGTCTCAAAATTGCAGAGATATATGATAGCTCTATCAATTGCAATGCCAGTCTAAGTCAGAATATATGGTCAAGCACAAAGAAATAATTAGGAAACTGTCACAGCAGGCAAAAGGAACGTATAAGGAATAGTAATGAAGCTAAGCTGAGATAGATTTAAAATGTTGAGAGCCATGAGAAAAGTGAAAGATGAAAGGTAGCAGCCAGTCCAACAACATGAATATCATGTAAAGCAGAACAGCTTTTAGTTAAGGTAGATCTCAGTTTCTTAACATTCTGTGAGGAAAGATTTGCAAAAGAATGGAGCAATGTGTGAAAATAAGAAACAGAAGGAGCAGAAGGAAGACAATATGGTAACACATGGTTACAGTTCCAAGACTTGAGAATATATTTCTTGTACTATATCCCTTTATGTTAAAATGCATTCTGTTTATTCTGGCTCAGTGGCTCAACTGGTATCATAGTGTAACACCCCACCACATGGTAGACCCCAGCTCAGGAGCAAGCTTGGGCCAACAGAGCTTGGGACTGTCACAGAGGTGATGCTGTTATCTTCAGCACTGGATAATGCTGCCCAGGGAAGGGATAGAGCTGTGCATTTCTCTGAGAACAGCAAGAAGAAAGGAAAACAACAAGCAAAATGGGAGAAAATGCATCCCACAGGAATAAACAGACAAAAGTATAGATCTCATTATAAGTTGTGCTTTCTCAATGAAGTAAGAACATCATCTTTTCTTGTGGTTTTCTGCAGGACTGATACAAGATGCTCACTTCTGTACTGCAGATATTATTCTTCAAAATATATTTTGTTTTTTTCCCAATTATTTATTTCATTAGTACAGCTATAGGAAGTAGACTGAGATGAGCAGCAAAATTTGGGAGCTAGAATGATAGTTAAAAGAAAACAAATGCTGCAAATAGAAATCTTATAGATCCCTTTCTAACCTGCACATGATTAAATATCAGGACTGCATTCTCTGATGGATCTTCGCTGCCTTCAAAGTTTTAGCAGAAGTTGGAAGGAAGCATAAAAGATTAATTGACTCATTTCAGACACCCTGGCATTTGTTTGCAGAAATCACACTTTAAGCATTTTCTGTTTTATGAAGTCAAAAAGTGGGATTTATCTAACTTCAGTGATCTATTGATTTATCTGTTATTAACACTTTATCACTTATTTTAGATACTGGCTCTAGAATGAGGCCTCTCTTTCCTTTCAGACAGGGAAGCCAATGAAATTAAAAAAGGTATGTCATTCCTGGTGATTATTCTCAGGCGAGATGGAGCCTTCCCCTGGAAACAAAATGGAACAGTTCTTAACTCCATGTATTTAATGCCACCTGCTTTCATGTCTCTCAAGTATACCAAATATTGTAGTCAGAAAGAAATCAAACTGATTTATTCTGGCTCTCTCAATATCAATGACACATTGATAATGAAGAACAAGTGGTTTCCCTCTGTAAAATTCATTCCTAAGTCTGTACTGTAGTACTTCAACCTGATGAATATTTTGCAACAAATCTCACTTGGACAGAATGGTTCTGAATTGTAAGTTGCTCTTTTAAAATCAGCTCAGTACCTTGCACATTGGTCAATAGCTTTTGATTTGTTCTATGAGTGGTTTGGACACAGTGTTCACACATATAAATACATATTATTCAAATATATTTCTTATCACAGCAGTGAGATCACAGGAATAATTCTCCTGAAGAAATAATAATGCAGAACATTGCCTTTTGAAAGCAAACCATAACTATTTCAGAAATTGCTCCTTCGTGCCCCCCAAACTTAAAATATCAAGCAGGTATCTGTGAGTTATTCCTGAAGACAGTCTCTATAAAACATATTTAAATAACAAAAGCAAATGCAAGGTCATAAGAAAAAGAAATTGAGAACAAAGTTATAATTAAGAACTATTTAAATTCCACATACAATTAAGTTTGATCGGAACAGCAAAATAGGTACCTTTAGCCTGATAAAGATGGGTACATTTGCTTTGCCAGATCTAGGACAATGCATCTTTAAGACATGGTGCAATTTCTTTTAAGCATTACTTCAAAAATGTGGGAGGAGGGAGCATCTAAAGCAAAATTGCAAATGCAACTTTTGATTGTTATGATTTATTTTTAATTATCCTTTTCTCCTTTTGTCTTAATTGGACAGAGCCAGTCTAAACTTGTTCTGTGCAATTAAGAGGAGTTACATGCATAGAAAATTGAGACCTATTTTAAATCTCATTTGGACTGACTCATAGTTCAGCTTGCTACAGGAAAATTAGAGCAAGAAAATATATTTAAAAATCTAATGAGCTTTAGTAAAAATATTCTCCACAAAATGATGTGCTGGGAAGTTTTACACATTCACTTCAAATCATATCAGACAGCGGATCAGGGGAAAAACATTTTGCTCTTACTAGGCTTCCACAGGAGACATCTAGGAGCATGTTATAGAATTCTCTTAAAAATCCATTCTGAAGTTTGAGCTATTTATTTCCAAGGCAACTAAACAAATATTTTCCAAATAACTCATACATGTGGCTCAGATGGGGGCTAATTCTGTACTTGGTAATTTCCTACCTCTTGCAAACACAATTGGCACCCAGTGTACACAGCAATGCACTTTCCAATAGTTAAGGTAACAAAAACCCTGTAAGGTGAAGGCAGTGCTAAAGCACCTGCATAATGCCCATTAGTGTTAATAGAGGCTTGGGAGAACATATCCAATACCTCCATAAAAGGCCTCATGCAGCTTGGAATAAATGGGCAAAACAATAATAAATTAGTGAACCAGTATGAGAATAATCGTTTGAAATGAACTCAAATCCAAATATTGGAAATTTCTGGGGTTTCATGTTACACATGGGCCTCATTTCTTTGATCCTTTGGCTAAGACGCTTGGGAGGGGGGAAAAATGCCTGAGAAATCCCATTTTCCCTCCTTGTTGCTTGATTGCAGCTGGTTGTTCAGGACATGGAGGAAGTTGTGTGGAGGAGGAGCCATCATTGCTCCTGCTTGGAATAAAATACATCTTCTTGCTCTCCTGACCACTGTCTGCTCTCCCCTTCCCTGCTCCTGGTGCTGCATAAGCCAATGTAAAACCAGACAAAGCTGCTCAGAGCCATGTGTGTGCTTGAAGGCTGAACTGTATGCTCTGTGAGAAACTCTCTTTGTTCCTACAGATCCTTTCCAGAGACTTAAAAAAACTTGAATACAGTTATTTTATTTTTTAGATCTTATTTTTTATTGATGAGCATCCTCAGGTCCTGTATTCCTCAGTGAGAAGCAGCAGTAGGGACACATCGCAGATTGAGATTTACCATTTGTCCATAAAAACAGAAAAATTCAAATCCAAGACTCTTAAAAAGAAACTGGAATCTACTTGATTAAATGTTTATTCGTTGTAAGTACTTTCTTGTTTCTAAACTCTCCTTTGCTTTACGGCCTTTTTTGCCAAAGTCCCATGACAAGGTTCAGTTGATAGAACAACTTTGTTCATAAAGTGTGAATTTCCATCAAGTCAGATGAAATGTGAACTCGAACAATGGAGAATTGGCTTCTCTCCAGTCCTAAATATAGCTGTGTGAGAACTCTGTGAAACCTGCCAAGCAGTCAGCCCCACTCTTAAAGAAAAGAAATGCCTGAAATACTTAGGGTCCTTCAGTTTGCCACATTCATTTTATATCTTCCCACAGTTTTGAAGGTCCCTGTGACCAGCTAGACCCTGACTCTGCACAGTTTACAGCCAGTTTTTCACATTGCAGTACTGTGGATATCTTCAGGGTGTCTTCCCTTCTTAAACAGGGGCTTCACTATGTCCTGAGAGTTGCATTGGCACTGGAGTGAAATTTCAAGTGAGGTAAAATAGGAGGTAGGCAGAGCTGCAATATCATGGTGATGTGGAAGACCCCTGGGACAACATGCTAGCTGTTAATCAGCCTCCAGTAAGGAGTGTTAGAGCCCCAGGTGGGGAGGTCCAACACAGCTGGAGTGTCAGCAGTGTCCAGGGAGCCATGGGGCTGCAGGGATGGGGTTGAGCTCCTCACCTGAGTTTTGCTCACTAGGCACCTATGGCTGGGTCTCTGAGAGTGACTATGGAGACCAAAGGAGCCTCCAGGTGGTCACCAATGGTCTTGGTGGCCATAGGATGGGTAGTGTCACTTCTGTGGATGGTACCAGGGAGAAATTGTACCTTGGCAGTGGCAGATAGCTCCAAACACACAGCAGGGCTGTGATTTGTGACAGTTAAGTGAAGTCTGAGTGTGCAGAGTCAAGAGATGGTGAGTGGTCCATGCTTGACCTCTGCCAGGGAACATGGAAGTCAATCATTAATGCTTTTTGAACCTCTTGCCAGATATCTTTCTTCAGCTTTCAGCTTCTCTAGCTTTTCCTCAAGAGTGGGAAAGATTTAATAAAGAATCCACTAGTGCTATTTTTGTTCTTCCTTTTAATCTGTTCAGTGCCTTTTAGCATTGTTTTTTGCTTGGGCTATTCTCTGCCCTCCCTTTGGAGAGTTAACTGCAAAGACAGTGTGATGCAAACATGATCTTCCTGCTAACAGAGGTTCCACACTACCAACAAGCTTAGGATTTAAATTTCAGGCCAATATTTCAGTAGAGCTCTCCTTCTAGTTTGTGAGAGAATTAAAGCACAAGCAGAAACCTACAGAAGTTGGCTCCTGCAAACAGATTAATAATAAAAGAAAAGCATTGTGACTATTGAACATTTTAAAGGCCCTTATGAAAAAAAATGGTTGATGAATAGCTTTCAAAGTGAGAAAAGTTATTCAGACATCTGACCATGCATTTCTTAGGACCAGTGATGGATTATACAGGATAAGAAAATGAGAGCTGGAAGAAGTGAGGAACTGCTGCTCCTGGATCTGTCCTCTTGGCTCTTGCAGAGCCAGGGTGCCAGGGGAGAGTGTGGTGAGTGTCCCCAGCAGCCTGCCACTGCCACCCTGCTGCCACCCCACAAGGTGAGTGTCCCCAGCAGCCTGCCACTGCCACCCTGCTGCCACCCCACACAGGATCCGTGCAGCCATTTGCATACTTATGTCTCACATCTAAGAGTGTCAAGAAAGATAAGGAAGGAAAGGAAAATGGAGAGAACAAAGACAAAAAGAGATACAGCTCCAGACCTTCTCAGGCTCCAGGACATATCAGTGTCTATGCATAAGAATTCATTCTTATGTACTACTAACAGAGGGAATGCACATTTTGATGTATTTGTTGCAAAGGGAACATTTCTGATGTGGAACTCAGATTCTCAATGGGAAAAAAATGACATTTTGCTTTGAAACTAAGTATCTTTCTTTTCAGTTAATTTTAAATTCTAACCTTAATTCTTGGGAATAACCAGGTTGTTTCAAACCTGGGAGATCAATACACAAAAAGGCTCCAGTTTGAAGTCAACGAGTAGACAATAACAATGTTGACATTGCCAAGGATTTTACTTATGGCTGATGTTGAATGCAACCGCTGAATCTTAATAGTTAAATGGTTAATTGAGCTATTATCATAGTAAGTGTCTAAAATTTAAGGAACAGAGGAATTTAGGACTGGATAACTGAATAGACAATTCTGCAAAACTTGCATAAACTGAACAACTGCATCTTAAAATTTATCTGTATTTTTCTGATCTTATTTCCCATGAAAAACTGTTCCAGAAGCTCTTAGGTTTTATGGTTTGAATTTTTCCTATTTGCAGTCTAAATTTATCCTTGGCCTAATACTGTCCCTTCTTTAAATAGTTCTTATCGCTGCCTGATATTTATTCCATAGTAAATAGCACTTACATATCCTTTCAGGCTGTGCTTTGATAGGATGACAAACAAAATATTTTAATTTATCTTCTTTGAGATAGGGTTTTCTTTCTCCCCACTACCCCCGTAACAGTTTTCTGAAGCAGTTCCAGCCAGAACATATCAATCTTGTACATGGAGGGCCACTATGGGTGTGCTGTATTTCAGATGAGGTCTTGCTGGTGCCTTGCTCAAGGGAACAAATACTTTCCTATTGCCAGTTGAAATACTTCACCTGACACATACAGGATCTCATTTGCCTTTTTCCCTAACTGTAGCATCTTTCTGGCTCAGAAAGGGAGTTCATCTTATTCATCCCTGTTTGTTTCAACTGATGAACTCAAGATTGTAGCAGGAAAACTAATTAGTCTAGGATTGCATAACCTTATATTGAAATTAAAAATGAACCCTTTCATCTGTTTATTTTTAACTTTTTGCTTCTTTGGGAAATTACATGATTTCCTTCTTCAGACAGATACCCCTGCTGCAGAGCTGTCTACAAAATCATCTTCAGATGATACTGACCCAAATGTTGCTAAATTTTGGAGAGACCATTTCTAGGCATAGTCCAGTTGAGCTCTTTCTGTCAAAATTTCATATTGTCTCGCTGCTGATCTGAGCAAGAGCAATCAATGAGCAAGAACTCATTAAATTTTCTCATCAATTTGGTTAACCAGATAGTATTTTTTTGTATACGGTGTAAGCTGGAATGGGCAGAAATCAAACCTTTTATTATGAGATTTTGCTGTGTGCCACAAAGCAGTGCCCTGATGCATTGTTGGGACTTCTGGAATCACAGAAAGCACCTTGTAGAACCCAAATGAGAGCCTGACAGTTTTTGAAGATAATAAAATCTCAATACGGAGTTGAATTTTGAACATTTATCAGTATTAAAGTAAGTCAGATTAAGTTCAAATTTAGCCAATTTGAACTTAAAAAATACTAAATTTAAACACTATTTATGAAGCAGGGATCTGACTGGGGACAGTATCCAGTAAAGAACATCTTCTGGTTTTAAGAAAGTACAAGGCTTACTAAGAGATACTTTCTGCAATGGAGGTGCCATCCCTGAACTGAGACGTGAATTGCATGTGTGGTTTCACCCAACATCCAACTTTGTTCTGAAAAGTTGGATAATTTTTTTAAAAACACCAGCTACACATTTTTAAAAACACTGAAGAGTGTTATCAAAATGGATTAATATCTCCGTTTCTTTGAGAAATTCAGATCTGTTTAATTCTTCATACTTTTTAGTAAATTCTTATATTTTCAGTATCTTTAATTGATTTGCTGTGGCCCTTGAATCCTGAAGCTGATTGTACATGTGCTCTCTGAGACAGCTACAGTGGAAATTTTGAGATATCCTGAGCACTGAAGCACCTCAGTGGCATCATGATATGATGAACTTGCTGGAAGTACTGACTTTCTCCCCTATAAATACAAAACCAGCCTCAAACTCCAATTCTTGAACACAAAAAATACCAGCAGCAGAGAACTGTGCTCTCTGTTTGCAAGCGTCTTCTTACAATAAATCTGCTAAGCAGTCTTTTTTTCCTTCAGGTTCCCAGCATTTATTTTAATGAAAGATGGAAAACATCAGTTTCAGGAACAAAGGTCATTAAAGGTCATTATTTTTCCTCCAAAAATTACTCCAGTCCAAACCCGAAGATATAATTATGTTGTAGGGGGGGTTCTATCTCTGCCAAACTATGTAGGCAATAGCAAAAGGTATTTCATCCTAACTTACATATCTACCAGAGGAGATGAATACTTAACTGAGAGACAAGAAAGCTATTTTATTGCATTACTTAGGGGTAAAAAGACAAAGAATTTACTGTAAAGACAACCAGCTGTAGCTGCAGAGGCTGACACAGAGTGTACAATTGCACTGAAAACACTATGGCAACATTTTTAAATTATGGTTAATGGTTTTAGAGAATGTCACAAACACAAAAAGTGGAACACAGAGTATAAATGAGCCTATGTACAGTCACTCTGGCTACTCAAAGAGCATGTGAATTTGATACCATACAGGGCAAAATGCTGGGGGATCAGGTAATAGAGAAATCTGTTCTGTATATTTGGGAACAATTGGTTTAAATTGGTTTTATTGTGTTTAAAAGAAAAACCAACATTAGCCCTATCTAGATGACTGGAAATTGCTCACAGCCTCGGTCAAAGCTGGGAAAGGTTATAGGACAGGAAGATTTACCTCAGCATTTTGCACAGGTACTTTTGCTCTTTGCTAGCACCAGTCCCCCAAAGAACTACACTATTCAATGTTTTTGTTTTCAGCCAGGATGACAGGAACATATTTGCAGTTTACAGCAGGTGCCCAGCTAAGTCAACAAAGTGCAAGCTATGCAGTAAAAAATAATATACAAAAAAGGTCACTTTGCTGGAGTATGCCGCTCTAGCAAGTTTCAGTGCCTTACAGGAGGAATGTCTGAATCCAGAGACTGGAGTGACACTTTGCTCACCACACCATCAGTAAAAGTGTTGTCTCCTGTTTAATGCACGCAGAGACTTTTGAGATGCTTGTCAGCTTTTGTCCTGACAATCATTACTACACCTGTTTCTTTGAAAGAGAAAAAAACCCAGGCTATTCATTCACAACCTCCAGGTGGTCACTTTTGTGCTTGTGGCAGAAAGTCATTCTTCCTGGCAGGCTTTTCCAACTCAGACCCCTAATATCATGTCATTTTACTGAAGGGTCTTACAACCCGTGTCCACCTGGCCCCCCAGCAGTGATGGGGACCTGACTCCATGCCCCCTCCAATGGCTATGACTTCCATGTCTTCCTACTGAGGATGAAGGAGGCAGAATTACATATGGCATAATTAACTGCAGATGATATTGCACGAGAAAAACAGCACTGGTTAAACTTGTGATTTAAAGAAAAATGTAAATGCGACTCTCAGGTGCTCATAGCATTAATAGTTCTTAATTGCCTATTGTCTCTGCAGCCTTACCTGGGACCTACCTCATCCACACCCTTTGCTGTGGCCTCTGGGTCTCCCCTTCTGTGTGCACTCAGGTACAGGGATCAAGGAGCTCATGCAATTAAAGACTACCTATGGTGGGAAAAAGATTACTTCTCAGCTGAATGAATCTCCTTTCTTTGCATGCTGAAGACAGCATAAGGAAAGAGGCTCAACTGCGCAGTCTTGGGAAGGATGAGAGCAGCCACTTCCTTTGTTTGCTTTGCACATGGCAGCCTACCATTCACCTCCTGATCTCTCCTGATGCAGAACCTGGAAGAAGAATCAGTGGCAGGTTCTAAACATGAGAGACCTGTAAAGGCTTTCAGTATTTAGGTTAAAGAGATCACCCCTTGCTAGCTTGCCACACAAACATCAGCAGAAGTGTAAAAAAAGCTATTCTGTGACTTTTTATGTTTTTTGTAAGAAAAAAGAAGTCTGAGATCAATTTTGCTTACTTTTTTATGAGTGTGGTTTATCATATGACAAAACTAGAACACTGCCCACAGTAAAAGGAAGCCTATAAAGGTATTTTCTTTCATGTGGTATCAGAATAGTATTATCACTGCTCGTTACTTCTAGCTAATGTGTGTGGACATTAAACCCTCGGAAAAAGATGTGGACAAGACTGTGGTTCTTAAAAAGCATCCCATTGAATCAAACTGGGACATTATAGGATTTGGAGCTCCCACTAAAGATGGCCTCAGTGCAACATGCAGATTTGTGGAAGAGGGGGAAACATTTTCCTTTATAGGGTATGTGTTTATCCCAGTGGAGGAAGAAAGAGACAGCACTAGAGAAGAGGCATTTGGTATTGTGCCAGACATTGCTGTTAATCCATTCTCAGATGGATTTCCTAACAAATGTCATTTATGGAGTCATACTCTGTGCATGTCTGCCTTTCTAACTGCTGGCTCCACTGACTCAATTTCAGACAAATTTGATAAATGGCCAGAGGTCTCAAATACAGTAAGAATTTACAAGTTTAATTAAAACTTATATATATATATATATATATATATATATATATATAAACTTGCATAAATAATCAGATTGAAGAAAAAGGGCATATCAGCATCACTGCTAAGGGAAAACTTGGATAGTGAACATACCTGTACATAATATCAAAGAATTTATGTGGAGATAAAACTGAGGAGAATCTTAAACTGGTTTTTGTGTCGAAATAAATGCCAGGTGAATGCAAGCACTAGAAATACTTCGAACACAAGCACCAGAAAGCAGGTTCGCAATTTCCTGGGGATTCCCTCTATACAGTAAATTTCTGTCATACCAGGGTTCTTTAAGACACTGAACTACTGAGAAACTGGATGGGTGAGTGTTTCTCTGGTGAGTAATTTCTAAACTTCTGCAGATGCCTCTAGGTGAAATAAGTAACCAGTTGCCTAAACAGGGAGATTGAATGATAAACAGCTGAGACACTGCTGTGCCTTCAATGTCTCTTAAATAGCTCAGTAAAGATGAACACCTAAGAAGGGAGTAGTCTTAGTAGTCATATGTAAAAAGCCAGACAGAGCATAGCTAGCAAAGGAGATGCTGATTAACAGGAAGGTGGATAAGATGGAGAATTTCCTCTCTAAGTATAAATGTTTGTTCAGCATGGCAAATGAGGGTCAAGTGCAAGTGGGAAAACCAGAGTCCTTGCTGTGGGAGCAATGCAACATGCAAAAAAATAGTTAAGAGAATCCCAGGGCTTATACAGAAATCCTGTCAGAGTCATATTTGCCAGCATTTCTGTGCACAGAACAGACAGTATCTGTGTCCAGGATTGGACAGGGTCTGTGTTGATAGAGACAGGCAGTGTTACTGCCCTGGCCACAAGCCCCCCGCAGCCCCCAGAGCTGGCAATTTCTCTGCAATTCTTTCCTGCAAGTGCCTTGAGCCATCTCAGACTGGCATAACCTATCACTGCAAAACTGCTTTCTCCAGAGTCTGTCTGAAGTTCCTCTACTTACTAAGCTTTACAATGTGCCCTGAAGGTCAACTGACTCAGACTTTCATGGAACGGATATGAGGATTCCAGGAAGGGATTCCAGGATGGACCTTCAAATAAGGAGGTGATCACAGGATCACCTAGGCATTTTAATAGCTGCTTGAATAGTTCAGATAGACCAAACAGCTCACAAAACTAGGAAAACAAAAGCACTTCACTCACAACAAGCAACTAATAGTTGAACCAGTT
This sequence comes from Zosterops lateralis, assembly GCF_965231275.1. Taxonomy (NCBI): domain Eukaryota; kingdom Metazoa; phylum Chordata; class Aves; order Passeriformes; family Zosteropidae; genus Zosterops; species Zosterops lateralis. Next base: position 131,087,708 of record NC_139762.1, read on the forward strand.
TGAGGCAAATTTTAATTAATGGGTCTTTTTATTTCTCCCGACTTTAAACCATACTTGTGCCTCCTGGAAGAAAGGAGATAAAAAGTGATAGGGACATGAATTTTTTTCCATTAATTAACCATCAGGGACTACAGAACTACGAAAAAAACCAGGGAAAATTCTGATATAAAAATTATGGATTTTTTACTCCTGGTAAAAATGTTTCCCTTGAGGATGGAGGACCAGAGTCCATTTAAAGCTAGAGGAGTTTTTAACAGTGATTTCATGGGCTTTTGGATTTGTATCTCAATACCTCATTTTCCAAAGTATCCAGGTATGATGCAGGTGGTAAAGAGGCATGTTTAGACTTCTGACCACTTTCAGTAATGTGGTGCTTGGTGAACTTCATGTGTCAAAAGCCTAGGCTACATCCACCTTTCCCATTCAGTGCCAAGTCTTCTAGCACTTTGTCACCCCACTGCTTTTCTGGTGTTTGTATTTCAGTTCCACGATCACCCAAAGCAACATCAATGCAAATGTCTGCTGGCAGTGACAGTCCCCACCATTTGTAATGGCCCTTGGGCACTTATCTTCAAAACAGATAAATTGCTCCTGGAGCAATCCCCTATCTCTCCATCCTTTGAACTGCAGAGAACATATAGATAACTGACTTACACAGTGATGCCATTTAGAGATCAGTGGGCCAAGACCAAAGTCAGCTGTATGAGGTGCAATAAGACAAAGTGCTGGGTCCTCTACTTGGGTCACAATAATCCCAGACAGCACTGCAGGCTGGGGGAAGAGTGGCTGGAAAGTGGCCCAGCACAAAAGGACCTGGGTGTGCTGGTCAGTGTCTGAATACAAGCTAGCATGTGCCCAGCTGTCCAAGGTTAATGACATCCTGGCCTGTATCAGCACTAGTGTGACCAGCAGGAGCAGGGCAGGGATTGTCCCCCTGCCCTGGGCACTGATGAGGCCACACCTCAAGTGCTGTGTCCAGTTCTGGGCCTCTCAATTCAGGAAGGACACTGAGGTGCTGAACTGAGTTCAGAGAAGGGCAATGGAGCTGATGAGGGGTCTGGAGAACAAGTCCTGTGAGGAGAATGTGAGGGATGTGGAGCTTTTAGTCTGGAGAAAAGGAGTCTGAATGGGGATGTTATTGCTCTCTACAACATTCTGAAGGGAGGTTGTAGCCAGGAGGAGGTCAGTCCTTTCTTCCAAGTTAACAAGTGATAGGATAAAAGGAACTGGCCTCAAGTTATGCCAGGAGAGGTTTAGATTGGATATTAGGAAAAAAAAATACTTTATTGAAAGGGTGGTCAGGCATTGGAACAGGCTGCCCAGGGAAGTGGGGAACTCACCACGCCTGAAAGTGCTCAAAACTCATGTAGATATGGAGCTAGGGACATACCTAATGTAGTGGTGGACGTGGCAGTGTTAGGTTAATGGTTGAACTTGATAGTTGTAGAGATATTTTCCAGCCTTAATGATTCTATGAGTATATGATTGCCACATAGATGCTTCTGGAGAGGCCTGGTTTAAAAATGGGGTTGACTGGTATCCTAGGTAGCTCTAAATAACTGTTCTCCTATCACTGTTGTGGAATAATCTGTCCCTTAAAACTGGAAGCTAAATAGAAATAACATTCTTTGAAAATGCTGAAATGTGGAATAATATTTTCAGCCTTTTCTTTAACATGTGCTAGGATGCTCATACTAGCAACTTAGCAACTTAGGAACTGGGCAGAGAAACGCCCTTTTGACCATACCTTTTGTTGTTACTAATTAATATTTGCCAAGGATCCTCCACTTGCACAAACTTTTGAAGAGAGGCAGGTTTCCTCATTGTCAGCAGATATTTCACAGCTGATATTCCAACAGCTGAAATGTCAGTCCTATTGCTCCTGTCCCACGGAGAAAACATCCTTTTCTTCATCTCAGCTCTGAGCTGTGTCATGTTGAGTTTGACCCTGGAGAGGTAATAATGACAAGCAAATTGTCCTTTCATTGCTGGTCTTCCTTTGCTGGTGCCAACTGGAGAGCAGTATTACTGCCTCACCCAAATTTAAAGAAGACAAACTACATCTTGTCTTGATGTGTGAAGAAATGCAGATTAAGACACGATGGGTGATGTTGAAGTGGGGCAGAAAGATCTGAAAATGAGGAGTATATTTAAAGAAACTGAAATGGAGAGTGGGCTGGGGCAGCAAAGAGAAGGCTGAGAAGAAATGCAGCTAGCTGTCAAGTGGATAACATGGAGTGGGGTAAGAAAAGAAAGCTGAGTCTAGTTGCAGAGAAAAAGTCATGTGGGGGCTGAGAGTTATTGAGGCTAAGGTTTTGGAGGGGAAGGAGCACCTGAAACCCAACTAAAGAAGGGTGCTAAGTAGAATGAAAATTCAATTGGCTAGGTGAGTGGATTATGGGAATACGAGGAACTGACATGAGGAAGATCTGATGGGTAAAACTAGAGCTCATGGGAAGACACATTTGACGCAAATGTCTGCAGAGAGAACCTGGTAAACAAGTGATGAATGTGGAAGTGGAAAAAGAGCCAGGAGTGGGGAAAAGAACTAAGTGGAGCCAGGGACAAACCAGAGGCTTTGGCTGGGTGTGAAGGAGTATAGGAGCATAAAGGGCACTTGAGAATGTTTGTATAGGTCTCTGTATTTTTGAGCAGACTCCTTTCTAAAGCCCCAAACAGAAGACAAGAGTTCTGGCTCTCACTATTTGTCTGCCACCAGTATCAGTGAAACCCCCTGACCAAGGAGTACCCACCCGGCAATACTGTTTCTGAAAGACTTGCTGTGACTGTAAGTCACTCCCTTGGTGTAGAGCTTCATGACACTCCCTTTCCTAGAATGCAGCAGAGCAGAGGATGATGATAGACTGTATGTCAGAAATGGGAATTGTAACTTCTGATGCCCTTAGTTACAAACCTCAGCAATTATACAACATCTATTCAAATTGATCTAAAAAAATGAAAATTGCACATAAACATCAAGCCATCTTCTTGAAGTCTTCTGGTTTATTTGCTAATCATCTTATTTTTGCTCCAGATGATTCAGGGAATCTATTAAAAATAATGACCATTCCAGCTGCTGTCTCTTCAGCACATTGTCTATCATGACTGCTGAATAAGGCAAGGTTTCAGTAGCAAAAAAAAAAATACAGTAAGAACATATCGTGTAGGATTGTATCACATTCAAGTGCAGGCATGCTTTAAATCAAGAATTGAAAATATGCTATAAAATGAAGGAAGTCTCCCAATATTTTTCGCAAGGAAAATTCAGTCCTGGAAATTGATTTTTTCCCTTCTAAATATTTATAAAGGTCTGTAAATGACTTCTCTCTTGGTCTTTTCCACCTTGTAGGTTTATATTGAACTTAAAAAAACCGAAACACAAGAAAATAACAGAAAAGAGTAACTGGGAGATTATTCTGCCTTATTTGCACACTCCCATAATAATAAAAATGTGAAAATTTCAAGTTCTTCCTAGTTTACTATTTTTGTGCCTTATTTTTTCAACAGACACAATGCACACATCACAGGATTCTGCAGTGTTTTCTCATAGTGGCTGGTAATTTACTCATGAGAATCATCCCACTATAGACACTGTGATTGTTCATGTAAGCATTGCTTAGCAAAAGAGGGGCAGAGTTGGACCCTCCTGGGGTCCAGTTCTATGTAGTTATAGAATCAGTCAAACATGTGATGAATATATGGGAGTGGGAATGGAGAAAGCAAAATGAGTCTGTGGCTACAAAAAAAAGAGCATGTTTGATTATCTTAGGTCTCCTATGTATCTTCCTTCCATATCTGCAGTACAGAGAATATTCTCTGGCAGCTATCATTTATTATTTATTTTTTATGCTTTAATTATTTGTGGAAATCCTTGGCTTCTGCTTGTTCAGCCAGCTCCTCTGGCAGTAAAGTTTACATGTTAAGATGTGAGAGGTGAAACTCTGGTTCAGAGGAAGGAAAGGAAGGAAGGAAGGAAGGAAGGAAGGAAGGAAGGAAGGAAGGAAGGAAGGAAGGAAGGAAGGAAGGAAGGAAGGAAGGAAGGAAGGAAGGAAGGAAGGAAGGAAGGAAGGAAGGAAGGAAGGAAGGAAGGAAGGAAGGAAGGAATATTGCTTTGACTGCTGGTGATGTAATATTGACCATCTGCAACTTTTATACATTAATCTGGTCCTATATGTTTTTCAAAACAAAAACCCATACAGATACTGACTGCTTTCTTATCTAGCTGTTTTCATTACTGTCTGAGCTGTTTTATTTGAGTCTTCATACTACTGGTATGACTTTTTTATGTTTAAATTTAAGGTTTGAGTTAGAGCCAAAGTATTTGACTTATCCAAATTACATTCATTTTTTTCTAAAACTTTGTATTTCTTATTCCTCCCATTCGCTTCTCATCTCCATATTTCTCATTTTCTTCTTCCCTGCTTTGCTGCCAGATGGTTCTTTTTTTTCCTAGGCTACCATCTGAGTTTTCTTGGACACGTCTACTTTTTCCACCTGGCAATCCTGTCTGGGTGGAGTTCAGAGATTTTGGACAATTGTCAGGGATTTCTGGACATCTGGCAATCCATTTGAAACAGGATGGGAAATTTTATACGTGTCTCTGCCCACATGCAGATGATGCCTCCAGCACATGTAGAGGCTATTGCACAGATCCCAGGAGCACTGTTCTGCAGAGTGTGTGCTACACAGGTGGTCTTGGGGAGAATGGCAATTCCAGCCTGTTTGGGAAGACTGGAGTCACAGTGAGTCTGCTGGGCAGTGAATGTCCATTGGTGCTGCTGTGTCCCAGCCATAGGGCTGATTTCATGAACATATGCAGAGCTGTTTGTCCCAAACAAAGTGGGCTATTGCACAAACAACCCACTTCTTTACACTCAATAAATTTCTGGGCTGCTCAGTGCTCTGCCCTTTAACCATTTCTCCCACCCCTTTCTGCCTGGGAAGACAGAAGATTGGGGATTCCTGCCCCTTCATGATACTCTTGGATTTAGACCTGGGGAGAGGCATGGTGTTGAGTGCTATTTGGGCTAATTGTGTCCCTTGATTCCTCTCAGAATTGGTCTGTCTCATGTGATAATCATTATTAGTAATAACTCCTAGGCCTTGGTGCCAGAAGGATTTTAGGTGATATTGAAACCAACTGAGCATTAAATACCTACAAGAAATATGGGCTCTTGACTTCAGTGTTTATGATCCCTGGTCTCCAAAGGGTTTACAAATGAGGTAAGCTTTATTCACAAATCAAACATTGGGGAAGAGGAGTAGCCCAGATGAAATTCTTTCACAGGTATCACATAGCTGGACAAAGCCTCCGTAATACCATCCAAAGTGCCATATATCTGACCACACTCTTACTGTTTCTCATGCTTCCTCTGTTCCAAAATTTTTTTTTAATTATTATTTTTTTAAATATTTATTTCTTTATTTCCTGAGGGAGGGCCCTTTATCCTTGTGTGTTGGAAATCTCTGCTGATAGATCCCTGGCAGTGTCTCTTCCACAGATATCCCTAAATCAGGGCTTCTTCATAAATACGAGGAACATCAGAGGGAAACATAAAACATTTTCTTAGAAATTCTGGATACAACACACAAGCCAGGATTCTGGGAAAGCAACCTCTCTGTTTTGATGTGATACAGTTGATGCCTAAAAATTCAAACCAAATGACTTAAATAAATTTCACAGACACTGCCAGGAAGTGTTCTAGATACAGTAATGGTACATGGAAAATCAATATTTATTATCATTTTAACTGAAAAATTAAAAAGATTTGCCATAAAATACAAGTGCTTTGCAGCATTTTGCATGTTCAGAGCATGTCCTCTAGGGTGCTATTAATATAGTTTGTCAAGTGAGTGATGCATTGTTTATGCAATTATAGAGATGTAGCCAAATCTTTTTTCTATCCCTCTTTCCGTCTTCTCAAGTGGCAGCAGCAGGTAGCTAGAGCTGATGGATCATTTTTAGGCCTCTGTGGTGCAGAATATATATTTTCAGAAGTAATCTACTAATTGGTTATGCAGACCATCTCCCAGCTGTGTCTCAGTGCCTAAGTGCAGGGAAATCCAAGCTCTCAGGTCTGGAAAGGGTAATGCAATAAAAACCTGTTATGATGTAGTAATTGAGGTCCAAGGTTTACAGCAGCATCATCAACATGATGCATTCAAATGCAAAAAGCCAGAGTGACTCAGGCTTAGGCAGGAAAATCAGAAGTTTATTAGTAGTCTATGGCCTGTTGCACTTGCTCACTCAATGCATATTGAATTTGGAAAGGTTTAAATGCTGATTTTAAATAACTTTTCACAGTTTATTTTCCCTTAGTGGACATGTTTGCTACCGTGACTTGCTGGGTTTCACCCTATGCTTGTTTTCTGCGAACTTGGCAAATTCTTCCATGAACTTTCGACTTCTTGTTTCACTTAAAAGCCAAGAACTAAAACTGGACCTGTCACAATGTAGGACCATTTACACACCTGGCACTTCAGCCAAGTTTTCCATATTTTCCTTTAAAGTAATAAAGGAATTTCAGGCATTTAGCTGACAACCTACTAACTGATAGGAATTCTCCTAAGGTGTCTTGCAACAAAGATGGTCAGAAACTAATCTTGTTTTGTCATTGTAAGTGTTGTGAAAGGACTCCATTATTATTCATTGAAATGTATAAAAGGGCAACAAAAAACTTTCCAAAGACTCAAGCACCCAAGACTTTAGTTAATAACACAAGAAAAAAGCCAGAAGAATTTAGAATTGACTCTGGTGTTATTGTGGGTTAATTGGGCAAAACACCATAACACCTGGGTTCTTCAAAAAGCATACTGATAAGCTCACAATATAGCATTTTTTCTGTGATAAAACCAGGGATATTAGCCTGATACCTTCTGGTGTTCCAAGATAAAACTGAGCAATTACACAGGAGAGATTTTTCAAACCTTTTTGAGCCAAACTATAGACAAGGCTCACTATTTTTCATGTACTGTAGTAATTTCTGCAGATTTGTAGCAAATAATAGATTTGTGACAAACAAGTAAAAATCTGGCTCTAATTAGTTCTGCTAGAGATGTTGTAGAGCAGAGATATCTTTTTCTGACTCTTGCACAGAAGCAGTCTACGGTTTAAATTCTGAAAAATTTAATTGGTCCAGAACTGATTACAGTTATAAATATTTGAATCAGTAATAGTCCACTGACTTTCACAAGTTATTTTTGATTTATTATAGAATAGAGGAAGATAATAAATCAGATTAATGTTTTAACTTTATCCAGTCTTGCATTCCCCTATGAAGAAAGGAAGTTGCTCTATTTCATTAAGTTTTTGTTCACTGAATAAATACCACTGCCCTCCTGAAGATAGTATTTTGACTTGTACAAAAAGTGGTGTTTAAAGGATTATACAGCATCCTCTGTTTAGCTAAAGGATATATGGGAATTGGACAGATCATGATGAGAATTGCCAAAAAAGATGCCAATTTCCTTAACAGTCGCAATATCTCTGTCCCTTCAAATTATGTTCATTAATAATGTTCATAGCGCATGCCTAACATTTTTTTTAATCATGCCTATCTTAGCCTTTTTAGTCTTGTTTCTTGAAACCCACTTTATCCAGATGGAGATATGATCAGCAGTAATAACAAGAAAGGATCAAGATTTATGAAACATGACAACTATGGGAGAAATGCCTACAAATGTCAAGTGTGTGGAGCTCTAGGTCTCTGGCTACTTACACCTTTTAATAAAATAAAGCAAAAATCTTGCAAGACTTAAATAATACCTTGCTTTTAATCCTTTGAAAAACTTTTTACTTTTCTGGTTTTCTTTATCCACTGGGATGTAGCTATTTTCTTCAATCCTAAGTCTTTTGAAATGTTTTTTTGCTTTTCTTACGCTCCCTTTAAAAGGAAGATACCACTGGGAAAACTGTATGCCTTCTGCTGAAAGTCTCGTGGCAGATGATTAATATCTGTTACTTTGATAGGGAACCTGAAACTTCAAAACCCAGGAGTTCAAGCATTTTGCTGCCAGCAGTTTGCTCTGCTCTGAAACCAGTGCCCGGGACCAGCTGAAAGACTACCCATCATCAGCATATGCTGTAGGTAGCCTACTGGTTTAGTTCTGAGTAAAGAGAGGGGAGACTAAAGCATGTAGACACACAGGGGAGAGAGCTTTAAAAGTAGCAAGATAATAACATTGCACACAGAACATGAGGGGAAGGGGGTGTCCTCCCCCGATCCCCACTCACTTCTTTATTCTCCCTTCCTCTGTCTGATATCTCGTGGAGAATAACAGAGAGGAAAGGCAATCTTCATTTCAAAGACAGGACAAAATGGAGCACAGGACCTGGATTGGATGAGTTTGTTCCTTTCCCAATTAGTCTAACCAGCATGCTCACTTGAAGTCACTGCAGCCTTTTGTTTAAAGAAAGGTCTCTCTGCTACATACATGGCAAAATTATCCTGGCTACAGGCACGAAGGAAGTGGCAAAAAGGAGCTAGTGAATAAAACGAAGAGAAGAAGCAGAAACTAAAGTGCCAGGAGACTTTCTTCTCTGAGTGTTCAGTGTGACCATTCTCATTATCAATATGTGAATTGCCTTCTTAACAATTGCATGTTTATTTGAGGAAACACAGGTTATTTTCCAGATATTTGATACAATCTTCAGCTGATAACCACACCACCAAAATAATGCATTGCTCATATTTTTGGCTGATGATTTGACTTACAGGGAATCATCCCCTATTAAATGGCCAAGAAAACTTGAAATCTGAGTTACAATTGTCTACATTTGGTAAAGCTGGTATACAGCTAACTACAGGCCACTGTTGCCTAAGATTGCTGGTAGAACATATTTTCAGCTCCCAGACACTTACGCCCTACAATGACACTTACACTTTAATAACACAGGGGCAAGAGAGGATTCAGTGATGTGACAGCTCAGATCAACATGAGCTAAATGTTTGATTGCCACCTTCAACTGGACAGTTGCCATATTTTTGCCAATATTGTGGCAATGTTAAGCAGGCATACTGCTTATGCACAAGATCTACTGTTATCTCAGCCTTTGTAGCTGCTGTTTGTTATTAGAAAACAGGCACATGTGAGGGAGGCTGGTTTCTTGGATGTGTGTTTTCTGTCTTCACTTTGAGGCAAAGTTTCTAGAACTATGGTTTCTAGAGTTGAGAGAGTTAAATAACTGTAACTGTGTGGCACGTGTTGATATAGTGCAACTTTGCTATTGGTTATTTTTGTGTCATGACAGATTGTCTATTTAAGAATTATTATTCAAGGGACAGAGAAAAAAAAATCAAAACCATGTTTGTTTAGCTAGTTCTTGAACTTGTGAGCTGCCCAGAATCCTCACCCTTACATTAATTTCAGTCTGAGTTAAGTGTGTTGAGATCCTTCAAGAAGGGAAGTAATAGGCAAACTCCGCCTCTAAACAAATAAAAAATAGCCTTTAAAACTGCTAGAAATACCTTATTTATTTTCTTTTCCTTAAGAAGGCATGAAGAGCACAGTTTGCAGCTTTCCTGCTGCAGACCAGCTTCCAAGATCAGCCTGCTGATTTGCAATACTGGACTCTATCCAGCATAATGAAAACAGGGAGATTATTTCTGTCTTTTTGTTTGGTTTTATTTGGTTTTTCTGTTTGGTTGCAATTACTAGTGTCTTTTATTAGACTTAATTTTATTACATGCTTCCAGCTCTGGCTCTAGACCTAATTACCACTTCTGGAAAGCTACTACTGCACATACTACACATCATATTCTTCACACCTCTGCAATTTCCTGTTCATTAAAATTTTCTAAATATTCAAGTTTCTGTCCAATCCAGACCACAATAAAATAGTGGGTACCCCCTCTCCTGCTCTTAACTTCATACACAAACAAGAACAGCCCTTAATCTATTCCTGTGAATGGGGAGGTCCACTTTTTGGCCAGATCTGCAGTTGTTTCCTGTAGTTCTGTGTATTAAAGGTTTCACTACATAAACTGTTCAATTTAGATAAGCTAAAGAGAGTAAAATTATTGTGCCATACTGTAGCAAAAAATTTGCAGACTTTGAAATTTATCTCAAGAACAACCAACAGTTCTAGAAGAGTAAGAATTTTCCTGCATAGTCTAGCACTGATATTGAACTAGCCTTGTTTTAAACTCTGAAATTAAACAGAAAATTTTGAAAACAATTAAAAAGTTCAAGTAAGAAGCCACCATGTAAGAGCAGAGGTAGAAGGTAAAGAAGGAAGAGAAACAATAATAAAGACAGGTGCCTTTGTAGAAGGAGAAAGTTCTGTTCACTACAAATGCTGCTCCAGCAGTGCCAGAATTATTTGCTAACTTGTCAAACAGTTTCTGTTGAAAAAGTTTGGTCATGCTGACATCTTTTGTTTTCAGCATTTCCAAAGTGTTATTAAGAAGTGGATTGCAAGACAAGTCCATAAAAACCTGAAGAGGCTTTGAGCTACTTTGCAGAATGGCAGTTTGCATCATATCCACTTACCCCTGAGGAGATCCACCTCTGGGTGGGATACAAAGTTATTCCCTTTCTTACATTCCCAAATTGTATAATTATGTATTTATATGCTGTGCAGTTGTTCTATCATTTTATAATTCAGGTGTATAATTAACTCCTGGTGCATTTGAGGTGGCCATTCATGTTCCTATTTCTTGCTTGAAGCAGAGAAGTCCTTAAGACTCTGCACTTGAGTGGTTTCAGTGGGTGAAAGGTTACAAAGGGTGATTCATCCCAGGCAATTTTGAAACAGCTAAATCTGGAGATGGTGTTCAGCCACTGATGTTAAGGATGTTGCCTTGGGTACATAGGCCCTGAGCTCCCACAGGGTGCCCAGTCTCCCATCATAGCCAGGGGAGATCCCTCCTGTGCAGTCAATAGAATCTGAAGTGGCACTTCCTCTCAGCTGAGTTTCTGGCTGGTTATCTGAACATCTCTCTAGGTCTCCTTGATGATGCTGACTAGATACCCGTGGAGTTCAATGGGACTTTAGACCCTTAGGGTTTGATAGATGAGAGAGAATTTAACCTTATTCTCCAGTGAAGTCTATCCTTATTTTTCACCTTTACAACCTGGAGTCTGATATGGACAGGCAAATGTTTTTCTCTAGTCCATTAATTAAAATATTAACAGTGAAAATTATAGCAACACTTGCAGTCTGACACTTATAAAAAAAAAAAAAAGGAGTTACATATTTCTTACCTGTGTTTCTTGGCTCAGAATGGACCTGAAGGACATGTTCAAGCCATTTGTGATTATACTTTTTTGCTAATAGGAAATTTTTGTTTTGTCTTTGTATAAAATACTGTATTTAAAGCATTTGTCCTCACATTTTTGATGTCAAGTCAAAAATTCTGCAAGAATATACTTTTTTATACTTTTTTATACTTTTTTTGACCAGGTCTGGTCCACTAACATGTATATATAGCCACCTTGTGCGGATGTCAAATGTGGATATTCATGCTGGAGTGGCTAAATATACATAGTCATTAGGCAAAACAAAACAAAACAAACAAACAAAAAAAAACCAAAACAAACAAAACAAAAAAAAACCCAAAAACAAAAAAACAACAAAAAAAAACAAAAAAAAAAAAAAAAAAAAAAAAAACAACAACAACAACAACAAAAAAAAAAACAGCAATGACCAAAACCAAACCAAATAGATTTACTTGTGCAACTTGTCTATATTTTTTAGCAATAAAATTTTCACAGTGTTTTAGGCGAGTCTTTCATTTGCACCACAGTGAAATTTATCTAGGAAATGGTCCTCTATTGCCCAGCACTCACCTCAGAGTTCATTTTCAGGAATTCTATTTACCATTCCTGTGGCAGACACACATGAAAGATCAGACACAGTCAATGATGCTTTCAGTTTATTCCACCCCAACATCAAACATCTCTATCACAATGACATTAGGATCATAGCTGAGTACTTATTAAAAAATAGAAAATCAGCTCAACGTTGTGTTACTCCAATACAGATTACAGAGCCTTTGGTTGTTAAGTTTCTTGTAAATGCTAATCAATTCCAGCCTTTTAATTCTTCATCCTGGACATTTTGTAGCCGTGTGCCTGTACATAACTGCTGTGCTTTGGGCTGAAGTACGAGCAGCAACCTTTTTATGGGTCTGTTGTTAAAACTCTAACATTGTGAGATTCATCAAACTAAGTAACACTGCTAATGTAAGAGTCTCTTCTTGCCCAATGAATGATTTATAACAAAAGAATAGACTTCTTTATTAAAAGGTTCTCATGCTCTAGAGGCTCTTGTGCTCATACAGATAAGAGCTGCCACTGTTCTGTTAGGAGAAATATGCTTTTCACTGTGACAAAGGAAGCAGGGAAAGTGCATCAGTCATTGGCCTTACATGATTTTCTTTCTCTTCTCTTCCCTGGAGATTAGTTTGCACAAATCTATACCCATAATTTTACCAGTAAAGTTTTTGAATTTGGTATTTATCATTCATTTGGTTTTGAAAATATTAAGGCTATGTTTTGTTATAAAACATACATGCACATCTTTTACATTCTCTGATGCCTGATCTTTCAACTTCCAGTCCAAATCTTGTGTACCTCAGTACTTCCAAACGTTTTGAGGAATAAAATTCAAATATTTCTAACTGCAAATTGATAGGGTCATGTGCTGAAAAATTCAAACTGTGGGCACACAGTTTTTTTCCTGTAAAAATTCTGATCTTATGTAAGAAAATTTTCTTCAGTTTGTTTTCATGAAAGGAGACCCTTTAAACTGTTTGTGCAGAGAGTCTATCAGTTGCTATCAGTTGCTAACAGTCTATCAGCTGCTGAGCCCACTGACTTCCTAAGCTGCAACAGAGCTAACTAAAACCAGCTGCTAAATATGGTCTCAATACAGCAAACCACTTTGGCATGTGCTCAGTTTTGGCAGGGTGAGTATTCAGATTAAAGTCACTGAAGCTTTCCATATACCTAAAGTTCACGTATTAGTGTCAATGTGGATCGGGCCTTTCACACATTTTCCTTCATACCCACGCATAGGTATTGCTGATATATGCCTTAATATGCCAGTGCACTCAGTATACATAAGCACTCAGTTCCTACACAAACCTGAAATTAATTGGAACAGAAGAAATTCCTAGAAATCTCTTAACAAATGGTGCGGATGTTTGTGGCATTTTCTACAAAAGAAAGGAAAGTTATTTGTGTGCTCATTTATTTATAATATTTTAAGTATGTAATTGTGACAGATTCTCATAAAATAGATTCCTTATGATGATGGACGGGTTCATCAGCAGTCTTACAAGCTGCATAGGACATTTATAGATGGATTTGTGCTGGCTATTATTATGTAGTAAAACCTATACAGTAAATAATAACTGGAATGCATACAGTAGGTACAATTCAGAAATGCTTCCCACATGATTGCAAAGGTTGTCATGTTGCAGGAAGACCACTCTGACAGTTATCTGATGCTTCTTCTGGGAAACATGTAGGTCTGCATCTAAATGGAATCTGTGCTATAGTGCTTAGGTAATATTCACCCTGATACCCCTTATTGTTTAGTGTAGAAGTCTCACAGCATAACTGGGAGACATTCCAGGTTTAATAATGCTCAGTCCTTAGCTAATAACCATGAAAATTGTCAAGAGAGCACACTGTGTCCTTGCAGCCACCTTTCCCACCTTGTGTCCCAGCACTGATTACAAGACTAAGATGCACATGAGGGAGGAGGGGAGCCTGTTCATTCCCAGCCTAAGTCAGTTACATTCCCTCTGCTGAGACTGCTGTGAGAGTGTTTTATTCATTTCTCATTATGTTCTATCATATCTGTCAAGTGGTTGTCAGAGAAATCCATGAGACATTTTCTAGTGGAGTCCTCCCGCTCCAGGGACCAAGGCTTGAGGGCAGAAAGAAAAAGGCCTGGGAAGCAGAGGCTCTCAAAGGATTTAAAGTGGAATTAAGAAGTGAGGAGCATGGAAGAGAAAAGTCTTTCCTGGGAAGAGAGCGGCAACTTGGAAAAGTAAAGAGGCAGTGCATAATTTGGCTTAGGAAACAAAAGGATAATAAACACTCAGATTTGGGCACTCATGATTTATTTTTCTTGGATTCTTCTCCTGATCATTCAATACTGCTCAAACTTTGACATGAACAAAACATCTCATAAGGTGTCGCGATAGTGACAGCTAAGTATACAGCGTAAAGGTAGGTGAACGAGACAAGAAGTGCATGTTGACACATGTCTCTTACATAAAATTTATAGGGGAACTTCTGTGGGAGATGACTGTTTTGGAAAAACCTACCCAGTGCTCATCATGAATGCATTGGGTGCCCTGCACCAAGGTGCAGGCAGCAGGTTTTATGTGTTTTACTTGTCTTCTAGAGACTGTGCTAAAAGTGGGAGTTCATACGGCACACAAATGTAATTCCAAAATGGGCACCTCTCAAGCTGCACATTTTCTCTGTGACTGACAGTACAATTGGGACACATTTGCTGCACAAAGGAAAAGTGTGAGGAGTTCTCTTTCTGGCTAAGCTCACAGATTCATTATTATGTTCAGCGGTGTTTATACGCAAGACTCAAAGTGCCAAAGTGCACAGAAACATACTTGAAGTGCTACTCCTCAGAATCTGCAGTAATCACATTCTGTGAAAGTCAGAGATTAGGGGAGTCATCTGAACAATCAGCAGTGCATCTGTATCACATATAATATACAGTTTGAAGTATCCCTCAATTTTTTTTTCTGTAAAACTAACATCAGTGTTTACCTATAAACAGACCCAGAAGTCATTTCTGACTATACTCTGCTTTGTATACAATGCTATTATATAAAGAGCTCAAGCAGCACGTCTGCCTGCCTGGATGTGTGTGTGTTCTCCTACTCCAGCTGCCAACAACCTAAATTATTCAGCAAGCCCTGATCATGCCAAGTTTTTAGTCAACAATGAAGATCCTGCCAAAGAGCTAATAATGTTTAAAAAAAAAGGAAGCAATGTTTGTGACAATTAACAGAGCCTGCAGCCTGCAAAGAGAGTTGGACTCATTTGTAAAGGAAAATTTAAATTATATGCTTCATTATAAATGGTCCCATGCAACACATTGCTAATCAACCAGAGCAGCTTCTTTTTTTTCTCCTCCCTTCCTATCAGATAAACCAAACAGCAGCACGAGCCAAAGTTCTTGGCCAGTGCTTGCTATAGCTGTAAATGTGGTGTGGTTATCTACCAGTATCATAATCGGCTCAGATCAAACTGAATAATTAGCACTAAAGTGGATGAATAGAGCCCCAGCCTCTTATCTTGTCTATTAATAATAAGTATAACTTCACAGCCAAATCAAGAGGTATGTTATTGTACCCCTGAGAGCCTGTTTGGGTAAAACCCCATGTGACCTCACCACCGTAAGCGGTGCAGATGGGACAGTGTGTGCCTGTAATGATGAGCTGCCAGCTGCCAGCCCCCACTCCAAACCCACAGCTCAAAGTGGAGGTGAGAGAAGATAAACAAACCATGCACAAACATGATACTCATTTGTAGGGGCTCCTTCCTCCCCTATCTTCCTCAATCACACCACCTCAATTAATAAAAGTTGCCTTTTATATGGCAGAGCTTTGCAGAGAAATAGCTAAGAATAACTGGTAGTTTTCACCCTAGTCCAATACAAAATCTTAATCAAGTTTTAAAGTTTTAATCATGTTTTAAAGTGGAACTGGTATGACAACAAATTGCTAAAATCTTAGGAATGACATCCAGACACACCACTCTTCTTGTATTTAAACCATGATACACATCATATAATTATTTTGCAGTGTCCAATGTAATAATTATCATTATACCCTGGACTACATTACAATGTTATCTTCATTTTAGGATATCTAAGAGTTTTAAACCATGTTTACCTAATTAGCTTAAATTCAATTTTGTTTATTTCAATGACTATAGAAGTTAACTCAAAGGAAGGTTTTCAAGTTTTGCAAGGGAATTAAGTGCTTTTACTCACGGTTGGGGAAATGCTTACTGCAGCCGATCTGCAGTTTACTATTCACATTCACTTTGGTTTTATTGACAGAGATGACTATAAGATGCATTGCTGTAAGCAGCCTGATTATTCAGCTCACATCAATCACAGAAGCAGGGTTTTATTTATCTGAGGTAGCTGAATGATTTTTGTAATATTTTCTCTGCGTGGTTTGTATCTGAACTGGGATGAACCTAAACCAGGCAATTGCTGATGGGATTTGCTTTTGTGTGTTCCAGAGGCTCAAGCTGTGCTTTCCCTTGTGATGTTTTCCTGTGAGACTTAGGTTATGAAAAGAGATTTGGCTTGCCCTGTTACTAGAAGTGGCTGAGGCAGGGAAGTGAAGAAGGAGAGATTACATGTCTTCCCCCTGCAGAAAAACTGTTGGTGGACCTTGCAGTGATGTCTGGTGAGGGAAGAAAGCCTGTTACATTTTATTAGAGGCAGATGAAGGCTGCCTGTTGTTGTGATCTGGAACACAGCAAGAAGAGCAGAGAGAAATCTGGATTCAAAAGAAAGCATTAGCATTAGTGCTACTGTGTATAATGGATTAAATGTGGCTTAGAGATTTTTCCCCTTTTCTTCCCTCTTTTCCCTTTTTTGTTGTTGTTGTTGTTTTGGTTTTAGTTAAGTATTAAACACGTAGTAATGAAATTAATTCTTATCAATAATTTATTATTAAAGAAAAAAAAAAGACAAAAAATATCCCCAAATGCCAAACTTGCAATAGAGGACACAGATAATAACTGTGTAATTAGACTCTCACAGCAGTCTCAACCATGGTAAATGGACTGCACATTATAGTTCCTTGTAGACTCAAGCAGTTACCTGTGTAGCACTCAAGAAGACAGCCACAGAGGTTTCAGAGAAGTAACTCCCAATAGGAACACTTTCAGGCTGCATTAAGGCCACATTTGGGCAAGTACCTGTGTATTTTTGGTAGCAAATAGCAGGAAGATTTAAAGTCAAAATAGGAGTCTTTAACAAACTGTCCAGGTTCAGCTCCGTCCTGATTTTACCTCAAATAAGTCAATCAAAAACCTTTATTGGCATCAGAGAATGTCTTACCAAGGCAGGGCTGTAGCTAGACTAAAATGCAACATGTAGTTTTATATCAAAATGGCTTTACACCAAGTTGCCATATCCACATGGTCTTGCAGGAAGTGTTAATCACTTTGAATTGGTGAAACCAATTTCCCAAAGATGGGTTGTTAGAAGAAAGTCAGGAATACTAAGCAATCAGATTTAAAATTGATTGTTTGATGTACTTTCCATGTGTGCAAAAAAAAATGTCTGTCATTGACATCAACGGCTTAGAGTGCATATATATATATTGTTAAATTTAAAAAAAAAATATTATTATTATTATTTAATTAAGGAAAACCAGAGAGGACTGTGGTGTGAAGGTAGGACTTGTGTTGGAAGGCTGAGCCCTGAACTATGATGCTCCATCTCTCATGACTGGCAGCAGGGTTAAGCTGAAATGATCCCTTTTTCAGCTTGTTGTTTTTTTGAACTGCCTTCTTTTGTGCCTCTATAATCCAAAATGAAATGCTTAGTAAAGGAAATCAAATTTGGATTTGCATGTGTGTCGTCCAGCTTCGTTCTAATCTATTCCTCATACTCAGAATGAGAAAAAGTCTGTTATTTCACTTAATTCAGTAAGTCATATCTCTGAAAAGTGGAAGCTTGAATCCATCTGAGCGATGACCTGAGATTTGTGCCAGTAAAACTCCCCACCTCTTTTCAAACCTGAGATAACAGGCTGAGATTCACCACTTCTCCCATTTTGCTCCTTGCTGTTCAGCTTACTTCTTTCTGAGCATCCATCTGGCATTATTGTGTTTGCTTAGCAAAATTCAGGACAAATTAAAAAAGGAAGATAATTTCTTCAAATTCTAAAGTAGCTGTTAAGCTACATCTGCCCATTCAATTCAACCACCAGCAAAGACTCTGCCTCTGCCAGACATGCAGCTGTACTTGCAGCCGTGATTCAAGTCTGGGAATTCATTTCCAGACTCACTAAAAATCTACTGGAGAGACATACAATGAGTAATATTTTCTGTTTTGTGTATGTATGGATTTAATATAGACAGAAACTTGGCAAAAGAACCTGCTACACATTTTCAACAGCCTATCCCTGTAGACTAAGTGTTAAAATATATGTGTATACACTCACAGGCATACATTTATACATACTTAGATACATAGACTGCCATATATGCATATATATGTATGTGTGTATATACATATAAATATGCACATGCAATCCCTTCTAATCATTTGGACAGTTAGTAACATCAATTGTCTCAAAACAGGAGAAGTGAAAATTCTTGGGATTTTTTTAACGTATGTTACCTACAAGTGCAGACCCGAGTTTAGTAATCATGCTTTTGTTGCACACAGGCTGTAAAATATTTATGGAGAAAATGTGATTTGGGTCAAGGCATTAAATAAAGTAAAAGTTGTTTTATTCAATATGTGATGAACGGTATTCCATATTAAAAACCAGAGGGAAAAGTGTTCAAATGAAAAAATATGCTTAAAACAAATTCATCTGTTCAAAGTTCATAAATGTTTTAAGAAATGCAGAAAAAAAAGTCTTGAAATCCATATTTACTTTACACAACTGAAAAAACTAATAGTATTTATTTTATCCAGAGGGAGAAGTGGCTAAAAATTTAGTGTTTCATGATCAACAACAAAAAAATTTGTCCTTGGAAATTACCATAGTATTTATTGTCAGGCAAGTTACAATAGAGTTTTAGCTCTTCTCTTGATAAATTAATAAAACTGTTAGGTCAACATTGATCTAGATAGAAGATATTTCCTCCAAGTCTGAGAGTTTTTGAAGCTTCAATTCTACAATATTTCTGCATTAAAATATGTGGAGAATGCAAAGTGAATTTACTTGGCTGTGAGACTTCTACTTTTTAAATAACAAAGATTTCAGAAAGACTTAATCCCATAAAAACTTAAGAACAGGCTTGATTTTATGCATGTATGAAGTCAAACTTACCCTTCAAGTAGTGAGTTTCTAAAAGAAAAGCAACTTAACTGGCCAAAGATATAAAACACTGCTGACCTGCAGGCACTTAGTCCATGTAAAATATGTGTAGAATACATTATACAGGTATGTGACTGTGCAGTTCTTGTCTAATTGAGACTGAAAATAAACCATTATTTGGCTTTCATATTGAATGGATGTCAGAGAAAATCTACCCAGCCTTTAAGGCCTCATCAGCTCTGGGACTTCCTACCTGCCATTTTTCTCTTTCATCATGTACACCTTAATATTCAGTTTTTTACTTCTCCTGCTGGCATAGTCTGTCAGTCTGTCACCTTTTCTTTCTGAAACTGAATTTCATTGTCCCTTATACAACTGGCTCATAGAACACTAGACCTGCCTCTTTTTTTTTTTTTTTTTTTCCCTCTCAAAACTTTACAATGCCACAGCGCTTAAAATAGCAGCTGTGTAATTACGATTCAGAAGTGAGTTGGCAAGGCTGGAAGGTGCTTCCAAGATCCCATATATGAGCTGGGTCCATGCCATGATGCTCACTTTCCAGGTCTGATGTCACATATGCTGTGGGCTACCAGGGGGAATTAGGTACCCCAGCTCCCACAACCTCAGTCATGAAGATGCAGTAGCTCACTGTATGTCCAAGGAGGTTAGTTGTTGTTTTATTCGTTGTAATCTTCTAAAAATTAAAGACAAAAGAACCATGCCTTTTGTGACTTTTAAGCACTGTCAAGAGGATCTCAACATTAATTGGAACTTAATAACTAATCATAACAATTTATACAATCTAAATGTTATTCCTGTTCATTGATACTTTGAATTAATTTGTTTGGGGTATTTTGCAGTGCTTATGTCGTCTTCTCTATTCATTCTTAACACATCTGACACACTGCTGCATAAGTAGAAGCAAAAATGCCACTGAACCCTCACAAAAATCTTTGAAAGAAATAGATATGTGTTACAGAAGAAAGTCATATATCAGAAAGGAATTCAGCCTCTGCCTTGTGCAAAAAGCCAGCTAAAGACATCAAACTCAATGCCCATTTGACTTTACAATACTCTCCCAGTGAGTCACTGTCACAGTCAGAGTTTTCTTGTGGCAGGTTTTTTTTTTTTTTATTATTTTTTTTTTTTTTTTTTTTTTTTTCTCTATGAAAAAAATCTCTTTGGTGACTTTCAAGCCCAGATAAAGGAATGGGACACATCTCAGTGAACCTTTACCAGACACCTGCATGTAGGCAATTTGACCTATGAAGGGATGTAATGACCCTAAAGAATCATCAGCACTAAGTGGTAAAGTGGGAGAAACAAGACTTGATTTAGATACCATTTAAATAATTTATGATTTTTCTTTTGCTTTAGTCCAAATTCTTTCTTGATTAATGCTGTGAAAAGAGTGTCTCAAAATCTTCAGAATCATTCAGGTCCTTTTGCTTGATTCCCAGTTATTACAGTTGTGTTGTCACATTTATTTCCATAAAAAGTTGTGCTGTCATGAGAAAGGGAGCATTTGAAAACATCTATAATAAAATAAAATAAACTCTCTACATTTTACTTTTAAAATATCCTAAGTTTATAAGTTATACATACACTCTATAGACTATAGGTATAGCTAAATCTCCACAGAAACAGACTGGCTATACAAGAATATTTTTGCAACAAATGGAAGAAATGGAGGAGGAAACATACTGAAAATAAAAATACCTAGCTAAGGAGTGTCTCTGAGGTACTCTTGAGACACAAACTGTTGTCTTAATTCAAGATAGGCAGCAGAAATGAGTTGCTACTATGCAGAGAAGAAAGCCAGTTTCTTCTTTTCCCTTTCTTGTCGTAGAATGACCCTCAGACTCAAAATTCAGTAGGGTAGCCTTCCTTCTGCGTAACAGGTACAAATTGTGATGTCACTTGCTTGGATCACAGCAGATCATTCTGCTTTCAACTTCTGTGTGTCACAGACCTTGCAGCAAAACATCCCTTTTTATATGTTTAGATTAAAAATCCTGGAAAAGCATCAAGGATTCCCTCAGCAATGCTCTTTTCCTCAGTTTGTAAACAAAACCAAAGCCCAGACCCCTTTTCTCCATATCTCTGAAGCCTGCTCGAGGACTGACAGTTTTCTTCTTCCTTGATACCAGAAGCACCTCCAATGCAAAACACAAAAAAAGACTTCAGATGTGGTGATGCCTTTGAGTTGGCCACCACACATCCAGAGGGGGTTCAGATGGATGGGACAATTCAGCAAAACTGAGAGAGCTTTGACACATGTCATCAAAAACATTGTCATACCTGTGAATTTGTGATAGATGTAATTCATCATGATCCATTTTGCTGGAAACTGTGGTGGTTTGACAGTTTGTGTCAAGAGCTACCCTTCACATTGGTTATGTGAGTAACCTACACGAGATCTGAAAGCAGCCTGTCCCCAGAAAGGTTAACATATATTGGTAAACAGCCATCCATCAGTTTATGTTCATGTCTGGGGATAACTGGGATTTCACCAACAGCATATATTTCTTTTGATCTTGGTGCCACTGATAATTGCTGTTCTTTTTGTATCCATGCTGGGTTTCATGTGAATGCCAATGGTACATGTACTTCCACTATATTTATTAGTTCACCCTATGTTACCTGCTCCTGTATAAAGCTGGTACTGTCTGGCTGTCAGATTTAAAGTCAGGGATGACTAATGACTTCCCACAGCTAACTGTTAGAAAGACAGAAGCTTTTTTAATTGGGGCCTCCTGTCAGCTAAAACAAATGTCTCCTCTTCACTCTCTACTGGAAGGGTGTCATCCTGAACTCACTCATCCTATGAACAGTCCTGTCATCTTTATTGATTCAGGACCAAGTTTGATCCTTGTGGTGGCTGGGTTTCTAAGGCAGTGTATAATGTTTGACTTCCAGCATGCCAACATGGCACATCATGACTACTACAGAGATTCAGATATTTTTCCTTTCTTTCTTCAAGAGCATAGAAACAGTGTTTTTTCTGGCCTTCTTAAATAATCTGGTAAAAAATATAGTTCTTGCAATTTTCATTGTTCACTTTATTATTTTTTCCTTTTTAAGATACAAGAAAATCTAAAATTTTCACTTATACATCAAATCTAAAACTTCCAGTCCCTGCATGAAGTGTTAAGTCACTAAAATCCTGAAATATAATAGTCATGAATCCAACTAAGCACATATTTCGTGCCCTCTACATCGTGATTTTGGCTGAGTCACCATTGCAATTGTGACACCAAAGGTATGGACCAATGCCAGATAAAGCCAATGACTCCATATTTTTCAGTGTTAGTAGGGAATAGTCACTTTGCACCTTTGCCTCTGCAATGTCAAATCAGAAAGGCAGGGCCATACAGCTTTGTATGATGATGCATATGCAAGGAGCAATACTGTGACTTGATTACAATCTGCCAAATTAAAGAATTTATTTCAATTATAATTTTTAATTATATTTCTTTACTTCTTATCTATTGATTTTCCCCATGATTATGTCATTTCAATCACACCATTAAAATATGCACAATTAAAATATTTTTGTTCTAAGAATAAAAACATATAAGAAATATAAAACTATAACTACATTCATGCATAGTACATGAAGTAAATGTACTTGAATTGTAATACTGCATGGTCTAACTCAAAGAGGACACATAGGCTTTATATTACAAAGGCAGCTGAGCTGAAGACTTAAACCACTTATTTCAAAAGACTGAAATAGTCTGCCCCCTGAGAACCTTCGATACCACTTTCACCTTATGTACTGAGCCTTGTTTTATATTCTGTAGATGCCAATCTTCTCTCTATGTCTGCTTACTGATGTTCAGCCCTGCGGGTATGATCCTTCAGGTTTTTCTTTTTACTGAGATTTGGGAACCATATTCTAAAGTTCAGAAGGGTTATTGTAACCTTGGCCATATTTATGTTTGAATTAACTGTTTCAATGCTGTTTTTTCTGAGAGTAGACTTGTGTGAAGCAATTTTACCCAAGTAACATGTTGCCAGTTACTCAAAGCAGAAAATGCCCTTGAATTATCAAGGTGAGGATCATGAATGCAGGAGAAACTATAAAGAATGTGTTAACTGCATGAAGTTAATAGGTAATCAATCAAATATAGTAAAAAGTATCTAATTTCAATTAAATCAGTGTACAGGTACAAAGGGAAAATAGGTTTGTTCAAACACAATGATGAAGGTAATTTAAAACATCAACACCTAGAAAAAGCTATTGTGATCAGTTACAAAGTTGCTGTAGTGAAACCTAGTGCTTAAATATCAGTAGGATTAAATGTTCTAACAGATATATTCTTTCACTGCAGAATTAATGTGAATCCTGACTACTGGGGTTAGTCAAGGCCACGTGAGAGAAGTGCAAATTTAGTATCTGACAGACAGAGGAACTGCCACACCAAAACATCTGAAGGCATGTGCCTTAAAATTTGGAAGCTTAGATGTGTTGAACAGCTTTCTGTTCTTTCTCAGTAAGGTGGGGAGAACTTGATCCTCTTGTCATGAAGCAGTTCTGTGAGGATGGCAATGAAGGACTAATGGCACTCAAGTGGCTTAGTATGTATTTTCCCTAATACTCACCATTCATTCACTCAAGACAGTCTCATTTGCAGCTCCAGGTGCCTGTATTGCTTGGAATGAAATCAGTGCTAAGGTGACAAACCTGGTGTGCAGATGTGAGGACTGGGGGCAGGATGCAAATAGCTGTCTGGGTTAACTGGCATAAAGGCACACACAAGCCAGTACAGCCCACTTTCTGCCGACCTTTGTGTGCTTTGCAGCCCGATCTTATTCACACAACTCCTAAAAAGACCAGCTGAGCTACAGCCAACCAGAAATAAAGCCTCTACATGAGAGCACTTGTGCTGTCTCAATACTAGACTAAACAATCTGACACCCAATTGCAGTGTATGAGTGACAGAGTCAGGAAAATAAATCAAAGAGAAAAAATAAGGTCTTTGCCTCAAGCACTGTTAGAGGGGTAGATTATTGCTTTGCATCCAATGCCAAAGATGTGAGTATATATCTTATTTTTTAAATATTGCACAGCAATTCCTCTCCTTTCCCTAAAAATCTGCCTGCTGGTTAATTTCATAGATATCAACTGAAAGGCAGAGTTGCCAACTCCATGTAACCCACCCCAAACCTAACAGCTGTACTTGTGCACATGCAGCATCAAGCCATCTGTGCAATGTAGCACAAAGCACTTACTTGACTTAGTAAAGGACAAGAGAGAAAGGCTTTAGAACTGTTAAGAAACCTTTCTTCTGAGGAGTGTTTTGGCCAACTTATGCCTTGTTTCCTGGGAAGCGTGCAGAAGCGGGTGTTTTGGAAGAGCCCGAGGAAGTCTGGCTGAGCGGAATAGCAGTCCTTCTGTGGGCTTGCGGTGTGTGCACACCACTGTTGGTGGAACAAATGGTAGCCATATGCTTCCTCCTGCTAGCTAGCTAGGCATATGTGACCACTGCCCTCCTTATACCAGCTCCTCTGTGTTACCACTCAAAATTCCAGCACCCCAGGAAGGACCGATCTTGTTGATGTGATCTTTGCCAGGACCCACACCTAGGAGCAAGGAAGACATGGCAAAAGCATATTCCCTCTCCTTTAGTGGCTGACTTCAATCTGGCTAATTTGCCTTTGTGAGAGGATTGAGTGGGGGGTTGTTCTTTTTCTTCTTCCCTGGTGTCTGTGAATTAGAATGGAGACAGAATGATTCAGCAATCACTAGGGTGACAGTCAAGTTTGATGGATATATCAATATTTTCATTTAAGGTTTTTTTGTTGTTTTGTTTTGTTAAAGAAATAATGCAGCTCAAACACCTGACTTCCCAAAAACATGCTGATTTTAATTTATTATGCTTTTTCTGGTATATCTCTTGACTTCCGTTTGGTTAGTTACCTGTTGTGATACTGGCAAATGAGAACAGTATCCAGACTGCAGTGTCACCAGTTCACTCTGGGCATGGGATGTGATAGTTCATATTCTGTGCAAAGTGTCAGTTTCAAGTACCTTGAAATGAAGTTAATAAAATTATACAAAGAATTAATTGCCCAAGAAGCTTGGGCTCAAGTCGTGCTTCCATCAAGGTTTTGAATAATGTACTCTACAGGTTGGGAAAGAAAAAGGACCCCAATTCAGCCAGTTTTGTATTCCTTCTCTAAATAGAAATCTCTTGTAGGAGTGAAATCTGGACTATTTTTTACATTATCTTAAATATTTGAGACTATGTGCTTCATTCAGGGATGATTCTAATTAAAACATGTATACAGCCCTGGGGTAACAATTCATTCAAAGCATTTTGCATTTAAGTCTTTCAAAAACAGTTGATGTCTTTGAAAATAATGAAGTAAAGTCTAATATATAACAACACTTGTGGCTTCACCACCGAAAACAGGTATTGCAGGAATATTCCATTTCCAGTCACATGACAGTTGAAGCAAAACTTGCTGGATGGGATCAAAATTCTTAGGGAAACTGGCAATGTATTTTTTAGCTACAGGGAAGAAGTGAATCAATAAAGTATATTTCAAACTGCAACTGAGATGTACACAGGTGCTCTCTGTCAGCTGGTGTTTTTGTTGGTGGAGTAAAAGGTTGATAGGATTAACAGAAAAATAAGTCATAAGTCATGTTAAAATGAGTTCAAACAGATATCTGTAAGAAAATAAAATCCATGGTGGACCTTTCTCATTAAAGCTTGAATGAACATTGTGGACTGCTATATTTTATGTATTTTTTTCAGTAAATTGACTAAAACCCCTTAAGTAGAGTGGAGTTTCAGTCACAAGGAACTCTTGATTTGCTTCTGCATTTCAGTGGAGCCTGTCCTGCAAGGCAGTTACTGCTCAGGTTGTTATTAAAGTCACGGTTCATAAACCATGAAGATAGGCATAAATGCTCCCACCACTGAAATGCATAAATGAGCTTGAATTTTCTCTGAAATCAGATGCAGTTCAGATGTTGAACAGTTATTTCAATGGGAAGGAGAGTTTTAATTTCTTCAGTAAATGAAATTAAGAGATCTAATGCTTGATTGGCAAGTGTGTAGGTGGATCTGATGACTAAAAAGTAGGAAACCCTCTTGAACAGACAGGAAAAAAGTGGGAAATGATACTTCAAAATATTTTGGCATTAGAGACAGTTAGAGATTACTCTCTAATATGGATTTCATATGTGAAATTATGAGGCTAATGAAAAGTAGTCTTCTCATACTTTATGCAAAGATACCTTTTACGATGTACAAAGATCTTGGAGTATTTTGAAAAAATTTCAAACCTGTGAAATGGGCATATTTATGCTTCTTTTATGCAACTCCCAGAGGACTATTAAAGGAGCAGGGTTATGTTGTTCTTCACGCAGTGCAAACTAATAAGAAAACTACATGTTTCAGAGTAAGTATGGTCTAGGTATGTATCTAAATCAATACATAAACAGGATGGAGCCAAAAAAAAGGAGTAATAAGAGAATTTGGAGATTTGGCTGGAATTATATTATGTTGGAAAGCAAAGCAGCAGTTAGTGCTAGTGGGAATTCTGAAGGTGGCTGGAGCAGAACGTACGGGTGGATTCAACTGGACATGAGGATTGCAGCAATGACATAATAGACGTTTATGTCTCCCATATTCAGGTGTGACTGAAGCTGAGATTTCACTGGTATGGACTTCCACTTTGAATTGAACTCCTATCACATTATCTTTTGAACCTTCATAGAGAGTATAGTTGCTTTCTCATCAGAGACTTATGACTACCCTTTTACTCAAGGGTATCTGGAAAAAAGCAGATATTTTCCTGATGGAGGTTTGCCTCCTGGCATCTTGTCCAGTTTTGTCTCAATGTGACTGAACAGACTAAACTTCTATGTTGTAATCAACAAAACATGCTAGACAATTAGTAGACATTTATTTTATCTGGAATTTTACACATCTTCTCTCATAGAGTAGAGTTTGTGCTTCTTATAATCAGACAAATATTGGGCCTAAAAGGAAACCAGCAGCAATCTGGTGCTTTAACAGGAGAGAAAGGAAGGTTGAAAATTAATTTTGAACCAGCCTCACATGAAATGTTTGGTTGCGCTCAGAAGCAGGTGTTTCGATATAAGTTGATTCAATCTACAGTGAAACAGCTTGCTTTTTCTAAGTAGAAAATTTGAAATGTTTTGTTAGAACTGATTTTTTTTTAGGAAACAGTCCTATGAATATTTTATTTTATGCTGCAAAAGCATTCATACAAAAAAATTACCAGACAGCTCTGCCATAGTTCTTACTAGATTTAGTAGTATTTGTATTATATTTTGTTAAGTAAATACACAGGCCTTTGTAGATTTTGTCTTTTTCTAACCTTTACAGCTAAATTTTAACAGTGAAAGTTAGAAACTGAAGATCAAGTATCTGTTCAGTACATTGAATTTCATATACATTATATGTGGAAACTATTATGTTCCAAGAATTTTCTCTCTTCTCTTGTCTGAGCTTTTGATAATCTTCTGAAAAGATTTGGGGGCTCTATCTTTCTGCCATTTCTAGGAGGAATGAGAGCTAATACGATGGATTGATCTTGAGAACAAAGTTAGAAGATTAAGAAAACAGGTAACAGACTTAGCCAACCCCTCTCTTTGCCTCAAGAAGCCACTTTGCCTCAAGCAGCCACTTTACAGACCATTGCAAACTCACTCATAATCTATAAAATGCAGATATCCATCACTTTTACTAGGTAGTGTTTGTACCAATAGCTGGGATAAAATGAGATTACACGTTGGTTGCTGATTTCTCACTGTATGTGCACAGCCATAAGAGCAGTTAGAGGAGCTCTGTGGGGTAAAACATTCACACACACACAGACCCACGAGACCTTATTAAACTTAATAATTCAGAAATGCTATGAGCAGTTATATGAAAAATTAGAGCCTGGCATCATGCACAGATGAACAGATATTTCTCTATTCTTTCAACTTCTCTCTGTGATCTGCATGGGAGACGGAAGGTTTCTTCAATCTCCCTGAAGTTATGAAAGAAAAAGCAAAAAGATGAACTAATTTAAAATCTACCCCTAGGGAAAGTTCTTGGCCCTGGTAGGTTTAAAGATTTATATAAAATCTTTTCCTTAGTTTTCTTCATACGTTTACTTGACATGCTCTTTTCCTTGAGGGATACAGGTGCATTCACTTCTGCCACTCCTGGTGCACACATTTAATTGTACAGATTACAGAAATAACATCTCCTGTAAACTGATTTTATTCATCCATGATGATAACAAACCTGCAAAAAAGTTCAAGCTTGGTCAATACTACATGAGCTAAGAAGTTATGATCTTGACCAGAGTGTTGATTTTCACAATTAGCTGTGCTGAGCACTGCATTCCCAAATGGTGGATGCCCCATTGCATTTATCAGAGCCTGCAATGGTTTGAGCTGGAGAAAAGGAGGTTTGGGCAAAACTGCATCACCCTCTACAACTACCTGAAAGGAGGATGTAGCAAAATGGTGGTCTGCCTCTTCTCCCAGGAAACAAGAGAGAAGATTACAGGACTCAAGCTGTTCAAGGGGAAATTCAAATTGGACATTAGGAGGAATTTCTTCATGGAATGAGTTGTGAAACATTGGAATGGATTGTCCAGGGAGGTGGTGGAGTCTCTATCCCTGGAGGGGTTCAAGAAATGACTGGATGTGCCTCTTAGTGCCGTGGTTTATTTGACAAAGTGGATGTCAGACTCAACGATCTCAGAGGTCTTCTCCAACCAAATAGATTCTGTGACTTTGTGGTTCTGGGCTCAATGTTTGCTCTGGTAGGAACAGCTGGTAGGAACATTGCCTTCTCAGTGCTGAGATGAGTAGGTGTATTATCTTCTCTGCAAAGGGAGGTATGTCAGTTCAACTACAAACAGTTATGCAGTAGTATAAGAAGAATGATGCCCCCCAAAAGTATCCAGTTTGTAGTACTTTGGGAATCAGATGAGGACTTTGATACATCCAAAGTCTGAGGGAAACCTAAGGAAAAATGTATTTGATATTTTATGATATTTAAATCCTAGGATCTATTTTCCTAAGAACAGCTATATGTTGTAATGATTTTAATTTTACAAACTCACTGGAAAAGTGATTTTGCATTTTACGGCTTCTATTTGTCTTCTCAATCATATATTTTACAGATTAAAATAAGAACAGGAGACTGATATTTGTGCAGGCAGGGAATATTACAAGGTCCTTCTTTACACAAATAGATTAGAGACAAATCTTAAAAGCTCAGTCAACTCTAGTAGCAATTTTAATTCTCCTCCTAATAGCTTATGATAAATACTTCTGAAAAATGAACTCTAATGTACTTCATCTGAGTGCTTCAGAGTTGGGAGATTTTAGTGTCAGATACTAAAGAGGGTCCATAAAATTACATTTACAAAACAAGTAAAGTATGTAAGTGAGTTCTTTGTGAGGTAAAGGCACTGCAGCTTTGACATATGGAAAGTGAGATTTCTAGTAAGTGCTATTTGGAGTGATGATCCTATTAACAAGCCCATAACTTTATAACAAGTTGTATGGTATGAAAAGTCACATTTCACTAAATCAGACAGTGTGCACTTGTTTGCTTTTAATCAGTTTGTAAGGAGCCTGCAATCTCTGCATTAACTGTGTAAATTAGGGAATGCTACAACAGTGTTTGAACAAAAAGTTTTCAGGATTTTCCAAGGTGCATCTGTTACTTCAATTAACAGTAAACATGTGCCCTTGCATTGTGTTCCAACAGATATTCCTATTGAATGAGTTACTTTGCTGATAAAGTGAGATTTTTATTTTAGAAAATAAATTTTAACAGAAGATACCATGTAGATTTACTAATGACTTAACTATTCAAAACCACATCCTGGATAAATTCCAATTTGAGTAATATAGTTGCTGCTTAGTTAAAGTTAACCTATCTTTATAATTAGATACACTGGGATACTCCAGTGGAACAACTTGAGGTCAGTTGGAATTATATTAATTTATATCAATGAGGATCTGGCTCAATACTTTTCTTCACTTCTTGCCCTAGGATCCCACTAGGGAGGCTATTAATAGAATGGGAACATCACAAGAGAAAGGAAATGAGGAAAGGGGATATTGGATAAGTCTTTAAAAATAAATTTAATCCAATCAAGACTACAGAAAGTGTCAGAAATGAAATTCTAGTCAAGCAGTTATTGCATACACTCACTGTGGGACAAAGTTCTTCATTTTTCACAGTAGCACTTTCTGTGTTCAGCTTTTCCCTGTGTTTCTGGCAGTTGATGTATTATGCTTACAGTGCATCATTCAGGTAAATTCTTTCCCATTATTTTTATGTATTCTGTTGTCCATCCATCTGGATTGATCTGCATCCCCTCTTAGAGTCTGGGTCAGTGGACCAGGAAGCTCATTTAGTCCCATGCTTGTGTGGCATCAAGTGAACACACTATGAGACAGGGCACAACAAGCAAAGCCACAGCAATGTTCGTCAGTGCTTAGGGCAGACCCTGCTCCTCTGGGCTTGTTTCACCACCTGCTGAAAACCTCTCACAACCTTCCAGTCCCTACTGCTGGAGCAGGAGAGGAGACAATGAGGTTTGGGGGACTTTTCCCCTCTTTAGGGTTGTCTCACTCTGCTGTGTCTTTGAACACACCCATGTACATGCACACAGAAACTCAAATTACACCTGGATTCTCTGAATTATTTGAAAAAGCATTAGGAAACAATGGAACATGACTTAAGTCATTGCTTGCTTGCTTGAAGTAGGTCTTAGACCTGCTACCACATTGGCTTCCTCCAAGTCTGTAATGGCTCGTGGAGAAGGAGAGTGGGCACTCCCAGCTTGATTTTCAGCTGGTCAAAAGTGCCAGCAAGCCTTGTTCAAAACATGCCTTTATGTCTCATGTACATAAATGTAAAATCTTTGTTGTTTCTATCTGTCAAAGTCCAAATAATACCATTGACTCTAATGACAATAAAGTTTTTTAAATACAACTTTCTGTCTAAATATCAGTATAATACTTCAATGACTTAATTTAAGTGTATTTACTACAGGATTTATTTTCAGTCAGAAATACAATCTACAGAGAGAAGACACTGTATGGCTTTCATTTGCATTTGTTTTATATTTGGAGTATTTGATGTCAGATATAAATCTGTGCATATGTGCTGGTAAATACTGTCATTACTTTTTAAAAGGGGAAATATTTACAGGAGTGTACTTAAAAACAGAGTTATTGTATCACATCTTCAATCAAAGCTATGGACACTAATACTGCTTTTAGAATGACTTCTTTGTTTGTGCTATATATAATTTTTATGCATTGTTATCTGGCAATGGACATGATGTTAATGACAATATACTTTCCATTAGGCAAGCAGTACGCTTGGATCTAGCCTGATTTATAAAACAACAACACAACAACACTAGTTAGGACATTGTATTCTACTTGCCAGATGGTTAACTCCCATGGGTTAATGAGTATTCCCAAATTCTAGATGATTTAAGATGTCCTGCGGATATTTCCTTAGGTACGAGGATTGCTGGCTGTTAATTTACATGTGTACTGTATTTTTCCTCTCCCTCTATTGGTCTCATGAGGATTCTGAATTTCTTTTTCTCCATAAAATGCTAATAAGCCATATTTAACATCTTCCCCTTTTGCTGCTCTGACCATCAAAACATTGTTTTCAGATTTCAAACAGTTCATCTATTAGACCAAATTAGTTTCTCACAAAGAAACAGGAACTGGAAATTTTTATATATATACAGATACACTCACTCACTCTGAAACACATACACATATACATACATGTGTGTATATATATATACACATACATGTATATATATACATAATACACACACACTTTCCTTCTCACCTTGTGCATACTATTTTCAAAAGTGCATTTTGCTGGAATTTTTCAGTACTTCAACACAAGAAAATAGTTGAGCATATTAACAAAATTTTAGCAAACTCTAAAAGTCTAAACTATTGATTAGTCTGGAATAAATCTGCACTCTCTTTTATACCAAAGAAATAGTCTATGTTTGTGTGTCACAGAGGATTGTTATCATTCTTGACAGCTGAAATCCTGAAAATAATTTCTCTATAATGGTATTACTTCTGACTCTGCCTAATTGGCACAGATTCACCTTGAGAGAGAGGAGTTTTAGAAACAACATGAAAAGCATTCATCTAGAGGGAAAAGGCATGACTTAAGGACAGTTGTTTTATTCTTGCACATGAGGAAAAAACCCAGGTGAGTGGAAATTGCAGGGAAGTGTGTCAGAATTTCAGTGTTAACTGAAATGGAGATAGGGCAAGCTGTTTTATCAACATAACTGGCCATCAGCCTTATTCTGGTTTCCAGCTCCTTTGTATTATCAGGTCACCTTATACCCCTCATGTACATTCAAAAAATGCAGAGGATTAGGTACTAGGAAAGCTGAGGAGGGATGGTTGGCAAATGAAAAGAGAGAGCAGGGAATGAGGAACAGCTCTTTTGTACAGAAATATAGATGCTGATGTTGTGAAATAGCACACAGTTTTGTTCCTTCTGGCATCAGTTGCTGGCATCATTTTGTGGAAGATACTCCAAGATTTTGTGGAAGATTCTCTAATGGAAAGCTCTTTTCTGATTCTCTTTTACCCATGTATAGGACACATGTTCCCTTTTACCTCTATAGAGGTTGAATCTTCATTTTAAAGAACTGTATTAAACTCTTAAGATAAACAATATCCTGAGGCAACAAGTTGCGCAAGGTCAGCACGTGTTGTATAAATAGCTTTTTCATTTAGGTAAAATGCTTTTTCTCTACAACTTTTTAGCTCTTTTCTAATTTTTGTTCCAATATTATTTTAATTTTTCCAATTCACTCCTCAGAGCATTTTATTTGTCTTTTTAAATCCACTAATTTTCTGTACGTAGCTCATAACCTTTTTTGTACGTCTCCTCAAACCTGAGTGTGCAATGCTGTTCAAGCCTTGCATGTTGCTGTTGTTTCTACCACTCACAGCAGCAAAAACAAACCTGGTATTTACAGAAGACTCTCCACCCTCTTAGAGATATTCATTGACTTCTGGATTATTTCTATCACTTCTTCCACTTAGAATGGCAAAAGTTCAAAATGAGATCTAATATGAGGGAAAACCATCACAACTGCAAAGAAAAAGAATGCCTACTTTGTGGCATTCTAAGTGCATATTCTCCTCTTTTTGTTTTTCTACTATAACTGTACTAAACCAGAAAGTTTTCCTTGGACTATTCATTTAAACTTTTTTTTCCCCTCTGAGTCACCCCAGTTAATTTCAAAACCAGCGTTGTGAATGAAGTAGATGATTTCTTCCGAAGTAGATGATTTCTTCCCATCAGCATCACTTGATGAGAATTCTGTTTCCCTACAGTAAAACTGAGGTACCTGGAAATACCATCCAAGTATTTCAACAGCACATAAACCAAAAGTGCAGAGCCATTAGAAAATGAGAAATGCAGCTGACCTTCATTTATATACCATTTCAAACAGAGACATCTCCAAGTTTGGATTCACTACTGAAGTGACTGGTTGTTGTTCAGAAAATCTGTTATCCTATCTTAGCTCTCCAACTTGGTTTTCAAGCTGGGATAATGTGAAAGGGACCCAGTGAGCATAATGAGGGACCCAGGGACACAGTAAGGATAATGTGAGCAGGGACCCTGCCCTGCTCAAAGGAGGAAGGGGCAGGCAGGGTAAGTTGCCATTCCATCCTCTCCACCTCCTGAAGCATATCAGTAATCTGAGTCAAAGACAAGGAGGGTTCAAGACAGAGAAAATGGAGGCACTTCTGCCCTGCTGCCCGTGACAATCTGTGAGCAGAATGCTGGCATGCACAAGGTACTGAACCACCCAGAGTGCACTGTGTGCCTGCATCCACACCAGCAGGGTCAAGAACCTGCAAGACACCTTTCATCTGCCTTCTACCCCAGTTTGAAAAGCCTGCTTCTCTGCCTGTGAAAGCCTTATTTCCAGACCTGGCTAAAAAGATCACAATCCATGACTTGAAGATTTACCTCTGCAGCTAGTTAATACCATGATGATACACTCTATGGAAAGCCCTTCTGAGGCTAGAGATCAGTCTCAGATAACTGCACAGACCCCTAGAAGAGCTGAGACAGGTAAACAGTGTTCACTCTCCAGGTTTGTGCATTTCACTCTTACCAGTCTCCTTGACTCATTGTTTGCTTCATTAGGAGCACTGCCTCGTGTCTTCAAAGCGCACATTAAAATGGCAGCTCATGCTCCATGAACCTGTTTGGAGACCTAAAATCCTGGATGCTGTACATGGGTGTGATGTCATGAACTGAGGTCACAGCCACCATGACCAAACACAGTTATGGGACAACATCAAAACAGAAATACACAGCTGTATTGTCAGCAAAAAGCCTGAGGTCCTATACTGACAAACCACCAGCACTACAGAGACTTTGTTTACAAACCTGCCCCTTCTGCCTCAGCTTTTTTACATATCCACAAATACTGCCAGGTCTGATCCCAGGGAAATAACTCTCTCACAGTTGTGGTGGGAGGTAACTGTGGACGCCTTATTACCTCTTCTCTGGGAACAAATAGGCTGAATGTTGTTGGTTCCTGACAAGGAACACCCTGACTGGTTTCTTACTGACAGGACAGATGGCAACAGGAAGATGGAGAAGCCTGCTCAGAGCTCCTTAATTCACAGACCCCTGGTAACCAGATAAGACATGAAAGCATAAATGTAGCCTTTTTTCTGCTCATTGAGTAAGTTTTCAAGCTTAATCTCTTAACACCAAAAACATTAAAAAATCCTGACATGAATCTCATCACAAAGGCATCTAATTCTATTCTTGTGTACAAAATCTAATACAGTTAAGAAACCTATAGTATAATGGGCAAAGAAATAAGCAGCAAACAAGAAAAGTATAGACTGAGTGAGCCAATACGTGGAAAGAGTTACGGGCTGAATGCCCATCTATGGAAATTAAATCAGCATGGACTGAATGCAGCTCTGCCACCCAAACAGAGCATTATAGGATGCCAGCTGCATCTGCTTCCCCTCCTAGTTATTCCTATTTTTGAGCATAAACCAAGCTCTTAGGGAGTAACTTGTAATAGCATACCCAAATAAGCAATGCTGTGAGAGGTGTTGTAAACCTTTAAATTGCCATTAGCTAATCAAAATCATTGTTCAGTGACCATTATATTTTATTAAATGACCACTGAATCAGAAGTTCTTACTGATTTTCAATTACAA
Organism: Zosterops lateralis; assembly: GCF_965231275.1. Lineage (NCBI taxonomy): Eukaryota > Metazoa > Chordata > Aves > Passeriformes > Zosteropidae > Zosterops > Zosterops lateralis. Next base: position 131,122,985 of record NC_139762.1, read on the forward strand.
TGTAGAATAATTTCCAAGACTCAATAGCACCCATTAGCAGCACTGGGACCACTGAAACCTCCGTTACCAGGACGAAATTCAGTGCTTAAGAAGCTAAGTTAATTTCTTCTTGTAGATGACTATTTCTAGCCAGGCACACTTCCAAAAAGTTTTCCTGGCAGTTACTAATATATTCGCATACAAGTGTGTGACCCTCCTCTTCTACTTTCAAGAAATTCCATCTCTTCTGTTTGAGAAGAAGTGAAGGGGAGCAGCACAAAATGTGCACATGGAAGGGCAGAACTTCTTCCTCTGTGAATGGATAATACCAGAGGCACGGAGGGTTACAACACCTCCCACCTTGAAGGGGATACTTCCCTGGCACAGGAGCACCTCAAGAAATAAAACACTTTTCGAGAGATTGAGCCATGACATATTAAATCTGCTATGTAATGTGAAAATACCTTTCAACTTCTATAATTAAAAAGGTAACAGTAACAAACATTTGTGGGGTTTTCCTGCAGTGATAGAGGAGAGATATTTTGTGATTTGCATAACTATGGGGAGCATCTTTACATAAGACTAAAACACATTCTATGTGTATGTGTGCTCCTGCAGAGAAATCTCTTTTCACTTAGTATACTGCTGAAGGTAAAATAATGAATAGCCAGGTAGCAATGAGTTAATTCTCCCAAAGGAAATAGAAGCACGTAGTTAAATACTACATCACAAATTACCATTTTTATGTCACCACCTCACCATGACTTTAGCACTAACCCATCTCTATCTTCATACTCTCATTAGGATATAATGCATATTCATGGTCCTGATTATATAGCCACTTTCTTGACTTGTTTTAATTGTGCATAAAGACATTGTGACAGGAGACCTGACCTTTTCAAGATCATTTTCTCTCCATTACTTTTCACAAAGCTATTAACTTGTCGCCTTCCATAAGATTGCAATAATTTATTTCCCATTAATAAAAAATTTCTGGTGCCATGCAAATTAAAATTTATTCAGCAAATAGAATTCTTAGGATTATTTTCTAATGGCTTTATATACTTCCAGCTTAGGAAGAAAAATAATATTAATGGATACAGGCTGAGTGGATAATTGCATACATTGGAGAAAAATGAATATACAACTGGTACTGTGGCTTACTGCACACCAATTACCCAGAAGAGTTCCTTTACTCCCTTTTTCAATAAATATATTAAATAATTTATTGGGGATATCATTATAATCTTTAAATTACTCCCATTATATAAAGGGCTTAGCAACCTGATGCACAAACAACAAATGTTGGTGTTAGAAAGCCCACACTAAGTAAAAGTGTTTGTAAGTGTAAATGAAACTAAGGGGAGGAGTAACTTTGACAAAGTTGCAATAGAACTGCAATAGAATTAGAGAAGGGTTTCATGGTGAAGTGGTAGACAGAGTTTGCATTTCTCAACATTTTTCCAATAGGAATGAATTATGCTGAAATTGCAGGACATGTTAATGATGTAAAGGATTAGGTTTTTCAATCTTGTGCACTAGATAAAAATCCTAATATAATAGGAAAACCAGTGCATCATAATTCAGCAGGATTTATTCCCTTTTATTACAGCTGAAAGTATGATATGCCCATAAACTTATTTACATAAGTTCCTGTTGGGGAAAATAGCTTACACACATTTCAAGCTATGTATTAGTGACATACAATAACTACTGCACAAACAGATATTTCAGTGTTTAGAGGCTGGCACAAAAACTGCAAACCATGTAACAGCAGCTAGTTCAAGTCCCTGACCATCTACATGGGAGTGATGATGTTAAAATTCAGTTACATCGTGTTGGAAGGTTTCAAGGCTGTAGAAAAAAGAAGCCATTAAACTTCCTACTACAAAGTCACAGAGAAGTGAACTGAAAGAGGAACCCTTGGTTACCTGCTCCCTCTGCCAAACAACTCAAAGCAGCTCCCACTCCACCTCAGTACAACTTTAAACTCTTGCTTAGAAATCTTTAAAAAACTGCTATATGTGCTATGCATTGGGTAGTTTGGCTAAATGTAGGACAGGAATGTGTTTAATTCATTTGCAAGTTGGATTCTGATAGGAAAATATGGCGAGTTGCATGAAAAGACATGAAAGGAGAAAGGAAAAGGTTGGGGAGGGAAAGCAAGATAGAGTATAAACCACTGCAAGAACAAGCCCTGAAAGAAAGAGCTCTAAATGCCCTTCTAAATGTTCTTCTGCCTGCAAGTTCATGGTAAGGATTAAGTGATTAAACTATGCAATGTTCCCAGCCCTTTAAATATGGAAAACCATATGGACCCCACCTTAAATGCTGCCTTAAAAGAATCAAATTGCAAATCATTACAAAAAATCCAATTAAATTTTGTGGTTTATCTAAATGCAAGGAAAAAAATCAGAAAATTTGCTCTTTTTTTTTTTTCAGTTGGCTTATACTTGTTCAAGTCCCACATTCTCTTTTCTTGTCTTAATGTAACTAAATGGGTTTTTTAGCCCATACTCATGGTTTATCCCAGAGCATAGGTGTTCTGACACACTTAAAATTCACAGTCAGAATTAATTTAGACATTTTATACTCTTGCAAATCTCCTAAGGAAGTGTTCATAGTGTAACATGAATGGCAAGCATCCAGTAATAGAAAAAGCATTCAAATCTATCTCAGCTTTATCAAATCTATTCCTTTCCTCACACAAATTACTTTCACAAGTCCACAGTGGTCATTACTGATCCCTGAATACTTACCAACAGTAATCAGAGTGATGTGCATAAGCACTGCAGAAAATTAATTACAGCTTGTCTTTCATAGGATTGATGCCTCTTTCTTATTAGTAGGGTCTCAGTACCTTTTACTTTAGAAGGTGAGAAAGAATGGTTTAAATGTGCAAACTAGTGAAAGTTGAATAATAGGACAAGGTAATTTCTAGTGAAAAAGTTATTGTAACCTTCTCTGTTAATAGGTCTTTGCTAATAAGGACCAGATTTGTACAGATGTTGAAGGTGTCTAGAAAGAGTTGGCATTTCCTCGTGCAATTGCCTGCATGTAGCTGCAAGATCTATCATGAAACAGTTATATTAGGGATTTCAGTGGAACTTGGAATAATTTAATTGGCAATTTAGGCTGTGTTTGTATTTGAAAAATTACAGATTTGGGACTCTGGGAGAAAGGGCTGGCCACAAAACGATGTTTTGCTTCATGAAAAAAGATGAGTGAATGTGAACATTTTTGTTTGCTTTCACAAAACAATGTAAGGGATTCTCAAAAAGCCTTAAGTCAAATATCGAAATATTTATTTTAGTGAAAAAAACCCAAACCAACAAAAACTCCAAACTGTTTACACAGAGGATTTTTTCCATTTCACTTTTGTAGGAAAAAACCCAATTTTTTCAAAAGCATTTGTTATTTATATCATACACCACATTCCACTGACCCATGCTGTCTTCTGCTAGCATTTAAAGCAACAAAACACTCTGGACCATGTTTCTATTTGGGGCAACTTTGCAACAGTGTTGAAATAAACAGAGATACACTGGGGGATTAGCTGGGTCTGGTTTGCCTGCCACAAACCCAACAGTTTAATTTTCCAATAGTCAACAGTACTCTACATTTATTACAAGAATACAGCCCTTACTAAATCATTGCCTCACTTGTGTTTCCCCACATTGATGCTCACTTACCAATAAACTGAGCTCTGCAGCATTGCAAAGATCTTCATCTCTTGGCCTAATTCAATGGTCTAAGCAGATGTGGAAAGTACCTGTTTCACAAAGCAATGTGATGTAAAGGTGGGGCTTTGCTCCCATTCACTTTGCAGATGGGGATGTTCTGCACGCCTCCCACACATCTCCATCCAAATGCACAATATTTTATCTTTCACAACAGGAACCTTCTGTTCACAGATATGTCAACATTCCTGAGAATATTTCTGAATTTTGCAGGATGGGACTTTACCTGAATATCAGATAGATTGTACTGTGACAGTGATACAATACAGAGAGGAAACTCAGCTGTCCCTTAAGCCCTAATATTCTATGTGGTTATCAAATGTAAGAACTTAGGAATCATTGCTGCTTATTAACATGAGTATGAGTTTCAGTGTTTACTTTGACGAGCCAAGATTTATCCGAGTCTTTATTTTTCAGCAAATAATTTATATGCACATTTTACATCTAGCTATGTAGCAAGATATGGCCTCTTACATACAAAGCTGATGTTATTTTCTCATTTGTTATGAAGTAGAAGTTCATAGCTGTGCATGATAATATGCCAAATCTTTATGTTGCCGCCGTTCAATTTTTGCAAAAATACAAATATACACTTTAAAAAAAAAACAAAGTGGCACACATAACTGTAGAACTGATGCAGACAATATCTTTTATAATGTTCTGATGCACCATATCAAAGACTTGTCATTAAAAGCAAGCATACTATCAAGTGAGAAAGTAGACTTACATTGCAATTATTTTCCTATTAGCTGCTGCCCATTGCTCCTGACAGATATAAATTAGATCTCGCCAGGTTGCCTACAGATTAATGAGTTCCAAAACTGGCATTTAATTGTTTGGGAGTAAGAGGCAGAAAAGGAAGGTATCTGCAAAGAAATCTTTATCCACCTGTGATTAGAAGATATTCTCCTTTCTTTCTGCTTTTCCTTTCTCCCCCGGCATCGCTTGGGTGATAACTGACACTTCTATCAGAGGATTCCTTTCGACGCAGCAGAAACTTGCAGCTGAGGCAAGGCCAGAATTAATAATCTGCGTGAGCAAACACACAGCTGCTGTTTGTGGAGAGAGATTCTATTAACGAACAGTGAATTCTCATAATTAGCTGAGCGGTTTCTGCAGCTGCCTGCCTGACCCCAGACTACACAAATTGTGGGTGGTGTTCAGCCTCTAAATCAATCTTACCTAATTACTAAAAGCATGTTCCTCCAGTCCTAATGACTGGGGGGGTGCAGGGGGTGGGTATGGGGAGGAATAGACATTTCCTTACCCATTCAAATGTTCCTCTTATTAGATTCTCCTTTGTGCCTAAATTCGTATTTTTTCTATTAGCATTTCTAAGGGTATACAGGTGTGGTTACAAATCAGAAGCACAGAAGTATAATTCATGTCCTACAACCATGTGCCAGTGTGTGTCTGCTTTGCAAACAGTAGCAAAATGTGTGCTTGTTGGAAGCATCTGCCTTGCTTCAATTCACAAAACATAATTTAAAACACACATGTCTGTCTGGATTCAAAGCCTTTTCTCTGCCCTACTTCCCTCCCCACCCCCAACCCCCCCCAAATTAATGTTACAAAAAATGGAAAATCATGAATGGTTGTGCCTTCGTCTGGTCTGAAGCACGGCTACTACTGTCTTGCCACGTGGCGCCCCAGAAGACAAGTGCATTTGTCACCCGGGAGAGAAGGGATGACTGTCCCTGACAGCCGCTGCTCAGCCAGGAGCTTTGTCTTCCCCAGCCAAAGGGCTCACCTGCCCGGTGGTGGGCAAACCTGGGGCACCTCCACTGAGACACTGCATCGTCACTCCTCTGCAGCTTTTATTTCTGCTGGGGGAAATGTTAGTTTGTATTCCCAACTAAATTAGATAGGTATGTTATGACCAATTCTCCCTAAAAAAATCAGTCTCCAGAATAAAATCGCTTTCCCATCCCCTATCCTTTGTCTGATTATGTGCCCTCATAAGCAAAGGATCCCTTTGTCACTTGTCTGACACCGCTGGGCTTGCTACAGCTCCTCCCTGATGGTAAAATACACCACTGATGCCTGCAGCTTCTTGGGAGTCCCAGGTTTTCAGCTTCTCTTTTGATGCCCTTTTATGGATTTGACTTGTTATCTATTTCTTCCGTCAGAACTGGCAGCACCCAGAAGACCCAAGTTTTGGGCTCCTTTTTTATTTTAGCTCAAAATTGGATGCGGGGCAAGTCATTAAGGGCCTGGGAATGAGCTGGCTGAGTCTGATTCAGTGTTGACCTAGGCAGTAATTGGATATGGTTAATGTGAAATCAGACATTTGGTGTAATTTTGAGATTAATTAATTTAGGAATGAATGCATAGACAGCAACTTTGAGTGAAGCTTTAAGAATGACTGGAAATATTAAATCTCAGGAGTTTCATGTAGAGATCCAAATATTACAGAGATACACATATTACCAGCTTTCTTAGAAGAATTTTTAAGAGAGCAGCATCTCCCAAATTATTTTATACATATTTAAGATGATACCTTTGGTATGATTATAAATCTCACAGGTTTGTTTGTTAATGACCAGATTTTCACCTGCTGGTCAGTGACAACGCTGCTGCCAAGGGCGAAACTCAAACAACAACATTATACCAATGCAGAATTCAGATTCATGAAAACAGCAGGGAGGGGCAAGAGGAAGGGACAGCTTGTAGGGCAACAAAATTATATAAAAATATAAGAAAAATACATTTTTCACAGCACTACCACTTGTGATCATTAAATACTTGTCAATCAACAAAACTTCAAATGGATTAATTACTCATATTGTTTATAAATTGCTTTATAAAATATTTTTTCCTATAAACTGTTAGGAAATCTGAGAACACCCAGTAATTTTAATTTGAGATTTAGATTTAATTTTCCCCTTTCACCACTATTTTTGTTTCTTTATGGATTGATTCCTCTTGGAATTGGCAGCCCCAATTTCAAATATTTCAGTGTTAAGATCCAGAAATTTATTTGTCTGCAGCAATTAGAAGCTGTGGTGTATAATTTCATCTTCCCAAGTTCATGTCATGGCTAGTAAAGCTTCTGAATATTTTTACAAAGTGGAAGCTGTAGGGCTACAATAACATCAAATCTATTTCACAGAAAGATGTGTATTTACTACAATATTTTCTAAGGAAGGAATGATTAAAATAATTTCCTGTGACACATAATGTAAAGAATTAAAATGTGTTACACTGTCAGCATGTCTTCTCCAGAAAAAGGGAATTAACTGAAATTTATATGTAGAATTTTTCTTGGAATCAATGTGAAAAAAAACACTTTTTGCCCAATCAAATGCAACATTTTAGGTTCTTCATATTCATAATAGGAAATTTCATGTAACTTAATGATTAGTTCTTTAGTGCCACTTGTACCAGATAATACTACACCAGAAATCTAAAATCAAATATCCCTGGTCCCTGAGTTAGTAGATTACCAGCATAAAGACCAGCCTGTATCGTGCACAGCAACAGCCCAGCTGGACTTGGCCCTTAGGTCATCTTACTTGCATACAACAAACCCCACTGACAATAATGCTCTTAGTTTTCCAAGCACAGCCTCATGTCCAATATTTGGTTGCAATAGTTTATAGAGGTGTTAAGAGGTAGCTTCAGCAGGCAAACAATAAATGGAGACACAATGCCTGTATATTTTCTGCTGCATGCTAGTAATACACAATAGAAGTAATTTTTGTCTGTTTAACATATAGGCTTCTCATAATGTTAACAATAAAGCACTGCCTGAAATATGTTCTGAAGATTCACATCTGTTGCTACCTATTGCATATACAGAATGCAGTCTCCACAATAAATCTTTTTTAAAAAGAATATGTTGATCCAAATAAGCAAGCAAGAACCCAGGTCCTAAAAGGGAAAATTTTCCATTAAAATTGTGTAATAAATATATTGCATTTCCTATGTCAGTCAAGAGAAAATCACAATGTGTTTTGATCCTGTCTTATAACAGAAAACTAGGAACAAAACAGACTTTCAGAACTCCCCCAACAACTTGTTTTCATAGGCAAGGTACTGCAGGGCACTCTCATGACAAAGCCCAGCCAGCAAATAAGGATTTGTGACAGCAATAAGCAACTTGTTCTGTATCTGCAGTCAATAGACACATTGAATGTACAAAATAGAGTAGCTATGGATACAAATTTTTAAAAAAGTGACAACAAAAATCATCTGGATAGGCACCTGAAAATTATTCATCTCTTCCTACCTTTGCCAAGGGAGAAGCTCTCATGCTCTTCACGCAGAGTCTGGTCCAGCATCCCCTCAAATCATTGGCCATCTTTTCATCTAAGGCCCATATGCTCACAGATATCAAAAGGTTTTGTTTTCTCTTAAGCTTTTAAAAGTTTACTCTCCTCAGAAGGAAGCCCAGACAACAACAAAACAAACACTGTCTCCCTTCCCAAGAGAGCTGTCCTTCAGCCAGGGTCTAAAGTGAAGCGATAGTGGTGCACACGGGCAGAGTGACATGACACATGTATGAAACACATCCATCCCCATAAAAAATCAGCTCAAACAAATCAGCTCAAGTTTTATAAAGCTGTGGATGCTGCAGTCTTTATCATATTTTCTTTAAAGAATGGGAAAGATTTTCCAACCTTTTATTTTTTTTCCTTAATCTAAGGTAGCCTAGGACACAGCTGTGTAAAGAAGGAGGTTATGCCAAACTGCTGCAGATCAGCTGATGGCAGAAGCCCAGCACAGATTCGTGCCAAAGAGGTTTTTTTGCTTTCAACCTTCTTCAGAATCCAGCAGTGGAGGAATCACTAATGATCCTGAGGAAAGTACCCCAGAAGAGTGAAGAGGCACATTTTACCATGGAGTTATGTGGGGAGATAGGAGCTCTCACAAAGCTGAGGACAGCCTGGAAAGAAGAAGAAAGAGCAAGGAAACAACAGGTTACCAGCACTGTGTGGTTTAATATTAGGCAGCTATAAATGAGTAAAATGATTAAATTAACTCATGTCTGCTTGTCCATAATTCCACCTATCTGGGGAAAGCCATTTTGACCCATGCAGCAATTTATTACCCTGGGAACAATACTAAATGGGCCTGTGAAGAAACATGGTTTCAGATCCACAACCCTCTACAGCTTGGTTCACATCAAATTATCATTCTCTTGTTGCATCTATTTACAAAGTTGCGATAAGTTTTTCATCTATTCTGAGCAAAAGTATTCCTCCTCTACAAAAATGCAATGCAACCAGTAGAACTTAAGAAAACCACCTGGGGAGACAGTACTCCTCTCCTAAGGATGTGCAGTTCGAAAATCTGGGAAAACACAAACAACACACCAGCATAATTTTTAGCCAGTGGAATAATGCACCGGCTACATGTTATGCTTTATGTTATTCTTATCCTGTAGGCAGACCAGAAATGGTGGTCAGAGCCCTAGGAGTTTCTTAGCAGGCAGATGGGTTCAGGTAGCAGCAGATGCTCATTTTTCTGAACTGAACCTTACTACTGAACCAGAAGAGTACTATTATGTGAAATGAACTTTGTTTTCTCAAAGTATGACTTTCAGTCAGAATGTTTGAAAATCAAAGCTGAATTCTCTCGTGGTAATATCTACTTTGAGAATATATATATATATATATACTTCATGCAAATTGTTTTTTAACAGAATGTTATGAACAGTATGCTCATGGGACTAGAAGTACCAAAACCATTTGATTTGTGTATTAGGAGATATTTTCAACGTTTTGCTTATCAACTTACCTTACTTGTTGATATGGTCGTATTTTGTCTAATGTATAACTGAAACAACACACAAATCCCACTCTTTCTTTTACTAAACGTCTCATTACAAATATTTACTATTTAAAGTGTGCAATTGTAGAAGTTTTAAGCAAAAATAATTTATTAATAAGTACTCAACTGTACCTACATGCTATACTTTATCCATCGAGCTGTGGCTGGATAACAAACTTGCTACTGCCACCTGAACAAATAGCAGTGGGAAAATCTGTAATTTTGAATTCCTCACAGAGGATCAATCATATCTTAGAGCACCTCAGGGAGGCAAGGAATTCTCTGATATTTCATCCTCACTTTCCTCTATCTTTATCATAGAAACTCCGGAGGTTGCAGGTCCTACCCCATATCCTGAAGTTCTGAATCAGCCTTGGTGTTTCCTGCCATTCTTTGCTGCTGTTGAATCCACTAGTATGTTCCCTTTCTGCAGGCAGCTCACCCCCTTCAAAATCTGTGTATGAATGAGTCTCCCAACAGTCAAACAGGCTGAAGAGAGCATATATCAAAGCAGATATGAGTGCACACATCTATATTCTCGTCCCTTCTCTTAAGAGAAATTGAAATATGTTCAATTCAAACTGCATGTGTAAGAGTGTCATCTTAGGTACATTTGAACCCTTAATAATCTGCCCCTAAACCTCCACTATAGCAAAGTCTCAACAGATACTTGACTTAAAAAGGTAAAAGTAGTTATTTTTCTATAGGATTCATATTTGAGCACTTTGTTGGTCTGGGGCCTCAGACCTGTAAAAGGCTGTATGTGTGACACCCAGAGAATAAGATACAGACAAAGAAGGTGAGACACTTTGTCATGCCAGTGCACAGAGCCAGAAATGCACAGTGCCAAAGCAAGGGGTGCCTGAAAGGACCTCAGAACTTGTTCTGTCACTCATGCAGTCCCAAGGCAGAAGCAGCACTACCTAGAGCATCCCTGGCAGGCGTTTTACATAACCTGCCCCAAAAACTGCACCACAGTCTCCTCAGACTCCTCTGCTAGTTCTAGCACTAGAAAATTCTTCCTAATTTCTAATCTGAATCTTCCGTGTTATTGTTCCAACTCTTGTCCTGTCTCTGTCCCATATGTGAGTATCAGAATTTCCCTCAAAATGCCCTCAGCAAAAATAACACAAATCCTTTCAGCTTTTCCTCCCAAGTAATTTTTTTCCTAAGATTTTATAATTTTCTTCTAACTCCTACACTAAGATGCCTAAAATCAGCCACGCTGCTCGAGCAAGGGGAATGGACAGAGCATTTCAGCTGTGTCCCCATACATATACTCTTATCTGCAAACCTCAGTAACATATGTTTGCTTTTTCTGCAGTAGTTGAACATCATTGTTTGTAAGCCAGTGCCATCCCCAGAGCATTTCCTGCAGAACTGCTGCAAATCAGGTGTTCCTGACAAAGCCACACCAACACTTTCCTGTACTTCTGCTTTTCCTGTAGACTGCAAAACAAACCATTTCGTAAGATGATTCCAGCATTTTTTAAGAACTGAAGCTGAGATGATGTTTTACATATAACAACAGACAGCAGCTACCCTCATTTGCTGCTATTTTGACAATATCCCTGTTTCTAAAGCTACAAGCAGACCTTATGTTTCTTTTTCTAGATTTTTAAGTATCCTAGTGTGAAGCCCATCAAACTCAGCTTATCTGAAAGGGTCTAATGAGTAGTCTCATCAACTCCAATGAGATGCATGTGCAAAGTTAAGCCTGTACTCAAGTGCTTTCCTGGATCAGGGCCAGAAAGCTCAGCACTTCACAGGCCGAAGCTGCTTTAAGTTTTCATTATTGGCAATGGAAATACAGGACTACCCAAAAAGGGATGTGCCCGCACCTTGCATGGCTCGGGCACAGGGTAAGAACACAAAGGTTATAGAGCAGTGAATTGTATTTCCCTAAGGGAAAATGTGAAGTTCTTTTCAGATCAAGAGGAATGCCCAGACCCACTATGCTTAAAATAAAAAAGAAACCTCTACCTGACCTATTAGCCTATAATTACTACTGATATAGGAGCTTTTTCATGCATCTCCAGTGTGCAAAGACCCCATAAAAAAATGAAAGAAAACAAACTAGCATAACAGCACTTTTGTGCAACAATCTGGGCAATAAGCAAGTAAAAGAATTGTGCTTTTGAAAGGACTGCTCTTTGTGGGAAGTCCTTGGATTTCTGGGCCACTTAATTCAAGACCCATACTTGCTGCAAAGGTAACAGAATCCAAGTGTAAATTTTAATAATTGCAGCAGTGATTACTTTTGGTTCTTGGCAGTTCATTACTGACTGCACAATTCCAGAGGCTCTCGTTAAATGGTCCATGGAATGAATCAGGCATGGAATTAACCTATTTTGAGTTCCCTGAAGCTTATGTCCCATGAAGGAGTATTCACATGCCTCTCTTGGGGCCAATCCCAAAAGCCCTTCCTCATACGAGTAATCCTTACCCACACCAGGCTGCTCTTGACTCCAGTGCCAGCATTTGTGCTAGCAGAGGCTGTGCTTGTGAGTAATCACTTGCAGGACTGGGTGCGCGGTTTTCATGTTCCACTTGACACAAGCAAATTACTTGCGGGCACAGTCCCAAGTCTACATGAAAAATTACACTTACTTGTTTAAAAAGAAACAGCATTTCTGTTACATTCTTCCTTCCTTTCTAATTGCAAGCACATTTGTGCTCTGTCCTAACAGAGGCAAATGCCGGCGAGATTGGGAGCAGTGGTTGTGAATCATTATTAACTGCACAGCTCTGTTCAGATGCCAGCTGTGATGATCCGTGGTCTGTCTGCTAGAATTCTCCAGGAAAAAACATCTGGGAAAGGGTAAAGCTAGGCAGAGGGCTAATAGCTATCAAGAATCCCTTTCTCTTTTTTAAAGCTTCCCTTTTCAGATGTTTGCTTAAACAAAAAATCAAAAAGAAAATCCATTTCTCCCCACCCCCCCTCATATTGTTTCTTTTAGTCTAAAGCCTGCAAAGATGCAGAGTCCTGCAGTGTTTCATCTCTCTTCCTTTCTGGCAAACGTCAGTCACAGACCCAGGAGGTATTGGTGTGCTGTCACCTGGTGCTGTCCCAGTGTTGTCCACACCTTTATAGCTGTTCATGGCATTGCTCACAGGCAGTGGGTGCTGGAAACTGCATAATGGGCACAGACATGCTGTCTTCAGTACAAAGAGCTTCAGAGCTGAGCCAGTGTAACCAAAATCAAAAGAAATTTTAACATGCACTGTCTGAACAGGCTCCTCTACATTGCTGTGAATAATCTGCATGTGTCTTCTCAACACTTTTAATGCACGACCTTTGGAAGGCAATCTTAAAACTGTGACAGGAATATTGTACAGTAGTATTATCTTTATGAAGAACAAAGCCAGTGCTTTAAAGATAAGCTCATTGGTTATTTTTTCCTTCTATACCTGTTTTGGTCAATGACTGCTTAAGACCTGACAAAATTTTCAGATTTTTCTTATATGAATAATACAACAAAACCTTCCTCTATTTCTGTCAGATGAGACAATTAGCTAGAGTCAATAAAAGTTTTGAGTAATTTAAAGTAATCTGTAAAATCTGTTCAGACAGTAGAGGGTTCTTTTTCTTTTTCTTTTTCTTTTTCTTTTTCTTTTTCTTTTTCTTTTTCTTTTTCTTTTTCTTTTTCTTTTTCTTTTTTCTTTTTCTTTTTCTTTTTCTTTTTCTTTTTCTTTTTCTTTTTCTTTCTTTTTTGCTTTCCTTTTTCCTTTTTCCTTTTTCAATTTTCCTTCTTCCTTTTTCTTTTTCTTTTTTCTTTTTTTCCTTTCCCTTCCCTTTCCCCTTCCCTTTCCCTTTCCCTTTCCCTTTCCCTTTCCCTTTCCCTTTCACTTTCCTTTTATTCTTTTCTTTTCTTCCTATGGTATATGGACAGGTGTGGGGTTAAAATAGAAACCAGCTGGTGTTATCCTAAACTGCTTCTTCTAGTCTTTCAACAGTAACTGGTCTGGGACAGCAATGTCTCCAGTTTATCTTAGTGGAAACATCATGTTGAGCCAGATACTATAAAGATTTTTTTCTGGAAAATTATGACTCAGATGAGACTGGAAAATTCATTTTCATAATTTAAATATAGATCTCCAAAAAGAAAAGATCAGGGGCTAATCTTTCAAGGCCTCTCTCCCACACTTAGTCCTTAGCCCTGAATATAGAAAATCATTACTCAAAACTTGCAGACCTGGTTATTTCACTTGGATATTTGAAGTGACACGAGGATTTTGAAGAAGATGACAACAAAGGTGCTAAATTGGTTAAACCCTTGCATAGGCAATACCAAGGTGAGGCCTTTCTCCCACTTTTAGGATATGCAATTCAAATGCCTGCTGACACTGAAGATGTGGCATTGACTGACTGCTGGTAAGCCCAGCAGAGAAGCTGCCACTTATCTTTCTCTATTAAAACTTATCAGAGATTTTTTTGGAGCACTTAATTTTTGTAAAGCTTTTAAAACACTTCAGGCATTTGAGGATTCACAGCATGTAAAGCATAGAAAAAAACCAAACCAAAACAAAACTGTCATGAAAGCAGAATACTAGGAATAATGCAAGGGTCTCACTGCATACAATTGCATGTGTCTTCCCAAAGGCATGAAAGCAGAACATAAGGACTTCCTGGTCATTGCTCCAGGTTCAGCAAAGGTACTTTTTAACCCCTTTGGAAACTTACAAGGTTCATCCTGGCATTGGCTGGTTTTTCCTTCCTCAGACTCTTGACTGAAGGGCTGTCCCAAGCTCTGTTGTTTTTATTAGCTGGAATTCATGCATATGCTCCTTCTCTCATGGACATGTATGTGTTCATGTCATAAATAACTAGAAAGCAGGCGCAAAATCAATATGTGGAAAGCTGAGGCTTAAAATGTGGTATAAGATTTTAATGACCCCGTACAGGGCAATAAAGAGCTCTGGCACTGAACTGGGGACAAGGTAACCAGAAACTTGGCTCCTCCAAAAGTGCAAGGTGCTCAAAACAACCAACACTGAAGCAGAAGACAATCAAAACCAGATTGAGATTCACTGAGATGCAGCAATAGATCTGTCAAGCCCAGTCATGCACACAGCCAGCCCCCTAAACAACCTCTGGGTATCATTTCTGTTGGAGTGCAGCCACCAGCTGCTCTGAGCCAACAGCGACCCCACTGCGAGGCTCTGCTGCTGACCTCCAATGCTTTAATTCCTCTGCATGCATATTTTAACATTATTACAAAAGGTTTCATTTACAATTCACAGGCTGAGCAACAATGAGCACATTTCATGGAGGTCAGCCTCAACCATTCCTCCTAGTGATGGAATTATAGTTTAAACAGCTGGAGCAAGGTCCCAGGAGGGACACTGGGATATGGTTCCTTTACAGCAGAATAAATCCATCAGGCATATTTCATGTGTCCGATAACATTAATAGATATCAGGGCCTTTTAATATTTAATGAACTCACTTCGAGGTTGTTTACTAGAGAAGGAGCAATCAGAAAGGTGATCACAGTCTTTTGATCTCTAATGACAACAGCAAAAGCCAAATCTCAGCCAATGGGGTCAGCCTCCTTCTCTCCCCATGCCCTCCTGCTGCTCCTGTGAGCCCTATCAGAAGAAGCTACCTCATTCACGACCTGTTTCAGCTTCAGAATGTGCAAGGGTGTTTTTAGTTTTGTGGTTCAAAAGTTAATAATTTCCACGTTTCCCACAATTTAATAGAGATGCCCGAAACTGTCAAATAGCTTTCAGTTTAGTGATGGAGAAAATGGAAAAGGAAACACAACTTGCAGAGGCATAAAGCAAATAGTGTATCCTAAGAGGCGGCAGAATGAGCCCGGGTGTGCTAATGAATGTTATGTCCATTAGCACAGAGATATCACTGAAAGTGAGCTTTGGCAGTGACACTCTTTACTAATGGCCTTTGGTCTTAATATTGCCATCATATGTTTCCTTTTTAATTTTGCTATAATACCCAGTTTATTAGAGATTAGAGGATTTCAGGTGAATAACAGAGTGATTTTCTTTTTCCCCCTCTATTTCATGTCCTTATTTTAACATACTCTATCCAATTTGGTTAGACTGGGAACTAGAAGGAACTGTTTATAGAGGAGGTGTACAGTGACATCTACCTCTTATTCAGAGGTTTCAGGTACATCTTCCATGGCAGATGATTTTTACGAGCATTTAGGATTAATTTTCTTTTTATCACAGCAAGTGTGAAGTCACAGACTTTGGCAGGTGAAAGATGTGCAACCTGCTTCTCAGCAGGATGGCCCCAACCAGTGTGAAGAGAAGCATAAGAGACATAGGTTGTGTTCTTGCAGAATAAGAAATAGAAACTGGAGCTCATCTATTTTGGACCACTGGGGTGGGGTGAGCATGCAAGTTTTCACATGCAGATCCATGGCCTATACTCACTTAACTGTACAAACCTATGATGTGAGTTACCCCAGGGACATCACTGACCTTGGCCAAGGCACATATGAGCAATTTAGACATGGTGTGTTAAGGAAAGTTATGGAAAGAGCAACTACCTCCACATGAGATATCAGCAAGACCCACGTCTCCCTGTGCTCACCAGTGTGCACTGGACTTGAATTCAAACTGAACAGGTGCAGAGACAGGGCATTAGTAGGATAAGTGAAAGCAGAAATCCTGTTGTAAGGGTGGAAACAAGTTGCTTCCCCTTATAATCTGAAAAACAAAAAGCTCAGGGGAACAGGACCACTTTCTGCACTATTGGAAGTGAGAGAAGGACAGTCAGGATGTAGAAAAAATGTTTTCAGCTGGAGGATGCTGTTGAATGTTGAATAGAGAGTCCACAAATGAATAGATTTGGAAATTAAAAGAAGATTAGAGGTTAAAAGCATGAAAAGGAGTGAGGAGCTGGAATAAGAAGTAGTAAGAGTGAAATCATAGCTTGCTTTCAGATGGACATTGATACATTTATATCACTTACACAAGTAATTGTATCATTGCCTGTAGTAAAAGTTTGGATTTCATAGTCTTACAGATGTCTTTCAATCTCATCCTTGTGAACAAACATGGATTTGGGGCTTTGTCCATGTTCTCTTCATCTTGCCTCCCTTCACTCAAAATCTTTATTAATCACTACTTCTGAGTTACAAATGAGTTAGCCCAGGGTGGCAGACTTCATTCATAATGTTTGCATCATTTGTCAGCATTCATCAGAAACAGGTTTCAGCTCTGGGTGAAAAACTTTTAGCAGATAACCCAGGGTTACCAGTTTAGAAGAATGAGTTGTTGTGAAAAATTGGTGAACTGTGCAGAGAAACACATTGCATGTGAAATCCATTAGGATTGTTCACTTGCAAGTTTTGCTTTTTTTTTCCCCTCCCCTTCCCTGTTACTGTTTAGTTTTCAGATATTCTATTCCTTAAAAAAGTGGAGAAGTAAGCAGATGGTGGATTTCCTGAGAGCCAGGGATGCTCTACTGATGAAGTGCTGTCATTCTTAGTGAGAAAATCACCACCAGCCTTCACCTTTTAAAAGAAATCACTTTCAGGTAGAAGCACATTTAAAATAATTTCAATCAAAGCACTAAACCAGAAGCAGATGTTCAGATATGACTTAGGAATATTTAACTACTTTGGCAATGAATACACACAGATTGTTTTTAACAGGCATTGGGTATCTCTCCATGCCTGTCCCCTTTTTCTTTTGCCTGTTAATGACAAATGGTTAAATAAGAGGCTCAGCTGCAGTTTCATTAAATGACAAATAAAAAGAACAGGTAAAAATGCCTGCTGATAGAAGAAATTATTTATATTTTCAAGAGGATCTCATGTCAGATGCTGATATTTGAGATGTGCCTGCAAAGGAGCTTCCATTGAAACATCTTATTGTACAGAGAATTAATGGCAAGAAAAAAAAATCATCTGGTTGTTTTTTTTTTTTTTTTTTTTTTTTTTTTTTTTTTTTTTTTTCAAAAAAACTTTCTAATTAATATGCTTTGGAAATCTAAAAAAAAAAAAAAAACCCAAAAACAAACAAACAAAACAAAACAAAAAAAACCCTCCTGAAAGACAAAGGACCAGAGACCTCTCTTTGGAAACAGAATCTGCTCTGGAACAAAAATTGAAAGCAATAAAAGCTGAAACTAATTTCCAGATGGAATAAATTGGTTCCAGGGCTTCTTGAGATTTTGGCCAACATATTGCACAGCTGAAGCCGAACTTGCTAATTTTACCAAGGGAAAAATGTCTCAGTAGGGACAGACTTCCCTTGAGACTCTGTCTGCTGCTTGTGCAGTTCTGTTTAGACTCAGCTCTCTGTTTCTCCCTGTCTCTAAAGGCAGGGCACAGATCTCACCCAGACTGTCCCAGTACGCTCTTGGGGTTACTGCCCAGCAAGTCTTGACTTCCCTGCCTCGTTTCAGACTCACCTAAACAGTCCCTGAACCCTGTCAGCCTCCCAAGCTGGGCAGCCAGGCAAGTTTTATCTGATTGAAGCAGGGTGGGTCTGGTTTATTTATTGTTTAATTAAGTGTAATATCCTTGACAAGGTGCCTTATTGACATCACAGCAAATTAAAGACCTTATTATGCGACAAACACTGTCATCACTCAAGCAAAACTTAGTTCAGAGGGGAATTTTCCTGGAGAAAGGACCACAGTGTTTGAATTCACTGTTTATCTGAATATGGCCATGGCAGCATATGGAAAAGTATTCTGGGATTAAAATATGGGATTTGTCTCCACATTTTACATGTTGCCCTTTGCTGAGATTGCCAACACTGACTGTCCCAATGATACAGATACCTCTCCAGAAGAGAAATACCTTCCTTTTCTCAAGGCCAGGTGTTCAGACATGGTGATGCATGGCTGCATCTGTGTTCGAATCTGTGATACGTAAGATATGGAGGGTTCTGGTTATCCAGTCAATGCAGAGCACTTATTTTTAAAAGAAAAAGCCCTCGTTAAAGTACAGCAATATTTCCGTGCCACGGAATTACAGATCTTTCTCCTTTCCAAGAAAAGAGGGGGGAAAGGCCTTCTTAAAGCTTTTAAAAACAATAAAAACTGTTTGTTTAATAAGTGCTCTTTTGCAAGCCCACCAACAGCACACACCATATTATCCAGAACCATCATCTGTTTGGGGTTTCCAATGTTAAATGAAACCTCAACTAAGCACAAATGTGAGAATGGGCTGAAAACACTGCAGTCACTGGCACACAGGGCTAGGATGGTTTACTCTTCAACCTGGAAGGCCTCTATCAACCATCACTTGCATTCAGTTCCCACCTGTACATGTGATCCACGGTTTGGTTTACATGTTATACTGAAAATGAAAGGGAAACGTCGTTGTTTTTAGCCAAAGCATCTACCTATGTTATTTACAATCATTGTATCCCAGGTTTAGAGGTTTTGGCTAATACAAGGTGGTTCTAGAGAAGATATGTGCTAGGCAGTGAGGGAGTGCAGGTTCCTTAATTCCCTATGGGCCTGTAGAATCACAAGTGTGTTTACGAAGGTTTGGCCTATGCTGAAGAAAGGTTAGAGAGTGACAGGGTGTGTCTTGGGAATTTTTCATGTTCTATAGCTCTAGGTAATTTATAGAGCAATTTATCTCTGTGGATAACATTCTTCTTGGCTCAGAGTGGGTGCTTCTCTTACCACTCTAGAGTATGGCCAGTCAGAGCTGAGACTAACTTCCACTGAGCATGTCCTGCTATTCCTGGCTTTGCATATTTTTGAAATTCAACTGAAAACTGCCTTTTAAATATCTTTATCATATCCAAGTGAAGATTATTTTAATTCATCCCCTCCATAGCAATGAAAAACAGAGGTGATATTCTTTTCATCTTGATGAGCTAGGCCCCCCTCACACTGTAGCCATATCACCTTGGCAGAGCAGTCCTCCCAGAGCACAGAAGGGCTCTCACTCCTCAGTGCTGGCATGCCCACTCATGCATTATTTCTTGCTGGGTTTTCTCTCTCCTGAGACCATCTTGCCTCTGTTAGCCCCACCTGCAGACTCCATCACAGAGCAGTTCCTGGGGAGAGGCATATCAGTCAGCTGGTGCTGACTGATATATGCATATATGACTATATGCTCTCCTCCTCCTTCTCACATGCTAAGAGACACTGAATAGGAAGGATTCTGCCTCTGACTGTGGGGGTGCTGAAATTGTCTCATAGGTTTTTTAGTTGTAAGTTTGATGTGATTTGGACTTTAACCCTAGCCAGGTAAAGTTCTTGTCTTGGATTGTTCTTATCAGAGGTTGATAAGAGTTGCCAAGACAACCTAATCCTCTGCCCAGAGTTTCGGTCATCCTATTGTATTTTCCCCCATCACAATGTATTCTCCCCCACATGCCCATCATCCCCCAGGCCCCAAAACCTTCAGAAGAGGTGTCTGACAGTGATTGGTGGATCTCCCAGGACCCCATCCCAAATTCACCTGATTTGTTAATGTTGTGTATTGCATTTGGGCCTTACCCACCTGGCTTTGTTTCATTGGTCTTGTAACTTGTGTCCACCCCAGAGATTTTGGGGGAACAAAAACCCCCTGCAAAGCAGGCCGGGGGTCACTCCCCAGAGGCACAGGCCTGGAGCCAGGGACTGCCCCTGAGTTTCCCGAATAAAACCTTCTTCCTGAGCCTGAGAGTGTCCCCTCTTTCGAACCACGGCCGTGACAGCCAAGGCAAAGGGGCTGCGGAGCCAAAGACCCATGCAAAGGTACTGTTGGGCGTATCAGAGCTAGCAGGGTGGTCCAGCCGAACGCTGAGCTGACCTGAGAGACAGATACGCAAAGCAACAGATTGGCGCCAACTGTGGGGCCTGCAGACGCCTTTTGACCAGCTGTGCCGTGGGGGCTGACGCGGAGGCCCGAGGAAGACTCGGACCCTGTGACCCAGAGACCTTCTGAGAGGACGTCGCCTTGTCGTGTCCCGAGGTCTTCAGCTTTCCACGCGCCACTGAGGTTGCTCAAAAAAAAAAAAAAGCACCCCTGGTGGACGAAGGGAACAGCTCCTGCCCAGAGGAGTCCCCTTCTGGCTTGTGGTTGCCCCAGCAACGTCTCCAGCATCCCGAGGGCTTGGTGAGTATATTTCCCCGGAGGGAGAGGAGAATACCCACCACAGAGGCTTGGGAAAGCCTCAGGGAACCCTAGGAGGGACAGGACAGGGGGGACTGGGGGTCTGCCCGAAGGAAGCCCTTACCCCTAGGAAAGGACGCCCACAGGGATTTGGGGGGTGGTTTTGCTGGGAAGGGGTGGTGATAAAGGTAACAGCTAGCTGGAATGGGAAACGGACTAATCACCACCCAGAAAGAGGTTTTTAAAAGTTTAATTGGAGTTTTAATTGTTGCCAAAGTTAAATACTCAAAAAAGGAACTGAAAAAATTTATTAGGTATTTGTTTTTGCATTTTCCGAATGTTAATTCGGACCAAGTGAACAGCATTTGGTTCTGGGAAAATGCTTCTAAAAAGTTGGAAAAATTAGCGAAGTCAGGAGATGTCCTAGCTGCAAAATTTGCATTCTGGCCGTGGCAGATAAAAGGTGCTTTAAAAGAGATCACAGGAATGCAAGATAACAAAGTTGCATTCTCTCAGAGCATTCCCTCAGTCCCTTCCCCCCATCCCCCTCCCCCTGCATTTCCCGAGTCTCCCCAGCCCTCCCGGTCTCATCCCCCTGCCTCCCCGAAGTCTCCCAAACCCCCCAAGTCCCCTAAAACCCCCCAACCCCCCCCCAGGTATTTTAAAAAATGCTCCGGCCCCCCAGGGATCCCCCTCTCCGGGCATTTTAAGAATTCCTGGGTCCCTCGCCCCCTGCAGCCACGGCCGGGCTGCGAGGGGTTCCCGGGGCAGTCTGGCTGGCCAGAACGCCCAAACCCCCCCCACTACCCCCCCGATTTCCCCAGCCAACAAACCCAGAGTCCGTTTCTCATTCGCCGAGGAAGACCACCAGCCCCCGAACCCCCCTGTTGGGACCGGCAGCGAGGACGGCTGTGGGAACCCCCCAAAGGGAGACAGGGAGGGTCCCCCCCCTTCAGAGAACAAAGAAAAATGCGCCTGTAATGGCGGCAGCCACGAGGTGCAGCCATTGCCTCTTTGTTCCCTTCCCCCCTTGCCTTCTTGTTCCCAGAATCCCTTTCACCCCCCTCCCACCGGCCCTTCCCCGTACCCACCCCTTTTTTCCTCACAAGGCTTGCCTCCGCCCCTTCCCCCGCCCCTTCCCCCACACCTTCCTCCGCCCCCGCAGAGCCAGGGGTGGGGTTTACCCATCTCCTACTGTGAGGGCACCGCCCCGACTCCACCCAGAACCTTCCCCCTGCCCGCCCCGCCCCCGGAGTGGGTGGTTCCTTCCTCCGGGGAGGCTCCGTACCCGACCCACCCCCTTTTCCCTCCCCCCACTTTTTCAGAGCCGATCTTTCCCGAGCCACACGGTCCCGGAAAAGCCCCGCACCCCCCACCCTACCCCCCCACCGACCTGGTCCCGCTCCTGGGACCGGGAGGAGATCATTTTGGGCGCAGCCCAAACAGCGTGGGGCTCACTGCTCCCCCCAGCGCTGCCGGCGCCGCTCCCGGAGCTGGGACCTCCGGCTCCCTGGCCAGCCCCCCCTCCCCCGCCGCCCGCTGCCTGGGCTGCTGCCCCTCCCCCCCGGAGCCGCGGCCGCCCGCTCCCCCCGCCCCCCCGAACGCCGGCGTTGCCGCCGCGTTTGCCGGTTTCTCGGAGCCGTGGCCGGGCGGAGCGGGGCCGCGTGGCCCCCCCTCCCCCTCCCCACCACGGCAGCCGTCCATGGCGCCGTGGAGCCCCTTCCCCGCCCCGCACGGCACGGCCGGGGCGCCCCTGCCCCAGCCCGCCCCCCCGCAGCCCCCGAGCAGCGCGGACGGAGCTTCTCTCCCCCCCTCACTGCCGTGCGGCGCTGCTCCTACCCCGGCGCCGCCCCCCCACCAGCTGCTGCCAATGCCAATCGGAGCATGGACCCCACAGCCCCCTCCCACGGTGGGAGCCCCACCGACCCCGCTCCCGTCCTACCCCCCACTCAGGGACACGGTGTCCCCAACTGCACCTCCTTTGGGGAATGCTTTTCCAAGCTTCCAACAGCCCCAGCCGCCCGTGCCACAGGCAGGCTGGGAGCCACCCCCAGCTTACAACTGGGAATCTGAGACGTGCTGCAAAGCGGCGGCTGTCCCAGGACCCGCAGCTGAGGCTGCGACTGGGGTCCGAGAGGGAGGAAAGCAGGAGCCCAGGGGTGCAAACCCAGGTGGGGTGCCCACAGTTACTCCGGTGACATACTGCAGGAGCCGGGGCCAGGGAACTACGGTAGCCACCTGGAAAGCGTTGTCACAGACGCTTGTTAAGGATCTCATGAAGGCTTTAAAGGAGTATGGGCGAGATAGCCCGTACTTCGAAGGCATGTTGTTTACTTCCTTTGGTGGAATCACAGTTGTCCCTTCTGATTTGAGGCAGATTTTCAAGTGCCTCTCAAGCAAAATGGAATTTGAGCTTTGGGAGGTCACTTGGGGAAAACTGCTGAAAGCTGCACTGCCAGGTTTGCTGGAGGATCCAACCACAGCAACTGATAATGCAGGCAATCCTATTACCCTAAACCACCTGTTAGGTGAAGGTGATTGGAAAGCAGCCTCAGATCAGGCCACCAACATTCCCCAAAATGTCCTTGAGTTTGTAGCTAATCAAGCTTGCAAAGCCTTTTTGAAAATGCGACCAGATGGCCCCTCACAATATTACTTAGACATTTTTCAGGAACCACAAGAACTCTATGTCAAGTTTGTGGAGCGACTTGCATCAGCTGTGGAACAGCAGTTTGCTGGAGAAGAGGGACAGAAACAAGTGATTCAGCAGTTAGCTTTTTCTCATGCGAACGAGGAGTGCACTGCTGCAATAAATCTGATACCCAGAGAACCAGGCTCGACACCTCCTCTCAAGGAGATGCTGCAAGCCGTGAGTGCCATCGTCCCACGCTGCAGAAAACCAGACCTGAGAGAGGGGAAAATGTGCCAGAAAATCACCGCTGCTGCCGTGGAAACACCTAAAACACCAGAACCACACAAGAAGAACGCTCCTGCACGAGCTAACAGCCAGTGTTTTCTGTGTGGAAAAAACGGTCACTGGATCAATCAGTGTCCATTGAAGGGACAATTTGACAATTTCTTAAAACAGGAAAGGGAACATGAGGGGAGGGAGAACAAAAGGAACACCAGGGGGTCAAAAAACTGATTGGGGAGCGCGGGACTGCCCAGCGTGAGGACCCCAATCGGGCAGCCCAATTAACCCAAAAAGAAAAAAAGTCACCTAAATCAGATTTGTCTCTCTCTTCACAGGACCTGACAAAACAAGGGAAACCGAGGCACATAGTATTGCCTGAGCCATCAGGATCCTTGACAACAACGGACAGGTATGAGCCCTTTAGGCTTCAGTTGGCTGAGCCTCTTCACCTGCAGGACAGTCAGTGGCAAACAGCCATGGTCTCAAAGGAACCCGGCACGTGGCACATGGTGGAAACAAAATTTGTGGTCATCGGGGACTGTAAGTTCACCCCCTCAGACATACAGGTCGCCCCTGGGACAATCACAACTGACCCAGAGAGATTTGTTGTGTGGCTCCGCAGTGAAAACCCACCCACCTTCCTACCAAAAGGGCAAATTATTGCCCAGGCCATCCAAGCAGTGCAAGGGCTTGCAGTAAAAGCAAGTCCAGAGGAAAGTGCCACAGAGAGTGGCAAAGGAGAAAGCGACAAAGACACCACTGTTGCTGTGGTAAAAAAGATAGGCTCAAACAGGCCAAAAGATTACTGTAAGCTTTCTATGGGTGGGGAATCCAAACTCCTTCAAGGAGCTTGGGACACAGCCGCTGATGTGACGGTCGTCCCAGAAAGGATGTGGCCATCACATTGGGAACTGCAGGACATTGTCAAACATGTAAATGGTATTGGAGGCTTGCAATTAGCCAAGCAGTCAAAAAAGGCAGTGACAATTGAAGGGCCAAACGGGCGAATGGCCACGCTACGCCCATTCGTTTTGGATTTTGACGAACCTCTGTGGGGAAGAGATTTGATGTCCCAATGGGGGGTCACAATTAACATTCCTGACCCTCCAAAGGTTTTTCGGGCAGTGGTCACTGAGGAGCGCCCTATACAGAAACTGAATTGGCTGTCAGATGAACCAGTCTGGATAGAGCAGTGGCCACTTTCTAAACAAAAGTTAAAGGCGCTCAATGAGCTTGTGGAAGAACAGCTGAAAAAGGGCCACATTGAAGAGACCACTTCACCGTGGAACTCTCCAGTGTTTGTCATTTAGAAAGCAGATAAGACCAGGTGGAGGCTCCTACACGACCTCCACAAAATCAATGAGGTAATTGAGGACATGGGATCCCTGCAACCAGGGATGCCCTCCCCAAGCATGCTCCCCGAAAACTGGAGTTTGACTGTAATTGACATAAAGGACTGTTTTTTTCACATTCCCCTCCATCCTGATGATGCCCCACGGTTTGCATTCTTGGTGCCCACCTTGAACTGAGAGGCTCCACGAAAGAGGTATCAGTGGAAAGTTCTTCCGCAGGGTTTAAAAAATTCACCGGTGATCTGTCAAAGGTATGTTGCTTCCCTGCTCGCACCTGTGCGTGCAGCGGTGCCCCAAGTAATAATCCACCATTACATCGACGATGTGTTGATTTCCGCACCAACAGACGACCTGTTGGCACATGCCCTTGACCTCACAGTGTCTGCACTGGTTGATGCAGGTTTTGAACTACAGGAATCCAAAATTCAAAAGATGCCACCCTGGAAATACCTAGGGCTGGAAATTGGGAAGAGGACTATTGTTCCTCAAAAATTGGAAATCAAGACCCAAATTCAGACCCTTGCAGATGTCCATCAGCTGTGTGGAGCTCTGAATTGGGTGAGACCTTGGCTGGGTCTTTCTACCGAAGACATGGCCCCCCTTTTCAATTTGTTAAAAGGGGGAGCTGAACTGAGTTCACCCAGGGCCCTCACCCCAGAGGCAAAGATTGCACTGGATAACATTCAACACGCATTGTCCACCAGACAGGTCAACAGATGTAAACCTGACCTGCCTTTTCGTTTCATCATCTTAGGAAAGCTGCCACATCTCCATGGGATGATTTTCCAATGGAGCAACAAAACCCTCCAAAAATCAAAGGAGGTCCAAGGCAAAGAAGATCCTCTCTCTATTATAGAGTGGGTCTTTCTGAGCCACCACAGGACCAAAAGAATGACAAAGCCACAAGAATTGATGGCTGACCTGATCCGGAAAGCCAGAGTTCGCCTTAGGGAACTAGCTGGTTGTGACTTTGAGTGCATTCACATGCCAATCAAATTAAAATCGGGTCAAATTACAAAAGTAATGTTAGAGCATCTGCTTCAAGAGAACGAAGCACTGCAGTTTGCCCTAGATAACTACCCTCGTCAAATTTCTATTCATCGGCCTGCCCACAAAATTTTCAATTCGGATGCCCAATTTCGATTGGAGTTAAAAAGTGTCCAAAGCAAGGAGCCTCTTAAGGCTTTAACCGTCTTCACTGATGCGTCCGGAAAGTCCCACAAATCAGTTATGACTTGGCGGGACCCTCTCACCCAGAGGTGGGAGTCAGAGGTTGTTGAGGTGGAAGGATCACCTCAGGTTGCCGAGCTGGCCGCAGTCGTTAGAGCATTTGAGACGTTCCCTGGACCTTTCAATTTGGTAACAGATTCTAGTTATGTTGCAGGGATAGTTTCTAGAGCAGAACATTCTGTGCTGCAGGAGGTTTCCAACGTCACTCTGTTTAAGTTGCTTTCCAAGCTGGTCAAACTGATTTCCCACAGGAAGCAACCCTTTTATGTGATGCACACCAGGTCGCACACAGAGCTCACAGGTTTCATAGCAGAGGGAAACAGGAGAGCCGATGCTCTCGCTGCCCCTGTGGAGGTGGCCCCTCTGCCAAACTGTTTTGAGCAAGCCAGAATCAGCCATCAGCTTCACCATCAAAACGCACCAGGTCTGGTCAGGCAGTTTAACTTAACCCGTGACCAGGCCAAAGCGATTGTGACTGGCTGTCCGCAATGTCACAGGTATGCCATCCCATCCATGCCCATAGGCGTGAATCCCCGTGGTTTGTCCAGCTGTGAAGTGTGGCAGACAGACGTCACGCACTTTGTCCCCTTTGGGAGGCAGAAATACGTGCACGTCTCTGTGGACACGTTCTCAGGAGCTGTTTTTGCTTCTGCCCACACAGGGGAGAAGGCTGAGGATGCTATCAAGCATCTCATCCAGGCTTTCTCTGTCCTGGGCATCCCAAGGTCCCTGAAAACAGACAATGGTCCAGCATACAGATCCAAAGAATTCTGCAGTTTTCTGCAGCAATGGGGAGTGGAACACAAAACTGGGATCCCCCACTCTTCGACAGGTCAGGCGATTGTAGAAAGGACTCATCAGAACCTCAAAAGAGTCCTCAGCCAGCAGCAACCGATCCTCAAAATTGAGCCACCATCTGTAAGACTAGCCCGTGCCTTGTTCACGTTGAATTTTCTTAACTGTTCCTTTGAAACCATGAACCCGCCGGTGACAAGGCATTTCCGTGGGAGCTCACAGTTAGAGCCCCGGGAAAGGCCAAAGGTCCTTGTCAAGAATCCAGAAACTTTGAGGATACAGGGTCCCCATGATTTGGTCACCTGGGGGTGCGGGTACGCCTGCGTCTCCACTCCCACTGGTTTGCGGTGGATCCCCTCCAGAAATGTGAGACCCTATGTCCCCAAGGCTTCAGAAACGAAAGTACCCCAGGTCACTGTGGCCTCCTGGAGAAGGAGGAAAAAGGAGGAAGAGGAAGCAGGCCCAGAGGCAAATCCTCCTAGCCCAATTACTCTTCCCTCCTGGGTTTTCTGTCGTGAAGAGGAAGCAGAACAGCTGTTTCCCCCAGCTGAGTGTTTTCGATGGTTGTTTAACTGACCCCTTTCTTCTAAGTTACAGAACCGCAGTCCAGGTGATCAGCATGGAGGTCCGCAGCACAGCAGTTTTTGCCCTTGCAGTGCTGCTCAGCTTCCCGTCGATAACCACCCCCTGGATCGTTCCACAGCCCAAAACCAATGTATGGAAAACCCTCGCAAAGAGTCTAGGTCAAGATCACATCTGCCTAGCCTCAGCAGCAGCCCAAGATCCCATGTCCTCCTGCCTGGTAGGAATCCCTGTGAAAGAGGAGGAGTTTCCATTCTCACTCCTCCAGATACAACAAAAATACAACCGAAAACCTGTTGAAGCTAGCCACTTTACAGAAATTGGTGATGCCCCTTCTGCTTTTGTCATAAATCCCCTTGCTTTTTGGAAAGAGTGGTTGCAAACACTCCCGCGTGCCCCCCAAGAGCCCCAAGAATTAGACCTTCTTGGGTCCTCAAAAGCTCCTTTTTGTGTTCACTTTCGTTACACCCCCCAAGACGAACACACCAGGTCATTTTATCATTTGTTGCAAATTAAGGATTCTTATATAGCAAAAAACTGGTGCACAAAAATTGCACATGTTACCACACCCTCCACTGATGCCCACAGTCCCTTTCCCCATTCCCTACCCAAAGGTTTTTTCCTCATTTGTGGTGACAGAGCTTTTACAGGCATTCCTGCTTGGCTGATCGGAGGCCCATGCACTTTACGCAAGCTGAGCCTGTTTACTCCAAACATGACTCAAATCCTCAATTGGCACAGAAAAAATTCCTCTCTCCATGTACCAATCCAGAAAAGAGACCTAACAAGTCTCGACCCAGATTTTAAATCGGAAATCATCCACTGGTCCAGGGAAAAGGCCACAGCCCTGACAGTTTTTTTACCCTGGGTCTCGATAGCAAAATCTATGGGAGAATTAGGCCGTTTAGAATGTTGGGTGGCCAAACAGGCAAATTTAACAACTCAAGCTATAAGTGACCTCCTATCAGACGAACAGATTACCAGCCAGGCAACCCTTCAGAACCGCGCCGCGAGTGACTATCTACTTCTACTGAACCAACATTCAGGTGAGGAGTTTGAAGGACTGTGTTGCTTCAATCTGTCATCTAAGGCTGAGAACGTAAAAAAATCAATCCAGCAGCTGCGAGGAATGGTCGATTCCATCAAGCAAGAAACAGGGGACTGGTTTGACAACCTCTTCAAAGGTGTTGGACTCTCTAACATTGCCAGCTTGTGGGTCAAAACCGGACTGTTGTTCCTGTTCATCATTTTAATTGTAGCCATTGCTTCTGGTTTGGTCAAAAGCCTGATCATGAATGCAATTTTCCCCACTACTACCCCCTCAGTGCATTCAGTGACACCTGCCATCAAATTCCCACCAGACTCTGACTCCAGCAGCAAGTGTGATTCAGATATCTACACTCCAGACCAGTGACACAAATAAAAGAAAAAGGGGGAGGTGTGGGGGTGCTGAAATTGTCTCATAGGTTTTTTAGTTGTAAGTTTGATGTGATTTGGACTTTAACCCTAGCCAGGTAAAGTTCTTGTCTTGGATTGTTCTTATCAGAGGTTGATAAGAGTTGCCAAGACAACCTAATCCTCTGCCCAGAGTTTCGGTCATCCTATTGTATTTTCCCCCATCACAATGTATTCTCCCCCACATGCCCATCATCCCCCAGGCCCCAAAACCTTCAGAAGAGGTGTCTGACAGTGATTGGTGGATCTCCCAGGACCCCATCCCAAATTCACCTGATTTGTTAATGTTGTGTATTGCATTTGGGCCTTACCCACCTGGCTTTGTTTCATTGGTCTTGTAACTTGTGTCCACCCCAGAGATTTTGGGGGAACAAAAACCCCCTGCAAAGCAGGCCGGGGGTCACTCCCCAGAGGCACAGGCCTGGAGCCAGGGACTGCCCCTGAGTTTCCCGAATAAAACCTTCTTCCTGAGCCTGAGAGTGTCCCCTCTTTCGAACCACGGCCGTGACAGCCAAGGCGAAGGGGCTGTGGAGCCAAAGACCCACGCAAAGGTACTGTTGGGCGTATCAGAGCTAGCAGGGTGGTCCAGCCGAACACTGAGCTGACCTGAGAGACAGATACGCAAAGCAACATCTGACAGTGTCTGACAGCCCTGATCAATAGCTATTGTTTAAAAAATATACTAATGAAATTATAGCTTTCTTGTAACAATGCTGTCACCTCAAACCTACAGAATAAGATCCCACCTGCAGTCCCCTTTCCCCTTGTAAAACAAAGCAAGAAGGGAGCTTTGGATGCTTTGTATTCTTAGAGGACCAAATATCACACCACTTTGGAATAAGCCATAAAAGCTCTGGGGTTTATTCATCCACAAAAGCCATTATTTTCCAAAGAGAATGGCACATGTTAGGGCAATATACATGTCACTAGGAAGCAAGAAGTTTGTTTACCTTGCTGAATATAGAATTTTTCCCAGTTTAATGGGTTTGTGTTAAAATGTTACCCACTATATATATATATTTTTTCCCATCAACCACATTACCGACTGATTTTTTTTTCCACTGGTGAGTGCAAAGGTGATACAATGATCCACAATTTTCCCTCAAACATGCCATCCATATTTTATTAACCAAGTAAATTATTTAAACATGTTCACTAACACACATGCCTCCCCTTATACACATCCCACACATCCCTGCCAGTGCAGCCTACCTAGAGGTAATGAGATGCTCTTCTCAGGATCTTTTTGCCCAATCAGACTGTAATTAAGCTTATGAAGATGCAGGTAAATGTGCAAGATGCCTGTTTAATTAAAAACTAAAATGAGGGTTTAAGTATCAATTTGCGTTCTATTCAATTACCTGAAAGATTCGTGAGGCAACTTTACCTTTCAGTACCTTTTAATTAAAAAAAAAAAAAAAAAAAAGAATAAAGGAAAAAAGAAAAGCAGCACAAAACTGAAAGTAAACCACCCTAAATTCAGGCTTCTATATGGCATGGCTACTTCTACATGCAGGAGAAACAGAAAATCCCATGAAAAAAAAAAGTTTGCATCAAATCATGGAGGGAAAAAACCTAACCAAAACAAAACACATTGCTGTCAGAACACAACAGACTGAGTCAATGTATAGCTTGCATATGGAAACAATGACATGATTGTTTACTCACTGGTTTAATGATATTCACTTTCTCCTAATGGCAATGTTGAAAATGTGAATGCCAGATGTTAAGCCTACAGTGCAGAAGCAATGAACACTGTAAAGTCTATAGAAAGGAATTTATCCTGACATCAAAATATAGTGTAACTCTTCAGTTTATTAATGCTGCGAGTGGTTTTCTTTTTAAATTTATAAAAAGAAATAGTTTCATGTTTGCCATTTAAATTTCCATATTTTATAACACTTCAGCAACAAATTTACATATTTCCTGGAATCTGCAGATATAAAAGCGGTAAAACACTCCAGGCATTTTTAGATAGTAGATTATAACCCATTACTATTGTTTCAATTAGCAATGTAAAAGTGACCTGCAGTGTTCAGATGACCCACTAATGGATTTAAATGCTTTCAAATATTAATGCAGATTTTCTAAAGATGAATCCCAAACCCATTATTCCTGGAATAACCGTGAGCTGAAAAGCTGGCAATGATTGTGCATTATGTGGAAAGGCTCATGGTTAATTAAATGAATACCTAGAATTACACTGTTCACTTTAGTGCTACAAAATTATTTCTCATTGATTTTTACATTCTGAGCCTGTGATTCAATTTACTTCTGCAATTTGTGTTGTTGTGTCAATAAAACAGAACTGCTTGAAGATGGAAGCATTAGAGAGGGACACATACATTAAGGCCCAATGAAAACCGTAGTTTTCCTATTTTTTTGCCCTGCTGAAATATCACTTGTAGGCATCACTTTGTTATGTATTATTAATAAAATTTTTGTTTGTTTCTATCTGCTCTTTTTTCATTTTTATTTTCAGGAGCTGGAATGTTAGTGATTACTTAAGGGTGAGTAGCTAATTTTTCAGTAACAAGTTCTCCTACTATCAAAAACAAAAGCACCATCAACACAATTCTGTTATTTCATGTTAAATGGACTAGAAGGATTCAATTCATCAAAGCAATCATGCTGGAGATCCAGGGAGTTTTTAATTTGGCAAATACATGAAGTTGAATTTTTAAATTATCAAAATTGATAATTCTGAGAATTGAATGCAGAATCAGAATCATTCCTGCATGGGTTTTGAGAAATGCTCATTCTCTTTGGTGTACAAAACTGCATAGAAGAAGGAGTACAAAGTCTTTCCGTGGAGATACCCACTGAGGAAAACTGATGCTAGTAAGATCTCTTGTGGGTTGTAACACTTCACTGCTGGTTTTCTGGATTCTTTTATTGTCTAAAGAGAGGTTTGTGTGCTGCTTCTGCACATTTTCTATGACTGAGTTGATAAGTTTCTCAAGGATCTTTGGTTTTGACCACCTGCGAGTGTTTGTAGAACACATGTATTTTGTAGCATCTGAAAATATTTTAAATTAATCCCCTTTATGCTTGTCTTATGCTATGTATAAGGCAAATGCAGTAACATTTTCCTCACCTTTCTCTTGGGACTTTAAGTAAATTTGTTCTCCAGAGTCAGAAAGAATTCATAATGAACACTGCATGTCAAATTCTAAGCCCTCTGCAACCCTAGTCAGATAGGGATCAGGCTCCACAATGAATTTGGCTAATAGCAAGATCTTCACAGAAATGCACTTATAGATCTACTTCTGTTGCATTGTAACTAAATGAGTAATCATTCATTCGTGGTCATTATTATTGTTATTATCATCAAGTTTTTTGAGTGGGTGTGCGAATCTCAATTTTCTTACATTAGGAAAAATGAGGAATAATTCCATCAGAGCCAGTGCAACTGAAATGATGTAAAACCAGTGTAGGTGAGAAGATAATCAGGCCCACACCGTTCATTGTGTGACACAGTCCTGTAATCACTTACTTGCATGAGTAATGCTGTCTTCAGGAAGTTCACTGAGTTCAATTGGATTATTTGCATGAGTAAGTATCCCCTCATGTGTGTGCACCCTATTTTCATACGTTTAATGCTTCCAAAAGGGAAACTAACTATAAACCACCATTGTGAAGAAACATAAGATGTAAACCACTATAATAAACATGTAAAAATTGAACTGAATTAAAAATATATATAAAAAAACACACACACACAAAAAATAATCAAAGAGAACAAACTTGGTTTTGCTTCAGAGCACTGCTTTTCAGAAACCAGAAGGTTTAGCAGAAAATTCTATGCAAAGTTAGGACCATTATAATCTCAGATAATTAAATGGCTAGGGAGCTGTTTTGTGTTCACCAGCTAGGACACTGCATTCTGAACTAAAACGCACTTATGTGTAGCCTCACTTAGAGCATTAGCCATTACTTGAACCTTGACCATGAGCACTCAGTATGACAGTAACCAGTTTTGCATCCAGAGCCAGCTAAATGAGGATGCATATTTGTGATATGGACTAGACAATTTTTATGATCGTTGAAAAAAACAGAAGGTTTGCACCTGGCTTAACTGGAAAAAGATCTGGCTTTCATTACTAAAGGTAAGCAGTCCTGAACATAATGAAAGATTTCCTGCAAAATGGGATCATTCTGCCAGGATTCTTATAAAGGAAGAATTTCTTGCTATGCTATGATCAGTAGGTGAATACTACTTATGTATTTTGTATTTTTAGTGGATGAAAATGTCATTTATTCATTAAAAGGTTAAAAAAAATCTCCTAGCCACTCTATTCCTATAATGAATTCATTCTCATTTTATCACTCTCTGGAATGCTATTTCCTTTTCCTTCCACTTAGGAGAAAAAATGTAAATATGATTGTTTTCCCCTTGATGTGTTGTCCATTATGCTATAAAATACAGTGAACAAGCCCCAGTAGTTTGGCTTGTAGAGAGTTGCTTCCTGAACCTGAAATGAGGAAAGCCAGCTGTGCTGCAGTAACACATCCCTCAGCTGTAAGGAGGTGATGGATGGGAGATGCTGTTTCAGGAACTTTCATGGCACAGAGACTACCACCCCTTCACAGATAGGACAAGAAGACAAAAGCCCCGCTGTTATTAGTATTGGTTTTCAGTAAATGAGAAGTACAGGGCTTAGATCCAGCAAATTGGGATTGAGAGGCCTGACCACAACTGATAAAAGTAGCAAAAACCAAATCAGGGGGAGGAATTCAGGCACCTAAGCAGTGTCAAGATGGAACTTAGGAAGTATATGAGCAAGCCACCACAGTTTCCTAACTCCCAGGCTAGTAGGGCACCTGCTGTAATGCAGGTAAATGCTCTCACAATCATGGGTTTTCTTCTCTGGTCCTTATTTTCAGTCAAGGAAATTTTCATTCCTTTCTATTGAGTGGTTTAGCTTTAACAAATAGGACCTCAAACCTAGGTCACCTACTCCTCAAGCTGGCATACTGAGCATCAGGTTCTCCCTCTGCAGCCTTCCTGTAGCCAACATTTGCACAGAACTGTGCCACAGTCTGCCTCAAAAGAGTGACTGAGGCACATTTTTCCTAGAGGGGACTTTAGATCTTTAATGGGGGGGGGGGTGTCTTAATTCTTAATTAGATATGTAAAAAGGACTGAAATGAAGCATAAAATGACTCAAAAAAGTAAACAGTGTTTTAGATGTCTCTCTCTCTCTCTGAAGCATTTTCTCTTGTCTGAGATATTCTGCCCTCGCTGTCTACTTCTTGTGGATCTAACACTCCAGCTGGAGGCTGCTGTGTGGTGACCTTAAGCCAGTACTTGTGTGCCTGGTTCTGGATTTTTCTGGTTACCACAAGTCACTAGAGATGATGCACACTCATTCCCCTCCAGCCTGGAAAGGAAATAGGGAGGGAATAAGATTTTTTTCTTTTCTGGCTCTGTATCTTCCAACCTGCTTTCTGTGGTGTTGTTAGCAGAGAGAGACGTGAACACCAAAATTCTGTGCAGGCTCATTCATTCCTGCTTTATAGATGCTCTAGTCCCTGTTCAGACTTTGTACAACTTCATCTCACTCAAGTCTCCAACACTGAATTTCACAGAGTAGGAAATGTTGATCTAACTATAAGAATTTAATACTGATCATCTTTCTTGGCTCTCTTTTTTTTTTTCTTTTCCTGGGGGAAGGTGTTGAATGTTTGTTTGTTTAGCAGTGGATATTCCTTCTGATACGCCTTCACAAACTCCTGTATTTCCTACTCATTGTTTTAAAAACAGAATTTTACCAAGGTGAGACAACAGAATTTAGTCCCTTTTTGATATGCATGTGCTGTGATTACAAGCATTCAAGATTAAATTACACGAACAGAAAAACAAATATCCTGTGTAAAAGCTATTCTGTAAAAGCTATATAGTCTAATTAGAAAGACAGAAACAAAAATCATTATGGCAATAAAGAATTAGAGCACAATAAAGAATATAGATTTTAGAAATTTATTGTAGAGTACCAACACCGTGTATAGATTATACAGCTGTGAGGAAGTAATTTGGAGAAATATTTACTTACCAATATATTAAGTGTAACTGTTTAAGAGTATCCTTTTGAATTCTGTATTTTTAATAAAAAAGAAAGAGAAGTCTATTGTTTAGACAGAGGATATAGGGAATTTTACAGATTAGGGAACCCAGATAGTAGTTACCTGTCAAAGATTCATTATTAACTTGGAAGAATGTAACAGAATTTGGAAGAAATTCTGGGGAAAAAGAAAGAAATGGTACAGAATGAAAGCTTTTTTTTATACTAAGATAAAAAAAATCTGAACCGGCATTTTATGCAAAGCTTGAAGTGAATTCAGATCCTTTGTTATGGTTCATGTATTTTCAGCTTCCCACATTTAATCATAACAGGCTCCTTGTGGTTTAATTATGATCAGAGTTCTGAAGATGATTCAACCACTTGCACCGAGAATTTGACTTGCATTGATCAGAAAAAAAAAAAAAAAATCTCCAAGTCTTAATTAACCATTTAACTGAAAAACATTCCTTTCCTGAGACACTGCTTTATGCTGTGATAAACTAAAGATGTGTAAACTCTGAATCATAACCTGGGAAATACATATAATAGCAGCTTAAAGGCTGTAAATAAGATTGCAATTAAATATGTTGGTATGAATTTAACCCCTTTGTACACAAGCTTTGAGACTGAACTAGATTTGGGGAAGAAGTAGTGAATACATGCTGTACATGTCTAGTAGACCTCAGATGTGGATATTTGCTATAGGACAGTAGTCCCTGCGAAAATAAGTGTGGGTTTTTCAGAAAGTCTCATGGTGCACTGAATTCTGTGGGTACAGAGGGAAGTAGTTGCTGAATTTTTTGTGAAAATCCCATTGCCTGTTCATGAAATGTATTGACTACAGCATCAGTGGGAATGCAAGCCCTCTAGGTATTCTGATCTACCCTCAGCCTAAAATGAAGAAAATCTTTTAGCTGGGACAAATATCACAGTTACAAGAACAGATTCTAAGATTGCTTACACTTTTAGCTCAAAGACCAGTTTTAGTGACTTGACAAACAAGTGCATCTAAATTGTGCCCTTGACAGAAAAAGCTTTTCCCCACTTATGTGGGGAATATAATAAAGAAAGGGTAAAGATGACTGAATCTATTTCTAAGATCATCACTTACATTGAAAAACCTCATTGAACAGACTACTTGAAAAGTGAGGAGATATATATATATACATGTATAAAACTCAATCAACAAAAAATGCATAAACTTCCATTTGACAATTAAATTCTAGTTCACTTGATAATTTCAGCTTTAAATCAGACTAGATCAGGAGATAATAAAAACATACCTGCTTATTCACATGAGGAAATTCAGGAAATAAAAGCAAGTAATTTACATACACATTGGATGAGCTCACACATGCATTGACTCAAACTTCATATTAAATAGAACTGCAGATAGATGCACAGTACAGAAGTATAAAACCAAAAAATCTATTCTTATTCATATGCTTTAGGATGAAGCTTTTAAAAATATTGGTGCTTCTGCCAGTCCCTAAACTTTAACTATACTGGACAAGAATTCCTGTGTATGCTAAGATATGGTTTTTTTAACCTTTAATTTCTTCAATTTTCAGTCTTTTTAGAGATTGTCCAACAGAGCTAATCCAGAGCATTTTGTATTCAAAAGTAGCTGCTGGACATCATCACAAATTCCCACCTCTGTGGAACTCCCAAGGTGTCAAGTTGTAACGACTTAATCAAGGACAGATCTTGAAATCCTAAAAAATCATGCATGCCTTTGAAAGAAGGCATAGAAATATGCATTTAGGAAGAAAATGTAAAATTTTACATAATTCCAGAAAATATTTTTTTAACTTAAAAAATGAAATAAAAGTCAGCTGAAAATTTGCATTGAAATTAGTGTGTAGCAACCTTGTTTGAGATAAGATTAAACTGCTGCAATGCTGAAATTTGTTGCTGATAAGGAAGCCTAAATGTATTACACTATGCTGTATTTTGCCTCCCTTTCACTCAGAAAGTGTATTCATTATAATAAATTCACACTTTACTATGTAAAATTCATTCGTATAGCCAGAAGCTTATAAAAAGAATATAGACTAAAGAGCAAGTTGCATAATGAGATCTAATCTATGTAAAATAAGTCCCAGAAGAAATGTCCTTTACTTTGATCATATCCCTTGAAACAAGATCCCCTGCTGGAAACCACAATAAAATGAGAGCTTGGGAAACTCGCCTGGCAAGCAAGTTAGGTTTTTAAAAACAAAAGCTCGCCAAGCCCACCGACCTCATGATCCCAGACAAAACGTAATTAAGGTTAATAAAATCTTTCAGACTCCCTGAGGCTTAATGGGAGAATAAAGATTTTTTGGGGGGCTCACGGTAGGAATCCTGAGCTCTCCTCTCTGCCTCTGTGCAACCAAAAACCTCAGCTTGCTGTCCTAGGCAGGAAAAGACCCAAAGTCCATCCAGAGGCTGAGAAGTCCCCTCAGCACACACACCTTCCTCCATCAGAGTACTCTGCAGCCCTTCTGTGTTCCAGAATATTTTAGTGCTGGCTGATGCCTCTGATGCACAGGGACAGTTTCCGAGTTTTCTTTGCCACCAGCACAGTGGGTGAATCACTACTGCTGGGAGAATACAACGTTAAATTAATTTTTTTTAAGTGCTTTGCTCCTGCAGGATGGAAGGTGTTATGCAAATTTAGAATGTCCTTATCATGAACTAAGAACTTAGAAGGACACGTTGTCGTGGCTATCAGTGTAAACTACTGGCAAATAGCAAGCACTCTGTGCCTGAAGGGAAAATGCAAAAAACCCCAGTCATTTCTTCAGCAATTGTATTTCCTTTATATTGTACTTCAGTCCTTAATACTAAGAATCACTTTAGTTGTGAAACAATATATATAAATCATTGCTTATCAGGAAAACACTAGCATCTTAAAACAGAAATTAAATCATTAACCTAGAAATGTATTATTTTCTTCCTGATGTGGCAGGCAGCCTGAGAGTGTTATTATAGAAACACACTACTTGAGCACCCTCAGTGCACCCTCCAAGGTAATCGCAGATGTTGGATGTGCAGCAGGACAAGGGGGGTGAAGATGGGAAGCCTCAACATGAGAAGTAAAGGTGTTGGAAACAAAGGACTTGCTTTCCTGCACACGGAGAAGAGTGCAATCAAATTATTTTGTTTTCTTTAGGAATGGCAAACCAAATTACTTTCCCATCACCTGTATCATGCCTTGCACTCAGGACAGATCTGAGGGAAGTAGTTTGTCTGCTGTCCTAGTTAGGCTGAACTGGTCAAATTTCCTGCCGTTTTCTCACAGTGGTGTCCCAGCATGCTTGGATAAATTCTATTCAAAAGCTGAGCACAGCAGCAGTTTTATTCTATTTCTCTTCTTCCTCTGGCCATCAGGAGCTCTGTGTGGGGTGAAGGTGTTTTCCAGCAGTGAGTTAGCCATTGCCCAAGCTCGCAGCAAAGCTGGAGCTTCCTGGTGTGCCAGTGAAATGGTGCAGGTGCTGCCTAAAATGTGCCACTACCCCAAGCCTCGAGGACATCAGGGATGACAACCAGCTTCTGGGGCCAGCTGGAGTCAAGCGATGCAGAAGCTGGGGAAGGAACCTTGGCTTGGCCTGCAAAATTTTCATAATTATTTATGAATAAAATTTCATAATGCTTATCCCTTGTTTTAGTCCATTTTGAGGCAGCTGCTCTCCGGTCAGCAGCTGACCACTCACAGAAACACTTTATGGTGTTGGAAGGTGACTGGCAGCCCCTCCTGTGTCCTGCTGGGATCAGCATCAGAGTACATGGTGCTGGGGCAAGAGAAACCCATTGGCCCCACCAGCCCCCAGCCTTCCCCAGAATCATTTCCCACCATCCCAAAGGGACCAGCATTGTATTGCCAACCTTTCAATAAGCCAGTGTGCCTCTGTCTTTTGCCTGTTCTTTCCCTTTAGAGCAGAGGAACAGAGTAGCCACAAAGGAACAGAGAAAAACTCTTTGCTGTTTCTCTACCACCAGCACACATGGGCAACATGTTTTGTCCATTTGTGCTGAGATGATGAAATGTAATAATTGTTTCAATATTTCTCTAATAGCTTTTTCCCCATTTGGCTTCATTTTGTATATACACTAACCAGTTTACAAAATTACTATCAAGGTTGAGTTATGAAAAGTTTATCTAATGTATGACTTGCTTTAAAGACTGTTGGAAGAATCGCTTCTGCATAATAAAACCTCGGGAATACACAAGTGATCTTAAGAAGTACAATATGACTGCTGCGTGGTTTCCCATTGCCTTTGTAGTTTCTGAGACACTATAACATTATTTAATTAGCTAAAATTTCCTCTCTCTTGAGGATGGAAACTCAATGAAATGTCAACAATGCTGTCAGTCTGCTTCGGGCTAAACTCATTACACAAAGACTCACGATAAAAATAGTCCAAGACAGATTATTTTGTTGCAAAACATAGGTCCACACAACTTATGCCTCAGAAAACAGATGTGGAATTCATGCTAGTGCTGCATTTTGAGGGTTAATGGGACTGTTAAGTTCCACTATGCAATTACAGATGTTATGTGTTTTCACTGTTCTATATTTGACCAGTAGAAAGAAAAAGACTAAATCTTGTCAATGATTTCTCAGAGACTGATGAGGGATATTCTTACATCGGTCAAAGGCTGATATGAAATCTATATCTTTGCTTTAAAAATTCACCTTTTGCCATCACTGAGAGAGTGAGGAGAGATTGTATTTTAAGAAAAACCTGATGAGGGGAAAAGAAAAAAATTGTTTCATTTAATCTGAATTATAATTGATATTTCAGAATACATGTGCTCATTACAAAGCATAATAAAATTTGGCATTTTCTATTGTCAGAGGATTTATGAAGGCTAAATTTCTTGATTTATTTAAATAGTCAGATAGGAAAGAGCAAACTACAAAAACAAGTGCTATATACTGAAGGCATGTGAATTACCTCCTTCCCAAGGATAATGCAAATTAGAAGTATGTAAAGCTTTGTCTGCACCTGGGATCTTTAATGAAGATAAAGAAAAATCAGACGGAGATTCTCCCGGGAAAAGAGAGGATCGTTATTTGAATAACCTGCAGTGAATTCTAATCAATGCAACGTGACTTTGAAAATGAATATGGTTTTTCAACCCGCTGTACATGAGCCATAATATTAATCATAACTTCATGGTACAGTAAAGCCCATGACAAATGGTTATTCAGTGGACTAACAAAAAGACCATTCATAGCGGGAGGAAACTAAGGGCATATATAGAGTAATTTATTTTTGTTTTGTTTGCAAAAGCATCTGTCTAAATATACACATATAGCTCTGCATATATGTGAATATAGACGTGTGTGCACACACTTGTGCCCACATATGTGTGCCCCTAGTTTAGCACACAAGCGTGAAATACGTTCATTTTCCTTCAGGAGTAACATGAACAAGCATTGTCTGATCTTGTTGTTCTTCAAAGAGTATTATTCAGTATTACAGTAGTTAACACAAAGCTTGAGATATTTTTTTGAAACAGGGTTTTCTGGATGTTTCAGTCTTGTATCTTCCAGTGTTTGAAGCCTCTACTGTGCCTCTAAAAGGCTGGAGGTAATTTGTGTCTTCTTTCCACTACTAAGCTTTGTTCACTCTCCTGTATGTGTAGGAAGGGTTTAACATAAAGCATGGTTCACTGGCTGCAACGTGGAAACACCATGCTCATTTATTTACCTAGAGCACAGAACAGAACTTTTATGTATTTTT
The DNA here is from genome assembly GCF_965231275.1 of Zosterops lateralis. NCBI lineage: Eukaryota > Metazoa > Chordata > Aves > Passeriformes > Zosteropidae > Zosterops > Zosterops lateralis. The sequence goes on from NC_139762.1 coordinate 131,163,652, forward strand.
TCCATCTCAGGAATTAAAATCAATAAACTTTTTGGCATTTTCACTATTAACATGTTTATATCAGTGAAACAAGCTGTGTCCAAAATCAGACTTTCAAAGAAACTCCTCTGAGGGCAATCAGAGGCATTTTGCAATGTTTTTTAAAGGGTGAGTGTCTTATTTTAGCCAGAGGGTTATTTTTTTGGGATGCAGTGAAATAAATACATCTTGTTTTGTTGATGTGATGTGGCGAGGATGTTCATATAGAAGCAGTAAAATGTGACAAGCCGTGCCATAAAATGCTATGCACCAATATGTGTGATGAGATCCTTTTTCTTCCTCCCTGTATCTATCTCCCACTTGCAAGTGACATTTTCACCTCTCCCTGTGGGCGGATGCTCACTGGGGTTCTGAGCAGGCAGGGAGCTCAGACCCAGCACCACGGAGGGGTTGGGGTTGTGTGGGGATGGTGACTCCCTGTACGACACATGAGTAACCACATTAATAGATTCACATATATACTAAAGTACAACTGCTGCCTTCAGCAGCCCTCAGGCGAAAGCTCAAGAAGAGCATAAGGGCCTTGAAGGTTAAGCTCAAGATCTGCCAATCTGGGGTAAGAAGCAGACTGTAGAGCTAAAGCCTTTCCACTTGCTACACCTCACCACCCAACCTTGGGCACTCAGACTGATTGCACACATCTATCATGTATCAGTGATCTGGGGCAGGAGAGGCTGTCTTTCCTATACCTAAAAAATCAGTGGCACAAAAAAAAAAAAAAAAAAAAAAAAATAGTAAGAGCAGATCTATGAAAGTGGGAGTCATTGTGATCACCTAGCTGAGCATGTGCTCAGAGTGCAAAAAACTAACAAAATCCCTGGATGAAAACACCTGGAACACCTAGCAGTTGCAGCATCATAAAAATTATCTTTGCAGTACAATTTCTTTTGTGAAATCATGTTTTAAAAAACACCAAAAACAAACATGGAGCCACAAGGTAATTTGAATCTGTTGAAGGAAAGTGGTGGTTGCAGAGCAGCTCAAACTGGCTAGCTTCTCAAAGCAAAGGGTAAAGAGCAATTTGATCAGAGTGTGTAAATATCTTTTTGGGTAGGAGATTACTTGAAGAACAAGGGTGTTTAACTTAAGAATCATCTAGACAAGAGTTGAATTTTTAGTACTTCAAAATTTGAAAAGAAAACTGGATAGCTTTGTAGAGAAGATGCCAGAGTTCCTTTGAACAGTGTGGGTGTGATATAAGAAATATTTGGTGAAAATTTATATTCTGTGTTAATGAAATAGTCAAAACTATGCACAGGTCCTTTTAGGACTGTTTCCCCCTTTGCCCATTAACAATGGCCATTTTGAAGCATATTCTGTTTTAAGAGATATCATGGTATTCCCATAGATTTAGTCTTTCCAGAAGATTTCTCAGGAAGGATGGTGAAACACGAGAGTAAGTCATTCAGTGGTTGCAGTGAGGTACCATCATCATCAGAATCTCTCAGTACCTTTCCTGCCATTATCCTTGGTCTTACCTGGTTTGAACTTGAAGTTAGGCTGTTATGGCTTGCTACATCATCTGGGAAGATGCAGTTTTGGTGTTGCTGTGCCTTATTTTACAAGGTTCCTGATTTAGTAGCATTTCATGCTGTGAACTTAAACCTTTGGTTTTCCAATGCTTATTTTTTCTTATGTAAGACTGTCTATAAGAAGAGAATAAATAGCTGAAGTGGCGGAATAAGATGCTTTCACACTTCTCTTGAAGAGGCTTGAAGCAGCAATAAGACAGACTGTCCTCTTGCTATGGACATGGTACTAAGCTAAGCCAGATCTGAAACCTGAAATCACTAGAAAAAAATTCACTGCTGGGGCTCAAACTGACTGTCCCATTTTCATATTCCCTGTCTTGGGAAGAAAAGTTTGAATATTGTAACAGTGCTGACTATAATAAGTGTACTAACTAATGCCATTAAAGAATCTAAGATAATTAAACTGTGATGTTCACAAACTTGGGTCTATCTAAGCCTAAATAACTGAAAGGTTTATCTAATTTTTTGTTGTTATTGTTGTTTTTAACTATGCCATATCTTTCAATGCTTACAGTAGGCATAAAAACATCTGACCTTTGGTTATATGTGTCTTCAAATATATAACTAAAACTGTCTTGTTTCTTACTGTTAGTTTCAACCTAAACCATTAGGGAAAGCTTCATTGGGAATTAGACTTGGGTTGTTGAAAATTACCTGATATTTAGAAGAAAGAATAGCAAGAGCTGTGCATATCTATCAATCTATATATCTTAATTTGTGCTAGTGGATTTATCTTCAATAAACTAAAGAGTTCCCTGCAAGAAGTTTATTTTAAAAGCAGTTTTAAATGCAGCAGTTTAGGAGTGATCCCAGGAAGTGTTTCCTGTGTATCTACTCATGTCCATCTTAAAATCAAGAATCAGCACTGAAAGAAAATTCCGTCAACAAAGAATAAAAATTTGAGCCCAGTGAAGTCATAGATAGTTTAGACACTGAATTTAGTGGAGCCAGCATCCCCCGTGAGTTTTGGCTGCATTTTCACGCCGTTGAAATGTCATAGGAGATGCTAAAGAAAGAGTACAAAGAGAAGAAAGTGTACAACCACTCCCACATAACAGAAGGGTCAGAGAGGAAAGTTCACCTCCACCCACCAGAGAAGAGAGACATACTTTAAACTTCTTTTGCTCCTCTTTCATAGTGATTTTAAATGCATAAATATTTTTCAAATTCCTTGAATAGGTGTAGTTATAGATTCACAGAATAACAGAAACAGAAGATTATTGAATTTGTAAGGGACCTCTGGAGGTCATCTGGTCCAGCCCTAAAGATGATCACCTAGAACTATTTGCCGAAAATCATATATTCAGCCTCTACTGGATTCACCAGTATTCAGCCTAGTTAGTAACTACCCTTGATTCAGAGGGAAAAAATCCTGAACAGCTTTAGAATGCAGAGATGATCTAGTGCCTTTTCTCCAATCCACTCTACACTCTAACTTGGTTGTTTCTTTGAACTCATTTCAGATGCTCCTCTTTCTTTCACCATTGCAGCAGATCTGTAGCCGTTTTTTCTGGCACTCAGATCTGGTACCAGAAAACCAGATATCAGTACAGAGGTAACAGTAGCCAAAGTCCTCCTTAGCACTGCTCAAGCTTCAGCCTTGCAACTGTTCTCTGATATTGCTTTTAACTTTGTCCGTTTTAAGATGCCATGTGGTTTGTATGCTCAAAAAAAATGTATAAAAGTGGAAGAAAACTGTGATACCTATTTTTTTGTTTCTCCATCATGAAACACTGTTAGTTTAGGGACAGACGCAAAATTAGAAATTATTATGAGGATAGGACATGACATGGAAGTAGACTGATAATCCACATTTTGGTAAAATGAGAATGCCAGGAGTGTCCCTAATTTCTCCTTTATTAAAAGAAATGGATTCTCATAAACACTGTTCATATAGCTTGATAATTGCAGCATGAAATGGAAAACAAACTGCCATTGATAAGAGATATGATCCTGTTCCTGTTAACGACAGAAAATTGGCAGGATCAGACCCAAAAGAAAGAGAAATACCAAGATTGTATGTCTGATTTCAGTCACATAGAAGGATTATTGATTTATCCAAGGGTTACTGAAATGAAGATCTGGCTCATGGTTCAGGTAAGGATGGGAGGAAAGTGATTACTGCTTTATTACAGGCCTTCCCTGTAGATATGGGGTGTGGAAATAATCAGGGCTGATCTTACAGGGAGTGCAGCAGATGCACAGCATCTGCTCTCTGGTCTCCAAGGCTACATCTATACTAGTAAACTAAACAGGCTTAGGACATGTTTAAGCACTGCTCCATGAAATCTATACTGTTTAACCCTTCCCCCTGTCTCTGGAGTTTGGCTCTTGCCAAACAGCACTATGCAGGTGCACAGGTCAGCAACTGCTCCCCAAACACAGTGGGAACAAACTCCCTTTGTTCTAGGGGAGAAGAGGGTGAGACAGGAGCAGCGTGAGCTCGGCTGAGCAGTACAGTGCTCGAGGTCAGGGGATGTACCATCATTCATTCCATTTATTTCAGAACGAGTCTCCTGATGACTGCTTTCTGACCATGCTTAAGGCATCTCTTCATTTTCTCATTTTCTCTTGAAACAAAACACATAGCCAAAGTATTTTTCCCAAAGAAAGAAACACATATTTAAACAATTTCCCTTTCTCCTTCTAATAATATGAATGAAGACCAATTTGCATCCCAGCTCTGGTCTCTATATGTATAAGAAAACTCTTGTCTACAGCTGACGTCCTATAGCCACAGAATGAATGCTATAGAACATTCATTCATGTCTGGTCTTTAGGCAGCTGATGACAAATGTCCCTGCATCCAGTGGCTAACATGGGCTTGGCCACCATTTGTTCCCTGATACACAGTGCCGGGGCAATATGAGTTTTCCTCTGAAATGTGGATCAAATTCCTGCTCTGACTTCACTGAGCCAGACCTCACCACTGGCCTCCTGAAATCCAAATATATAACTCTGGAGGTGGATGGGCTTAGCTTTTTATTATTATATCATAGAATTTGTTCTGGTTATATTTCACCATAATCTCCAAGCATCTCCCATGTCGAATAGACTAGTAAAAGGGAAGTCCCTTGTGGGTTTCTTAGATTTTTTTTTTTTTTGGCTCTTCTTCTTTTTGGGGTTAATTTAATCAATTTTTAAATCCTTTTTCTAAGAGGGATAATTAGATTTTTACAACTTTCTTACAGAGGCAAAAATTTAAACGTATTTCCACTTTGAAGAAATTTGGAAGGTACCCAAGTCTTCCTTTCAAAGTAACATCATCAAATAATTTTCTTGTGTATCTGAGATTTAACATTTCAGATTCCGTCCCCTGCACCTTTTATTGTTCCTATTTACAGTGCACCTGAAACACATTGTGTAATTGGCAGAGAGCCCAGATTTTCCATTTAAGAACAGTTTGATGATTTCACTTTTTCTTTCTCTCTCTCTTTTTTTTTTTTTTTTTGAAAACAGCAGGTGCTCTACATTGTAAACAATGCCAGTCACCATAATATTATTAGCTTTTGCATTTTTATTACATTTTTGCCTCCCTACATATTTTAAACTTCATTGCAAGTCATTTTTGGCACCAACTCAGAAAGCTTCTTATTTCATAAGGAAGATGGATACTAGTGAACATAGTGCTTTGTTGTCATTTATAATTAGAAAGTGTAAGATTTACCTAATCATTAAACCAACCAATATTTGCAGGTTTGTTTCTCATTTTCTGTGTGATACATCCACATCTGTCCCAGGCAGCACATTAATTCCCTTTTCTGTAATATGGATCTTCAAACATTTAACCATTTTCAAACATTTAAACATTTGTATGGCATCAAAGTAGTCTTTTATAACATTGCTTTTTCTCCTCCCTGTCACCTTGCCTAAGATCCTGTAAACAGCATTTCAGATTTTTTACAGTTTGATGGGTCAATAGCCAGAACTGACATAGCCCAGTGGTTCTGCAATTACTCTTGTTGTGTACTGAGAGTTTATCTTCCATTGGTTATTAAAAATGTGTGCAAACAAATGGAGTTGAAAAAAAACAAATCAGAAATTCATTTTAAAGAAATCTTGAAAAAAATCAGCACAAGGAGCAGATGAATACTACAGAAATGTAAATAATGCAAGGCAAGATTTGTCTTTGTGCAGTTTTTTTTAATGTGTGTTTTTACATGATTTCTAAATAGAGGACATATCACTTGGAAACAGATTTTGGAAAATGTCATAGGCAATAAATATTTATTGTTAGAATTATTTGTGGTTTCAACGAGGTCTTCATTAGCAAACAAAGGAAAAAAAAATCAAGCTATTTTCATGTTTATGCAGCAAGGATGTCTTTTGCTAAACTGCATTTTGAGCTACATTTTTTTTCAGATCAATTCAATAAGAGAAAGCCCAACAGAGAACAGATGCAATATAAGAGCAATAAAGGGAAGTAAAAAAAATTAAAAATCCTTTGTTCTCCCTGCAGTACATCCGTAAATCTATTAGTGTTATTTTCCTTTCTTCTCTTTTTTGCATCCCAAGCCAGATCTCAAGTTCTCTGAAGCAATCCTTAATCAAGCTCCCCAAAGGCCTACGACTGCATGCAGCAATTTCTCCCCTGCTCTCAGCACAGATGTTTCGAGCACATTCCATTACACCTACATGCCATTACAGCTAATGGCTTATTCTGATGAAGAAAGCTGCTTTCTGCTCAGTGCAGCAAAGGGGAAAATAGCCTCCTGTACAGTTCGTACACTGCAACAATGAAATGTGGGGGCAGGTGGTACAACAGAACTCTCTAATGTTAATTACATACTGTATTACCCCCAAATTTGGCTGGTCATTAATTATGCTAATTTACCTTCCTGAAAATTAGCACCACTCATGTGAACATTTGAGCAGTTTTTAGCAAAATGAACTACGGAATAGTGGTTTGTAAACTTAAACCTTTTGAACCACCCGAATACAGGCTCACAGTGGCTGCCAGATGTGGTGTGGAAGGGGGGCCCAGCTGGTGGGTGAGGGACCTGCCAGTGACAGTGGCCCTGTCACACCCTGCTCTGTGACCCCGAATGTGTGTGCCTACCTGCTCCCTGCCTCAGTTTCTCTCTGAGGAAAATTACACCTACATCTCACACAGGCTAAATCTCCTCATGTTTGGAGAGCAGCATTTGATTCATGAGCACCTAAAGGACAATGATCTTTTCTGCTGCAGAACACTGAGCATCAGATTCCTGGGAAAGCTGAAGATGTCAGATAAATTATCAAAATGTTTTGCTCAGGCAAAGAATATTTATCCACTTTTAATTGAAAAAAAACCCCCTCAAACCAGTCAAAACCTTCCTTTGGAATAAAGGGGGGAGATAAAACAACTAAAGATTTCTGTGATTCTATAGTGAATATAGATAAACTCCATGACCTCCTAGAGAGGATGGAGTTGCAATTACAAAGCTTAAAGAGAAAAAAATTCTTCTAAGTACTTAAAACTGTCCAGGCAACTCTGTAATGATTTTTATATATATTTAGATTACATTAGGTCTCTACAAAGAGTGATATAGTAGCTTCAAGTATGCCTATAGCTATAGATTGATTTTTTTTTATTTAACTGTTCATAAAAAATTAATCTCTGTCTTCTTCCAACAAAACCTAAGATTTTATCATATTGATTACGGGCCTAACAAAGTAAGGTATCAGATTTAGATTCAATTTGTTTCCCTATGAATTAAATACATTAAATCACTTTTTACTCATGTTGAAATTGATTGAGTTTCAGAGTTAAACAAAATATCTTCTCTACATTGTGAACTGTCTCCATTTCTTCCTCAAGGCTGCTGTTTTCTTCTATCCATCTCCAAGAAGCCATCATCATATTAACATAGATGACAATCTGGCAAGGAGGTGCTGATCAAAGATAAATTTCACACTCGCACTTCGCATTTTCTAATTACACCATCTGTGTCAGACTCTTTCGTGGCAGTTCTGCCCAATCTGTCAAATGCTGCATGCCTATGGGAATGCAGAGGAGCTGAGAAAATCGCCTCCATTTCCCCCACCAGCCGATCCATCACCCCAATCGGAGCTGGGTGGATATATTAGTCTAACTGGTACTGGAATGAAGGTTCCAGACTGCATATGAGATGAGGTGTTTGGGGGATGCAAGACATGAGATTTACAACTTGAATCATATTACAAGGCTTGCCCCAGCTTGTTTCATAGCAAGCTGAGAGCAAGCCATGCATGCAATATCAGCATGTGGAGATGGGAAAAAAAAAAAAGGAATAAAGAAATGAGGAACATTTAAAAACAAATAATGAATGAAAAGGTGTCTACTTTCATTACTTTTGGCTTCTTCCAGACATACTAAATGTAAATGATTACCAATAGGTTCACACGAAATGAATGTATCCTTGCATTAGAATGTAAGAAAAATAAACATAAAGGATTATATGCCCTGAACTATCAGAGATGGCTGGATGTATTCTAATCAAGTCCTGATCTATTAAATTCAGCAGCTCTATCAAGATCAGGACTGTCCTTTTACACCAAAAGTGTATTACTTCCTATCCATGAGGCATGAGATTAAGTCATAGAAGGGGAAAAGTTGCAGCTCTTCTAGGAAGGCTGACATTTAAAATTATCTACTTTATGGGTCAACTTTTTTCTGAGAAATTAATCTCAACTTTGAACCTGTGTGTAAAATATTGCAGACTGCTATTTCTGGGTGCAATCAAATCTGGTGTAGTAACTCTGATTCCCTGTGCAATCACATTTGAAAGTGGAAATGAGCTGCACTTCTGGGTGCATGAATAGTGGTGTGCTTGTTTACTCTGGGGTCTGCAAACTCCCAAAAAGAGCAAGTGTAAAAAATGCTGTGACGAAAGAAAATCTGGTAGCGCAGTAATGAGGCTACATGCAGAAATTGTGAGCCACATCTAGGATATATGGTTTTTTTGATGTTTTAGTACATTTGTACACACACTATTGATTAAAAACTTCACACTTCTCCTTTGTCTAGACAAAACACACACCATGGAGACATACTCAAGTTCATCTCACACATCTGTGATGGCGTCTGGGTTTGAACTCAGGTTGCCATCCTTTTTGGGTGTTGCCTTCAGCATAGAACAGCTCCAATGAGGGATCATTTAATATTTTTATATTTAAAAGGAGAGGGAGCAAAAAATTATACACTAGTTAAAGTCCTCTATTTTCAGATACTAATTTCTGTAGGACACAAGAAGCAAGATGCAAGCACATTATCAAGTGCATTTTTTTGTGCTCCTACCTTTGGTTTATTTAGTACAGTGCCAAAGGCGTCACTGATGCAAGAATGTTGTTGGTCTGCAGCCTCCGCAAAGCAACGCTACCGGAGCGCGATACTTTTAACACCCTTTTCTGCATTCAGAGTGGGCTGAGGAAAGAGCTGTTCAAATATTCATAAAGGACAGAAGACAAATATTTGGCAACTCCCAACATTTCAGTGCTAAATCATTTAGTAAACACAGGCTAACAGCATTAACACAAGATCAGACAAAAATGCCCAGCACCACTCAGGGCTAGGTCAGCTGAAAGTAACCTTAATGCTGTAAATCAAGATTTTACTGCCATGTATTTGACTGAACTTGTGTCTTTACTTGAACTTTTGAATTTTTCCCTTTCAAAGAAATGTATAAGACAGCCTCAAGGTGGAATATGCCAGAATGACTCCACTTCAGAGGCACAATCAATGAACAGCAATTATCTCAGACATATTTGAGCTTTTTATAGACAAAGACCTTTGTCTGGGTGGGTGCTGTGTAACATAATGTGTCTGTACAGGCTACTTCTCTTTCCCCTGTGCATTTTAATTACACTAGCAATTTTTTCCCCCCCAAATAGCTATGAACAGAATTTCAATTACACTTATTCATGAGTGTGCAATGCTCATCCCTGCTTCTATGAGCCTTGCATATGGGCTTTGAAGAGGAGACTAGGAGCTGCTGAAAGGCAGGCTGGTGTCTGTGCTGGGGATGGCACAGGGACGCACTGATGCTCTTCAATTAGAGAAGGGCCTGCAGCCTCCACGTACACACTTTGCAAGGGGTTCACAGCCAGTAAAGGTTGCCTCGAGGTGCTGTTACACAGCTCAAGATTTGTTACACACCTGAAGGTGTCTTCCATGTGGGTCTCTGGGGAGTGTCATGTGGGTCTCTTAGGCTGCAGAGCAGGGTGTTCTTCACTGGGTGCCCACCATGGGATCCCATGCATGAGCATGGGGTGGGAGGAGAATTAATGTACTGAGGGGCAGCTATTCTCTGCCAGGTCAACAAACCTCTTATTCTATTATGTGGAAAGGACTGTACAGTAAAAATCCCTAAGTGGGTACCCAAAAGGATCATGGTCAGTGTACACTATCCCCATTCCACCATGTGTTCTCCAGGGCTCTCTGCATAATCCTAGAATAACAGACTTATAGAATCCCTAAGGGTAGAAAAGACCTTCTAGATCATTTTGTCCAACATTTTGCTGAACACCACCATGTCAACTAAACCATAGCACTAAGTGCCTCATCCAGTTACTTCTCGAACACTTACAGACATGGTAACTCCACCACCTCCCAGGACAGCCTGTTCCAATGATTAACCCTTTCAGTAAAGAAGCCTCTCCTGATGTTCAGCCTGAACCTCCCCTGGCCCAGTTTGTGGCCTCTTTCTCTTGCCTTGTCTCTGGTTGCCTGGGAGAATCAACCAATGCCTACCTGGCTAAACTTGCTCTCAAGCAGTTGTAGGGAGCAACAGGGTCCTCCCTGAGCCTCCTTTTCTCCAGGCTAAACAATGTCAAGTCCCTCAGCCACTCTTCATATGATTTCATCTCCAGACCCTTCACCAGCTCTGTTGCTCTTCTCTGGACACACTCCAGCACCTTAATGTCCTTTTTGTAGTGAAGAGTCCTTAACTGGACACAGCACTTGAGGCGCAGCCTCCCCAGTGCCCAGTCCTGGGGGACAATCCCTGCCCTGGTTCTGCTGGCCACACTATTGCTGATGCAGGCCAGGATGCCATTGGCCTCCTTGGCCACCTGGGCACACACTGGCTCGTGTTCATCCAGTGTTGACCAGCACCCCCATGTCCTTTGCTCTGGGCCACTTTCTAGCTGCTCTGCTCCAAGCCTGTAGTGCTGCCTGGGGTTGTTGTGACTCAAGCATAGGACTTGGCTTTGTTGAACCTTATACTGTTGCTCTGAGCCCATCAATCCAACCTCTCCAGATCCCTCTGCAGAGCCTTCCTACCAGCAGGTCAACAGCCCTGACCAACTTAATGTCGCCAGCAAACTTGCTGAGGGTGCACTCAATCACCTCATAAAGATATTAAACAAACTGGCCCCAATACTGAGCCTTGGGGAACACCACTGGGACTGGCTGCCAGGACGTAGCACCCCGTATCACCACCCCCTGGGTCTGATCATCCCGACAGTTTTTAATTCAGAATGCACCCGTCCAAGTCTTGGGATGTCAACTTCTCCTAATAACACCCTGTCTTTCCTCAGGGCTGACCCTATGTCATATGCTGCCACCCGTCCCTGGCACTGAGCACACATACCTGTGGTCAGGCACAAAAGGTATGGCCTGAGCTCACTCTGCAGCCTTCCTCTCTGCAGATCCTGCTCAAGTCTGGCTTCTTCTCCTGTCACCAAGTTCCAGAAAATATGTGGGGGGTTCTTCCCTTTGAGACAGATATTGCTATCTTGGCCAATGGCTTAAAAATTATTGATGATGGGCAGGCAGACAAAGTCAGTGCAGTTGTGGAACAATGAGGAAAAAGCACCTATAGATAGAGAAAATCAGGTAAAAAAAAACCTTGCTGGAGAACTGCATGACAGTATTGATGAGGTGAGAGTATATCAGAGAAACTGGTAAAAATGTAACCATCATAAACAGCACCAGTTAAACACCGCGGGTGAAGCTGCGCCAGTGCGCATAAGTAAAGAGCAACTGTTTGCAAAGTGGGAGAAACTGTAACTGCCTTTTGTATGAAAGGTATCTGTGCAGCCAAGGACATATTGACGTGCCTGGAAAATCCCTCTTTTTTTTCTGCAAGGAAGCCCAGGCACAAACTGTCTGCAGTAGGAACGCCAATGAACCTTCAGGCAAGTCTTTAAAAACTAAACAAACACAAGAGAAGAGATTTGTTTGGCTGCTCTTTTTTCTTTTTTCTTTCTTTTTTTTTTTTTAATTTTTTTTTAATTTTTATTTTTTTATTTTATTTTTTTTTATTTTATTTTTCCGTTGCAAAGCCTGTGTTTTTTTTTTTTTTTTTTTTTTTTTTTTTTTTTTTTTTTTTTCAAACAAAATCTGGAGGAAAGGCCCTGATGTCATCAGAGTGCTGATACTCCATCACTGACATCCTTCCCCAAAGCCATGTGATGGTGGTATATGGGAGGTATCCTGATTTCCTGAAAATACATGATGTTCTTCTCCAGAGAATGGAAAGCAGATTTATTCCTTCTGTGAACTTGGAACAATCTGCTCAGACAAGTGACAGAAAAAGCCATTTCTACCATTTTCTCTTGCTACCCAGGCTGGAGGCTCAATCATTCGTGTGTTTTCTAAAGGATCACTGGCAATTCTCATCCCTTCCATGCCTGATCCCAGGGGGGAGTACATGGTTGTGCACAGGTGTCATTAAGGACTGTCTCTGGAGACAATGGGCAACAAGGCAACTGAGCTCTAAGAGGACTTTGTCATTGGTGATAATGACAGGTAAGAGACAACAGGACTTGCAATTAGAGAAATCATTCTACATTTGTAAACCAAACACACTTGATATGAAAATCACTAGCCCAAGAGCTGTGGCTGTTCTGTGCAGCTCTTGCAGGCTTCTTTCAAAGCAGGGCTATGCTTTCAGCAGAGACAGACAGGTTTTTAGAGCTCATACATCTTCAGTCAGTAAGTGTATGCATCATTGTGGCTGAATAAATAAATATCCACTAAAGGAACCTGGTTCAGAAGAGTAAAATAATTAAGAAACATGAAAAACATTACTGCCCATATTCAATTAACAGCTGAAGTATTGTTAGAAAGATGGATCAATCTGGAATGATCTGACTAAAAGCAAAAGTTCAGATAACTTGTCTGATAATAGCATAAGCATAGCCCATAAATGCCCAGCAATTCTATATCATTAAGCCTTCAAGGACAAGTCTGATTGATGGCAATGTACCTGCAGGAAACAGCTCAGATGGAAAAACTCCAATGTGTGCCAGCAAAGTAATTACCTGGGATGGTGACTATGCTCTGTGGTCAGATAGGAACAGGACAGATAATGCAGAGCTCTGAGCACTGCCCTGGTTCCCTCTGCTGAGAGGCAGCTCCATGCACCAGCTACTGAGGCACAGGGGGTTCTCTACTCGTGCCTCTTTACTTATTCCACTGAGTCTCCAAGGTCACTGTGTCTGTCACATTTCAGTATATCTGCCCTACCTTTATGTGGCAGGGGAGTACTGTGCCCATCTTTATTCTTTGTGTAGCACAATATGAACTGTTCCAGATACAAGCCAATTTCAGATGGACCAGGAATTTGAAATTAAAGGGGTGCCATCTCCCATTTCTAGAAGCACATGAGTTGTTTAGCAGTTAACATTCACCAGCAATTAATCTATTCTCCTTATTTTTTTAATCTCTGTCTCCGGTTACCATTCAGTACAAGGACTAAAAATAAGTATGTCACAATCATGTAACCAAATACAAGTAATCAAGCACTCTTATTTCAGTAATGCTCTTTATGTATAAATATTTCAAGAATAAAGACTATTTATCAGCTCTTGGGTGCTGAAAAGTAATATTTACACTTACAAACATAATACTTGGGACAAAAATTCATCAAGTGAATTGTCCTTCTCAGCTTTCTAACAAAAGGAGGCAGTAGTTTCTTTGTCCTCATGAGAAGAATGCAGCTTATAGGGAGGAGGCTACAGAAATGTAAAACACCAACAGATCTATGTCTTGGTGATGTCCTGCTCCAAACCACACAAGCTGAGCAGCCCTCAGTAACAATCAACTCAGGTCAGCTTCATTTCCAGGAAAGTACACAAAAACAGGGGAACAAAATACAAAGACCTATACAGGACTTACACTGAGCTTTTTGACACATCAGGGTTTTTTCTTTAAATCTCATCTCTGTCCCTTGACTTACCAGAGTACTTCTGTGTCCAAGGTTAGGTCAGAATTACACCCAAAGTCTGACAATGGGTTTGGAAATCCAGGTTCCCAGTAGCACTGAGATTCTTTAGGCTAAAGAAATAAGACACCTCTATCATGGTCCTTTGGCAGAGGTGACTCTTGTACCAGAGGTTTATAAATTTGGCTTAAGTTAGTCTGAGCTTCAAGGCATAAGAAGGTCTTTTCCTACCATGTGCCTTATACACACAGAATCCAAAATGAAAGAAAAGGGCCTGCTCTTGGTCTAAACCATTTTACTTGTTTTTAATTTGATTACCTCTTAGTGTTTTCAAACACAGTGTTTATATTTAAATTGTTGACAGAAGTTCCTTCCTGCTGGTTTTACTGGAAGTGGGATCTGTCCCAAGGAAGACATCAATACACTTGTACTTTATGGCTACCTATCTGTCCCTTAAACAAACTGTGACAGAAAGGAAAAGCTGACCACATTTAAGATGTTGATGTTGTGTCTTGGATCCATACCTAAAAACTTAGCCCACAGACTGAATAAGCAAATCAACAACCAGTAATTTCAATTGCTATTATTTACAGCATATGGAATATACTGATGTGAATATTTTGCTTCAGAAGATTATTTTTCAGGGAGATTCAGTCATATATTTCTTAGCTATGTTCTTCATTATGGCAAAAATAAAATTAGCAAAACAATTCTAAGATTGCTTAACCAAATTCAGGCAACTGTGACAATTCTGCCCTGAGCCATCTGATATTCTACATTTACATGTGACTAGTGACAAACAAGGACTGCCACACAAGGCAGCCAAGAAAAGTTAAGGCTCCATGTCAGACCTTGCTGGTCCATGCAGTTCCTACATGTGATGGCTTAACCAGAAATCAGGAATTTCAGAAATCATTTAATGAAAAGAGAGAAAGTTACCTTTTGATTTTAGGACTGATTTTCAAATGCAGAGACAACATTGAAAGAACCAGATGTCATGTGAAGAATTAGTTGTGAACATGAGATGATGAGTGGGGCATAGTATTTTGCACCAGATTTACAAAATTCAAGGTCAGTTCAATGCTCCAAGATAATTCAATAAATACAGCATGCAGTAAGATGAATAGACATACCTCCTGCTTCCTTTAGAAGCCACAGCAAAATGCCCACTGGGTTTATGGGGCAGGACTGACTGAACATGATATCCATCATATTCACAGACATCTCATGTAAGACTCTTCATACAAGTACTGAGTTGATTTCTGCTATACTCTAGTTGCTTTCTGCTTCAGGAGAAGTCCAATCATTGTCTGAGTGAACATACATAGTTTAGCCCACAATAGGCACAGTGCTTTCCACTGAGGTGTATCAGGTTGTCTTGAGTATTAATACCAGTATCTACTTAGTCACTCTAGGAAAAGTAAGCAATTGAAACACAAAGGGTGTTTTTGCAAATGAATTTTAAGGGAAAAAACGTTGCAATAGGACACAAAATAAAGATGCTTGACTCCAGTCAGAAGGCAGTAGAAATCAGAAGCTTTATTTACAATTCATTCAGCCCTTTTATAACATGCTGTGCTAAGAGAACACATTATTGGTCCATAGGGCTGACACCTCTCCCATTGGCTAAGTAACAGAAATAGCAAACAACACCTTGTTGGTATGGGAAAGGAATATTGTTTACACTAGGTTGTTTAGGGAAAAAGAAAACTGTTGAAAATTTTCCCTTGGGAAGAGCTAGCAATTCTCAGGCTCAGAAAATATTTGGTCCACAAAAAAAATGTTGCAGAAAATTTTCATGTACCTGTTTCAATGTTTTCATCTGTCAGTGTTTGTCATCCCACTTCATTGCCTCTCATTTACAGTGGCAAAATAGAGTGTAAAAGAAAAGGCAGAATGTGGGTACTGAAGGTACAGTATAAAAATGAGTTTACGTTGTTTTATTTTTCCTTTTAGCACCATCTATGTTCCTCAGATTGCCCTTGACTGGCTTGCCATTTGGTAAAGAAATTATGCTACTCTTATTTATTGTTTCATCAAGGGTTTAAAGAAAATCATTCCAACTCCAGAAGCCATAAATTATTAGTGCACACAAAAAGATTGATGTTCAGTGTAGACTTTTATGCAGGATTTTTGGGGTTTTTTTACACTTAAAAGTATGACAGCTCAGAAAATCTGGAAACATAGAAAGATACCTTTTTTTCTGTGACTGAAGGGAAATTCTACAGTTACATTTAATAGTCTTCTGGTAAGATTTTTGATGCTGACATTTGGCTCTCCATTCCTGTGAGTTTGCATATTGCATGTTAAAGATCCTTAATCCTTCAAGCCAATGATTCAAGAAAATATTAAATTAAAATAGTAAGTTTTTAATAATGGAAAAGAACATCCAAGGAAGTATTTCATTTGTAGTATTTGAAGGAGGGGAGCCATCTGTTTAATGCCTTGACACTGATAAAGTGGGGACAAACAAATTCCATAGAACAGTTCACACGAGCCGTTATTTACATGCTTAAAAGTTTTTGGGATGGGCCTCTAGAATGTGACTGGATTTCACTGCATTAAAATCATCAGAAACCTTAAAATCATAAAATCATAAAATAATAGTAGTGCTGTCAAGACAATGACCATTGCATTGAAAGTTTTTTCCATGTTATTCTCATTATTTTTCCCTATGACAGATTTTATTAAGGCTATTTATTGTTCACACATGGATTGTGTGTTATTAATATTGCACATATATATATGTATGTGATTCCTGTGTTATTGCCCAACATAACTAAGATTTCAGTGGAAAGACAGACTTGGAATTTTAAATATTGAATTCCACATGTCTTCTCAGTAGACCTTTTCTACACAAAGATGCATTATGCATTTACAGTTTACTACCTGGAGAGAAAAGAATTAATATAGGGGTTGCACATGTCCAGTTTCTATGTCAAGCTCAGCCGAGGAAATCAGTTCATACCACAGCTGGTCCAAAATCTATCACAGTTTTACATTTTTGGCAGGATGTCACCTTAGGCATTGTAAATGGTGTATGTGTGCTATATAATTATATTGTCCATGGATTTAAGCACCTGTGTTGCATATTTCATTACATTTTCTTGGCCTGCTTATTAGGACTACATTTTACATTTCTAATAATACAATTCAAATCCTACAAAATATGAAACACTGACTTTCAAGCAGGGCTAAATGAAGCTTAAGTAATTTAACACGAACCAATGAAAGACAGAAGAATTATTCCACTCATAGGCAAGGTCACGAGGTTCCTCTTGCTGCTCTTCCACTCACATATTCTTTCTTTCTGTTTGTAAAAAAATTTGAACTGGAGAGATGTAATTTTAATCAACTTATTTGCTGACAATACAAGAGAAAACACATTCCTCTTTTTGGAAATAAAGTGTTAATGGGACATTTGCAGGAAATCACAATGAGTTTGGAATCTTTTGTGGAATCAAATCAGAGTTCATACAACAAATATCATGCGTATTTTGTTATTTCTAAACATCATTTGGCCGTATAAAAAGTGTAATAGAAAAATTAAAAATTTGTGATTACAATGACACAGAGATTGTGCCAACAACTCTGTGGATGGCTTTTTATCTCATTCCCTTAGTGAAAACAGTTAACTAGGCACTGGTGAGATATTCTGTAACTGCGCAACAAAAAGCTGGCACAACTGCCAAGTGTGGCATGCCAGATGTGTGAATACATTCTGGAGAGCAGTATCAGCAGCTCCAACAGAAAGCCATAGCCATTAATCTAGAGACCTCTGGGAGTTCAGGATCGTGCTGTAAAACCTAGACCCTGCCAAGACTGCATCAGATAAAACCATCAATGCATTGTAAAAAAGACACAAAACCTATTTCATGGGCTGCACTGATCAAGCAATTACAATCATTGACTACATTAAGCAAAGAAACAGTGGGGTGCCCTATAAAATTGACTGCCAACTTGAATAATCAATAGACTCCATGTAGAGTAAATTAAATAACTGAAAAACTATTTGGAAAAGCTGAAGTCAAAAAGCCAATCTGTAATCCCTCATCCATGGAAAAACAATCTTGCATCCAAAAGATTCTTTTGCTTGCTTTCACTGTTGTCACTGGGAAATACAGCAACAGCAAACTAAGAAATTCTTTAACTCTCTCATTCACCTGTTAATAATTGTTCATTTAACCCAGGCATTCATAATCAATGTATGCATTAGTATCATACCTCCCAACCTGCCAGGCTTCAAACACAGTCCTAAATTGCAGGGCTAATACTCAGAACAAGGGAACCCAGAGAAATTGTATGTACTCTGGGAGGCTTAAAATGATACACTTTCCCTATAACCAGGCATAATCAATTTGGGCTGACTTTCCTGATTATTTCCAATGTAAACCATTTATAGCAATAGCCATAATTTTGTAATTGATAGTAGAACAGGTTGGAAATGTTACAGCAGAGATTTTTTTTTTTCCCCCAACAAAAGATGCTGATTCATCAGAAACAAAGGTCGTGGAAACAGAATGCGTTGACTCAAGAGTTTTTTAGTCCAGGGGGGTGGTTAAAAGAGCTTCCCCTCCCTCCTCACTGCAGACATGTGCAGCTGGAAATAATGTGCTCCTCCACTAGAGCTGCCCATCAAGTCAATGGCTGGAGCCTGTGCTAGCCTTCCAGCAACTTTCCAGGAGAGAAATCTGAACCCAAATGCTGAGCAAGGACCACCACCCTGGATTTTCTCCCATTCTGGACCTCAAATGCTTTTCTGAGAAATATTAACAGCTTTTGAGTTTTGAATGTAAAGAAGCCTAACAGATTCTAGTTCGCTTTATTTTTCCTAAATTTTTCAAAATTTGGAGAAGTTTTCAAGTTTGCCTAAACGGCTGTACAGGAGCAAGCTGCAGTGGTGCTGTGGGGAGCAGTTCTTGTAGATCAGCAGCCCCCTGCAAATTGCTGGAGCTGGGTAGGATCTGTCTTTTGCTGCCTGAATTGCATTGTCAATGGAGCTAATCCAGGCAACACTTTGGACAAGGACCACTGACTGCAGGATTGTGCATGTTTCCTTTGAGGCTGATACTTCCACTGTAGCACTGGGACAGCCAGGGACATACTGCAAAACCCAAGTTACCTTGCCCTAACAGGTACCATTCACATTGTTAGGACTTCCAGGGCACATGTGCCTGCAGGAAGAGGAGCCAGCTACTGGCACCTGAAGACTACCAGTATCTAAGAGTGCTCATTACTTTGTGCCTCATTACTGAGTGGAACACCAACCTGAGCAAAAGCAGAGTGTCAGATTTTAACTGCTGTCTGAACTGGACAATTTCACATGTCCACAGGTTTGACTGAATTACCTGAATCTGGTTCAACACTTGGCAAGAAATATATTGCAGACAGGACATACCCCAAAAGAACAGTTCAACAGTATTAGACCCCTCTATATGTCAAGAAGAAGGGACACTTGTAAAACTTCAGTTAATGGCAAATATTCTGATTTTATAGCCAAGAGAAAAGGAGTACTTTTTAATTATTGTAGCAAAACAAAAAAATACCCCTTTAAAAAATTGTGCCTTTTCATGCCTATGCAAATTTTCACAGTTTTCATTCCCTTGTTTTGAAAGAAAAGTCCCTTTTTGCAGTGAAAATATATTCTTTCTTGGAAAAAAAAAAAACCTTCTGTTTTCATTCTACCAAACTAGGAAATATCAAAGGCAAAGCTGCAACATATTTTGCTTTCCAGAGAATCTGAAGAAATGTGATTTAGCAGTTTTTCCAGTGGTGCAAATATTTTTTACTCACCTCACAGTAACATGTTTTTTTTTGTATGTGGATAAATTAACACGTAAGTAAGGGTGTTAGGCTCTTTACCTATGTTAATAGAATGAGCTGGGTTCTTCACTGGCAAATGTTTTCTTATTTTTTTAGATGAAACATAATGTAGAATTTAGAATTCTTTCGGTCTGGTCTGCAGATTAAAGGAAAACCAAAGAAAATTTGAAATTAACTCTTCACTCTGCAGTTTGTTCACTGGGTTGAAAAAAAACTTATAGAATTTATTCAGGACATAATCAGAATAAATCTTGGAGGTGTTGTCATTACTGAAAAAGAGGTTTATAAATTAAAGCACCTGGGAAATCCATAGGGCATTAATGTATTATTTGAGGGAGTTTCATACAAGCATTTTTCTTTGTTGGTGCACAATAAATAAGTTGACAATAAACAGACTGGGATAACATTATATTCTATTTCACCTGATTAAAAAAGCTGGGGACAAACCCTCTGAAAATGTGCATTATAAGTGAACTCACACTAACTACATATCAAACAAAATGAAATATGATGAACTAAAAGTGATCATCTGTCATAATAACATTTTCCAACTTGTCTGGTGATTAGAGGGTAATGCTGCCCATAAAACCAAAGGAGGGGGGGAAGCACTGCAGAGAACCTGATAAAACATCCTACTGAAACCTATTGTATTTACTACTTATTAGATTCTGAACTCAAATAGATCTTGATTGTTAAGAGCTTGGGTATTTAAAAGCCTGAAGATCATCAATTACATTACTCATAATTTCCACATCTGCCTGTTCCTCAGTAATTCAGAAGGAGAGAGAGATAGCTGTTATAAGAGTCTTTCTGCAACTTGATTACTATGAGCCTGTTACAATGTGCACTTGAAATGCCTTTAAGGATTTGAACTGAACTGTAATTTGCAGCTTTCTGGAACTCCTACGTGGATCACTTTTTGGTGATAGTGAAAATCAAATGAGTGGAGATGGTCCAAATTACCTGGAAGAAAAAATGTTTCTTATCCACTCAAACGAACCCCTACAAGCCTGCCAAAAGCACAATAAATGCACTCTTCTTTCCTGTGTTGTCTGGAAAGTGAAAATGTATTTCAAATTAAACAGAAGCCCTGACTAGCATGGTTATTATGAAGCTAAACAGCAAGAAGACTATGTTTGCAGAAGCCATTTACAGGCTACAGGGAATGTTACTTCCCTGTTATGTCACTCTTCTTAAAATGAATACTTTTTAAACAAAACCTCTGCTTTTTCCAAAGCACTGACATCCTGATCCTACTTCCCATTAAAGTCAATGGAGAACTGCCCATTTCCTCTTGTGGGAGTTGGATCACAATAATGGAGTGTACTTTTCTCATTCACAAGCATCCAAATCCGTGCTGAGTGAAGACAGTACAAGGTGTTCTTACTCTGAGATCAACCTGACTGCAGGAACGGAAATCTGCTCTTCAGTAACTGTACCAGCTGCTCCTTCATGTGCTGTAGAAGGAGGCAGGCGTGTACAAAATGGATCAACCAAATAAAGCACTGTCATGGAAATAATGTGGAGGCACTCTTAGAGATTGCACAGAAATAAATACATAAAGGCATTTTCAGAAATTATTCTTGCAAAGGACAAGTGTAGAATATGCAGCTTCCTTAGTTTCCAGAGTTTCAACACAACTTGCTTCTCACAGAGAGAAAAATGCTCATTGCTGCTTCACAGAAGGTGTCTTTAGGGAAGTCCATGAAACTCTAGTTAATAAAACCTTTTTGGAATTTACTTTAATTGTTTATAGAACCTAGTTATTACTAACTCTTAATGTGGTTTTCTGAAAAGAGACTTTAAAAACTTCTTGTTTTAAAGTTTCCCTCCCTGTACCTATCCTTTATTAACAGACTCCTGAGGATTTACACGCAAAAGGATAAATGTTGGAATTAAGGCTCCAAACATCCAGAGATGGACAACTTGGAATCAGAAATGGATTTCCCAAGGAAGAAAGGATGAAACACATCTAAGGAGAAGGAAAGGAAAAAGAAAGCATAGGCATAATAGAGGAAGCTATAAAATCACAAAGACAGAGTATAAAGATGATGGAAGGGAGCATAGCAGGAGAAAGATGACAAGAACATGTACACATTGCTAAAGCAATAGAAGACAGGGCTAAGAAGAATAGCAGTTCTTAAGAAACATTTTCACCATCCTTTGATAAATGCAAGCAAGAATTTTGGGACAAAAAGAATGATAACTATCAGATTCTATTTTGAACTGTTCAAAAATCTACTTTGCAAAATCCTGCAAACAAGTATGCTGATGACCTGAAGACAGGACTGCCTCATCCAAGGCACTTGCAGGAATATACAATAGGGAAATGTCACTTCTGTCTAGGTAGTAGGGCAGATTCTGCTTTCACCTCATTGCAGTAGACATATGTATGATTTACACTGGTGGATATGAAAGGTGAGGCAGGCTTTCCTCCTGGAGAAATGTGACAGTTCAAACAGAATGCTGCACTGCTCATCCTGCCCTACATCATAGAAAGGCTTTGTGGTGCAATATATCTCCTGAAAGACTTCCTTGGTGACCCACAGAACTCTTACTCCAGAACATGTTTTGGTTATGCTAATTTGAGGTTTAATTATATTCTCTTACAATTAATCAAGAAGACTGAGTCTTCCAATTTTATAGGGTACAAAAAAGGCAGCACTCTGTATCTTTCTATGCCATAACTGATGTTGCGTCTTTGGGTCATCTATGTGTGTGTGATGTTCTACCTCTCAATGATTCCCCATTGATCTGTGTACATAAATTGATTAAATGGTTAGTATTAACCAGCGCAACAACTTAGATTTTCTCAGGCAAAGAGGAGCTAATGATGAATGTTTGCTACTGGATACACCACTACTACAGCACTTTTGTGGACTTTTCTGAGTGCTATTTATAAATAACTGTATTTATATTCTGCTACTTTCTGTGCACAGTTCTTGCTACAGATTTAGATATCAACTTTCTGGGAAGCCTAGAAGCATGGAAATGTGTTTCCCTTCTAATTATGGAAATTTTGGGAAGATGGAAAATAACAGCACTGAATTGTACACTGAAGCTAAGTAATACTTTCTCATATAACTTAACTTTAAAAAAACCCTATTATCAAATGCATTTACTAAGTAAATATGAAATGAGTATGTTGCCAAAAATGCTTTGGATTAGAGGTGAAGCTGTTCTATGCATAAATGGAGCTACATTACAAAATGCAGAATAGCTTGAAGTCCTGAAAATGTATAAAATTAATACTTTTCTCTTAAAAATTGAAATGGATGTAAACAGAGACTTAGAATGGGACTTATCTTTCTTCATCTCATCCCTCTAAACATTAAGACACAAATTTAAGTTAATTGTCTGCAGTGTCTTTGTACTTTATAGACAAAAAGGATCCACCAGAAGATGGATCATCTTATGCCCCAAACCCATCTCAGATCAGTGAAATGAATCACCCTTCAAAGGTTCTTTTTCTTTCCATCAACCATAGCAAATGCCCTGGACCAGACAATATAATATTCCAATGCCTACAGTTAGGTGTAGTGCTTGCTGCACAGAAGAGAATTGCATTCCTTGGTCAAGAGAAAAAAAACAAAACAACCCAGCACTTTAAAATAAGCTGGATCATCCCTATATATAGCTAAGATACTATAGTTCAGTCTGCTCAACATGAGATTAAGGACCAATAATAAATGTGGCCTATAATGTACAGATCCACGCAGAATGAGACATTTTAATAGCCCATGACTATTCTAAATATACCTCAGCCAAAATATTTGCGGGAGAACATTTTGAAGAATACAGTTTTAGACTTTAAGATTTGTCTTCCCACTCTAAAACAAAACATCACATTAAAATTTTCTTTTAATTTTTGGATGTTTATATCATTGTGTTAGAACTTAGATTTTATCTAGTGTGATTTTTGTTGTGAGTCTAAAATGTACGGTGAGTTGTTTTCCTGAACTTTTTCATAAATTCATATCTTCTCAGATTCTTTATTGTTTACACAAACTTTTAACAGTTCTCTCTATTCTTGCATATTTTATGTCATTTGTTGTTGTGATTCCTTAACAATGAGGACAAAACCTTCTCAGTCACTCTGTTTACATATTATAAATTCTTTTGTACTGCAAAGAATATGTAGATACATTCAGGCCATAGGATTTCCTTAAATTAACATTGATTGGAAAGAAAATATATCTCTTAAACAAGTATAACAAATTTCTTGCAGATCCACAAATTCCTTATCTCTCTTGCAACAGCACTGCAAGAAAGTTTCTGAGAAAGTGATTGATACAGATCTCTACAATAAAATAAAATCAGGTTTACGCAAGGAAATATAAAAGGTTTCAATCAGACGTGTAACTACTGAAAAGACTGAAAATACACTCCTAGAAAATTCAAAATATAACACCAGCTATAAATATCCATGGCAGACAAACCTTTGCTAATATTATGGCAATAGGAAAATTAATTGCTCAATTAAAAATAAATTTAAAACCAAACAATATTCACATAACCTAGAATGCAATAACCAGTAGAAAAGTGTTTGATACAGTGCACAAGGAACTGTCCAAATGGATATTAAGGGAAGGCTAAAAGCTGTTTTTTGGAGCTAAGCTGCTGGATAGATGGATGTCAGCATGGGCCATTCTGGAATCAGATTTTGTCATATTTTCTATCTGCCATGTTGACCTATTAATTGATCTATCTGATGAATCTGGTCTAAATTGTTTCAATGATTAACA
Source organism: Zosterops lateralis (assembly GCF_965231275.1). Lineage (NCBI taxonomy): Eukaryota > Metazoa > Chordata > Aves > Passeriformes > Zosteropidae > Zosterops > Zosterops lateralis. Next base: position 131,187,919 of record NC_139762.1, read on the forward strand.
GAAAGAGAGTTAGTTAAGGATCCTGAGATTTAGTTGGCAGGACAGATTTTGGATTAATTCACATTCATGTCCAGGTAAATGCCTGAGGATGGATTACCACAATATTGATAACAGGCAATGACATAAACATAGCCTAGAAGAAAGAAACAAATAACATGAAAATAAAACCCTTTTTTTTTTTATTATTCAGTCTCTTCAGCCTCCTTTTCAACTAGCTGCACAATGGAGTCATTATCACACTCCATGTGTGATCAAAGAGTGTTTTTTAAGCCCATCATTGTTTGAAAAAAAGTGTTTGGAATCCATGGCTTATGTAAAGACAGCAGCTTCTTGCCCTCCAAATCTCTTGAGTAACAGTCTAAGAGATGCTGAGAAAACTCCCTTGGACCAAAGCACAGCAAATGCCATGCCCAACCCCTCTGAACATGAACCACAGCACCTAGAGTTCAGGAATGTGCTGTATTGTTATATGTTCAAAGTTGGTTAAACACCGTTCATCCTAAAAGTGAAGCACATTCTGCAAAGAAGACACCTCAGTATCTAAATCCTTGTCAAAACTTTGGAAAGAGTTGTTATATATTTACCTCTATGCAGATTCAGATAAGATCATATTTCTGAGTAATAACCAGAAATAAATAACCAAGTAAATAACCAAGGTTTATTCTGCAAAGATGTTCAAGGCAATGACAAGTCACGGCGCCATCCCAGTAACTATGAAATTGCCACTGGAAGCTATTATTTCATAGCTGTCCCCACTTTTCCATAGAAACCAATATAAACAGGGGGAAAGTAAGTTGCAGAAAGCCTTGTGCATTATTTTGCTGAGTAAAAGAAACAGCAGATCTGTTTCTGTTTGGGGGAGTCAGCTGAGCTGCATGAGCAAGCGCCCCTCTGTCACCAGCCTTGGGGGGTGCGGTTCTAATAGGACTAAGATACAGAGCTCATAAAATCAAGTGTAAACAACTTCTTTCAGTACCATCTAAATCTTATGTTGGGATCAAGTATCCAAATTAAGTATTCACTAAGGTCTTGTGGTCAAAATATTAATTGAGATTTCAAGGATATTGTTTTTAAAAAAAGGAGGAGAATTAAATAAAGGACAAGATATATATACAGCAATATTCAAAAGCATATCAATGTAAAGCAACATTAAAGAAGAATTTTTAATTGATAGACACATAATCTCAGTGCTCTGAAGGAAATCAGTGCACCCAGCATGAAACTTATGAGTTTTACAAACATAATTTCAATTTTTTTTATTACCTACGAGCATTAGGATATACTTCCTTGACTCTATAATAATTGCTTGCAGTTAATTACAAATGAAACAGAAGTGCTGGTAATATTAGACTTGCACCCTGCATAAAGCTAGAAATTACTGCTATTACTCTTATTTGCTAAGAATATTGGGTCATAGATGCTAATTAGCAGTTCACAGCCCCCTACAGGAAAAAACTCATTATTATGAAAATCTGTCTTGGTAGCCAAAGCCATCACCCATGTAACTGTGAACATTTTTGTCAGAGTAATTATAGGTATAACAAAACTTAAAATTTACTTTTGAATCCAGAAAATTATGAAGGTTAAAAATACAACATGCTAATCTAAAAATCGTTTGCCATATCAAGAAAAGTGTTTCTGAACTATTTCTTCTTAGTAAAATCTGAGTGTATATTGGGTAGAATGACAGCAAATTTTTATTGAGTATGTGCACAAACATAAGTTCTTTCAAATGTATATAAAATGCAAGAAAAACCTCTCCATTGCCAAGTAAAAAAAAAAAACCAAGTAAAATGAGACTTAAGCAGCTAACTGAAATGAATTTTTTAAGGTCATACATTTAGAGCAATGAACATGATTTATTAATCATCAGTTATTTGGGGGGAACATTGCATTTTTCTGTAAACAAGGACCTGATTCAGGAACAAAAAAGAAAAAAAAAAAAGAAAATAAAAAAAACCCTTGTTTACCCAAGTTTTCTGAAGAGCTTATTTGAAAAATAGAAGCAGAAAACATTGGTTTTGTGTGATTTATTAAACCTTTCTTTCCACAGCAAAAAAACCTGACTTTGAATGCTTGAGGGGAAGGTGAGTTAAAAGAACAGCTAATTGCAGTGCCAGGCTGAATTCTGCTTGTTTACTGAAAAGGAAAAATGAAAATGCCACACTAGGATGAAGCAGTGCTTTAGGAGAGCTTCTAAGTCGCATAAGGGTGAGGGGGCTCTCATTGCTTCTCATTTTCAGCCGTGTAAAACCAGGGAGTCACCATACAATCCTTGGACTCCCCATGTTGACTAAAACAGAGGGAAGTACAACCAGTCCAGAGCAACCCCTCTGATGTCTACAGAGTGACCCTAAAACACGAGTACAGGTGTCCTGGGTTGTAGTGTGGGATGTACACAAAGTAGTTATTCTATCACCATGTTCATGAACTGTTGAAACCAAGTGAGGCAGTGTAGGGCTGTCTTCTGCTAATGGCCCATCAATGCCTTGCCCATGACTCTCAGGTAACTCCTTCCGGGAGTTATCTCTGTTTAATGGGCCATCAAGGACTCACTTCACACTCATCATCCCATTGTGAGATGCTCCACCCAGGGGGAGGAGCCAAGCATTCTCACCTGGATATAATCAGGGATTTGGGACAGTACAAGCAGCCCTTACCTACTGGATTCCCAGAGGACCAGAGCTACCAGACCTTTCTACAGGATCACTGCTTCAGGAAGACCACCTCACCTGGACTGCTTCCACCATCCTGCTCAGGTTGTATTCTGACTCTGTCAGTGGTCCTTTGTGTTATTGCATTTATTTTATTTTATTTTATTTTTACCTTTTAACCTTTCTTCTTATTAAATTGTATCTCTGACTTGGAGCCTCTCACTCGTTTTGCTTTCAAACCACAACAACAGGTGAGAAGTTAAGCATTCCACAGTTGCAGGTGGGAAAAAACCAATCTCAGCTGTAAACAGCCTAAAAATACAAATCCATCCAAAGTGAGATACACTCAGTTACTTATTGCTACACTGAGTACAGCAAAATGATGAAGGAAAAACGGGAATTTGAATGACTCAGAAATGCTGTTTTAAGATAAAGAGGGAGCCACATGAATTGTGCTGTGTTTTAAGGAAAAGTAGTTTTTATCTCTTTAATCATACTTTACCTTGTCTACTTTAGGCATATTTTTGCTTTCAGCATCACTGTCGGGATTTCCATCAGTGTAAACGAGAATGGGACTTGACTACTAATGCAGCCCCACTGCTCACCTACTAATGAAAATGAGTTTTTCTTTCATCAGAGGGGATTACATTAGATAAACAAAACAATGCATTATTTGGGGACCTCTAACAGCACCTAGAAAGAGAAAAAAAAAAAAAAATCCTGTTTTCTAACTGAGAAATGAAGTTCTCTGTGCAGAGAATTTGCTATGCATATATGCTGGCTCCTTGCTAATCCTGTGAAATTCTGGTATGAAACCTGGATCTATAAATAGAAGAACAAAATTCCATCTTACCCAAATATTGCAGACCTTATTTCAAAAATGGGAGACCTGTGCAAGCTGACAGAGATGGGGCTTGATGTATTAGGAATGCATAAAACAGTATACAAAGACTGCATTATAAAGAGTTAAATTTTTTTTTTCAGAGATTTAAGAAAATGCAGCCACCCTATGGTAGGCCTCTTGCCCTGGCCAATTGAAGCTGTCATGCTGCATGTTACCCTGTTCTACAATTGTACTTTGGCTACACCTTTTGGACACACATTTGATGCTATTCCTTAGATAATGAGCATGCCAGTGAATTAACAAGATGGATTGAAAGGTGCAGTTTAGCAGCTTTATGGGAAACAGTTGAACTCTAGAGACAAGTGGATTTTTCACATTGCTGTATCATAGAGGACCAGTCCTGTAATCTTCCCTTATGCTATCACTCTTCATTTGGACAAGAGGGAATTTGGCAAAATTACTTCCTAAATTATTACTATAAGTGGGGCTTTCCTCTAACAGCCAAGGTCAAATGTCACTCTAATTCAGGCAATGCAAAGCCAAGCTATAGGTCTAACCAGCAGTCACTGAATGCATGATGGTGTGTGGATCACAGTGTTCAAAAATGAGAAGGCAGTGGAAATCCTGTGTATATTCAGTGACCTTATGCAAAGCCAAGCTTTTTCAGGAATTCTTTGGGCAGACTCAAGTATGGGGCAGGTTGCTAACACTCTGTGGAGAGTTTGGGTGAGACCATCAGTGGCCCAGCCCCACCATCCATGCAGACATAGACTGTCTGAGAAGCACAGCTGTGCACGTGCCCTTGGCTTGCAGCAGGGATGGAGCATGAGTGTAACTCCCCTCTGTGTTTATAGCACACCATTCTTTGTTCCTCATATCCATAAAATCCCCTGGATTGGCCAGCTGAAGGGGGTGATGTTAAGAAAGTATCTATTCCTTCCTACAAGCTACCAGTGCCACAGCTTGATTCCAGAAACATGAATTCTACATTTCTACATTAAAATGGAAAAATTTACACTATTTACTGTTGTATCTTAGCAAAGTATAAACTAACAGTGCATGATATGACACTATGACACAGGTAGAAACAAAATACTGCCCAAAAATCTATAACAAATTCCATGCTGATAAGAATTGTTATTACTACAATAACAATCAAATCAGAATTGCTTTCAAACCTCTGGGCTAGGCCTCCTGTATATTATTCAAAGCATCTCTCTGCTGAATCCTCGAAGACATTCAGCCAAGAATCAGTACTGCTCATTGTAAAGTAGAGCTATTAACATGTTTCTTGCTTTCACCTGTAGATCTCTTTATAAAGATATGTACATGTCATTATCACCTTTTTATAAATCCCATAGCTAAAATCAAATTGCATTAGTATGCACGAGACCGTTTCTTGCCTAGTGCATGCAATATGGTTCTAATACATTGGAGACTGGAGCTCTACTGATTTACCTCCCCCAAATTTCTTACCAAGATTCATCAATATTAGAGTTCTTAACCTAAGTTAATTGATTTTCATGTAATTCCTGCTAGGTACAAAATCTGTGAAGACTAGTGTAGGTACTTCACAAATGCTTGCTGCTCCATGAATACATGTCAAATTCTATGTAATTATCTCAGAATTTCCCTTTTTTCACACAAACACAAAACAGGTCACAGTAGAGGCTGGACGGCTTTTCGGAGCAAAAGGATTTTGAAGGTCATCTGGAATTAAGAAAATAAGGAGTGTGTCTTCATTTTTTTCTATGTATTTATGTTCATGAATATGACAGATACATATGAAAGCCTTGAAAATTTTCTGAGGTCAAAACACATCCTTAACAAATCAAGGAAATTGTGTTTTTTGCCAATTTTAAAGAGGTTTAATGCTAAAAATCCATGTCCTGTCTACCCTAGAGGACATGCATGTTAGCTGCAGAACTAGTCAGATAGTTATCTCCCAAGAGAATGGAGAAATCTGAGCAACTCAGAAACCAGATGTTTTTAGCTATATTCTCTAGATTCTTTACTTTTCTTTACACTCATTTAACTCCACTAACAAAGGAACACTGAAGAGAAATGATGTCTTTGTTAAAGATTCTATACCCCTTGAGAGCTCCAAATAAGCATCTGAAATTCCCCAAGGAAGTTATTCCACAAACAAAAAGTTAATTACATTTTAGTGGGTATCTATGGGTGAAGGCTACTTTCCTGCCATGCATTGACAATAAGAGTAAATTGAAGGTTTTCAGAATTTCAGGGGTTTGATTGATGAGTTCATTAATTCACCTTTTCAAATTGAGGAAGAATCAAGTTTTAAATATTTTATTAATCATTTGTATTTTTCTTGATGTTGCTTTTCTGTTGTTACTTTATCTGATTGATTGGTACCTCATGGCTTCAGATACCAAAGTCCTTTTTTATCCTGGTTACAAACGAGGTTTGAGTGTTCACACAGTTGGCATGTATTTTTTCCTACTTGTAAATTTTGTACTGTTTGGCCATTTTCAACCAAAATGGGTGGAGTTGTGTTTCAAAGAATTTGGTTTACAGCAGCTTCCAGAAAATTAGTTGGCCAGGTGGGAAAGAGAAACCCTATTTATTACCCACTCCAGGAGGAGCAACAGGATGAGCTCTTTCTTTTCTACACAGAAAATTCACACCAACTTCACACAGAAAACACAGACAAGGATTTGCAAAAAGCAACACCTGATTAGAAAACAGAGAAGCCTGACGGATGCACACCTGTAGGAAATCAAACTCTGCTAGCTCTGACACACATCAACCTGTTTTGGGAAGGGAATTCCCACATTACTTGGGTAACAACATAGCAGTTTATATGCTCATCACTGACAGAGCTCAGGCTTATTTAAAAGCTACTTCTCAGATAACAGTCGTGGAGTTCCCACCTTAGACTTCCCACCCAGAAACTCTGGCCAGGATGAAAGAATATCAGCTGCTGTTTGCACAGTGTGTGAAGTTCCCACATGGTAACCCATGCCTATGGGTGAAGATTCCACTTAGACCTGGAATAATGCTGATTACCATCACCTCTGCCACAGCTGGGAGTTTAGTTTGCAGTCAGGGCTCTCCCTGTAGCCTGATGACAATCTTCAGGCTGACATATTGTTACGGTGATCTGGCAGTTCCCCTTCCAATCTCACCTGATGATTGCTCTAACATTAGGTACAAAGCAGACAGGAAGAATTCATGTCCTCCCCAGGAATGGCCTGCCTTTGATACACCCATGGAAAGATATAATCCTGCTGCCTGTGTCTACAGAGAGGACCGTGTCTGCCCCATTCAATCACTGAAAAGCAGTAAAAGCACAGATCCTCACTTTCCAAATATTTCTCCATTTATTTTATTTTATTTTATTTTATTTTATTTTATTTTATTTTATTTTATTCCCTCTCCCCCAGAAAGTGCCTTGGCATCCAGAAGGATGAAGAATGCTCGTGTGCAGGTAGCTGTAGAAAAGACACCCAGAAGGAGACATCACTGTCCAGGAATGGTGTAGGTGATGAGTTTGAGCAAAGGAACAGAAGTAAAGGGGTGATGATAATCAGGAATACTGAAACAGCATAAGTAACTACAGGAATTAGAGCTCTGATGCTCTAGGAATGGTGCAAATCTACAGGAGGAATAATCTGCACCCTCTTTCATCTTCGTTTAAATGCACAAGATATTATTTAGGTAATAGTCACAACAACCTCCTGTCCTGCACCAATTAATTGACTCTTTGAATTGGCTGGCCTAGGAATGCTTGGTATTTGACTGGAACATCTACAAGGTAAGAGCCAGAAACTCTCGACTGGGGACATTCAGGAAGAGACTCCCCTGAGACCACTCAGCATACATTTTTTCCCATTTTCTGAGCAAGTGGCTTGGAGAAGGTCCCATCCTTGTGCCAGCCCCTGAATAGCTTCCTAAGTATCAGGAGTAGGTGATGTCAGTAAAAATCACCTGTTCTCCCAACCACAGGGTCTGATAGAAATGCTTCAATGTGTATTTTCTATAAAACAGAGAAAGCCATTGTACAGTGATATCCTGCCCTGCATGGCAGGAGTGAAGTCCAGCTGTGGTGGATCTCTGAGGGAAGAGATATGTTTCATAAATATAACTTCTTTTTCTTCAAAAAAGCTGAGAATTGAGGGGAGGAGGGGATGGGAAAGGGGAAGAGGAGCTACTACTGGCTGTCCCTCTGAAGATGTTAATAAGATCATGTTTGGATGGTGCATTTTGAAATAAGAGGATTCCCTTTTAAATTCTAAAAATGTGCCATAAAAATGCCACCACTATTTATTGCATAGTATTAACAAAAACTTTACATCTCCTATTTCACAACTGAAAATATTATTTATTATCCACCACTCTCTCAATGGTGTTATGTTGAAATTGAAATCTATGACTGTCTTCTACCAGCTTAAGCCCACATCCTTCACTTTCTTAAGGTTCAGGGAAAAAAAGAAAGGCACTAGTGTAAAATACTTTATCAGATGCTGACCTTCTGGCAGGAAGTCAGAATCATCTTGTGGGAAAATGAATAACTCCTACCTCTCAGTCTCATTTTTCCTGATGCTGTCCCACCTCCATGCTTTTGCTATGCTTTTATTTCATGCAAGACTTGCAGAGGATATCAGGCGTCCATTGCATTTATTCCTTTATGTTTTTACAGATACATGTATAAATATACATACATAAACCCTCAGATCTAATAATTAGTTTTCCTCACAGCAGCTTGAGCACTTGTTCCAACTCAGTCTGCTGAAATAATTAAAAAAGTCTCTCTGCCAAGTGAAGGCATGTTTAGTGAAAAACTTTTCCTAATATATCTAAAACAAAACATACACAGAAAGTACTTAAGCCTGAATGAAGTCTCCAAACACTGAAAGAGAAGAATCATCCAGAAGAAAACAACTCCTGGATTTTATTTTATCACTATATATATTTTTTCTCCTTGGTGTATGAAAGTCTCATCAGAGACTCAAATCAGATTTATAGGTTTCCCACAACTGTATAAGCAAGTGAGCAGCACTAAAGCAGACTCTGTCTGGCTCAGGACAGCAATTACATTGCTATTCCTCTACAACTGTAGAGGAATAGGAACTTAGTGTAAAATCATTATCAGACACATATTACAAATTCAATGTGTTGCACATAAAATATGTATGATTTCTTCTTACTGTATATCATGTATCAAAATATAATGTGTTTCTGAGGCACGAATGAATTTAAAATGAAATATTTTATTGAAAAAACACACAGCTTTCCTGATACAGGTAAGTGGAATTTCAAATTGAAAATATTTCACAACCATCCATTAAAGCACATTTTGAAACATTCTTAGAATCCAGACTTCCTGCCAGGAAAATGAAGTAGAGTTAAATATCCCAAGCAGGAACCTTGCCTGATAGACATTATCTACCAGTAGAAAATTTTATGACATTAAAAGATGATCCTTTCAAGGTAAACACTCACAACCTCAAGTCTCAAAGAGAGTAGATAGTCTGTAAAAACCTGCAAGTTTGTTGGTTTGGTTTTTTTTTAATGGAAGTACAATTCTGTAAGACAGAGGATGATGGGAAATGAAAAGGACACAGACTTGGAAGAGTTTGCTCAATATTCTGTGATTGTGAGGGTTTTTTTTTTTTTTTGGTTTTTATTGAAATTAAATTCTTTGGAGGGCTGATGTGTTTTTGTTTTGCTTCCCACTCTGGCAGACTCTGGGAGTGGGGAGAGCAGTCATCCACACTGTGTGCAGGATTAATGGATGCCTGTTTCATGCTACACCTTCAGGCAGAAATCACACTGCAAGCTGGGCTGCAGGGAGCTGACAGAGCCATAAGTGAGCACAGGTAATGCCCCAGCTGCCATATTTTATCCTGAGGGCTGCACTGGCACTCATTACAAATAGATACAAGTGCTGCAAAGGGAGATCTGTGCCTCTTGTGAAGATGGAATTAAAAATCTAGGCCAGAGAAGACAGACAATTTGCCCTAGGGAAATCCTCATCCCAAAAGCAAGCTCAAACACTTCTAAGATACTTCTTATGGGTGGGCCCTACTATCCACCTCTGTTGTGCAGGAGAAGCATGCAGAAAAGAAAATAATCAGAAACTAGTCTGAGACAAGTAGAAATAGGAATAATTAAAGTGGCCATAAATGAATGGCAGAAACTAGGAATCGAAAAGTGCATTTTCTCATACCTGCCCCTTCCAGTCACTGAATCACAGAGTATCTCAATCTGGGACTCATGATGATCATCAAGTCCAATTCCCTGCTCCTCACAGGATTACCTAAAACTAAACCATATGGCTAAGAGCATCATCCAGATGCTCTTTGAACTCTGAAAAAAGGTTGAACCGTATGAACAATATCAGATATTTCTATCAAGTTTTTTCAAATGTGAAATATTTACCACAGCAATCCCACAGCTTTGTTCTCCCAGTCCACAGTGCAGGTGTGTTTCTGGGGTTACCTGTGAGTCTGAGTCCCCCTCAGTGCTATCTTAGATGGGTAAGCACACAGCCAGTTTCCTGCCCCTTCTTGGATGGATCTTGATGATGGATCCATAACCCAAGCACATTTCTCCCCTGTCAGTTTGGGAAAACCTTTGAGTATCATATTTTGTGAAATACATTGGTTGACTTACCAGGACTTGTGTATGTCTGTCTAAAAAAAGTGCTGCCTAAGTGCAGAGAAAGTTAATTATGTACAGAATAATTAATAGCAATTTACTTAGTGCATCTATATACTTGCGAAAATAGAAATTGCATTTGAAGTGCTCCTGTTGGTTTGAGAGTGCCTGCTTTAACCAGTGCTTCTCCTTTCCTGGGCTGTCAACCCAGAGAAGATTTTGCAGATGGGAATCTCCTCAGATAAAAAAACATGGCCATTGAGCAGTATTTGCCTACAATGACTTGCAGGTGAAGATTTATGAGTCAATTGTTTTTTAAAGATAAACACATAGGTTTACGTTGCTTGACAGAAGTAAGACAGGCTCTGCATTGCAGGTAGCCCAGCCATGTCTGCTCAGCCAAACACTGAACAAAAGTCTTCCTTGGTAAAAGTAGGAAAACCCACACTTGCCTTCCTATCTCCAGTTCAGGAGCTAACAATTTGTTTTTCTGAACACTTCAGAATCCACACTCCAAAACTTATTCAGGAAACCTCAGACTGCCATTGTTCAGTGCCTTTGCAGGATATATCAAACCCTTTATTATGGCTATAACTCAGAAAAAGCCTGAATTATAGCATGGATGTGAGGCCAGGCAAGAGTACAGCTCTCACAAGGGGTAAGAACCCTATCATTTTGTCATGAAGACTGGGACACCTAGCTGAAAAAAGCCAAGATAAAAACGTGAGTAAACATTTTCCATGAGAAGGAACTGCCCTCATGCCAGAAATACATTTGAAGGGAGAACTGAATGTACACCCATTTACAGTGTTGGCTGCTTGAGTTTCTCTGCAGATCCACCTTAAAATGCAATTTTTTTTTATTCCCTTAAAGCTGCACATCCCAGCTGGCATGTCCCAGTCCCATAAACGTCTCAATATAATACACCATCATTGTCTGATGTATGGGCTTCCATTTGGTGCACCATGTCCAAAGAATATTTCTTCATGCTTGAATGACTCATGTATGAGGAGATTAATCTCTCTGGGGGAGAAATTGGTGTCTCTCCTATGGAAGCAAGTTGCTATGTGCACATTAGCTGCTGATCTCACTCATATTCTTAATATTCAGCGTACGGCTTCTATCTGCCATAAAAATCCTTTTGTCTTTCCACAACTTGATGTACTTTTCCAGCTCTGCTTGCAAAACAAAAGAAAAAATTTAAAATTAACCATTAAAATAGTATAGCAAAATAGCATACTATTAATTTTTAACTTGTAATTCTGTTTGCCATTCATTCTAGGTGCCAGGTAGTCTTACTCACACTTTTCTTTAGCCTGTAGCTCTTAACAAGAGGATGCAAATAGCTGGCTTTATTAAGTGAAGAGGGCATCTGTTTTGATTTAGATCAGCTCCCCAGATTCTCAAAGAGACAAGGTTTAAGCCTATACCATTTTGATTTCTGGCAAGAAAATATTTAACAGGCAGCTTCTGTCTTTGAGAGGAATGAAAGCACAACATGCACATATCACTCGATGTACATTATCACTTTCTTGTTGGCTAAGAACTAAACTTTATGTTCCAAATGTTTTCATCAATATGAAAACTTCTTGTGAGCTTTCTTATTCCTTGCTTGTTTCAAACTCCACTTTTGCATCCAGTGAGCAACAATAGAAAGCAATAAATACATTAGCATATAAGCAAATTTGCAAATACCTTGATTCATACTGTAAGCTGCAATTTGAAGGATCAAGCAATGTGTCTCCCCAGAAAGGAGATCTTATCCAAGCAATTATATTTATATTCAGAGACTTAGTTTTATTCATCTTTGTCTTTTATTGAAACCTATCAAAAACCTGAAGCTGCCACAGACAGTGCCAGTAAGCAATCTAGAGCTATTAATTAGTACATCCATGTTTTTGCCACAACAAACATTTTAATTTGTCCTCTAAACAGTGTTCATGATATCAGCCCTTTAATCCTGTTTTATTTTTGTCTGTGTGATATACATTACACATGAGAGAGTCCTACGTCCATATGTCCACAAACTGCAGTGGACATATGGCAGCACACAGAAAAGCGGTCTTTTACATTTTGCATACTATTATCATGGAGGCATTACAGCATCCCTTTATGTCATGTTGCTATTTAGTCAAGTTTGTGTCATGTATTTGAACCTTCTCAGCTGGCTTGATTTATTCTAATTGTAGGCATCGGGTTAGTCTATTTGTAACAAGCAGTGTGCGGAAATTGCCCCAGTAATGACTCCTGCAACAAACGTAATTTATTTAGCTGATTACAAAGAAATGTTATACCTGAAGAAGGGAACAATAAAATGTTTTCTTTTTAGACCTTTTTGAATTTCATTTGTCATTAGTTCTCTATCTAATGAAAGGATATATATATATATATATATATATATATATATATATATGACTGAAAAATTGCTGAAGACAGTGGAAAAAACAGCCCACAGGAAGGATTTATGCTTTATTTTGAATTCTAGAAAGTGGGGTAATCTCATGAGAAATCTATTGAAAAAATTATGCCCATTAAAAAAGTTTGGTTTGAAATGTCCAGCCTTTGCAATACAAACTGCAGGCATTTCGTATAAACAAGGTGCATTGTAAGAGGAGATATACAAAGGTGCCCACTTTCAGGCATTCAGACTAAAAAAAGTGTCTCAGAGAATGAATTTTTCCCAGCCAGCTCAAAACAGACACCATTGTTTGGAATAACAATAATAGATTCTGACAGGCCAAGCTCAGATGAGACACTCGTATGAGCATTGGATGTATATCTACAGAACCTCCTGTCCAGTCCCTGTGTTCTAGTCACTCTCAACATTTTCCATGCTTTTTTTTCACAATTGTTTTCTCAAAATATTCTAAGAAAAAGTGATAATAAGTAAACCAGGAGAAGAGATTATGACTGCACTGGATGTATCTTCTAATGAGATAAGATCTAAAAGCTCAGCTCGGACCAGATGTCCAAAGGCATGGCCCATACACTCCAGTCCACTGAGTGGACTCTCGGGCACCTTCCAAGGTCTACTCCATTTTAAGGAACCAGTTACTGCTGGAGGTGTCTGTGTCTCTCCAACATATATGGAAAGAGTAAAAGTAGGAGACAGATTAGGTAGCCACATGCCTAATACTGTCGTTTTACTTGGCTGATAATCAGGCAACAGTAACAGTTTCCTCCAGACAGAAAATATACTGCAGAAGAAAATGGAGCCTCTCATTTGCTGTAAAGCTTTACATTAGCGTTTTTATCTAATGTTTCAAGGACCACAGGCCATACTGCCTTTCCATCTCTTTGAAATAGGTGTTCCTCTGTTGGACATTCTGCACACAGAGCTGATGACAGATTCCACGTTGCTGCACAATGTAGTGGCTGCCAACATTTCCCAGATCCAGCACCAGCTGACAGTGCTCAGGGTTCATTGTACCATGAGTTGGTTCTCCCACTCTCTACACATCATTTGTGCAACAAAAAAATTGAGCATGGTGAGAGAAAGGCAACAGATCCTTTGGGCACAAATAAGCAAATCTAGGTATAAAGTCTGCTCCTGTCAGTCTAAACCAATTTCTTCTGACATCATGGTAGAGATCTAACAGATCCTGGCAAGAGCAGACCCCTCTTTTGATATTTGATTGATTACTGTCAGATGCAAAAACACATCTGCAGTTTTATAAATAATAGTAAGGCAATATATGGGCTCAAACAGCACCAATAATTTCTCTGTAAAGACTTACTTGTACACACCCAACTGGGGGACAAAAAGCCAAAGGCTAAAACTCTTCTTCAGCTGCCCTGAGCAAAACTAAGTCATTCTGCTGTTTCTGGTGCTGGGAGAAATCAGAACAGCATCACCACACACCTCCTTTCCAAGGTGACACAGGGGAGAAAGGTCTGAGAGCCTTAATAGTGCTAGAGCCCTGTGCAGACAGACAGACTGACGACAGCTGTGTGCCTCCCACATTGCGGCTACCTACTTGTAGAAGGTATAACCAATCTGGTTTCCTCAGGCTAAGCAATAAAGGTTCTGAATATAAAGGTTAAGTAATAAATACAAAGCAGAGGGAAACTATTCCCTCAATTCTTGAATAAAACATTCCAAGAAAGTGCAGCACTAATGGATTTGAAAAAATAAGCACAAAGTAGCAATGTAGCACCATGAGTCCTCAAGTGCACAGAACATCATGCACATTGACTGGTTTAAATTTTATGCAGCTTCACCCCACATATTTCAGATGAGGGCAGCAACATACTCTTCAGTTCTGAATCTCCTTGTAGCAGCAGGTACAAGAGGCTGTTCTTTTCCTTGTGTTCATTAAGCACCTTCCAAGCAGATGATAAAGACGGTTGCCAGTTAAACTAAGTGTGGATTTGAACTGCTTTTCATGTGCCCAGCTACAATAGTTATGTGCCAACAAGCATTCCTTTTCTTTTTCTCCCCAAACTGTTAGTGTAGGCAAAAATATGAGTGCTAAACTAATTTCCAATTTAAGTATAAAATTCCTTTCAGGATGCATTTCTAGGCTGGAACTGGAGCTCCCCCAGTTCCATTCAGTTCTATAGCAACTATACTGGCCCAAAGGTCTTTACCTCTCTCAAACTCTAAGTCTATGGTATACGAGATAAAAAGCATGGCAACTAGAAGGTAGAAGGGTAAGTGACCAGGAACAAACCCAAGGGCTTGTTAACTTAGAGAACCAATTCAATATCTCTAGTTCTTAACAGACTGACCCCAGCATGTGGCTGTCTGTTACATCTCTTATTCCTGGTGGGCTGGACTTTATCTTCTTGGAAAGTGAACTTACAGGCCCATTGAATTTGAAAATTCACACAGCTCCACCTGTGCTATCCAAAGGATATGCAGGCCCCCCAGTGAGGTCACAGCTCCACAGGGTATGGCATGACAACACACCTACCTAAGGATCTGCCCCAGAGTACCTGTTTGGTTTCTTTAGTCAATCCACTTGCTTTAGTTAACAGAAAATTGAGGTTTGTTTGTTTTTTAAAACCTAGCATAATTTTAGCTGCCTGCTTCTAAAATGTGAGGAGTACCACAGTGCAAAACAACTCTAAAGCTAAACACACAGCAAAAGGAAGTTCTGCCTAATCCCTGCTTTTAAAAAATAACTAAAAAATAGAAAATTCTTCCCGTAGCAGACTGAGCACAGCATATACACCAGAAGGATCCTTAATGCTTTGGGAGGATGGGACAAAACAGGCTGTTTTATCTTCTGTCACATCATAAAAGAATTTGTGCACAGTTGTAAGTACAGAACTTACAAATATGAAGAGCAACAAACAGCACACTCTCAGGTCCAAGCTTATTCCTCTCTTTTCACAAGCCCATAGTTCCAAGTTCCAAAAGATCTGAATCAGGAGCCTGGTTTTGTTGCAGCATTACCTGCATTCCAGATGAGGAGGGAGGCAGAGGAAAGAGGAAGACAAGGGAGACTTGGGGAAAGTAGGTTTAAGGGCTTGCTCATAACCAGTCATTCCTCACTGGCAGGTGTTTAGATGACCCTTTATGAACTCCAGCTTGGACCAGTGAAAGTTTTCCTTACCTAGGTCTGTACCTGTAGCCCACACCTCTTTTAAGCAAAATTATTAAAATGACTGAAACTTCCAGTTTTCATCTCCTCCTCTGTCCACCACAAATCAGCAGAACCCTCCTTGCCTTGGTCTCCTATGGGAATTCCCATTTCTGTAGTTTTGTATGTCATCTTCACATTGCATTTTCTGCTGTCTTCTCTTGTATCTCTACCCACCCTTATCAGTGAAATTCCCTTTGCTGCTGCTGCTACCCTCATCTCATGGATGGGCACTGGTGGGTGGTAAGGACAAACCCAAAGAACACAGCAGGTGAGAGCAGATTGCCAACAGGCCTCCACAGCCTGGTTCTCATCCCTGTCCTGACCCCCAGGAAATGCTCAACACCCTGAAGGCCAAATGCTTCCAGCGTGGAAGGCAGATCAATGCTTTCCCAGGCTCCACAGAGTGCAGGGGGAAAGGCAGTGCTGCAGTGTAATCAGAGGGCAGCGACCTCACAGCTGCAAACTGTAACCTTTTAGAAAGTGTTTAATGCAGTCTTTATGGCAGCCATTATTTTTACAGTGTTTTCACTTTGAGAAAGAAAACAGAGTAAATGTTTACAACAGCTTAACTAAATAAGTTCAACAGGTGAGGTGTGACCCTCACCTGGGCCAGTACAGCCCACCCAGCAGCTCACAACCCTCAGTGTCTGGAAATAAAAGGGGTGGTTGAAAATGGACCTTCACTCAGAAAGGAAAAAAGTTTCTTTCCCTGCTTCAGTTTTTGTTTGTTTCTTTAATTAACAGACTGTTTCAGAAAAATAAACACACAGAAGGGCTCAGGGCAAAGATACATTTTGTATACAGCTTTAATGAAAACATGTTTTTCTTGTTAACACCTTGTTATATCCTAAAATCACAATACAGAAAAAACTGTGAATAAGGCTGTGTGCATAGACATCTCAGATTTTTAATGAAATTCAGAAACCAACAGAGCTTCCCCCACGTGCTCTCCGCTACTGCAGCATCGGCGGCTCTTGGTGGGCACGACCCTGGCTGAGGGCTACCTGTGTGCTCTCCCTGCACACACTGTGCTGCATGCACAGGTCTGCAGTACTAAACTTCCCACCACGCTGAAAAGTGCAGGAATGAGATGCAACTGTCAAAGACATGGGGCCACAGTATTATTTTTCATTGGAGCTCACTTTCACAGTCTAACAGACAGGTTTGCTTTCACATAAGCCAAAAGCAATCATCCATAGACTGGCCAAAATATTAGAGGAATTGCTCTGCACAGCCTCTCTGAGTTTGAGGTGGATTTTTTCTTCACCACATTATGATTAATACCTCGCCAAACACACACTATCAGAAGCTTTTATCTGAGCAGCTTCATAAGGCCCTTCAGTACTCAACATAGAGTGTTCCACCCAGGAGATAATATTTCAGTTTCAAAAGATGTTAGCTGCTTCTTTCCAAAAAAATTTCATAATTTAATTCCCTGCTGAAACATGTCAGCTGAAACCGCTGGGTTGCAGAAGTTAGACGGGATTCAGAAGACAACAGCTGCCACACAGAACTGGAGAGAATATGGCTTTAAAAAAAAAAAAAAGATAATACTTTTCTCTGATAATGACCCCAAAGTGGCTCTGTTCCCTGGTAATGATCCAGAGCCCCATGTTTCTGCGATCTGCTGGGCCACCATGAAAGAGCAGCACATTGCTGTAATGAGTGATGGCAGTCAGAGAAAAGATCTTGGGACAATGCTGATGCTGGAAAGTGGGCACCAGTTGTGCTGCAGGTAATGAAATCTTACTTGTAACAAGGAGACAAGAAAAGATGGTACTGGAAATTGGCAGTGTTTGAACTCTGAAACTCAGTGGGAGGGATAAGAGATACAGTTTTTGTGAAATACCTTGTTCTCAGGAGATTCAGAGAAAATCCGTGCTTTGGGGCACCTGAATGTTCATTCGGATCAACTCTTAAAGAAAAAGCTTGAATTCCCTCATATATTTAGTGGCAAGAGGGGGCCTTAAAGCAGGATTTAGACTCACTTTATACCACATTATTAATACCAAGAAGTCATAAAAGACCTTCATTGTTATTGCAAATCAGACTTTGAATCCCAACCAAGTACAAAAACTGAGTCTGCACTAGAATATCAAACCCAGACTTTGGTAAAGTTCAGAAACGAATCTGCCTTTAAAACTATTACTGAGTTTAGAAAATAGATCAGTCATCTGATATGTGAGCTGCAATTCCCATTAGCTTTGGGGAAATTCTCCTATTGATCTGGACTCCTAGCACAACTTAACTTCTGCATAATAATTACTGCCCTTGGAACGTCACTACTTTATTATTTGTAAGGACAAAAGAAATCTACTGCAGATTTTATATACATAAAGTTTTTTGTTTCTCAAAGGATTACAGGCCTATCAAACCTGAGAGAGGGAGGAGCCTCCAGTGCAGATGGGTAGGTATGAGATACCCATTCACTCCTGCTACAACTTCAGTGCAGCTACATTAGCATTATTTTTAGCAGAGCAGGCATAGAAAAGGGTGGTTTTGAAGGAAAGAAAACAAAAAACCCAACAACAACAACAAAAAAGAATTATTTATGCAAGTTAAATCAAAATATGCCCCATATAAATTTTTAATCAGGTTTTCACCAACTTCTCTCCATATGCTCTGCCTTGCTCAACAGCAGATTTCTAATGGAATCACTAAATATAGTTTAATAGCTTTGTATTATGCAATTCAACTTCTGCTTACAGAGTTTTTTTTTTTTTTCTTCAAAGCAGCTTCAGTAAAATAAGCACTGAAATCTCTCAGAGTTAATATGTAAAGAAAAGTAGTAAAACCTATTGAAGGATTTCCCTTCTGCACATTGGGGCAGATGAAAGTCTTTGTCACATTTGAGAAATACAAGTTGCGTTTATCAGACAACTTGCTGGGACAGCCAAAAGAGAGGGCACTGGCTTTTAACTTCAGGCGCCTTTTTTTTTTTTTTTTTTTTTTTTTTTTTTTTTTTTTTTTTTTTTTTTTTTAACATTTTTGAAAAGCATTCAATTGAAATCAGAGACAGTTTGGATTTATTAACCCCAGCTTGATCAGTTACCAGCTTTTACCATACAGGGCCATCTTTTCAGGAGTGACTAAGAACTAAAAGTCAGTATCCCGGGTGGGCTGCCAGTCATCACCAGCAATAGCAGCTCCTCAGGCAAACCAAAATACCTACAGAGCTCTTCTTCCTTTTCCAGCACACCAAAAGGCTGATACACAAGTGCTCAGTCCTCTTTCCCAGACTTAGCAATTCAATACTCTCAGCTTTCCCTCAGCACTAGCCACTCTGTTTCTTGTCTTCCTTTTTATACAAAGCAGCTGGTCCCTGCAGATTAACAGAGCCCAGCTGGTCTCCAGCCACTTAACCCCTTCTGAGCTAGTTGCACAACCCAGCAAAGGAAAACAGTATTGTCAGCTTTCCAGGACTCTCCCAGGGCTTGCAATAGGAGCATCACTACCAGCAAAAACAGTATAGGCTTTAATCTGGAGAGAAAAGCTTGCCATGGTCTGAAAAGAATTTTATATAGTAGTAAGTCTAACTCTTTACAGAGCTTAGGGACAGGGATGTGAGAGAATTAAGTAGACTTGAAGACAATTATGTCATACACAAGTGTGTTAAGGATTTATGGATATTATTTATAATTTCTTGAGTTTGGTGTGGAATGATCTCTGCCCTATAACTGCCTTAATTATTTTGTAAAATATTCTACTGGTATGCTGTCACTTTTCAAGCATGTCATGTAGTGGTTAAAAAGCATTTAGATGGAGCCCATATTCACAAGGGTTTATTTTTAGGGCTTGTGAAATCCTCAGAAACATGAGGTCAATATTATATAGGTATTTGTGATGGCTGAAGTATTTATAACCTGCTGGAGAAAATCACAAAAATCAAACATGAGTAGTTCTGTTGAAAATGTCTGTGTATGAATTTAGCTATATTTGCAGTAAGAATTTCTTTTAAAATTTTACACTTTTTTTTACCATCCTAAACTTCTGAAAAATTGTTTGAAATTAGGAGTAAAGGTGTTTGATAACATAAATAAATAAAATATATTTGAGGAGAAGCCTTCCCTCTTTCAAAATAAAGTGACTTTTAATATCTTTAAGTGCAGAGCAACTACCAATACCTTGCAAAGATGAAAAAAGGATAATGGAGTTTAAAGAATTGAGACCTATGAACTTAAGAATTTATTCTAATTATAGATCCAGTAATCTGTTGTCTCCCATTCCTTCAGGCTAGTTTCAATTAATAAAGTTATTTCTCTATCATTGTAGTCAGCTCCTGCTCCCACCAAAGAATTTCCTCTTTGGAAGGCTGTTGTACCCTTTCCTGGCAATTCTGGTGTGAGACTGCAATCTGCTTAATATTAATTATGTAGTCTTCCAAATGAGCCCTCTAAAGGACAGTCAGGATTCATGTAATAGCAACTAGAGCTGTTCTTCAGTTCCTCAAATAGGCATCCAGACAAGTCTGGACACCACCACTCATCTTTCCAGACATTATGTAGTTCAACTTTTGCTTTGATGGAAATACTTCTTTCTGCATCTGTGTTTCCTTTCTCCAGCCATGGGAGGGGAACTGAGGCTGACCAACAGAAATAAGCAACTGCTCGCAGCTCAGCCCAGCCATTAAGGCTTTCTGAAAACACAAAGGTGTACAGCAATAACCTGCCCTTTTACCCCACCTCAAACACATCCCAGTGCACTTTCTCATCTTTGGCTGCATTTTAGCATCTCCTTTTTGTGGCACTCCATCAGGTTGTTGTGCTCCCTCTGAACCAGGAGGCTTCTAAGCTACAGTATGAGCCAGTATTTTTTCCACATGAGAGTTGTGAAATTCATTGCTTCATGATGTGCTTCTGACCCTGGAAAGGCCCAGAGCTACAAGAGATGGAGACAGCTGTTAGTCTAGCAGAAACTGCCAGGTTTGTGAAGACCTTGCAAGGGACACAGAACATCAGCAGAATTAAAGGGCTCTGGGGAAAGAGCAGACCTTACCTCAAGTCAGACCAAAAGCAGAGCAAAAGTGGAAACAGGAAGGGAGAAGAGTTAAAGTGAGACTAGCTAAAAACTCTAAATCTGAGCCAAGAAGATCAGCAGGAGAGCTGCTTCTTTATTCAAGGGTGATAGGTGAGGTGATCTAAGGCTGGACTAAAGCAAATGTGAGGCAGAAGTGTATGAATCTGGTCAAGCTGGGAAGGAAAGATTGAATACAGTCATATATAAAGTGAGAAGGTAATACAGAGCATAAACTTTGTAAGCTAAGACAAACATTTCTTAGAAATTATTTTTAGTATTATTTTCATTTTGAGTCCATTCCTTCTTGTGCTGCATGCAAGTAAACTAACAGATTAATTAATATATTATGTTGCCCCAAGTGCAGGGACTGTGTTCTTTGCATAAAAGAGACTGGATTTTTTTGGTGGGGAGCGGAGGGGGATTGAGTATGAATGACTACAAAAGTCTCAGTCATCATGATTGTTCTACTTCTGTTTCTGAGTAGAAAACCAAAATAAAGTGAAGCCAGTGCAGTCTCCATTGACTGACGCCCAACTGCTGCTCCAACTGCTGAATCAACTGCTGCAAAGGAGGAGACGGTGGGTTTTAGTGGCTGAGAGACCCTGCCACTTGCTGGAGAGCCTAAAATCAAACTGCCCACCGCTTCCTACAGCTGGCAATCAATCACCTCCTACTCTGTGGTCATTTTTCATCCCATAATATTCAGATCAAAGCATTCTTATCATATCATCCCTTTCCAGGGTGTAATGTAAAAAGGTTAATAGTTGAAGGTCACCAGCCTTCATCTCTCAGCACCTTGGCTGTGCCCTGCCCCGTAGAGTGCAGCTGGTGTGGGGCTGGGGCGCAGCAGATGCGCCGGGCCCGCTGCCACCATCAGGATGCACCTGTTGGGCTGCCACCATCTGCTCGCCAAAATGGGAACCAGCCACACCCAGCGCCGGCTGGCCGGCTGGGGACGGCCTAATCTCCTCCTCACAGGCTTCAAACCCGCAGCCACAGCATGGGCCACACAAAGGTCGGCTGCATAAAGGCACCAACTGGCTCGGCTCAGCCTTGGGGGCACCTAATCTCTGGCCATGGCGGGGGGTGCCGCTTGCGCTGACAAGAAAGGGCTCTCTGAATTAATCCGGAGAGCTATTACCTGACAAGAAAGCGTCCTATAAACTGCCCTTTTCTAAAAAGAGAAAGAAAGGTATTAAGTTAACATGTATACTAATATTAAGTAAATTAAGCCACAGTGGTATTTTTGAAGACTGTTTAGTGATGTGTGAGCATTGTAAAGACACCGCCAGTGCTGGTCCTTTCTAATGGGGGTGACTTGTGAGCTGCACAGAGCGAACATTTGCTTTGGAAACTGGAGACTCTGCTCAGCACACACCATGGCCAGCTCCTGTAAAGAATTACCTGACTTGCTGGTGTGAGTCCCAGCAGCCAGTTTCAGCACTTCCCAAAAAATACACTCTATCTGGAACCTGTCACCAAACTGCTTAAAAATGCCTTTATTATCAAATTTATAGGAAAGCAAGAAATACGTGAAACGTGGACAGGATTTATGCAAAAAATAAATGTTATTTCTGAAACTTCTTATTCCAATCTCTCAGCCACAATGAAATACTGTAGAAACCAGGACATATTCAGGCTCTGTTTCAGTGTTCATTTTTGACATATTTATCAGCTTTCCATTTAACACTGAGGCAATAAAAGGGATGAAAATACAACCTGCCAACACTGACCCTTGTACTGGGCCCTTCATGTTGAGTGCCCTTATAGGGCACAGTAACTGCAGGATCAGACATTGGCTTCTTTATGAAGCATGTCTGAGCTTTTTCTGAATGTAGAAATGAAATGTAGAAAGCTGGCACCTTCCTCTTCCTTAGAGAACTCCCTGGTTCCAGAGTATTCTGGGACTTCATTCTATAATAGCTCAAACTCTCCAACATTCCACGCTGCTCACACATCGGCTTACACTGTGCTGGACAGGATTGCTGGTCCAGATCTGCACAGGTGATGCTGGAAACTGCCTGCTTTTCACCCAATCTCCCTCCTTACAAGCAGTAAGAAAGCAAGGTCCCCTGTGTCTGAACCCTTGAGCACAGATGCTTTCTGTGTTCCATCAGCACTCTGTACTGTTTGTTTGCTTTTTTGTCCACCTGTGTATTTATGCCCGAGGGCTACACAGTGAGCTCTCGGAGATAGGCTCATTTTTGTTATGGGTCACTGCACTACAATGGGACTACATTTTTTTTTATTTTTGGCATCAGTTCTCATCAGGTAGATTAATAGAAATATAGCAAAATAAAATAATAATGACAATATTGTAAGAGCTGCTCATCACCCTTAGGCTATGAAGCCAGAGAGAATTATTTTGTTATGGTATATATTTAAGGAAAATATTCAAAGTTTCATCACTTGAAATGTTTTAATTTAGAATTGATAAAGCAGTAGAGAATAGGGTAATGATTTTACCTCTGGAGGGATTAGGACTTTTCTATCTTCAAATTTGCAGCAGCTATCTGAAGGCAAACACTGAATAGAAATATATTAAATTACCTTGAGCATTCCAAATTTTTTAAGGAAGTTAAATATTAAAATATATTAAAAAATGACAAGTTTCCCCTTTAAAATATGCACAAGGTAATTCAGAGAAAATGTTAGAACAAGTCCATCTGCTAAATTAGTTGAAAGATACTGGTGGCTACTTTTCCATTTACACTAATGATGAGAAATGTAAAAGGCCAGCTTCATAATTCAGGGTGTTCACTTCAAGAAGTTCCAAGAACACTTATGCTAAATGTGTCTGTCTACCTAATCAGCCAGTTTCTTCTTTCCTTTAAAGACTAAAACACAATTACAGAACCTGTAGTCCCAATTTTTAATTTCTCTGGTCCCATACTAATATATATTTCAATGTAAGGAAAGCTGGAAGATGGTAGAGTTGAATTAACACCTTTAAACTAAGCATATTGCATTCTCTTAAATCAATGGTTTCACTCGTGCCCTCAAGCAATATGTGATTTGTAAATTTGAGACATGCTACCTTTAGGCAGTAAGCAATCTCTTTAAAAACACTAAAGTAGGCAACATATGGTGCCACTGTGCAATATGAAATTGTTCTAAAGACACAAGTTTCCAGCCTCAGTGGTACAAGCCCAATTTTAAATAAAACATAGTATCATATGGTTCCTGCTTAAACACTGCAGTAAAAAAAAAGCTGGCTATATGGTCATCCTCTAAATGACAGAGGGAACAGTTTACATACGTACACTTGGAAACCCACTGTCTACAAACACGCTGTTACCCACTACCTTTCAATACTTGTAAATACTGAAATATGACAGCTTGTGTATTTGCAAAGCCCTATAAGCTCATGGATTTCTCTCTTCTTAGTTTTATTTTTTGGTTGAATCACACAAACAAA
The DNA here is from genome assembly GCF_965231275.1 of Zosterops lateralis. Classification (NCBI taxonomy): domain Eukaryota; kingdom Metazoa; phylum Chordata; class Aves; order Passeriformes; family Zosteropidae; genus Zosterops; species Zosterops lateralis. Next base: position 131,212,066 of record NC_139762.1, read on the forward strand.
ACCACGGGTATTTTTTCTTGTCAACTTATATGTGTGTCTCATAAAACACACATTCTATGTTCACATTTTTCTACTGCAGAGACCAGCTGGGTCACATTAGTCATGTCAAAGCATGTCAAGGACTATAACATGTAATTCAGTACAATGTTACGGTGAAGGTGAATCCGTTCCATTACCCATGCAGAGAGGGGATAGTGGTATTTTAGCTTGGGGACATGACTTTTTATTTAAGTCTGCTCTTATTGACAAATGTACATAAAAATTCCCAAAACATAGCATAACATTTTTTTTTTTTCCCCATTGGTCATGAGGATAGGAAAAAAATCAGAGGAGGGAAACATGTTTTATTGTTAGTCATCAATTATCTGATCTAGCAGCTTAACAATTGATTTGAAAAGGCATAGGACTAGACTTGGAAAAGAAATTATTACTGTGCTGGTATGTACATGGCCAGAGCCCAAGTTCTCCTCCAATTTTTGGCATTACAAAAATTGTACAATTACTTTGGTCTGTAGTTTAACCTAGCATATACTGTACTTCACTGTTCCTGTCTGGAAAATGAAGAACTCTTTCTCAGGAATGATTTCTTGTAAAATAGGGATAAAGAATTTTATATAAACACTTTATATGAAGGCTTGTATACTTCTGTCTTGTCTCTGTAGACATTGCACATTCTCTTTCCCACTGATGGACTTCAAGAAGGGAAATCTGAATGTTCTGGCCACTAACAGCTCTGATCAGTCATTGATTTTACAGGCCTCTTGCCTTGATTGGGTTGTCTCTTGGCCTCAGTGTTCTACAGTGGTTTTTTTACAGCAGTCTGTGATAATCTATGGGCTGTATGTTGGTAAGAAAGCAGTGAAAGAGCCATTGTGAGCATGGATTTCTTTTACATAGGAATTTTATAGATTGTATGTCACATTATTGGTGGTGCCATATTTGTCAGTTGATCTCAGCCATAGATACTGGAAAGAAAAGTAGTGCTGTTCTCCTTTGGAAAACATGGAACTGGATTAATCAAGATTATTCTTAATTAATAAGCATCAGCTTATTCCTGTGGCAAACATATCCTTTACAGACAAATGACCTCTAGGCTAATCCTTTGAAGCTGGATATTTAAAGGTGTTTAGACATTTAATATTCATTGTCATCAATGAATTTAGACACATTCCTTTAAGATTCTGACTCTTATCCTTGTGTCTATGAAAGGGTTGGGGCATGACTTGCTTTTATCTGGCCTCCATCCCCATTTGATCACTTCCTTCAGGGATTCAACAATGACAAATCAGATAAAAACAATGAAAAGTCATAGATGAACTAGAATTGTTTAGTTATTTCAGGGAAGTTTTCCTTTTCTCCTGGTGAAAAGCTCTGAATCCTGCTGTGCTGGGTGTTAGTGCCCCCAAGACAGCAGAACATCACTGCACATTGGCATGTGTCTTCTGTTGCAAGGGGGACTCCTCAGGGCAGACCAGTGATGTAAGGGCTTTATCTTGCCTGGAACATTGTGCCACTTAGAATATTGGGGGCAACTATTCTAAGTTCTGAGGTTGGTATGTGGCCCAGAAATAAAGTAAATATACTGGTTTTATTTAACCTTCTTTTTCTGGGCACCATCTACATTCAAATCACCTTGAGACATGTCTTGAGGAGTACTGCAACCTTTTCCTTTCTGGATTCCAAGTCAAGTATGAAAAGCAAAACTACCTTTCTGTGATAGCTTTATATGTGGGTTGTTTTACTGTGCATCTTCCCTGTTTTGAAAATTTCCACAAGATATGAGTTAGTGTGCTCCACAAGGGCTAATTTTATTACAAGCGTTCTTACCCAACATTTTTCATCTGCCGCTTCTACCTACTTTTGCTTGTTGCATTAATATATTGTGTAATCACTGCATTTGTGACTTCTAACTGGATTTTTGGAAAGACAGATGGACTCCTTTTGCAGAACAAGGTATAGCTGTGCTGAAGTGTAATGAGCTGGGAGCTGTTACAGGAGATATTGATCTTACTCCAGTTTTTTACTTGCTATGGCACTAATTGTCTCAGGGTTGTTTACCTGATAAACAGAAGAAGGAGATTACACATGTGGACTGTAGTCAAAGTAATGATACCAGGTAAATATTTTGTCACTACTAATAATAATGGCAATTATGGAGTTCACTTCAGAAAAAGCAAATGCATGTAAGACCTTACAAAAGACATTTGCAACTTGAAAAATTCAGGAATAAGAACAACTTAGACCTCATATTGCAGAGGAGCCAGGAAACAACAATATGATGTGACTTTTTTCCATGGTTTCGTATCAGCAGTGAAATGCTTCTCTTCATGGGATGCCTTAAATTGTACAGTGGAACAATCAGACAAATGCAAGATAATTAGAGTTACATTATGATCCATACTAAAACTGCATAGCTTTATTGTGCTTTGACTTCATATTTTTCTAAATAATGTCGTTTTATTAAAAAAACCCAACTAGTAATAAAAAAACGCTCCGTGATAAAAGAGAGTCAAGTTTCAGTTTTAGTTTACAAGGGCCTTTTGGCAAGAATTGAAATCCAAAAGGAGATTTTGCTACCGTGCAAAACTTGGACTGTAATTCAGTTTATTTTTAAATTAATTAGAGATTCATTCCACACTGCCAATCTAGTATTTGGGTACATGTCTTTGGAAAAGTTCCAAAAAAGTGACACTCAGTTACCACGGTTACACCCACAAGTGTATCAAGTCTACCTGGAAATGATCAACCACAAGCTTAACTGGTCCCCTGTGCATACAAATGCTGTGACCTGTGAATACAATGCATTATAATGATGTACAAAATCTACGTTTGCTGTGAATAAAATGAGATGACTGCATGCATACCGGATTGTAAAAAAATCCTGGTAATACTGTCAGACAGGGGACATTGTGACAGCCCTCCTCTTGCTCCTGCCCTCTTCTGCTCCCACCAATTGAAAATGGGTAGAACATTTTACCTATTGGATTGTGCTAGCAAGATAAGTGAGATGTTTGATTAGGTTCTCAAAACTTCAGAACAGGTTAGCCTGTACTTACATTTTCACAACAAGGACAGGTAACATTTGTGGTATTCCTTGGCAGCAGGTAACTCCTGGATGAAACATGGCAATTTTAAATACTTATTTTTATCAGAATGCTGGGATTGCTGAAATGGGAAAATCAAATGAAACAGAGGTGTTTATAATACTGCAATAGATACACATAAAATTTGCATGTACTTTTATTCAGAAGTAGCTTTAACAGAAATACTTTTCAGTACAGAAAATATTCCTATTGCCATACAGAACTGCCCCAAAGATCCAAGGTATGTATATCTCTGCGTGGAGAATACACTGCAAAGAGTATGTGATAGATTTGGCAAGTCTCTTTTTTTTGTCTCTGCCTAATGCAAACAGGATTCCACATGTGATCCTTTTTTCAGACCTCTCATAAATACAAAGCAGAGGAAACGTTCTCATGAACCCCTGCAAAGAGAAGCCATCAAACTTCACCTCTGAGTTGTAAAACAGTATCATATGCTTCAGGTACTATGATAAAACACCACTTGCAACGTCCTTGTGCTGTCTGGATTTCATAAATCAGATTGCAGAACAATAGAAATCTGATGTAGAAGGAGCCTGATAAGCCATCCTGTTCACCTTATTTCCACTGCTGCATGTTTTAGGCTGTTTTGTCAGCCCTTGTTTCAAACGGGCCAAGTGGTGAGGCTTTCATAATATCCCTTACAATTTTATTCCATACTTTAATACATCTCATTGTCTGGGAATTTCCTCCTCTCATACAGCTTGAAGTTTGTCTGCTTTAATTTCAGCCAGTCATTTCTTGCAATATCCCCTCTGTGCTAGGCATAAATATTTAATCTTTCACTTGAGGTTTGAATCGTTTCAACAACAGTCAAAAAGAATTGAGCATTTGCACAAATAACAGAAATATCTAGAATCATTACAGCTAAAAGCAATGTGGATTTTGGAATGGAGATAAAAGCTATGTTTAAGAATTTCAACCACCTTTTTACTACCAGAAATTATAAAAATAACTTTCTTGAGTGTGGAGTTCATCTTGTCTGATTGTTCTGATCTTCTACAGGTCTCCCTGTTCCCAGCACCTGCTATAGGCTATCCTTGGGAATGGAGTGCTTGGAGTACTCTGGGAATTTGGGGTTCACAAGAACTTCAAAGCCCACAACTGTCTGATAATTCCCTCATTTTTAAAACAGGGAAAATGTGAATTTCACAGCAATACGAACCATAGATCCTGTAAATTTTTCAGTGATCACCAGTAATCCTTATTCATTGTGTCTGGATTTATGGGGAATAAAGGAAGGAAAAGCATTTAAAGAACATTCTACCTTTCTTTAATAATTTTCTCTACTTAAAGCATGAACCTTTTCTACTATTTGTATCTGCAAAGGTCTGCACTAACTTCAGTCAGAGCCAGCTGAAGTCAGAACCTTGGCATGTGCTTGCTCACTACTCTGAGTGCTAGAAACTTGTGGTGTCTTTCCACACTTGAAATTCTTCCCCACTCTCCACAGTCCCTAATAATATCCTGGACATGTACCGTCATCTTTATTCATGAGAGTGCAGATGCAGCCAAATTAGTGGCAGCAAAGCACATTTTACACAGTAGAAAATACAATCTGTCTTCTTTTTGATTTTTTTTAATAAAAAAAAAAGTTTTATTTTTTTAAAAAAAATCAGACAGTAAGATTTAAATTCAGCACCACCCGTTGCAAGAGTCTGTTTAAAAATGCACAGCTGGCTTGATGATGAGTGACAAATCAAAAGTCAGAGTGAAACTTCCCAATCATCTGAGCCCTTGCCACCCGATTAGCAGAAGAAAAACAGGGCAGATGGAGGGAGACGCAGCAGTTCGGAGGGAACAGATGGCCACTACGAACTTGATATATGAAATTAATAACACTTTCTCAAATACAATTAGTAGCAGGAATACATTACCTGAATTTTCATAACTGTGAGCAAGCTGACATTAAATGAGGTTTTTCAGATTAACAGTCAATATAACATTGATATTTGGAGAGAAATAAAAAATTATATGGAAAGTAATAAGGACCTTTCCGCTTTTTATGCTATAACTGATTATGAGTGCCCAGCTGTACAAAGCCTGCATGATTCTATAGTTTGAAACTCCCCAGATATGTGCTTTCATGATTAACTCATTTATTTCTTAAACCAAAGACAGGCAACATGAGGTTTCACACAGACTCTGTGTCGTGAGAATCTGTCTTACAGTGAAGGTTTCTTTGGTCCTTCCAGCCAAGGGCTTATAAAAATCTGGAATAAAATTTTCAGAAGATAAGATTGGTTTTGGAAATCTAAACCAAGATGTCTTACCATGGTGTTTCTACACCTTCTGAAATGAAATCAGGCTCATTTAATTTGTCTTTAATTGGGCATCCAACACAATTAGTCTGCTTTGAGAACACTGATTCCTTCTTTTATAGATAGTCTGTACAGTGGGGACAGGATTCAGAACAAGAACAAGGGAAAACCTGTAATGCATTTCAAAGCCTGGCTCAAGGCTTGGGAAGAAACAGCATTATAACATTGCACATAAGCCAGTTAAGTGGATTGCATGGACACACGTCTGGGTGAGGGGGTGACAAGGACCTTGCTTGGTTCCCTACAAGTCCTGGCATACCGAGGAGGATGATTGAGTAGGTGTTTCTTTAATCATATGTACTCACACTTTTTCATAAACCAGAGGTAGAATCAGCTGAGAGGTCATTTTCTCAGCTTAGAAGAAAGTGTTACAAAAACAATTAATAAAAACAAATGCTGGCACCTTCCTAAGGAAACAGAAGTAAAAAATATTGTTTTTAAGTTAAAACTGGCTCTTTTAGAGTGTGAGCATAAATGTACACACACACCCCAAAGAAAGTATTTTATTTTTCCTAATATGCAATTTTTTACTGCAATGAAACAGCTGTCCCCAGAGAACCTTAATTTTGGGGTTGAATCCTTCTGTCATTCATACTGGCTTTTCAAACTAAAATTCAGATGTATAAAAAGGACATACTTGAAAAGTCAAGACAGGATTTGAAGTGCAAGTGATGGGATTGAAAGTTTAAAAGTTACCGTATAAACATTTTCCTGAAATGGTCTGAAATAAACAATGGCATTTTTAGTCTACAGGAATTAAATAGCTTTTTTCTGCATAGAACTCTCTTGAAAGTTCTAAGGGAACCTTTTAAGCCCATTCTACCCGATACCTGGGATGATATGGAAATATAGATGAGTTTCTTCCTTTCACTGTCATACAATTATCACTTTTTTCTCCCTTTCCACTCTGTTGTTATTTTCTTTATTGTTGCTCCTCAGCCATAGTCGACAGATGCAAATGTAATTTGTTTATGAATCACAGCACATATTTATGTGAATATACCATATGAATATGCTTGCAGTAAGATTTCAGCTGGGTGAATACTGCAAAAGATGATTTGCAAACACTGCTGTGAATAAAGGGCATGGTACAAAGCTCATTGCAATCCATGGGATGACTCCTGTTGGCTTCCAGGAGTCTGGCTCAAGCTCTAAGCCAAGACTTTCCATTCAAAGGAATACTTGCTTGCTGATTGTCTGTTGTTCATGTTTATCCAGGCAGAGCTTTGTTTGTGCAAATACTGGGACAAAGCTTCTACTCAGGCTAACGCACATTTCTGCACAAATACATGAATTTGCTCTATGACTACATATGGTCATATGGAAGTGTTATCAACACAAGAATCTATGAGTAATCATTTTTAATAATGATTTCAATGAACTATGGAGAGTTCAGGAGTCATACACAAACATATATTATCTAGTTTTTCAAACAAAGGGTTTTTTTTGTCCCAAACAGCTGTCATCCAAGATTGGGACACAGTAGTACTGTGTCTGGAACAAACAGGTAGAGTTTGGCCTCATGCTGCCTGAAAGCAATAGCACATTTGGCTTCAACAAAGGCAGGTTCAAGATTGTTCTCAGCACTGTAACTTAAAAATGCTGAAAATAGAAATTAACTTGGGCTTTAGATTTCAGAGTTTTAAAGTATTTTCTTACTACTTTAAATTTCATTTCTGCAAGGTATCATTTCAATGGATGTTAAACTCACAGGACTGTATAGAATTGGATTTGAGTCACTGCCAGAGAGCATAGCTGTTATTGTTGGGTCTTGTATTCATAGACAATGTCTATTATCTTTACCCAGATAAGCAGGTTTTGGCCAGAAGTATAATTTCTCACACCAGACACACAACAACATGATTGGCATCAGACTCTAATGAACAGTAATGAGAAAAACTGTTCCAACAACAGAATGAAAATGCCTTTTAGTGCAAATGTTAAAGCATCTCTCTTTTGATTTCCACTGCCAACATTTAAGCTGCAGAATTTGGTAATGTTTATTCTTCAGTTCTAGAAACTCTTTGCAACTGCCTTCAGTCTTGTCTTTTTCACTTTCTTGCATGGCAGAAAATATCTTCAAATGACGATACGAACTGGCACCAAACAAAATCTTTCTATGTATTTAAACTTTTGCTGTTCACTTGACTCAGTGACCCAGTGGTATTGTCCAGAATTGCATTAACCAGTTCCAGGCAGTGGAGACAAAAATTCCTTTCATTCATCAACAGATAAGGAGTTTTGACAACTATCCCTTGGGAGCAAGAGAGGGAAAAAAAACCCCTCAAAAAACAAGCAGAGATTACAATGTAATAATGTAAAAAGCACAGTCAAAGATCCAAAGAAAGACTGGAGGAAGCTGTAGGGCTGCCTGGGCAGACAGGGAGACTGCTATCAGAATTGAACAAGAGAAAATCCAGATCCCCCTTCCACTCCTCTACCTGTTTCTTCTCAATGTCACTATCAGTGCACACAGTGATATAAAACAGGTCCAACAAGTATTCCAGTAACTCCTCAGGACCACCAGGCAAAACCAAAAACATTCAGGGCTTGACACTTAACCAAGGCAACATGCCAAGCTTATCACATGTGAAAAAGCCTTGTAGAGGAAAATAATCATCTTCATGTTCACAGGGTCTGGGTGTTAACTCTCCAAAGACTCTCCTGTATTTTCCACTCCTTTGACTCTTGCAGATGAGGGGGTTATTTGCACGGAAATTCAAACCTCTGAATAGATTTTTGTAAACTACAGAGCATGGGAAGGAGCCAGAGATGTCTCTTTTATATCTTAGTACTGATTATAAACAGGGCATTTGTTACTGCAGAGGCTTGCATGGCAAGACGGCCCAAAGGATGGTCAACTTTCTGTGTGAATCAGAAATCACTCAAGGAGCTGAGTAGGGGATAGCAGTTCCACTTTCTCACAGCCTTCAGAGTTTCAATTTTTTTCCCCCTTTTTTGTAGTGGAAAAATAAATTTTTCAGTAACATAAAATGGCTTCTGTCAACAAACTGTAATGACCCCAAACCAGAAATGGGGCCCCTGCCCAGCTGACTGCCAACATTTGCTTCATGTCTTTCCTCACCTCTTACGCCTGGAGACTCTGAGTCCAATTCCGACGTGTTTGGTAGTGACACTTCACTGAAAATGTTCTTTTTGCCTCCTACCTGAGAGGATTCGGAGGACTGGTCTGCCATGAACAAGGAAGACCTAAATTCAAGTTCCTCTTCTGCCAGATTCAGAGTATGAAACCCATGAGCCATTACTCTACCCTCCTGAGACATTACTAGGAATTCCTTTGTTCTCCTCTCCCTAAATCACCCAGAGTTTTGTTGTGGCTTAGTGTTGTACCACTGTTTGTTGCTCACAATGAAAGAATAAAGCTCGTTGACCAGACTTTTTTTGGGAATAAATCAGGGCATACTTTGAGTTTAACATCTGATATTATTTGAAGGTAGCATGCAGTTCATTTGCACCTGAAGATGCATGATCCTGTGCAATGCTGAAGGCCTCAGATCCTCAGCCCTTAATCATAAATAAATGTTAAGCATTAATCAATGTTAATTACAAATATCATACTCATACAAATGTAGCCATTCAAGAAAAATATCACTAATTTTAATTGGATGCTTCCAAACATACTAAAATTGTGTCTTCTTCTCTTTCATTGAACACTACTTTATTTCTCCTCACTAGATTCCTGCCACCTGTATCTTAAGTTCCCCTCCAGTGTAATTCATAATTCCCCTTGCATTTACTTTCTATTGAGTGAGGACTCGAATCTCTGAAATGCTGTATATATGCTGAGCACTTGCTGAATACTCAGCTCTCCACAATTCAGTGATGCTCAGCTTCACAGAATATGGACATTATGGTATTTGGGAACTCATCATAATTAGGGAGAAAACCCAGAAATACTGTTTAAGGCACAATTTTTTGCACTTTTATCTGCATTGTGGCTGGGCAAGTGAAAGAGGTGGAGGTAAAGACAAGCATAGTGTTTGCATATTCTGAGAAAAACTTCCTGAGCCTTCTTTATGAGGGGATATGGGAGTTGCATACATTATTTCTACCTGATGCTGGAGGGACATTGAAATATTCATTTAATCAGCATCTAACATCAGTGGATTTGAGATCATAAACTTTAATTTCTCACTGGAATCAAATTGAATGACACTGACAACTACAAATATAAGAGATACAGATTCACAAGCTGCCCCTGCTAAAAACATCAATTGCTTCAAAGTAATTTTTGGTATTGTCAGTAAAAAATAAATAAATTAAAAGAGAAAGCCTAATGAGTATGTTTATGACCAATGGGAACATCAACAAGCATCTGTTGACGAGAACCTAGTAGAATTAGTGCTGAAGAAATATTCCTTGGTTTACTACCTGTAGGATCTCTGTTACATTGGTGACACGCATTTATGAAATGTTATTTTTCCTGCAGGTAAAGAAAATATTAGTTAGGAAATACTTACTTTGACTGTTATTTTTCTTACCAATCTTTTAGAGAGGCTGCAGTTGCTGAGGGCACTGTGATGGCTCTGTAGAGATCATCTTGGTCTCTTACTCATCATGTAGCCTTTAAGCTAACGTGCCACAGCTGGAGCCTGGAAATAACTGTTTTGTTCACATGTCTAACAACCATGGGCTTGCAATGGTGTATTATGTAGGTAAATAAATACCATGGTCCTTACACGTAAATCAACACACTGAAACTGATGGTTCTGTAGGTGAAAAACAAAAGCATTAAATCCTCATTGTTTCCTTCTGACTGGTGTCCTTTTTGCTTAATTTCTTTTTCTGGGGTTTCCATCTATGGTAAGTATGCTCTCATGGAGTGCTCCTTTTCCTGGAGCTAGTCTAAGGATTTCTCTTCTGACCTTACACTTTCTCTCCTTGCCTCTGAGAAGAACTTGCTTTCCTGTGTTCCAGTTTTCTGGCCCATCTGCTGCCCTCCCACACATGGCAGAGGGCAACAGATGGGTGATAATCATGCGGAAAAAGGCAAATGGAGGCCATGTGGAGGGGAAATGCAGCTCTGTGGATCGTGCCCTGGCAACACAAAGCCACCACTAGTCATCCACTGCACACACACCGCGAATCCGTCAGTGACAAGTAAGGCGTGTGGCTGGTTGGAATAGGAACAGTTTGGGACACTGCCAGCACTGGGTGGCTGGTTTCCACTGGTAAACATTGTCACTTATGGTACAGCACTTCTCAGGAGTAAGTGAAGCACACCTTGTCCACCTCTTCAAGAAAGGCTCATCTCCATTTTTGGTATGAGGGCAAGATGATATTTCATGGTGTCTCATTTAGGGCTCTTTTAGGTTGCAGACATAAAGCTAATTTGTGGTGTAAGACAAGTGACCTCTGATGCTGGATGGAAGGAGGCACATAGCAATAACCAACATGTTTGCACAGGTCCACAGCAGCTCATCTGCTTCTGACAACAGCTTGCTACGACATGTGAAGTCACCGGCAGGAGATGACAGAAGAAATGGACTTGGCAATGTCAGTCAGCCACAGATGACTGTGAGCTATCAATATGATCCTGAAGAAAAACAACAACATAAAAAAGAGGCAAATATTGTATGAGGATATTATCATGTTTAAAACAGTAGATATCTCTCTAGTATGTTGGTGCATGGCTACCTCAAAAAGGGAATAAGAAGAGTGAAAAGACTTGCCTATATGGTCCATTGGTGTATTGCAGCATAAAAATCACAGACTTCATAGCCTTAAGGTTCCTTTCCAGTGCAATGTAACTCACATTTTTAGGAAACACATGCAGTCCCATTAGCCAAGGGTACCTTTCCCAAAGAAATGAAGGCTACCTAAGTTACAGTTCCATCAGTCAAACAGTCTCAAATTTTTTTAGAAAGTTTTAAGTGCTTACAGAGCTGTACAATCTTAGAACAGATATAGAAATACTAACAGGTTGAACCTTAATATTCTGCATAAATTTCTTTAAGAAATGTAACTTTTCTACTATGGTATGAAATGGTATGTAATTGTCACCAGTGACAGGACTGAAGTTGTGTCAGGGCAGGTTTAGGTAGGTTATTAGGGAGAGGTTCATCACCCAGATAGCAGTTGGGCACCCCTGGAACAGGCTCCACAGGGAACTGGTCACAGCACCAGCCTGACTGAGTGCAAAAAGCATTTGTGCAGTGCCCTCAGGCACATGGTGTGATTCTTGGGTTGTCCTGGGCAGGGCCAGGAGTTGGACTTGATGATCCTTGTGGGTCCCTTCCAACTCAGCTTGTTCTGTGATTCTGTGACATCCCATGTGTTAACTAGCAAGCTGGAGTACAATATACAGATGGGGTAAATATGCTGAGCAGTTGTGCATGTTGTATTACCTTATGTTTGAGAAGCCAGATGAACAGAGGAGTTCTGAACTGCTCCTTTCCAGTAGTGAAACACTAACAGAGTATTGCCAATGCCGCTAGATCAGATAGGCAATATTTTCTGGAAAATTGCAAATAAAAACTCTTGACTGTTCAGACAGTACACACAAATTTCAAAACTTTTCTTGTTCTTAAAAAGTATTTTTACTATTCTCATTTTCTATCTTATAGAAAGAACTTGTTTATATGTCTACCATATACATACATATACACTGTATTCGAAGAGTTCATTTTTCCATTGCTTCTTCCCTCACACTTTCTCACATTTTACCTTTCAGTTACCAATCTTTTAATAACAAGATTTGAATAGTAAAGAAAATATTTCAAAAGGATTTTAGGAAAATTACTTTAAAATTATACTTTCCAGGGCCTTGGATCTACAAGAAATAAGTAATACTATGGTTCCCAGATAGTTTCTACCTACAGTGAGATGTTCCAAAGTGAAGTTATGAAATTAAAAAAAAATGTATAAAATGAGATAACGGAAGGAAAACACACATAGATGCTAATGACAAATGATCATGTGATTTGTTAAGAGATTATTATGAGCTATCTGAAAGATCTGCTTGTTCTGTAAGGCCATTCCATAATTACCAATACCAGTGGGATTTTACCACTGTCCTGTGCAGAATCAAGGCAAGGATGAGCAGTACCAATCTATAAAGGTTTTGGAGGGGTAAAACTAATCTTATTTTTTAATTTCCTTGCCAGCCATTTCTTGTCCAAAAAGTAAACCCTTTGCCTTCCATATTATTTTCCAAGAATAACAGCTTTAGATGTTTAGTTTGGCTATATTAGAGAAGTTGACCACCTGTTTGTAGAAAACAAGACATTCTTGCAGATGGAAGTTCTGAGCTATGATAAGGAGTTCTAAAAGATATCCTGTTGGGTGAAGAGAGTGAAGTAGGCAAAATACAGACAACATAAAAACTCTTTATGGACATTTTTGAGTGTAGGGTAGATGAAACAGAATAAAAATCTATAAATGTTCTCATCTCCAGTTTCATAATAAATAGCAAAAGCATCGTATCTTGAATTCTGCAGAAATGTACAGGACAGTATTGATTACTGTAAAAGGAACAGCCTTGTGCTAGCAAAGAGATGGATGAGGTTCTTTATATGCTCTTGAAGATGAGTGCCCCATAAAACCAGAAATTTGCAGTGTGTATATGGTGGTTCTTATATACAAAATGGTCTTTCAGCAAATGAATTATGATGTGTCAAAATGACTCATAGGGACTTTGCCACGGTGCAGTGTGTTTGAGAAAATTGCTGCCACAGAGTAAATATTTTTTATGTTGATTAACAGTAACACAGCTGGCCTCTGACTTTGCAAATTTAATGGAAATTTCAGGGTTAATGAATGAAACTAATTCTCCTGTGCTCCCTCCTTGCTTTACTTTCTCACACACACACACAAATGCACACCAAGTTTGCACAAAAAAAATCTCACTTATGTTGTTGCTAATGAGGAACATCGAAGCAAATCAACATACCTGCACTACACAGGTACCAAAGAAAAGTACAGAACTTTTAGGAGACTCATTCCTTCCAAAAAACTACTAGTGAACTGCACTGCCATACCAAAATTAATTATCTGCCTTATCTCTATTAGAAGTTGTCCAAGATAATAAAAAAATGCAAATGAATCAAAGAGACATTGGGGGAAGATTGATTCCCAAGAGAAAGGAAATCAATGAATAAGAAACGTTCCTGAGCTCTACAACCTAGCACTTGAGAGGAGGGGAAGACCCTTGCTTTGGTGTATGGCCTTAACATCTCTGCTCACAGAAAGATTTTACTTGAAATCTTGCAAGGTCAAACTTGTTTTGCAGGTGTCTGGGTCCTCCTTTTATCAGCCAGGCTGGAAATTTCATACTTTGTGTGATGATTTTGTTTGGTTTTCTTCCCTGCACTGTCCCTTGTTTATGCTCACATGCAAATGGCGGGTTGGGCAGGAGTCCTGCAACTGCTTTGCAAATTCCCATTGTTGTAGCTGCAGATTCGTCACCTTTAAGTGCACATATTCTGCCATAAAGGGGACTTAATCCCACAGAGGATTATTCTCAGGTCCTCAAACAGTTTAGTTGCAAACAGTGTTGGGAGATCAAGATGTAGATAGTAGCTCTGCAGTTTTGGGTAGGGATGTAAGATATCACCCTGATTGTCAAGGAATTCCTAGGGAGTGGGTGTGTGTCATTTTCAACTCTGATTTCTCTTAACGCTGTCCAAGCTCATTAAAACACCTGAAGAAAATTATGTACTTCCAGAGGCAATATAAAAAGGAATCTACCTGCTGAAGCCAGTGAGAAAATAGAGCAGGTGAGTGCTTACAAAAGCAAAAAGAAATCTTACAAAAGGCAAAACAAATTACAAATAAATATATGGTTAGAGAAATAAAACAGAGTGTTTTATTCTGAGACACCAGGCTAGAACACAACCCTCACAGCATGTTTTAGTCTGGTGGGCATCAATCAAAATGCTTCCTATTCTCTTTTCTCTCCTCTCCTCTCCTCTCCTCTCCTCTCCTCTCCTCTCCTCTCCTCTCCTCTCCTCCCTCCTGCTCCTCTCCTCTCCTTCCTCCTGCTCCTCTCCTTCTTCCTCCTGCTCCACCTCCCCATACTTTTATTGTCCTTAGAACAATTTTATAACAGCCTCTTACTTTAACTTCCAGAAAAAAGGTTTATAGAGTACAGGGAAATTTGATTTGTAAATTCAATCAATTCTATATCCAGGAAAAATAGATAATAATGATTATAGAACCAACAGATACCACTGACTTACTGAAATTAATCCACTCTAATAATGCTGATCTCTTCCCAGATCAAAGGAAAGGTTGGATAATTACCTTTTTTTGTAAGTTTATTGAGGTTCATTTTGCAAAGGCTTTAGAGACAGTTCTGTGTGTCTTACTTGCCCACTCTTCCTAAGACAATATTAAGTAAAATTTCCACATGACAAGATTATGTTGGCTTCTAGATAATTTTCATGCAGAAGTCCGAGGAATGCTCAGTGCATTTGGTATCCCTAAACTCTATAAACCTTGTCTTTGATGGTGGAGCAGATTCAAGGTCTTTCAACATTGTCATGGCAGAAACAGTCAGGATACTCCTGCCACAGGAAGAATGGTCCAAAGAAGGTGAACTGGGATGGAGACCCGCATCAGAGAGTTGGGCTGCCTGGTCCTTTTTGCTGCTGAAATCACAGCAGAGGCAGCTGATGACACCTCAAGTAGCCAAAACTGGAGGTATCCCAGCTCTTCCTTCTCTGGCAACAGCAGCAAACCTGACTTTGAGCTTGGCGATGGAACAATTAAAGATAGATTATTCTCTTGGATAGGAATGCCCTGGGCACTCTTCTGAATCTATAATGTCATGAAAACCCACTGGCCAAAACCTAATTTGAAGTTCTAAGGTTTGAACTATTAATGAAAAGCTATACATGAAAGCACATAGGAAATAAAATGGGAAAAAAAAAAAAAGCAACCAAAAAAAAAAAAAACCAAAAAAACAAACAAAAAAAACAAACAAAAACAAACAAACAAAAAAAAAAAAAACCAAAAAACCAAAAAACCAAAAAAAAAAAAAAAAAAAAAAACCAAAAAAAAAAATAAAAAAAAAAAAATAAAACCACCAGTAGCACTGTCCTATAAATAGTGCTTGGCAAGAACTATTATGATATAGTAGTCTATTACGATATAGTAGTCTCCATTTGTGTGGAGATACAACTTCCAGTTATTATGGTTTTCATGTTCTCAGAAACATCTATATTTAGTTCTATCCAAGAACAGAAGAGACATTTGTAGCAAAGGAAGAGCATAAATAGCCTAACTGGTTTTACTGGAGTCTAGTAGGACAACTACAGAGCAAAGCCTTGCCTTTCATTTAGGTTCTCTGAATGTAGCTTCACAACCCTAGGATCTGAATCCATTTCTAAGGGTGTTGGTTTGATCCAGGAGAAACACTCATGTACATCCCCACCACAGCATGGATGATTTGTACACATAGCTCCCACTTCTGCTCATAGGATAAATCCACATCACCTCTCTCAGTTATATAAAAATCAAAAGAACCTCTGATAAGAACAATCCAAAACAAGAACTTTGCCTGGCTAGGGTTAAAGTCCAAATCACATCAAACTTACAACTAAAAAACCTATGACACAATTTCAGCACCCCCACAGTATACTCCATATCTTCCCTTCCACAACCAGAAGACAATATTCATCTGTGTGCACAGGGAAATGTATGTAACTGGTGCTTCTCTGCCTTTCTGGATACAAAACCACAGCTGATGAAGTACACTGTACTCCAGATTTTTTTCTTTTTCCTTTTAGTCCATTCCTCTTTTAAACTTACAAAATAAAAAATAATTATCCCAGGAGAATGCTATATATGTGTAATTTTTTCCACTGTATCGATAATTACTGTATTTCACATGCCCCTTTTAATTACTTAATGTCTGAGATTAAAATTCAACAGCCTCTCTCAAAGAGAAAGTGCTTTAATATCTGAAGTGCTGCTCCTGTAAATTGGCATCTGAAAGATAGGCTAAAAAAGGGGCATAAATACGAACATTCCCATCCTTCCTAGCTGCCTGCAATACCAATGAGCCGCACCGACTTTACACAGACCTCCCACATTCTTGATAAGATGTTTTCTAGCAGAGTGATCCACAAATATTATCATTCAATGACAATACAGTTTTATCAAGGTACGTCTCAATCCACAGGATACAAGCCCCACACAACAGACGGAAAATTTGGCGCAGCGATGCGCACACGGCGTGTGTTACTTACTGGTTATTGCAGTGGTCATACCGAGTCCCGTATGGCGCTACATTAACGAATGGCATGCAAGCACCTTCTGTTGAAACATCTGCGACAGGGAAATTTCAGGCATTTTTCCAGATATTTTTTTTTGTGTGCTCTCGACCAAATTTTCATTAGGGCTATAAAACCTGGCAGGCAGCATTGTTGTGTATGATTTTTTAATAAACTGGGACATGCCTTTGTTAGAGGAGTGAAGAAAAGGGTTCTTTAGAGACTTCTTCTTATTACAAAAAGTTCAGAAAACATATGACAGCTCACCAAACAGTGTCTCCTAACTTTTTTTCTGTCTCCTCCAAGGCTAAGATTTCCTGCTTCTTTAGATGTATACAAAGATTTACAGGTTTTGAAATGAAACCAAAAATATAGATTTTTTTGTTGTTGTTGTTGTTATCTATCAGATTAAATTATTCCAACAGTGGCATTACTAGAGAATGCGTTCAAAGAAAGAGCACATAGCTGACATAGATTTTTAGCATCTTTTTGATGCCTGCTGCCAGGAATCTCACAAAGGATTTTCTCTTACTTAACAGACAAGGTCCTTTGGAAAAGAAAAGGAAGAGAGGAAAGCAAATGGACATGTGCAGATCAGATCTTGTACACAACGCAAGCCTAGCACACAGCCTTACTCCTTTTTCTTTCTCTTTTCCAGAAACATGCCATCACCTGCTCTCCCTTCTCTGCTCCCCTGCAAGACAACAGCCACCAGGCACAAATTGAAGTTCCATTCTGCAATTCTCCCTGCCACACTATGAACACTAATGCAGAACAAACAATCTTGGCAGTAAATATGTACATTATCATTATGTAAATAGGCATGTTATCATTATAGCAAAATGACGATGTTCTTTACTAAGTCTATATTCTCTTTCCAAGAATATTATGTAGTTTGAAGTATAATTTCCATTATGCCACTGGGGCTGAAAAACACTTCAGTTCAACAATAATTAGTATACTGTATACAACAAAATGTTTACCATGGATAAAGATGATGTGCAATCCTAAATCTTTTCGGACAAACAAACAAATGCAGTTTTACATGGTAGTGTTCAGCCTGAGTAACCAACAGAAAGCATTTTCAGACTAATATCCATTCCCACATCCAAGGTGAGCATCATATTGACATTTTATACCAACAACACCACGAGCAATAACATTTTAAATTGTATGAGGTGAATGATCTACTGTTAGCATGAAGGTGACTTCATTTCTGAACCTTAAATGAACTAGAAATGACTGCATGTCACAGGCTGCTGGCACTGTTAACAGTGTTTACATGAAGTCCATTGCTCAAGCACAGGTAAGTATATAGGGACTGCAAAACCCAAATCATTAGGTTTTAATAATTCAAAAAGTTCTTGTCATCAAAGAACAAGGCAAGGCCAACTCCTAAGTCCAGCAGCTGTAAGCTACTTGTACATGCCTACATATCCTGTGCTATTACCTGAGAATCCAAGAGATGTGTGTCCTAGACTGAGGTAAAATAAGTGCTGACTTCTTACAGGAAAAAACAGAATTGCTGGCATAAGTAAAATTGGATGAAAGTGTTAATATTTTCAGAGCTTCTTTTGAGGTGAGTAAATGTAAATACTTGTCTCTCATTTTCTCTGAAAAAGTGGATTAGTTATTTAGAAGTATGTAAATGCATTCAAAATGTCTTCAGTTTCTTCATATTCCTTTGAATGCTGCTTTGAACTGAAAAATCAATTTTCAGAAAGGGAGATATGCCAATTAGAATTAAAAAAAAAACAGAAGAAAGGAAACTAATTTATAAATTATAAAATATATAATGGCCACATTCCCACTGTTCTGCTGCCTACTTCTACCATATACCACATTGGAATTGTGAAAATATTGTATGAAAATATGCATATGACTCTCAGCATTCTTCATTATGCACCAGCTCCCTTCAGAAAGCTTTGCCTGGGAAAAATTAAATAAGGAGGGTAGCCTTTGAGGACTCTCATAGAGATTGTGCATGGTGATTTCTCCTTTCCCAATGCAAATAATTAGATAATTGTTTTGCATCTTCAGGCAAATATTGTGGAAACATAACAAACTACAAACTATTTTTCTCTGGTATTTCTATTCCCTTGTTACTTCAAAGTGTCTGCTACACTTGTGCTCACCACACATGTGTGTAAAGCATTTCTACACAGGATGCAACCACACGTGTGTCACCGAGTCAGTGGTTTTCCTCTCTAACATCTGAAAACAGCTGCTGCTGTTGGGCTCTGCCCAGTGTCTCTGGCCAGGCAGGACCAGCACATGTCCTGGCCAGTCCACTGGATCAACAGCTCCCACTGAGCTCCCCAGGTACTGCCTGTGAAGCCAAACCAGTTGAGAGGAAGAAGCAGCAGCAGCAGGGAATAATTTGGTTTGAAATTTGTTCGAATTGATAAAACCATGGGAAATGGTTTCTAATTTCCTACTGATCCTCTCTAAACTTAAGCCTCCTCAGCAAAGTGTATTACAAAATGAGACTGTGGCTGCTATAGGAGAAATATTTCTCTGTCTTTTAGACCTGTTGTTTAGCAGCAGCCCTGGTTTCCCCTTATTCTTCTATTGAGAGAAATAGTGAGCGTGCTGTTTATAGTCTCTGAAATATCTATACCTTCCTGTAGCTTTTTCATACCATCTGAACATTTTTTTTAAGCTGAAAGGTCCTACTTTGTTCAGTCTTTTTGCATATGAAAGTCATGCCATACCTATGGATGGTACCCTTGTCTTGGATACCTTTCCTACTTCTACCACACCTTCTGCACACAACATAAGACATAATATACTGATGATTTATAAGATAATCCAGTGATATTTTCATTTTCCACTACAAATGGAACAGAAATCTCAGTTTCACATAGGCAGTCACAGCTTGTATGCAAATAACTGACTGGGAGATTTGTTGGTCAAGTGGAAACAAGTAATCCAAATGAAAAATTCATTTCAAGTCAAGGAGAAGCAAACAACACCAAAAAATAACTTCTTTCTGCAAAGCAAACAAACTGGTTCTAAAAAATCCTATCATTTCCAGATGAGATGAAAAACTTTCTTTTATTCTAAGGACTTCAGCAGTTTTTAAAGAAAACTTATGGAAAAGTTACCCCCAAAAGATTACTTTTTCTGAAATTTAAGGCAAAACAGGTGGCTGGAGTGAATAATGAAAAGATGGAGCAATATGAGCAAATGAAAATAAGCAGGACTTTATAAATCAGACCAGAATGCTCTAGATTTTCCTCTCTAATCAAAGCACCACTATCAATATATTTGTTATTCTCGTTGCTTTGATATAGCCAGTTAGGGCATATACCTGGCAGATTTCCACTGGCAGTTAGTATTAGGAGTCCAGGTCATTAAAGCCAGCACTGGGCTGTTCACACAATATTGTGCTGCTGGAGCTCTGACCACTTCCTATGCCTGTATGATTTAAAAGTAGCGCTTGGGCAAAATCATCAAACACAGCATCATCCATGAACACAACAGTATCCAGTGGCCAAGTCTTTCCAAGACAAAGAATGAGCAGAGGAGGTATCACAGTGGACTCTAAAAGAAGCAAACAGAGCACAAGGAAGAGAGATGTGTTACTCAGACTGCTGCTGTTATGTAGACAACAACTGTCTAAGTATTCAAGTTTCTCATTTCTTCCATGTGAAAAATGCACAAGAGAACACAGAAGTATGATGTAGATAGATGCATCCTATAGCTGTCTAATGGAACAATGATATAATGTACCCCAAGCTAAAACTGAAACAAAGCTTTAGACAGTGGGAACAAGTCTCAGAAAATATGTCCATGGAACAGGAGGGCAGTGCATAATTCTGAAGTTTTAAACTTTCTGGAGCTAGTACTTCTGTTTCTCCAGATGGTGATATTTTCTCAATTTTGTGACTGGCAAAGGTCTCTCTTCTCTCTTCAGATAGGTCAAGAATTCTGTTGAAGAAAAGACTTAAGGATCTGAGAAGATTTTGCAGATGAAGAATCTAACATGTTCCAGCCAGTAGTGGGGAGGAAGATGGTGGAGGTTTTTCTGCTTTTCATGGATCTTAATTACTTGCCCTGAGCCCAAGAGAAGTTGCTATAAGACCAAGTTGGTGACACATTATGGAGGAGGAGTGTCATGGTGGAACTGTGCTTTATTGAAGGTCATATGTCTGGGTTACGATACACCATTAACTTTTTAAAAGAACAGCACATAAAATGTTGCGGTACAGGCAAGGGGATCTCTTGATATCTGTATTTTGCATGCCACTTTGTGAAAAGAAGAAAATACACATTCCTCTCCCACTGAATGCAGGCAGCTCTGCAGACTGATTTTGGTCCACGCCATGAGGTTAATGCACAGCTTGATCTGCACTGACATGAAAATACCATCTGCATAACCCCGGCTTGCCTTGCTGGGAGAAGAGAAGATACAGGACTCAGCAGCTGGTCTCAGCTACTCTGGGAAAATGTTCATTTCCAGACCAAGTTTGGATCCAGCCATATCTGGCAAAAGTATTATAACTATATCACATGCATACTCCAGAGAAATCTTAGGAAGCTTAATGGAAGTTCAGTTCATATGTTGAGGCTGTTATATGAAAAGCATCAGGAAAAGCATAAACTGTTCCTATTTCAAAATTATATGGGGAAATAGTATATGGTATAACTTCACACAACTGTCATGAGTAACTCAAATATTCCTAACTTAAGATGCAAAAGAAGAAATTTTTTCTCTTTGGTTAATATCAAAGTAATTGTTTTCACCCCTGAGCTGTGCAACAGAAAGCTGACTTCCTTTTTGGTAAGGAGAACATAATACTGAATCTTGCCATAAGCATGCAAGCACAATAATCTGTTTTGTGCATTACACAAAGGAAGGACTACATTCAATCTCCTGAACTTTCTGACAGCAAGAGTGCAGTTTGAAACAATGCTTGTCCAACAGAAAAAAACTTCCTGTACCAGGTCCTTTCCTATTACATCAAAGAAAAAGGCATCTGTTGTTTTGTTTGTCTGTCTTGTGTGAGGGTTTTGGTGGTGTTGGTGGTTGGGTTTTTTGGCTTTTTATTTCCTTAAATGTAAGTGTACACTATGTTCATTTAAAAGTTAATCGAGCTTAGTAAATTGATGCAATCCTTCATAATAGATTTTTAAAAATATCAAATTTGTAATCAGTTTATTGTTCTAAGAGGACTGCTTTCACTGGAGGGGAGTAAAGGTAATTATAAAGCCACATTCACCTCAGCTAAAATCAACATATGACTACTTTTTTGTGCTCCCTACTCAGTTGAAGAGTGGGAACAGAGCTGCAAGGAGAGCCCTTGCCCAAGAGCATCCCCTGAGCCCCAGGGAGTGGCTGGGCGGGCGCTGGGGCGCTTTGCTCGGCAGGGGCAGCTCTGCCTCCCACCCCTCCGCACACGCGGCCGGGGGAGATTGCGAGGTGACATGGTCAGCCTGATGAAGTACACAAAAGCTTTTGGCACTGCATATCTGCAATATCATGGACAGTCAAGGAGGCGCCTGTTATAAAAATACACAGTGAAACACAACTGGAGGACTGCTCTTTCTCAAAGGCTAACGTAATGCATTCCTTCTGTTTAGGCTCATTTTCCAGCCTTTCACATTCTTTGTGAACAAGAGTTATAAAACAAGCCTGATGCAGTCCAATTATTTTTACTTTGAAGGCCATTAATCAAGATTGACTAAGAAAATGAAGACAGCTAAGCAAAATTTCATATGTGACTAGAGTTTGATTAAAATAAAACCAGATGAGGATGGACAGAGACGTTAAGCTGCTTTCT
Organism: Zosterops lateralis; assembly: GCF_965231275.1. Lineage (NCBI taxonomy): Eukaryota > Metazoa > Chordata > Aves > Passeriformes > Zosteropidae > Zosterops > Zosterops lateralis. Next base: position 131,234,511 of record NC_139762.1, read on the forward strand.
CTCCCCCTTCCCTCCCCTTTTTCTACTTTTTTTGACTCATGTAATAAATGTCTTTTACAAATTACAGCACTCTTATTTTCTTACAGTAAATCAAATTGGGTCATAATGTACAAGTGGTCTCATTGCTGAAATGTCAAAAATAGAACCCGCCTTGTTCTTCCAAAGCAATTCCTCAAATCTAAACCAGCAGTGTGGCCTGACAGTCTATAAACCATCTACCTGGATGCAGATCCCTTTTAAGGTAACTGCCTGTAGCTGACAGAAGTATTTCACAAGCATCCAACATGAGCCATATGCAGAGATCTAGAGCATGCAGTAATTTGCAGGGCTCCGAATCAGAAGGTCTTACATACATTGCATTTCTACAATTTTCAGGGAGTTATGGAATCAGGACTTTTTTTCTAAACATCGAACAACTTTGGTAATTCCAACCAGTAGGTCTATAAAAATTCTGAAAATGCTTGCATTATTTTCACAAAATCCTTTTTTAATTGATTAGATGAAAGCCAATGTACACACTGAGATGCTTCTATAGAGATTTCAGGACACAGAAAGGAAAACACAAATCACAAGGACAGATAAAGATCCAGAGTGATGGTCACATGTCATGAAGATTTTCTTTTTATAGAGTGTCTACTACAAACTGTCTTAGGTAAGGAGGTAAAACAGTCATGTACATATTATTGCCCTTTTTAAAAAAATTATTGGATGGAAAGCAGGGAAAAATATTCAAAGTATTTTCAGACTCACAATTTAAAATAAGCCCTGCTTTGGAATCAGATTTTGAACATATAGGTACTGGTAAGTAAGCTCACTTATAGCAGTCCTGACCTATGCAGGAGCATATTTGACTAAACAGAACTATCTCACTGACATGGGAAAAAACCCAATCAACACACCAAACAAAACCCCAAACAAGTAGTTAATCACTATCTCATATGGGGGGGTCTGAGACTTCCTAATTTTACAGAAAGGTCAGCTGGTACAGTCCAACAGAGAGGCTACATCCCCAAATTCTACTGTGCTTGAAATGTTAATTGGGTCATAGATTGGCCACTACCCCTTTGAGAACATCTTGTTTTTAAGAAGGGAATATCACGCATGTGTAACTTGAAATTTTCTAAGTTTTGTGAGTGAATATTTCTTTCCTAGACTCTTTCATGTATCACCGGTCCTAGTGAATTTAAACTCATATCTTTCTTCTACCCATTCACTATAATGTTGCAGAAATAAGCCTGGAAGGCATCTCAAGGGACCATTTAGGCCATCCCCTCCACCAAGTGAGGATCAGCTGTTCCTAAATTATTCTTGACAGACATTTGTCCAACCTGTTTATCAGCCCTCATACAGTGAAGTTTGTACAGGCTTCCTGTCCAATCAGTTCTGATACTATCACAGAAAACATTTCCTCATGTCTACCCCTAATCTCTTTTCCTGAAAGTTAAGCCCACTACTTCTTTTCGACATTCAAAACAGTTTATTACTTTCCTCTTTGCAGCTACCTTTTAAACATTGGAAGACTTATCATATATCCCTTCAGTTTGCCTCTTTCTAGACTAAACAACCTCACTGCCTTGAGTCTTTGCTCACAGATCATGTTTTCCAGACCCTCAATCACTCATGCTCGTCTCCTTGGACTCCCTCCAACTGATTCACACCTTTCTTGAAATGCAGTGCCTCAAACTGGACCCAGTGCTCCAGATGAGGTGAGAAAGCAGAAGGACTATTTCATGTTTCTTACATATGCCAACATTGTTTATACAACCCACTATGAAGTTTGGGGTTTGGTAACAGCCTGACCTTCCTCACTCGTGTTCATTTTGTGTTTGCTCTGGCCTCCAGCTCCTTCATTGAAGAAAAACTAATTTGTCACCCATTCCACTCCCTTGCAGCCCCAAAGCCCAAGCACACTGCTTGCTGTTCCACACTGCATTGCACCCTCTCTGATTTAGTCCATTACCCCAGTGTTTAAAGATCATTTTCATCCTCCAAAGCCTTTGCAGTCCATCCTGACTTGGTATCATGTGCAGTCTACTATCTAGGTTCTTAATTAAACTAAATGATAGAACTGGGCCCAAGAAAAAGCTCGAAGAATCTACCCTTGGCAGTAACAACTTTTTGTGTACAGTTTCCCACACAGTTACATTCTGACAATGTATCCTTCACTTATTTTTATTGAACATCATGTGAGACAGTGTCAAAAATCTTAATGAAGTCAAGATGCATGACACTTCTTTGTTTTATGCAGAAGTCCTGTTAATTCCTTCTGTATTGTTATCTGGCATGTTTTGTTTCCTTCCACTTGGTAATTCATTGCTCTGCAATCTTGTAGGTGCTCACAGGCATCTCATTAAATGTTTGCATTTTTTCTGCAGAGGAAATGAGTCTTACTGACTTTTAATTCTGTTAGTCCACCTTTCTTTATTTTTAAGCACAAGTTATTTTTCATATGCTGTTTTTGTTTTTATTTTTCCCTTTTTTAAAAGAAAGTAATGAAGTTTATGTTTCTACGTGTAGCAGAATATTTTAAAGCAGTAGCCTACTCCATATAGTCTCGAAGACCATATTCTCTTTGTGTTATGTCTTCCCATTCTTGCTTGGGTCTCCTGTCACAATTTATTTGTTTATCTCTTTCCTTACGGTACTTGCTCCATCCCAGCCTATTTTCTCCTTCAGTTCTTTCTTGCTGTCCCTTTTCTGACTGATAAATGCAAAAGTAGCTCAACAACATTCAAGTGTAATTTAAGCTTTTGAACCTGAGGTATTTGAGGTGCTTTAGTATAAAGGTTAATTCACCTAATTCCTGATTTTCACATTCAAATATCCCTATGAACAGTAGATCACACGGTTGTCTCTGAGGGGAAAGCTGCTTAGGAGCATAAAAAAGCTGTGCACTCTGCCTTGTCTTTTCTCAAATCAAAGAGATTTGAGTGGTGCTTTAGTAGCTTTCAAGAGATGTTACTAGTGGAAAAATTCAGTAGCTGTCTTCATGGATGCTTGTTTATCTCTCTCACATTCCCCTTCCTTAATTTAGCTAAACATATACCTAGGTCAACCTTTCATTGTCTATTGCCCTTGATAATGCCTTTACTCGCCTCATTTCCCATATCTCACTTGCTGAGGAATAAAAATGCAGATGTATTATTATTACAGTGTATAGAGACGGTTGAAAGAAAAAACAGAGACCTGCTTTGACCTCTGCAGAGCCACAGTGTTTTGGAAGGGTGGTTTTGTGGCATTGGATTTTAGATGGCCTCCGCCCCGAAAAAACAAAGCAAGCAAAGTGAAATTTTGAAATTATAAGGCAAACAATAACTTAAACTTTCCCATTTGCTAGAAGGTGCTTTGAACGAATACTATTCCTCTGAGCCTGTAACTCTGTATTTCATTGTATCCATTCTATATAGGGCTGTCTGAGAAGATGAGACTTTCCTGAAACAATAGCAGTGGAAGATATCTGAATCGGCTGCAAAGAAAGCACGCACCCTGCCAGGGCTCTGCTTAGCTCACCTCGCAGCACAAGCAGAAGCCAAGAGCTGGTTCTCCAGCTATGCCAACTATTATCCACCACCTTCCCCGTCTCTGCTCTAACATCTGTCCTTCCAGCTCTCTCTGATGCTTTCAGACACAAACTATTTTTTTTTCCTCCTAAGTGCCTTGATAAATAAAGCAGCAAATACAACCTCTCACTAAAGGAAAGTGTTTATCTATTTTTGTAAATAACAACTGTGTGGAGTTGGTGAATGTTCATTTCAACACATTCCTATGGAAAGCTGCAAGTGTTTATATAAAAAACCCAAAACAATGCTAGCTTTATTAACCTGGTCTACTTGTTATGCTGGTCTGCTATGCACTGTCTTTGAAGTTAATGGCAATCCAGTAGATGCCTTCTATCTCTAGTTCTGTGGAACTAGCTCACCAGCAGGATAGAGCAAGCATCACTGGAACACTGCTGTAGTACCTCACTGCTTTTCAGACAGTGAAGTGGGAAAAACTTCATTCTCCAAGTGAGTATCTTCAGCTTCAGCCCAGATACTTCAGGATTCAGCTATCACATACCTTTCAAAACTGGAGAAAGATTAATCCATTTTCTTACATTCTTCACAAAAGTTCAGCATCTCTCCCCTGTTGCACCTGACCTTAGGTTATCAGAGCACTGCACACAGGAGGTGCATTGCCATGCTCTGCTGAAAACATTGGTGGTCTGAGACTTTCCAGGTGCCTTACAGAACTCAACCTGTTCCCTAGACAGCAACACCTGCTTGTGAACTCTGCTTCCCTGCTCAGGTGTTTTCTTTGTCACATGTACCATTAATGATCTGCAGATGGGCTGAACTGCTGGCTAGTTCATCACTCCAAGGTTTGACTCGGGGAGGAAAGACTTAATCCAGATGGGATTTAGCCTGCAGTGTGTTGCACACGCTGTCCATTTGAAATTATTGCCCACTAGCATAGAGTGAAAAAACATTTTCCACAGTGTGTGGTGAGACACGTTGACACTGCAACACACTGGTAAGCAACTAAGAAAATAAACAGTCTGTATTTGGTAGTATTCACTGACAATTTATGACAGAACAGACAGCACCTTGCAATCCTGCTCTTTTGTATGGACAAAGCTAAAGATATTCTCTGGCCTACTCACCAGACACATTTTATTGCCCAAGCACTGCAACTCAGTGAAGTGTTTCAGCCAATGTTAATGAAGTGGAATTTATGGCAAACGTTGAAAGACAGAATAACAAAGCAGGTAATTTGCTCTAAGAAGTGTGGGGTTTGTGGTCTGTTTCCATTCCCAGAGGTAAGGTGAGGAAGGAAGACCTAATGGGCCTAATACATAAGAGTCTCAAGACTTGAGCTTGATTCAAAGTGGTGCTTTAAACTTCTCGAGCTAGCCACATATTTGTGCCTCCTTGTCTCAGTGTGCATCTGTAGGTTAAGATCATGCATGATGGCAATGAGCAGGCTGTGAAGTTATTTCCTGATAGCTTGGGGTTGGATGGAACATAAGCCTGTATTTCATCTCAAGTGCTTGCATCACACTGTTGTGAGAGTTTTTTCAAAGACCCACTGTTGAGTCCAAGATACAACTCATTTAGGACACTCAGGAAGCCAGGAAAACTTTCCAACTATGAGTTACTGTTAGCTCCTATATAGAGGCTAAAATATTAACACAGTGTTTCAACAGCATCCAGGCATGTCTACTTGGACAGAAATCTGCCTTCAAATTTGTCTTGCTCTGTTTCTTACAAGCCTTCTACCCCATACCCTCTCTGGTAAAGCCCCATACTTTATAAAGAACTGGGCTTTGCTGCCTGTGGTCTCACATGTTCCACAAAGACCACATCATAACCATGTCTTAACCCATGCTTCCAGGGTTTCTTGCTAGCAGAGAAGGAAAGCTGGACTGTGTGGTTTCCTAGGGGGACACTTCCAGTAGCCAGGCAGCGCTATCATCAATTTCCAGTCAGGAATCCAGTCAGCAGCTCTTTCAGCACATGATTTGATAACATCACACCATTTTGATATGATCATACTACCGTTTTTCAAACACTTCTAAGAAGTAAATTAAAAGGCATTTTATCTGCTGCTGTTTAAGGCCACCTCAAACCTTCAACGACACCTTCAGGCAACAGCTGTGCTCCTGGGGCAGATTTTGGTGGCTGCCCATATAGAACAGTCATCTCTATTTGCTCCAGATTAGTAAAAGTAAATTAAAAATGGTTTCTGGAGCCCATTTGTTCTGAAATCTACCTTGATTATTTGTATTGTGTCAAGCATGTATTTGCTGAATATTTCTTCCATCACTAGTTACTGATACTATTGTTTATGATTATGGCTATTGTATTTACCAGATGTCAATGAAGAGATGCATTTGACTCCTCAGTGTAGTGAAGACCTTGTTGCAAAGAAAAATTAGGATTTTTTTTTCTTCAATCACTACCTATTTGGAATAAACTCTGAAAAATTAATTCTGTTCTCTTCTGGATGGGTGAATTCACATAAATAAAGAGAAAAAGAAATATTATCTCTCGTGGGGAGGTAACGCTTCACTTTAGGATAGGAAATAAAAAGGATTATGGAGTTTCAGAAATAATTTCTTTCTTCCCTGCTGGGCTACCCTTGTTTTGCCTATGGTATCATTTCTAGAATATCTAGGCTGCCTGCAGCGTTGAAGTGTAATTTTCTGTCATTATAGTCACACAAAGTAATATATGCATATGCAGTTCTGGTTAGGAAGGGTATGGTCAGAGCCTGGGTACTTTAAATGCTTTTGCCATATGATCTCTCATTCCAAAGAAATTATACAGAATTTTTTTCATGCTGTAGAAGACAATGACCCATCCCACACTAAATTCACTATTTTCAGTAATTGGGCATAATAGTGAACTCTCCAGAGCATGCAGCTCATTTCCAGTGTCTTTGTGCACACACAGTTCAGTTGTTGTTCAAATACCTCTGACTTATAGCATGAACCTAGAGCAAAGAAGGCACTTGAAAGACTCAGCTGTCTGCCACTTTTTCTTCAAATCTTACTGTTTCACTGAATGCTTTCTCTCTCTCTGGCATGTCCATGCTCTCCTTTCATGTGTGTTAGTTTGTTTAGAGGTTTTTTCCACACATAACTAAATTACAAAAATTACTTATTTGAAAGGCAAGTATCTGCAGAAGCGACAATTTGAAACGTTTGATACAGTTTGTGGCTGGCATGAGCACATTTTGCCTACCACTGTACTTGAGGCATGCCAACTTCTCTAACTGAAAGCACAGAGACAAATGAGTGCGTTTTAACATCTGATGGCCAGTGATTCCTCAGCCTGAACCATACAGTCAAATGTTGGTTACAGCTCCACTGACAGGAGGGAAACCTCAGAACAGATCTGTAGCAAGGTGTGAATTCCTGCCTCTGGTCTAGGGTACAGTAAAGGCAGTGCACTAACATCTTATACACACTGTAAGAATATAAATTAAAATATAAAATATAAATATTTTCAGTCTGAGGAAACAACACCTTTGAATTAGGTCTATTTCTTGATCATCACCACCTTAAGAGAACTTTTGCTCTATTGGACTGTTTCAGAGCAAGAAATTAACCTCTGAGATTAAAGTGAGAAAGTGAACTGCACATGAATATATCAGATGAACAAGGAAAAGAGGAAGCATCTGGAAAAAATCAAGTTCACTCCTGCTTAGATTATTCCAAAACAAGATTCTTAAAAGTTTTATTGGGCACCTGAGAAATGTCTCACAGTCAGGTTTTTCACCTGGTGGAAAATTTTGGAGGTGCCAGTTCCATAACAGCCATCAAATCTATCACACCTACTTATTTTCTTGTTCTGTAGGCAAGTAGGGGACTGATATTTCTAGAGGCCTCTCATATTTGCTACAATTTCATTGTGTTCTCTGCTTTGTGGCCTCACATTTTCATCAGGACATATTTCATCTCTGCAGTACTGACACTAGCTAAATTGTCCATGTGAGGCAAATTATAGACCATCCAGGTACCTGAGCAGATCAGGGATCCATGTTCTATCTCTGTGCTTCAGCTGGATTTCAAATACTGGAGAGCCCAGTAACATACACTGACTGCCTAAGAATTTCTAGTCAGAGATGTAGTTGCCAAAATTTTAAAATGCTGTGCCTGAGAAACTACTGTGGTATGAGTTGCTAGAAGTCACTTTATTTCTGTCAGATCTACAGAGGCTGAGGCTGTTTAGAAAGTTGAACTTAGGTTAGAAAGTTGAACCCCCCCAGTCCACTCCCCTTGTGTCCCCCTGCCCCCCTTCCACCCCTTCTTGGGCAGGAAAATTGGTGCCAAAGTGCTTATCAACCTTATCAGTTTACCAGCAACCTCATTCCCTTCAGCACACAGTGACCTGACCAAAGACATCTTCGTAGGTACCCTGGCTTTGCAGAGTTAGTCTCCTCACTTTATGCTAATTTCTGTTGGGCATCAAGGTGTTTTGGTTTTACAATTCAGTGGAGACATTTGAAGGCAGACATAAAGAACAATTTTAAGACAAGCATTCTGGCTTGGCAGCCTCTATTCCCACTGAAGCAAAAGTGAATTTTACAGGTTTTACTGAAGACACAGCTACACCAAGAACAAATATGTCCAAGCACCTCACTCCAGCTGTCTTGTCTTGTAGTTGAATGTTCTTCCCTTTAAAGAATATGCTTAAGGGGACTACACATATATGTAGAGGGATTATCTCCTGTGACATCAGTGACATCTAAGATGAATGAATAGTGGGTACTTAAATTGAAATTCAAGAAAGCATTGAATGAGTCAGAGCAATTAATTCAAGGTCTGCCAGACCAGTTAGCCTATGACCCCTTAAACACTCAAAGAGAGGTAGACACAACATTTGAGTTAAATAATTATAATGGCAGTCTTACTACTTCCATTGATTCTAGAGGGAGTCAGGCTCTGTTAGTCTAGGGAAGAAATCTAAATCAATCATTGTCCTCTAGAACAGAAACACTGATGTATACAATCCCCAAAGCTTCTTTCTTTAGTTTGAAAAGAATGTGGATCAAGTTCACACCTCCTTTACACTCTTGGCAGACATGCTGAGTCCCATGAGATTTTACAGTTATTATAGAAAAAAAATTTAAAACACTGAGTCATAAAGACCACACCTGCATCTCTTTCCTTCTGCCTCCTCCCTCTTCCACGTTTTTCTTGCATTCTGTTTTGAGACACTTTGAATACGTACACATGAAAATTTCATGGGGACTGTTATGTTCATCTAATTAATGTTAGCATTGCAAATTAAAAAAAAATTAAAATGCAAAAATTTATGTCATACTAGGAAACTACTTTTCATTTCTTATACATTTTCATAAAAGTTTTTTGTTTGTTAGTTTTTTGTAGCTTGGATGGGGTTTTTGTCTCCAGGAGAGCATGTCCTATATACAAATTGGTACAACAAGCCCAAGCAGATCCACAGACAATCATTTAAGGGAAAATGTTTGCCTCATACATATTCAATGACAAACCAAAATGTTCCTGTATAACAGCTACATAATATATATTTCAATAAATTATTTAAGTGTGTATTTATGTAGACAATCTGAACAGCACTAAGAGCACCTAAGAAGCATGGATGGGTGTTCTAGTCTGGAGAAGAAAAAATTGATTTTGCTAACTAATATTCTAGTAGACCAAGGCTGCAAGTGTCATTACTCCACACCTTCTCCCAAGGACAGTTAGCTTCAAAGCTACTGAAGGATTGACACTGCCCTGTGTGCTGCCAGGACACTCCTTGCAGAGCAGCCTGTATTTCCACTTCCCCTTCTCGTTGTGCCAGGGTATCTGCCTCTTCCTTGACCAGCTGCCTGCATCACCACACCTTCTCATTGCACTTGGTGGTACACAAGTGCTCCCTTCCACTCACGCATCCTCAGCTCTCCCCACCACCACTGCAGATTATTTTTCTGAGAATTAAACCATTCTGCATGTCAACACATTCCATAGGGAGGATGGCACAGATATGATATAGATTACAGAAGAGCTATCCAAACTGATGCAGGATGTTGCAGCTGACAACACTTAAATAATAATTAATAAGCCATGCATCTTTTAACTACATCCCTTCTATGATCTGTCTCGGTCTCATGTTCTTCTGACATCAGATGAACAAGACAGGCTTTATAATTTAACTTTGCTTTTCCTACTTTTTTTTTAACATACAAATCCATGACACAGATTTTGCTTCTTTCTGCCAGTCCCTTCTCCATTATTCAACATTAGTTAGAGAGATAAGACTTGTTAACTTAAATGTGTGCAAAGTAGAATATTTAGATTGATGTATAGAGATGTTGCTCATAAAAGCATGCACAAGGCCTTGACAAAATCATGCAACCTGTTTTCTTCAGGCAGTTAAAATATTTTCCAATTTAGCCAATGACTAGACTTATCCCCTATTTTATTCATGAAAACAGTGTCAAAATGCAAAATAAGGGCATTCTGTTTCCTCCCCTAATTTGAAATATCATCTTGAATTGGAAATGAAACAGTTTTTAAAAAACCTTACATGCCTCAAACTCATGATTTTTTTTTTTAATGCCGAGACATTTAATTCCCTCCCCTCTTTCAAACTGTGATTTTTAGACAAGTGAGGTTTTTTCCAAATGCCCTCAACTCCCATGAAATAGTTCCAAGACATCCTCTCCAGTTATGTCAATCAGTTTCAGGCAGTCTGCAAAGAGACATGACATTTCATAACAATGACATACCAGCCTGGGAAATGAGTGGTGGGAAATAAGTGGTTTGCTTAAAATAATCTCATTCATCTACACAAATTCATATATATCTATATATACATATAGATATATAAAACATATTATCTTTCTTAAACCTAATATAGTTAAATGCAAAAATATTAAAAAGTGAATTAAAAATTGAAAGGCTGCTACCTGGGAAAAGATTCAGGTTTCACAAGTAATGAGTAGGAAGGAAAAAATGTCTGATTTCTCTGCTGCTCATGGGTATTTTGATTGAATTTAACATATCTCAAGCTGCCAAAAGCCAATGCTACTCATATGAAGCAGTACTGCTTCTCCAATTAAAAAGTGGAAGCACAGCTACTTCCAGGCAAGTGGAAAGGAAAGTTGGATTGAGTGGCAGCAAAATAAGAGGAGAAAAAATAAATACATGTGCTAATTTCTTTTTAAGAAGTTTATTATCTGGTTATTTCTGCAAACAGTTGGCTGCTGTGGTCATAAGAAGCCAGGACACAGGTGGAATGGTTGTTATAGTGTGTTACCAAAAGAAACACAGGAACACAAATTCCTTCCCTGACCACACCTTGTTATCTATTCAACATTTTTACCAGCCTTGTTCCCTCTCTCTTTTCCTTTCCTGCTGGGAAAAAAAAACTGTATAAATTGGACCCTTGTAGTTCATTTCTCAAGAATGAAAAGATTAACAGAAATTTCTCTTTGAGATACCTCGGGAGTAAGATCTGTACATATGATGTGCATTCTTCCATGGTGTTTGATAAAATATAAATAGCTTAAAAGGGTAGAATCCAATCCAGCTGGAGTACTGATGTTTTCTCATCCTTCCTATTGAACTGATAGGCAGACTAGGTTTAATACTAGATCATCTGTCAACATTGTGCTGCATATTTTACACAAAAAGAGCTGTGAAAAGCAGTAAAACTGTCTTCCATTGCAGGATAGTGCACACACATGCCTAAGATCCAATATCCACCACATGCAAAAATTATTGTTATAACATTAGTTAGCGTTCTAATCAAAAAACATAGAAAGTAATCAGCCATCACAATCTTGTCCATTTTTCTTCAGACCTGTGGCTTCATGCAACACAAATAATTAATTAAATAAATACTTCAGCCTAAAGAGGAAACCTGCAAACAATTAAAGACAAAAAAGTAACACATTCTCAGATTCTAGGATATGTTAGACTTTGGAAAGCACAAATTGCTCTGAACTTTTCCAAATTTCCGTAAATGATTATTGGGTCAGATTCTAGATCTGACAGCACACATTTTGGAAACCAGAAATAAGTCTGAGAGTCCATCTTAAGAGCTGAGAAATCCTCAGGTAACTGTGAGATACCAAATCACTACATATTAACTAAGCCAAGTTATACATGTGCTTTCATTCTTCACCAAATGTAAAACAGTTTGAAGATGCTTAAAATAATCCCTGTAACTTTGCACTCCTTGTGGCCTGTGTACAGTCTATTCAAATAGAGTTTATCCATCTCTCCTGACCTGTAGGTACTTGTGCTGTGATACCAACTCTGTTTTCCAAAGCTGATTTTTAAACTATGCATATAAATAAGAAAATAGACCAAAGAACAAGATCTATACTACATAATTTCTGGTAATGAAGATGGATCAAATATAGTCCCACCCTACATGGGTTCAAGGCCCAAGAAAGGAGGCAATATATATACTTCCCCTAAAAGTGCTGTCCGATGGACTGAACTTTCAAAACTGTTTAAATCACACAGGAACTTACACTGCATTTTAAAAATGTGATATTACTGTCCAAGAGACAGGGTTTTCTAAGGCAATTTGGCATTTAACATTGCAGGTAGATGTCGAGTGGGATTTTCAGAAATGCCCAAACACTATTTAAATCAATGGGACTGAAGTCAGTCCCACTGAAATCAATACTCAGTCAATACTCAAATGTTATTTTGCAGTGACAGGCAACCTTTCCAATGGCTAAATGCAATAGGGTTGAACCCTGCGCCAAGTCTCTCATGCCAATGATTGTTAAATGAAATAATACAGAGTATTTAAAAAAGTTCACTGCTCTCTGCCTTTCAGATGTACTTGGAATATTCTGCTTGCATGCACTGAGAATAAAGTATTGGACAGCTTAGTGCCAGGCATATGGCTAAAGCAAATCATATTGCTGCCATATCAAATAGTTATTCTTAATAAATTATTTGTTATTTAAGCTAAAATCTAGACCAAATAACAATGCAGCTTTCTTATCTGGAGGAGTGAAATGGCAACTAAAGCTCTGTGGAGCTTTGCTGTAAGGAAGATCAACAACAAAACATTTCTGCATAAGGCTTTATAAGGTTAAAAGAATGAAAACGTCATTGCTATTGTCATTCTCTGTTAATTAGAAATGTATCACCATATAAACCCCTTCATTTTAAGAAACCAACAAACAACAACACACCAAGCAAAAAACCTCTAGTAGTATTTCTGGGTTTTAATTCTATTTCTGTTTTGAAAACCACATGAAAAAAGCAAGAACAGGCTGACTGTACTGAACAAGTTTATTGATAAGTAATATACTCACCATAAGAAGAGACTGGAATTATTTCTAACTTCTAATTTAAATGTCATTCTGAAAAAGAATATGATGAAAAAAAAAATCATGGAAATTCAAACACCCTCTTCCCCAACTTTATGGGTTTGGCTAGTATTTTGAAATAACTAGAGTTTTCAGTTCATGTCCCTTGATATATGGAACATTATTTTATTAGTAATAGGTTTTATGGATATAATTATTTTTGTTTGCTGAAATGCCTAAGGTTTTCTTTGATTTGATCTAAACTAAAGCTCTGTGCCTAAATTTTCAAATCTATTATCAAAGCAAAAAAAATTAAAGCTTGAAACTGCAAAACATTATTTCTCATTCCTAGCTAGTAATTTGTCGGTAAGGGCCAATTTTTCCAGAACACTTGTACACTATGAAAATCATTGTTCACAAATTTGAAGGCTTCATTCTTAAGGCATCATGCAGAAACACTGACTAGAAAATACTTTGTCTGAAGCAAACTCTTACAAGTAAATTTTTCTAAAGTACCTTGGTGGAGTGATGCCTAAACTTCTGAACAGCAGCTCCTTTGCATTCAGTTTATGGACAGCTACTTTCAGATAAAGAATTTTTACCAACTTGAAAGCTGACTTTTGCAGATATATATTGTATGTCTTGAACTGTCAACAGGACTTGCTAGAATCCTGACAGAGCCAAATGCAAACCTGGCTTAAGATCCACTCTTAGGAAATAAAAAGATTTGCTGGTGAAGCTCCTTCTCCTTAGAGATCCTTCCGGTACAGATGAGATGCTTATCGACAGGAATGCCTCACCCATCTCTTGGATGAAACAAACTGCTGGCAGGAGGATTTGATGTTTCAACTAAGAGTATGCTTGGGAATCTGTCCTAGTAAAAGTGTCATAAAAAATAAATTGCACTACCAGCTCACACAACTGTATTAACAAAAGTTGTTAAGAGAAGATCTGGCTTGTGCAGAGCAAAGGATCGTAATTTGGGCAGGGGCAGGAGAAGCTTTTGAGATAACTTCAGGTGAAACTAAGCAGACTTCAAGAGTTGTGACCTGGTGCTAGGCAGAGCTGTGTGTTTTTTTCTCTGTGAAGCAGGGAGCACTAAGCTTCATGCAACTTCATTAGTGCTGGGATTACTATCTGACCTTGCTCACCAATCTGAAAGCAGACTCAGACCCTCACTGTTCATCATTACAGGCAAGGTGTTACCAGATTTAAATAGGTATCCTCAAAGGAAAAGAAGATCAGTACATCAAAGCATTGTTTCTAGTTTATTTAACGTGGAATGGCCAAATGACAGACCTTTTTTCATGTTTGAGGCTAGAACTGTAAGCAATTATATCTGTACCATTGTAACTGATACAGGCAAGCCTGTATACTTACCAGGATGTCTTTCATCCTGTTTAGTTTATATAGCATTATCACCCCTAGGAGCTCACATTGCTTTCACAGTTTTCTAATGTTTTATAGACATATTTGGTCTCTAGGGATGAAATGAGGTACAGAAAAATAATAGTCAGTCCCATCTAGATATGGGTATCTGCCTTTATCTGCTGCTTTAGCACTACTGAGAAATACAGGCTATTTTTACAGCTTAAGAACATATCTATATCAAAGCAACACAACAGTAAAGCAGCAAAAATACCGCATAATTCCAAATTCCTGCTAAGCCAGATCTGAGAAGGATACACTAACACAGAGCTAAAGAGAACATAAGTAAAGATCTTCTCTGTGGTGTCTGATTGTGGATTTATTGTTGTCCCATGGCTTGGAAGGCCTGCAGAAAGCTAATATTATTAGTTCCATTCAAGCTAGCTCTGCAACCAAATCTGAGCATTTCCCTTCATTTCCCTTAGCATCTGAAATGTTATTAGCTTGCACTAAAAACCTCTTCAGGGGCAGCTGTAGTGCCTCCCTCCTCGCCACTGTATCCCTCCCGCAGTGTCAAACACACTCTCCTTCCAGCTGCTCTGCCCTTCAGGGACCATCCTCCTTGTGAGGAAGGCTAAATGCTTTCTCTGCAGGATTACTTCAAGGGAGTTTAGCGAGCCAGGCTTGTGACACTCACAGCAGAGTGGCACACAGCCACAGCCCCAGGGAAGGGCACCCAGAGCAAGGGATTCTGGACACTGGTGAAGAGCTGTTTTCCCACACAGCTTTTAGTAGCATTTCCAAGCAATACCTTTTAGAGCAACTTCTCCTGTATGGAAAATGTTCTGGGCAGCAAAAGACAGGGGAGAAGATGAAACATCTGCTATGGTGAGTGATGTGTCACCACCAAGTAAGTCCTGTTTCAGCTTTTATCCAATATCAGCTTCTATCCAATATCCAATAGAGCTTTTGCCTGAGGACTTTCAGTTGAAGACTTTGTTCTGTGAAATTGAGAAGTAATTCATTCATGGGAGAAACAACAATGAACAAGAAATGCTGTTCAATATTTTGAGAATGTCCTCCTCTCTTTCTTCATGTGACTTGATCTGACCCCAGTGACACCAGTTAAAGAGACTTCATCTCTCAGAATGGCTTTGGACCGTGGATGCCTTTGGGTTTTATATACAGATGAATGTATAAATGTGTTCTACTTAGGTGTGTATCATTTGTCTCTGACAGGTTCTCCTGTGGGACAAAGCTGTTCATTGCTCTCTGTCCAACTTAGCCTGTCCTCAACTGAGTTTAGTGGGACATGTGATTTTCTTTCTCCTTTGCCTACCTCTCAGTAGAACATGTGGATTCAGGATATGATCCAGGAAGCTGAAGGTGTACCTGGAGGGTATAAACCTAACATAAACCAGGAATGAGGAAATGTAAAACCCTAGATGGATCAGCAGAGATCTATGGATGATTTCGTAAAGGAAAGAGTTGTGCCTTCAGGTAAAGAAACTGGATAAAAAGAGTATTTTATGGTATGGCTTGAAAAGCTTTTCAGTCTTGAAAAGACAATTATTATCATTAAAAAGAAGGAAAAAGCAGGTGTCTACTTTTTTCAGTTTAGAGATAATGAGTGTGCTCTATAGAAATATTGGTGCAAGATATAACAAAAAGTGTTCTCAAGAGCATTTCTCATAAGGGATGTGTCTCCCACGTATTTTATGTAGCAGGCTGATTGGGATGGGCTACCTTTTTTCCTCAGGAATTGATGACCCTATGACTTGTAACACAAGCCAGCACTTCTGCAGCATAGCTTAGCACTCTGATTTCTCCAGACAGGAGAAATTAATCTTGCTACACACTTCTACAGAGAAAAACTCATCTCTCAGTCACATTGTTTCTAATGTGCTGGTAAACGCAGCCACATCAACTTAGACTGCCTCAGAAGGCACTGGATGGAAGGTGGGAAACAGGAAGTTATTTCAACAATGAAGAAAAGAATTAGGATTTTCCAGGCCTAAATGCGTGTATTCTTATTCTTCTGCAATGGTTTAATACCATTAACAGATAAGCACTGAAAGTTCAAAACTTCTCTCTTGAGGCCAAATCTTGAGAGAAATCTAAGGCAAGGGAAGTGGTGAAATTAAATAGAATGAAGAAAAATGGAATTTTCAGGAGGCTAAGGGAGCCACAACACATGGGTGTCCACTTGAAAAATCAGTCTCTTAGGGATCACAGAACTTAATGCACAAAAATCTGTTTCTTTCTTATGAAGACTTGTTCAGTGCATGGACAACAAATTGGCATGTGTCTCTTTTATACTGGGTTTTACATTTGCTCTTTTTTAATTTCACTCAGGATAATAATGAATTTTAGGATAAAGTTACATCTCATGACCTAAAACAAGTTAGTGGCAGACCAGTGTTGAACGATTGTCTCCTGCCTTCCCTTACCTTCCCTCATCTTCACTCCTTTTCCTTGCACAAGCTGAAATTCAGCTCTGTGCTGGGCTAGGTAAGATCCCTGGAAAGACAGCTAAGGTGGCTAAAAAAAGTGACAATTTTCCTGCTGGCTTCACAAGCTGAACTAGTGAAAGGCCTGATGAGCACCAGACGTGGCCCAAAAAAGGAAGAGCCTGACTGAGAGAGGAGCTGGCGAAAAGAAGGACCTCCCTCTTGGCAGCAGTGAGCTGTTGAACTACCCCAGCTTCACCCTCAGAGAAAGGAATGTGGAAAAGGGCAAAGTAAGCAAAACAGCAGCAAGATTTTAAAGGTGCTGGTGGAACATGCTGACAGGGGAAGACAGACCTGGCTGGGTTATGATGACCTGTTGTTTTTCACCCTGACTTGCACTTGGGTGGAGAAAGAGCTGCTGAGAGCTGCAGCCTCAGAGGTAGCTGAAGGAGGAGGGGAAGGAGAGAGGAGGAAACAGGAGGGTCTACTCTGGCAACACTGATTCTGGATAATTTCTTACATGCTTTGATAGGGAAAATAGCCTCTCTAGGGAAATACGGAGCTTTTGATATTTGATGAAAGTTCTCATGAATATTTTGATATTTCAACCTACCAGTGACTCCTATGGACAGGAAATGTCTTATGGGAAGCAGAATAAAGCAACTTTTAGAGCAATCGTCATCGTATTTCAAGCACTACTAGCTAACAGAATTCTCAAGTTACTAAAAACTTTTCCTCTGGCTAATATAGAGCCTATTAGTGAAGTATTATATTATTTGTCAAGAATGCTTTATAACACTGCCCATGCCTGCCTACATGAAGTAAAAAGCCACAGTCAGCAGTTTGTTAGCGAGATTCATATTTAAATGCTGTTCTGTTGCTTGCAGACTGGGACATTGGGTTAAATAAAGTCTTGCAAAAGAAGACACAGACAACCACCCATTCAGAATCTGTGCGTGGCTTGGTGAGGTACCAAAGATGGTTTGTCTTGTTGCTTCTAGTGACAGCACTGTGTAGAAGCACTTGCAGTATTCTCCTCTGGAGTATCTTCATTCTCCATCTACTTCACCTTTATACTCATCAATTGTTCTGCAGCCTGGTATGTAATATAGTAAGAGAGTGGAAGGCAAGACCAATATCCAGGATATAAGTATTTATTCTTCAATCTAACCATCCTCCACTCTAAGCTTATACACTTTTATTAAGCTTGTTCTTCCTCTCTCTGCACTGCTGTTTGAGAAAATGAAACCATGGGTTTTTGTTGTTGTTTTGCATATTGCCTCTCAGCTTTTGCTTAGACATAATAGGTATTGTGTAGCAAGTATTTCACAGCAGTTTATCTCCTTCTAGTGCAAATACAAAACCAAAATACACAACACAGAAGAAATACAAAAAAATACAAATACAAAACTCTTTTAGAGCTTTTCAGAACATTCATAAGAGTTTTCAGCAGGAAAAAAGCATGACTGATCAAATTATTTGAGCACTGTCACTGAGCATGACGGCACATAACTTTCAGTTGTCTTGTTATCTAGCAGAAAAGATTTGAACTGGTCTGGAAAGAAAAAAAACCAGGAAGAGAATGTGGGAAACCAAGGCTCATCTTTAAAGGACTGTGGTGAGACAAGCAAGGATGTGCTACTCCAGGATTTTTTCAGGAGTGACCATTCAGAGAACACTTTTTCTGAAACAGAAGAGGGAAGAATGAAAATGTCACTTCATCATACTGATTACACCACTCAGCTACAACAAGAACAACTGTGATATAATCCCTGCTTTGATTAGTGTTAAAATTGTAATGGATCTTAAGTAATTATTAAGGAATTATCATAAGGGAGTATAATTAATACCTATTATTTGTAATAGGTATCATGCATGTGGATGCATTTGGGAAGATGAAATCATCGATCAGAGGTAAGAATCAGACTTTGTCCTCTAAGTGTCCAAATTAATCATTAAATCCTTTCAAATTTATGTGTCACACCTGACTTTAGTCTGTTTCTGGGGTCATATGTTACACATTTTGTTCCATAATCTGCTGCTATACAAAGGAGAAGCTGTCTTGAGAATCATCCGTGCTTCAACATGGCCTTGTCTAACCCATCTGGGAGTGATGAAGGACCCACCATGTGCCCTCCATGGTGAGGATGGCGGGAGCTACTTGGGGGCTGAGTGTTCTTGGCTGGAGCACAGAAGGCAGTGCAGGACTGGCCTTGCAGGAAGTGGGACGGAGGTGTGGTGGTTTAACACCAGCAGGAATTTAACCTTCAAATAAGCCTCTCCCCTTCTCCCCCTCCCCCCCTTCTGGTAAGGAAGGGACAGAAGCAGAGGCTATGGGTTGAAATAGTTTACTGAAAGACCAGTGGAATAAGAAACTCATGGTAACATCAGCAATATTAATTGCAAAAGTATACAAAAAGAGAAGGTGTTTTATCCTCAAAAAAAGATGTTCACCACCAGGAACAAAACCAAGATGATGGACACTCCCTGTAGATTGCAGATTGGCTTCCCCAGACAAAGATATGACGGCCACCATTCCTACACACTGTGGCACGTAGCAGCCAGGAACAAAGGCACTTCAGGGACCTCCTGTGCACTCCTGTGCCCTCTGGCACATGGCCAGCAGAAACAAGGTGGTGAGGGGGCGAGGGGGCCCCACAGCTAGTGTTCCACCCCTCCCAGCCCAAAACAGCAAAAAACAATGACAAAAAAAGCTACATCTTCCAAGTCAGGCCATGCTGCTACTCTGCTGGGCTCAGTTTGCACAGGTCTCTGTTCTGCAGTTTTACAGCTTCACCATGCTGGAGCTCAGTCCCAGAGGCTGCCACTGCTTTCCTACTGCTCTCCTGCTCTCCTTTCAGCTCAGCTTGGCTGGATTTGGCTCAGCTCAGTTCCTGTGGGCTGGGGTCCCTCCAGCTGGACTGGGAGTCAACCCCACGAGCCCATTCCCTGCTGGTGCTGTCATTGATTGAGTTTTGCTGCTTTCCTTTCAGCACCACATCCTCTAATTGTGTTATGGAGAAAAGTGCAGAGGGACCTGCAGGGCAGCAGAGGCACCAGATCCACAGGGGCAGATGCCAACACTGAGTGCTGCAGAGAGAAAGAGGTAAATAGCATCCGCTCTAGGGGCAGGCTCATTTTCCTCCTGAAGTAATGCCTGCAGTGGTGACCTGTGGCATAGAACACTGTAGGAACATCCGTGGACGGCAGGGAGAAGGAACTCTGCTGACCTGAGATATTCTAGAAACACGTGGTTTTATTGCAAGGGCCGTGGGTAAAAAGGGCCTGCCTTCAGCCACCAGCCTCGGCTGAAGCGAAGCTCCAAAGAGAGAGAGAGAGAGAGGGTATGAGGTAAAAAAGCTAAGAGGGGTAAGAGAGGTAAGAGTGAGGTAAGAGCAAGAGAGAGGTCAGAGTAAGAGCGGTAAGAGCAGTTAGAGTGGTAAGAGCAAGAGCAAGAAAGAGAGGACCTTGTTACAATACATTATATCTCCTTTTGTGTTGAATATTCTAATTTACAGTGACCAACCGGCACAAGATACAATATCTACAAACTTTGCATGCAGCCTATGAGAACGACTATATTACCATATCTTATATTCTAAACTCTAAAGACTACTTTCTTATCTACTTTTTCCTTGATGCCTTGGCAGGGTGGAGAGGGGCTACACCCTTGGGTCCTTTTGTTTTCTGTCCTTCAACCCATCTCCAGCTAATCACCATCTTCCTGCCTGCCATGATCACATCTCAAAGCTGGTCTTCATTTCTATTTCACTCACAGGTTTTACATCTCCAATATTTCTTACCAGGCAATCATATTTGCAAACCCTTCCCATGCCATCTTTCCCACCAGACCACTTAGCCACGCCCACACCCCAGTAAGCTCTGCCCCCTGCAGCCGGGATCCGCCCTGCTGTGTCAGGGTGGGGACAATTGGGGTCCAATTTAGGCACAAAACAGCAAAGCCCCTCATGGCTGAACAGAACTCACATGGGCACAAACACTCCTACAGACATCTGAGCCAGTTTGTTCTCCAGCACCAATCTGATCCATGGACCCTGCAACAAAACCTAGAATTTCTGGTTTTTTCTTCAACATAAGGCCTTCTTTGTAGCAATTCACAATAAAAAATTGCAGATCACTTACTTTTGATTAAACACTACAACAGCAAAAAACATAGATGAAGCTCATAAAGCTCCAGTATTTTGGGGCAAATACCTTTGTCTATTCTCAACATTTGATTGCAAGAGTAATAAGAAAGGGTTACTGGAAATACAGCAGGCTACAGTGGTGAGATCTATTGAATTGTAAAACTGTTTTGTCTTTTCAAGCCTGATAAAACCTGTGGCTGCATACAAAGTTTCATTTCTGGCTCCCTTGCATGGGTCAAGAGCTGCTTCAGGGGACACAAGGCACTTTCCCCTGAGCCAGGTTTATCCCAGGAGTTATCTGAGGAGCACCAAAGGGTGATTCCAATTCAGCAAGAAGTTTCAATTCAAAATGCAAAAAGGTTTTTTTTTTTGCAATTTGGTCCCTTTTCCTCATTCAGGTTGCTTTTCGTCCTTATATTTGTCACAAATCTACAAAAAAGCCACCACTTTCTGAGAGCAGTAAAGAGTACTTAGTTTTCCATTGAAATTTTGATAATACAGTTGCAGAAGTATTGCCAATGGCCAGCTCTTTCTTTTTTGCATGGTTGTGAGTCAAACATGTTCTTTTCAAACATCATGGAAACAGACATCAGTAAATCAATCTGGACATATTAAAGGGTAAATCTTATTTATTCAAATATTACATCTTTTCTCTGTGTCCAGCTTCTGGCAGACTGAAAGATATATAAAAAATCACATATCAAAAAAAGCCAAGTTGTTTTAAAGTTTGAGAATTATTATTTTTTCATGTCTTCCAGGTGCCTGGATTGAGCAGAGGTTTAGATTTTGCCTCAGAACTGTTGTAAAAAGTTAATTTAAGTGAACTGCTATATTCATGAACAAAGAGACTTTTTGCACTCAGTGACGTGGATCATTAATTGGACATCTCATTCATCACATACTCTTACCAGAGAAAACAAAGAACAAGAACAAAAACAGGACCCTGGCTTTGTCAAAAAAAAAAAAAAAAAAAAAAAAAAAAAAAAAAAAAAAAAAAAAAGAAAAGTTTAAGGAATCTGCATTTAATCAAAACATGCAAAACAATCTCCAGATACTGTCTGGCAACAAATTTAGGATTTGCAGAGCTGAAGTGTTCATTTGCTTGGCTATAAATATTACGTTGATGAAAGACAGTCCTAACTCTGTCTTCCACCACTTCACTTCTGATAGGGAAGTTAAGGTTTTATGTGTTTGCTTAGAAACCCATTAGATCTAACCTTTCCAGGAGAATTACAAAGGGGAATGATAAATGACCATGTATCAGTTCAGGGGAGGGAGAGGTTTCATCTGGGGTACTGCTGGGGTAAGTACTCAGTCTGGGCATATTTGATGTTATCTTTCATGATGTAGCATATAAATGAAAAATCAAAGATTACACTAAGGTGGGAGGAACTGCTAATGCTAGAGAGGAAAAAAAAATAATACAACGTCAAGCAGTTAGGAAGAGGAGCAAGAAAATAAGATTTAAAGTGGAAAAATGCAAGGTATACCTGTGAGAAAACACTCCAAATCAAGATTTAGTGGAAGGAAAAAACAATAATGCAAGGGCTGAAGTTGAGCAGAATATTAGACATACACTTGCAACAGGGAAAGAGACAACAACAACAAAAGCCAAATGAGCTGTTACACTTTCACAGGCCTTAGCTCACAGCTGTGGAATCAGTAAACCTTTTCCATATGAACTGGCAGCAAAAAGACATTTAGAGAAAGGAGATGATCTGTGAAGTGTGTGAGCAGAATTTTGTATAACCAAGTCAGAGGTTGCTGACTTTTGCTGACTATTAGGCTCTGCAGCATCTTGGCAGAAAGATTTTCAGCTACCTATGCAAGCCTTGTCTCAGATCCCTCTACAAGCACAAATGTAAAGTCTGCAGAAGGAACCAAGAATTTGGGGTTAAATTTTTGCACAATGGCCTCCCTACTTCACTACAGAATTTAGACATGGAAGAGAAAAATACTGAGCTGCATACAAATAAAAACATCACAGATACAGTCTGTTCTGTGGACTTAGCACAGCATGGGCTTTACTAATTACTAATTTTTATCTGAGCATCTATATTGGGCTAAAACAATATCCTTGCAGTTGAACACTATCAAACTGCAGTATTTGGTGGTAGAGTTTGAATATTATTTTGAATGCAATTTCTTGGGAAAATATGTAGCAATACAATAAAACTTTATACAGAATTTTATTATGTAAAGCACAAATGCCTTCTGAAAGAAACATCACACAACAGAGACCAGTAAACAATAAAAAAAGCCCAGGAATCAGAGAAAAATAGTGCAAAACTATCTTTTAATTGGTGACAAAAAATGTATAAACATCACTATTGCAAATATTTGCTAAAACTTGTGCATTAGCAGAGCAGAATATTTAGACTATTCACAATATTTTTACACACAACATTTTTATCCTCCTTAGGATTAGTGGCTCCTGTGAAAAAAATCACATAAAGAATAATTTTTCTCTACTCAAATATAAATTTTCACACTTAGTCTAAAATTTTCCACATTCCTGGTCATGTTTTATACCATGTTACCTGTTTAATAACTGTTCACAATCAACCTGGGAGAATAACACCAATTTATCGGGAACTGGGCTCAGCTCTGAAAGATTATCAGAGAACACTATGAAAATGCTGCTGTTTGCAAGACACCACTAGGAACAGTACATTATGCCCTGTAAAGCAGCCAGGGCAGTTTTATTAAGGTCAGATGGCATTTGAAGACAAAATCATGAAGAAACATATTAAAAAAGGCTTTTATAGAATGGTCTTGTTGTGAAAACACCTTAGGGACTTAAGTGCATGCATACCTATGTTACTTGATTTTATTTCCATGACTTCATGTACAGTCACCCAGTTCACCAGTCAAAAAGTTTCCTTTCTTATCACTGCTGTCCCAAGACTTTACTGTACCTGATATGGAACTCTGTGTTTCATACAGGATGAAAATAAATTAGGCTTTTTTCAATCTCACTGAATATTAAAAAAAACAACCCACAAAACCCAATTAAAGAACAAGGACTTAAAATACAGGCTTAAAAAATATATGTACAAAATGCATTATTTTATAATTAATTTTTAGGATGTTAAGACAGGAATGTATTTGAATTGATGTCCTTCTGAAGATAGACACTGACCCCAGCAGTCCAGTGTACTGTCCAAGGAACTAAGAGGGCAAAACCAGGGAGCCAAGTTTTAATGCAGCAAGACCAGGAGGGAGGAAGAAGTGCAGAGCAGTACATCAGCACAGTCCTGTTTCCGAGCTCTTTTCCTAAGGAAACTGCTATTGATTCTGCAGTCAGAGGCAGCTTTGCAGGAGGTAAACAATCCTATTGGTGAAGTCTTGAGTCAGACCTTCCCCCTTTTTTACATATATGGAGAAGCACACTTTTTAAAGCTGGTTTAAAAACGTGCATGTAAATGAAAATGCGAAGACGAAAAACATTCTATAAGGTTTTCTTACTTAAAAGCTGTACTTCCAACTTAGCTACTGTCCAAAGAATTGTAATAGTTGCACCATTTTTTACATTCATTGCATTAAGATACCAAGTTATTCCTTGAAATTGCCTTGACAATGCTAAGTTGTTCTGGATTTTTAAGTATCAGTGCACTATAGAGCTATTCCAGCTACCAGACTAATTTTGCACTGATTCTCTGCATCTTCTAGTTTCCATTATGAAGTACAGTCAACAATACTGGAGTGACAGATCCAGCATTAATCATTGTCATCCATGTGGTACACATTTTCTCTAAGTTCCTATACCCTAAAATGGCTTTACATTATGCTGTTATTTCATGCAGATCTGGCTGCTTATACTAATATCCCCTCAATCTTTCTTAGTCCTAGAGGACATGTTTGCAGGAGGAAATCATATTTTAAGATTGGTTTCTTTGTTCCTGTAAGCATGACCTGACATTCACTTGCGTTACAATGAGCTCATTTTTCCAGCAAATCTTATCCCTGTCGTTATTTTCTATTTACCTTTTATTTTCTAATCATTTGCTAATGTTACCAGCAATGATTTTATACTGTTTTCCTTACCACCACAAAGGACAGTGTTTGTAGACAGAGAATAAATCCCAGAGACACCCACTAGAAACTTCCTGGCAGACAATGATTTCAGTTTAAAATTTCCTTTTACATTCTGTTGGTAACTAGGCTTAACCTGTACAATATTTCCTGTATGTATCACATATACTGTATTACATGAAAATATTGTGAAAGACTAGATTTTTAATGGATATTTGTTATTTCAGCACATTCTTATCAATCCACTTTATGAATTTAATAATCTAATTTTTGACAGATCTATTTTCATGCAAACCTTGTTATTCATAATTACATTTTTATTTTTTTTTTTCAGCTGGAGTGCCTGGATCAACATTTTCCACATCATAATATCTACCTTCTTGACAGTAAATGAAAAAACAAATTAAAAAAACCCCTAAATGCACAAGCAAAGAAAGACACTAGATAAAACAAGGTGTATAAATTTACATTTTGGACTTTTTTGAAATTATCATTATAATGAGATATTCAATTTCATTAATTGGCAAGACTTAATAATATGATTTTAGTACTATAGTATTTTCTGTAGAAGTAAAAATAAGATTAATATTTTCATTTAGTTTTTTGGTTGCTGCTGAGAAGAATTTAATATGTATGTACATATATTATTTAAGTAAAGTACATATATTATTTAAGTAGAATTAGAACATAGCACACATTTAACGTCCATGTTCTTTAAATATATTTATTCTATTGGAAGATAGAGACTGACAGTATTTGCCAGATGACAATCTTTACACATGGTTTGTTCATGTTACTTTGGACAAGAGTTAGAATTCAACTGCAGTACACAAAAGAGCATTAAGAATATCTTTATTTTTTATTAAGTATTACTAGTTGCCTGTACTGGGCACCATGAGAGAAGAAATTGTTAGAAGCTTTTTTTTTTTTTTTAATCTTAAAATCTATCTGATTTAGGAAGTGTTGTTTGTGATTAATAAGTCTACACCATCAAGAATCTTCTTTACACTTCATCACCTAAGCAGGACTGTCATCTTTGACTCCTTTTGGTTCTCTGCAGTCTTGAGATGGTTGCAAATCCCTCAAGACTGTCATAACTGAACTGTAAGTATTTGACAATTTTGTAGGAAATAGTCACAAGTACAGAGTGATTTACAGCAGCACTGTTGTAGAGAATACAGCTGATTGAATAACAGTAAACATATCCTGTCGAGGAATTATTAGAAGGAAAAATCTATACATAGTGAACAAAACATATGAATAGGACAACTTTTAAACAGTATTATTGAAAATCAAAGAAGGAAATACTTTTAAATATTTGTAAAATGGAAATAATGGAAATTTGGATTTTTAAATTTTCTCTCAAGAAATTCTAAAAACAAATTTTGGACAAAGACAAAATAGGTTTTCAGTGTTAGCATTATGCTACACACTATTATAATGCATGACAATCTATTATTACTTCCTTGGGTAAGTCACTGAGTTTCTTACTGTTTTAAAACACAATCAAGAGAAAAAAACCCCTCAAACCTTGTAGAAAAAAAGCAGTCTTGATAAAAATGAAATTTAAAATGTTTATCCTATAATGTAACAGTAAAAAGCCACCTCAGTGGCACCTTTCCTCCCAGACCACCTTAAAAACAAAGAACCTGTTCTCGTCAAAAAAACTCTCAAGCACCGCGCCCCCCCCCACCCCAGGTCGGAGACGGGGTGAGGGAGCCGCAGCGGAGCCGCCGGCTCTGCCACCGACAGACAGAAAAGAAAGAGCCGGCCGCCCGCCCCCCAGCCCGGTTCGCCGCGGAAAAGCCCCTCCCCAGCCTCGTTCGCGGCCGGGAGCCGGCGGGGGAAAACCCAAAGTCTGCGAAACCGCCCGCCCCGGCCGTCCAGCCGCCATGCAGCCTGCCCGCAGCTGCCATGCGGTCAGCCGCCGCGGCCAGATAGCGCGTCCCCGAGCCGGCCGGACCGCTGCCCCGTTTCAAGAGAAAAAAACCCATGCACGCCACGTTCCACCTCCCACCGCACAAGCCCCAGCCCAAACCCCCACAACGTTGCCGCCGCTGTGAAGCAGCGTGAGACCGAAACGCCATTGCTGCAGCAAGACTACCACGCGGCCGCAAAAGCTCCAAGCGCCCGCCCCGGCTGATCCCGCATGCAAATTAGGACTCCGAGAGGGTCTCGGGATGAAATTTAACATCAAAAAAACCCTTATCAAATAAAAACCAAGTAAAATTAAAACGGATAAGAACTAATGCTCAGCCGTGTGGACCCTGGGAAATCAGAAGAGCTAATTTCTCCGGTTTTGCTTACTAGCCGTAAGTTAAAAAGACCAAACTGGAGATGAGACCACAGGAGAAAACAAAGAACTGTCAGGACTCTGGGGTTGCTTCCCAGCGAGGGCCAGTCCTCCAGCTCTGTTGAATTGCCTGCAGCAGAGCTGATAAAGCCCTCCTCCTCCACGGCGACCACGGGCAGCCAAAAACCCCTCGGGCAAATATTGAAAGAGCTGATCAATAAAGGCGTTTATGGAGATTAATATTTTCTCCGCCCATTTTTATTCATAACAGTCTGAAGCAAATAAGAACTTTTTTCTATTGTTTTCAATATACTCCAGAAGCAAACTTGGTTGGCCTTCATATTAGGACTTGATTTCTTTTCACTCCACTATTTTCAGACACATTTCAAGTCTCCACAGGTTCATTTGCAGGGTGCCATGTGTGAATATTCTCACTGAAGTGACAAGTCACAAATTTCACTTGGTGCAGGACAGAAGGGAGGTCTCCTTGGTGCAGGAAACTCACCCAGTGCCTCTTTTGGCACTGCAGCAGACTCAGAAACTAAAGTTTCAGATAAAATGTACATCAAAATCCACAGAGAGCAGAAATACATTGATGGAATTTTGGACTAAAGCAAGTAGTTCCACTGCTGTTTTTTTAGCATCATGTAAGACATTGTTGAAAGTTAAACATGAGTATTAAGCATGCTTGCAGTTCCAAAAATTCTTACAAGATTGCTTCAGAAATCTGCATTTTTTTTAGTTCAGTCTATCACAATTCCATCACAAGCCACAAGCTTTGGCAGATTGACAGAAGGTTTTAAGGTGAACTACTTTTAATGGGATTTGGGTGCCCAAAATGGAAATCCTAGTCAGTATTCTTTGCATTAGGAGCAAATCGTCCTAGTATTTTGTAAAAAAAGTGGCACTTACTTAAATGTTTATTCCCAGTGAGCATTCAGACAGCACCCTAGAGTTTGTAATATCATACACAGTTGAAAAAAAAAGACCAATCAATCCATAAAACCTTATGTCTTAGTGCTTTCTGAAAGGCTTTTTAATACAGTGTAGATTCAAATACAGAATGCAAAGATGTTATATCCTAGAAAGTTTGTTCCCAAGTCAGAAGTCAAAATATGTTTTAGTGCCAGTGGGCATTGAAAAAAGATGAATACAATCAAAAGCTCCAGAGGTTTTCCCCTGTTATTTTTATTATTAATACTGTATCTAAAGCAAAGTCTATAGAAAACAGGGAAAAAAAATACTTAGCAGCTGCCAGAT
This sequence comes from Zosterops lateralis, assembly GCF_965231275.1. Lineage (NCBI taxonomy): Eukaryota > Metazoa > Chordata > Aves > Passeriformes > Zosteropidae > Zosterops > Zosterops lateralis. The sequence goes on from NC_139762.1 coordinate 131,262,854, forward strand.
CATTTTGGAAGCTGATCAGACATTTCCAGTTTTGCTGTGCCTTTTTTTCCCCCCTTTTTCTTTCAACATAAAACATTGCAAAACATTGCAACTGTAAAGAACAAAGTGAAGGGAAGTTAATCCCAACCATCTAGAAACATGCCCTACATCATATAGGAAGATCATGGAAGGAGGAAGGGAGAAGTATACCTCTGAGATATAGAGCTCATGTTTTTAAAAGCAACACTAAAAAGCAAAGCACCAGAGACTCATGAACAATGGAATTATGACAATCCAGCTTGGGTTTTCTCTACATATTCAGATACTACTTAGAGGCACACCAGCATCTACTTCATCTGCCAGCTGAAGTGTATCATGTTACATAGCAGTAACAGCTCAAAATATAAATTAATTTCAAGGTCTCATGATCTGGACAATTTGCAAAGAGCTATCCACCAGCAGCTGAGTTACACGGGGATGTCAAGGCTTCACGTCATAATTATTACAGTTCCAGTGTCCAAACAAGCCAGGTGCCTCTTCAGAAGAAACAAGCATAAAACCTAGGCCAGACAGATATGGGAGATTTGGGAAACAAAGAAAACATATGGACATTTTGTCTTGTTTTTTTGATGACTTTATCACCAGTAATGTCTGTGTGTTTCATGGGGGCCTTTATCAGCATTAGAGAGTCAGAACCAGCTCTGGTGTGGCCTCTCAGGAGGATGATTCAAGGCAGCAATGGGGCTCTCAGGTTGCCCTGTGTTTTCTGGGGATGGAGGCCTGCCACCCATCCAGGAAAAGTCCAACTACCTTGGACTGAAGCCATCCAGGGGCAAAATGCTTCACTCCTTGCTGGTGACACAATTTTATTTCATGTTCCACTGTTTCAGTGAGAAATAAAGATAGTTGCTTTGGCAAGTGCCCATTTCTGAGGGCGGCTCTCTCATAGAGTTCTTGTCTCTCTCTGTGCACACTGTTGTTTGAAATTGACTTCAAAAGGGGGACAGACAGAGGTAAGAAACCACTGCTCCCCACAGAAATAGTTAACTGAGTCATAAGCTCATTTTTACACAAGGCTTTGCTTGAAAAGGCCGGCATGGCTCAGTCCTTCAGCAAATTCAGGACGACTTCTGAAGGAAAACTGCTCAATTCAAAGCTTTGTGGCAGGAATTAACCCATCAGCTTCTCAACCATCTCTAATTAGGTGCCAAAGGAGCTGTAAAGACAAAATTTCCATGGGGCATTGTGCTAAAGTTGCAGGGGACCAATCAGCTTTTGCATTTTGACTCAGCTTATGCCTTCATAGCTGTGAGCAAATCTTTCAATCTCTCTGCTTTTATTCTTATCTCTAGAAATTTTCTGGTCAGATTGGTTTTCAGGGAGAGAGTGTCTCGGCAAGTACAGAATCGTCGCTGATTACAATGTTAGCAGAAATTGGTGTTGGCTACAATTCCACCCCCAGATCTATATGGTTCTTTGGCAACAGATCTGTTAGACATTTATATTATGTTAATAAATACCAAAATATGTGGAAATTTAAAAAACAGGTTTGATAAAACAGGAAAGAATAATCTATACTTGCTAAAATATGTAAAATCTTTCTTTCTAACTTCTTATTTTCTTTCTCTGTTTAGCACTTTGTGATGAAATGTATTGTAAACAGGTCAACATTATTATTCCATTCACATTTTTCAAGTGTTAAACTTGCTTTTCATTTCACAAATCAACAAAATAAAACTAACTTATAAAATATTTCAGATTAAAAGATAAGGACACTCAGCCTCACAAAACATTTGGTTGGTTGATCTAGCATTAACAATTAAGTTTAGAGAACAATTTAACAGCTAAAAAACACAACCTTGTAAGCATTAGGCATAAGTGTTACATATTTCTACCATAATTAATTTCCAAATAAAATATTCCATTTTTTGTACATAATAAAAATAAATAATGAATTGTATTCTTTAGCAAAACAAGGTATCACAAATACTAGGGGAAGAAGGAGGGCTCAGGGTTTGTTCACAAAATTAGGGCTGAAAACTTTCTGACAATAAAATCAACTGCAGAGTTTCTTAACTGGAACAGCAATTTGGAAAGAGATTGCTTGTATTAGTATTTTTGTATTATAAAATACAAATATTACTGGACAACAGCAAATTTTAAACAATTGCATCTGAGTTGGGATCAAGGGCTCCAAAAGTCTACTTTAGGAAGAAAGACAAGTTGGATATTCTCCCCAATGTTCCTTCCTTCCCCCTGAGAAAAGCCTGAAATAAAACACCACACGCACACACATACAAACAAATTGAAAAACCTATTAATATTGAATATACTTCAAGAGAATTGATTCAAATAAAATTACTTCAGCCTTTAAAAATGAAAAAGGTACTAAATCAACCCTTGCATTTTGTTTTATGTAGTTTTGAGCACTTTTCCTAGAATATAAAGTTATGCTTATGGGTCTGATTTCCCAGGGTAAGCCCTGGCCCCTATTCCATCCCCTGGAAGACATTATTCCTCCACAAATTCTCAGCCATCCTCTGCAATGGCTCAGCCATTGCCTCAGACAATGGTCTAAGCACTGCAGACTGGATCCCATCAAGCTTAAAAGAGTGCAGAAAATAGAGTTGTACTCTACAGTTTTCCTAAAGAAGTGATAGAAGATAAAAAAAAAAAGCTGGACAAAATGTTTTATGAGGTAAATATTCTAAGGCATAATAGGGTTCAGCTAAAATAATAGTTGTGTCCCAAAATGTGCAGAAATATAACAATAAAGAAGGGCTTCTCAAAAATATGTTTCAACTCCTAAAATGCATATGATAGTTAATTTTTCATTATAGCAAGGAATAGAAAAAGAAAATCAGGAAAGTAGGTAACATCAAATGAAAATGATGTAAAGACAATTTGTTAAGTGTAGCAGGTTTTCCATGATTTAGCTTACAAGATTTTCAAATTGCTGTGTTTGCTGAAATTGTTTGTGAAAATTTTCATAGTTGGGCATTCTACATTGGGAATGAGTAATTTCCATGCACACAATATTTATTTTAACTCAAGGAAATGTTGCTTTGGTTTCTTCAATTAACCAGAAATCCCCAACACCAACTGTAGAATGCTCAGTTTCGTAGGATAACACGTGGAGCCTGATCTGATCAACAGCCCTTGCCTTACACAATAAAAATATAGGAGCTCAATGCCTTGCATTGTACCCTTGTATTATAAGAGTTTCATACCTTTATGAAATCCCATCTTACCTACTGCATGGGACAGAACCTCACCTTTAGGTTGGGTTCAAATCCTCCCTTTTGTGCATTTCAGTGTAAACTATGTTAAATGTTAAGAAAATATTTGTGGAAAGCAAAACAAGAAGTGAATCCTCCTGCCATGTGAGAAAGCTGCCTCCAGTGTTCATGCAGCATACTGAAACAGCTATCATGGATGTTTTGCAAAAAAACCATTCAAAACCTCTTGAACTGATGGGCCTGTGACAGTGGCAATAGCATGCCAGCTATGCATAGACTGAGACATGTATTTCTGACCACTGGAAGGATTCCTTGTGTGTGTTGTGATGCTTTCTACAGGCTCTCAGAGATGTGCATATGATCCATGTGGAACCTTGGCACAACTATAGAGGATATCTCCGTATACCTACCTCATTCACAAAGAAGTTTCAAACACAGGGGCCCATTTATACCTCCCTTAATTAAATTATCTTTGCTAAAACATGTAAATTTGGAGAGTCCAGTGAAAAAAACCAAGCCCTTCAGGCAATTCCCCAACTTTCCACTGGTTCATAAATAAATTTGCAACAGCAATTCCTAAACAGTAATCCACATCCAGCCAGTGAGCTGATGGTCTGGTCCACAGAGTGATGCCAAATTTGTCCTGTTTTTAAGTAAGCAAGGATGCAGGACAATTTGTGGAAAAGATGTGGTCTTGGCATAGGTCTGGGAGCCCTCCACTCCTGCTCTCCCATGAGAACTGTCCCCTTGTCTGTGCTGATAAATGGATCTAAGGGACTCATATCAGATCACAATGCTGGGTTTCATCCCAGGAAGGTGTTTTCCAGAGACCTGAGGGATGTGCCTCCTCCAAATTTGGCTGGCACTTGCATGCCTGTACACCCTGGCTGAACTGCAAATGGAAATGTCTTGATGGAACACACTGACAAGGAAAGCCAGCAGCAGTGGTTTGACCTGGCTCATTCAGAACACAAAAATTTGTAATCATCCCAGAGCATGTGGAATCCAACAAATCATCTCCAGAGCTAAAATGTCTAAGAAGGCATTATGGACGTTACAAACAAATTACCAGACATAATCAGCCAGATCATCAGCTGGTAGAAGTTGGCAGAAATCCATTGTAGCAACATAAGTTTTGTAAAACTAACCTGAATTACACCAACTGAAAGACTTAGTTTATTTTTTTCTGCCATTGTGCACATGGAATAACCTGGCTAATTAAGCCTTTCTTGTTCTGGGTTTTGATTTTTTTTTACTTTTGAGTTTTGTATGAATCTTGTCTTTATATACACATGTATGCGAATAAATTAAAGGGTCAACTCTCTATCCCATCTGCTCTACAGCAAACCATTTGTTGCTCTTTAAATGACAGCTGCTTGGCCCAGGAACAGACTTGGCTGCCACTGTGCAACACCCATGTGTGCTGCTGGCACAGCAGCTCAATCCCTCAGCTCCAACCCCCCCTGCTACCAGCCAGCCTGTGCCCTGCCCCAGCACCTCACCTGCTATGCTCAGGAGGTGACACTCAGGTGTCACTGCAGAGCCCCCTTGAACAGGAAACATTTCCCCCTCTTGTTCGTATTTTCCATATTATTATAGCAAGGGCACGAGGTCCTGGTCTACAACCATGCTTTATTTTCCAAAATAAGAATAGCATAAGGATCATCTTAACGTGTCTAGGACTAGTTCATAATTTCAGATTTAGGAAACTCTAAAAGCTCTACAGAACTGTAGCAATGGTGCCCACAATAGGGGGCTTATCAAATTTCTGCATTAGGAGCTTGCCATTAAGTTTTATTAATTAAAATTATCTGCTCTCACCCTCTTGAATTAATAAAATGCGGCTGGCATTCACTGCAATATTACAGGCCATGCTGTTCTGAAAACACAGTTGCTAGGATACCTTCATAATTTCGTCCTCATGTTATGCTGGTCTTTCAATTAATGAAGAAACATTCAAGTTACTTCTCAGCACTTCTATGCACGTGGTTGACCTGTGCCTTCACCCTTCTTGTGTGACACTCCTCCATGTGTTTGCCTTCTAACCTCAGTGTGGGAAACAACGGAGTGACCACAGCCATTTGCAAACTGTAGTAACGGTGCAACTCTTCTACTTGGGCTTTTCATGTCTTTGTTAATATGAGGAGAGAAAACCGATGTCTTTACATTCAGAATTTCTTCACTGAATTGACCTGAGAAAATAATGCTTTTTCAGGGGCAATTTTGCAAACCTTTGCTATCCATTATACATTTAAAAGTTTTTATAGCACAGCCTCAGCAGTATAATGCCTATTAAAGAATGAGATCCTCCAAAATTATGTATTTCTCAAGGCAGTTATCTAATAAAATACATGAGGTATTCTCATTAGATAGAAGGAGGCAGCCAAGGCTCTGGAAATACTCAGTCCCAGGACTGAATTTGTTTGAAAGTCTGATGCAATCTGATAGACTACAATGGAAACTCACCTTGGATACACATGCTAAGCATTATCCTCTGCAGGAACACAGCCCCTGGACAATACAAAAAGCCTGGCTACATAGAAACAAAGTAGGAAACAGGCATTATAAAGACCTTCTGTATACTGAATTCCGCAAGCAAAGCAGAGTGTGTACCCTTCATGTCATGCCCAGAGTAGGACTGGATATTCAGAAAATACTCTGGCTGAATGTTTAGTGAACACTGAGAGACAAAGAATAAACAAAAGCCATATCTGCATTTCAAACTCTTTTTAACAATCAGACCAAATATAATATGAAAATCAAGTGAACAAACAGAGCAGCTACTGACACTTTCAGACAGATCACCACATCTAAACAGCTGATCTATAAATAGTCTGCTCGCAGTATTGCAGCACATGGTGACCACACAGATGTGATCCTGCAAAGCAAGTACCAGAGATTGTACACAGCTGTTTTCACTTGGTTAAAGCCTGTGTGGTCTTTTCTCCAGTACAAAGAAATACTCTCAATTTTTTGAAAAAAAAAATTACAACTTCTATTGCATGGACTAATAGATTTTTTTTTTATGTTAAATAGGCTCATTTTGTCCTGGAAATTATCAGTGACTCAATAAGCAAATAAAGGTTGTCAAAGAAACAAGCAAAGTACTTTGCATAAAACATTAGGAAAATATTCCCAAAGCACTCCAGAAATTCCACAAGTTATTAATAATTTGACATTATTATGTACGATTTGTTGAACACACAAACATGCTTGAGCAGACAGAAGGAACACCTACAACTGCCCAAGAGGCAGACACTTCATCCAGGAACCTGACTTTTCAGGGTGCTTTGTGTGAAGAGGTACTGAGTATTCTTGGCTCTCACTAAACTCTGGGAAGCTGAGGAGGCTCTGAGCTTGCAGATGATGTACAGAGCATTGTAGAAGATGCTCAGCATTTAAGAGCTCTGGGAACTGTGGACCAAACTTTGGGTGGTGCCATTCTCTCCCTGGGAGCCTCAAGAAAAATGGTTTCACTTTTCCCATGGTATCTGGGAGCAGCTTTAACATTCTTCTGTGCCCATGCTGCAGCTTGGCTGTTTGCTGTGGGGGAAAACCAGAACCTGACAAGGAGTATTCCATGAGCCCCTCTGGGCTCAGGGCTCCCACTGCAGTGTCAACAGCTGGTGCTGTGCAGTGATCTGCTCCTTTCTGCCAGTGAGCCCCAGTCCATCAGCTTGTTCTTTTGTGGGCTGCTTCTGAGGAGCCCCACAGCCTGTGTCAGTGTTCTGTGCATAAACATGCTGTGGACCAGGCAGGTGGACTGGTGATGGAGCATCCTGATGTTGGTGGCTTCCCTCCTGAGGCATGGCAGAGGAGAGCTGCTGTCTGTGTGAGCTGTCCCAGCCCAAAGCTCTGTTCCTCTGTGCAGTTGCTCAGGCTGAGCCTTCACTGCATGTAATGCCAGCTCACAGACTCACTTTACATGAATACAGACCAGTACTGGGGAGAACAAAATAGTGCTTTGATCTACATGATAAAAACTCTATTTGCTATCAATTGGCACATTTGTTTATCTCCTAGATAATGAAATCTTCATCATCAACAAGAAAAATATATATGTGATTTCTGATTTCAGTTCCTGCAATGTAATATGCATACATATTTGGCTTTCTTCATGAGATTCCACTTCTTGTTCTATTTGTTCTCTTTATTCTATTTGCATTAAGACACTGCCTTTCATTGTTATGTTCTCCATCCTCCTGCTATAATCAAGTCTTCTGTCCTTTGTTTATGTCATGCCTATTTTTCTTTCATTAGACCTTAATTATAGCCTGTGACTATAACTTTCTGCCTTTGGCTGTTTACAGAATTGGTTTTCTGCCTCTCTCTCATGCACACACTTCACTCCTATTCTCCTTTAGATCTCAACTTCTATATACAGTTGTCACCTTCTGAAAGTGCAAAGCAGGACAATTAGTCATTGTAACAAGTTTTCCAAGGCTGGAAGGTCACATTACAACTCTTAAACTTCAGTGGTTTAGATGTTTGGAGATGCAATGTGAAAAATGTCTTTGATCTTTTTATTGCCTTGGTAAACTTTTTATGGGGCAATCCATTTACCTAGTCCATTAGAGAGCTCAATAAAATATTCTGTGTACAAAAATACTGCACTTCACCAATTACATATAGATGTGTATATATATATGTATCTTTGCTCTGTAAAATTTACACTTCTGTGCAAAAGTCTAAAATATTTTATGAATAGGAATTGTTTTATCCTCAAAGCCTACCATTGCAGAAAATTAGTTGCTACCTTATTTTCTCATTAATTTTAATCTACAGTATTAAGCATCCTGTTTTGAAAGTCAAGCCTCCCACTTACAGAAAATGGAGCCTTAGACCTGGCAAGTGTGCAGCTGATGGAATTGTAAGTATAAGTTAGCTGCTTGTTCATGAAGCCAACCAGATCCATGTATTTCTAGTCAGCTGTTACCCTATTTTTATTCCAAATTAGCCCAACAAAGGTGCTTCAGTTGGCACACACTCCATTCTAAAAGACCAGACTTCAAAGACGAATGCAAACTCACAACACAAACCAAAGCTGGAGCTGGAGTCACCAGTTCAGACTCCTCATTGCCACACCCAATATATACATTAAAAGTATAAATATATACATGATACTGGCAGTGTCATCTTCTCTCACATCCAAAATTATCTGCTTTTGACTTCTAGACAGCAGAAAAGAAATTGCTGGCAATTACAAAACCATGGACCCTGTTGATGATAGCCTCTTTGAACTAGCTCAGCTCCTTCCGTCTGTGCCACTTCAATGACATGAAAAAATCACAAAGGCAGCTTCTCTGTTCACACAAGGCTCCTCTCCCAGACTGAGTAGCATTTTTCCACAGTCAATGTAAGAAGCACAGAAGAGGGCAGAAACTAGATTACGTCTTCTCAGAAAGTATGAAAATTTGGTTTTGCTCTTCAGATAGGGCTTTTCAAGGATCTGGGCTCAAGGATCCTAGGACTGGAAGCAGCAGAATGAGGCCAATGTGGAAGAAAATTTGCCGCTCCTGCCACTAGTATGAACAAGGGAAAGGTTGGGCTATGGACTGATATTAGCAGGAGAATGCCCTTGCCTTCAGTAGTCATCACGGCCCCACACAACCAGGCACTTTTCCGGTGGCAGCACCTATGGCAGGTCTAGAAGTGAAGCCAGGAAAGTCGTGGCTATTTTACTGCTTCAGCAATCATTTACTGTAGGCAGTTGCCTACTGTGTTTCTTTGGCAAGTTTGAAGTGAACAGAAGGTCAATACAGTTTCAGTCAAACATCTGCTGACATCTTTGGAAGCCAGCTCCCATTTGAGTAACACTATGCTTTAAAAAATTGTTGAGGTGGCATAAAGTTATCACTGTCCTTTTTGTGTACCAAGTGTAGTTAGCAAAATCGCACGGAAGTTCACGTGATGTACGAGGAGAATAGGGTCCTCCTCTTTTCCATGCTGCTGCCCTGTAACCTTGCTGTCTATCCCCTTCCAAGAGTCACGTGGGCGCACCGAGGTTACTTAAGCAGGTGCCCGTGGGAAATAAATCGCATTCCACCGTTCATCATATTGGTGTCACGCGTGGTTTGTCCGGCCAGTTTGTAAGTTCGCCGTGGCCCCCGATTAACCAGGTCGCCAGCCTCACACCAGAGGCAATAAATGGTGCCGAAACCCGGGAAGCCCCCCCGACACACGGGTGCGAGTGTGCTCCGGGCGACGGGTGACACGCTGATAACGGGAGGCGACCAGGGCGCTACGACCGACCCTGGTGGAGGAGGACGCTCCTCAGTACCGCCGGCATGAAGATGCTGAGCAAGGTAATTTCAGAAATTTATGTACAGTGGGGAATTATTATTCTGTATTCAGAATGCTGGGTGAGGTGTACTAATGTGCTAGCAAGAGACGTTATAGTCTCGGCCACCAGCAAAAATCTAAAAAGCTGGGGAAAAGTGATGAAAGCGCTGCAGATAGCGCTGGAGGAGCAGGAGATGTGGGCTGTGGCTCAAAAATGCCTGAGGTTAACTCCCAAGCTGGGCATCGGAGCAGCCACACAGACTGTGTTTGAAAATGATCGGGCTGAAAAAGAACAGGGCCTTGAAACTGATAACCTTTCACGGTCCGTGCTCGGGAGTCCTGGCACGGAGAGCGAGCGGGTGCTTGAAACTAACATGCAATCGCGATCCTCATCCCCAGTCCTAAAGTCCCTTTCTGTGGTCGGGTTTAACCCATTGGAGAACCCCCCGAGACCAAGGGAAAGTGTTGTGAGTGCAGATTTAAGGCAAATAGACGTGAGGCCACCTCCATATGCACCACAACATGGCGTCGAGGCTGAAGAAGAAGGGCGGAGCTCCGTAGAATTTCGCGCCACAGACACGCGCGGTTGGGACCAAAAAGGGGGAGGTGCGGTCCTCGGAGGGGAGGAGAAGTCGGAGCCCAATCGGAGAACGGGTTCCCCAGCCATTCCTTTTAAGGCAGAGATGCCCCTGGAAAGGAGGCAGAGCAGGAGGAGTGGCACACCTGCCCACCAGAAACCCAGAGGGCGGAGTCAGAGCAAAAAGCACAGGAGACAGGAAGTGTCTGACCAGTCCACTTCCTCTCACTCGGAGGAGGAGGAGGTCGAGCAGGTGTCAAAGCCGGTCCGAGAGGGGTGGTGCAAAGGACGTGAATGCAGGGAACGAGGATGTGAATGCAGGGAACAAAGATGTGAATGCAGGGAACAGGGACATGAGTGCAGAGAATGAGGACGTGGATACAAGGAACAGGCACGTGAATACAAGGGACAGGGAAGTGAATACAAGGGACAAGAAAGTAAATACAAGGGACAGGGACGTGAATACAAGGGACAGGGAATTGAATACAAGGGACAGTGTCACACCAGTGGGGAGTCTAGTGATGATTCAGATTCTAGTACAGACGCAGAGGTCACACCAGCAGTTTTCTTTAAACAAACAGACTGGCCCATGAGGCATGCACATAGAAAAAACACTAAGTTCATGCCCCTGACAGACTGGAGAAAGGTGCAAACAGCACTTGCAGACCTGCCAGAGGCTGCAGCACGAATATTTCCAGTGAAAAGACTAAATAACAATTTGCCTTCGAGTGTCTTTCCACAGGTTGTCCACTACAGGTTGCCAGTCAAACTTCCAGTTCTGTTCTTGTGTATCAGTTTTGCGCTGCCATCAGTTCACCTAGGCGCAGGTAATCATCCCTACCAGCCAAGCATTTGGACCTTTAGGAACTTTATCACCGGCGATGTGATAGGTCGGTCTGAAACCAACTCACCTGCATGGACGGTGCGTCTGACAGACATCTTTACGAGAGACCGATCCGGTAAGGCAAGAGTTATTGAAGAAGGGACATACTGGTGTCCAAGCCACAACCCCGGAAAGAGTTATTGCACTAAATCAGGTTACTGGTTTTGTAGGTATTGGGGTTGTGAAACCATAGTAACAGGTAACCGGTGGAAACCTCCAAAGGAGGATGAGTTCCTAAAAGTAACGAATTGGCCGCACAGCTGTATATCAAAAAGTACATACCAAGGTAAACCCCCAGGAAATTGCTCTCACCTCACAGTCACAGTACTGCGACCCCAAAGACCCAACATGGGCGATAGGCAGATTGTGGTCAGTGTACAGGCGTGAAGATGACTCAATACGCCTGGCCCCTGACCGTGGCACAGTTATACAGATCATCAGAACTCATCCACCCACACGATACATTGCAGTAGGGCCCAACGAGCTGATAACCTCACAAAAAGAGAAAACGCTCGTTGCAACAGCAGAGCCCGATTCAGTACCAGCCAGTCCCAGACCCGAAGTAGCCTCGCAGGGTCTGTTCGATTGAATGCTATACGCTGCGTTTGCGTCACTAAACTACTCACAACCTAACCTGACCAAGTCATGCTGGTTGTGCTATGACGCCAAACCACCCTTTTACGAAGGAATAGGTGTCAGCACAATGTTTGAATACTCTAAAGGAGCCAATCCCAAACAATGTAAGTGGGACACTTCCCGCAAGGGAATTACTCTGGGAATGATCTCAGGGTACGGACTGTGCATTGGCAGCAGATCCCTAACCACTCAAAACAAACAGCACTGGAACACCTCAATCACCCTAGACCAACAACAGTCATGGGCCATTCCAGCACCAGGGAGTGTGTGAGCTTGTCATACCACAGGTATCACCCCATGTGTCTCCATCAGGCAGTTTGATGCAACTAACGATTTCTGTGTTCAAGTCGCTGTCATCCCTAGGATCCTGTACCACACAGATGACGAAGTAATGCTCCACTTCGAAGCATGCCATCGTGAAAAGAGAGAACTTGTAACAGCTGTCAGTTTGGCAGTACTTCTAACTCTAGGTGGAACAGGAGCAGCTACAGGCATCTCTTCGCTGGTCACACAGAAACAGAATTTGTTGCAGCTCCAGCGAGCAATTGATGAAGACCTCCTTGAGATTCACAAAAACATTTTAAAACTGGAAGAATCTCTGTTCTCCTTGTCGGAGATGGTGCTGCAGAACCGACGAGGTTTGGACCTGTTGCTGATGCAACAGGGAGGACTTTGCGCTGCATTGAACGAGGAATGCTGCACATATGTTAACCATTCAGGTCCGATCAGGCAGTCCATGGCAGAACTTAAAGAAAGACTTATACGCCGTGGCCAAGAGTTCCAGCAGCGAAACTGGTTCGATTCACTGTTCAGCCAACATCCTTGGATTGCCCCCGTTGTCTCCACCTTGATCGGACCAGTGGTTACCATATTGCTTGCCCTCGTGTTCGGCCCTTGTTTGCTTAACAAAATAACCCAATTTGTTAAAGCTCACTTAAGCAGAATTGACATTATGCTTTTAGAGCAAAGACAGCTAGCTTGAAAAGACAACGTCAGCATTTATTGGCTAACAAATTTAACTTGCTCGCACATTCTACTAACAAGTTGTTTCAGTTCTTTGTTGTTGTTATGTTTATGCAGTTTGTATAAGTTGAAAGTTTTAGTAGTCATAGAGAGGGGGGAAATGTAGTTAGCAAAATCGCACGGAAGTTCACGTGATGTACGAGGAGAATAGGGTCCTCCTCTTTTCCATGCTGCTGCCCTGTAACCTTGCTGTCTATCCCCTTCCAAGAGTCACGTGGGCGCACCGAGGTTACTTAAGCAGGTGCCCGTGGGAAATAAATTGCATTCCACCGTTCATCATATTGGTGTCACGCGTGGTTTGTCCGGCCAGTTTGTAAGTTCGCCGTGGCCCCCGATTAACCAGGTCGCCAGCCTCACACCAGAGGCAACAACCAAGGTTCATTTGTCCCAGCCCAAGAATACAGACTTAGTTTCCTTTCCCTTTCTCAGCTACTGAGCTGACGGAATACTTTTCTCCCTTTCTCTGTCTCTTATTTTTTGCCTTTGCTTTACCATTGTGCCTCCACTCCATCACAGATCTGTTTTCTTCCCTTCTCCACCTTGACTTATTTACTCTAGAGATGGGCCTCCATGTAAGCTCCCATATAAGCTCTGGTCACTGTCCCCCACTGCCCTGTGAGCTCACTCATCCACTCTCCATCTCCTTCATGGGATTTCAGTCCTCCCAGGTTAGAGTCATGGAGGCTTCCCAGCCCTTCATGCATAATTGTATTCATAGCTATTCACTTAAGTCATGGGGCCCATCCCCTTTCTTCCTTCTTCCCTGTTGCAAAGCGTGGCAACAGAGTTCATGGTGCCCAAGGAGGTGCAGGCGCTGACAGAGAAACAGATGAAACGAGTCTCTCTTTGTTAAGCACAAGAGTCCATTTTATTTCCCACCCCCCGGCCTGAGCCAGGGAGGGAGAAGGCAAAGAGAGAGAGGACAAGAGACCCACAGGGGCAAGGTGGTAGGGTTTTGTCAGGTATTCTAGGGGAGGAGTCTAGGGTTTGGGTCAAGGGAGGAGATAAGGAGAGTGAGATCAGATTTCAGCTACTTTGAAATCGGAAGATCCCACACTTCCCCTGCTACTTCAGCAACTGACCTGCATTACAGAGGCATATTGGTTACAAGAGGAAACATGGTCACACCAGCAATCATTAAACTGGTTGGGTGAGAGGATGACCTGCAGTTACCTCATATGCTCAACACATTTTAGAAGGCAGAGATCCTAAGGAAAGCGTGATAACTCGGAGGGTCACAGCAATTCACCCTGTCAGTGACTTAGACATGTGCGATTCCCAATGCTGCATCATAAACCTTTACAAACAAAATTTACTAGGCAAACAAAAGGAAATAACAGCAGCCTAAAAAAAAATTATGTCTATTAAGCAATGTAACCTTACAGCTATACCAGCATCAGTAACTTAACTGCTATTTAAACCATGAAGATTCTGTGGTCCTGGAGAAACTAAACAAGCAGCAGCATGAGGCCACTAGTTGAAAGCCTAGCTATGGTCCTGCGGTACACATTGTAATCCTACTAGGCATCATGTAAAATTATTTTTATAAAGTCAGAAAAGGATTTGAAAAGCTCAGAACCACAGGATATAAATATAAAATTATAGGATAAGATTTTGCAATACTTCAGATGCTATATAAGTACAATTATAAGACCTTTGAACCTATTCTCTGCATTGCACTATGTAGGAATGGATGAATTCATTGATTTCAGTTCTTAAATTCATGTTCTCTCAAAACAGAAAACAGAGCTCAGATTTAATAATACAAGGAGATCATTCCACAGTTGAGACCATGTATACCAGATTTATCTCCAGTCCCCTTTAGAGGCAATACCTAAGGAATTACTTACAGTCACCAGAAACATCAACATTTTAATTAATATAGAATGAATTTGATCTCTATCAATCCCTGATAGATCTAGTCAGGTGAAAGATCTGGAGAAATGTACCAGTGTATATCAAATCATTTAAACTGATTTTTGGCTGCAATTTCCCCTCCAGCTCTGCCCACTAAAACTAAAATATTATTTGTAGGACTTTGGAGAAAATTTCAAGTACTGCAAATGGCATTACTAACATGTTAAAACAACTAAACAAGTCAACAAAGCTTAATCTATGTCTGCATCTGATATAGCAAAAGAAGTAGAGGGGTATATCTTGATTTCTTTTAACTTTAATCAAAAGCTAGACAGGTCAGAGTGGAAAAAAAACTTCTGTGCAGAGTACATGAAATACCATGGCATGAGGTGAGTTATAAGCAGTGTTCTCAGGCATCACACTGCAAGAGCAATAGAGGGAAATCCATAATTTTATGCATGTTATGCTCTAAACAAACTTTTTTTTCCGAACTTATTTAATGTCAATGCAAGCTTTACACATTATGGAAGTGTGCTTAGATTTGCAGAAGTCATTCTTGATTCTGAATTCTGTACACTAAAATTGATTTTCTTTTTGTGACTTGATAAAGAATTGTAGACTCATTAGGGCTAGAAAAGACCTCTGAGATCATCAAGTCCATCTGTTAACCTAACACCTCTGTGTTCACCACTAAGGTATGTCCTCAGGTGCCAAATCCACATACCTTTTGAACACTTCCAAGGATGGTGAATCCACTACTTCCCTAGGCAGCCTGTTTCGATATCCAGCCACCCTTTCAGTGAAGAAGTTTTTTCCTAATCTAAGCATCCTTGGTGCAACTTGAGGTTATTTGATCTCACTCTATTGCTTTTTACCTGGGAAAAAAGTCTGGCCCAAGCCTGGCTACAACCTCATTTCAGGTAGTTGAAGAGGGTAATAAGGTCACCCTGACCCTCCTTTCCTCCAGCTAAATAACATCAGCTCCTTCAGCCACTCCTCACAGGACATGTGCTCCAGACCCTTCACCAGCTCCATTGCCCTTCTCTAGACATGTTCCAGCACCCCAATGTCCTTCCTGAATTGGGGCACCCAGAACTGGATGCAGCATTTGAGGTGTGGCCTCACTAGTGCCAAGTGCAGGGGGACAATCCCTGCCCTGGTGCTGCTGGCCACACTAGTGCTGATACTGTCATTGGCCTTCTTGGCCACCTGGGTACATGTTGGCTTTTGTTCAGCCACTGTCAATCAGCATCCCCAAGGCCACTTCTGCCAGGCAGCTCTTTGTCCTCACATTCTCAAACCTGTAGCACTGTAAGAGGTTGCTGTGACCGTCCTTGGGTGATTATGATGCCTGTATCCCCAGTTGTCTGTTCTGTGTGGGCTGTATGTTGTGTTCTGTACCTTTGAGACTGGTTCTGAGAGTGAGCAGGGAAAGAAGAAGTGCATAGTTTGTTTTGAAAAACAGTGTTCACTCCTCTGCATTTTTTTTCTTCTTCCTCGGGACTGTGTGTTCGTTGGATGCACGGACAGTGGCCAGAGAGAGGTTTTTTTTTTCCTTTTAGTTAGTCTAGCTAGCTGAGGCAAAGAAGCTTCCTGGACTGTTTTTTTTTCCTTTTTCTTGGGTCTGTTTAAATCTGATCTGGACTGAGAAACCCAGAGGGGCACCAGGATCTTGTGCCCATGGCCCACTGGGGCCGGACCTCAGCATTTTCCAGCGCCAAAAGGACTGGGAGTGATAAGAGACTGCGAGAGCTGAGCTAACTCCTGGCAAGGACTCTCAGATTTGCCATCTCTCTTCAGAGCAGAAGAGGTTTTATTGTTTCATTTCATTCCTTATGCTTGTGGGCATTTTGTTTGTTAAATCAAGTTTTTTCCACTTTTCTCTGAGGAAGTTCTTTTTCCTGGACCAGCTGGTGGGAGTGGTCATTAGGGTTTTCTTTCTAGAAGAACCCCATTTGGAGGTTTCCTCCCAAATTTGCCCTAAACCAGGACATGACCCAAGTGCAGGACTCTGCACTTCTCCTTGTTGAACCTCATACCACTGACCTCAGCCCACTGATCCACCCTCTCCAGAGCCCTCCACCCTGCAGAGCCTTCCTGCTCTGCAGCAGATCAACACTCCTGCTCACGTTCGTGTTGTCTGTGAACTTACTGGAGGTAAAGTGCATTCTTTCAGTTTTATTATGTCTGCACATATATCTAGAACATTGGAAAGATGCCTAATATCCATCTCTTGCAATCAGGACTTAGGATGTGAAATGCCTCCTCAGTACAATGTTGCATGTCATCCAGTCCATGAGATATATGTCAGTGATGGCGTGAGAACAGATGACTGAGGCATGATCTACCCCATTTCCTCATCACAATCTAATTCTCCACCACAGCCTTGAACACAGCCGCTCCCCATCACTACTCTTTACTCTAGAAGTGAGTTTTAACCTTGGTCTTAGATGTTTTCTCACCTGAACGAAGTGCAGAGATGATGGCTACCCTGCTAGCATCTTACTGGACACAAAGAGCAAGTTCATTAACTCCTCCATAATTTGGAGACTACAGTTTTGAGGTAACGACTCAGGAGTCTTATCCCAGTATTATTGCAACAATATAAGGAAATTTGCTTTCTAAAACCAAAACAGATCCTCTATTCAGCTCCACTCTCACTGAGTTTCTCCCTGATGGGTCCCTCATATCAAGCCCCTTTGCAATTCTTGAGACACTGCTCAGTCCTAATCCTGATGGAGATTTCTTTCTCCATGTCCTTTTTCCAGTGCAGACTCCCTGTACATGGCATATTGAGGCATCAGGATATAAAAATATCTGCACAGGCTTATACTACCCTTTCCCCATTCATTTTGAGCCTCTTGCTGAACTAAAAGGTACCCTTTATATCATCCAGCAGACATGCCACCATCTATGCCACTATATGACCCCCCTGGCACTCATTCACTTCATCTGAAGAGGAGCTCTATGCAGGGCAGAATGAATCTTAGTCCCAGCCTCATAAAAATCCAGCACATACTGGGATGTGGTGTGCATGTATTTATTGATACAGTAATCACAGCGAGTCACATTCTCTTTCTGTGTATTTAATGGAGACATTATTATTCTGCCCCCTTTGCCTCATTAAAATAAAATCTTACCTTGGATTTAATAACTAAAATAAATCTGCTTGAGTCAGGCCAAGAGCTAAGTTAGTATTCTTCCTAAGGACCATCTTAGCAATGCAATGGAGAGATGACACTCTACATCAGCCAGCATATGATAACCTATCTTTAATTTCTCTCTGCTCTGGTGCTATTATCTCTCCTCTGCCACAGCTGCATGCTGCTATTGTCAGTGGTAAAGACAAGACATCTCTAATTAGAGGGCAGGATAAATTGCTTTTATCTACTTTTAACATGCTTTTACATGGCACCTGGTACACAAGTCTTAGCTAGGCAACAATAATTTGAAAAGCAAATCACTACTTGGAGAAATATGATACATTTTAAAAAGAAAATTAAATGTATAGAATAGCAGAATCAACATATTGGAGATTGCTGAGCTTTAAAGCTGTCAGAAGTCTTGTATTCTTATGTTTTATATTGAGTTAAAATAAGCAATCACAGTCTATATACCCAGCACTCTGTCTTTCTGGATGATCCAAAGAGCAAGCTGTGATTTTGGAACTATACATGCAACACAGCAAAGGCACCCTTGCCATACAGCAACTGTGTCTTCTCTGATGGTAAGTCCAACTGAGCAGTTCTAAAACATGCTCTACAGGATCAGCGTTGACTCATGCAGAATCATCCCTGGAATAAACCCATCCTGTACAGTAGAAGTCCACAGTTACTGTTTTATATCATGCTTAACAAAAATGAAATGTGAAAAAATACAAATATGCAGTGACAAATGTTTATCTCTGGAGAACGCAACTTATCAGCAAATGATTCACCTGTTCTAATGAGTGTCCTGTTACAGAGAAAAATCCACAAAAATTAGCTACAAAGGTCCAAAAATTGCTGATCTTTTGGTAGCAGCAACTATCAAATATCAGTCAAAATTTTCATCTGTCTGTTACATCTCTGAGTTCAGTTCACATAGCTGGGAGTGCATGGCTGCTGTACTAAAACCACACTGTTCAATCCCTTTGCTCATCATCAGAAAGTATCAAGTGCTCTTCCATGAAAGGCATTGCTACAGAGACATATATTCTTTATAATGCATTGTCAGTTGGCTTCATCTGCACTAGCAGAGTCAGGCAGAGCTCATACTTCTAACACATCCTCCAGCTTTTTGATTACACTTCCTTAAAAATCTGTTGAGTTTGTCTGATAGTTAGGAGCTTTCTGAGATGTAAAAACTTCATAGATCCAAATGATGACTGGGCCAAATTATTTTATTTGCTATTTACTGCAACTTAGCAGTTTGGAAAGTCTATAGAAACATCCAAGAGTGACAGCTTGCAGGGAAAAGCTCAGCAGAGCTTCTGCTGTTAGTTTAATGAAAGGGAAATCTCTCTGCCTCCAGACTGTGATTTCTGGAGGCCCAATTTTCTCCTGTGGTGGTGTGCTCATTACTAAACACGCTCACAGAACTGTAGCCTGCAGCACGTACTAGTTGCTGTCCGTCAGAATTCCAAGTACAGAACTGATAAAACAGGGGCAGGGAAAACATCCCAGGCTGGAAGAGGGCTGTAGTCACATTGCATGAGTTTCCATCTAATGATAAAGGGTCTTGTTTTCCTTAGCTCATTTGCATGAAATGTTCTGCCCAGAGAAGCCATTTGCTGTCTGTATGCTTTAATTTATAAGCTAGGTGGCTTTTTATTTGAGCCCAGATTGGGTCAGAAAGAAAGAAAGGAAAGCAGTTTCACCAGGACATACTATTAATTTCTCAAAGCCTCCATAAACTATAAAAGAGAGTGTGTGCCATCTATATGCCACTATAAAAGGTGTGGAGCCACTCACCAGAGCAGCTGGAATGCAGCAGGGGCATCAAGAAAGGTGATGGGAGAGGAGAGGCAGTGCCATAGTGGTCGTGGCCTAGGGCCATAAGGAAAGCTTTGCAAGGAGACTGAGTCCCTATCAATAGCCTTGCTGATGCTTAGGGAAGAAACACAAACTTCAGGAAACCAACCTTTCTTTCATCTTCAAAACGGAGTAAATTTCAAGAACAGATTGAGAAAAATTGCCTTGGTGATAACCTGTGCTAATACATGAGGCAAGAAATGCTTGACTGGGATATTTTAGCAGACACTGAGCAAAACTATGAAGTACAGGGGGCAAAATATCTTTAATAATGTTTGATGACTTATACAAATCCCAAATTTGAAAACAATTTGTCTGCTTCTAATACAAGCAGAATATTTTAAAATCAAGTTGAATAGCACAATATTGTTCAGAAAGTCAAGCACTTCAAAGTTAGAAAATGCATTTTCTGTCAGCTTTGTAATACAGTCTCTGATAACCTCATCAAGAATCATTTTTGCATGGTATCCTGATTTCACTTAGGACACGAAGTAGATCATGCTTCCTAGTTAATGAACAACTAGCCATTCTTCTTCCTCCTGTCCCACTTGCAGCCCCCTGACGCATACTATTCAAACAACCTTCGAAAATCAGAATGATTAATGTTTCTCCAGTGCTCGTCACAATGTTATTCAAATCTTGTTTAATCACACTTATCTTCATAACAGCCTTGCGAAGTGATGGAGTGGCTACTCTTTATGTTTCAGCTGGAGACATGAGGCATGGATAGTAATCCTAAAGTGTCTACTGATGCAGGGTACCCAACCTAAGACCTGTGAGACCACATTTTTTGATTAGTTGGCATTATCTTGTTCTTTGTACATTTAAAACAAAACTATTGTTGATGTTGGTTGGAGTGATGAGTTTTGAGCATGAAAAATCTGTCTCAGGCCAAACTCCTTAAAAGGCAAATTAGTGGAGAAGCTCTGCTTAGTATATCTTCTTCAGAAGCACTTGGATATGTGTTGTAGAGATGAGAACAGAATCTACTTCTTTCTGTAGGTATGTAGATATTAGTGCATTGATATACATACACATATACATAAAAATGTGCATATACTTTCATTTTATTTATTATTTTTTTTTCCCCAGGGCAGGAGGTAAATTACACTATTACAGATAATAAGTACCTAATAACAGAAAACAAGGATGGCAATGATTTACCACCTAAATGCTGCATAATAGTTGGCATACCACTGTTGCTTTGGCCTAATTTTAAGTTATAAAGTTTTTCTCTGATTCTCAGTTTGCTTCTTTCACTTTCTTGGAACATACCCCTTATATTTTTTCAGCTGACTTTGGTCTCATTGAGGCATTTTTACCCTGTGAATACGTCAGTGAACAAAAGGTTCAGATTAGATGGAAGAAGAAGCAAATTCAGCAATAGACAACAATAAGCACTTTGCAGTACTTATCATCACTGAAGGAGATCTACATCTTTCCCAGTTAAATAAGCAAAGGGAAAACCAATGTAAATACAGGGATAACCTCAATGAATTCAGTACTAGACAGAAAATGTACTTTTTCAGGGAGCAACACTGACAGAATTTTCCTCAACCAGAGAACATTGTTCTAAATAAAGAATTCTAAGTGCATTGTCCTCATCTGCTTGGACTAGTTTTTATTCAAAATATGTAAAATTGGCCAAGCCCTATTTGAAAATTGAAGCTGATATTTATACTAATAAAAAAAAATTTATAAATATGAAAAAGAGGTTAATTTTTCCTTGACATTTGTAATGTTTTAGGACATTGTTTTCCTAAATGGGCAGCAGATGCACACTAAAGACGTTTATATTTGCTCTGCTTCAAGATATCTAATACATGACACAGTAGTGTACACATGTAACTTGCTGGTATCCAAATGCCAACGTAAAAAGGCTCATTGTCCTTATTAGATTTAATTAGATCCAGCCACAACTGCCAATAAAACTATCACTTTAATATAGAACCAAACTTATGGATCAGACACACAATTTTAATTGAAATTATTCAGTCTTGGTTGCACTTTTTTCCAAAAAATTGTCTTCCTCACTAAAGGACATCTTTATTTTAACTTCAATTTTTGTCAATTCATTATGAATGATAAAATTAAAAATGGACAAATTCAAAAAGGAGATATTGTTGGAAAAATCGTAATGTACTATGGTCTGTATTATTTATGAGTGACTAGGGAGTCCAGGGAGAAGGGAAGGTTTGCACTTACAAAGCAAACCATATACCTTAGAAATATCTTGAGCTTTGAGGTAGAGAGAGGATGTTTATTTAGTTAAAATATATGTATAAAAGCAGGTAAAATTACATTTCTAGTGAGTTCAACATCTAAATACTTGTGTAAAATCCTGCAATAGACAAAGCACGATCCAATAAATGGACCTTTTAATGTCAGAGTAATTCTCATGCAAAGTCCACTCTTGGTGACTCTTTCTGTCAAGGCAGCACAGAGTAAGAAAAATATCAATTTTGAAAAATCAGAACTCCATCAATCTAAGCACAGTTGAAATACGTCTGGTGACCTTCAACACCAGTGTCTAAACTGAAATTGAGCTTTTCAATGGAAGTTAACATGCTTGGCTGGCAAACCTCCCCCAACAAACAGAACCCCTAACACATAAAATTATCCATCCTGCTATATACTACAGATTTTAGAAGGCACATATCCACATGGGCTGTGCTCGCACCGAAATGATTTGCAAACAAAAACTGAAAGAAATTCCAGCTGTTAGTAAGAAGACTCATAATTTTTTTTCTTTCTGAGTAGAATCATAGCTTTGGTTATAAAATGCCTTGTGATTTAAAATGCACATCAAGATGATGATTCACATTCTTGAAGAGCATTTTCATGACAAGCCAAAGGCACAAGTATTAAAGAGTGTAGTGCTACTTGCAAATGTGGTGATGATGGACTATTGATGCTACAGTTCATACTGATCCAGTTCCTGTGTTACTGACACTACAGGCATTGTTTTCAGCTCAGGTAGAACCATTAATCCAGAGATGGCAGCTTTGGAACTGATCCAGGCACAGAAAATTTTATACAAATTCCCTCATGATAGAGAAGGCTACGTTTATCCATCTTCAACTTTTTATCAGAGAACAATAAAAATTCGGTTCAATCTCACTGCAGCAAAGCAGGAGAAGAGGGCTTTTCTAAGAGAAAAATCTACAGGTTGATGAAGTATTTTTTTTGTTCCCTCTTCCCCAAACAGCTTCCTAAAGTGAAGACACAGGGAAAAGATGACAAGTAGGCATAGAAAAGATTTATTTCTGGCCAAGATTCCAAGTCATCCATCAATTGCTTGCATGTAGCCTAATTTAGGCACTTAGGTGAGTGAGGGAGGAAAGTGGATGAGAGAAGGAAATGGTTTGTTGCATCCAGTATTTAGCCAAAAGGCTATTCACATGATGGAAAATAATCTCTCTGATAATCTTTTCCCCACCTAGTTCGGCATGTAAAATGACCGTAATTAGTATGATGGAAGCTGACTTTTATGTAAATATTCCAGCCTCAAATCTCCAGGTTTAGTCTCAAGTTTTACATTTTAATATTTTACACACAACACCTCCCTTCTCTTTGGCAAGTTTTCTTGATTTTGGGACTGTGAATCTAATCTGGACTTGGTTTCTTGGGGTCCTCCCTATGTGGAAGCTGGAGCCATCAGGAACTTTTTATGGATCTCTGAACTGTCTTTTCCACTGTGAAATGCATTTGTGGTTTTCACTTGTCAAGGTGTGTCGCAGTGGATATCAACCACAGTTAATGCTGGGCAGCAAATTTACAGGAGAATGGACTCATGGAGTTCCCTCTCTACAGCAGGACACACCACCACAGTCCATGTGAAAGCTGGTTCATGCTCCTAGACAAGGGAATCTAATCCCTTAATAACTTTCCCAGAGCTAGACAGCAGTGTCAGTTTTTCTCTGTTAGCTTTCCTTGAGAATAGCAGAAACAGACAAAATTTCCTGTAAAAACATATGTACATAGTAAAAATTATGAGCAAAAAATGTCTTTCCAAGACAAACAACCCACAGCACCATTACCTTTGAGAGTTCAGGTATGTATTCTCATATATAGGTAAATCTGCTTTGCAACTCTGAATGACTCACAAATTAATGACTTTAACTGTTTTAACAAAATTGCAAACTTCCATGAAAAGAATTACACCAATTTCTTTCCTTATCATGTTTTTCTAAATCACGGGAATCAAAACCTCTGACATTGCTTCATCTGAGAATGTTTTCTTTCCTGAAATTCATATTTAGACACCATATTTATTTTTTAAAAGCCTTGCTTTTTTGAGAGTGAACTTGAACTCTACTTACTGGTAAGTCTGCATTTAGAAGGCTGGCAGCTAAAAATAACACATGGAGAAAGAAGTCATGTGGAACGAGTCAGGGCACAACACAAATATTAAGAAATGAAATTCCTTGCAGTATTCTGCACTCATACAGAAGAAGTTAAAGTTCATGGTCACAGAAGAAAAAGCCTGCATGCATCCCGATATGGTAGACTAACTATTACTATAAATTGAAATGCAGCCTACTCCATAATAATCTTTTCATAGTAGTATGCAAGTATGGCAATATAAGTAAAGGTGAGCAGCTGATCAGGTCATCACTTTTTTACACACCCTGATTGTTTCCTGGATTTATGCAGGACTGGTGGCAGAATTTAAAGACACTGATAAAACTGTAGAAAACCACTACTATGAATAAAACCACCCAAATGAGCTTCAATTTGAGAAGCAGTTCAGAAATCAGTTGATTTCAGAGTCAAAACTCTTCATAGAATTGGTAAGATAATAAGTTCCACCGGACTGTAGCATTAGCTATTGCATGTGAAGTGCTTTGAAGTTTTTAGATAAAGCTTGATCTGTAAGATATTAAAACATAAATAAGGCATTCATATTGAGAGCATTTGAAGTTAGATATGGGTAAAACAATTTTTACTGAACTTTTAATGGCAAGAAAGAAAGGTCCACTAGAGTCAGTTCTGTGGAATCTTCAACTTAGTATATCTTCCCTAACAGTAATGTCATTGTCTTGAAAATATTAATTGAATATTTCCAGTATTAAACATAACAATGACATAACTACCACAGCTTCTTGTAATAATTCTTAGGAAAATGATTCAATTTTTGGTAGTTTTCTAATAATTTAGCTTTCAAAACATAACACTTATTTTTTAATCTTCTTTGCCATGGGGTTAAAAATTCTGCTTTTTACCCAGTTCTGTTTCAAAATAGGAGGGCTAAGACTTTCAGACTGTGTGCTCAGAAAGAGCCATGTGCTGCATTGTGTAGCTGACTGGTATATACATAAATAACAGGGCAGAATAAAGTGGATTTGTGAATGGACCTAATCGTGTGCACATGCAAACCAAGAACAGTGGCCTTTTATACTGCTGTTTGTGCAACACAAGTCACGGATATGCAAAGCATAAATGTGCTTCTGCCTTTGGGCTACTGAGCAGCTATCGCACAACAATTCGTCTCAAATTAAATGGCTCCAAAGATGCAAAATAAGTGTGTCGTTCACCTGCCATCTCTGCCTTTATTGTGCCTGATGCTATCGTGTTGTATCCTTCCACTGTGGGCAGACTGTTTGCACCACTGCTGGTCTGTCCCTGGCTGCAGCAATACCACTCTGAGTTTTCTTTCAGCAGAACTGCTTTTATTTGGCAGCATCATGACATCTATCACAAGAGTCAAGAGCAAGTCCTTTTTGCTACTTTGCCAAAAGATCTTGAAACTCACCTCCTTGTACAGTGCGCAATTTTGCCCTGAGCTAATGCGATTCTTGACCTGTCTAAGACTACCAAGAATCAAACCACTGTCTCTTGGGAGAGGCAGATTTAGCAAAATAATCTCAAATTCATTGAATCACCATGGCAGCAGAAAGAGGGACAGAGTTCTGCTGAGTGAAAGGATCTACAGATTGGAGGCAAGGACACAGGGAAAAATACCCTCTTCCTTCCCTTCCTCCATCAATACTTCAGAAAAAAGTTCTAGAAAATAACGTGGGGATGGAAAGCTTTATCGTTGCAGTTGGGGTGAGTGAGAGCCATCGAACAAAAGGCATGGAGCCTGGAGGGAGCGCAAGGGAGGTTAATCAGTGAATCTGTGCACACATGCAGGGTGTGGCTGGAGATTATTCGTGTAGCAGCTTAGAGCCTGTGATCCCTATCTTTGATGTTAGCTCAGGTAAATTGGAGAACACCTAAAACATCTCAACTGGTTTGGCCCACTAATCATTCAGAGCAAGGTTGTGGCACCCTCATTAATACATTTTAATCAAGCTGGCTACTGAGAAAATAAGCTGCCCAGCAAAGTAAACAGTAAAAGAATCTGGGCTGTTATCAGCTCTCCTCATATGCAATGAAGTTTTAACTGAAGGAAAAGCTACACTCTGGTAAAGTTTAAAAACAGACTTGTTGTTCCCTTCATAAACAATTAGAAAGAAACATAATTACCCAGAAGTAAGGCAAGAAAAAAAAGGTAAGGAATCAGTGTCTTCTCTCCTTAGGTGGCTGCTTCTCACCTGTGAGGTCTGGGATGGAGGACTGATGTCCAGCTTCCTGATCCTATGTATCAGGTCTGCACAGGAACCAGTACACAACCTACATCTCATCCATCCAGCTGCAAACCTGCTTCTTGCTGTACGCCCAGAATCAGTATTAATGCATTCCTTCAAAATCCACAGGGAATAAGATAATAACCTAAATACAGGACTGGCAGTTCTGATGCTCGAACTAATGCACAGGAAGAAGGACAAAAATCATTCAGGGAACACCTGATTTTTGTTTGCCTTCTAATTTGCAATGAGATGACAGTGAGGCTTGCAGTCCCCCAAATGCCCTGGAACACAAGGGAGTTTCGGCTCACTGCTGTGGCTGGTTGTGTCAGGGAGCAGGAGGGCAGAAGGAGGGCACGACTCACAGAGGAAGAAACACATTGCAGTTTTGTGTGGCAAGCATGTTCATTTTAATTGCTGGGGAACAATGCTACTCCACACCACCCACGGCTTGGGCCTGTGGCTTAGTGGCACAGTCTGTCCCTGCACATGCAATATGGTTTGCCTGTTTTTATTATTTTTTAGCATTGACTTTACAGTGAGCAATTTAACAGTTTCCTTGCCTGTTTTGGAGTGACACTTGCACGTTGCTTTCATTGTAGCTTTTTGTAATTTGAAGACCATGTTTCTCTCACCCTCTTGCCAGTTTGGGAAGGAAATTGCAGAGGAGTTTTTGATGCCCTGAGCTACTACCTCAGGCAAGCAGCTGCCTACTTTGCCTCTTCAGACAGACCAACACTAATGTAGGGTTAAAAAGCACTCTTTATGCATTGGGAACACACTAAAGTAAACCAGTGTTGTTTTTTAGATAATCACAATGAAAACCAATGTCAAAATTTCCCTGACGCTGGCATACAACTGAACCTTACATAGGATTCCCCCCTTCTTGGAACAATTTTTTACTAATCTTGATTTGTTTAAACTGCTTTGGTGCATGATTTGATGGAATGTGTGGAGCAGAAGGAAACTTTGGATTGAATGCCAGATGCCTGCTTCATTCCTCTAACCTACAGTGTTATTAAAATATTACCAACTGGTTCTCAAGATCTATCCACCACAACAACTTAAAAATAATTTGGATATCAGTTTTTTTGCTTACTGTTGTGTTGTGATTGTTGCCTCTGTTGTCACAAGTATGAATATCAGGTAATGGGTACCATTCATTTTTGTAGTTAGTAGTTTTCCTGGGGTGCTAGTGACAGGAGAAATGTATGCATTAAAACAAGCGTGATGGAAAGCAGCTCTCTTTATAATTTCAGCCCAGCTGCTGTATTGATGGATACAATCTTTACCACATGCTCCAGGTGGCTTCTAATGCCTGACTCCCTGCAGAAACCTCTATTTACACATCTTAAACCACTTATTGGATTTGAACAGGATTTTTCAGCCTGAGTGCAGTAACAGTGTTCACTTATGTAATATTTGTAAATCCTGGCTTTACATTTCACTCACCAGACTATCTTCAGAGGCATTCAACAAGGCCTTTATGTGGTCTGATTCTTGCTTTTTAGTGAGATCCTGTCAACATGTATGGCTACAAAGCACATTGCTAAATTTATTTTCCATCATTGTCAGGGGGTTACAATGAAGTGTAACTCAATTAATCAGCCCTTGCTGAATAGTGCTTTTCTTTGTCACCAGATTTCATATAAAATTCATCTGAAAGCTTTGTATTCAGAGTTCACAAAGGTTAACCTTTATTCAGGGCATGCATCTCCAAAGGCTCTAATCAACTTGTCTACTGTTGTTTAAAACTTCACTTACTACTGTACCAGTTGCTTTGAATTATTGTGTTTGAGACCTTTATTTGGTGCTTGAGTGACTGAACAGACACACTGAAGGCTGAAAAATAAAGGGCTTTTATAATTATGGATGGGTAGAGCACTTACTAAAGGATATATATTCCATCTTGTCTTATGCCTTACAACTGTCCACCACCCAGATATTTACTGTATGCTTTGTAGCTGTGCAATAAAACTTCAAGTGTTCTCATTCCCCCAGTAATTCTGTGCACAGCCCAGATCTTGTATAATGTTTAAGGGACTTAATAATAAGTTAGTGTACTAATTAGTGGAGACAACAGCAGACACCCATGATTTATAGCAAATGCCCAACAGATGATTACACTGCTGAACCACAAGTAAATCTTTTCAACAGTGAGCCTTTACAATTAATTGCACATCAGTATACTTATTTTGCTCCTTTATATTGAAGAAAAAGGGAAAAGATGAAAATGTTCCCTTTGAAAGGTGGACCTTATGGTGGCTGCAGGTGTTTCTGCTGATAGAAGGCATTGGTATGCAGAAACAGAACCACTTTCAGAGAGGATAAACTTCTATTCCTGTCCTCCTTTGTTTAGTATGAAATATTATTCTCCACTTGAGTGATGTTTGCATTCCTTTCCAACACAGTTGGTTTGATTTGTGACCTGAATACAATGACATACATACCAATGATCCATTACATGAACTAACATATTTCGGATTCTTGAAGGTGGGAATGCAAGGGGACAGCAATCTGACTACATTATTTTTTTGAATTTCAGTGTAAATTGCACATCAGCAGTCTTAACCTTTTTTCTGTTTTGCTCTTTTTTTTTTGTTTGTTTGGGTTTTTTTTGTTTTGTTTTGTTTTGTTTTTGTTTTTGTTTTGGGTTTTTTTTACTCATTTTAGCTGTAATGTTCCAAATCTTATTTAGGCAAACTGAAAGATAAGGAAATCTGAGGGAGGGGAGGAGACAAAGACTTTCAAAAAGTTAAAATAATGGAAAGTATCTAACAGCTTACTTTTTTGCAAAAAAATATATTTCTTCTTTAGAGAAATAGGTTTCTCCATTGATATAATAGAAAATTGAATATTATCCACAGAAACCATTTTTCAAGCAACACTACTATATTCACAAGGCTGCTAATGACATGCTGCATGGCTTCAGGGCAAATCAATTAATCTGAACATCAATATCTCCATCTTTTTCTTATAATTTGCCATATTTTCTCTCCTTACTTGCCAAGTGCCCATAACATTCATTGTGGAGGTCTAATTCTGGGAAGCCAGAGGGGCTGACCAGCAGAGAGGTCAAGAACTCAAGGTCTGGTCCAAAGCATTTGTAGATGGTGGTGACCTCCCCAAGAGGGAGGTCTTTGTTCTGCTTACCATAGGATAACACTGTTCAGTGGAGTCCAGGGGTAAGACTTCTTGCTGTGACATCCAGGGACCCCACTCTGACCCCATGTTTGGGTCACTGGCCAGTGCTGCCCACCTTTGGCTTAGGGGCATTTGTGCATGAGGCTGTACCCAGAGTCAGCTCCCTTGGCACAGTGCAACTCTGAACAGATATCAAAATATTTTATTCAGAATAACTCTAAGGCTGCCAGAAGTACAGCAATAAACTGCCTTGGTCTCTCATGAGGTACTGACTAAAAGCTCGCCAAAGTTGATGGGCAGTGCTGTCACTACAAATGGAGTCCACAGCACTTCAAAACGATTAGAGCCAATTTTACTTGGGAACCGTCTCTTCCAGGAGTTACCTATCAGTCACTCTGCTGGCACATTGCAGTCACACTGCTATTACAGCCTAGTCACATCCCCATTACATGACAGTTGCTTCAGAGCACAGAGCAATCCCATCGCACTTACTTTATATTGACAGTTGTACGATGCCACTGTCATATCACAGATATTTCCTTGTCATAACTTAGCGACATTGTAGTCACACGGCAGATACTTTTCAAGAGCATGCTGAATCTTTTGCATGGAAAACCCTGATAATGGCAGTCACTGCTTAGTTATCTCTTACCTGTATATAGTTCAAAGGCATTTTCTGGTGGTCATTTCTACTTGCTTGACTGTCATGCAAGGAACTATGGAAAAGTTGCCATTGCTTACTACAGACCAAGTCCTGGATCCTTAGAACCACTTCAATGTCAAATTACATTGGAGCTAATTATCTTTAAAGCCAGTTTTATATTTGATAGATGCTGCTTAATCTTGCTGTTGAAACACTGTAGGCATTTCCTCTGAATTTTGAATTGCTGCCCTTATTAACGCTATATGAATAACTAAGAATAAAATTCTGTTTGTGTTTTCATAAAAAAAGGAACCATCTTTTTTCCAAAACATTCATCATATAATTTCTCTTTTCAATTTTTACGCCACTGAGCTGCATAGATTTAATAAGCAGCATGTGAGTTGAGTATCAATACTGTTCAAATGGCATAATCCTGCTCATTCATTGTCTGAGGATTCCAAGGAACAATCATCACTGCTGCTAATGTTCCTTCAGGTTTTTTGAACAAAATGCTACACTGGAAACTGAAACAGATTTTAAGAGACATTCCTCCATGTGTCTTTGAAAAGTAAACTTTTCCAGCTATTATATCACAAGAGTATTTATGGAGGGAAAGAAGCAATGTATGGTCTAGGTGAGAGAGGTTAAAATCTCTATTTCTGTCAATAGAGATTTTGTAGTATTGCCATTCCTGTATACTTATCTGAATATCACAAAATCTTCTTTTCCCTAAATCTCCATCACAGCCTATCAGCAAGGAAATCTTGTCCTAATTCAATTCATCACCAAAACTCATCAGCTTTAGGTTATTTTACCCCAGTTCCTCCTCTAGTTAGATTAAAACTTCCTGGCACAGAGGAAATAATAATAATAATAATAATAATAATAATAATAATAATAATAATCCCTCTTCTAAATTATTATCTTTGTCTGCCTTTGATACTGTAAAGAACGATTCCAAGAGTAAGTGTCCAAATATAATGTATTTGAGATATGTCTCTAAGTTCTTTCTCTATATGTCTTGTTTTCAAATGTTCTTGTTCACAAAATGAAAAGAATGCTACAATTTGCATCAAAGCTTTATAAAATTCAAAGACAAAGGCTGCCCTTGGAGACACTATCACTGATACCAGTGATGGCAATATGGATCTTGAAGCCCAAATTTTAAAATTACAATCCCATTGCCTTTTGACAGGGATCAGGCTTGAGTATGACAAAGTTAGTTGAATGAAAACCATACAGGTTTTGTATCCGGATACTCTATAGACTGTCTACTTGTGCCAGTGATTATAAAGGATAGGTACATGGTGTGCCAATGCAAAACCACATTAGACAAGAAGCCTGATGTTCTGATGATGTTCTAACATTTACTCTAGTTGATACCCTTAACACTTATACTCATTTTTAGCTCTTCCCTGCTAAGTCTCTTGAAATAAAGTTGAAAATTAAATAATTTTAGTGCAAAGTCAAATTAGAAAAGAAGAAATAAGTATTAACATTTTAAGAAATAACCAGGCAAAAATGAGCAAATTATCCCACAAAAAAGAGATGATACTAATACAAATGAAAAATAAGCCAATCAGGAAAAGAAAATTGAATACCCACAAAGGAGCTTGCAAGCTGTCCAATATTTATTTTTTTCTTATGAATATAGAGATAATATCTGATGACAAATGAACACAAAAAACTAAGCCCTACTTGTACTGCTGTATGAATAAAATCACAGGCAGCCATATTATGCCAACCTGCCAAGTGAAGGCTTCTAGTAATTTCCCTCTTCCCAGCACATTGTATTCTTACACCGCAGACATACTCAGCATGGAGCAGATCTGCAGCCATTCTGTGGCCTCCAGCTTCAAGATTTCTCCCATAAAGCAACATGCAACAGACATACATGCAGTCTTGTTTTGAGACTTTACGTGGTGGGGCAGATTTTGCACTAAAAAACCCCATGTTTTTATAGGCATCAAGAACTCACCTCCAAAATTCAGACCAGAGCCTGTGAAATGCAATGTGATCTATGCCAGCTTCAAAGAAGTTGCTCAGGAAGCAGACAATCTTTTCAGAATACTCCATCCCTATATGCAATTTTCCTACCACCTCAAAACAAACATATTTTTTTTCTCACTTCGGAGGAAAATTGGTTGAAAGCATCTGTTTTTCATGCCTCCACACTTTTTTAATTTAAAGAGCAAACCCAGAAATATATAGCGGAACTAATACGGGCTACAGTCTTTTTACACTCATATGTACTATCTGTAACTGAAGCAATAAAACTTTCAAATACAAACGACCTTTTTTATGTCCACTTTTATTTGTCTACCATTCAAATAATAAAGAAAGTCTATAAAATAGTTCTACTCTGTAACTTGTGAAGTTAAATACAACTCACCAAAATAATGAAGGAACAACATTCTTTTAAATATAGATCCGGTTGTAGCTTAATTAAACAAGTTAAATACATTCCATTGCTATGAGGCACTTCACAGCAATACACAATTTATTATCTGGAATAAGTCATTGGGTGAAAAAAAAAAAAAAAAAAAAAAAAAAAAAAAAAAAAAGAAGTTCAATGCTTGCTGTTTTGGATTAAGGTAGTAGAAATGCAAGATGCTACCAATTTATTTTGTTGTTATTTTTAAACCATGCTAGCAATTAGTTTCAAGAAATTATAAGCAAGGACAAGGAGTTGATGCTTGGATTCTTTTTGTTAATGCAGATAATTTAATTGTACTTCTATATATTTCAAAATATAAAAAAATATGGTTGACGTTTCAAGTAAATATACTTTAATTTTTAAAATGTTTATGAATAGGTTCATTTACACATTGAAAATACCTTGTATTTTGGGTTGTTATGAGCAGTATTCTGCTTGTCAGTCAGCATTACATGACTTGTGTGTGTAGTGTTTATTGTATATTACTTAGGTTAAAAGTCTATGTACAGGGCCAGTATAAATGTCATATAATCTATAGCAAGGAAATCCTGGGCTAGAGAGCTGGTCTGTCTCTCTGGTTGCACAAACACTAACTGGATGACTGGCCAGAACACCAGAGAAATGTCTGCACCACAGGGGCCTCAGGCCTGCCCATGGCTGAGGGTCATTGCTCAGCCAAGCTCTGCCCATGCCAGAGCACTCACGCTGCAGGGCTAGCTGGCCAAAAAAGATGATTTCACAGGTCATGTGCCATGCAGACCTTATTTAATTCATTTAATAAAATAATTAGCTAATCTGGAGTGCATATAGAGATTGTGTTGATGGTTTCCTGAGTTAAAAAAAAACCCTCCTAACTAAATCTGACCAGAGTTCCAGCAAAAAAAACCCCTCCAATACTTGCTTTACAGAGAAGTAGGATTAGAGGGTTTTGTCCAGAAAGTTAACTTAAAATTTGGAGATTTTCTTCCCTTTGTATTATAATGATGCCATGACTATGCATTGCAGAAGGTTCCTTAGTTATGTCCACAAACTTGCTCAAAGAAGCCCGAAGTTTGAAGAAGACAATATAATGATTTACTATTTCATTTTTCAGCAACTAGAGAATAGGCATGGGGTGGATCAGAAAATTCCAGTGTGATTTTTAAAAATAGTTTTAGATAAATTGGGAAATACAAAAACACTGGAGGTCAGGGAGACAAGTACAAGAGGGAACATACCAAAAAGTAGGAGTTACAATGCAGATTTCAAAGTCATGGTGGAACTCTGGGTACTAACTAACTCATTAATTGTAAGCCAAGAGGAAATATAATGTTACTGAGGCACATGTGACAGGACAGAAATAATAAAACCAGAAACTGTTATGCAACAACTCAATGCAGAAATTATTCAGTGCCTGAAAAGGGCACTTCCATGAACTAATCACCAAATGCCAGAAACACAGAATGGTCGAGGCTGGAAGGCATCTCTGGAGGTCATCTAATCCATCCCACCTGATCAAGTAGAATGATAAGTTGCAGAACATGTGCACCTAAAAATAACAAAAAAGGAAAAAGGATAGAGCTCTTGTTGCACAGGAAGTCATTATATGAAGATCTCACAAAATAGCACAAGCATGACAAATTACATGGCAAAAGTTCAAAATCAGTACTGACTAGTGCATAAAGATGATGTGTCATAATGGTTTTTGCCTAAAGAGAAGGACTTAGTTTTGCCAACATGTACCTTCCAACTTCAGCAAAAAAGTCATTGCATTCCAGCAGTATGTGATTGGATTGCATAAAGGTCACGATTACCTGCTGAGCCAAATGGGAAATGCAGATGAGACACCAGTTTCCTTTGATGAGCCATCCAATAACATCATTGAAGAAATAGGCACAAAATCTGTCATCATCAAAACTTTGGGGAATGAAAAAATGTGCATTACAGTAATGCTGGCAGTGTTAGCAGATGGTATAATATTGCCACCGTATGTGATCTTGAAGCGGAAAACAATGCTGAAGGACCAGCTGCCTACTGGAATAATTGTTAGATGTCAAAACCAAGGATGGATGTCTACAGACTTAATGAAGGATTGGCTGAACATCGTTTGGAACAGGAGACCAGGTGTGCTGGTACACAAAAGGAGAATGCATGTCCTAGGTACATTCAGAGGGTATCTTACACCAGGAAGAATATCATTGGAGCAAAGAATGCAGCCCTTGCAGTTGTACCAGTAGGAATGTCACAACAGTAGGTACCTGATCTGGCAGAGAGCAAGCCCTTTAAAGAATGCTTATAGCCTTCATGGCTCTGGGCATGGGATCCTGCTGTAACTCCTTCAGGAAAGATGAAGCCCTAGTGCAGCACAGCTTTGTCATTGGAACAAGACAACATGGGACCAGATAAATCCAGATGTTGTCACTGAATGGTTTAGGAAAGACTGTATTTCAAATTCCATGAGAGAAGTCAATGATGATTTGAGTTCAAAGAGGAGGATAAGGGTGATGAAGACTAAATGTGGGAAAGAATTTGAAGATGGTGAAGAGAGTGACAGTGATGGAAATGATTGTGTTAGATGGAAAATGTAAACTGCAATAGTAATAAACCATTAAAGATGAAAGTAAACTAAATTCAGGTGAATAATTAATGAATTTTCTATCCTTGATGTATGTTGGTTACAGATATGTAATAAATCTCTATTTTTATAACCTTTTTATTTAGGGATGTTATTTTTAATTCAACATCATTTTCCCTGGCTAGTATGAGATATTGTCTATAACTTAAAAATGCCAGTGAAAATTTTAATAGACAGTATTCTGAGAAAGCAGTATTAGATGAAGAAATTTGAGGAGCTAGCAAAAGAATTTGTCTCCAAACTATTTACCAATCTGTTATGTAAATAGAACATTTGTCAAATTATTAAAAAAAGGCCAACAACAAACAAGCCACTTTTCAACTACTACTGCTACTGGACTGAATGATAAATTCCTCAGGTTTAGAAAGACAAAGAGGAGGATTTGTTGTGAATAAGAGTTCAAAGTCTTGTCCATTGTTTTTATTTCAGTGTTGACATTTATTAAAACTCAAGGAAATAACTCAAGTATTGCTTTGGCAACCTGTAAAGTGTGACACGAAAAGGCCAGCCTGGTTCTCCTCACTCAAACCAAAACCAATAGAGCTGCCATTGCACATCTTCATCTCTGAAAATCTGAAGATCTGGAGAGTTCACAGATCAAGCTGCTTCAGTTGAAGAAGGAAGTTACCTCCAAGACTTTGATCCTTATTGAAACCTTGCCAGAAAAGATCCAACTCTTGTGTTTTCACTTTGTCCAATGAGGCTGTTGTCTACAAGCAGCAAATCTAGAAGGTTAGAGCTGAAAGCCATGAAATTCTGACCCTGGAAGTGAACAGCCCAGTAAACACCAAAGCTCTGCTGTAGAACAGTTTAAAAAATCAGTGCCCAACTTGAAACCCAATACCTATCTGTGCTGGGAATGGCCTTGTGAGGCAGCCTCCAGCAATGAATGGCACCACACTGTTGCCTGTGCTGGAGAAAGTGAGAGGCAGAGACACCAGCAACAAGGTCAAGAAAAGACAGACGTGAGCCAGCAAAGTCTTTCCACTGACTTCAGTGGGGTTTGGATCAAGTCCCTTGCAAATACTTTCTAACTCAAAGGTCAGCAGTGGAAAATTTGGATGTTTAATATTAGTCTCTTTTTTATAACAAAATATTCTCAGCCTAAAAATTTCCAGGTGTACACCATTTTTCATGTTGTTGTGTGGAGGAGATCAATGGTCTTTTGCTGTGAAATACACTTGCATTGTAACTGGTTCCCCAGTACATTTATTTCTTCAGATATATATTGCCTTATTTATCCATTCCTATCAGCTTTTCATTTTTTTTTCCTAAACATTGGTACTAGATATAGAGAAGCCAAGAAAATTCAAGGCAAGGTCCAAAACTGACCATTTTTTTTTTTCTTTTTTTAATGAAGATTGTAAACCAACACTGATGATTTCAAAATGTATGTCTACAGTTTATAAGCACATCGACCTCCCTGCCATTCCTTGATGGAGCCTTAGAAATCACACAATGCCTGTCACTATTTTTCAGATATTTAATAAATCTGGCTCAATGATTTTCTGACAATTCTCTACCAAAATTATTCAGGTAGTCTGAGATCATCTTTTAAAAAAATAAAAGGAAAGAAAGAAAAAAGTCAAAACCACTGCTGTATGGATTCAATTTTGAGTCAATAAATTGTTGATTAATCTGGCTCATGGTGTGTATAAACTCAGGTTTAGCTATATTGGTAATCATATCCAGAGTGCCATACAGCTGCATGCTTTCATTTCACACCAAGGGAGCAAGGATTAAATCTCTAATGGAGAAGACATATAAACAGGTTTAGTCTCTGCAACAAGCACAGTCCCCATGGCATCATATTTTTGTATACAGCGTGTGAACGTGTGGAGAGGAAGGAGAGACTGGTTAAAAAAAAAAAAAAAACAGTAAGTTTAGCAGGGTGCATTGCTGTTTGTTAGCCACCTTCACCAGCCACACTCAGGTGGCATAATAAAATATCTCTCCTGCTCTGAGTGACAACATATGTAGGGTGACAGTCTGAGACTCTGACCTGTTGTGTGCAGGCTGCTGATAGCCCTAAACTCCTAACAGCTCCATGAGCTCATTAGTATGCCACCCTGACCATTAGGCCTTCTGTAAATGTGGTTTTATCCACACCCGTATTTTCCATCATATAATCTTCACAAAGCCGTCCCAAGATCTCTAATATAGCAGTGTTAAACAGAATGTATTTGTAAGGCTTTCTTTTTTCTCAGAGAATTTTAATCCCATTTATTGCTTTTAAAATGACATTTTTCCTTGCTGCATTTAGCTTAGTCCAAGGGGAAAAAGAGAAAAAAAAAAAAAAAAAAAAAAGATGCCAGATGTCACGGGGCCAATAAGCAGGTGGGCCGAAGCTTCTGTACCAATTCAAACTGGCACCGCATCAAACCTGGTGGGTATAACCTTTAATTCAGTGCTTCCCTGGCACCAGATCTAGTGCCATCTGCTTAGCTTTGCTAAGCTGTGCTTGTTTCTGTGCAGGGACGATGCCAACAATGCAAACTGTCTCCTACATGTGCAGGGAATCATCGGTGCAACTAGTTTTTCAAGACCCATATGGTGGCATCTGCAAATGTACACTGTCAGCATTGCTACTTGTACCACCCTTCGTGTTTAAGAATGGAAGGAGAGAGCTCTGCTTTGCAATTCACATCAAGCTGAAAGGATATTCTCTCCCTCTGCACTCCTGCTTCTAAGGGCAACCCTGGGACAAAGAGAACATGCAGCTTTAAAAGAGGAAGCAGTATAGAAATCAGGCTCGGGAACTGGGGAAAATCAAGAAACACTTGGCAAAAAGGAAGATGATTTTATACAAACACTCTTAAATCATTGCCTAAAAGCCTCCCCAGTGTAGTTAAAGCCAAAAAATCACTGTATCTTGAGTCTTGGGGCTATTAAATGGATTCAGTTCCAAGTCGCCCCAAGACATGAACATTTCAACTTGTCAGGAAGGGATGTTATCCTCTCACCTCTTCTTCATGAGGTGGTACCATTAGAGGGACAGAGTAGGTAGAGGCTGGCTCCAGCACAGCTACTTTGGTGCTTGTTCCAGGCATTAAGAAGAATGCCTACTCACACAGAGTGGGGAATGAAATGATAAGCCTATGCACAGAGATGAACAAACCAGAGCTATTAAAACTCATTTCAAGCTCTCCAATTTAAGTTTCTCTTTGTTAAGAGAGCAGTAATGCTTCCTTCCAACTGCAGGGACAGTGTGGGGGGCAGAGGGTTATGTAGCTGTGGCCAGCTGGTGCCTCCTCCTCTCCTGTCCTGTCCTGTTCTCTCCTCTTCTCTCCTGCTGCTACACACTATCCCTGAGAGCACAGGCTTTGCCAGCACTTTTCAGTGCCAACAGGTGTGTGTGTGGTTGGAGGGGGAGGGCAGAGAGGCACCATCCTTGCTCACACCTCTGAGCACTGACTTGGCATTTTCCACTCCATGATTTGGCCACTCAGACTTTGCCACTGGCTGTGATACGTTCCCACCTATCACTTATGTCAGTAAGCAAGTTCCTGACACACTGCTCTGCCAACCATCATCAAAACACCTCCGTGCGATCAGGAAAAGTATGTGTTGACCACAAAGAGCAGCTCTCCTTACTGCAAAATGATTAATTACTCTCACAGAAGGCCAGAAAAAGTGGCACTGAGGAGCTGAACAAAGACCCTTCCTTCAGATTGCTGATTGTTCTGGTTTAGGTTGAATTAGGGGAAAACCCTCCAAGGAATCCCCTAATAACAAAACCTCTACCACCCCTCCCCCCAACCCTGGGTTTGGGAAGGAATCTCTTGAACACAAAGTGGAAAAAACCGGTTTATTAACAAATGAATAAACACCCCCCGACACAAGGGAAAAAAAAAAGAACAGAAAAAGCTCAGGTTACTGTGAGGGGGAGGGCGCGCCGCTTCTTTTACAAGCCCCGGCGATCTTCCTTGGACTCCTCCAGCCAGATCAGCTCCGGGTGCCGGTCCTAAATCTTAAAAGGGGGGGGGGGGGGGGGGGGGGGAAGGAGAAGAGGAAAAGGGAAAAAAAAAAAAAAAAAAAAAAAACAACAAAAAAAAAACAAACAGAGCACAGAGGCGGCAGAAGGAAAGGAAGAAAAAACAAAAGAACGAAAAGGGCAAGAAACTAGCAGAAAAATTTGCGATACAGCGAGCGACTAGAAGCGACTAGAAGCAGGGAAGCCAAAAGCCAAAGTGGAGCCAGCCCAGCAGGCCAGTGCCCGCCCCCCCTAAAGGGGACGGATCACCTTCTTAGACATAACAAGGGTGTCCACGATATGGGATTATGGGATAGAGAGCACTGTCAACCCAGGACATTCCACCCCTTATCCCATATCGTGGACACACAATAAAAAACTCCCATCTCACTTACTCAGACCCTTGACACTTACACATTTCCATTCATCTTACTTGCTCAAACCTTTGACACTTACACGTTTCCTTCTGTTTCACCCCACATTCAGATCTCCCTGAGGTACACATCGTGTTGTTCCATCTTTTTGCATTATCCACCACGTATAACCTGGTCCTTGAGCAGAGACAATTCCACGGATGGGTTTGTCTGTACTCGAGGCAGGGTTGATCCATACTGTCTTTCCCAACAAACCTCTAACATGGGCCACTGGAGCTTTATCTCCATCTACTATACTAAGGAGCTGGGACTGAGCAGGACCCGCTCGGTTGGTAGAACCTCGGGTGTTAACTAGCCAGGTGGCCTTTGCTAAATGCTGCTCCCAGTTTTTTAAGGACCCCCCACCCAATGCTTTCAGGGTGGTTTTTAACAACCCATTGTACCTCTCCACTTTACCTGCAGCTGGTGCATGGTAGGGGATATGGTACACCCATTCAATGCCATGTTCCCTCGCCCAGGTTTTAATAAGATTATTTTTAAAATGAGTCCCGTTGTCTGACTCAATTCTCTCGGGAGTACCGTGCCTCCAAAGGACCTGCTTTTCAAGGCCCAGAATAGTATTGCGGGCTGTAGCATGAGACACAGGGTAGGTTTCCAACCATCCCGTGGTGGCTTCTACCATGGTCAGCACATGGCGCTTGCCTTGGCGGGTTTGAGGCAGTGTGATGTAATCAATCTGCCAGGCCTCCTTATACTTGTACTTAGACCACCGCCCTCCATACCAGAGGGGCTTCATCCGCTTGGCTTGTTTAATGGCAGCGCACGTCTCACAGTCATGGATAACCTGAGAAATGCTGTCCATGGTTAGATCCACCCCTCGGTCTCGTGCCCACTTATAGGTGGCATCCCTACCTTGGTGACCTGAGGCATCATGGGCCCATCGTGCTAGGAACAACTCTCCCTTGTGCTCCCAGTCTAGGTCTATCTTTAACTCTCCTATTTTTGCAGCTTGATCTACCCGCTGATTGTTTTGCTGCTCCTCATTAGCTTTACTTCTGGGGACATGGGCATCTACATGGCGAATCTTCATCGGTAGTTTCTCTAACCGGGCAGCAATATCTTTCCACTCTTCAGCAGCCCAAATGGGTTTTCCTCTACGCTGCCAGTTGGCCTCTTTCCATTTCTTCAGCCATCCCCACAGAGCGTTGGCTACCATCCAAGAATCGGTATACAGATAGAGCCTTGGCCATTTCTCTCTTTCTGCAATATCTAGGGCCAGTTGAATGGCTTTGAGTTCAGCAAATTGACTGGATCCACCCTCTCCTTCAGTGGCCTCTGCGACCAGTCGTGTGGGGCTCCAGACAGCTGCTTTCCACCTCCGACTCATCCCTATGACGCGGCAGGAACCATCGGTGAATAAAGCATAACGTGCTTCCTCTGCCGGCAGCTGGTTGTATGGCGGAGCTTCCTCAACCCGAGTCACTGGTTCTTGTTCTTCATCTGCGACGCTGAAACTTTCACCTTCGGGCCAGTTCGTGATTACTTCCAAAATTCCAGGGCGATTCAGTTTCCCAACTCGGGCGCGTTGTGTAATGAGGGCAATCCACTTGCTCCAGGTAGCGCTGGTGGCATGGTGGGTGGAGGGAACCTTTCCTCTAAACATCCACCCTAGCACTGGTAGTCGGGGTGCCAGGAGCAGTGGTGCTTCTGTACCGATCACCTCTGAAGCAGCTTGGATTCCCTCATAGGCGGCCAAGATTTCCTTTTCCGTTGGGGTGTAGTTATCTTCAGACCCCCTGTAGCTCCGACTCCAAAATCCCAGTGGTCGGCCTCGGGTCTCACCAGGTACCTTTTGCCAAAGGCTCCAGGACAGACCATGACTCCCAGCTGCAGAGTAGAGCACATTCTTCACATCTGGTCCCGTTCTGACTGGGCCGAGGGCTACAGCATGAGCAATCTCCTGCTTGATCTGGGTGAAAGCTTGCTGCTGCTCAGGACCCCAATAGAAATCGTTCTTCTTGCGGGTAACCAGATGAAGGGGCCTCACAATCTGACTGTATTCCGGAATGTGCATCCTCCAGAAACCTATGGCACCTAAGAAAGCTTGTGTTTCCTTCTTATCCGTTGGAGGGGACATAGCTGTAATTTTGTTAATAACGTCCGTAGGAATCTGACGCCGTCCATCTTGCCACTTCACTCCTAGGAACTGGATCTCTCGAGCAGGTCCCTTAACTTTACTCTTCTTAACAGCAAAGCCGGCTTCCAGGAGAATTTGGATGATTTTCTCTCCCTTTTCGAACACTTCTGTGGCTGTGTCTCCCCACACAATGATATCATCAATATATTGTAGATGTTCTGGGGCCTTATCCTTTTCTAGTGTGGCCTGGATCAGCCCATGGCAGATGGTGGGGCTGTGTTTCCACCCCTGGGGCAGTCTGTTCCAGGTGTACTGCACTCCCCTCCATGTGAAGGCGAACTGAGGCCGGCATTCGGCTGCCAGAGGAATAGAGAAGAATGCATTTGCAATATCGATAGTGGCGTACCACTTCGCTGCCTTGGACTCCAGCTCATACTGCAGTTCCAGCATGTCTGGTACGGCTGCACTCAGAGGTGGGGTCACTTCATTCAAGGCACGATAATCCACAGTCAATCTCCATTCTCCATCAGATTTCCGCACCGGCCAGATTGGGCTATTAAAGGGTGAGTGGGTTTTGCTGACCACCCCTTGGCTTTCCAGCTCTCGAATCATCTTATGGATGGGGATCACAGCATCTCGAGTGGTTCTATATTGCCGCCGATGCACTATTGAAGTGGCAATTGGTACTACTTGTTCTTCTCCCTTCATAAGTCCTACGGTGATCGGGTTCTCGGACAGTCCAGGCAAGGTGTTCAACTGTCGAATGCTTTCTGCCATCACAGTCGCTACTCCAAAGGCCCACCTGAACCCTTTCGGGTCTTTAAAATACCCACTCCGGAGGTAATCTATGCCCAAGATGCATGGGGCCTCTGGGCCGGTCGCAATAGGGTGTTTCTTCCACTCATTCTTAGTCAGGCTCACATCTGCCTCCACCAATGTATAGTCCTGTGATCCCCCAGTCACACCAGCAATAGAAATCGATTCTGCCCCTACACATCTCGAGGGGATCAAGGTACACTGCGAGCCAGTGTCAACCAAAGCCTTATAGTCTTGTGGCTTCAATGTGCCAGGCCAACGAACCCACACAGTCCAAAACACACGATTTTCCCTAACCTCTACCTGGCTAGAGGCAGGGCCCCTCTAAGCATGGTTATCCTTCTTCCCTGGGGTATATGTCTTAGAGGTTCCTTCAAGGGGATCGGACATGTCATCATCGACATCATACTTGACATCCTGGCTGCGAATAACTGGAGCTGCTCTCTGTTTAGTGAGACTTCCTCTTTGAATCCTACCTTCCTTCAAATTACGTACCCGTTGTGCCAGAGCAGCAGTGGGCTTTCCATCCCATCTCCTCATGTTCTCTCCAGATTCACGCAAGAAGAACCACAACTCAGCTCGTGGGGTGTACCTTCTCTCCCCATCAAAGGAGCGCCTGCGTTGGATACCAGGGCCTCTAATTTGCACAGCCGAGATTTGGAGGAAGTCCTCCTTAATCTCTTCCCTGAGTTTCCTATGATTCTCCTCTATTTTGTCCTCTAATTTCTGCAGTCGTGTTTCCACAGCTGCAATTCTGGCATGAGTTGGGCCATGTACAGCATCAGCATATGCTCGAAGCTTTTTTGCCATATCGAGCACAGTCTCATCTGTCTCCTCTCGCTTCATTATTGCTAGGGCAGAGGCGTATTCAGATGGCCCAAGTCGCACAAGTTTCCTCCACATTACAGGTGTACATGCTACCAGGTCTGGATTCCTAGTTGTTATGTCATCTGAAAAGATAAGCTCTGCTACTGCCATCTCTCTCAGACGTTGGATCCCCTGTTCTATGGTCCTCCACTGTGTCTGCTGCAAATAAAGGTCATCTGCACACAGGTATCTTTGTGCTACACCGTCCAGAATCCGTTCCCAGAGGCTGTGAGGGCTAGTCTCCCTCATCATGCCCTGATCAATAACAGGGTCTAGCGACAGAGATCCCAAATGCCTCGCTTCAGTGCCATCCAGAACTGTAGCCTCCCCTGCAGCATCCCAAAGGCGGACTAACCAACTTATTATAGATTCATCAGGTTGTCGTCTGTAATCTTTCCTCAGGCCTCGAAGGTCCTTTAGGGAAAATGAATCAATATTGGCTCCAGAATCTACACCCCTCGATGTAGTTTCTGATTTTTGTGAAGGTCCTTCTCCTGGATTATCATCATCATCCTCCACCTTGCGATCGGTCTTAGTTGTACACTTTCCGCCTCTTCTATTAGCAGCAACAGCCCTCGGTTGAGCCCTGCTGTCTGATTCGACTACTGGCCTGGAGCCTGGGATACTAGCTGCAGCCTGAGTAATTGGGATAGTAACTAGCTTATCTCCCTGTTCCCTGTTTTCTGTCTGCTGCCCTTCAGTATCTAAGAGAGTGCGATAAACATATGCCAGGGCCCAGCTCACTGTAATAATCCTTTTCTCCTTGGTATTACCCTGGCACCTCTCTTTCAAATACTTAGCCACCTCGGCTGGGTTCTGAATTTGTTCAGATGGAAAGTCCCAGGCTATAGGGTCGGAAAATTCCTTTAAAATTTGGCCCATATCTTCCCATTTCCCACTCCACTCAAGATTTCTCCTACTTGGGTTTGCTGGTAACTCAGAAGTCTCATTAGCCCCTTTGGAAATCTCAGCTTTCAATTTATATAAACTGCAGACAATATAGAGAATGCTTATTAAATTAAATGTCAGAAAGATGGTCTCTTTGACACTCAGGGGAAACTGAACATTTCCTAATAAAGATATAAACAATTCAAAGGAGAAGAGGGAAAACAGAGGCTGAAAAACCTCTTCCCCTGCTTCTCCCCTAACAAACTGAGTGCCCAACCATAACAACGAATCATCAAACATATTTACAACCTTCTTGTAAACAATCACAAACAATCCGAGCCCGGTCAATATTCTGGTTAGTGCCCCACGGCAACATAAGTTACGTATAAGAAGAAATGCTAAAGCTATCTCCGGGTAAGGAAATAACCCTAGACACCACAGAGGTAATAAAACCTCAAAAAACCCTAGAGACCAGAAATATTGACAGGCTTTCACCCCGACTGCCATTACGAGTCCAGAAAAAAGCATCCTGATACACCCACCAAACAATTAGAATCACCAGTATTATTATTAAGGTTTTTTCCACTTTCTTTGACTCGGGTTTCCCGGGCCAACGCACCAAAATATGTTCTGGTTTAGGTTGAATTAGGGGAAAACCCTCCAAGGAATCCCCTAATAACAAAACCTCTACCACCCCTCCCCCCAACCCTGGGTTTGGGAAGGAATCTCTTGAACACAAAGTGGAAAAAACCGGTTTATTAACAAATGAATAAACACCCCCCGACACAAGGGAAAAAAAAAAGAACAGAAAAAGCTCAGGTTACTGTGAGGGGGAGGGCGCGCCG
This sequence comes from Zosterops lateralis, assembly GCF_965231275.1. NCBI lineage: Eukaryota > Metazoa > Chordata > Aves > Passeriformes > Zosteropidae > Zosterops > Zosterops lateralis. The sequence continues at coordinate 131,307,652 of NC_139762.1, forward strand.
CTTCTTTTACAAGCCCCGGCGATCTTCCTTGGACTCCTCCAGCCAGATCAGCTCCGGGTGCCGGTCCTAAATCTTAAAAGGGGGGGGGGGGGGGGGGGGGGGAAGGAGAAGAGGAAAAGGGAAAAAAAAAAAAAAAAAAAAAAAAACAACAAAAAAAAAACAAACAGAGCACAGAGGCGGCAGAAGGAAAGGAAGAAAAAACAAAAGAACGAAAAGGGCAAGAAACTAGCAGAAAAATTTGCGATACAGCGAGCGACTAGAAGCGACTAGAAGCAGGGAAGCCAAAAGCCAAAGTGGAGCCAGCCCAGCAGGCCAGTGCCCGCCCCCCCTAAAGGGGACGGATCACCTTCTTAGACATAACAAGGGTGTCCACGATATGGGATTATGGGATAGAGAGCACTGTCAACCCAGGACACTGATGCTGTGGTTGAATGGTTGAATACAAATAGAAGAATTTTTTTCAGTAGAATAATTTTCCATATTTGATTTCATAGAAATTTCTATCGATCTAACAGTCTTCAAAAAAATCACATTTATATAGAGCATAATTCTACCTGACAGTGTGACTTTAAAGCAAATCCTTCTTCCCTTGCTCCATGTTCCTCTGATTCCCAAACAGTTTTAAATAAGTAACATTTTTAAATAAGGAAAAGGTTAACCCAGCCATTGGGGAATTATGAAGCCTGCTACCATTTTCCTTTGAAACCTCAAGCAAGTCTCTATTCCTACAACAATGTGGGCTCCCCCCTCCTTCCCCATAAGTGTCATTGCACTCCCACTGTACGAGCAGTATTTCCCTCTCTGGGTCAAATTCTGCTTATAGGTCAAAGAGGAGGCAAAAATTATTCTTAACTTTCCTGAAAGTTATGAACCTTCACTAATTCATAGACTGGTTTCAAGATGTTTGGATTGAACATGTAACAAACTATGCTGGTAGTTTTTAATTCTCAGCTGGGTTATCTTTCCTTTATTTAGTGCAAGATAACTGATCAGCACCAAACACAGCTGCAAGCCGTGTCATTGGTAATGAATGAGGACTTTTTTGTTGCTGTTATGAACTTGCAGATAGCTTTAAACTGTGACCTTTAAATCACACTAGTCCAAAACTGCCATTTTTTATTTTTACACTCCATATGTTCCTTTCCTTGACACTCTATCTCCTGAAAAAATTATAATTAAAGATTATAACTAGTAGAAATTAAAAGTTCCTTTATGGAAGGACCAGTCTCTCATAGGCAGAAGATACAAGTAGAAGAAAGATTCATTTATTACTTTGATACATTGACAAAGAATTTATGACACAGTAATCTGTCTCTGAGTGTGAGACTATAATTTCCTCCTCTAAAAAATTCACTATGATTGGTATACAACCTGCATGAAGTTTCTGAAGGTTTCATCATACATACTTCTACAAACAGACAAGAAAAAATTGCACTTGTTGCAAGTTTGATTTGGATGTTGCTAAAGCATTGCAGAAAACAGTTAATGGCCCAAACCCACTGCTTGCACTGTTAAGCAGCATTTTTGTTTTAACAAGGAAAGATTACTTGCAAATACTCCCTCTTGTGATCAAAGCTAGAAAACCAATGAAATCATTTCCCACTGGTTCAAATCTTTCTGATTGACATTGTTCAGATGTCACAAATAGCCTGCATGCAGGATTTTTAAGCCCTTCCATTATTTGATCTTGTAAAAGTGATGGTTGCCTTTCAGAGACATTTTAAAAAGGCTCATTCATATCCTGATGAGACATTGCATATGCTGAGCTTCTTATTTTGTTTCATTACCCATGTGAGGAGGCCATATTTGAAAGGACATATTTGTCTCTCCTTTTCCAGTCGATAAAAAAATATTTAAAAATTGAATTGGTTGTTGAGTCTTCAATGAAATAAAGGAGTGTTTAAAACAAAACATCAAATATCATTCTTTTCATCTTAGTGTCTTCATTGAGTTAGAAAAATACACTTTATTCTGACGTAAATGCCTTCCCCCTTGAATTTTGCCCTTTGACCTAGAGAAGCCACTGGACATTATGAGGTTCAAAATACCTGCCTTAGACTTTCCAGAAGGGTGATTAAAATGCATACAAAGATCTAAAAAACAAAACCAAAATACATTACCCATGTTTTAAAGAGCTCTTAAGCTTCCTTTTCCTGCTTAGTCCAAAGGAAATGCTAGTCTTAGAAAATTCATTTTTATCTCACTCATTAAGTTCAAGTTCGCAAAAATGCAGTTGTATTAACAAATTTTTATTTTTCACAAAAAAATAGTAATTAGGCCCCTAATTGTGCCTTGTGCAGATTAAAGTCTTAATTTTAATGTCCTAACATCTCATTGAGAGTTTGCCATTAGTGCATGCTCTTTGTTTACCTCACTGCTCAATAGAGGAGTGCCACCATTGGTTTTGTTCCATCAGTCACCATGGAAAAGGAACAGCACTTCACAAATGAAGTCTTAGGAACGGTTTGATGAAGACAATTTTGTCCTGTTTTGTTTTGATGGTAAGAAAATGTTAGTTAAAGACAAAAATTTGCTAGGGAAATTAGAAATTAAATACCGAGACTTTGATCCATTTATGCAATCCCACCAAGCTCTAGTTGCCCTTTCCAGCTACCCATGGTAAATTAAAAGGGACCATGATCACTCATGCTTTTCTATGTGGAGACCAAAACTGTGAATGCATCTGATTTTCTTGTCTTTCTAAAAATTGCAACATGAGATGCGCATGCACTATTGCAGAGTCAGTGGAGAGCCTCTACCCCGAGCTACAGCCAACCACGTCTCTGGAGGATCCCAGCTCTACGTCACTCTCTGGTCCTTGCATTCCAGTGCAGAGGTTTACAATCTGGGTTTGCTCCTGAATGTTTTTTCTGGATGACCTTAAAAATACCATCAAAGTGCCTGAATCAATGAAAACCTTCTGCACATTATATTACTGCTACATATTCTATGTCGTCTACATTCTATATCTAAACCTATAAAATAACACTCATGCCTTGGCCAGTTTTCTTCCAGGGTCCTCAAGGCTCAGCAACAGAGTGCAACATGCTCCAGAGTAAGAAATTATCAATAGCATGTGCCCTCAGTACTTTTGTTCATCTCACTTTTTTTGTCAAAAACACTCATTTCAAATTATTTCCTTTCTGTAAGCAAGGAAATAAGCAAGCAAACTTAACCTTGGTTTGTCTTAGCTTCTAAATGAGAAATCCACAAATAAACCAAGTAGAATAGAGCAGACAAGGCACAGCCCCTCAGCCCAAATTTTGCTAGAGCACCAGACTTGCACTTCACAGGAAACAATGGTCAGGGTAAAACTCTTTAGTGCTTTTCACACTCCATTGAATACTGTTCTAGTGCATTTTCTTCAGGGGTGTTAAAAAGCACATGCAAGAACAGTCTCTGGGTTTTCGAAGTTCAGAGGACAGCAAGGCTGGCTCCCTGCAAGCAGGGCTGACCTTTCTAAAGCATTTATTCTGCCATTCCAGGGGCTGAATAATCTGAGACAGACATAGAGCACATATAAATAAATGAATCACACAGAGGAATATGAAAACTCCCATGCAATATATGCCTTTTGCAGAATGTTAACCCTTTCTGCAGAGAATTTATGGACAAAGATGTTGTGTTGATAGCTCCAGTCATCTGTGCTAACTCTGCCATAACTTCATCCATGTGGAGTGAACTATGTCTTCAGCAATGTCTGGAATGTTCCCACATCTGCTTAATTTGTTTCAGAATTGCCAGCAGTGTCACAAAAATGTTCATCTACATAGGCTTGTACAGGGTCTCAAGCTCTAATAAATACTACTACTTATTAATCAGTGACATTATTTTTGTATATTTAAATTGATTAAACACAATGAGCAACAACAGAGACAAGAAAAGTACAATCCCCACTGCCATTACATTCCCATTTAAACAGATGTTTCCTTTCCTTGTTTTATAGACTGGAAAAAGTAAATTAATTGCAGAGTTTGACAACACATTTTTTACAGCAGCTTACAAACTGTTTAAAATCACTAAGCAGGAGTTTTAGCACTGCATTTGCTCCAAGGCTACCATGGTGGTGAAATAGGTTTAAAGGCACTTCATAAAGCCTATGAATGATTCAAACCCACTTAATATGTAAAATCATATATACATGCCCTCTCTCAGATATTACATGCTATGCCTATCTACAAAGGGATACCCACCAGCATCTAAAGTATAGTCTTTATTTCTATTGAGGAGAATTCCAATTCTGAATGGGATCACTTGCCAACCACTGTAGAAACATATAATCTCTGTTCACAAAGAATTTAAACTAGGATTGTAAATCAAATGGCAAAAGGAAGATTGAATCAAGGAACAAGAGTGTCAGAAAACAATGAAAAGCTGTAGTATCCTAGAACACAGAGATGCTTAACCACTCTCAAGGTTCAGACAGCCAGGTATATATTGATCTTGTCAGAATGTGTGATTATCCTGTTATGTCATCCCTGATTGGCAAAACCAATCCCTGCTTGTTCAGTTGATAATTATCCTCCATCCTGACATGCTTTCTGTCCCCACCCAAAAAAGAATAATGGTTATCAAACCACTCTGGGAACAAAATATTAATTTTCTTTTGCTGTAAGGAATGTCTGTTACATTAAAAAAAAAAAAAAAAAAAAAAAAAAAAAAAAAAAAAAAAAAAAAAAAGGAATTTTTGAGGTGGAGTTGCACTACCAAACTGTTATAGACAAACATTGAAAAGCATAGGCTGAATATATTTTTATAGAAGGTTGTCCTGGTTCTCTCTAGGACAGGGTTAATTTTTGCAGAGGGGCATAGCTAGGACCTGGAGGTTATTCTATACCATCTAACATTCTGGGAGTGGGGAAGGGATCTCTTCTGTGTAGGGTGGTGATGGTTGCCTGTGGGCTAGGGGTGAGCATTTGCATGTGAATCCTTCACATCTCTCAAACACCTTTGTTATTAAATATCATTGCCGTTACTGTTAGTTTTCTTATCTAATGGCTGGGTCTAGCAAATTGTTCTTATATTAACATGATTTTTACCTTTTGTGCCTCCAATTCTCCTCTCCAGCCTGATGTGGAGGAAGAGGAGGAGTGAGGAAGGGAGGAGTGAAAAACTGGTGAGTGGTTTAGAGCAGCTTCGGTGGGAACACTAAACTGAAAAGCATCATTCCTAAAGCAAAATAAGATAGATTCCCATGTTGCCAAATGCACGTGCTTCAAAGAAGAATACACAAAACCTTGCATTTAATTCTTGGCCTCACATGCAGCACATTTTGGGTTAGGTCATGCAGGAAACATTAAAGGTGGAGGCACATAGGTAAATATCCAAAGGTTAGGTCTATCAGCAGAAGTTTGCACAGAGGCAAGCTACCAGTTTCAGGTATGCATGAACAGGGAAAGATTTGGACTGAGAAAACACTGAAATATAGTTCTTTTGGAGATGACTGAAGTGTTGTGCCAAATTAACACTTTCTTTTCCTGAAAGCTGTCTCATGACCTTTGGTGAAGGAAGTGAAAGAAAACTATCATCCTACAAATTCAAACCTCTGCTGTGTGGCAGTAGCACTTGCATGGTGTCAAGGACTACCTGGTCTAACAGTCTCCATACCCCTAAGATGCCAATATGCTCCTAGTTCAAAAGATGGAATCAAAGATTAATAACATTTGGTCTGCACCCATCCTGAAGCATAACCCATGGTGAGATAACCTGTGGTGGTGAGATGGAGCAGACCAGAGAGCTCCACATGATGGAAGTGGAATCAATAATTCTTTGTTTTCTTAAATCAGAAGTTTGCTACAATGAACAAGCAATGTTTCTCCTAATGGCTTCTCTCTTTCCCAACTTTGCATCTTCAGCATAGTCTCAAAGAAAACATAGACAAGAAAAAAAGATCTCTGTAGTGCATGTAACAGTTTGTTCACTCCAAGGGGGAGAGACACTGTGGAATCAAAAGGGGACAACTCTCAGAGAAGTCTCCAGATGAAGAGAAAATTCAAGTAGCTTAAACCTGTTGGCAAACACACTCTCTTTTATCCACTTCTGCAACTGAACTGCTTGACCCATTAGAGGAATGACATTAAAATACAACCTTCTGGCCTAGCTATCTACCTGGAGGTTGGCATTAACCCTCTGACAATATGATTATGAGGAAGATTCAGGAGACAAAATATCTGTTCTTCACAACAGAAGTTTCATATCAGAGACAGTGCAACCATATGACTGAGCAGACAGAAAGTTTGGGACACCAGACACATGAGCAAAACTTCAAAACCATTTAAGAAACTGAAGTCTGTGGAGCAGAAATTCAGGAGAGACATGTAGGAGAAGAATACCCTCTTAAGAGGGGGAATTGAATTGAAGAAAAGCGTATTTGAATTTACAGCAAGAATACAAGGATGGGAAAGTACTGGCACAGCTAATGAAAACTGTTATATTGATATACATGTCTTGATCTATAACAACTCAGGATTTGAACTTTTTATACATTTGAAAGAAAGGCAAAGAATAAATAGCATTTAATTGGGTTGAATGAAAATATAATACTTAGGAAATGAGAATTGAAATCTGACTAAGAAAACCAACTATCTCACAAAAGAATAAATATAGATCACATACCTGCAATTTACATTGCAATGCCCAAAGTGGCTCTAGCAGTGCTGCCATGGGGTCTAAGAAACCTAAATGCAAATAGGTGCTCTATGTGTACCTCTCCCACAACTCTGCAGATCTCTATGCTAAGAGAAGCAGCAGTGAGAGTAAGAAAAAGTCGAAGTATGCTGGGGGTTTAGTTCCAAGAAAGGAACAATCACCTGTAAATGATTTGGAAAACAAACAAAAACCAAAATTTAAAAAAAAGAAAACCAAATCAAATCCCCACAACAATGATAGTGACAAAACAGGAAAAGAAATTGAAAAGCAGTTAAGTGGTGCACTCTGAAATGTCTCCGCTGAATTATGATAAGTATGTATTAGCTGCAGTATGTTTATCTATGTCCACAAGAGAGGATTAGCTGCAAACATTCTTCTGAGATAAACCAGAACTATTTGGTGCTGGCACTGTTAAATTTTTGTGATATGCAGGTGTTTGAAGTGTGTGTGCAGCTTCCTCATTGGTTTTGATCCAGGTATTTCCACTGAGAGGTTTTTTACACACTAGATGTGACAAGGTGCATAGAACAATGGCAAACACTCTGTGAATGTAGCAAAAATAGCTTTACTCACATTGAAGCTTAAAATAGTTTTCTGTTTTAAAGGCAATGAATGTAAATACTCCCTTTGTCAGAAAAAAAATTGGGGTCAATGCATTTCACCCACTTCCAGCTGGTAGGCATCCCCACAGGCTGCACAGTGCATGGCTCCTTACAAATGGACGACAGCACAGCTGCCCCATTCCAGATAGGAGAAAGGGAATGGTGTGAATGGGGATTTAGGGGCCCTGGGAGATGCAGCATTGGGTAGAAGGGTGGGTGAAAACAGTCCTCCACAGTGCCTGGTATCTTTACAATGTACCTGTGCTGCACCAGAGCTCTTCACCCTGCCCACTGCAATTTCTGTCCTGCTCTAAATGGCTTCACACACAGTCAAGATCTGCAGTTTGTCACCTCCCACCTCCTCCTGTTCCCAAAGCCTTTCAGCTCAGATATGTTCCAAGGGTCCAATTTTCCCAACCCTCTTGAGGTGACAGGCCTGGAAGATTTCTCCAACGACTTTGAAAGTCACCTGCCTTCTCTCTGTTTGGAGTCTTTTCTGATGTCCTGTGCATCCTTATTTCTCTAAATGTAGTAGCTGCCATTTAGCAGTAGTTTAGGTATTTATTTCAGAAGTGGTGCTCTATGTGACATACAAAATCTAGGCATAATTTTGGTGACTCACTCCTATAGTCTTGATATCAATCTAGACACCTAAAGAGGAGGTCAGTTAGACAAACCCCCTGAAATTTTACAACTGCACATTTTTAACTTCTCTAGTTTTTCACTGAAAAGCGATGTGTTCCAGTTAGAGGATTTTTCCAAATAAATAATTTCCTACATCAGCAAACCTCATCCCTACTATGACTTACAAGTATTGCATTCTGCCAAAGGATTACTTGTAAATTGGTCTTCTCCTGCCATTCCTGCTGTTCCACAACCTCTTGGTCTATACTACAGGTACCTAAGATATTGAGGCAGCTCTCCACCTTCAGACTGATTCAATGTGTAAGGCCACTATAGACTTTTGCACTGCATGTCCTAATCTTTTTTCTTCTGCCTGCTGAAAGCCACATTCTTAACCCCTGTGCAATGTGATCTTTTGTTTACATGTGGTTTCCAATATGTCAGATGGTTTATTTTTTTTAAATCTTCACTTGTCAGTGTTCCAGTTTCTAAAATATATTATTTTGTTCTATGGTGCAATGAGACCTTGAAGTCTCCAACTATTTATCTACATGCACCCTTCTCCACTGCACCTGTCTTTCATCACGGGTGATTCTCACTGAAATTTTGAATTATATATGAGATCACATTGGAATTTCATGACTAGTAACCATAAAACCTGTTTCGTTCTTTTTTCTTAAAATCTCACATTTAAATTCTCATTGAGTTGTGCAGCTTTCAGATGAAGCCATCAAGGATTTTTTGGCACTAACCCTGAGATGAAAGAAGTGTATTTCCAAACATTAAAGATTACAAGTTACTGACGGGTTTCAATGGACTGTGGATCCATTCCTGTGTCTCTTGATCTACTCCTCTGTCTCTTGAGTTAATGGGGTTTTTACTTCTGGTCACGGCTGGGACTCCATCTGGCTTTCATTAACTGTAATCCTAGAAGCATTAAAAATTCAGAACAATAATTTCCATTAAGTAATACACCCAAAGTGGACAAAGGTTTACCTACACTAATTACAGGGCAAGAATATATATATATGTATATAATGACTTGAAGATAAAATTTTGACACACTTAATCTGTTTATAATTAAAGGAACAGATTTATTAGTGCTGCTAGAAGTTGAAAATAACTGTTTTAATGGAACTTACGGACTTATATCTTCCTAACTTTTATTCTGAGTCCTGTAAACAACAACAAAAATAATTTCAAATGCCTCACATAACAATACAGCATTAAAATATTCTGCTTTGCAGCTTAAAATGACAGAACAGAACAAAATTGCCACAAAAATTAGTTAAACAAAACTAAAATATAAGCCCAGAAATATGTGGTCTTAATTCTGCAAACTATTTCAGCATGTCCTTTAGCCCTTCCACACTAAGCACAGCACTGCAGCACACAACTAACTATTGCCAAGAATGTCAGGAATAGAACCAGATATTGGGGTTGAGATCCAACATACCAGAACATCAAAAAAAGACCAGCAGATATCACTCCGCTCAAGACTTTGGAATTACCAGCCTGAACCATTCTCTCATCTTTTCCTCTGTAAATCCATAGGGCATTTTACCCACTTGTCAGGTCTTACCAACAGCTGAGACTGAGAGCCACTGAGGTATGAAGTGATTTTTAGATCTCTAAACAATTAAAAAACCTACAAATTTTAAAAATAAATCTTTTCACTTTTTAAAATTTAATTATTATTCCTGTATTTTACATGAGGATTCAAATTCCATGAAATTTCAAGACTTTATTCTGAAATAATCTGACAACTTTTCATTCCCAGTTCTACCTTCTTGTATGGCCTGGTCTGCTTATAAGTATTGCCTTTAATCAGTTTTGTCATATTTTCAAATATATCTTCCACTTCTTGTTTTTTTATTCCCCTGCTGGACAATAACGTGTTCCTGCCCAGTTCTTTCTCCCATGAGGCAAACACACCAAAACTTCTAATCTCTTCTCATAAAAGCAATCCATCTTTCCTCCCAACAACCATTATTTCAGTTAGAATTTAGCTGTCTTGATATGGGTGACCAGAAACTGCAAAAACTTCTCTGTATGCTCATAATAGGTCTTCAGGGTGAGACATGAGGCTCAGCTGATTTATGTAAGGGCAGAGCCTGCCACCTTCTCGGAAGCGTCTCTTGGATTTCTCAGACATATCCTGAAACCAGTGAGGGTATCTTGCTCCCTCTCCTCTGCCATTTCCTGCCATTGAGCTCATCAGAGATTTCCTCCTAGTTGCCTCTCTAAGTGACTGCCCTTGCACATTTTGCTGTTGAATTACAGCTCTTTTCTGCTATTCCAGTCCTCTAGGTAACACAGATCTTCCTGCATTATGCTTCGATCTTCTCCATATTGACAAAACCTCCAATTTTGTCTCATTACCACACTGCCACTTTTTATGCCTTTGTCATTACTAAAGCTATTAAGGAAAGGTATGAGGAGACAAAATAGTTACCAGAGGGAAAACCTGAACACATAATTTACTGTACAGCAACTGCCCACATGCATCCAACTACCTGTAGTGAAACAGAGTAGCTGTCTCCTGTTTATCACAGTGTACTGAGGGACAAGTGTCTTGAGAGAAATAGGTAGTGTACTTAAGCTGCAAACTCACACTCTTGCCCATGATGGCCATCACAATTGATTAGGTATCCTTAATCAATCCTTAATGATCACTCAAGAATCCACAATACCTCTTTGAAGCCTGATGATCCCCTTCAAGCAAGAGCCGTTGCATGATTATGTTGTTTTCATTCAGCTCTTTGCCTTCTTTTCTAAATTCCCTGATAATCCCATTCTCCCTATTGCAATTAGTAAATTCCAGTGGAGTACTATGTGAGATGCCCTACTGAAGTCTAAACAGATTTGACCCACCCTACTTCCTAGACAAGTCAGTCAGGGAAAACTGATGAACTTGTAATTGCCTAGATCACAATTTTTCCTTTCTTAATATGGGTTTATGCTTCCTACACTCCATTCATGCTCTCCACCTTTTAATTTAAAAAAATAACAGCTATCAAACTCTTATTGTTTCATGTGTCGTTGAAAATTAGGTTCATGTTTACTCCTGATGCATGATGAAACTAAACATTCCAGATTCTGATTTTATCTCAGCTGTAGAGATTTCAGATTCTCTTCTTTTTCCTCTGAGTACCATGATTATTGAATCTTGAATCTTGAAATATTGTTATTACTTAACAATGATTCAATAATTAGTTGCTATTGAATAATTATTCGTCCTGTCCTGCTGAATATCAAAATTGTCCAATGTTGGGGAACCTACCATTTCCTTAGGGAGATTATTCCAGTGGCTGATTGTTCTCATAGTGAAATATTTTCCCTTTTGTGTCCATGTAGAATCTCTGCACAATTAGAATCACAGAATCATAGAATAGTTTGAGTTGGAAGGGACCAGATGAAAGATGCCCCCTATGGGGAGGAACACTTACCACTAGACCTGATTGCTCAGAGCCCCATCCATCTTGGCCTTGAACACTTCCAGAGATGAGGCATCCACAGCTTCTCTTGGCAATCTCTTCTAGTGTCTCACCACCCTCACAGTAAATAATTTCTTCCTAATATCTAAGTTAAACCCTCTTTCATTTGCCCTTGTCCTCTCATGACATACCCTTGAAAAAAAGTCTTTTAAAGGTTTCTTATAGACCCCTTCAGGTACTGGAAGGTTGCAATAAGGTCTTTCCAAGAGCCTTCTCTTCTCCAGGTTGAACAGACCCAGCTCTCTCAGCCTGTCTTGTTTTAAGCCTTTTTAGCTTTCAATGTATTTGTACCTGATATATTTTTTACATTTTCTCCTTAAAATTTTTAGACAGATTTTTTACCAGTTTTGACTTTAACATATCCCAGGGCTCATCCATATTCAAGACACTGAATTTTTAAACCCAGCACACTCTGCTAATTCGGTTCTTAATGTCTTAAACAGCAAATAAACCTTACTTAAGCACCTATTTTTATTTAGACTTCATTCAATTCAAAAAGAAATCACTGCTGATCAGAATAGATTATTGTCTGAGACCATAATTTTTGTAATGTTCTCACTGCTTACACCAACTCATAAATTCTTGTTGGTCCAGTGATTTTGTGGCAATAGGGCAGTGACCACATCCAGAAAGAACTGCACCAGGCAAACCTCTCATGTTAGGCTGACTCCTTCAGCTGTGTCTGAAGTCTCCTTTAATGGCACAGCCCTACAGTTCCTGGCAACACTCTCTCTATTCTATAAGCTGTTTGTCCATTCTGAATCTAAGTGTGCTGATTACCACTATTACTGCCATGTGGAAAATAAGATGTTCATTAACCTTCTTTGGAATAAACCAAGTTTATTCCAAATCTGTTACTTTGTGTGCTGTATTCTTTTTGAACAGTTTATTACACTGTTAGCATTTAAAGTCTTGCACTAACAATTTTTTTTTTCGATTTTCTTTGAGCAATTTTCCATCCACTCCTATGAATTGCCACATTCCAAGCTCAGATTCTCTTTGACCAGGGTTCACATAAATATTTCAGGTTTTCAGGTGAGTAAGAAGTGTGCCCTGGCAGTCAGGAGTGCCAACCTGGGGTGCATCAGGCACAGCATTGCCAGCAGGGCAAGGGAGGGGGGTTGTCCTGCTCTGCTCTGAGCTATGGGAAGCCTCACCTCGAGTGTGGGGGGCAGTTTTGGTGACCACAACATTAAAATATTAAAGAGTGTCCAAAGGAAATCAGTGAAGATGATGAAGGGCCTTGAGGGGAAGCCATATGAGGAGTGGCTGAGGTCACTTGGCTTGTTCAGGTTGATGAAGAGAGGGAGAGGAGACCTCATTGCAATCCCCAACATCCTCACATGGGGAAGGGTAGGAACAGGCATTGATCCCTTCACTCTTGTGAGCAATGACAGGACCTGAGGGAATGGCCTGAATTTGTGCCAGGGGAGGTTTAGGTTGAATATCAGGAGAAAAGTTCTTCACTCAGAGTGTGATTGGGCACTGGAACAGCTCCCCAGGGAAGTGGTCACAGCACCAAGCCTGACAGAGTTCAAGAATTGTTTGCACACCTTCAGGCACTTGGTGTGATTCCTGGGGTGCCCTGCACAGAGCCAATAAGTTGTACTCGATAATCCTTGTGGGTACCTTTCAATTCAGGATACTCTGTGATTCTAGGTTTCTTTTATCTCTGGATTGTCTGCTTTCATAACCTGTATCAGAAAAATATATTTCTCCATTTATGGTCAAATACTTTCTTCTTATAAAAGGCACACATTTTCTTAGTCAAACACACAATACACTGTATCACTCCAGCTACTTAATCAGCTTAAATGCTCCTTTTCTTCTTAGTGTCCATTCTTTTACAACCTGCTATTTCTTTATCTATGAGTTCAAGAGACCTATATGCACATAAGAAGAGCTTTTATTTTTGGATTGTAAAAATGGAAGGAAGCTGCTGGGATTTTTTTTTTTTTTTTCTAGCTGGGGAAATGGTTTCAGTAAAATGGTTTTCTCATGTAACCATTCATCAAAGTATTTGATGACTGACTTTTGGTTTTGAATAAATAACTGCAACCCAATTTATTGTAAAACATTTTCACTTTTGATACGCAGTTCCATAGTCTGAAAAATAAATTCCTGTGATCAGAAGCTCTTTCTCCAAAGCCAGAATTTGTTTTCACCAGATGAATTAGTTGTCATTAGCATTGCCAGCAAATGAAATACATTAAAACAGCAGCTGAACATAAACAAGAAACAAAGTTTTAGTTAAAAAATTAAAAATACTGAAAAGATTTACAAAAGCATTTTCCCAGATCTGATTTTTTGTATTTATCTCTTTTTGATCCAGCCAATGTCCAGAACACACTGACACTCAGAAAGAGTAATAAGGAAAAAAAAAATCAGTAGCTAAAAATCTCAAGGATCTAGTCACTTCAGAAGGAATGGTATTTTGAAGAAAAAGGCTGGAGTTAGAGACTATATTTTGCTTATTTTCTCTAAATGAATTGGACACATTTATAATAAAATAATACAGTTTTTTATCTGTTAAATTAATTTAGGTAAATTAATTATAAAACAATTATCTGAGGTTTTTATGTCATGCAGGAAGTGTCATTTATATGCCAGTTGTATGCAAAGAGAGAAAAGGTTGCCCTCTTAATTTATTTTAATGCATGCAACAATGAAACACGATTTAATTGAAACAAAAGACAAGAGGATGAAAAGAAATTTTTTTCTTTTTTTTTTTTTCCCAGAAAAATCCAAAGCATTTGCATTCAAGGCCTTGAAGCATTTCCACATTATAAATTATATATTTATATGTAAATGGACTTCTGGCTTCTGTTCAGAATATTTGGCAAATTGAATGCTAGATTCTGCTGTCTTTATCTCCATTGAGTTGTGAACTATTCCCTGAATATTCCTATAGATTTCTAAAGCTTTGCATAACTTAAGCTACCATATGTAAGCTACATGTGAAGGAAGGGTTTTATGACAAAATGTGTGCATTTGTGAGTTTTCTAGTCCCCATTTGAAAAATAGTGTCTCATACCTGCAAAGCTGAAGCAACTGAACCTTGGGATCAAAAAAAAAAAAAAAGGTTTGGACTCCTCTTTTAATCTGAGAAAAATTTCCCCCATTTGCATCTCCTCCCTTCCATGTTGGCGTGATTTCATGATAGCTTAAAATCAGTGTTTTTGAGGAAGAAATGGTAAAGGAGAAAAAAAAAAAAATTGTGATGTATGATGTACTTAAAATAGTCCAGGGATTCAGAAGGAACACCCTAACCACTGAGCAAAATTGTGATCCCTCTTACAAAGGGGACACAAATGCAGGAGGGAAGGAAACTAATTCAGAGGATCCCACAAGGTCTTTGTTTTGCTCCGAAATCCCAGACTAAAACCAAAAAATCTTTTCTGAAGAAAACACTTCATATCTTCACAACTTGAAGGTAAATTCATTGTTTCCTGGAAAAATTATTTTGTCAGAGCAGTTCCTGAGTAGTTCCTAATTATGAGCTTTATTTCACAACCTCCTGTAATGATCGTACCACTGGAAGGACAACAGGTTTAAATTACTCAATTCTGACTCCACAAATTGACTTACCAAGTTAAAGGTGACTCGCTAATAAGAGCTATAACTTCAATGTCAAGGAAATGTAGGAAGACATATAGCAGAATACATTCTACCATACTTCTTAAAAAAAGGAAAGTAATATATTACTGAATCTTTTATTGTTAGTGGAAAATAAGTCTGAGAAAATGACAATAATGTGGCAATATGAACAATAATGGATCTGATTGCCATTTTGAAGAATTTACCTTTCCTAACTATTTCTTACCACTAATTCTTACCACAAATAAATAGTAAAATATTTATTTTGTTGATAATTGATGCACATTTTTGTTATACTATTTCTCATGAAATTTTGTGGTTTTTTGGAAAAAAAAAAAAAAAAAAAAAAAAAAAAAGAAGGATTTTCCTTTGTTTAGAGAACTGCAGACCTCCCCCTAGAGTTTCAAAGGAAAGGCATTCCAGGTGAATGTTTGAACACAAACCTTCTACCCCAAGGCCTTTTTCAAGAAAACATTTCAGTGGTTTTCTCTTTGGAAAACATTTTAAGTACTGCAGTCAGAGACCTCATGCTGCCATTTATTTGTCTGGGCTCAATTCTCTGTGACTACATTTGTCTCCACCACACTACTGATAAAAAAGCAAGAATTATTGTAGGATAGCAGAGAAATAGCCAAGTATGTTTAACACTGGAGTTAATTAAGCTTCCTTGCATACTATAATGTACAGGATAGAGTCCCACAGTCTTTCTGGAGCCTGGGCCACCTCAGTTTCTGCTGCCTCTACAGAGTGTTGTGAGAGTCCACCTGAGCACCAAGTCCATAAGAGCAAGAAGAGAGATGGAGGTACCAAGACATCATCTCCACCTAACAAGTTCTGATGTATGCCAAAAGTTGAAATTTTCCACTCCAAAGAAAAGAGATCTCCAGCAAAATTGTTATTTCACAATTTGTTGATACAGATACAAAAATCTGACACTAAATGAGAGAGCTGATACTGCAACAATGACACAAGAAACAGGAAAAATGTTAGTTTGCTGTCACATAAAACTATTAAAAACAATATTTCACAAATATAAATCTGATAGAAAGTCTGTTGGTTTCCATATGTAGATTTCAAAACACTACTTTATAAAGAGCTTTGTTACAAAAAGCTACAAAATAAGCATCCTTGGTTGGGGTCCCATAACATAATTTTAGAGCAGAATTTAAGACAGTAGCTCTGCTTGTCAAAAGTTGCAAGGGAAAGGTGGAAGCTCCTTAAGATGACTTAAGATGAAAAACAAATTCCAATTTTAAACTAACACTTTCTATTTTAGAACATGTATTTTCATACAAAATGGGATTTGTCTCATCTGAACAAAAAGCCTTTGCCTTGCAATAGAGAACAGGGGGTGGGCTGTGTCATGAAGCTCAGACACAGTAAATCTGGAGCCATATTTTAGTACTGGGCTACCCACGAGCTCAGAGACACAGCTGATCTCCTTCAATCTGGAGTCCCTCCTGGAGTGTTAGTAAATAACTAACTGTTCCACTCAGGCAGGTGCTGTTACAAGGCAGATTATAATTACATCTACGCTGTGGTTGAGAAAAGAAAAACACAGTGCCTTGAAACCTTAAAATTAGAATGACTTTGGGTTCAACCAACTCTCTTTAAAATGTGGACTACAGCAAAACTAGAAAGCCCAATAAAAAGAAAGTATCACAGCCACCTAGTATAAATAAAGCAAGTCATCCAAAAGGTTTACTGGTTAACTGGTATAATTCTCCCTTGATGGAAATACATCAGATCTGTAGCCAGCACTGCTACAAACACTGTTCCTCTCTCTGGAGTCCAAAATAAATATCTATATCTAAGTTGCATTTTGGGGGGTTACAATCTCCTGCAGGTCAGTGCCCTCTTCAATGTGACACTAAACAGAAAAGGTGAAATACTGTCAATGAGAGCTGTGCTATTGACTTCATTCCAAGTGTTTCACCCACTCTTAAATTTTAATAACACTTATCTTATCTATCCTAAGAAATTTAAATGGCAAAACAACATCTGACATGCATGTAAATCAAGAAGCTTGGAGCCTGGGGTGAAGGAAGACAAGTTCTCAAAAATAGGTTCCATTCACTGGGATATGCTAAGCCTGCTGTGGGTATCTCCAACATATTAGTGCTTGATCCGACCTTTTCCCAACGTCAAGGGCAACATCTCTTCAAATTTCTGCAGGAAAATGTGGTAAGAGGCATGCAAAAATGAGTGAACTCTGCCTTTTTGTACTATCCCTCATAAATCACCTTTGTTTGCATAAGGCCCAAGGCAAAGTCTATTGAAATCAGTATAAGCCTTTTTCTTTTGGATCAAGTCCATTATCTGTGTTTCTCCCGCTTCTTTTTCTTTTGGCTGAAATGTCACTTCTCACTTTAAGCATAGAAGGGTGGCCAACAGAAGAGATGGAGCCAGCTACAGGAGTGTCATGAGAATACATGAATGAGATATGTATATTCATAGATTCATTTTAAAACAGAGTAGCAGAGCGAAGACACATCAGTTGCTCTTGCACACTGATAATTTACACATTTTACACATTATTACTTTGCTGTTCTACAGCAAAAAATGTAGTTACTATAGCAACTGGTTTGTCATATGACCTGGATTCTATTTTTATTATCACTCAAAGGTACATATTAACATGCATAAAGTACAGACTACTTACGGGGGCTGAAAACATATATATTAACATTTTAAACATTAAAAGAGACAATCCTTGCTAATTTCTTTTACTATCTGCATTTTTAAAAATCAGGTTACCTATCTAAAAATCCACAAAGAGTGATGGAATAAAACTGTCATTACAGCTCTTAGTGAACTCATGCAGTTTTCTCCTTTGTGGTACAGGAGACCAGAGGTATCAATGAGGTTCAGAGCTCCTGAGAGTTCCCGGGCACTGTCAAGGTCCAGATGGCTGTTTCCAAGAGTTTTGCCTCCTGTGTATCTTTATCACCAGCTATCACCCTTTTTTTCTCCCTTTTTGCGCCATGATCCTGAGCATGCTTATTTTTTTGGATGACTTATGTTGAACAAATCAAGAAGCCATCTTAAAACATCAGTTTCTTTTCTCAGTCTAACATACAAATTGTTTCTGTAAAGATGTTGTCCATCTGCAACAGACATAAATAAACCATTTCCCGGTATCAGAGAGCTCCTGGAGTCTCTTGCACAAGACAGCTGATATGACACCTTTCTCATAACTGTTAAACAGAATTTATCAAACAGAGGATTTTTCAGTCCAGTGGTCAAAATAAGTGTAGAAGGGGATGTTTAGGAACAAAATAATTTTAGAAAAGGGGTGGGAGTGGGTTGTACCGCTTTTCTTCTTGTCTCATTTGACTTTAACACTGACAAATTTTTGGTGATGTGGGTGTGGGGAGCACTCACTGAATTTGAAACTCTCATTCTGGGACCAGAATACCCATACAATCATTTACTGCAGCAGCCAGGGAATATACTCACAGCAGAGCTTCTCAGGTTGCACCACTTTATAGTTTCTTTTGGAGGCCAATGCAAAGCACTCCTATTGCTCTATTGAGCCTTAAACTACTTAAAATTGTAACTGGTAAGGGAGGGGGAGAGCTCCCAATTCAAATTGTTTCAACCTTTTTACTTCCTGTGGAGACTTAACATGCTGTCAAGCCTCCTCTGACTTCAGCTGACGGCAAACTTAGATGGTTTCTACTCCAATATATGGTTTTAAACTTACAGATCCCTTAACACAGAACTCCATCTATACCATGCCCTATAGCCTTCAGCAAAGTTGTCCACATTGCAGTTCTGAACTCTCAAAGGTAACCTTGAAGTATGGCTCAAGTTCTCTCATGCTATGGGAGGCTTATAGGAATCAGTCAGCATGTCACTGAGTTATGGGTAGCAGAGAGAGGCGACAGATGCAGAGCTGCCAGAAGTCAGGAAGGAGGACTTGTAGTATTGCTCCTGAATGTCTGAGCCCAGAGAATCGGGTCAGTTCTCAACATCCTGCAGGAAAAAAGTGCATCTGTCTCTCAGCATGTTCATGTCATCCATGGAGCCTTCAGTTTGTGGTTGATGCTGCAACTGACGTTCACTGGCTGTGTGGCTGTGTTGCTGGTTGTCTGGTGTGGCTAAAATTATTCTCACATTGACCCAAGCTTGAGTACCAAAGGAAAGTGTCTCTCTCCTGGTGTCATGCTGCTGCAGCAAGTGGCTTCTAGGGTGCCTACCAATATATTTCGCACTAAAAGACATGCAAACAGCCTGTGCAAAGAGCCCAAATGAAATTATCTCCTTACCTGACTAAAAAAAATGGTCCAAAAGCCAGCATCCCAAAAGGTTTGGGATCATAAGCAGTGTCGCAGTTAAAGAAGGTTTGTCCTATTCAGTGGATAAATGGTTTCGACAAGTGAAAAAGACGTTGCATTACATGGCAGCTCTGATATCTTGGCATGAGGAATTTGTATGCAATTATTTGTGCAGGAGGAGAGAATCATGAAGAATGTCTTATATAAATCCCAGTAAATAAATCAAAACTGCTATCACATGAAGCTTTATTTCCATTACTTTGCTATTATCGTGGTATACAACAGAAAGCTTCATTATCTATTTACATCAACACTCTCACAGGCCAGAATGCTTTTTCGCTTTCTGTTGCCATTATGTTGTATAATGTGTGGCAATGCCATAGCAACCCGAGATAACACAAGTAGTGTAGGGCAACAGTGTAATATTTTCTGGCTTTTGTTTTGAATGAGACAGAACATAGCTACCCACTCTGTGCAAGTGATACACAAATACCAAAGATTTAGCACAATAAGTAGCAATTAGCAAGCCAACAGTATTTATTGCAAGCTAGCATTTGTCTCCCTTCCATTCTAAAGGTTTTGAATCACTGAAGGGTACCCCTACAGCATCTCAAAGGACTGAGCAACACACATAGCAGCGTAGTTCATAGGTTTGGGGAATGTCACCATCTATTGATACACGTTTGATCTAATTGAACTTATATATGAGATGTATGGGCATCCATGTTGTATCTATCCCATCTGAACTGGGTCAGGTCATGAATTAATGGGCTAAAGGCTGAGGATACCTTACGATATGTTTATTCGACAACCACCACAGCAGTGTTATTTGTAAAAGAATTTGTTGAGAATAACTAGTCAATATGTGCAGGCAGAGTGAAATGACATTTTTAGTCACCTGAGACAATGAGTTCAGAGTGCCTTCTCTGAAACATGCAGTGATTACCATGCCATGACCTTGTGTGAATAATGTATTTGGTCAACCAGGCAAAGGAAAGTATAGAGAGTATGATCAGCCAAAGTAACACACTTTCCTCCTGCTTCTTTAGCTCATGCCCTGAAATCTCTCTGATACCCTGGGGATGACGTGATCTGCCAGAGCTCAGCTTTTCAATATATTGGCACATTCCCCATAGATAGTCCATTGCTAGTGGTTTGGTTTTGTGTCTTCTATCTAAAAATTACACACAAGCCAGTTCACACAAGCAATATACACTCCTGTAGCAGGTCACTTTGCATTAATTTGACTGCTTTTTTTTTCCCTTCATCATTAGAGGTTTTTTTTCCCATGCTGAACTAACTTAGTTACATTGGACAGGGATCAGATGACAACCATTTTGCAAACTCTGACCTATAGATGCTATGCACAGAAACTAGACATCTAAAAAGATTTAAATATGCTTTTATAAGCACCAATAACATAGCCTTTCCTGCCAATGAACAGAGTTAAAACTAATATACCATTAGAGTTAGTATTAAGCATTGTTAAAGTTGACTTAGATAACTACTGAGACAATGTTCAGATGTTTGGGTGGAAGCAACAAGCATATTTGGGCAAACAGGTAAGGACTGAAACAGCTTCTTAACCCAAAATACAGAAGTATGCAAATGCCCTCAGGAACCTAACTTACATAGATGCCAAAGCTTTACTGATCTCTGTGTGTAGGAATGGATGAGGTTGAAAGAGAAAGAAATGTTCTTGGAGGCAGACAAGGCAGATTTGCTTAGTGCCAGAATTAGGATTGCAGTGAGCCTCAGCAGAAAAGCCCATCTGGAACAAAGGGTGCTGTCTTGGATAGGCTTAAAGATACAGATAAGAGAAGACAAAGCAAAGCCCCTAAACAATCTGGAGTAGTTTGATCTTCCTGTGTCCATGGAACAGGATACTGATATTTTCTTGAAAGCAGAAGTAAATGTACACATGTGAGTAATACAATTTTTTTCCTTAACTAGCATGATCTGTAAAATATTTAAATTACTGGATAGTTTCTTGAGTTAAGAATGGAAATACACTTTATAAATATAGTTGAGTCACAAGATTATTTCACAACCATTTAAAAGGAGCTCATTTTCATAATGCAGATGAAGGCAGAGTTAATTAGCACTAGTCACTGGAGAGAGCAGTAACTCACCTAATTTTTTTTATTTTTTTGCTGTTGCTAAATGGATTGCAATTACTCCCGCAGTAATACTGTGATAACAAAGTTTAATACATAGAAAAAGTATTAACAGCATCAACAATGCATCATGGGAGAGTAGTAACTAAAGGACAAATTAAGTCTTTTTGTTCAAATATGGAAAAAAATATTTATCCTAATAAAGACAGGTACTTTCAACATGGTTTTCATGGTTTTCTTTCAACTCTGAAAGACTGAAAAGATTAAAAACAAGAAATCTTAAATAAGCATTAAATACTTTTAGAATTACATACATCTGCATTATTTTATACAGATGTTTACAATTGGGAAGGCAACATTAGAACAACCAAAGGTCTTTTCTATGTATAAGCAAGAAGGACCACATGTTCAGGAAACTGAATAAAACCTATTTATTGTCCCTGCAGGCTTGAGGTTTGGGGGGTTTTCCTGTTGTTTTGCTTTTTAATTCTGGTATTTGATCTTGATACAGCTTGTTAGCAGAGGTTAAAAATATCCTAGTTCCATCCCACTGAGTCTTAATAATACTGTTAAAGGATCAGATATCAAACATTGCTGATGAGATCCCAACAGTCAAGGGAATGGCTAAATCATTCCATAGTCCACAGCATGGACACTGCAAGCATAAGGCTGTACAAAATCCAGACTTTTCATTATTGTCCCTAGAAAACAGTGAGTAATGCCACCACTGTCCTCCAGATCAAGCTGGAAAATGAAAATAGTCTTGCAGTTCACTCATTAAATTTTAATATTGCTCTATTTAGCTCAACGTGAAGAACGAGTCTCTCAAAAACCCTGCTGTAGGTAAAAGCTGAAGTCTACTAGACACAAAAGGCTTTAGATTTGCAACTACTTTGCAATATATAGTGTTTTGTTTTCCAGAGGACTATGTTAGAGAGACAAAAAATCCTGAGATGCTGCCAGCAATCAGGCAGTTGGGTGACCTAGAAATCTTCTCCGTTACACTTGTATTTGCTTGCCAGTTCTCCATGTTCTGTCCTGAAAGTCTGTTTTGTTTTTGTTTACACAGCTCTTGTAGGCAGAATATGAGTAAACCTTTTTTCCCTGCATTTGCCAGGTTTAACTGATACAGTATTGGCTTCTCCATTTAGAGGCTTTGGATGGGCATTTCAGAATATTTGGTTTGAGCAGAAATCAATTTTCATGTCACCTAAAAGAAAATATCTTTTTAGAGCTCAAAGTATTTGGAACTATCAGTCAGGTTAAATTGATGATGAAGTTTACATGTGGTTTAGAAAAAGAGCTCTAGATGTAAACCTTAGTTAATCTGAGTCAGGATCAGTAGGGCACTTGCTAAAACGAATTTCCTTGTGGAAAAAAGAACACCTTCCCCAAAAATATCCCAAATTTCCCATCTCCCTCCTTTCTTCTACCACTACCTTTTCACTGTAGGTGTTACGTCTGTTCTACTGAGATATTTATAATCTCCTCATTCAAAGCCCTCCTTTGGGGACTTCTGGCTGAGCAAGGAAACAAGGCAATGGGAGATCTCAAAGGAGAAACAATTTTATTTGCTGCCTGAAATATTTTGGCAGAGACTCATTAAGCATACATGGGAAGAGCTTAGGCAACTGCCTGAGATATTTGTGATAGCTTCTGCTCAAACTGTCCAAGTATGTGGTCCTCACTGAAGACAACAGTTCAAAATTCAATAATTTATCTTGCTTCTTGGAATAGCAAAGATTAAAAGTGTACATTTTTTATATATGGAGCACTTTTTCACTTGCCATTGCCTGAAATGAAAAGAAAACAAAAAGGAAATGATTACAGGGTTTATTTCTCATTTTCAGAATAACTATTTTCCTTTGGGTGGGATCTAATCACAGTGTGTTTAGAGTAAGGGAAGAAATTTTCAGAAACTTATAAATTCCAAACAAATATTTTAAAAATACATTTATTTGTCTCCCAATCAACAAATATTAAAGCAAACTGTAAAAAGAAACTGTTACTAAAAGTAGAGATGTAAATAAAGCAGAGGAAATATAAATTTAAACAATTATAAAAAGCAGAACTTATATACAAATTTCACTTCAAGATCCTCAAAATATATTAAAGATCAAAAAGCTTAGGACTTCAGCTGCAATATGTTCTCACACTGAATATTCAGAAACTTAAAAATAAAGGTTCTGCTATTTAGAATAATATACACAATAAAAAGTAAAGCAATGCTGCTACAGAATTGTTAACACTTCCATTACCAGACCTTGTAATTTAACATATTCTGCTAAAGAGTAAGTTTTTATAGCTGCCTGGAGAAATTATCAGAATTACCAGAAGAATCAGAACAGGTTTAGAACAGGTTTTTTGATATTAGATTTCACATTTCATATTACTTCTCATAGATACTGTCCACCATTGAACAGTTTTAGACATTTTCAGCTCCTGTTCCAAAATGCTCTGAACTTCATTCTCTGCTCTGAAAATTCCTGCAAGTTTGAGAACAAATGAAAATAAGCTATTTCACACTTTTGAAATGGAATCAATTTTATTTTGCAGCAGGTTAAAATTAAATACTCCAAAGTTAGTTCTTAGTTCGCCACAAACAACCTACATGACTATATTCAAGCCACTGAGTCTAATTTTCTGTGTTCCTATAGATAGCAACAGATACTTCTTACTTGCCAACTGCAGTGCTTTGTGCATATACTTAGCTATCATCTCACAGTTCTTCCGAAATCTATGAAAACCTGGAAAGACACTGAATGCATAAGTGCTAGCTATCCATCTCTTTTTTACATCCATTTTCAAAATGCACTCAATCCATATCCAAAAAACTTTAGGCTGGAAACAGGATATGCTCTAGGCACTATCTTAAGAGGAATTTAGTGGACCATAGATTTTACAGCATATATGAAGCAGATGCCTGCAAATATCAGGCAGACACTTGCTCACTATAAGACTAAAACAAATTTTAAATTTCTAAATGTAATCTTTCACACTACTGTGTGTACCTTCAAGAGTCATGAGTGCAACCCCTGCACGCAGCGCAACTGAAGGTTACCTCACACTGGACTCATCCATCTATCATCCATCCATCCATCCATCCATCCATCCATCCATCCATCCATCCCTCCCTCCCTACCAGCAGGGCCCAACCTGTGCAAGATGACTTCTTCCACACAAGGGATGTGCTCTGCTTTGAAGCAGTTCATCACCTGGATAAATAATACTGCTGTTTGTTTTGACAGCTAAAAAAACTGTCAGAGTATCACTGACATGCCACCGAAGATGTCAGAAGCCAGGCCATTTCACTGTGCTGAAGTGCTTTTCCTTTTATTGCCAGGCCTATAACCAGATTATTGAAATGATTCAACAATAGTCAAGCTGCAGCTATAGATACTTGTTGAAAGTAAATAATAAAAGCATTTTATCAGAATTGCTGTCATTTTCCTGTTGAGGGATACATCTGTTTCATAAGTACATTTTTATGTGTGCCTGCCTTATGTGAACCTGCTCTAATTTAGTTACACTGATAGGTACAGTTGTAGCTTTCTGTCTAACAATATTAACTGATGAATAGGGCAGTCATTTTCAGACAGCAATTTGCCACGGCTACAGTCAAAGTGGATTGGATTGAGATTGCAACCTAGCAAGAACCAGGATTTTATTATTATTGTTTTATTGTTGCAGTTACTTTGCTGTTAGGTTGACTTTTTTTTTTTTTTTTTTTTTTTTTTTTTTCTTTTTAAGCAGGCTACTTGTTTGGCATGCATTAATTTTAGACAAGAATCCATTGCAAGGAAAAGTAAATGGGGGTCAAAATTCTGAGAAAACCAGTGGTAAAGTGCAGGTAGGAAAAGGTACAGAAAACATCACCTTTCTTAGTCCCAAATAATGTCCACAAATGCAAATCCTGATCGTCCCAACACAGCTGTCTGACAGATGTGCAAACAGTCAGGGACATCCTTGGCAGATGACAGATAAGGAGAACTGCAAAGAAAGTGGACGCAACATTGCATTTCTGAGGAGAGGAATCTGTACCTGTACTTGTGATGCAGGAAAAACACCTGAGGTTTTGAAAAGCAAGTGTTTTCGTACTCAGATCAAACCTCTAAGCTATCCACTTGGTAAGTCTAGATGCTGTTGTTCAAAATAGCTATCCCACAAACCCTGCCCAAACACCTAAAGGCAGCTAACCTTCTACCCAGAAGCACTTGTCCACCTTTGCTGCCAAGAATCAACTTGACCATTTTCAACCAGTTGTAACTGACAGTAGTCTGAAACATACAAAGTATCACCCAGAGGTCAGTGACTTTACAGAGGAAAGACACCTGAACCAACATCCCCTACCTAAAGAAGATCAAGGCTCAAGATCATAGGTTCCCCTTTCTGCTTGACTTCCTGGCTAACTAGACACAACACTGCCAAGTGCCCTGGGGCCACCGGGATCTCTTACCTTCACTTTACAGATCCTTTAAGCACCAAACCTGTGGTCCTCCAAACATAAAGATAATTCTATCTAATTTCATGTTTATGTACTATAGGCTTTCAGCCTTCTCCGTTCCAGGGGTGTAAGTAAGGAAATGCCTTGTTCTTTGAACACTCACAAGGAAAGCCCTGTCGAGCATTTCTCCCAGTGCTTTCCTCATAGTAAGCTTGTCAGGGAAGAAAATATTTCACCCAAGTTTTTGCCAATACACATTATTCCATTATGCAAAGTTGCATCAGACAGCAACATCCACCTTGCATCCGTTTCCAATGGTTAACAGGTCAAGGCAGTGAGTGATAATGAACAGCTCCAGGACATCCTCTGCATCTCCTCTTCAGTGCAGGAGTGGTTACAGTGACATGACACCCCCACCCCACCACCCCACCCCTCCTGGCTGATGAGGCACAAGGAGAAAGGCAGGCATAAAGAAAACTATTTTATTGTTGAACGAATAATTACTTCTTCCTGGGTTCAGAGGCTCTAAAGGCTAAATTTATTGGAAATTAAAATGAGCCAATAAAGAGTAAGATAAAACAAACACTGAATTAACAGCTTTTCAGCATGCAAATTTTGACTGGTATCAGTTTACAGACATCAGTGTTTAACTTACATTACTTCTCTCTAATTTTCTAGATGCCTATTCTTAGCTAGCAAAATCTGTGTAGTGGAGAATTCTGTTGAAGCCCTCTGCTTTAATTTGCAAGGAAAGAAGAACAAGAGCCCAGTCACCCTCCAGAGACAGTGGATTCTGAACAATATTGCAACCTGGCAATAATGAAATCCTTTCATCCTCTGTAATGTTTGCACCTGACAGTTAAATTCAGAAACTCTCAATTACTGGAACCTAGAAATATCAAAGTGTGCTTCAATATTGATTTCCACCACCGCTCCAAGAATACCTCTTGGAAGAAACATGGGCAAAGGCTGCCCATCTCCTCCTCTGCTCCCAAGAGATATGGGGCAGTAAAACCTTATAGGGTGAAGGAAATTGCATCATTGCAAAGCCGGTTTAGACTGTGCCAGAAATGGTTTTTTTATCAACTTTTATTTTTCAAAACCCTTCATTTTCCTTAGAAAAATACTGCTTTCCCTCACATTTACCTCCATACTCTTCTCCTTTTAAATAATTTCAGAAGGAGAAGGTTAAGCAGTAAACCCTGAGGGAACACCTAAGTCAAAGGTCACCTTCAGGGGTATTTTCCTTAACTTTATTTCTATAAAAATATGCAATTGAAACAAGTTTTCTATTCCACAACAGAGAGGAAGGGAGAGCTGCAGCTGCATGAGCTCAGAGACCTGGCATGACACAGGCTCTAGAGGAACCCCCCCCACAAACCACACTCCAGAGTACCGAGGAAGAAATGAGCTCCTCCCTGCTCCAGGGAGTCCTGCCTCTGCCTGACTTCACAGGAGCTGGCAGGAGCACTGATGGGAGCTTCCATAGAGCCAGAACTTCTCTCCAGGATATGAGATTCAGCACGGCGCTGTTAAACACATCCTGAAAATCTGCCACGTCTCATGAAAAAAAGAATTGGAGGTGGTTTCCCCATCTCCTCTGCAGAGAGGGAAGCTCCTCACACTGTTTGTATTACATCCAAATATCTTCTTCAAACAAAATATTTCCCTTGTGAAGCAGTGCAGCCAAAAACCTGGAGGAAACCTTGGTACAACTTTTCCTCTGAGATGACAGTCCTTACTGGGAAAAATAAGAGCATAATTCTGTGACTGGGGAAGACATTGACATCAGCAGTGTGGGGTGTTAGATTAAGAAAGGGAAAATACAGTTAAAATACCACCGTTTCTAAAATAAAATCTGATCTCTTTGCTTGTTGGCCTTTTTAAAAGGACTGAATGCACACTCAAATGTTTTATGTATACACATGTATAGATAAATAGTTGATTTATACAAATATATTGTATGCAAATATATGTATGTTAGGCATTAAAACCTAACTAATTGTGGAAGTTTGTTTATTTTACCCAGAAAAAAGATCCTCCAGGGTAGGGTATTTTTCTTCTCAGTCAAAAATCAGCACAAGGAATCCTGGATAATACCAGAAGTTCCTGGACAGCACAGTTACGTAAGAGGTAGGTTACCTTTCTTGTCCCTTGCACTGTTTGCTATCACTTGTGTTGATAAAGATATGACCATCTTTTTCTTCCTAGTTACTTCTCAAAGCTTTGCTGCGCTTGCATTTAAAAAGAAAATTTCAATAAATCAATAAAGATAATTTGCTGTGCTTTAGAAACTCAGCTTAATTGGGCCCTCTGTTTACAGTTGTACAGACAGCTGTGCGTTGTCCTTTTCTAACCAAAGTGGTCACACTGAAAAGACACATTTTGAAGCTATCTATCCCTCTCCTAAGTTATCTGGCCTGTGAGCTGCAGAACCAGCAAAGTCTTTTGTCCTATACTTACTTCCACCAACCCACACTTGTATTCACACCCACCACAGATCTTCCCAAAAAGCTTTTAGTTCCTCCTTCCAGTCCTCCCACTTGCTGGGTCTCATCCCCATCAGAGGGACAAACCAGTAGTAGCTTGTGTGGTTGCTTTTTGTGGAACAGGCATCCAGCAGTGTGCTGAGGAAAACACATCTGTTCCTCCACTGGTGCAGTTACACAGCACACAGCTGCTGGGCTCGTGCTGCAGACGCACTCTCAGTTGAGGGATTAATTTTGGCTATCCTCTTCTATCCACTTAGTAAATTTTCCTTGATTTGGTACACTCGTATCTTTGAAGTCAGTTTTGGTAGAAAGTGGTAAATGGGATCAAAAAAGACAGGGGAGATGAGAGGACTAAGATTTTGTGATTGCTTAAATCTTTTCACATAAAGCTAAAAATGCCTACTCTCAGAAAAGTCTTTTAAAATATATTTTTTCACCAAACATTCTTTGCAAGTGGTTAATGTGCCACAAGGAACAGAAAATCTGGAAAAAAATGTTTTCAGACTACTTTTCTTGGGCCCAGCATCTATTTTTTCATTTCCACATTAAACAAAAAAGCCAGTCATATGTAGGTTAATAAAGTGAACACAAGGGAGATGTACCTCTAAATTGGAGCCAGACGGTGAATAACAGAGCAGGAATGTACTTAAACCTCGGTACCAGCTTGTGACAAGGTCTGCTCTCTGTCTTAGCCCATGGATTTTGGAAAAAAGCTTCAGGAGCGAAGAGAAAAACTTTCAAGCTGACAAATACTCCTTGGCTGGAAAAGGCTCCTGTTTTAATTCAGCACAGATGTGACTTTTAATGAAAGCATTATGGCTCTGCAGCTGCATGGATGATACAAACCTTTTTAAAGGAATAAATGACTCAAAATGCTTTATTTTCATTGCACCATTATGCTTGACCTTTGCTGGGGTACAATCCTAAAACCAGTTACAGTGCTGTTTATGCTTACCTGTCTCTTATCCAGTCTAATCTTGGGAGAAATGGGGCAGCCTGACTCCTGGTACATGAGGAAAGAGAACAGCCCCTACCTCCCGGGTAGGACTTAAGACATTGCAGGATTAGCTCTTAGTGAGTATAGACACCAATGGTAAACAAAAAGGAAAAAAAAAATCTAAATGCACCAGACAGGGAACTGCAGAGAAATACTGGGTCACATTAGCACAGAGTCACTAGATGACTGAAAACTAGGTCAATGTGAGGAACACTGGGAGCTTTTGCTACAGCAGTCATTCTCCAGAAATTAAGCTGGATCTAAGGGCTGGCTATTTGGCTCTTATTCAGACACTTGTTTCACACAGGCACAGGGGTAAACTGTAAACCTAATTTCTTCCCTTTGTTTCATGTCTTAATTCTGCTAGGCAAGAGACAAGACAAACACCTGTGTAATAAACTTTTTTCTTTCATTTAGTCAGGTAGCATCTTCTTTCTCTCACCTCTCTTCTGTCTGATTAGGGTCCAGTAGTTTCCTTCCATGCAGCAGCATCTCTGGGGGTAATTAACCACACGTACCTTACAACAGGATAAATCAGCTCCTAGAGAGAGGCTGTCTCTTTCCACCTATAGAAGCTCAGACCAGACAGCTTTCAGATAGCCATTAAGGTGCAGCAAATCCCACCCTTATTATATATAACCCCAGTGAGTAATTAAAAAAATAATGCTGAAGATCAAGCATATCTTTTCCATCTCACAGAACAAGCACTGTTGCTCTGAACATACAGCCTAAAGTTAATTTTAGGTAAAACTTTTCAGTCCATCTTCTTTCTTGCTAATGTTTCTGTATATTTATTTCAGATTTATTCCCCTACAAGGAAGAAAAAATCAACCCCCTGTGGTCCACATTTTCTTTCACCCAAAATGCCCTATATTGACACTGCACTAGTCTGGCCCTGATTCAGCAGAGCACTTACCCATTTATTTAAAGACTGCTGAATCAAGGCCAGAGGTACCATCCTGTGCTCAGCAGTGAACTAATAAGCCAAATATTGTGGAGTCAAGTTCAACATGCCAACAAATTCACATTTATCAACTTGGGTTCCTGGAAGTCTCCACATTTCTGCAAAAAATTTGGACTTTCACTGATTATACTCTCTGTACTGGAAATGCAAAATGTTGCATCTTCTTACCTACTCAGTAAAGTTTTAAAAAATATTTACTGATGCTCATGTAAATCATTGGCACAACAGCCTCCAATAATTGACCCATAAAATGTGCATAATATGCAAAGCATATGGAAATAAAGAAAGCATTGTAACAGACCAGTTCATTTCCTAGGGTAGCTAGAAAAGGAAATAAGGAATCCCTGGACAGCTGATGAGAGAGCCTAAACAATTCTGTTTAAAGGGAGAAAGTTTAAAGTTATTATTCTTTAGCAAATCATCCTGAATGAATTTCATCATTCTTGATCCAAATGTGGGTTTTTGACACTTTAATTATAAAGAAACCATTCCTGAACCATACAATATGAAAAGAAATGCCATAATTTTAAGTAAAATGCTATTACCAGCTCATTTTGCAAAATTCACAGCCTCATTCAAATTAAACAGCATTTCTCTACAGCAGATGAAATGAATATTACAAAAACTAAATTGTATGCATGGGTTCAGGAATATTTTAATTATTTTATGCTTTCTATACATATGTATGCGTGTGTGTATGTGTGGTTGTCAAGAATGGCATGCTGGCAACTTGCAGTTTAATAAATATATTTTTTCCCCCCACAGAAAGATACCCTCTTCTGTTCTCGGAAATAAGAAACGTTTACTGCAGCAGTATAATGAAGCAATGTTCATTAAAACAGGATATGTAGGTAACACATTTCTATTACCACATTACAGCATCCACTTAACTAAAATACAGACAACTCTATGAATTCACCTTATTTTTTGCTTGTATTCTCCTTCTCCTCTTTTATTATTGAGCTACCACATTTATAACACATTTGGACAAGTTTACTTCAGAATAAAGCCCAACCAATCCGCAGATCCCTCGTCTTTTTTTTTCCTTCCCTTTTCTAGTCACAAATCATTTTCACAAGCTTTGACTGATTAGTTGTCAGTTTCCTCCCCATTTTAAATTTAACAAAAAACCAAACTTGAGCTCAACTTATTTTTCTTTAATAAATACATGCTTCTGAATAATGCAGGGTGAACAGTTACTTCAGGTATTACATAATACTCTAGCTCAATTGATAACATTTTCAGCCTGTAAATCAGTTTCTAAATTTGCATGACAAGCACAGTTCCAATGACATTCAAACTAGTGACTTGCTTTACAAATTTACAGACTCCTCGCTTCCTATAATGCTAGAAAAATATGAAGTTTTAGTGCTAAAGTATTTTGATTCCAAAACACTGCAAACTCTGTTTCACATTTACAGGATCTCTGTTCCTCTGCCATGCAGTAAATATTCAGGCAGCAAAAGAGCATTGCAGAGGGTACAAAACATAAAAGGAGACAGACTGTAAGAAGCCCTTTTCAACCCCAGCCAGAAGTGAACTGGAGCTCTTTGCTGTACCACATATAAAGAAAACAAAAACAAAAACATTTAAAAATCTCCTTAGGGAACAGAGCAGATATCTGTAGAACTTCTTTTCTTATAAGGTGTCCTCAACTCAATATTAGCTGAGAGAGAAAAGCAAGATGATAGCTGCAACAAACACAGATAGCACAGATGATAGCACAGCAACAAACCTAATGTCCCATATTACTCCATTTTCACACTCAGGGTAGACTAATTTAAAAAAAAAAAAAAAATTGTCTGGTTACACTGAAGGTAAATATGGCAATATTTTTATCCCACTGGCATTAAGGCAGCTTAGACTTTCCCTGAGTTACTCAGTGCCTTACTGTACCTCCTTTGTCCAGCTCTATTAAAATACAGCACATGCAGAAGCACATTAATTCAAATTGCACAGTTGTATATACACAGACTGACCTGATTTATAAGAACAGTCTTCAGTAAGTACTTAACACCTTGAATCTCCAGCTCAGCTGCACTCAAATGACTTATATTGGACTCAATTCTCACCTCAGCTTGCTCAAATACAAAATTCCCTGTGGTTTGGGGGGCTGGTGGCTAATCAAATGCCAACCAATTAATGAAAAATAAGAGGTAAGATACCAGCTACACTGAAAAACCACCAGCCAGCACAACAGGAAACAAGGCTGAGTGAAATTATAATTTCAGAATGCTATTAATTATTTGCAACTGAAGAAGGAAAACAGTCTTGTGGTTAAAAACCTGTAATAGGACTTGGGACCAGACAAGTGACCTGCTTCTTGGTTGTAATGAAGTTTCCCTGAATAAGTTTGTGCTGGCCAATTCCTCTTCCATATCATTTTCTTATATATCACATTATAATACCTGCACCTGTTTGTCTTCCTGTTTCTCTGTCCTCTTTCCTGCCTTTCACCCATAGAAACGCTGGTGTGGGAGGTTCTCTCTCCTAAATGCCTGATACATTGTTTTTTTCCCTTTTCATGAAAAAATACCCCATGGCACTCAGGTTAAAGGAATCTGAAATGCAAGATTTGACAGTAAGATTGCTTTTTTTAAAAAAAAAATCTGTTCAAAATGCTAGAGAAAAATGCTGAAGACTCAGTGAAACTATATCTATATGCTATTCATACAATACAAATTTTATGTATATTAAGATATTGCATATTTCAACACCATTCAACCTTACCATATGACAAGCCCTAAGCTTGACTTAGAAGTACTTTTTTTTCAGTAATATTGAACTGCACAAAACTTTCTGCAAAATAAATAGAATCAGCTATGAATTAAACATTATTAAACATCTTAAATAATTCTGCATATATAATTTAACTATAAAATCAATAATATTTTCCATTTTATTATTAAACAATATAGTCAGCATTTTTCTCTAAGCAGGACTGTCTTTTGGTGAGGTTCTAGGGCTTATATTATGCAAAACATCAAAGTACATGGCCCACTTCATGAATATATATACCTTTTCTTCCAGCAACCTCAGCAATTATAAAACTTGCCTAATTTTTTTTTTTACTCTGCACTGAAATACATTAATTGAATGAACGATATGCACACTTGTTAGACCACAATGGGCTGAGTGACCAGATAAAAGCCTTTTTTTACCCTTATCAGGAGGCCATACCAATTGATCTGCTGAAAGACTTAAGTTATCTTCACACAAATATAATCAACGAAGTTTAAATTTAATATTATATAAGACAAAAATGCAGAAATGCTAGAGTACATGGCAAAAATAAAAGCTTTAAAAATAGTTTCCTTCTTTTTTAGCAGTCTGTACAGCACAACATACCCCAAGACATTGACTACATTAATATATGTATGCGTTAATAGATCAATACCCAGAACACACTTGCTCATAATGCATTACAGATGGTTCTCTGCTAATTATTTACATTTTGCTATATGGAGGCTATGCTGCTTACTGCTTTGATGATACTTTGAGTTACTGTTTTGATGACTCTGAATAACTTTGAGGACTTCAAGGTGATGCTGTGTTCCACTTACAAGTCTTCTCTTGTTCTTATATATGTGCTTAGCATGCAAATTGGAAGATTTCTATTTAGAGGCCAGACACTAAGTGAAAAACAATCTGTATCAGATAATCTAAAGAATATAGTAACCTATGCTTCTTATTCATTGCTTATGTACTTGACCAGTCAACAATTCAAAATCTAATAATTATTTCTCTGCTTGCAATGTTTGTGTTGCTTTCTTAAGTCTTTGTGAATAACTATGTTCAATATCTATTCCAAGTTTTTTAGAAATAAAGCTCACACACTGACCTACCCTATTAAGTATCATCCTCTGTCTGTTTTTCATCCAAAATCTTATTTCTTGATAACAAAAGATACTTTTGAGGAAGAAAAATATATTATTTAATGTAATTGAAAAAAACAATGCTATAGTTGTCAGTAATAGTATCATTAACTGATTCATCATTCCAAGCATGTACATTTTTAATGTACATTTCCATTGTGTAGATAGAACTATGAAGTCAATTTAGATTTATGTGTTCTTTTCTGATCTTCCTGAAGGAAGAATTACATAAATCAGATGAGCAAAACACTTCAATACTGGTCTTGTAGGGGTGGAAAAGAATACTTTTTTAGTTTAAAGGTAGAAGAAGCGTTCTGCAAAAGCTTCCAAATTACTTTGTTCCTCTGAGTCGCTTTTAATCCATTGCAGAGAATATCTACTGGAGTGACCTCCTTGAACCTTGTGACCAAGGCAATAAAACACTAAAAGACCCAGAGATTAGAAAAAGGAGTCTTGAAACTAAAAAGAGTGTTCCTCAGGGCTATAAGTTACACCAACAGAGTGAGAATGAATCCCAGTGGGAAGGGAAGATCCTGTATCCCTACCACTAATTATCTGCTTAGTAATCTACTCCCATTATAATTGTAATACTTTCCAAATGCAGCTCTCCTTTCTCATGCCTGCAGCAATGCACATTGTTCCTTGTCTGACAAAACCAGTCTTTGTTTGGAAATCACAAGCTATGTAAACTGCATAGTAGTCTTTAAGAAAAGAATCAGATCTTTGTTGTGTTTACACTACACATTTCTCTTCAGTGTTGTATACAAATGATTTGCCCATAGAACCCCACGGATATTCCAATAGCATAATTTAAGAAATACTGATCTACATGTCTAAATGCTGTTTTATTCCTTGCACAGCTTTATTCACCCCATGTGTCTTCATTATTAGCTTGTTCTTCTCTATTATGCATGTTCTTTCCTGTTATTTAAAAATAAAGAAAACAAATTTTATTCAGAGGTACAACTGAGGGCACCAAGACCTTGCTCAGAACAATCCATGAGAATAATTTAGACCACAGACAAATACAGTGCATGTGACCCCCTCTGTACTGCCTGGCCACCCCATGCCACGCTCTCCCTGACACAGGCACATAGCACCAGTGCTATGCTCTTTATCTGCAGAAGACCACCCTGGTCTTGCCAGGGTTGCTCTGGCTCTGTCATTGCACATGCACTGATAACAGAGCATCTCTCCCAGATGTGGTCCTGAGCCTTGAAAAATATGGGAAAAAAGTTTTCAGAGAAGACAATAAGATATGAAATGCACACCTGCAATTTCACAGCAATGTCAAATTTAATTTTATGCCAATATCCTATATGGCCTTATATAGCGTAGACAAATTTTAGAGGTTTTCATATGTTTTTGCTCATGTTTTTTTCCTTTTCCAAAGACTGCAAAATTAATGGAACACTCACACTCCCTCAGTTGGCAATGCTATTTTTGCTAAAGCCTAACTCCTGATTATATCAAGTATAATTCAGCAATGGCTCAGCTGTTAATGAAATATAAGAAAGAACATTTTAAAAAAGAATGAGCCCTAAGGTTTATGAAAGGATTTGTGGGAATTGGGGAACAATTACTATTCACTAAGACACTTGCTTTGCCAGCTGCATACATATATTCTATCTCCATGAAGACCCCTAATCCACAAAGCTGAAACAGTCTTTCAGGAAAGGCAATTGTTTTGAGGAGGTTCATTGTTACAAAGGCAAAAAAGATAATCAAGAATTGATCATTTATAATTGTATCTTTTAGTAATAGATATGCTGGCTTGAATCTGGAATGTTTTGAAATGAATTTTTAGTTATTCAATATCCTTTTTGCTTCTTTGCGTTGAATTTTTTTTAATAGCTTGGGACATCTTTTACCTTTAAAGTTTGCTGTTTAATTTTCTAATACTTTTAAAACACAGAAGAGAGGTGGCAATAAAGTAATCATTTTACATTAAGCATCAGGAGAGGAGCAATGAAGTGGAATCAGTGTTCAAGTCCTTCATTTACAACACACTCTTTTATCCCAAACACCTGCA
The DNA here is from genome assembly GCF_965231275.1 of Zosterops lateralis. Classification (NCBI taxonomy): domain Eukaryota; kingdom Metazoa; phylum Chordata; class Aves; order Passeriformes; family Zosteropidae; genus Zosterops; species Zosterops lateralis. The sequence continues at coordinate 131,343,821 of NC_139762.1, forward strand.
TGTTTCCCCAGGCTAAGGGAGCATTTTGACTTAGAATGTTAGAGGCTCTAGTGCATTATCACTTCAGATCACCTACAGCAAATTGATTCTGGGTGCCAATTAATGTTATTACCACCTAATCAAATGCTACTTAATGCAAACTGTGGGCTATACCCTTGGCTTTGTATACAGCCTGAGATTCACAGTTGAAGAGAAGAAACCATTTGCAAAGGGCAGTTTACAACAACTGCAAATATTACTAATTTCTAAGCCAAGTCAGAGAATTAATAAGAATTATATGTATTTCAAGAGGGAGATTCTATTATAATTACTTTCAAGGTATTATATGCAAAGGTCATATTGTCAAGAGTATCACAGGTTTAGAGGTTTCAAAAGCATAAAGGTAAGTAGGACTCACTCCCTGTTCTGTAGGAATATTCCCAAAACTGGAGTGGGGGAAGAGTGGACTAGGTGATCTCCAGAGACGCCTGCCAACCTCCAGCTGTTCTATGATTCTCTAATAATCAGCCTTCAGGTGGTGGGCATGCAACTGTGATATACAACCAGCTATGGTACAGCCTTGTGCCCTGTCACAGCCACGTGAATGGCTGCTCACATACCAAATCCAAGGTATCTCCCTTTTCACCTTCATCTTCTCGAGAAAACACCTAAATCAGCATCTTGTAATCTAAGGTGGCATTTTCTGAATTTCTCCTATCTTCTCTATAGTTGTTACTGTGGTATTAATGGTAAATTAATAGGTGCAGCAAGTCTAGGCTTCCTGTGCTCAGTAGAAAGCATGAACACAAAAGGATTAGCTGCAGCTTTGCTACACTCATGTTATCATATGAAACAGCAAAATATGCACTGCAACATGTCTTGGAACTCAGGAAATTTAGTATTTCTTTCCTGGGTAATGCCAGAACCTCTGAACCTCCTTGGTTTTTTGTCCCAGGAACTGCCAACAGCTCGCCTCCAGATCCCATAAGGTCCTCAGACACTTGCAGCTGTCTCCTGAGAGTTTGCTGGTAGAGTGTCATATCCCTGCAAATGAACAAAGAGGAAGTTAACCTAAGACAATCTTCCCTTGAAGTTATTCTCCAACTTCTGTCTCTCTGAGTAAAGAAAACAGTAGCACCAACTCTCCTCACAAGCATAAACACTGATCAGCATAAGCTTTCCCACCAGACCAAAGTTCACTAAACAGAGCATACACAAACCTCCTGCTATAAATTCTGATGGGGCAAAACCTGCAGTAGTCCTATGATAAAAAGAGCTAATCAAGCTTTCACTTTCCCAGTACAAATTCATGCAAAAGTTCTAACAAAATTTTCTGACAGCCTTAATGCCTTTGTCCTATTCTCTGTCCTGACAAGGAATGACATAAAAACATGAGGTCTAAACCCTAGTGTATGGTTTGGTTAATTTATCAGAAATGTTCACACACTCGTATTTGATCCAGATCAGACGTGGATTTAACAGATCCAATACTGTCCTCTGCAGCCACCACCTTCCTGCAAAGGGGAGTAAGTGTTTCTCACATTCTCAGCAAAGACCACCCTATTAACATACTTTCAGGATTTTGTGTGTCAGAGCAAACAGTACACCTCTCCACTTCTGACTCAATTTCAGAAAATCTTGCACACAGATTGAAATTTTCCAATATCTCCCTGGAATGCCATTAAATTTGCATGGGAGCTGGGTTTCAGTAGCTTGGCCTGCATAATGTGCTGCGTTAGCTGCAATCCATTCACAGAATATGTGATCACTATCTCATACATTATTTGAAACCCTGCCAAAACATACTTGAGAAATAAGTTATCTCACAAATTATTTCTGAAGAATTTCTTTTCTATTATAATTAAAAGCCCACTTTATATACACTAGGCATCTTATTTCCTTAATTATTATCAAACAGTTCCTGAATGGTTTATGCATTCATCCTCAAACACCCCAGCCTGTTATTCCCCACCGGAATATAACATATGCTGAATAATAACTATATGAATATCTAAATGACAAATATTATTTTCCAATATCTGTTTGCTGACCAAACTTTTCATTATCAATTAGACAAGGCCAGAGAAGTTGCCCATCACAGGCAGAAAAGAGCAGTGTCATCCCAGCAGAAATGTTTTATGCTTTATGTGCGATGTGGTGCCTTGAGCATGGGCACACTTTGGACTATCCATCTGCATCTGTAGCTGACTTACACATGACATCATTGCCCAGAGTTCTCCATCTGGAAGGGCAAAGTCCACCAGTAGACCACATTGGGTCTCCAGGCCTTGCAGAATCCATTCTTCAAGTTGTGTTTGATTCAAGTTTATCATACCCAGACCTTAACTGCTGGCACCCTCTTGGTCTATGTGGAGTTCTCTGCTGGACTTTCAGACCCACTTTTAGAAATTTCTCTCAGAGTTGATGACAACTGAGCTCTGATGCCTACTGCTTTTATTCTTCTCTTTAGTACTATTTTCTAGTGAAATATAGACACAACCATATGCATTCAAACAAAACCATCATTATTCTCTTTTGACCCAGTGCCAAAAAACTTTAAAATTAATGACATTCTGTCCCTTAATAATACCTGCCTGCAAACTTGAATATGGGAAAGAAACACTCTGAGCTTTCTGTTTTTACTATTTGGATTTTATTACTGCATCACACATGACCATCCTAACAAACCAGGAAAACAATATTTAATTATATAATAACTTTGTTTATTAACAAATTAAATTATTTTTTTAAAAGCTTCATCCATCTATCAGAAATCCTAAGATAGTCTTGAAATTGCATAGAAATATGGGAATTATAGTTTTAATGAAAAAGAAAGTCAATAAAATTCTGGGGTTTCTGTGTGCTCCAAACTCATATCTAATTCTCAGTATAACTGCATGAGATCAGTGCCTTGATTCTAATTTTCAAAGAAGATAACAGCAACGTCATTGCCGTAATAATAGCTGCTTTCAACTCAGACACCACCATGGTAGCTGCAGCTCCATGTGCTAAAGTTTACTGTGAGTGGTTGCAACCATAATGAAGGCCATTGAAATTTGGAAGTAGAATATTTGAAGAAGTGGAAGCTGTGAAACTAACACCTAGAAACAGGTCAGAAAAATGCAAAGTGCAATTATTTTGTAATGTGACTCCATATTCAAGGTCCTTTTGACTTAAACCTGCTTTTGCCACAATGCTTCCCAATTATTTAAGAGGTATACCTGTAAAATATTTATAACAGAAAAACACAGACAGTCAAACTAAGAAAAATGTGAAAGAGTAAAAAGGGGGGTTTGTCTGGCCAGGTTTTGAACAAACAAAAAGTTAGTAATGCAAACTGCAAACTAAAGTTTAAAGCTCTCTGAAGTTTTGGCTTTTGGTTGTGGGGGCTTTTTTGTTTTGTTTTGTTTCTTTCTGACTGAATTTCTTTTAAGGCTCTTGTTCTAGCCTGTTAAGGAAGTGTGGTCTTGCTGTAATTACAAATGAAATTTTAACTCTCACTTCGAAGAAAGAGCACAGCCAGTTCTTTTTGAAGTGATATGAAAGACAAGTCCATGTAAAAGAAAGGAGTAAAAGGAGAGTTTTGATGTAAGAAAAATGTTGGCTACAGAGTTTCTTTAGAGAATGCTGAAAAGCAAACAAAAGCTGCTTGGGAGTTAGATTAATTTTAATGACCTTCCAGGAACATTTATGATATATCTACCCCAGTGACCACAGGTGGATATCCCTGCTGGGTAACACTTGGCTGCTCCTGAATAAAACAGCAGAGAGCAAATAAACAGAAGAGACAAAAGGAAAAAAGGAAGATAGTTATGTCAGGGTACACTTAATGAACACCTGCACTTCACAGGCATGAGTAACTATTTACCACCTCTTCCCTCCAGATAAATATCTACTAAGAAATTAGTCCTCTTTTCTGTATCATTGACAAATTAAATGAAACCCTTGAAAAGTGCTTGGAGGCAAACTATGCATAGGTTAATTTTCCTTTTTTGTATGTCAGGAAAATAATCATCATGGAAGCACCTAATTAAAAAGGACTCAACCCTTTGTGCATAGTCATGCTTGTTGCTTCATAACAGAATGACTATTGATCTGGACATGGGGAATGCAGTTAAACAGAGCTTCCAACTTTAGTGGTTCAGCTGCTTGGCACTAGAGCACCCTAACATGTATCCATCAGAAAATCACCTTTGTAAACTTCAAACTAGCCACAGTAAGAGAAACCTCAAGGTATTATTACATATGGGAGAAAGCATCCTTTGCATCACTGCTAGTTAAGGAGCTTCATCCCTTTGTCCAGGTTCTGCCTCCCTTCCTCTCATTTGCAATGGTGATTTATGCATGAGGGGACTGGGCTCATGCAAGATATTTATGAGCCCCAGACAAGTTACCCAAACAGGGTAATTTGTCTGAATGCAAGCTATATATGTAGTCCATGTGCCACAGCTAACAGGGGAAAACAGAAAAAACGCCAAGAGTGCCCAAAAGCTAATTTCATAGATAGTATAGAAGGGTAGCAAAATAAGCAGTACATTCTAGGTACTGCTAAATAAAAGTCCTGATCAGAGCATGGGAAAAAATAACTCCACTGCACACTGCAAGCAAACTAGTGGCAATTCCACTAGGGGAGGCCATAAGTTTCTTCAGAGCTGCCCAGAGCAGAGGCTGAAATTCTGGCATGTCCAGCACACTATTGTTCACAGGCTGACATCTGTCCCCAGGAACATGTGCCATCCTGCCCATCAGAAGTGTCTGCAAAACACCAGTAGTGTTTTTCAAAGATGCTCAAAGACTGACAGGACTCTGGAATAGCTGAAAAGTTAATTTCAAAGGCTAAATGTAGAAGTCATCTTAATGAAATCTGATTAGGTATCCAGTACAAATTAGCCATCTGAACATATCCAGGAATTTTGTTCCCACTTAGTTTGAAATCCTGATCACTGGTTGGATGTCAGTTCCTCTGGAGAGGACTGTTCATGTTCAATGAGCTTAAATGGAAATTAAACTTTAGTCCAGAATAGCCATGGAAGGTGAGATGATTTAAACTTGTTTTAGATTAAGACACTTGCATTTACTCAACTATGCATGTCTTAATATCAGACTGAACACTTCCCTGAACTTCTAGCCTGGCCTAGGGAAATATTGTCTTCATGGGCTGAGGAAAAGGTACACCCGCAATAATCTTCCCCAAGATCTACAATCAAGAAGTCTGTGCAGGAATTTATTAGCTCCCAACTAACCCAAATGGGTCATTTTCAGACTTTCAACCTTATGAGAAAAGAGCAACTCACAGCAAAATCATAGAGCAGCTCTTCCTCAGGTATTAATCCCTTATTACTTTTTGTTTTGCCTTTAAAATAATCCAGAGGAAATAATTTCGTTCAAGCAATATTAGTGCTTCTTTCCTTCTAGTCATCTTGGTCCCCTCTTTACTTTCTGCTACACCATAAATTATAGCATTTTTGCTTCTCTCTCTTTCTATTTCATGGCCTCAATTGATTCTTTTTATAAGTAGTTACACAGTCTTTTGCTGCACTGACCTGGATCTGAAGAAAACAGACCTTGTATTCTATATTTTAAATTCTAAACAAGGAGAAAAAGGATGAAAGTTCCATTGGCAAAAGATTTTTCATTCAGTTTCTATATTTATCTACTGAATATGAGGATTTTGAATTCAAAAATTGTAGATACACAGTAAGAGAAAGATACTTAGAGAAAGCAGCCGTACTGGTATTATTGTATTAATGTCAAAACGAATGTTCCATACTCTGGTGGCAAGCAAGTCAATCCATCACCAAGGGTCAATTGGTTTTGCTAAAGGTGGCTTAGTTGTCATTAAAACAAATACACTGTTGTGACAAAGGCATCATAGGAATTATGCTCCGTGTCCCTTACAAAAGGAGCCTTGACATGCTACAACAAAACTGGACCTTTGGTACAAAAGGCCAAAAGCTTCAAATACTCTGTGTATGACAGAAGAGAACAGGAGAGGTCAAAGTACACCTCCTGCTGCTAGTGAAAAAATAATAATAGCTGCTAGTGAAAAAATGGATTATCTTAGGAAATTGGCCATATACTACAAAGGCAGAGAAAGGACTCACAATGTTCTTTGCCAGCCTGAAGGGAAATCCTGACCTCAAGTCCTCAGTGATTGAACAGCCAGGTATCCAAACTGCTTCACAATCAACTTGGGACACTCTCTGTGCCTTGCCCAATATCCCATTTCTGACCGTGGCCAAACTCCAGTGCTACTGGGAAGTACATTACAGAATTTGAGATTCTGCCTCATTTGGGAAGCATGGATTTGCAGATGCATTCAAAAATATTGCAAGATGTTTATCTCACAGTGTGTTGATACTAAAAAGATCCCTGCTACACTGTAGTCTTCATAAACAAAACAACATATTGCCTCAAACTAAAATAAGATAGTAATTCAATACAGAAATTTATAGATAACATGCGACACTTGAATTAATTTTAAAGACTGCACTTACAGTCCCCCTTGGGTTAAAGCTTTTCTAACACATCAGGAGAATCAAGCAAACAAAGTCTATGTCTCTGCATAGAGTATTTTATGTTCAATACTTCAATATTTATGTATGGCATTATTCACCCTACACAAAAATATAGGCTTTGTGCTTTTCATTTATTTAACACTTTAGAATTGCTAATACCCATGGGTATATTACACCCACAGGTTTATTCCTCTGACAATGCTTACCTCAGGAAAATGAAATTTTACATTTTAAATTAAAGGTAGCTCTAATTTGCAATCGTAATGCACTGTAAGAGATTATTATACAGTATGTGTGCCAAAGGAGCTACCTTATGCTGGTAAGGTACACCATGGTAAGGACTGCTGTGAATGAATGTGACACATGAGAATGAGGGAAAAGATACATCGAGTACCTCCAGCTTCTGACTATAACAACTCCAGACTGCGAAAGTAATTTTATATGTGGCTGATAATCCGCCAGAACCCACCAATCTCTCCAGCCTGACAAAGAAACATCACTCAAACACTACTCACCTGCAAAAACAAAACATGTCTTTATAACTATGCAGAAAAAGTGATGCCTCCAGGGTATCTCCTTTTTTGAATGGCCTTGGCATTAACTCTTCTGTCGTTGAACATTTTATCAAGACATCTTTCTGATTATATTGCATAAACAAAAAATTTTCCACGCACCAGTTACAAACATTTATATTCCTACTGAGCCTAGATCTATGCTAGGCGTCCATGTCAATGATCCTTATTCAAAGAAGCCATTCTTTGAATAAGGATCAAGAAACAAGTTGCTAATCATCTTCCATGACCATTAACAACTGAAATGCCAGCCTGCTAAACTTACCATTGTTTAATTCTACTCCCACACCAGGGAAGCTCCTGGTTCATCACTATCCTCCTCTTTCTTCAGAGCTAGGAGCAAGATACCACATAAAGAAAGCTTGGCTGTACCACATCCTGTACACACCTCCTGTACACACTCATATACTGCAAGAGGTGTAAAAAGGCAAGGTTCACTCAGGATGATGTTGTACCATCTCTATGTAGAGTTGCCTAATATATATCAAGCCTAACTGCTCCCTGAATCCCAAAGATCACTCCCACAACTCTGCTACAGCACACAGTAGTTAATAAATCTTCAGAGTGCTACCATTTCTCAAGGTGTAGTTTGTTGTCATTAATGCAGCAGGAATAACAGAGTTCATGTTCCTTGACAGCCTTAAGTGTCCTGCAGAAAAGAGACTGCCCATCCCTCATAAACAAACACAAGTGTCCACAGGATTTGTGGTCTGAAATGGGCCAGATGCTCCCTCAGACCACTTCCAGAGGTCAGAGGCAGCAGTGCCAAGGGTTCTCTTACACTCGTTAGGAGCATTGGCTGGTCTTACATTAGAAGAGCGTCTTTAAAAGCCTGTATGAAAACAGACTCCTTTGCCTTCGGGCATTGTTTGCTGCCAGTGATTGCAGGATCAGAGTTACTCTCCCTGATGTGGTCTATCGAGTATTTCCTGCTTAAAACTAATAAGCTGCGAGAGTGTTATTTTTTCCCCCACCTCCCACTTTTTCTAATTTTCACTGCAAACACAGCTTATTTACACTCTGTCTCTTTTAAAAATCAAGTGTCAACCAAGTGCTAAACTGCTGCTATTTGCCAACGTTTCATTAACACCTTATTAACTTCCAACAGCTGAAGGTGACTGGACCCTCACCTCTGTTTATTTCCTCAAAGTAACAGTTAACTGAAGCATCAGGATAGAGGCACCCCTGTAAATATGACTGAAAACAAATATGCATGCAGAATATAATCAGGCATAACTTCAGCCAGATCTGCTATCTGACACATCTAGTTAATTTTATGCACTGTCACATACTATCAAGTTCGGAGCTCGGATTTTTATTAGAGATGATAATAAAGATCTCTGCTTTTTCCCCTTAGTCCATATCAGAAATTGGCTAAAGTAGAAATACAAACCTTGTCCAAATTAGGCCACCAGTAGTTTGCTATTTCAGTTTAAATACCAGGTACAAAGGTGTGATCCTATTGTCATGTAAATCAGCACAGCTCCACTTTAAAACTGTAGTGGTTTACATAGCTAAACCTCCCCCATGTGTATATACACTCTTCTATACTGAATTTCAGTCCATGTAGATATAACTGTAAAAGAAAGGAGGAAAAAAAGGCAAGGCCCAAGAAGTAGGACTCCCAGAAGAGGAGGATAGGAAACATCCTTCTTCAGCGGTATCTCTGAATAAAAGGAATTAAAACTTTTCTTCAGCTTTCCCCAGTTCCTCTGCCCTAACCTCCCTATTCTACCATCCACTTCTGTGTTCTCATTTAATTTGAAAGGAAAGGGACAGGAGAGCCTAAATGTCTACGTTTGCTATCTTTCTCACATTGTCTGTTTTTCAAATCACACACAAAAAAAATCCCGCCTGCTGTTTTTGTTTTGTTTTGATCCCACCCTTCTAGACTATCATTTTGCACACCTGGAAAAAGTAACTGATTTGGTGGAAAGCAATATATAGAGATTTTTGTTCCTCTGCCCAGATAGGCAGGGTCTTCAAGCTCCAGTACACTGGGGGAGCTAGAGTTGTTATGGTTGTTTTCCAGTTCATATTTTTATTTTTGACTGGCATATTGGTTTCTACAATTGCATCACATATGTATTAACTCTGGGAGCTCAGCTGTCAGAGTGCTAGTTATCACTTTTCATTGTCCAAACAGGAAGAATACAGATGTTTCCAATAAGCTCAAGAGGGGGAGGTCTCTTCTATGAATAAGAATTCAAGAACTTGAACTAATCAACAATAAAATTTTCATGCATATAGTAAAAAAAATCACTTTCTGAAATAATCGCTGGAAAAGCTGGTAAATCACTAAACAGTTAAGGTGAGAAGAGTAAAAAGGAAAGGAATAGACTGGTATTTAGTCAGAAGTCCAAAGTCCAGAAGTACAAAGAATCATATGGGTGATTAATAAAACATAGATAAAATAAATGAGATGATGGTGCCACTAGCAAAAGTAGTGTACCTAGTTATTGCAAGGATGGAACCTCGAATTATAGTTCTCATCCCAAAATATTGTGTTAAACTAGGACATTTAAAAATATTTAAATAAAAAGCTCATAATCTGAAAATTAATGTAGCTTATCTTTTTTTTTTTTTTTTTTTTTTTTTCATCTATCCAGGAACATTCCCAGGTTTTACTAGGTTTGGTATAAGCTAGCAGATAACTTCTAATCTTTTATTCTCTTAGTGTTCTCTCTGCTTATGCTTACTGTTACACAGAGACTTGTGCACACAGATTTAAAAAAGTCTGCAGGGTGGTATATTTTACTTGAGGATTGAAATGAATGTTTTGCTCTCAGATCTCTGCAAGTACATTGGACCAAATTTTGGTCTCATTATCACCAATTTAAATCTGGAATAGTTCCACTGCTCTCTGTAATGTTACTCCCAATACATGCTGATTTAACTGAGTTCACAAGCTGGTCCATTGACCTAAGTGGTGTCAGTGGGAATGTACTGTGAAGAAAATTTGATCTACTAAATTCAAATCCTCGAGGTGTTGTTCTAGCAGCCAAGTTGTTTAGAAAGAAAACACTGAACTTGAATGTTGACCCTCCATCTCAGCTGGATCTCCATGTAAACTGTGCTCCTGCTGTAGCCTTTTAAATAGATCAGCAATTTACATTTTAAATAGATCAGCAATTCAAATTAGAGAAATGCCAGAATGTAGGTAGTATGTAGTGGAGAGATTTAGCACTACCTGAAATTTCATCAGTGTTCAGCAGCATAACTCTCCATACATTTTCTGAGAGCAGGAGCTGGACGGGCTGTAAGGATTTGGCTACTGCAAGTCTGTACCCAGGGATGGCAGAGGTGGCTCTTAGATAAAGGAAGAGGAGAGATGGACACAGTGTCCCAGATTGTCACCAGACCTTGACTGGTGACAGCAGGTGGGCTGAAGCATGAATCTTGCTGGGAGAAACACGCCGAAGAAGCATTTTGGACAACTGCGGGAGGCACAACTGTGTTCTGGCCTGGCATGGTTTGCTTATGTGGATGCATCCCATAGGTATTCAGAGTGTGGAGAATGGAGTACATGGAGCAGGAATGTGACAAGATGATGGCTCTGTATTACATTTTGTACTCCTTTAAGTGCCCAAATGTTTTCAAGAATAGGAGGCATTTGCTCCTGGGAGTTCAGGGATCTACTAAAATGGATGTGGGTGCCTCTAGGCTTAAATTACAGTGGCCTGTAGGTTTTTAAATCATATTCTTGAATTTCAGTGCCAAAGTTGTGGTCCAAATCTGATCAAAGATAAATTACTGGCTGTGAAAGCGACGTGTAAACAGAGGAAAATGTAAATGGAAAGGGTAGTGTAAAAGTGCTCGACTACATGGTGCCTTCTTCTGAAGGCCCCACTCCATGTCAGTCTGTGTCACACAGTGGCTCATCAGGTCCTGCTAGACAGGAATCTGTCCTTCTGCTTCCCAAAGAGCCACACACAGAGCAACAGTCACCTGTCCATGAGGGCCCAACACATGCTCCATACAATAAACCTGTGGGATTACTGGTAAAGTAGCAGTAGCCAGTTCTTCTGAATTAGTGATGGGAAAAAATACAACCCACATAGAATGAGATTTTAATGAGATGTTTTGTTTGTTTGCTGCTTTTTGAGGTGTTTCCTAATTTATTAGTCCGTCCCTTCACATATTTAACCATTGCTGCTGGGCAGTGAAAGACTTTGAGCTACATTACCTGCACCTTTGACCTTCAGCACTAATCTTGCTATGAATGGGCCAGATGATTTTAGGGTGATAAAATGCTACTGCAGTTCTCAAGCCCACATAATTTTCCCCTCAAAGAAATGGTGAAGCTTTGATACTTATGCTCATCTACATCCCTTCCTTGACACACACACAAAGAGCCTTTAATTGCTGCCACCAATTAAAAGCGTGTAGTGCAGGCATGCACCCCTCACCCCCCTCTGTGCTAGGTCTGTCTGTCCTTGTGTCAAGGAATACCACTGCATTTTATCTGCCTCCCCCACGGCCTGACAAACAAACAGTGCAGAGCAGTGTCACACACCTCAGCCTCAGCCTCTGCCTTAAAAAGCATCTGCGCCAATCACAACACAATTATCCTTAATCCCTCCAGCTCTGGCATTTGTTCACCTCACACCAGGAGGAAGAATAGGGGGCAGTTGCTTGGGATAAACACGGATGACTGTGGGAGATCCTCTCAGGAGCAGCTCTGTCAACGAGGACATTTGCCTCATTGACAGCCCCACGCAGCCTGTTGGCTTGGCTGCTGCTCTCCACAAGAGAAATGGCAGCGTTTCAGGCTCTTAAGGGTGTGATTGATGGGTACTGTCGGTCCCTACCTGTCAGCTCATTGCACTGACAGCAGTGAGATTCCCCAGGGGAGGCAGCGCTGCACAATACAGCCCACCCGTCCTGTTCAGTGAGCCCCTGATGTCCTGCTGCAGCGCTCCTGGCAGGTGGTGAGCTGCTTGAAGGGCAAATGAGGAGCTGGGAGCACAGCTTTTGCTGGCAAGGGCAGTGACATCTCTCTCAGAAGTACCTGGAGACGCTGGAGCAGGGCTGCCAGAGCAGCTGAGGCGGGCTGGCTGCTGCAGAGCACTGGTTCAGCCTGGGGTTAGGATAGATCCTGCTGCTGCAGCTGCAGCTGAGGGGATGTCAGTGGGAGAAACTTGTGGGATGATGGCACGACTCCATGGCTTTGCATGTGCAACATTAAACACGTGCAGAGGGTTTGCAGTATGTGCTCCTGAGCCCAAGGGATGACAGAGGTGATACAACCATTTACTCCCGCCTGGAGGAATCCCCCACAGATGCCCATGGCAGAGCTGGCACACGTAAGTGTGAATTCCTTACCCTGCAGGAGGGAGGCTCAATGTCATCTGACTGTTCCTCTGCTTTTGCATCTAACTACATAGAAGAGGCTGGTCAGAAAAATAATTCACCCTAGGAACCAGGAGCTTTTTTTTTCTGTTTTGTGTTTGACAGCAAGAGGTTTAAGGCTATTTTTCAACATTGAAGTTTAAAGAGGATCTTTTCATCCACAAGAACATACAAAACCTCAGACCATTCGGCCAGTGTTAACAGGAACAAAGAAACAGTAAGAAAATCCAGCTGCCTTTCAGCAGTCTAGTCGCTTTCTAGCTGTCCCCTTCTCTTCCCCATGCTCTGCCCCTCCAAACCAGCAGTGGTTAACCTTCGAGCAGCTTGACCTGCCTCTCCCTGCACCTGGCTCAAATCAGCACCGATGCTCTCAGGCCAGGAAACCCCAGCGAGGCCATCCAAAGCCCAGTGAAGTCAGTGGAAATACTCCCACTGGCTTCAGGGGAGGCTGCATCAAGCCGAGTTTGAAGCAGAGCCATCTTTCCTCTAAAACCTTTGCTCGACAGTTCGGAGCCCACAATGTCTATGCACTAATACTTTTGGGTCCCTGCAAGGCAAGCACTGACGTCACAGCTGGATTGCTCCTTTCAGCTGGTGCCTCGGATAACAGCCTCACAGCTTCCCTTTCCCCTCCAAATCAAAGGCAGCGGCTGCAGCTGCACAGACCAGCGAGTCTGCTTAGTTTCTGTGGGCCAACAGCCACCAGCTGTAGAGGCTGCTGTGCTTTTTGCTGTATGGGAGCTTTTAATTCCAATAGACAATGTGTACAAATATTTCCCATACCAAAATTGTTCCATATCTTCCTAAGTTAATTAAATGCTAATTTTCTAATACGGTGGCAACAATGGCAACAACCTGTTATCAACATGCTAGCTAGTGCCCGTAACCAACCGGTGAACACAGAACCCTTCTGCTGTTATTAAACTGCATTCCTATATTAATTAATTACTTTTGCAGCTGTATTATTCTGAAGCTGGACACAAATGCGGATAGTAATTAAATGAAAAAAAACATTTACATCATTTGTAGATTCCAGAGCCGCTTTGTGGAATTTATTATTTCACGGTGTTGTTATAGAAACCCCTCATGTGTTTTCATGTCTGCTGTATGATAGTTTAGCAAGAAATGGTGAAAGGAAAACTTGGGACAAAAATGCTATTTGTTGTGGTCTAACCTCAGCCAGCAGCCAAGTCCCACACAGCTGCTAGCTCACTCCCCCACCAGCAGGATCAGGGAAGGAATCCAAGGACAAAAGGTAGAAAACCCATGGGTTGAGATAAAGACAGTGTAACAGGGAAACCAAAAGCCATGAACACAAGTAAAATAAAGCAAGGAACTAATTCACTGCTTCCCATGGGCAGGCAGGTGTTCAGCCATCTCCAGGAGAGCAGGGCCCTATCACACATAATAGTTTCTTGGGAAGACAAGCACCATCAATCCAAACATGCCCCCTTCCTCCTTCTCCCAACTACTTTATATACTAAGCATGATGCCACACGGTCTGGAATATCCTTTTTATCAGTTGGGGTCACCTTTCCTGGATGTGTCTCCTCCCAGTCTCCTATGCACCTCCAACTTCCTTGCTGTCACGGCAGTACAAGAAGCAGAAAAGGCTTTGGTTCTGGGTGAGCCCTGCTCAGCAATAACTAAAACATCTCTATATGGTCAGCCTTGTGTTCAGCACAAATCCAAAATATAGCCCAGCCACTGTGAAGAAAATTAACTCTACCCCAGCCAAAACCAGCACACTCTTCAATAACTCAGCATAAATTAAGGTTTAAAAGTTGTGCAATAAGAATGAAATCTTGGAGTTCAGATGGAAGGGTGTGCATATATCTGTGTGCATATAACTTTATACTCGGAAGAAGACTTAGGTGCTTAAAACGTGTCAGAGTTGGAATTTATGTGGTTACATCAAAAAGAGAGATTCTGCTGTCAGCGTCAGGAGGTTTCCAAACTCTAAACTCAGCTGCAAGTACAAAAGCTTCCCAGGCATCTTGAATTTGGGTCATACCCAAGAGCTCTTTGGTATTAAAAAGGTCAAGTTGCACAGCATTGACTTTAGGCACCACCTCAGTTCAGACACAAAAATATGTTCCTCTGCTTATCTTCCCCAAGGGCTGGTTTGAGCACTCCAAGAATTTCTACCAGAGCTCTGAAATTGGATTTTTCATAAAACACAATGGCAGCTATTGATTTCTTTTGAAATATGGCTGCTGGAGTCCTCCCCTGGTCTAAGCTACTGTAGTATTTAAATGGGATATGAGAAGCAGCTCAATGCCTTACTATGCCCAGTCAGAGCTCGCAGAACTGCAAGAGTGTCCTGAGTTGAAAGCAACTCACAAGGATCATCAAGTCCAACTGCTGGGCCTGCACAGGACCATCTCCAAGAGTCACACTATCTGATCAACAGCATTGTCCAAACAACTCTTGAACTCTGTCAGGCTTGGTGCTGTGATCACTTCCCTGGGGAGATGTTCCAGTGCCCAACCACCCTCTGGGTGAAGAAGTTTTTCCTGATACACAACCTAAACCTCCCCTAACACAAATTCACACCATTCCTTCAGGTCCTGTCACTGGTCATCACAGAGAAGAGATCAGTGTCTGCCCCTCCTCTTCCCCACACAAGGAAGTTGCAGACTGCAATGAGGTCTCCTCTCAGTTTCCTCTTCTCGAGGCTGGACAGACCAAGTGCCCTCAGCAGCACCTCACACAGTTTCCCCTGAAGACTCTTCATGATCCTTGTTGCCCTCCTTTGGACACCCTCTAATATTTTATTATCTGTGTTATATTGTGGCACCCAAACTGCACCCAGAACTCGAAGTGAGGCTGCCCCAGTGCAGAGCAGAGTGGGACAATCCCCTCCCTTGCCTGGCTGGTGATGCTGTGCCTGATGCACCCCAGGACATGGTTGGCTCTCCTGGCTCTGGGCCACTGCCAACTCATATTCAACTTTTCACTGACCAGGACCCCCAGAAGAATATATTCCTCTTGTGATAGACTCTAGTCAGAAAATTTCATCTCCCTGGAAGTAATTTCTCTTCTCATAGAAAAGGAAGGGTAATTTCAATCAGGACCATGATTAAGAGGTCCAAAAGGTGCTCCACCTTTGACAGAGCTGGCACCTACTGCCATCAAGAGAACATTCAGATGGTGGGGAAATGGACAAGTTTTCTTAATGGCATTGAAATTAAAAAGCCTGTTAAAAAGCCATTCCAAAGTGGGGAAGATCACAGGATTTCAGACAGGCTCCTTCCTGAATTCTACATCTCCATGTCCTGTTATCAGGTATGCTCCACCTACCAGCACCTCCGTGTGCTGTTTGTGGGCCCTGGACACACAGTCAAGGACCAGGGACTGAGAAATTGCATACATCAGCAGTAGAGTGTTGTGATGGGTAAAACTTGCACTGGTTCTTGAATCCTCTTAAATCCTGGGATTTGTATTTTTGGGAAACTCTAAATATTTTTCTGCCAGTGGCCAGCATGCTTCAAAAGTACAAAGAACAAACTTTTCCCCACTGTTGAAGAACAGACTATGTTTATAATGACTAACAGATTTTATTAGGAATAAATTTTATGCACTATGTTTAGATAACAAGGTAATGCACTTCCACACAGAACATTTTACCACCATTCTCTTAATGGTATGAATTTCATCACATTGAACAATAGGTGAGATGCACCTGTAAAACATTTCTTTGAGGCTTCACAGAGCATCAGAGTGTAATGATGTCCTACAAAGGAACAGTAAAGTCTGCCAGGAAAATTAAGAGACATAATGTAAAATTCATGTTAAATCTGTTTAAAACAACTCGTCTACTGAACTCAGACAAATACTTCTGAATTGTTTTCATTACATTTACTAATACTTGAGTTAAGTAAAAAAATACAAAGCTGATAGTAAACTATGAGTCCATTCACACTAAAAAATAGGTATACAATTACCTCTGCTGTATTCCTGTGTGCTTCTTTCTACTCCTAATGTGGATAGAAAAATTTTTAGCATTCACCCCTAGTAGTTGATGACAATGACAGTAATAATAGTGATGACGTTCATGATGATAATAGTGAAATAATTTACATCTAAATAAAATGGTTTCATTAAATAATTCTATAAACTTTGCAAAATGATGCAGTGGGACCACTTTACTCAGTTACTGAAATGCAGCCACCTCTGGAGTGAATCACAACATCTGCTCAAATATGGGTAAGGTCAATCCTGTATGATCAGGAGAAGAAATAAGCCATTATTACTATTATGTAATAATGAAAGGGAAAGTATTTGAATTCAGGTTTGTAGGAAAAAAACAGCTAAAACCTCTTTGCTTCAGAGAAAACTCCTACATGGTGTTTAGTAATTGTTAAGCTTTTGAGTTTTGCTTCAACTGAATGGTGCAACCTTAAGCTTTGTAGTGATCCCAACATCATACTGGAGGAAGGAAAAAACCCAGCTGTGACATACTGTAACTACCCTGGCTGTAAAACATATCCTGAGGAAGTTCCAGGAGGAAGCCTGTTGGCACCACGCACTGAATGAAGTGAACTGCTTTTTAAGATGACTCTTCATCCCAACCTATCACTTTCATCTTAATGGATTTGGTATTATTCAGCACAGTGGATTTAATTAAAGATATTTAAAGTATTTAAAATATTAATGATTTAATAATTAGAAATAAGTATTTTAATCAGTGACTGAATAATGTATATTATTAAATTAATTTTTTGCAAATAATGGTCTGTTTCTTCTTTTCCCTGTATTTTCAATTCAGCACTGTTTAGAAGTTGCAACTCTGTTATACTGGCTTGTTGCAAAATATAGTGAGTGCAAAACATCTTATTTAATGCAGCCCAAGAAAACACACATGCATGTGGGAAAAAGAAAGTGACATGGTCTCCTAGAACTTTGCTAAAATCTCAGTGGTGATTAGATACAGTGGTGGGAAAAACACTGGAAAAAAAATCACAAGTCATAAACAAAAAGGTTATAACTATGCCAGAGAAAATTTGCAAATTTTATACCACTAGAGATAGGCCAAGGAGTAATGGCATCAAATTGGATAGATTTAGATATTAGTAAAAAATTCTTTACTGTGAGGGTGGCACTGTGAACAAGTTTCCCACAGAAGTTGTGGATGTCCCATCCCTGGAGGTGTTCCAGGCCAGGTTGGACGTGGCTTTGAGCAACCTGGTCTGGTGGAAGTGTCCCTGCTTATGGCAGGAGAGTGTGAACTAGATGACCTTTAAGGTCCCTTCCAGCCCAAATCATCCTATGCTTCTATGCATGTGCCCACAGAGTCCTGCTCAGCACAATATCATGCATAATCATGTGTATTTCTCCCTCTTATAGGCAACAAACATGGGCTAGCCTGGGAGCAGCTGGAGAAGCCCTTCACAGACCACACACCTAAGCACACCCACAAGTAAATTTAATATTGCTATGGCATGAAGTGGGTCAGTGCATTACCAGACAGGCTGTTGCAAAAGTCAACTGTGGTTCCAGTGTGAACTGGCAGCAGACATCCTGGCAGGTGGTGGCCCTTTGGTGGCATATTACATATCTGCAACTCCAGACTGCCTTCTGCTCCACAGAGACTTCTGGTGTGCCCAGTTGTTCACTGTACATTCAGGATTAGCTGAGAATCAGCCCTTAACCAAACCAATCTCTAAATTCCCTTCATTTCTGAGCAGAATTTGATTTAGACACCAGACTCCTGACAATTCAGCAAATCTAGGCTCTGTGTCCCCTGTGGCTTCCGTTCATCTTGCCATGTGGATTCCTGACTTAGTTTTGTCTCCAGGGTATTGCTTGCTCAGGTCCACAGCAGAGACCAGCCCTGTCAATATTAAATCTGCCTGGAAGGAAGGCTGATGCAGCATCAGAGAACACATCAACTGCACTGGCCCTGCAGGGACTCTGGACTTTCTAACAGCCAATACCACTGGGAGAAGTGTGTCATGGTGATGTAACCATGCCCTCCTGCCCTCTCCAAAACAAGCTGCCTTGCCAGAGACATTGCACCCATCTCTGTGCCAGCCACAGTGAATCAAGCCATTATCTGTGTGGGCTTTTTTTCCCCTTTAAGGCAGCTGCCATATATCTAAAAAACAAGTCATTAGGAGCATAGCAGTATTAGTCAAATAGACTTTGTTTTTCAGAGGGATGAAAAGCAGTGATACAGATCACAAGTAGAGAGTGTCATTGGGTGGGAGTATTACGTAGTTTTCCAAGCTCTTTTCTTCCATGTGAGCAAATTTTCATCCTTGCAGTGATCTCCTGCATAATTGCTGCTGAAGGTCACACAAAGTTTGTTTTTCCCAAGCTCCCAGGCAGAGTGAACTGGCCAAGGGCTTGGGATTCAGATGGAGAGGAAGTGGTGCTCCTCCAGGCCATGGCACTGCTGTGGATTTGAGGCTCTGGAAGAAGAAGAGCCTGCTCTGCTTGCTGGTTGCTTTCTTCATTTCAGTGCCATCTATTCAGCCTTCCACATCACTGATTATTCCTCCACTGGGACATAGATGGCCCAAAGCTTTTTCCACTGTGCTTTCCAAAAAGGATCAACAGTTGCTTTCTCAAAATACTTTATTCCAATTCCACCTCCAAGGACAGTTGTGATACCTGCTTCTGTCTTGGGCTGCAATGCAAAATGTAACCCAGAGTATGTATTCTATTACCATCTGTTAAAACCAGGTGGGGCAGTGTTCTTTATTTCTTCCATCACCCATCCTCCTTCCAGGGGGATATCTTCTGTTAACGGGCCATTAAGATTGACCACATGACAGATAAAATGACATCATCCCACTGTGAGATGCTCCACCCAGTGGGAGGAGCCAAGCATTGCCACCTGGATAAACCCTGAGATTCAGAACACCAGCACAGCCTGTTTCCACTGGATTCTCAGAGGAAGACTGGACCCATCTCACCACCACTGGACCTTCAGAGAAAACTACCCCCTTCTACAGGATCATCACTTCAACAGAAATGCATCCATCACTCCAGGAGGAATGTGGCCACAATTTTAATTGGACTGCTACCAACATCCTGACCAACAGGATGTCAGGTCACATTCTGACTCTGTCAGTGGTTTTTTTTTTTTTGTTGTTTTTTTTTTTTTTGGTACTAGTGCATTTTTATTTTAATTATCCTAGTAAAGAACTGTTATTCCTATTCCTATATCTTTGCCTGAGAGCCCCTTAATTTCAAAATTATAATTTGGAGAGAGGGGGTTTACATTCTCCATTCCAAGGGAGGTTCCTGCCTTCCTTAACACACATCTGTCTTTCCAAACCAGGACAGCTTCCAAATAATTAAGACGAGCATAAAGTAGAGATTTTTACAGACCTCTTTTTCCTCTTCATTAGCCTGCCAGCTTCATCTCTCAGCCCATGCTAAGTTCAAGAAACACCTTGTGAGAGCACCAATATAATAAAAAATCTCTCACAGTCTCTCTCTATTCCTCAAAACTTCTGAGACATGGGAGAACTTGACAGAGCATGAATAAGTTGCTGGTGGATCTGATTTTGATACTTGGCTGTGAGGGATGTAATAGTGGGATATCTATATAAGCTATAATTCAATGAACCGAGAGCTTTATTTCTGAAGGGGGCAGTTAGGTAGCCTAGTGTTTTCTAATCCGTTTTACTGAATTAAATTATTCCTGCTAGCTGGGTGGAAAGGTGTGTTACCCTGTGACTACCACATGATGAAAGGAGACATCAGTAGTGTACATGACTCCTTCCTCAGATCCATCAGAGCTAGGGCGTCTGTGGTTCCTCTGGAAGAGAATTAGCATACTTATTGAAATATTTTTGGGGATTGGGATTTGGGATTTTTTTGTGGTGTGTGTTTTTTTTCTCTCATATCCAGCTGCATCGATTTCCTGATTACAAGTATTAAATTGTTAGTTATCTGTAATGTGCATAGACTTTCCTGAATTTTTACAAAGGAACCTTTGCTGTTAGGTTAAGAATGGTTTATTGCAGCACCTGCAGGTCCCATAATCCTGAGTTGTTAATGAACTGAACAACTTTTCCTCCTTCTTAGCATGAGAAACACTTCTTATGATCTTACTCATGAAGATTACATTGGGGTCCTCTCATAAGTTTTCTTGGGTTTCTGCCATTGTAGGAGGGAGTCCATAAGCAGCAGCATCTGGCAGAACATCTGCATCAAGTCCCTGCTGACATCCTGAGATCTGTCTGCCCAGGCTGACTCCTCCCTTCATACAGAACTTGACAGATCATGTACCCCACTGCCAGACAAGCTCAGCAAATACTTCTCTCTCCAAGGGAGGCTCTGTCAGTTTTTTGATGTGTTTATCCTGTGTTACCTCACCGCTCACCTGATGGAAGACTCTTTTCAAACTGCTTAGGCTCTCTGGAAGGAACCTGATGAAGAACCTTGATCTGTGCAAGCTGGAAAGCCTGATCTAGGTGCAAAGATCAAATCTAGCCTTCTCCAGACCAATGACCAAGGAGTTTTAATTCTTTAGAAATGACAGGAAAACTAAGTAACTAATCTAAATGTCAATGAGTGGATGTGACAGATCTGCTCCTCAAGGCCTTGCAAGGAAGCAGCAAGGAAGTGCTGAAGACCCCCAGGCCAGCTCCATAGCTATTTGGCTAAAATCCAGTTATATATTTTTTTCTGTTATTCTACATCACTTTGAGTTATACAGTATTGTAAATACCCTCTGGTAGACCCTTTCAAAGCAATTGAGTAACTCAATGTTTAACAAAGATACATTAATTTTCTTGTTTAAGTTCTGGGAAATATAAGATCATTTTTCATTGTGAATTTGCAATGACAATCCTTAAACCAGTGGTGGAATAATAGCTTTGTGGAAATTATTCTAGGGATCTGTACTGTAAGGAATGGTGGATCAATGAAATCTTCCTTTCTGTATTTGTATTATCTTTTAAATTGAACATGTTTGATGTCTATGCACAACTCCTGTGCTGCAGGAATGATTCATATTTCTAACGCCCTTGCTCATGGGGAAGGTATTTTTCTTTTTTCTATCTGTAAAGATGCATAAAGCAAAATCTTTTTTGTAGATAGGAATTAATTTAGTAAAAGACATCTCTTCTCTGTATAAGAGCCTAATATAGTTGTCCTGGGTTGCAGTGTAGGATGTACACAAAATATTTATTCTATCACCATCTTCATGAACTGTTGAAACCAGGTGGGCTAGTGTTTTCCCAAGCCCCCTGCCTGTTCTGCTAATGGCCCATTAACGCCTTTGGGGTGTTTTCTGCTAATGACTTCTGGGGTGTCTCCTGCTAATGGCCCATGAGTCACAGGTAACTCCCTCCAGGGGTTATCTCTGTTAATGGGCCATCAAGGACACATTTCACACTTCTCATGCTATTGTGAGGTGCTCTGCCCAGGGGGAGGAGCCAAGCATTCTCACCTGGATATAAGCTGGGATTTGGGACAGTGCAGTGGGCATTTATCCACTGGATTCCCAGAGGACCAGAGCTCCCAGACCTCTCTACAGGATCACTGCTTCAGGAAGAGCACCTCACCTGGACTGCTTCCACCATCCTGCTCAGGTTGTATTCTGACTCTGTCAGTGATCCTTTGTGTTATTGTATTTATTTTATTTTACTTTTACCTTTTTACCTTTCTTCTTATTAAATTATATCTCTGACTTGGAGCCTCTCATTCATTTTGCTTTCAAACCACAACAATAGTGTAGAAGAAACACTTGCCACTGTGGGTTTGAGGGCACTACATTCAGAAGCAAAGTGGGCTGTCTCAGATGTGCTGCCTCTCCATCACCCCGTAACACTGACATAAGCCCCGTCACAGCCGTGTGTACATGAGAGGCTGAATAATGCATGGGAACACTCTCTTGAGCATTTATTTTAGTCCTTTCATTTGTCCTTCAGGCATTTCCCACTCCATCCTGATAGCAACTTGAGAATTTCCTAAGACAGAAGATAAAACCCACTGACAAGGAAAAATTTCAAAATCATTGTTCTTGTTGGAGTCATACATAAGATATTTCTGTGGAGAATTTATCAAATTTCATCATCACAGTCTTCAGAAAAAGTCATATATACTACAAGTAATTCTTATTTTGAGGTAACTCTTAATCAAAGGGATGTAATTATCATTTTGTAACCTTTCAGATGACAAGTTATATTTGACCAAACTGTATCACTGAAAAATAAAGGCCTCTTCTATTAATTAAAGGCAGCTGATGATCAGTTTATGAGAAAATAAAAAATTCAGATGTATTCTCATGAATAACAGAGTCATGCTTGTAATTTATTTTAATGTGAACTCAGAAGCTTCCATGTATAAGTGCAAGGACTGTCAAATATAATTCACAAGAACAGGCTGTTCTTCAAAATAAACATCTATACGGTGTACTGTGAGAATGCCCCCACATACATTGCCTAACTTTAAATTAATTTGTGGCTTTGGTAATGATCTAAAAAACCACTCTACTCTCTTTTCTGTTCAGTTCATCCTGTTATTACTGGAGCAGCACAGATAGAGTGGAACAAAGGCAGAATACTGCCTGAGAAGAGCAGTTCAAGACAGGCTATGATTAATGAGCAGATAAACATAAACATGGTCACCTGCAGCCATGAGCTCTTTAGGGCAGCAAAACCCCATGATACTGTTATTAAAACAGCCCTGGCTTCCATAGACAAGCATAGTACCTTAGCTCATCTTAAGTTGAAGGAAGTCATTAAAAGGGAAGTAGGGATAAATCTGAGTTTCACCATGCTTGTGGCTCTAAAGGTTTCTCAGGCAGGAAAGACTAAACAAAGCTGCCCTGAATTCACAATTTGCTGTCTTCATCAAAACAGAAAAGGTTTTACTACATTACATAGCAGTAGTGACTTGAGGCCTCTTCAGCTTCAGCCAGGTGAGATCAGGGGAGATGGCAGGTCACTCCCCAGCCCATCCCTGCAAAAGGATAAGGCAGCAGGCCTCATACTACCAAAGAGCAGTGGGCATGAGTGTGGCATTCTTTGACTGAACAGGAGTCCCACAGACAGTAAGCAAAACAACTATGCAGAACAGTTTCGAAAATACAACAAAAGACATTTTTTCTGGCACCTTCCTGAGAACCTAATAAATAAAAGTGAAAAGGCTGAATGTTTAAGCTTCTGTTTACTTGTGGTAACAAATCAGGCACCAGTAATGCTAGGAGACTCACCCTTTAGGTTAAGCTCTGCTCTATTCTTTTTGTAGCCTGTCCAAAGCAATCCAGGACTACAGTCCTACTCTAAACACCAGCAGCTCCCCACTGAGCAGGAGAGATGCTTTAGGAGTGCAGAATCTGCAAAAGGGCTCCCCAGCCTTCGCCCTCCACATCCCTCTCTCTGCTAATAGTCTCACACAGAAGGTGCCTCTGGAGAAATGTGGACATTGCCAGTATCAGAATATTTACATTTAACCCTGCAACAGACACAGAAAGCTACTCTAGCTTGGCACAATGTAACTTTTTTACACATGAAGGTAGCAGCAACTACTCTGGCTTACGCTTTGTATAAATCCCCAAACCCTGTGTCTATCTTACTTAAATAAATGACATGTTGGTCCAAGAAGAAGCTGTTTTGCTCCAGGCACCTTTATCTCCTTGTGGCCCTTTTATCATCCTATGAAAAAGAAGAAGTTGTGGTAGCTCTGACTTGATATCAGACTTAGCTCTTCTTGACCAACATGGTGAGTTGTGAGGTGGTTAGCTCTTGGAAGAACTGGTCATTTTGCTTTGATTTTCTTCCAGTCTTGTTTCCAGAGGAAGTGCAATAGAACAATGACATCTGTTTGTCATCAAACTCCATACTCACCTCCTGTGGCTGCACTATTTTAAATTTCTACAATATGTTTGTGAAATGGCAAAAAGAGTATGAAAGATTTTTATGTTGCTCAGTTTTTCCACGGTTCAGCAAAATCAAGCTCTTTGTAGCTCATATTTGTAACTGACATGGACATATACCTTTTAGGGAGAGTTTGGGCAAGGCATGAATTGCAGTCCAAGTGGACAGTTTTTCTATGCTGTATGTAGCTATGGAGAATAAGACAACAGAATCAAGCCTATTGATTGACTAGTCAGGCATTTATTTATTTTAAACATGCAAAACCAATACAACAATCATGGAAGCTAGAAAAAATGTAGCACTGAAAAAAGTATTCATGCAGAATGAGTATTGTACTTGAACTATCCTCCACAATCATCAGTTAGTCTGTCCCAATATTTATAGTTCATCATTACAACTGCCAAAACTGGCAACCATCAGGATTGTTGTCTCAATTAAGGACAGTAAACAGATTGTCCCATTTTTTTAATGAAAAAATCTAAAATGTAATACTTCACAGTTTAACATGTTTATTCATTTAAACGAGCTAAAAAATAGTGGTGTGACATCTGCTTGAGAGACACTGGTACCTAACATTTTGGCTGTCTCCTCACTAATTTGATTGTGATTAAGAGGGGATAAAAGGATGAGTAGAGGATTCTGTCAATTAAATGAATAGATGAACTGCAAAAAATATTTTTTCATTCTTGGAAATGTGTAGAAAGAAATACATCTACAAAAATGCTTTACAGCAAACTAAGAGGATGATGGGGAAAAGTACTGCAAAATTTCTCTGCCGGCTCTTTCAGGGAAAAATATTGTAAGCATAAGATCACAGATAATCTTTGCCAATTTATTCATTTCATGGCTTCACTTCCCAAAGTGCAGGCATAATCCACTGTAAAATCTTTTAGGATGCAGTTCCAACATCACATTTCTGCTGTCTTATTGATGTGCCATATTGTTATTTTCTTAGTCATAAGCACCACTAATTACTATGCTACTGTAAGTGGAACTTGAAATGTGATCAAGATCTGTAGTATCTTTTTTGTTGGCAGTCTAACTTGCCTACTCTGCTTTTCAGTTCTCTACAGAGAATCTCCTGAATAGATTTGACCTTCACCAACTGGCTCAGTTGTGCCTTACAGGGACAATCCTTTATCAATCATCACTCTACTGGGAGCTCCTAGCAGAGCTGTCCTTCTAAAAATGGCAGCATTCAAACCTTGGCTCTAAGTCAGCAGATCAGCCTCTTCCATGGTAGCAACTTTCATGGAAGAGGCATGAACTGTTTTGTAGGGCTTTCACTGTGCTTTCCTTTAGTGGAGTTGTTCAAAACCTATGTTTTCAAACAAAACTTTGAGGTCAGCTGCTCTAGAGGACACCCAAGTAAACAGATGAGTTTGCTTGTGTTGTAGCTACCTGCAGATAGGTGTTGCAGCACAATCTCCCAGTCTACACATCCTGCTATAGACCTGCTACAGCTGGTCTGATGCATGGAAGGAGCTGATTCTGAATCACTTGATGACTACTACATGATAGGCAACAGTGAACTTTAACTGCAGCATTCTTCAAGAAAAGTTTAAATGTATCTCTAGGGTCTTTTAGGGAAATGCTTAACATGGCTCCTAAGCTTCCAGTAAAATATGTTTATGGACTCTAGGCCATAGAGATAGAGTCTTTCCTTGGCAATGTTCACTAGAAGCAGCAGTAAAAAGACTAGACTGAGGCTTCTGTCCTGAGATGGTTTACATGCTAGTTCTGCTTCTGAAGAATCAAAGAGAAAAGGAAAACCACCTAGGAAGATCTACTGAGCAAAATCACTGGTGGAAGACTGTTACACCTTCCTAGCCAGAGATTCTTCCAGACAGGACATCTGCTCCCACCCAGAGCACAAGCACTCAGTATAGGCATCTCCCCCACAACCTCTGCTAGAAAGAAATTCAGTTTATTCCAGGATGGAGGGCACCTACTGTCTTCTTGAGGTGAATATCTTAGAAAAAACTCATTAAGCCAGGCTTGCTGTATAAATTATTTGATCAGCAATCCTTCTTTGAAACAAGCATATAAAATTACTAATTTTATAATAAAAAAGTCTTGTACAACTGAAGTGATAAAGCTGCATGAACAACTCCAGAAAGAGATGTGATCTATTAGTATTGGTTAGGATGCCAAAGGAAGTTCTCTTCATTGTCTTTTAAGTATTCATAGGCCACATTTAGTTTTAATATGAGTTTAGCAGCTAGAACTGCCTAAAGTAATCCAGGTATTTTAAAATTGATATCAGTGCTTACTTTTGAACATTGTGCTGTTTAGATTGCTTTAATAACCTTTCAAATGTATATATAATTCAGTGTGTTCATTAATAAGAGAACCAAAATAGAAAAAAAAATAATTTATTGATAAAATAAACACTGAGCAACTCATACAAAGATAGATGCTTCAAAATCCAAAAGTCATATTTCAATCTCAGATATGATTAAGGGCAAAATAAGCCACATTCCCCATTAAGAATTACTGTACTGATAAGAAGTGCATTTGCTGCAATATTTGCATTGTATTTCTACATACACTAAACAGAAGTCTACCCGGTCTAACCAAAAAGAAATTTTCCTGTTATATGAGAATATCCTTCTAGTAAGTGAAGGGAGCCTACAAAAAAGATGGACTTTTTGCAAGAACATTAAGTGACAGCATAAGAGAGAGTTGATTCATACTAAAAAGAAGTAACTTTAGATTAGACATTAAGAAAACATTTTTCATTCTGAGGGTGGTGAGGCACTGGAACAGGTTGCCCAGGGAAGCTGCGGATTCCTCATCCCTAGAGGTGTTTGAGACCAGGATGGGGCTTTGAGCAATGTGCCCTAGCAGAAGGTATCTCTGCACATGGCAAAGGTTTTGGAATTAGATGATCTTTTGCATCCCTTCTAACCCAAAACATTCAACGATTTCATGATTCTATGATCTTTCATACAAATGAAAAGACCTAAACCAAACAAAGCCAATAGACAAACTGCAAACTGTGGGCAATACGGACTCATAAGCCGCACACTGGGGAAGCTGACAGAATCACATACACACACACTTCAGATTTGGTCTGATTCATTGTAATGGGAAATGGAATATTCTTGTTCTAGGAACTTCCTGTTCATAAATATGATAGTAAGAATTGCTTGCTTTTTAATGCAACCAATTGAGAGAGCAGGTTACGAGATGACCTGCACCAAGAGAGTAACTACACATCTTTCTCAGACCATACATGACCCAGAGAGCAATATGCTGACATTAAGGAAGGAATCCTTCCAGCATGTTATGGAACATGAAAACTGCTAGTGTAAAGTAACAAGAGAGGCCTGCAGCTTCTGTGACATGTGGTTGGGTGCTGGTGAAGTGAAAGGCATGTCACATCCAAGGAGACAGCTTGTGATACGCTTTTCCCTCCACTGGAAATTGGGCCATGTGTCAGATAATGCTTCCACCATAAATTCAACAAGTTGCCAGGTGTTTGGTCATGTGTGCAACTAGTAACGGACTGTAAGTCATATGCATGCATAAATGTTAGGATTTTGTTCTGTAACAGTCGTAATTAGAAAATAACATATATTTGCATATATAGGTTTCTCTTTCATGTATTTTTTGGAAGACTGTTGTACCCTGAATTTCTAGAGGAGTTGTTTTGCGTGGCATAAAGTGAATGAAGATTATGACACATATGAAGTGGATCCTTAGAGACTCATAATGTATATGGTCATAGTTACTGTATGTTTTAAAAATTAACTATATTGATCCAAGTTTCTTAAGTGGTGATAATGGGACTGTGTCAATTTAATATAAATATATTTTCCATTATAATATTTGCTGTGATTTGTATCCCTTTGTCTTCAAAATCACTATAAGAAATCTTAGTCAGGCATCTCAGGAACAAAACAGTAAATATGTTAGCTGCAATTAAACCTAACATTCAGCTCTGAAATTTATGTCAAAGGCAAAACCAAGCTAGTTCACTAACTGCAGAATTACAAAAAAACTTTTCTGAAAGTCGGTCTGCCTAAATTTCCTTGCCACATTCAGCACCAACGGCTCTACATGTTCTTGACACCAAACTGAATCTGACCTGAATCTCAGTCAGAGAAAGATTGACCACATTTTTAAGAGGATCAAAACTGAGTCTTTACATCCCCAAGCTCAGTTATATGCCAAACTCAAAGCAGAACAGGATAAAGCCAGAATTTTAAAGCTCCCTGCAGCTGCTCTGACACACCAAATTCTTCAAGTAGCTTTTGGCTATCAAAAGGAACAAAAATGCTGTCTACAGTGCCTAATTTGAAAAGCAGTTTGCAAGAACTGAAGGTTGTAATGGAGCCAAGATTTACAGTTATTAGTATTCCAGAAAAAAAAAAAAAAGTTTTCTTATTACTTACAGCCTCTCACATTAGTTTGATGATTAAAATGATTGTATAGTTGGAAAGGAATGTTTTTATACAACATGCCCCTAACAGGTACAGCAAGTTGATACTAAAACCATCAGGAAGAGCATAATTAAAATACAATTTTGACTTTATATTAATAGTAGACCAATACACTAATTAAAACCAACATTGACTAAACTTTCTATTTACACTAGTTCAGACAGCACAGGAGGCAAAGAACTGTGTTTCAGAAGCATATGTGAATGTTAGAGCTTCTGTCATCCAGGTGCCATTTCTAACAGAACACATGTGTGCTGAACAGTTGGCAAAAGAATGAAAAAGATTACTGCAGATATATGGGCACACAGAATCTGGAATGACAGAAAATTAAGTCCATATAGAAGGTGACAGACTGCTTGTAAGAAGATATCATTTTCCTACAATTTCTCCTATCTTCAGGCATGTGCACACATGCACAAGAAAGATTAAAAGGGAGAGAACGGACAAGGGGGTTTTGATATATTTTAAACACAAATGAAGAAGTGACTTTTTATTTGGTATTTCTGCTTTCTTTTCAGAAAGGAACAGGAAACTAATTTGCTTATTAGGAAGCTCTAATTCCTAAATTTGGTCAAGGCAGACACTCCTTCTGTGAAGACAGCATCAATACCCATGATAATAGTAGCACCTGCCTTTTGACATCCAAGTTCTCTGCCTGAGAAAAAATAATGTAAACAATAAACTTCATGTATAGTACTGTTGCTCCTGGCTTTGGTGTTAAGCAGATACACTTGACCAGGCATAAGTGTTCTTATTTTGGAGACTTGAAATGTGACTGACGTATTGCAAAACTTTCTTATGAATTTGGACTGCAAGAAATGGCATCGTTTACTGTTTTACAGCGAAGGGACTGTGTGTTCCTATGTAGTCTTGTTGAAGCTGAAGAAATCTTGATGACAGATTCATTGCATCTGCTAGTTTTCCTCTGGATCCAGATCAAGGTCAACTTCATTGGAAACATTAAGATAAAAAAAAGCATAGAAAGCCAACAAAAATACCAGTATAGCTGCAAGGACAAGGGCAACTTCCTGTAGAAATAAAAGAAAACAAAAACCTGTTAGAAAGAATACCATATTTTCAGATTAATCAGGAATAATATTATTTCCCTTTACAACACACATCAAAATAACATTGGACATATATAACTGCATAAGGCATTTATGCTTTAATGATTTCTCTGCTGCAGTTACCATTACAAATCTTGCAGAATCCATTCACTTAATAATGATTTTGGTAAGTCTGATCAGAAAGAGGATATTTAGCTTAAAAATCTTAAGTCTTAACTAGAAATAGGAGTGTTATACCTTTTAATTATCCTATTCCTTCTTTTTTAAAGGAAAAGACAGAATTCACAAACCACAGTTTTGAACACAAATTTAAGTTATGAATTTACACTGTGAATTTTGATGTTTTCTAGCAATATGTTACTGCTTTTTGCCAACAAATTTGTAATTTTTTAATGAAGCAAACACCGTATGGTGGAAGTCAATGAAAATTGCTACCTCTATCTCCCAACCTCCTGGCATGCAGTACAATATGGAACTACAAACTCTGTCAGAATTGGATGAAACTTTTCTTTCTTCAGCTTTGCAATAAGGCAAAAAGCACAACAATTTGCACTTGCACTTGCCTCTCTTTCCATAAAATATTGCAACTTGCTGCATCTTCCTTAATTAACAAAAAAGAGACTTCCAATGTATACATGATTTATAGCAACTTTCAGAAGCAGAAAACTGCTTCCCATGCATTATACTCATGATGTGACTGCCTATCATCTTAAGACTGGACTCTGTAAAAATATAATCATAGTATTATCATCCTCTTTATATTTATTTTATTACACTTATTTTATTTATTGTATTTCTTTTATTTATTTTCTTTCCTTTTTAGTTCTTTCAAAGACATCGTATTTCACATCTTTAAGTTTTAATTTTTCTGTAAGTCACAGCACACTTCCTATAGTGTTGACTCTAATTTTGCAAGACAATGAATGAAACATGAAAGATAAGTTTGAGAAAAAATCTTATGTCCCTTCAGCTCCCAGAAAGTATGACTCTATAGCTAACAATGTCTACTGCTTGATTCCTGATCATCATGATGAATTTTTATAATTGTGCACGCGAGATGCTCCAAATTCCACTCGCCCTCTAAGGAAAGCAAAACTTCCCCTCCAATTCTCAGCTTCATGTTAAGCTATAAAACAATTGCATTAGAACAATCTCAATGTACATTTAAAAAGACAGAAAAAGTTCAGTGATTTTATAACAACTGATCTGAATTGGTACAGAAGATGTCACATCAAAATTACTCTGTCAGTGGGACTGAAAGGAGATGCCTACACTCAATGAAGACAACAAGACACCATTTATTGTCCAAGGACAGAACCTTTAGTTCTTTGGTCCATCTTTGGTGTAAGATTCATTGTGCTCTCTAAGAGAGGCCAGGTGAATTCTTACCAAAAATGACCACTTCTCCTCCTAGACTAGAAGGGAGTGCAGATGGTACCTTTTGTGTGCACTGTGGGATTAAACCAACCCAGCATCTCTAGGTCGGATGGTGGCTTTGTCACCACCATTGTGTCCACTGACATGAAGGAGTTAAAACTGTGCATTTCATTTTTTAAAGTCTAGCCCATAATCTGGCATTCTTCTATAGAACAGCATTTAATTTGCATTTACATGAATGTATTATATAGTTTATCAGAATGTTGGATCAATAATTCAACATATGCCATCTAATAAATTTTGAAATACTACTGCCTAGTTGGCATATGTTCTATAGGAGCATATTCTTTATTCTATAGAAACCTTTGCTTTATATTTTATATGGATGATTGAGATGTACTTTAAAATTGTTTTACTATATTAAAATTGCACCTGCAAATTTGCTGAGACTGTTGGCTGCAGATTTCAACTACATTTTCCTCTTAGAACTGTACCATCCCCTGCACTTTATCCTCCTGATTTCATGATTTGATTTTTTAGAAAAAGTACATCTAATTCCCTCATATATTAAAGGAAAGTGATTTTTGCTTTGTTGCAGTTGCAACACGTCAGTATCTCACAAAAGGGCATGGCAGCATCAGACAGGTTTCATTTATTTCCTTGTATCCACAGCTGTGCTCCCAGACCCATCTGGCCACACAGCTACTAATCTTAAGAGGATGTAATAAACAAGTGACATACAACTGCAGGCTCCATCTGCTCAAGAGAGTGGACAACAAAACCGTACAATGCGGGCACCGTTCACACTTGATACAGAGAGCAAATTCATTCCAGTATTAAAAAGTTTCTCTCTTGTTTGGATGCCACACTTCCCACGCTTTCTGCTTTACAATTGTTTTACCTTTCCTCTCCCTTCTCCCCAGTCTCCCTTATGAAATGCTGTGGGTAGCAGCAGCAAACTTTTCAGGAACCTTTGCAATAAAGATTTGTTTCAAAGGGAGTGGAATTGGGGAAATCTTGAGTTTTATTCTCAGGCTGCTCTTGACAGCAGAAGTTCCTTAATTCCTCTGCCTAAGTTTCACAATGAGTAGCACTGTGATAACAATACTATTTTCCTTGCACAGCCATTAGGAACTGAGTGGGTGGATCAGTATTTATTATCCCTGGGAATGAAAAGTCTTACTAAAACTCCAGGTTTGAAAATTATGCAAGAACCTTAATTTTGAGTTACTGAAAAAGGCAGAGTAACAAAAACCGAAAATAAATGGCCTTACAAAGGAAATCTGGCTCTCATCTAGGGATATGCAGTCTCTTAAGAATTGCATCCAGTTTATGAACTTTTATAAACATAAATTTTGCAAGGTAGATAGCAAATGAGATGCTACACTAGTGCACTGTATTTGCAACAAGATATATATATTGTCATTTTAATTTGTTTTATACTTTTCAGGCTTTGCTATTTGTATTTTAAGTCATGCATAGAAATGAAATGTTAAAATACTCCCCGCTTGGCATATACAGCTCCCTTTCTCTTGCACTTTATGGATCATCCCCATCATCCTCTGCAAAATCCATTTACTCAAAGGATTTCACCATGAATAATTAAAGAATAGAGAAAAAGTCTTATAGAAATAAACTTAAAATGATCAGAGGGTTTTTTCTCCTTTTTTTTTCTTTTATATCATGGTACAGAACACCAGGAAACAACATTCCTACTCTCAAATCCCAAAGTACAGTCATAGAAGCCTTTAAAAAGGAACAGAATTCTCTACTTTATTCTCTTACATGTAGAATAACATATGTAGAACCCTACTGATTTCAGTTGGGTTAAGTTTTCCAGAAACTTTTCATAAAGGAAACGCATACCATTACAGCATAATGTAGTTCAACTCTCCTATCATTTTTTGTCAGTTTTATGTCTCTCATGCCAAAATACTTGGATTATGTCCTCAAATTCACCCTGATGGAGCAAGTGGCAGAGCTGAGATATAAACAAGATTAATTAGGAGAGGAGATGAGGAAAAAATATTAGCTATGATAACACAAATCTGGACACTGTGTATGGCAGCATAATTTCCTACATAGAGAAATATCATACTTCCAGGGAATGTCGGGGGGTTTTACATGGTTTTTAATTGTCCTTCAAATAGAGTCACACCTTCTTTACCTGAAACCTGCTTAAAACTAAGTGAAAGAGTACCACAAATTGCTCTCTTTGAAATGCTAAACTCTCTCTAGCTCTTTCTGAAAACAGACAGAAAGAAAAATCATGCTGACCAAGGATACCTGTATAAATAAATATATAGGGACTGACAATCTTTTTATCTGATATAGTTTTTAACTGAAGACTTTGGGTGAATATTCACTGCTACCATGTGTTAGAGTACTTTTTAGGTTCTAATTTTTTAGTGTGAAAATTTCAGATGGAAGAAAGATCATTGTTGTCTCAAATAATGAGAACAAGGTACTATTAGAGAGTCATTGAAAACACCTGGCTATATGCCTATAAAGCAACAAGATTCATTTTAAAACAGCTAAATGCAAAATAATATATACAAGTAACAAAGATGCAGACAGTACTTATAAAGTGGAGTACTCTGCCTTGAAAAACTGTGACTCTAAGAAGGTCTTTGGATTTCATGGGTAACTACTCCCTCAGTGTGATTTCTGGATGTACAAAGGTGGAGGGATTTCCAGCAGAGAGAGGACCAGTATTTATTTTATCATAGAGAAGAATGCAAGGTAGTTTGGTTACAGCATATAATTATATACACCTGTATTTAAGTAAAGCATTTCACTGTGTGGGGTCCTTTTATTCTGTTTACAAGAAACTTTCAAGGCCCAGCTGCAGTTAGGTAAGTTCAGTCTTGAACTAAGATGCCATTTTCTAGAAGCAAGAATGATTGAACATTCTTCAGGAAAACATGGAATTCCATACCTGCAAGTCTTTCATCATCTGATCTCTCTCTCAAAAAAAATACATTTTTTATTTAGCAGTTGGAGAGAATACTTCAACTTGGTCTTGTGTGAAAAGAAGGACCTGGCTGCCAGGAGTCAGCAAATTCAGCTCTCCCAGCTGCTCCTCTCCTTCAGAGCACTAGGAAAATTCAGATTACTTCTATGGTCAGTGCTACCTTCTGAACCCCTGAAGTATCAGGTTATTAAAAGTAATAGGACTCTATGTTTAACTGTTCAGACTTTTTTATATAGCATCAAAAGTTTTCTGATGTTGACATTTTCCTCCAATTGTATTGATTTTATTTCTAGGATTTGAGGTTTTGCTGTTGATTGTTCTTTGAAGTGCTACAGACTGGTCCTAAGTAAAGACATAAGAAGGCTTGAGAAAGATGGTCTACCGCTCCAAACTGGTACAGAAAATCTTCCTAAGATTTTGCTTGGTACATCTTTTTCACATCTCAAACCACCATGATTATGATACTTACGTGTTCAAGTCAGGCAAGGGTCTGATTTCGTTCTTCTCTTCGTACATGTTGTTTCCTCTCTGCTTCACTTCAAGGTCAGAAATCAGTCAAAGCCTGACTACAGGGATAACTGGGAATACCACATTTTATCCGCTGGTGGCACAATAACCTGCTCTGCATTTTGTGAGACTCATAAGTTGAAGACCCAGTACTTTGGCCACTACAAATTGTTTGGACTTTGCAGGAAGTATTTGGATGAAATTTTATGATCTGTAACATACAGAAGTGCAGATCAAAAGACCTAATTGTTTCTTGTGGCCTTAATTTCTACAAAGCTATGAAACTGTATCTTGGCAAATGCAGTTCAATAATTTAGCAGATTATGAACAGCATGAAATCAAACAATATCCTTTGCTAAAATACACTAGGAATGTGTTGTTATCTATTCCTATCTAATTTGTTCCAGATGTGATGAAGTCTCCATAGTGAGGTATCTAACTACACAACAGATTAAGCAGATATGTAAAAGACTGACAGACAGTAAGCTCTCATTTTGTTTAGGAAACATTTTTTTCCTTAGCTGAATCGATGTACTCTATTGCTAATAATTCTCTGTGGAGTGATATTCTGCAGTCAATTATATCTTTGCAAGTACTTTGCAAATACTACTGTTAAAATTTGTGCCTACCTTTCAAGAAAAGAGAAAACTTCATCACTTGTCCCATGGACCACTCATTTGTTCTTGCAGCCTGTGAAAAAAGTCTCTACCCATGAACTCCCATAACTTTTGGTCTCAGAATACCAAACTCCAGCTATCTGGGGGCCAAGCTTCCACACTACTCAAACCATTTTCTGCTTGTCACCCTCCTGCTGGCATGTTTTTCCTCATCCACTGAGAGCAGAGCCAGCTGGTAGTGCAAAGGCCTTCTTGCTCTACTTGGCAAGGATGGGCAGCTGGGCTTCCACCAGCACAAGCCCCATGTTGGGGGACAACAAAACGACCCAGAGAAAGTTCAGAGGATCCCTTTTTGGTACTGCTACAAAGAATTTTGTCTTATCCAAACACCAGGAGACATACAGCATGCTGCTTTCACTGGGAGTTGTTTCTCGAGACAGGGGTCCTGCTTTTTGAAGAAGACACAATGTATTTTGGCACTGTCTACATTAGTGTCACATATGCAAACAGAGCCAGTACAATAGCTCTGCTACAATATTTAATCCTTAAACATGTTGAAAGAGCAAATATGACACACCAAGTACTAGCATGGTCGCCCTGCTTGAACTAACTTTGGATAGTTATTAGTGCTCAGCTGCTTCTCTGACATTATCAACACAGATAAAAATCCCTCATTGGGGAAATTAAAAAGTACTAAATGCCAGTGACTGAAAGAAACTTTGTTACTTTAAACCTTGCATTAAAATGACAAGGCAATCAAAGTTTGACAAGACAAGCTAATTAGTATGCCAGCGATGAAATGTGAAGAATCTCCAGGGGATTGGTTCTGAAAAGTTTTATGTCATTTACAGGGCCTTTTTTTAAGCTAATGTTGTCAGCTCTCATGGTGAAATACACAACAGTTGAATTTCATTATCCTCATAGAAATTAAGGACTAAAATCCCTTCACTATTTTCTAGTTCTCTTTTTTCTGCTCTAAATCCTACACTGAGTCTTAGTTTACAGCCAGGCATGTAAGTTCTTCAGGACACTAATGCAAAATAACCCTAGAATTATCAAATACATTAAAAAGCCTATTTTTTTAGGTGGTTGTATGGTGCTTATTGTGTTTGCTTATTTTGTGTATGTATTTCACAGAACTACAAACATATTCCCCTTTCCCACAGAGTTTATACTTTCACATTTCTCCTTCCTCTACAATATTTTTATTGGCTTCAACTTAGCTTTTTATAATAAAAGGTTAATTTATTTTGAAATGCTGCATAGCACATACTGCATCATGTACTGAATAGATACGTATATAAATAAATAAAATACATTCCAAATACATGTATGTGTCTGGTTTCTTCTCAAAGATTTAAAAGAACTTTGGACATTTCTACTTTAAGTGCCTACTTATCAAATTGCATTGTAGTTACGTCACTTTTTTTTTCTCTCAACACAGATTGAAGTTAATCAACTGTTACAGCACAGATTAAAGCCTACATAATAAAAAAAATACTAAAAATCCCCATCTTTGGAAGGTGAATCTTGTTGCTTATTACCATTACTCACCCCAGGGCAAAGGAGGAGCTCTTAAGAGACAGTAGGGAGTGGAAATGGGTTTCTGCTTGCAGTGGCAGGTGAATTCCCTCCTGACCTACCTCACCTCTCCAGGTACGCTTAAACAACAGATAGGAGGCCCTGGAATCTGAGGACAGGGAGATGAGAATGTGGATGAAGATCCATCCAGGTTCGAGGGGTTTCTTAGGGCAAGGCAACATACCCCCCACATCAAAACCTCCTCAATTAAGAAAAAAAGAAGGGTAGTAGTCATTGGTGACTCCCTTTTGAGAGGAATGGATGGCCCAAAATGCCAAATGGACCCAGCCCATATGGAAGCGTGTGAGCCTTGGAGAAATCACCAAGAAACTTCTCAGCTTGGCATGCCCACTGACTATTGTCCACTGGTTTTCCAGATGGACACATACAATGTCCCAACAAGACTAAGGATGATCAAGCGGGACCTCACGGCCTTGGGACAACTGGTCAAGGATCTGAAGAAAAAATTGTGTTCTCTTCTGTCCTGCCAGCTGTTGTCATACCAAACGTAAGTTGTCAAGAATTATTTCAAACATTATCCAGAAAACAACAGAGGAGTATTTAGGATAGGTGTGGAGGATGGATGTAAAAAGATGGCACTTGGACAGCTGGAGAATCTTAACACTGGACTGAGCAGAACAAGCCATGCTTGAGAGAGGGTATAGGTTATGGGGCTTCACAACTAAGCAGCCTTTCCAGGGGTAAGGAGAGGATTTCCCCTGCAGACACTCCAGAAGCATCTGCTGCCCAAGGTGAAGTTCTGCTGCTGGAGGGATTGAGCAGGGTGAAGAGCTGTCACTGCAAGGTGGGAAGAAGTGCACGTTTACCCCTAGACATTAAATACACCTCACTTCCATGCTGAGCACTGCAGGGTCTGTTAGCAGTAGTGCAGAATTTACTCTACAGAAATTGCCCATGTTTTGGTAGAAGTATTGTAACATTTAGTAAGCCTGAGGTTGTTGGCATTAAGCAGGCTCAGTGAGAAGGATGTAATCAAAAGCCCTACCTTCCTTCCCCTACAAGCAAATCCTGAAGGGAAAGGTGCCCAACTTACCTTCCTTTTTGCTTCAGCTCTGTCAGCTTTTCTCAGCAATTTGGAAGCCAAACTAATTACTGTGATCTATTTGGGCATGATCTAGATTTTTTTTTTTTAAGGTCCAGAAACACACAAAAAGGTATTACAGCCAGAATAAAATATTTTAAAGACTTTTTTTAAGGCAGAAGCACAACTGTAAACCCGAGACATCACCCAGTGCAACAAGCAGAACCCCACCCACTCAAGACCTGGAGAGCACATGCGTACCTTAATGGCAGAAGTCCTTTACTCACTAATACTCAATTCCTCATTACATATATGATCACACATATGCTTTCCCATTCACCCACATTTTTAGGAAAGAGTTACTTAAGAAAATAAGGAAATGAAACAGGTTTTGAAGGACCAAATCTCATACTCTTCTCACTCGTGAAAGACATGCAAAAAACATGTATATTTTAAAAGAATTAGGCTGTACATTAAGTCTCCAAGTAGAACATCACTTTTAAAAGGTCACGTCATTGAAAGAAAAATGAAAAGAAAAAGGGAAATGTAATAAGAAAGGAAGGAAAAGGAACTCAAAAGGTTAATAATCTATCCTTTAAACAAAAAAGGCAATCTACTTTTTCTCATTAAAACCTGACACACAGCACTAACTGAGGAGATTATGTTGTGAAAACATACTGCATCGCATGGTAATGCTTGATCGAGATCAGCAATCAGGAGCAAAAAGAAAGCACTGTTTCGTGATTATAATAGCAAATTCTGGAAGACAACCAAATACATCATCTAGCAGCCTAACAGCTGTTACAGCTTGGTAGTAATACCTTGGCATTTGCTATAAGCTATAACTTGAAAAAATTGATTTCTCATCTGCCAGAAACAAGAAAATGTTCTCCTTTTAACATTTCTGAAGTTTCTTTTACTAGAATACTCAGGTAATGGATGCACTTTTTTATTTTCCCCAGGTTTTATTCTTGCTGTTAAGTTAATAGTGTATCAGATTAAAAAAATAAGTTTGAAGGGAAAATACTGTAGGCAACATAAACAATGTGTGTTCAGATAGATTCTGTTTTGATGACACACTAGGTAGTAGATAACAGAAAATATTTCTAATTGTCCTCCTTGCCCATATTCACAGCTGTGATGAAAAGTAATTGTTTTATTTCATACCTGCCTGAAAAGGGAACATTTTCAAAATAAAGTTTAGTACCTTTCCATATGTTTTGCAGTTAGTTAAGCCTTCGTTTTCCAAGTCAGAGGCAGTACACAAGGATGCAGACTGAGACAATAATGCTGAGAATTAACAATACTTAACAAACCCAGTCTTTAAATTACTACTGGAATAGGATGAGAGGAGGAGCATGGGAGATGTTTATTGTAATTTGTCTAACTATATGAAATAGTTAAAAAATTTGTTATGTGTGTAGACAGGCTCCCTCAAACAATCAATTTTCTAAGCACACAGTACTTTAAACCCTAAAGTTAGCATGCATCATAACAAGGACATAGACCACATAAAATCTTTCAGCACTTCAAATATTCAAGTAATTTTAGGGTTAAGTAAAAGAAGTTCATCATAAATATTTTAGTTTCTACTTAGATTTTGAAGTGTCATAAACAATATCTCTCAGAAATCAATACTCACACAGTAGCACATTTAAGAGGAAAAGAAACAAACACAAAAGTGGTTTGAGCTATCAAAGAGGTCTCTACCTTTACGCCTAGTGCAGTTTTCTTGGCCTCTGCTTTTAATCTTGTAGCTCTTAACATAGGCCTGGTTTTCTTATAATCTTGTTTCCCTAGAGTAAAAAAGCGTATTTAATGAAAATGATGCAAAAATAATATAAAGAATGTGAGCATTTATTTCAGTTGAAAAGCCAGATTTAACATATTCAAAACACCCCACAGTCCAGCATTTTAAACAACAGCTACTCTGTAACACAGGGATTCAATCTGTGGAACAACCATGCTTAACACAGACAGTGACAGAAAGAAGATCTGACAAATCAGTGTAGAACCTGTTACTCCAGAGTGACATCCAAGTACACAAATGGATAGATATCCACTAGAACAATGTTTAATAAATTGCTTCATAGGAATCAGTCAGCAAATAAGTAGATTTAAGGTAGATTGTGTTTTTCCCTCTCATTGAAATCAAAACAAAAATTTTTATAAAAATATTTCTTGGTTAGTCATCTCTAATGCACATATAAATGTGCAATACGAGACATTCTGGTGAATGTAAAGGTTCATAATTCTGAACTGGAACATTATTTGCAGGTATCAGAACTTAGAAATATTGAGATCAGTCTAAGTAAATGCTAATAAAACCACTGCTTGACACCACCTGCTTGTAGAAACACATTACACAAAATCTTCTAGATGAACTTTCTACAAGTTACAGGGACTATCTCTTGCAGCCACAAAGAGTGCAGCCCAGGGCTTCACTACTGTTAAGTCCATATGAACTGAGTTCAGAGGAGGACACGTAAGTATTCAGAAATGGTAGAAATGGTATAAATCATTCATCTCAACTTAATAACGAAGCAAAAAACACTTGATAGCTCTCAGGGATATTTTTGCTGTCTGAAAGGCCTGCTAGGGTTGTATTATGAACTATTAATCATAGCTTCTTTAAGTTAACAGAAGTCAAGGTACAGATACAGTCACAAAAGGACAAGAAAAAGAATCCATGAAGAAACTGGTTGGAGGGATAGAGCCTCAGTATAACTGCTCTGGCTTTTTTAAAAAGTCCTTTTAATTTTTTCCCTCCTAATGCATACATATCTTTTTTGTTATTTATACCTAATTCCAATGCTAAAATATAATACTTAAAGCAGAGTGTCTGGCCTTTTTCAAATCACTAAGTTTACCTATTTGTACATTAGCTTTCAGTACTGTTACAGACAAATAGTTAAACCTTTTCTCTAAAACTTTGTCCAGTGGTTCTGTACACAAAAATCCCATTTGTCCAAGCAGATGTGATTTTACCTTCATAATCAATACTGTAAACTTCTCATTTTATGGCAACCTTGAAAACTGGGATATTATAGTATAGTAATGAAATTCTGAAATGTGAATATCTTCTTCCAGTGATACACCACATTCATGGAAACACACTTCTGACTTTGTCTACTCCTTGTATCACCCCACTCATACTCAATACAGAGATTGTTTTCATAGCATACCGTGAATGCTGAACTCACATTACAAATTTGCTTTCCTTATATAATCTCTCCTCAACCTTATGGATTATATATGGATTATACATTGTGAAGCTCTCTATACTATTGTTGGTCAGATATTATTCATAAAAGACTTGAAATAACTTAAAAATACTCAATAACAAATGAAAAAATAACTGAAACCATATGTATTAGGAATAAAAAAGGCAGCATGTATCCAAGAAAACTCAAAAGATAGAGTGAAGAAAGGATGACAGAAAGATGATTTATGTCAGATGCTCCAATATATTCATACAGCCAATAAATCTTATTAGCAGGACAGGACCACTGCAGCATTATTTTTCAAAAGTCAGTTATGTCTGATAATAGGATGCATCAGGAGTACAGTAATTTTTTAGAGCTGGGGAAAGACTTGCAGAAACCACAAAAATGGCTAAGTCATGAGATGAAGCCAGCCAGAAAGAGAATGTGTTTCTTCTCCCTGAAGTCCCACACTCATACTTTTGCCATGAAATAGTTAAAAGATCTTTCAGAATTTCCATTACAAATGGCAGGAGTTTATTACTCATAAAAATACACTCCAGGCTGAAATTTGGTGTAGACACACCCCAGCCTTGAATTTTTTTGTTTGTTTGTTGGGAGTCAACTTTCATAAGTGATGCAGCTGTTCTTACTAGTGAACAAACTATAGAAATGTATCAATCTGAAATGTTTTAAGCAAGAAAAATATCTTTGTTTAGAACTTTATAACTGACAAGCACTAAATTCAATCCCAGCTCTCATAATTCAGGTTTGCTGCTCTTCCATTAGGAGTAAATCAAACACAGTCAGTCAGAGATTTCCCTTCCAATGATGCAACAGCATTGGATAATGAAAACTAGAAACCTTGGTAAGGTGCATTAGGAAAGGGATACACGTCAGCTCCCTTTTCTCCCATTGCCCATTCTCCCTCCTCTTCTCCACAGCTCAAGTTTGAAGGTGACATGAGCAGGGGCAAATATAGCATAGAAGACCCAGTCTGTGAAACACAGGTATGGGCAGAACCATGTTTATCCATATGAGAAAGCTTATTGGTGCTCTTTCCCTTGGTTTCTGGCACCCTGTTACTCTTTATTCCAGTACTATTGCTATAGCTAACACTGGATTCCACTTATCTAGAGAACACTTCCAGATTTATATTAAGTCTGATATTAACAACTAAACCCTCCTATAACAAACAGGCTATTTTAGTGATGACTCTAGACCTGGTAGTTCTCCAAATCCATGCACCTGCCACTAATTTACCACTGTCCTTGCTAAATGTAATAGCCAAAAGGAAAAAAATACAGTAAGGAAACAGTCTGAGTCCACCAAGTGCAAAAGTTTAAAAAGGGCATCTGTGGACTTCTTTGTAATGAAAACCAGATTTAGCAATTGTACTAAAAGACTCTTAAAACATGTGAACTTTCTGAGGCCTTGGGAAAGACATCTGCTCTACAGGACTATAAAGAACAATGAAATGCAAAGCTCCTGCCATGTGAATACTGATCATTACCACCTGGAAAACAAGCAGAAAAAAGTAATACAGTCTCCTTACACCCTCTCTTCTTTTGGGCTTCAAATTCAACCAGTTGGGCTAAGTATATTCACACTCTCAATGTCTTCTAGTTTTATCTCACCCTGCAAGCTGTCTTGTACATTTATCTGTCAGAGTCATCAGTTTAAGCTATTTCTTTTTCTCAGGAAGGAATCGCCACAGCCAGTTGAGACAGATTCATCAGACAAAGCCCCATTTGTCTGCTTTATCCAATGCCTATCTGAGACACCAAGTCTTCCTGATGGAATATATGAAGGCAAGAAGAAGCCAAAAAGATACAACTGAAGATTTCCAGACCAAATCTTACTTTTCTTATTACTTAAACAAAATCATTACCTCTTTGACTACTCATCATAGTTACCAATTTGTCGTCTCTCAAACTCTAGTGCCAGCTTCCCTTTTTTATTAACTACCCCCATTTGTTTTTTTTAAAAAAACTTCTTTTTCAGGTCCATTACCTCCTTTCCATTTTTAAGGCAAAAGAAGTACTCCATGATAAGGCAACTATTTTTACTGACTACAGCTCTCTGCTTGTCCTGCTTCCTGACAGTCCCTCCAAAGATCATCCATCTTCCCATTCAGTGCTTGAAGTAGCCTTTGCCTTTCAGAAATTCTACAGTGCTCACCTTGCACCTTGTCCTTTCCTTCCATCCTTCAACTCCTTTGGTGGCAAAGTGACCTCAGTAGCACCTGAACTGAATTGTGCCATGTTTATAGATCCTGTTTGGAAAACTTTCACCAGGTAGAAATGAAGACTATTTTACTAACTGTAGGATTAGAAAAGGGTGAAGATAAGGGAGCTTTTTAGCTACTAAAACAGCTATATTGTGAAAAATGACAAAGGGTGTCTCCTTCAGAGGGGATATTAGGGATTCATACAATATGCAGAGAGTTTGTTTCTCTTCATGTAACTAGGACTAAAAATCTATGGATTTTGCAAGTTTTTTTTTTTTTTAACTCTGCTTACAAAGGAAATTGAGATCCCATACATCTTCTATTCAACAATTTCAATAATGTATTAGAGATGACCTGATCTTATGTATTTTCTTTTTACTTAAACTTCCAATGACATGATGATAAATCCAAAATAACTAAATAATATGTATATGCTAGACAAGTTCATTTAAGTTCTGGGTTAATTTTTTTTAGTCTACAGAAATACTGTGGCATTGCCAGGTAGTATGCAGAACCCTGTACTTCTACATACATACCAAGCTCCTTTATACATGTAACTGAGAATGCAGCATGTGAGCACTGTATTTCAGAAAACTGACTACATTTAGGATTGTGTTTAAAGATGCTTCTGTTCAAGACACAACTTGAAAAAATCTACAGAATAACTTCAGGAGAAAAAAAAATTGTATTTCCAGCCCTTCTAGATATTTACTCTTTCATTCTAACAATAGCTCATTACTGGAATTGAATAACAGACTAAAGACGGCCTCTCTGCTTTTCAATTCATCAGGCTTAAGCAGAAACAGGACTGCATCTTTGGTCTTTGTTGATGCTGCTGTCCAAGCTTATTATCATATGAATATCTAGTTATTGTTTTATAAATGTTCGCATTTCAGGAGCTCCCTGCTTTCTTTTCTCTCAGCAGACTTTACAATATCCACCTTCATTATCATCATGTGGCAGCATTGCTCTTCGCCTGCATTTGCTACTTTAAAAATTAATGCACTGCTATTTTCTGAATACTGTACTGCGTAAGCTGCTTATGAGTACATTATGCTATCAAGCAAGCACATGCAGAAAAGCTTCCTAAACTGTTATTCTTTCAATGAAAATACAGCTGGTTCTGCTTCAAAGGCACTTCTTTTCACCTGCAAATGGACTTGCTTCTACACTTATTCCTCAATTCATTGTCTTTTATTTGTGTCTGCAAATCTTTAATTGCCTTTAATTAGAAAGAAGTAAATTCAGTGCTTTAATCTTGCAAATACATTCAATCATAATTCTGTCTGGGATGAATACCAAGTTCTATTCACTGACTGATCTTTATAACAAAGGTATATAAATTTATTGTCCATTTATATAGACCACACCAATTAAGCCACAATGGAAAACCAAAT
The DNA here is from genome assembly GCF_965231275.1 of Zosterops lateralis. NCBI lineage: Eukaryota > Metazoa > Chordata > Aves > Passeriformes > Zosteropidae > Zosterops > Zosterops lateralis. The sequence continues at coordinate 131,388,528 of NC_139762.1, forward strand.
AGATAAGAGTCAAAATATTTGAAATGAGAAATGTGCAATCTAAATTTAATTACTCAGACAAATAATTTGAAGATGAGTTATTTACAGCATGCCAAAAAAACCTGACAGATAGTTAAATTTTTTAATCAATGCTACAGATTTAAAATTCCTTTCAACACTTTCACTATAATTCGTAACAACCAACAAACTGCTGTCCTGAATCTTTCTGTGCTGGTATTATAGTCATACTCAAAACATTAGTAAGATATTTGCCATGCATTAGCAATCCATTTCATATGTTAAAGTACTGTTTAAGGATCAATAAAACTACAACTAGAGGGTAAATTTTAATTACCAGTAGTAGTTTAACCAAAGTACCTTACTGTAACTGATGCGGAAAACCATACTAAAATACATACATATCTAATTAGAAACTAGAGACATATTGTGGCAAGATTTACTGATGAACTCCAAGTGTGAAATCACACACCTAGTTAAGCTGAAATTGGTTGGTTTATTATGATTATTGATATGAATTAGTGAAGGTTCCAGGAACCCTTCACAAAACTCCACACAACAAACAGAACTAGGAAATGGACTTCTGGTCTTTTCAGGGTTTCCACAGTCTGACTTCAAGCATCCTGTCCTTTTCCCTGCAGTAACAGGGGTAAGGGAGAATTAGATCTCATTAGCAGGGAAAAACGCCCAAGACAGAGGAAGATTCAGTCATACCATTCTCCACAACCTCCTTATAGCCAAGACACAGAAGGTCACACCCATTACACCTGATTTCAGTGTTGTGTGATTGCTAGTTTGGGTCTCCCTTTACTTCCCATAGAGAGACTTCTCCAAAGAGTGAGTGACAGCAGCCTAGCACAGTCTGAAGAGCTCCCTGGTGCTGCCTGTTTTACTGTCAAGAACAACTAGAGATGTCTGGAACCCAAGTCAGGTGGGTTGGCTTCAACTCTAAGTTTAAACAGATTAAATATGAACCAAGGAAATAGCTCTATGGGACAAATGGAGAAGAACCAGTTCGTACATGACTTGATCGTGATTCAAGACATCTACAGTCATGACCAAATTACCTTTGAAGTAATTATCTTGGGTATTATTAGTACTATAGAGAGAAAATCACAGAGCCATGAAGGGACTAAATTGTATTGAAAACCACAGCCTGAATTCCATCCCTGCTCAGCTTTGGTGGCTCCCAAGCCAGTAGGCTACGCCTGTGCTAGAGCCACTATGCTCTGAACCGTAATTAGCACACTGCTTCTTCAGAACTGCTCCTGTGTACCAGCTATGGTCCTGCTTTAAGCTACAGTCTCAGGGGACAGGTTAGGTTAGACGACATTCCTGGAGATGATCCATCCCTCTGCTCAGAAGAGAGACAATTTTTAAACTGTATTCAACCTGAAAGTCAGCTCCAGTGACTCTGGGAGCAAGTGTAGCTGAGCTTATCCAGCTGAGTTTTTAGTATTTTCAAAGGTAGAGAGATTCCACAACTGCCCTAAGAAACTCTTCCCAACATTTGGCCATCCCTCTGGTAAAAATAGTTTTCACCCACCTACCGAGAATTTTAATGTTCTAGCTTGCCTTTTGTCCTACCATTGTGCATTTTAGAGAAAAGTTAGGCTTCACCCTGCCTGTGAAGCCTCCCACCAAGTATTTGTAGACAGCAGTAACATCTCAGCTGAGCTTTCTCTTCTTAAAGTTGGAAAGACAGCTCTCTCAGCCTCTTCTTGCACATCCTGTGCTCTAGATGGACATCCTGACCCTTCACTGGACTCACTCTAGTATGTCCATGTTCTTCTCCCTGTTTTCTTGTACGTGTGCATGGCACTTGCCTTTTTAAACTATCAGGGAGCCACTTCCACGAACCAGCTAAATAGCTTGACAGCTGAGAGAGAATTTAGTTATAAAATCACATTGCCTGAAGTACCTTAATGTCACCATGGCAGAGCAACTGGAGTGCACCAAAGGAACTCAGTAGGGTCTGTAAACAGCAAGTCAATGGACTAAAAGGTTCAAATCAGTTTGCACCACCACCAATTCCCTAACTTTAGAGTAGTTTGTTTTTCAGTAGGAGGAAAGTCAAGCATTTATTTTCTTACATGCCTTGGGACTCCAAAACTGAGCTCTATCATCTCTTACATAGTGGTACAACTTTTCTTTAAATGCCTTTCTAAATGCCAGCAAGTTAGGTGTCTAGCATGGAAAAAGAAGTGTTTTCTAAAGTGCTTTGTAACACTATTGAAAAGCACAGAAGTAGCTACCCACCTGCCTCCTAAAGTGCATGAACGAGTATTTAATTTTATGATCTTTGAGAGATTTTAAACCAGTCATTGTATATTAACTGAGTAACAGAACTTCAACACTGGGAAACTGTGAAACTACTCTCACAGAACAAATCTTCAACATGCCTGCTTCATTCTGAAAATAACTATTTATTTAGAATGGTGAGGAACGTCAGAAAAACAAAATTCCATAGGAATTTCAGGCCTAACTTCCGTAAAAATCAGTTGGCAAACCCCACAGCAGTAACAGTTTTATAACCTGTGTCTGAGAATTGGCAACACAGCCCCAGCTCCTATCTATGGAACAAGATCAAGCTCTCAAGTATTTATTATGGTATTTTGTGTTATTAGTGTCACACAGATAAATTCAATGACCATTCTTTTCCTGAGAAGCAGAAGTGAGATTTTCTTATTTTTAATTGCTGTGATTCCAAAGGGAGTTTTCAGAGTCTTAGGTTAACAGAAAGATTTTTATATGCCTTATACTACACAAGAGTGTGTCTGTACTCAGAAAAGGCATGAAAACCCCCCACAGCCTCTCTATTTTATTCAGGTTTAATGGCAGCTCAAATCACTGACCATTTTTCAATCTTGAGAGACAGAACAGCTTGACACTAATAATACATTTGCAAAGGACACATCATCATTTAACACAACATTAAGTGCTCAGGGACAACTTTTTACTGTAGACACAATGTGCTCTGAGCTCAGGGTTGACATTTAATGCTACAAAGATAATCCAACCAGTCATTCATGAGGGGTAAATTAATTTTCAAGCAACTATATTTCAGCTTTAAGCCAACAAGAAGGATGCATTAAAATGAGTAACTTCATTTTATGCTGCATGCAAGATTTAAAAACCCCAAAATATAATGCATTCTTAAGTACACCAAAATATACCCATTTAATTATTGCTATCTTTCCCTGATTCCAAACCAGAAGTCTGGTAATATTTGTTAAATATAATATTCTGACTGGAAAAAGAAAATCCCTCAAATTTTCTACGAGTTGCCATGAAAAGCACCATTTTATTTAAAAAATGGCTTACATTTAAAATATGTATTAGATATAGTTTGATTGTAACAAGTAATTAAGAACATATTTAAATTAGCAACTTTTCTAATACTTAAGGAATATTTTAAAAATCTATGTAAGCATTTAAGAAAATAAATTTAGGAAACCAATTATCAACAATGTACAGAACAACAAATAAAAAACAATACTTTAAATCAGCTAATTATTCAGGTAATTTATTTTCAATACCTGTAGAATTTTAATACTCAACTGCAAGACTATAATGAAAGAGCTGAAGAACAGCGCTAAAAATATTAATTCTTACTACTATTATTTGATAGGCAGTCCTTTTTCATGCCTTTTAGTGCTAAACTATCTGTTGCAATCCTGTGCTGAAATCCAACAGGTGCATGGCTACAGCCATTAAAAAGTACTGGCTCCATGTAAAAGGAGCTTCCACCCACAAAATGGCAGCTCTTCAATTAAGTTTTCTGACAATCTCGTTTCCTACTAAAACAGACAATTATGAAAATATTAAATACCTTTCTTAAAACTAAAATAACACAATAAATTTGAAACAGATCACTAGGTGAGTATTTAACTTCTTTCTTCTCCACCTACATGATATATGCATACATTACTTTGTACATGTTGTTTTGAGTACATTTGTACTACTTTGCTATGGAACAACTTCTCACAGTTACACTTCATTGTAAACAACCATATTTTAGTATAAATTATGAAAATGAAAAAAGCAAACCAAAAAACTTATTACTGCAGCGACTATTTACAAGAGTATGTAGTAACAGGTCAAGAGAGAATGGCCTCAAATTGAAAGAGAGTAGATTTAGATTAGATATTAGAAAAAAAAATCTCTACCGTGAGGTTGGTGAGGCACTGGAAGAGGTTGCCCACAGAAGCTGTGGACGCCCCATCCCTTGAAGTGTTTAAGGTCAGACTGGATGGAGCACTGAGTAACCTCATCTGGTGAGCAGAGTCTCTGCCCACGACAGGGGTCGGAACAAGACGAGGCCCCTTCCAACACAAACCATTCTATGATTCTGTGAAGTATTCACTATCAATGCACTTAAAAGCCATATTTTTATCAAACATTTGATGAGATGATTTTTGGGCAACAGAAACTATCGTACTATTTCTTTGATGATAAGAGGTGCGAAAAAGGCAGCATAAGATGTGATAAGAGAGGCACACAGAACACAATGAGTCTTTTTGCCTCTCTGATTCAGGCTGCACCCAGCTGCAATTTGGCTGACACTGATTTTATTAATGGTTTGCTGCAAACAGAGGAAATGTGATATATGCCCCCAAAAATGGAAACAGATCTTATTGGTATCTTTTATGTACACACTCTTCTTACACATTCACAGTCTGTCTGTGATTCTATTCACTGTTACAAACCCTTTCTCCAAGATTATTGCATAAGCATTTCTTATGCTTACTCAGTTTGTAGGTTGAGTATTTATGCCACAGTTAAGAAACCTGCCCTTTTTCTGTTACATTATATTCTATTTGTCCAAGCCATTTCACTGATTTCTCGAATTTAGTTTGAATTTGCCTCTCATACTGGTATAATTTGCAGACTAAATTCATTATCCTATTATCAATTAAAATACTGGGTCCAGGCCACTGTGGATCCACTAGCAACTACTGAGAACACATTTCACATCAGTTTGGTATCCATCTTGCAGTAGCTTCATATTCATATATCTCTAGTTTGTTTACCAGAATACATTGACAAGGTCAAGGTAAATGGCACCTCTTCCTCTTCCCCATCAATCGTAAGTTTGCTATTCTATCAGAGAAGAAAATTGAGCTGATTTCCTAAAACACATTGGCTGTTGCTGATCTCCTTGTTGGATGTGGATCCTTACAAGAAACTGTCCCTATCCTGAAGAGCTTACTGTGAAGGATAAGGAAGCTGCATTCAATAATTTATTCATACTATATGTTCCATCTATCTGCTTGTTACTGTGGTGTTGGATTTATAATTACCAGAGGTTAGCTCCAATGAACACTGGGCAGTGCTTAGGCAGGAAGGTAGGAAAACACTACTGATAGTTCTCTATTGAGAGCACTTAGAGACAACAAAGGAAAATACAGACACTGATAACCAGGTCATCCTATTCAGTTGCCCACAATCAAGCATATCCATGTACTACAAAATATCTTCTCTGCTCTTATCTCTGCAACTACAGAGCCAGAAATTTCTCCCATTGTCTTATATTAATTAGCATCTTTTGACCTTGAACAGAACAGGAGCAACTAAAATCGCAGAAGTCAGATTATGTTATGTTTTTAGGAAAAAATTCAACATACATGTATATAATTCCAGCACCAGCATCAAAAGGATCCTGGTCAAAAGAATGCCACTTTCCTTCTACTCTCACTGAAGAAAATCTGTTCAGCAGCCCTAGCCCATCTGAACTATCAAGAAATTCTTCCAGACCACATCTCTGGCATTAAGCTGGACCAAACCAACCACTGCCTGAAAAATGTCTTCAGTATCAGTAATCTTAAATTTATTGCTAATTTCTCTGGTGTGTATCATGCTACTGCCAGACAACACTAGTAACTCATTCCCAAAAATGGTTGCTTGAATAAGCACCATATCACCAAGTACCACAGCAACACTATCAAACCTTCTGGATAAAGAGTCACTGGTGTTTCAGGAGAGGAGGATGTCTCTCTGCTGTAGTTGACATCACATTACCTGACATGTCCAATCTTATTAGGTGACTGGGGCCAGTCAGTCCCTGGGGCATGACACAGTGGGACTGTGGCAGCACAGGAATCTGGAGTCATCTCTTCTCCTATGTCTAATGCTCCTTCTCAAGTTCCCTCCAAGGAGCCACAGACATCCTCAACAATACATCTCAAACCTTTCTGCTGGGGGGCTTTGCTTAAAGGAGGGATGGTGACAACTAGTCTAGGAAGGGAATGACACCATATGTCACCCACACCTTCTTTTTCCCCAACAGGAACAGAGAGGCCTTGGAAGTGGCATGGAAAACCTGAGCAGATAAGACCAAATGAAACATAGTACAGGACTTTCACCACAAATAACACATCACATCTGTTTCTATCAGCTCCAGCTTTCTGCTCTCACACACAATAGGATGGCACTATTTGAACAGTATTAAAGAATGTATCTGATTTTATGAAAAACAAACAAAGCCTTGCAGTAAACAAAGATCAACAAAGTCACACGATGAACCAGGGACAGAGCACCAGGGACAGTACAGCTCAGGAGAAGCTAGGTCACTTCTCTGTGACACCTGCTTTTTGTGCAGAAACCCCTTTTAATGTTAAACTGAGACTTCGCTGCCAAGTTTATGTCAATTCACCACTGGTCACAACTTGCTAAAGAAAAGCTTCCCAGGTCTGAACCAAAAAAAGCCTGGACTGGAGCTAGAACTTGGGAACAGACTCAATTTATGGATTTAGTACAAGTACAGGATTCATGTTGTTCACCTAGGTGCAGAAGACCTGTAAGAGCTGAGGGGGATATCCTATGAATAAGTCGCAACCACGCTTGGAAAGTGAAAGAAAGAAAATATCTGAGTGAGGACACCTGCAAGAAGTCAGGCAACATAAGAATGGCACAAATGTGATCCTAAATGCCTTAACTTCTTATCCAGTGGATAATGCTTTTCTCAGATTTGACAATAAATAGAATGCTGTCTGCCAAGATGCAGTAATTTCTTACTAGTAAGTCATATCATTCTGGACCAGCTGTATATAACAAGGCCATCCCAAAATACAAGTTGTAATTTATTAATTCTGCCTAAGTAAAAGGTTTCCAGTAATACTGACAGCATTTGCAGTTCTCACTTCAATGAAGCACATTGCAAAGGATGCTTCGTCAGACCTACATATCACTGTCACTCCAGAAGTCAATGCAGTGACAGTCGTAGCAGAGGTGGCTGTTACAGGATACTGTGAAAGTGATTATGTAAGATAGAAAAGCAGATTTTTGGAGTCTCACTCCAGCAATGCAGAAATCAGAAGCTTTTAATGGAATTAGCCAAGAAGGGAACATCTCTTGTACACATCACCATTATCCCTTGGGATCCTAAAATTACTTGTGAGGAATAATCTCTCCAACTCACTCATAATTTTAGCACGCCTAAGAACTACATATCTTCAGTTCACCCGTAATTTAAACTTCTTTCCTTCAACAGAAACACTGCCTGACAGGTCTTAACTAAAAGTGAATGACAGCAATAGCAGCTTACTTAAAAGTGTAAAGGAAATGCATATTTATGAGCACCCAGAGTAACGGTTTATGGACCTGAGAACTAAAGGTGTAATAATGTCTTGAGGGCACACTAGGAGACAGAATTTTACCTTCAAGAGCCGAACGGGGCTTCTGTCAGTGATGAGATGGGTGTTAAGGTAACAGGATAGAGGAGCCTGGTTAACTTTTAAAGTTAATTTTTCAGACCTTCGACTCCATCCTTTTACCTTTCTGGAAAGGTACACATGTGTGTATAGTAAAACAATGGCATCTTACTCCTGACTTCTGGACTGAACTTACTGCCTGACAGGTGAATGTCTGGAATCCTTCACAAATACTGCAATCTAAAATACACAGTGAAGAATAGCTAGACTTTACTTCAAACCGTCTCTTTAGAAATAGAAATTTGTCAAGTAACTTATATGTTGCAGTTTTTCCAATAACTGATATCAGAGTGATGGTAATGATTTTATCTGAGACTCTTTGATTTTATTTCACCTTTTGCATCAGGATCACTGCTCTGTTGATATTTTAATGAATAAAATCAGTTGCTTTCAGTAATAGCCTTACTTTGAGTATCACTGCATTATACATTATTTAAATAGCAAAAGGCATGTATTAGGGCAATCTATCCAAAGAATCAAGGGTTGTTCCCAGTATCCTTTTTTCCAAACCTTTATTCCACAGGATGATCTTTTAAGTATATGTCTCTTGTAGGAAACACACAAAAGATGGAAAGACTGTTAAGGAAAAAAAATCTACCATCTGGAAAACTATTTGATTATATCAGATAAAGCATGGCACTGTCTTCTATTCCTGAATCTTCCATAAAATTACTGTATGACCTTGGGAAATCTCTTCTCCTTGCAAGACTTTGGTACTTATCAAAAACTCTTGAGATCCTAGTCTAATGGTATAATAGAAATAAAAAACACTCATGAATGTTATCTATTAGAGATGATTCTCTGATGGCCTATAATAATTTATTTTTTAAAAATTAAAATTACATTTACAAATATAATGAGAAATAATTGAACAAGTACCTGAAAAAGTAACTGAATCTGCTTCTGACCCTTGATTTCAATTTCTTATTCATTAAAAATGTGTGTTAAATATTTATAAACCCATGGACAAAGCAATTTCAGTTTCTGGAATTAAAAGCATACTAAATTAAACAGAATTATACAGAAAACTAACTTTTAGCTACGCTTTGTTCCTCACAAACTCTATGTGGACATTGCTCTGATCACAAAAGTCTTATGTGCAACCCCAGCCTTCCCTTGATGAAGTCTCTCTGTCCAGAGTTACCTAATGTGGTCTAGCATGTGACACAGGACACAGAACATGAGCCATGCACCAATGACTTGGTCTTAGTTCAACTCCATCTCCCGTGAGAGAGTCCTGATGCAAACCATTGGCACAGAGGTGGGCTCCCAGCAGACAGGACAGGCATTGACCTGTGCACAGGAGAGTTTACTTGTAAACTCTCTGAATTGTCCTCCATTGACATCCCTCAATCTGGCTGATTCTGTTTTTTCAACACACCAGAAAGGACACTTTCATCATACATAACATGTAGAGTGAAAAATAGTCCATACATTTATTTTTCAAAGTAATTTTTCAGTTCTTTGCAACCTAGAGGTTTGTCTCCCATTTGGAATGGAACATTTTTCTGGATATCTCATTTTGCAGATAGATAGATAGATATAAGAACACAACAACAACAAAAAGCCACACACCCTCCCTTATGGCCCATTTTTCAACAGCTCCATTCCTCAGAAGAAAAGAGACACAACGACACTTTCAGTAACAACACTCCTCGTGACAGACATGCTTTTCCTAAAGCCAAAAAAAAGCAAGTGAATCTCACTATGCCAAGTTCTCAGAATTTAGCAAAGGGATTTTGCAAATGGAGAATAGATGACATTAAATTATTAAAACATTAATTATTAAATTATTAATAAATTACTACAACATTTGAGTTTAAACACTGTTCAAATGGCAGCCCTAGTCGACACACCAGTGTGATATGTTAGTGACCAACAGTCCCCAGACACACACGTGCCTTCATCACTTTTCACTCCAGGTGTTTACTCTGCTATTACCCACCCTAGCCAATATATCAACCTATTCCAAGGTTCACTGAGAATAGAGCTCTTCCAGTGTCCCCCAAACTGGTGTACACTTCTAAGACCTGAATGATTCTGTGGGGAAGATTTCAGTAACTGCTGTGCACCTGCATAAATTTCTTTCAAAACGTGATAAACTAAGTTAAATTAATACTTGGCAAATGACTGATTCTGCATATGCTGTGTTATAAATAAATAGGTGGAGAAAGAAAACTCCACCAAAAGAAAGCACCTCAGTAAGTGATGTATGCAGTGCAGATAGAACATATTACCATGCCCTTATGCCACTACCTTTGGCACCTGCTGTAAACTGTTTGAAAATCTTCCTTTTTACTCACTAAATAAAATATGTTCCCAACTTCCTTGTCAACCTACAGACACTGTGTGTTTTCCTTTTCTGTCATCCCCTAGAGATGAGCTAATTGCTAGAAGTATGTGGTATGAACTCCTTTTACTTTCCTACTGAGATTTTTTGATGACAAAATGCCTGTGTCACATCCTACCACTGGGACATGCTGGAACAGCTAGGACCAATGGGTAACATAGGCAAATCCTGTATAAGATGTACAACTGGGGATCCTCTGATATATTGCACACTATACTTACTACTAGACTGTTAAGTACTGCATGTCTGTAATACAAAGAACAAAAAGTGCAGCAACACCAAATGTACACTCAACAATTTATTAAAAAGTACCCGCAAAAAACTGAAAAAAATGATGCTGTGGAAATACTGTGATAGCTTCACCACACTGCGTTGAGAGCACAGGCACTAAAAAACAAAGTTTAGTATTATGATCAAAATGTGTCCCTTTTCCCTTATCTCTCTCCTTTCAGCATGAATTTCATGTTCTCGCCAAAAAAAAAAAACAAAACCAAAACACAAAAACAAACAAACAAACAAAAACAAACAAAAAAAAGAAAGAAAAAAAAAAAAAAAAAAAAAAAAAAAAAAGAAAAAAAGAAAAAAAAAAGCCTGTGAAGATTATCTCGTCAGTTCTCCTCAAATCTTGATTTTGGTAAAAATATTCAGTATTAATTTTTCCACAAGTAAAACTTCAGTCAGAAAGTTATGGTAATCCTTCCAAATGCATTCTCTAGCTATAAATATCTCAGAAAGCTGCTCCACTTCACAGTGAAACTTTGTCCATATGGAACATATGACTAGGAAGGACTTGGTGAAATACTGAATTCCAGTGCTTTGCTAGAGAAGGCACATGTATCATTCTGTTTTCTTTAAAACTGATCATAGAAAATGATCAGTTGGAAAACAAGTTTGAGCTTTCAGTTTGGGAGTTTTTTTGGGGGTATTTTTGGTTGGTTTGTTTTGTTTTTTTCTTTCTTTAGCCTACCAATAGGACATTACCCAAGAAGCTCAACTTCCTATTGGTAAGAAACTGCTTTCTGTTTCCTGTTACATTTCTTTATGGACAATTTATACAGTTATGGACTGGATGTATATGGACTGTGTCTTTCCCATGTGTTCACTTGGGAAGTTCCTAAAGGAACCATATTTTTCTTAATTCATGTTCAGCTGTGCTAAACAAGGCTCCCCATGGTCTTCCCTAGTAGTTCTTCCAGCATTTCTTTCACTTTCAATTTACCTTTCTTAAACACAGATGAGCAAAACAGTACTTCAGACTCACTGGCCCCAGTACCCTATTTAATGGCTTTAATATTTTTTATCATTACTTTAAATACATACAAGGATAAAGTACACTTTTTTCATGACCATGCGTAATCAGGAGGAACAAGGGAACCTTTCTGCTAAGATTTCCAGCTGATGAATTGACATAACTGGTTGTGAACTAGCTGGTCATCAACATGCACAGTTCTTTGATACCATTTTGGCCATTAACAACAAATGGTGAAGAAACATAATTAGCTTTTCCAGCACTGAAATGTTATTCATTTTATCTTCACACTTACAGATTGGACTTTGCTCCCAGTTACAAGGATATCTATCTGAAATAACTGCTAAATTCAGTAGTGTGATACCTGTCCCAAATTTCCACCAGGAGAAAATCCAACCTTCCTACTCATGGTCTCTTGACTGTAGAAGTGTTTCTCTTCAGACTAAAAATTACCTGAAAGGTAGCTGAATAAAGCAAAAAATGTAACACTAAATTATGCTTTTTTCTTTTTTCATCTGGGGCAGAAATATGATGAGGAAGACAATCCTCTGTTGGGTACATTTTTCTCTGCTTTTGAAAGAGCCAAAATGTTTTATTCTCCCTCTCCGAGGAATACATGAAAGCATTTCCCTCTTTGTCCTTTTCATGATGATTACTCATTAGATTTCGATAATTTTCCCTACACAAACATGAGTTATTTTTCCTTCTTCCATTAAACCATTTGGATAGAAGCTCTTTCATGGAGTGTATCTGCTACGAGGTCTGTGGTTTTCCAAGCTGCCTATCAAGACACACAGAGCCTCCTGTATTACAGATATGAGTTTTTCTTGTAACTCTACCAATCTTTTCCATCTGGTATTGTACTTAACAGGTGGATTTTCTGAGACACTTCACACTATGAAGCATGTTAAGGATTGTACCTTCAGTTCTGTTTGGTTTGCACTTTTTCAATGTTTCTCTCTGTGCATTCTAGTTTGCACAGCCCTCATCTATTCCAGAAAAGACAGAGAGGACTGCAGCCTATCTTTTCTGTAAAAGTATTTCTTCGGAGACAACCCCATTAGTCATTTCACTCCACTTCTTTCCACTGTTCAGCAGGCAAAACACCATTATACTATACCTGAACATCATGGAAAAGGCTTTGTCAAAAACAGAACTGCATTCAGGTTTTGTTTTGCCTTCCACATGTATGAAAGGCAACATCATTGTTCACTGAAAACAGTGTAAAATACCTCTAAAAATATATGGATTTAAACTATTGTAGTTATTATCCATAAAGTATCCATAAAGTAACACAGCCTGCAGACCTGATCTGACCTACAGAGGCCACTGGATTGAAATCAAAACTGATTCTGAGAAGCTGAAGGAAACTTACACAGGACACGAATCCTTCTTACACTTCCTAATCTGTTCAATCTGCATGTTATATGGAATAGAGACTCTTCCCAAACTCAGCTGACGTGTGGCTTGGCTTTGCAAAGTGTTCAACTGCAATATTGGCTTATGGCACTTGCTGGCCTGAGTTTTGCCACACACTTCAGTTCCTGCAGTATGCTGTCCTGGCTTTGACGTATATTAGTTTGTGCATGCATCCAGATGATGAAGCAGATCAGGGAGTTCACTCAACTCACAAACTGCTCAGCGCACATATTTTCCTTCAAGCTGGATCAAAATTGCATATAAACAGCTCTGCCAGCCCAGAGGATGGTATACTCTACACCATGACATGGTGGCAGGAACAAGAAGAGAGAGGTAGGTGCTGTTAAAGGTCACTTTGTAATGTTGAACTGTACCCTCTGATTATCTGGCTGCAGGTACACCAATATATTAGACAGTGTGAAAAGGAACTGGAATTAAAGGGTATGCTCACTCCAATTGTTACAATAGTCCCTGATACATGTGCCCACTGTAACTCTCTCCCAAGTAATTCCTACACATGGCTCAAGAAGAAACTGAAAATTGCCTGGACCAATTTTCCATAAGCAGTGTGCAAACAGCTACTCTGTTTTAGGGATAAAAGAGTTTAACAGTACCATCAGGGCTACTTGACCTCTGTGCCAGGAAACAGTACAATGCTTGCTTAAACTACCAAGTGCAGACATGAATCACCAGCCCAAACTCTCATCCTTCCCCTGTTAGAACAGAAGCCTGTAGAGATTATTCTTACACATCTCCACTCTCTTCCTGCAAAAGGCCCCATTGACATTCTACTTTAACTTAAAACTTCTCCCTGCTCTTCAGTTCGCAGCGACCGCAGGTCCCTCCGGCCAGGTCTAAAGCGACAGCTGCAGACTCATTCTGCCCATGATGTGAACTGGAAAGGTACAAGCAGGAGATGCACTGCCACAGTACACAGCATCATGGCCCAGTTAATTAGCACTGGTAAGAGACTGGTCAACACAAGCACTGTGCTCAAGAGGCCCAAAGCTGAAGGGTTTAATGCACAGTGTGAGCTCAGACTTACTCAAAACAGCTTCAGTAAATCTGGGCCATGCTCTTACCAGTATATTGTAACCTTGAGCTGAAGGGACCATGTCTAACGCTGAGACACTGTTTCACTCCATATGCTAGTTCATTATCCAGCTCCTCTCTGTTTTGACTGCCAACAAATAACGATGTTTTTCAACACTTCTCCACTAGGAACTGAATGCACAAACATCGCATCATAAATGCCACCCAACATCTGCCAGGCAGTTACCATCTTCCCAGGACTATCACCTAGGCTGAATCTAAGCAAGTGATTTACTGACAATCTGTGTCACATCCTCTTACCTATTGCACCCTAGATCATCCAAACATCAATGTTTATGAATGGCCCACAGGTATTTGGTTAAAATACCACAGGAAAATTATTTCTAACAAAAAACCCCCCACGTATTCTAAACTTACTGTTACTTCGTTAATGAAAAGTCAAATATTGCAGCTGAGGATCTCAGTTTTGGTACAAATCTTTACAACACCAATGCAAATATGCTGATAAATTATTCACAGAAAATAAATGAACGAAAAGCCAGTCTTTTCCACTTTGCCTATTTAATAGGTGGTCAAAATTCTTGAAAATACTATTGTTTGTTCTTTGAGTTATTCTAGAACAGTATCAGTAGCTTAGCTGAGCAAAATTCCCTCTGTTGGTCCCACAGTGAATAGGGTATCTATACAACTGAGATAATGACAAGGACAAGATTTCAAGTAAAGTATTTCAGAAATTAACCAACAGATTAGTGATTTGCCTTATATTATCTGTAAATTTATTAACTTAAACCAGAGTGCTCAATCAGGGCAAATTATTTGTTTTCCCACATTCCACTTATTGTAGAGCTCTTCGTTCACTTCACGGCGCTTTTCTGTACTGATTCAACTACTACACAAATGAAATATCTCAAAATGACTGAATGTGTGAATGCTTTCAACTGTGCTTATTTTAATCAGCTTTTACTATCAAGTAAAAGCAAAAGCCAGTCACATGATATTTGAGATTTCTGTAACTAATTCAAATCAAGCAAATGCCTTTTCTTATTTTCATTCTAGCAGTTTGAGCTTCCTAAGACCATTCTCCTTCTTTCCTGCAAGTTCTTTTCTTATCCAACACTTTAAGCCTGCAGGCAATATGTAGAACTGAGCAGACAATCCCATAAATAGTTCAAGACCTTGAAAAGCACAATGTAGCCAGTTCCTAACTTTCTTCCAAAATAAGGCATAATACAAGCAAAAGCTTCCACTGAAAAGAAAAATATTTTTAATACAATCCAGTTACAGAAATCCATGACAACACGCAATTAATGGACTGCATGACAGCAATCATCAGCGTGATTCATTATATTCAATTCATTACAAAAGCCAGATGACTAATCTGTGGTCATGCTTTCCCTGAACATGGACATCCAGCATGTTCTTTTAAGGCCATAAATAGGTGCAATACCTGATGAACTACATAATGCTCATGGTGAGATCCTGAAGCATGAAATACAAAAATCTCTTCACTTAAATATCTTGACTTGATCCAAAGTGACTCTTACGTTTTTCTTCTTAGACCACTACCCCTGCAATGCTTGCCAGATTCCTTGCTGCCTTCATTACCGCTAGCCCAGACAGGGGAGGAGCAGCAGAAGTTTAACAGACCACCCCTTTCCACGGTAGGACAACAGCTGGACAAAACTTAACTGCACCCAAAAAACCCAGGGCCACTTTTCATAGCACTGTAGCTAAAGAAATGCAGTTAACGCTACAAATTATGTTCACCTTAAATATCTATCAAGCATGCCCTGAGAGATGCATCTGCACTGGGCATTTCATTCTAATGCCTGCTCCACTGCTTTGTTATGATGAAATGAGAGGAAATCCGATTTGTAGTTCACTGCCCAATTCTCCTTGCATTTATATTAATGCAATAGTACCTACAAATATAAGCACATGGACCACACGTAGAGAATGAGTATATATGAACACTGTACACACTGAAAAATTATGTCTGAGACTTTTTAGAAATGGGTGTCTAAAATTAGATTTACATATTCACAGTGAGATGAGAGTACTTTGAAGTCCAGCTTTCACACATGAGCTAAGATTTTCAAAGCCCCGTGAAAGAATTTCTAAAAATGTTAAACTGCTCTGCCTCTGAATGTAATATATACATGCTTATATGTGTCTACAGTGAAAACTTCATGTATTTTGTAAAGGATTATAGGAGTTTTTTCTCAGCTGAGTTTGACTGGAGAAATGAATTCACTGAAGAACTGAATGAAGGTGAGAGTAACTACAAACAGAAATATGTAACATTGCAACAGCCCTGTCGACACTGGATACCTTACAGGAATTGCAAGTGCTTGAAATAATACCATGCGAAAGCCAGTTCAGCAACTGGAAATATGTCAAATTTCACTCTCATTTACATCTATAACAAATTTGTAGTAAAGCCACTAAGTGAAACAGTGATATTGTTGATCAGATTAAAATAAGAGCAGACTATAAGCCTCCATCTGTATAAGAGCACTAAACAAGAGTAGTACGAGCATACAGTAAAAGCAATGTAATCAAACAAGCTCAAAGAAACCTTTGCTGTGGAGACGGGATGGGAGACAAGGGTTTAGATACACAACCTTTCTCCTTAGCTTCTCTTCAAGGTGTGTGACTGCATTCCCACAGCCCTCTGGATCTGCAGCCACCCCTCCCATTCTTGCTCAGACTGAGTTCTATGTCTGCCTAAAAAATGAAAACTAAATAATATCCACACAAACATAAGTACATATCCAGATCTACCATCACCTTTCATGCTCTCAGCCAAGGCAATAAAACACAGCTCTGCTGCTTTGGACTTACAAACTATGTGATCATAAGATGCATGTGCTTAACATCCATCATCAGTCTTCACAGAACATGTTTAAAAACATCCCAATCATCACAAAATGTGGATTAAATTAGTACAGCCAGACTAGGCTTTACTTCACAGCAGTGTTTTCCTCAACTGCTCCCACTTTAGTTTCCAAAAAGTGATTCCACTGGCATAAATTAAAATCAAAACAGCACTAACTGACCAAAGGATGTAGTTCATTTTTTGTGACGCCAAAATTCATTCTTCATAAAACCTCCTCCCAAAAAAAAAGAACTACACATGGTATCAGTGGCCTATCACTGTGAAGTATGAAACTTACATTCCAAAACTTGCCAACAGTCACACATAATAGCAAAAGGAGGACTTTTTTCCTACTTCTCTTTATTACATGCTTAGTAATAGATTTTTATTAGAAAAATTCAAGAGAGCAAATGTAATGTTCCATATGCAAAAAAAAAAAAAAAAAAAAAGAAAAAAAGGTATACCAGAATTGTCAGTTCCTTGGGGGTTTCTTTCACTATAAATAAACAGTAGGAGAAGACTTTCTGAGTAGTCAGTATTTGTTTCTGTATTTTTCCCCTCCTTTCCTTTCCCACAGTAAAGGTGACTGACATTAAAATAGGGAAAAAATATGACTAGTTAAAACACAGACCAGAGATTTTTTGTTTTTATTCCATTGACATCTGTCCTGCTACATCTTTGTTTATGGCAGAGGAGAGCAGTCTCAATGATGCAGATGTTGCTTTCTGGTTCTGTGCCTTTTCTTAACAGACAAAAGATAGAGGAATAGCTGTTGTGTGACAAATGGGTGCAATTTTGAAATTTTCAGTACAAATTCAGTTCAAACGTTTTTTGCTGTTGCTGCTGTTATTTCAGAAATTATATCTAAAATTCTCATTCTGGTAACAAGCATTTCCAAAACAAAACAACCACATTTCACTTCAAAGTATGCAATCTATTTCAATGAAAAGTATCAATATGTAACACTTTCCCTCTTTCTAAACTGAAAAGGAAGGTTGGTAATAGCCACTTTTTTGAGTATGCAATGGCACTACTCAGAACAAGGAAGGTAGAGGCACACTAACTGCACAAAAACACAGGGAAGGTAAGTAGCAACAGAAAACACAGAAAAGGTGAGGTGGTAGAGAGTAAAGACAATTCCTTTAGCAGAAGGGTAGGTGGAAATGATAATGTGCCACAAGAAGGGCTTCTCTCTGGAGACAAGAAGGCAGCAGGTCCATGCTCCACCTGGTAGCTGGAGGTGGGAACCCCAGAAATGTTTGTGCTGCCACTAGTCCCCAAGCTCTTCTCCATCTCAGGGCTATAGTGATCCCACAGCCTTGGCCTTAGGATGAGGGGCACTTTCCTTCTGGACAACTCATCAGTTTCCACACCAAGGAATTTTTAAAAGACCCAGCTTTATCCACAAAGTTTTACCTGTTAGCTTGGGTGAGCACTGCTCTCTCCACTCCTGCGCTGCCACAGCAGGACTGAGGACTCCTACCCAGTCCCCTTCCCTGTTGCTCCATATGTGTGATGCCAAAGAGCACCACCTCCAGCACCAAGTCACCGTGCAAACTACTACCAAAGTGAGTAGCTTTGTGCTTTCCAAAGCAAAAAGAGAATTTATTTTCATTCATAACTTTTACTCCTTCCCAGGGGATGTGAGGAGCCTTATTTGCTCCAAAGAACCCTTGGGCTATGTCTATACAAGCTCCACCCCCTAAAAGATCAAGCTGGCAAGTCAGGAGGTATAGAGGAGACAATAGGCAGACCTTTGAATCTACAAATTGAAGGTTGAATGATTGGCAAACAACCTCTCCTCATGAAAAATTATGGTACAGCAACACAATAGTAATGGGAGCCAAAAGTATGTCTATTCCTGATTTGTAGACCAGGTTTTAGTTATGCTATAATCCTCTCAGTATGCCTGCTTAGGATCCCACAATCACACAAGTCATGAACACTACCCACAAATCCTGCAGCTTCCATGCCGAGCAAGCGACACACCAGATGAAGAAGGATGGAAAATATACATGTGGAATTGTTCTGGGAACTTAAAGCACACATAACAGTAAACAAAGCAAATATGGTACAAAACCTGTTGCTATTTTCACAGCATTTGTGGAGCAAAGCTGCATAAATGCAGAAGGATGCATACTGCCTCACACCTTTCCTCAGATTCCAGCAAATTAAGCACAGCAGCACAAACAGCAGCAGGGAGAAGAAAACGCTCCACAGAAGAGCTTCCCTGTTTGCTGCTGCACCACAGGTGTGTATTTGGGGATCTGAATGAGAGATGAATAAGTGTTAAAATTACTTTTTCTCATGTCTCTTCTACAGCCTTGGCTGCTTATGGAGATTTCAACAGGGAGAGATCCCTTGGTGCCATCCTCCCTCCTCCAGGCACAGCTGAAGCCAGTTTGAAAAGGTTGCTGTGGTTGTCCCCTGTCCACTTGGGGATAGGCTTCATGAAACCACTGCCAGTTTGGTCTGATAACTAAAAGACTGCCTCTGCTCCCCACTGAGAAGGCAGTACCACACTGTCAAATACTGGAGCACTAGCTTAAGTGGCAATACAGACAATTTTGGCTGGTGGCAGGAGAGATGGCTGAAAGCCAGCTGACAGAGAAGAGCAGTATCAATCTCTGTGCTGGGGAAATCCTCTGAAAATGCTACTGAAGCAAACAGCAACCGCTAGTGGCACAGAGGCAAACAAGACATGAGTGATCCTGTTCTCCTGGAGAGGAGAAAAAGGCAAACGGCTGAACTGAAGTAATCAACATGAACTTGAACCATGGCACAGGGCAAACATGTGGCATGCCGTATGGAAATTCAGAACAAAACAGAAAGCTTGGAATAAAATTAAATTAAAAATCTGCTTCTATTTCAAATTACTCCACTAAACATCTAACTGAAAATTGTGCTGGAAGTTGATATGACTTTATGACATGTTGTTCCTTGAAGGCTGCCATTTTCAATCAAAAAAAGGTACGAGAAACGTTTCAATCTGGTTACCTTCTATCCAGTAAGGCTAGAAAACATAAAGTTGTAAGCTAAAAAGTAACATTACACCATGAGTCAGCAGGAGATAGCTATTCAGCCAGCATCTATCATAATGTTTTCAACAATCCATACATACCAAATGCCTGGAAAAGAAGGCCGGCAATCACATGGATTTTGAGCTTTAAATGCATTTGATAAATTAATTTTTTTAAAGACAGGCCCTGTACAGCCTCACTTTGTTTACTGTTTCTAGATATAACCTATCTCAGAAAGGGTGACCAAATGTCCATGTGCAAAACAAACATGTGTCTGAAGCATTAGGGCATTCTGTATTCTGTTGAACAGTTTCACACTAAAACAATAACTGCAAAAATACCTAAGATGTCAAAGCTAAATCTTAATGAATGACTGTGTTTTTAAAAAAAATCTTTCTGTATAATTTCTAATAAATACCTGAATAAAATCAGGCCAATGAAAAATGAAGAATGAAGAGGAGTTAAAATGAAGAATCTAGAGCATCTCTCCTATGAGGAAAGATTGCGAGATTGGAGAGTGTTTACCTAGGAGAAAAAGAGGAGGCTCAAGGAGGACTTCATCAGTATATATAAATATTTGAAGAAAGGGTGCAAAGAGGACAGAGCCAGGCTCTTCTCAGTGATGCCCTATCACAGAACTAGAAGCAGTGGGCACACACAGAAACAACTGAAAGAAATAAGAAAAAAACCCTTCTACTTCTAGGATATCAAATACAAGAAGATAGGTTGTGGAGTTCCTATCCTTGGAGATATTTAAAAGCCACCTGAACACTGTTCTGGGCAACCAGCTCTAAGTGGCCCTGCTTGAGCAGGGCAGATGGATGACCTCCACTGGTCCCTGTCAACCTTAATCATCCTGTAACAAATGGATGAATTATTACCTTTTATGCAAAACTATATAAGAACAAAAATATCAAGAAGTAATGGCAAAAAACCCCACAACGCTACTTTTATATTCATTAGGGCAATATTGCAAGATACTTATCAAAAATACACCTATATGTCCTGTAACACACCTAAAAGCATAATGAGACTAGAGAGCTCACCCCACCAAGCTCAGCTACCAGGCCAAAATGGTTACACATAAAACTCAAACACATCTGCAAAATTTAAGTTTAAAATTGTATCCATAAATTTTCAAACTCCCCCTTTTACATTCATTAAGTTCAGAAAACTGAATTCCATTGGCAAACTCTACAGCAGTATATGAATGACTAGAGTGGGAGCTGAAACAACCATCATCAGAGCAAAAGGCAGAACACAGTCTATTCATGCTCTCTGTCCTCTAAGGAGTATTACAAACACAGAAACACCCCCCAGGTTATGTAGTTTATTTGCCTGCCAGCATGACATTTTTCCCTATGATAATTTTTAACACTTGCTTTCGCCAGGTTAAGAGCAATGTGTTGCATCTAAAGAAAATGAGATTATGAACCCCCTCCATATTTTGCAATGCCCAATGGATGATGCTGCTGCAATGTGCAACAGGGAAGGTGCCAAATTATTCAGACAATACACCAGGCCAAAACTGCCAAGTCAGCAACATAAGAGCACCTCTGAGTGCTGGACCCCAGTACTAATACTCCTAGCACCTTGCTAATAGCACAGGGTCCTCTCCCCTGTTCAAGGCACAGTGGATCAGTCCTGGCCTCTCACGGCTTTGCAAAGCCCAGCTGTGCCACGCAGTAGTCCTGTGCAAGAAACAGCACAACCTGTGAAACAGTGGGAGGTGATTATTTGAGCCTCCTACTTAAATAAAGCTTTACACCTGCCCTGGTCTCTCCAGGGATCTTGCTGATCACCACACTTTCACCCTGCAGACAATTTCAAAAAATAAATCCAACCATGGTCACCAGAAAGAGTTCACAAAAAAAAGCAATCCTAAAGGTAGTGGTTGAAAAATAAGTGATCATGATGAAAAACAAATGGAGAAAATGCCAAAAAACTGATAAATTATCCTCTATCCAAGCACTCAGTTACATAGGATGAGCTGTCCCAAAAACAAGCTGCAGGGATCCCACTTCTCAGCAAACACACTTGGGTGAAATATTTGTGGTATCACCTACTACTGGGTAACAGTTTCCTTGCAAGTTTCTCTACGCTAAACCTAAAAAATTTCAAAAGCAGAAAGTTCATATTTTTAAAGATTTTTCTATTGTATCTGCTTCTCATCCAAAAAGGTACTCACAAGCTTTCAGCCATGTTTCTCATAGAATGAGCCTAGGAAATCAGCCACACAAACTGCCCAAGATTAGGAAACACAGACCACCCCATACCTATCTAAAACAAATAAAATACAAAATAATCCCTTACTTACAACTTGATGAGAAGTTGAAAAGACCACTAAACAGTTATATTAAAATAATCAGGCAGCACTAAAAAAACTATGACATTATAAAAATAAGACTCACATAACACTAGCTCTTTCACCATGAGAATACACATTATAAACAACCTTTTTTTCCCAGACACTTGTTTTCTGCATGTTTAAACAGACGTGTGTGCTTAGCAACTGTAAAACAAAGTAATTCACTTAAATAACTGGGTACAGATTAAGGTACTTCATTTTATATATAAACTTTCAAAATACCGTGACTCTTTTATATTATTTAACATACAGAGACAGAATCCTCATATATGGATTTCAAAAATGACTCACCTTTGCATTTGAGCAAAGAAAGAGGGATTTACATTTGTTATATAAGTATCTATGTGAAGGTACATGGGCGCATGTACATACTTTGTATTCATGTTATCTACATCTGTACCAGGAAAGGACAGAAAAAGTCCTAAGGAAAAAAATTAACATGCTTAAAATACCCATTAGTGTGACAGTAAATGCAGTTATACAATGAAAAGGTCTGTAACATTCAGTGTATCAAAAATTGTTATGAATGAGGAAAGGTATCTTGTTAGGAATGCTTATATATGAAATTAGAGACAAACAGGAAAATCAGGAACGTTCCATCAGCTCAGAAACATTGTGAAGCCACTTCACTGCAGCATTTCACTAGTGTTTCCAAACACACAGCATACACTTTTATCTGAAGTCACTCAACATGCTGTCTTCATAAAGTTGAATTAATTACTCAACAGCATATACAAAATGAAGTTTTTGAAGAGGAATGCTACGTTTTGTTACACTAGTGGGCCTTGCTGGAAAAAAAGAAGTTTTGTTTTTATTTTAAGCACACAGATTTTTCTTTCAAACTCTTACCTATTTGTTTCCTGTACTGGTCAACTGGAGTCCTTGATGTAGAGGCATCTTTTCTACCCATTGTTTTCAATCCAAAAATCACTGTCATTATCAGGAAAAACAAAACAAAACAAAACAAAACAAAACCAAAACAAAAACCACAATATTATTCCTAAATAAATTACTAACAAAATCAATTGCTTATAACATCAGAATAATGGTAACAAGCAACATTTACATGATTATACACAAAGACATAAGCCTTCCCAGAGTACAATGAGACACTGCAGTTAATCATCACTATTCTGGAGACTATTAAATACATTCTAAACATACCTTTTTCTCCATTGCATGGGTTATTAACAGTATAGAATGCCTGTTAGTTTGAATGAAAATAAAGAAAAAAAGAAAGGATTTAAACTGATTGCACTGTAATTCAGCATTTCGTACCACTGAATCACATTCCTGTATAATTTATTTCTTCAGTAAACCAGGGAATGAATGTATTGTGAGCATTGAAAATACATTTACACCACACACAGGAGCTGGAGGCAGGACTAGGCTGTGTGCATCCACAGGTGAAATTGCTCAGGAAACCCACCTGCAGACACAGCCCTCCAGCCACCATGAGAAAAGAGAGGAGCAGATATTCCAGCAATCCCAGACTCTCCTATCTTCCTGCCATGGGCTCTAGATATCTGTGAATGAAAAGGAAGTGGAGAACAAAAAGCAGAGCTGGGGCTGTATGCATTTTACACCTCTCAGGCATGGTATTGATAGTTTAAATCACCTTCATTGCATTGAAGTAACAACCATCCTGACTCTTGAATGGGATTCTCATGTTGCAGTGTCATGTTGCACACCTCCTCATAAGGAGGTGACACTAGGATTGCACAAGGAACTGCATAATCATCCATACAAAGATGTTCTTACTGGTATATTGGTGCTTCCACACCATCCACGTAGCTGAACAAGCATCATCTGAACAGTCCTCTAGCAAATTCCTAATGAATTTTTTAACATGTAAAACCTTATGGTTTCATATTCATCCCTCACAGGGCTGCCATTCAAGCGACAGATTCTACAAACATGCTCATTTCACCTCCTTTTCCCTGGTTAAGAAATAACTGGCTGTTACAGTCATGCTTATTGCTCAAAACACTGGGATTGAACCATTTTGGCTGGGCTGAAGACATTACTCGCCACGGTGATGATAAACTCCACCATCTGACTGCCTCTACAACACAACACAAGAGTCTCAACATCATCACCCACGCTTGAGGAGAGGACTGACGTTTTCGAGAAGTGTCAGATTTACTGTTCAAGCAGAGAAGACACACAGCAGCCAAGTCCTGCCTTTTCCCAATTGGCCCTGGCAAGCACCATGCCAAGGGCAAACTTTGGCTGAATCATCCTGGGTAGCCACAAACCATGTGCAGATTGTGCACATATGGCTGTAGAGTATCTGCAAGAGTTGTACTTTTCTGTTAGGCATAACCAGCTGTGCTACAGCAAGACGAGTGTCCCTGGTCGCTGCCAAGGCACACTTTCTGGGAAGTGCAGCCCTGGAAGGGGCTGAGATGCCAAATCACGACCCAAAAAGCATGCCATGGCACTGCTGAACACTACTGCCAGCAAATTTATGGCATTCACCATTATTTTCCCCATAGCTTCAAACATGATTTAAAATATAGCTGCAGGAATGATGCCCAGTAGTTATTTGTGCATTTTAAAACCACAACATTTATTATTTTATATTTATATATTTTATAGGAATTATTGGCACTTAATGTCAAGTGACAAATCCAGGCTCCTTAATTTCATTTGTGGGAAACATGGCATAAAATGAACTTGGATGCTCCAAAGTCATCAACCTTTTTTAAAATGTACTCAGGAATAATAGCAAGGTAGAGAAGAGTACCACTAATAATCTGAACTGAAAATTCAATTATAGTGTTTGAATTTTTCCATACATTACTTTGGTAGAATTCAGAGAATACTCCCTGTTTTATGTAAAACACATTAGCAGTGAACTGTAATTCACTGGGTTGCGTTTCTTTCCCCCTCTATTATGCTTCACAGAAATTCTCTAGACTGGATTGTATTTCATAACATTCACATCATAATAATTAGATTGGAAAAATAAAAGTACTGTTTGAACTTTCAGCTAAGTGAGGAGGTAACAGATATATTTTTACACTGCAAAACTAATTCTTGGCTTTTTTATGCCACTCTTAAGAGACTGTTTTGACTTGCCTTTTGCGATTTCCAGTCTACTAATGGTTTAAAATAAAACATCAGCTGTGAAAGTTGTTTGCAGTTTTAGCAATGCCAATAAAACAGAAGAAGAAAACACAGGCAAAAATTACTTCCTGACTTAAAATAAGCCACAGAGATACTTGGCGTTTGCCTGTGTGGCTCAGCGTCACCGACTCTCGCATCTAGAACCTCGAGTCCTCTTTGTTCTTCAAAGGGATGCAGTAATCATCATTCATTTCCACTGCTTTGATGCTTACATAGCAAATGCCTTGAGAAACCCACGGAGACACTGGCATACAGAGCCCAGTGTCTAATAAGACAGTTATTTGCATAGAAGATCAGCCACAATTTAGAATGTGTTGTGATAGATGTGGAAAGGGAATAACAGATCTATATTAGCATGTACGAACTGAGATTGCTTTCACAATTTTACTCCTTGGGG
Source organism: Zosterops lateralis (assembly GCF_965231275.1). Lineage (NCBI taxonomy): Eukaryota > Metazoa > Chordata > Aves > Passeriformes > Zosteropidae > Zosterops > Zosterops lateralis. The sequence continues at coordinate 131,414,103 of NC_139762.1, forward strand.
ACTAAGGCTCATCACCTTCTCTTGTAAAGAATCTCACATTCCCCAAGGAGGCAACTTGCCATGAGCTAGGCTTAAACTAAAATATGGATTAATAAGAGGTAATATTTATTATTTATAAATCTTGCTGTAAGAGTGGTTTTCAATGCACTTTTCTAACCACTTCTTAAAAAAGAAAAAGCCTGAAATCTTTGTGACTTACAAAACTAATTCTCCCCATTTAAAATAGGTCATCCTACAATGATTGGTCATCTTTACTGTAAAAGAAATTTACAATCAGGTCTCTGACCCATTTGCTGCTTCTGACATCAGCAAATGGAGGATCTGGCTTCTGCATTTCTTCGCCAAACCAAAGAGATAGACAGCATGCCATGCTGCATGCATCCCAAGCAGCCTCCAAGTCCCTGGAGTTTTAATGACTATATAACCGTTTAAAAGCACTTGTAAAGAAGCATGTCACTGCTCCTTCTCCTGGCTACTGAAAATACTGGAAAAGTCATTTCAGATAATATGAAAGCAATGTGAGGCATCCTGAACTTTCAAGCTTTTATAAAAGATGGTTTTAAGAAAATAAAGTGAGGCTCCAATGATTTTTATTTATTTATGGTTCAGAGACATAACAAGATTAAAAGACGTCTTTGTTTTTGTGGTACCTTTCACTGTTTTTTCACCCTCTTTGGCTTCCCCTCTAGTAATTCACCTTTGAAAGTTACACACTCAGAAAAACACACAACTTTGTTTTTCTATTCTTTTACTCCAAAGCAGTGGCTGATAATAATTAAAACACTTAATTGCTTATTATCGTCTCTAACTGTCAATAGCATTTTGTGAGATTAAAACAGATCCTTAATGTCCATTCAAGGTCTGGCTACACTTTAAATCCCAATTCACTGTTCTTGATGTATACATAGCAGCTTCTACACCAATAAAAAAAAATTGAAGCAATTACTTTAATGAAATAGAAACTTACTATGAACGACTTTAGAAATGCTAATAAAAATAAGAATGGAATCTATATATTCAGAGATTGTGCTTTGTACATTATTAGTGCAATACAAATTATTAATAACAGTAATAAACCTTAAAACATAAATTAGTGAACACTCAAAAGACATGCATATCTGCATGTGTACAAACTTTCTTAGCAGAGATATTTGATAGCATGTCTGCACTCTTCAACAGTAGGTTGCCTAAATATTAACAGTGGGCACATTAAAGAAATAATCAATGAAATGACTGGTTTTGTAGCTGAAATGTAGTTAGTCAGCTGGGAGAAAAGCAAGTAAAACTTCAGGATAGAAAAGAACCACTACAGAATGTAAAGCTACTGGAGCAAGTCTTTGGCATCTGTATATACGCAGAAGTTCCTCATCTTTAATTGCAAATAGGTATCTACCTTAAACATAACTCCTTTTTTGTTTGTTTTGTTGGATGGAATGCAGGTTGATCGTCTGAACTCATAAATCAAGTAGTTTTTATCATGATTCAAAGATGCTACGAAAACTTATTGATATCACTGAAGGAACTGATCTTCTCTCAGTTAACTCCATAGCTGATAGTTTAATAACTAATATTTACAAGCTACAAGAGAGCAAAGACAGCCTTTAATCCACATCAGGTAAAATTCAGGGAGCACATCCGATCATCTGCAAACATCAAGTTATCCCAAAGAACTGGTACCACTACATTTAAAGTGGGAAGCCATCTGCATGTAGATATTTTGGAAAATGTTGCTGCTGGTTATTATAATTGGGTTTTTTTTGTTGTTGTACTGCTGAAGTACACTAACTAAGGTCTGTCTACATAGTAGTGGAAGCACCCTGCAGCCAAAATTGCTACAATAATGTAGATTAATTATTTAACCATACTGTAGCTAAGAAAAAAAAATAAAAATTAAAATCTTTATTACTATTACTACCTTAAAAAAAACCCTACAAAGTACATTCATGTTCTTTCAGTAAGTCTTATAGTAGTCTTCTATTCCTCTGGAAAGTCTCTCTCAAAAAATGAGACTATTCTTTCAAAGGAAAGAGTCCTGTGCCCATGGTGCTTCTTGCAGAATCTATCTCTGCTTTATCTGGAGATTTATTTATTTTTCAGTTAATAAAAGGAATGTAATATTTCTTTACTTAATTTAAGCTTGAAAGCAGCAGAGGTGATTTAAATTTAATTAAATTTAGAAAAATTAATCAAAAACACAGGATCCATAATGCCAGTCAGAACAGATATTAAAAAAATTTCAACATTCTACACAACGACAACAAACACTGTACCACATCCCAAGATTTAAACGATAAAGGAACTACAACTTTTACTCAGAGGTATATCAGGGTGTTTCACAGCTTCATGTAAGGACTAGGAAAAAAACACACATTGTTACTCACAATTAGTACCCTCTGCTCTCTAGGGAAAGGAGCTGTTCTCTTGCTTTTAGCTACACAGTACCTACAAACTGTATGAAATTAGCTCTGCATTTATTTAACAGAAGTAATAAACAGGTAATAATTCATAAGAATTTTGAGTGTATTCTCTTGAATGTTTCAAAATCCTACAGCAATATATTCTGAAAAACTAATTTCATCAACAACCCAGATTAGTTCCGCTAAATTTCAGAAACGTAACTGAGACACACAAGCTACACAGGAGGCCATCTCCAATCCCTTTGCAATGGGTGAAGAAAGAAATTTAATGATTAGGAATTCAAATCACCTCTGGCAATCTTGCTTTCATGTTATGTTCCTAAATCTCCTCGGAGTGCCTAAAATTTGGTGGGATTATTTACACCCAAATAATTGCATTTTCTTGTCTAGTGAAGAGACTATATATTTTTGCTAAACATAAAATGTTTTTATACATCTGAAGAGTTGAAAATATTATCCTTAAATGTACTCACAGCTAGAAAGAGTGAAAATTTCAAGGGTGGCAAAACCTGAATAAGATTTTTTACAAGAACATCATATTTATGTAAAATTGCTTTCTTAAGCAAAAATAGACCTTTAAAAATGTTAAAAGGTTCCTGCCATTCCCAGAGGAGTAAAGTACGTGTCTGCTTCCACAGGATGAAAATGCAGTAGGCCAAAACTTGTAAAAGCACTACTTACACAGAAGACATCTATTTAGCAATTGGTGTTATTCTTGTTATACAAAAATAGGAAATTTTGCAGAAGAATATTCCTAACTAGTAGTAATTCCATGCACCTTACATTTATTTTTCATTATTAGGTGGTTATGCCTTCAGAATGAGATTCCTTACTCACTTCAGAGATGAGTAGAGCTATAGCATGTGTGAAACACATATTTAATTAAATATGAAGACAGATATTCATCTGAACAGATTTAAAATTCCAAATGTTCAAAGAGGAACTTTTCCCCCCCATTTTTATGAATCTATGATGGCACTGATGCGTAAAGAAAATATCCTTAAAGAAGTTCATAAAGGAAAAAAGTATACATGTGGTTCACTTCTGCCTTGCTAAACAGTTTGAAATGTAGTACTTCACAGAGGGCAGAATAATCTCTGCTAAAGGTAAAATTACACAGTAAATGACACCATATGCAGTATTTCAGAGTAACAGTCTTCAAAATAACAGAATCTGTCTAAACATCTTTGGGGGGAGAGTGGCAAGGACATGGGACTATGGCAGAAATCAGAGCTAAAAAGGGTAGAAGGAGAAGAGATGGGTACAGCTTTCACGGGAGCATCTGCAGATGTTGTATAGACTCCTCTGTGCCATGAGGTGTAGGGAGGACATCATCACCACACAAAACAGAGTGAAGCACAGCCCCCTGCCTCAAGAGTTAAAAAGTTCATCGTGTTAAGAGCAACAACGAGAAACAATTATTTGCTCTGTCTTAGTAATTGACGTGTCAGCAGAAAAAACTTTTGCACTTCAGTTAAATCCCAGCAATTTTTCTCCCTCTTTGATCCCCGCCACATACCCCTTCAGCATTCATTTCCTTTGATAAAGTAGGGACTGACTTAAATAACAGGTATAAAGTTAGAGGTCAAAGACCTTAAGTTTCAAAATCAGTTAAGTCTGCCTAAGCACTTCACTTCCAGTAAGTTATGAAATCATCATTCAATAGAGTCCCATGTGGTTTTACCAAAGTCTTACTCCAAAATCTCAGAGACTCTGTTTTGCCCTCCCAGGTGTTACAGCAAGGGAAGAGTGACTTCCTTCCCTTCTTTAAATGAGAAATTAAGCATAACACCCTCTATTCTCCCCTCTTTAGTTTTGGGAACTGACAAAAATTCTGGTTTTCCTAAATGCTACTTCTTTCCTGGGACTGCCACAAGCCACCGCCTTGCTATAAGCCTGAATGCTTTATTTATATACTCTTGTTAATTTCTCATTTGTAGATTTTTAAGCTTAAGCTCATTTTTGATGGAAATGAAATTCTGATTTCTTTCTCAAGTGAAAAGGAGTATTTAAGGATTATTCTTTCCTTTAGTACATCCCTCTTAAACTACAGTTCCCAACCATCCAGAGAACAAGAAGTTTTCAGTATTGCAAAATGGGATAATGACCTTTATTGAAAATAAATCTTGTAACTTCCAAAGTTATTCAAACACATACAAAAATTGGAACAGGTAGCAATTTCATATTTATCATGCTTTTGTTTCTATGGTGCCTTCCTTTTCATTTGCCTTACCTTAAGACTACTAAACCCACAAGATTTCAGAGTAAATTATTTAAAAACCGAAATAGCTTTTCTGAAGTAATTTATCAAAACAAGACGGTTTGAAACTATTTAATTTTTTTCTTTCTTTTCATGCTCTCACACTGTTTCTAAAAAAAACCTAAACGTTTTTTAAAGAATGTGAGGCTATGTCTCAGCTTAACTTTTCTCCACTAATTCTAATATTGATATCCACTTTCCTTGAATATGTTTATCATTCAAGCAGAAACGCAACTCACGGCAAATAAAATTATCTTAGCAACTGAAAACCAGAAGAGAAAACAGCCACAAATACGCCATGCAGGCACAAAGCCGGGAGGCAGACAAATGTGCCCTACTGTAACACATTTCACTGTAGTATAACACAACGTCCCATCACACAACTTCAAATCATAATAATTGCCAAAACTGGCGCCCATATTTATAGCCTAATGACTGCTTCCCTTCTTACCTTGAGCAAGCTGGCAAAAGTTGAAACCACTCTACAAATGACAGCCGCAAATAATACTTCAGTCTACATAAACCTAATTGTAACACTTAGCAAAACTGAATTATTAGTTCCGTTACTAAACCTGGTGTTCAAAAGGACTTAAAGGGTAATCTCTCCATCCAGCATTCAGAACAAATGTGCATTTTTTTCCTTTCTCTGAAGCTACTGCAGCTCAATAAGTACTAAATAGGCTGATCTAAGAATTAAGAAAAACAGTTTTATGCCATTTTTTTTTGTTTCACACGCTGTATTAGCCATTCAGGAAAGCAACCTAGCTTTAAAAGAAAAAATCTTCTAGTCTAGTCACCAGGCAAAAGAAACATAAAGTGTAAGGAGATTTAATCTGGTGGGGTTTGAATTTATGTTCTCTTCCATTACTCAACAGCTGACTAAAGACAGAGTAGTAACAGAATCAGTCAGGTTGGAAGAGACCACAGTGAGTCATCTGGTCTAACATTCCTGATCAAGCAGCATCTTCCAGATCTTCCCCATAAAGATCAGAACATAAAGCTGGCATGCATTTCATGAGCCTTAACACAATACAGCTTTTTTGTACTTTCTTTAAAATTGAGACAAAACCAGTAGCTATCTTAGTGTTAACAGATAAAATGTAAAGCTCAGCCCCTACAACACTTAATAAGGAGCTTAATAGTCAGGCTTAGTGAACACAGACCCACAGATGTTAACAGCAGCATTTTCAAAACCAAGTCCTACTTGGTTTTGAAGGATTAGGCCATAACCGAGTGAAAAGTTTAATATGTCATAAATACCATCAGCTCAGTACTTTACAAAGTAATTCAAAACAGTAGGCCATGCACACTCTCTGCAGATTTTATCTAAATTGCTCAAGGCTTGGCTCTCCTGAAAACTACCCAGAGATCCCATTAAAGGCAATGATTTTTAAGATAAAGGATAAAGTAAAAGCTTACATGATACCATCTCTTTGGGAGCCTTACGTTATATTTGGGCAAAAAGGGGAGTAGAAGATCACTGATATCTATCTACAATCTGAACCTTGAACAAAGATTGAATTAAAAGAATGGATCAAAATCAGGCTAAAACCTTTATATGCAACAAATGAAAAAATAAACTTTGATAACCATCAAAAAATCTGGTAAACTGTTTCCTTGCCTCATTTTAAGGCAGAAAAAATTGTGGAGTGCAGCTAGGAAGAAAGGCAGCAAAATGAAAAATCATCAACCAGGAGAAAAGTATCAGTTGAAACAGAACGACATGTGAACATTTGTACGAATGCCTGTTTGCACTCTTTTCATGGCTCCTCCCACTAATGGGAACAGGGTGGGAGGAGACTGCATCCCCATCTCTTCCCCATCTCTGCCCCTGAGTAGTGTGCAGGTGTGTGTCATAAGGAAGAGATTTTGCTTCAGGGTCCATTGTCCAGAAGAATGGCAAAAGAAAGGATGACACTGAGACAAAAACATTTAAATAAAGTATTCCTTTTGTTTTGAGTCATTCAGTATGAATAAAATTCTATTTATCATAAAAATAATACTGAAATACAAAACTGAACACATTTTGATGGGTGTTTGCTCTAGGAGATGGCACATTTTTTTAAGATCCTGGATTCTGATGTGTTAAAGGCTGGCCTTTTCTGGCCTAAAAGGTACTTCTGATGAGAGATTCCTATACCAAAAACCAGTTACAAACAGAACAGTTGTAAGACTGCTAAAAGACATCATCTGAAAAGCAGTTTGTGGGCATTTCTTAGGAACCTAGCCTGAGATAAAACAGCAGATGACAATTCACTCCATTTGCTCAAATTTCCTGAGTGCATCTCTCTAAGCACTAGGGGTGTCCTGGGGTGACAAACCAGGACAAGAGTTTTGCACATGCCCTTGGCTAGAGTCAAAGCAGAATGTGTTCTTCTGCCATAAACTTTTATTAGGAGAAGGTGATTGCACTGCCTGAAATCTAGCCTTGTAGATGACCTACAACAACGAAAAATGCTCTAGAGCATGAGGGTAGAACTAATCTAGACAGTAAAAGGAGTTCAGATTGGTTTTCTTAAGAACACAGCACCATCACAAGAACCTGCAGGTCTGTTCTCTTCCTGCTACAGTTGCCCAGTCTGGCCACTACTGTACCAACAGCTGTACAGCTCTGTAGCTAAGTTTCAAAGTTTAAGGAGAGCTGGGCCAACTCTGAAAACGAAGCTAAGTTGTCTCCTCTTTTACCTTTCAGAAGACTTCATCACAAACACTCAGCTTTACAGCTGTCCCAGTTGTTTCCACAGTGATCTATATATTTATTTTAATAAGGTGAGTAAATAAAAATGTGTAACAGTATAGCACAAGGGAAACAGCCTTCCAGCTCTTCACTATTTCCAGCAATGACAGTGCATAAATGTGAAGGCTCAAAACCAGAAAAGAGACAAGTTTGGTCAGAGAGTCATTGCCCTGAGCTTTTTCCTACACACATTGTTCTTCCCCCTTCAAGGTCCCCTCAAGGTAGAGTACATACTCTATAGTGTCTTTCTATGGTCAGGATACAGAATTGAACCAAGCCTATACAATATACATTACTTATGTGCAATAAATGACAGAATACAAATGCTTTGAATTCCTTACTCTGCATATATGGCTATGTTTTAGTACAGCATCCACATTTACATCATAATTTCCATGGGTCTATATAAACATGCACGAAGATAAACAGGCACTCTTCCCATGCAGAACTGGAAGAATTCAAGCAGAAGCTTTGCTCTGTAAATTATTTCAGATGTATTTTAATGAAGCCATAAAAGATATTAGCAAGTGTGCTGGGAACTTTAGTTTTAAATTATTATGATCTGTTACTCTAACAGAAGTTATTAGTATTATTTAACCCCACTGGTGTACTTAAAATGAAAATAGTTTCAGGTTTTTTTCAATAGGTTTTGTGTCTATAATAATTTTTCCAGAATATCATTCCTGTTTAGCCTGTTGGTCTCTAGCTTTGTATACACAAGAAGATACCAAAATAACCCAGGCTTTCAAATTATCCTATCTTTCAGAATAAAAAGTAAGCATCAATCTAAGAACACTTGATTAACCTTTTCACTCCAAATTACAGAAAGATTCTTTCATAAATTAAATAGCATGTTAAAAAATTCCAAGTAAAGCAACATCCACCCTTGCTTTTACCATTTCATAATTTCAGAATAAAAAAAAAATCCAGTAAACTATTAGTTGCTGCAATTCTTAGCAGTTCCATTAAAGTAATACTCAAATTTGATGAAAAAATATGTTATTGAAAGCTTTCCATGCTGCATATATACACAACAAAATAGAAACAATGTTTTCCATGTCTGCTGCAAAGGGAATAAATGACAAATTCAGACAGATTCAGACAGCCTTGCCTAGGACACTAAGCAGTACATATGCAGGAGGGCCTCTGCAGCAACAAGGTGGGAGGCAGAGCTAAGAGAGCTGGCTGAGCTAAGGTAGATGTGTGGTCAGAAACACCACAGCAAGCGTGAACTCAATCTCAAACCCACCTCCCAAGGGCAGTTCTACTAACAGAACTAAGTCTGTGTCTTTCAGGACCTTCATCATGCTTTCAAATTTTTCAGGGCATGTTCTCCTTAGAAATAAAACTAGATGCAACATTCCTGCACTGGTCTTATTATTTAAACCACGCTCCTACCTCTCTTCGGCAGCACCAGCCTTTCTTGATATTGCCCTGTACTTGAATCCTCTTTGTCTACAGGAGCTTCCTCACAAACCTCTAAGTCTTCCCTCAGCCACAACTTTACAAGATAAAAATTCTCCATTCTGCACATACATCCTCCAGCATTCCCTGTTCTTCAACATGTGCACACAAACTACATTCTAATTAAACTCACGTTACCATGATCTCAGCCATGCTTTAAAGCTTCATCCTTTCTTCATCAATGCAGCAACCACTGGACTATTCATCATATGCCATTGCTTGTATGTTTGCACACAGACAAATGACCACAATGACAAGCACATCACACCTGATGCAAATGCTGGAGAAGTCCCCACAAGCTCTCAACCAGTGCCAGTGGCCTCCCAGACATTGCTTCCGACTGCTGGCAGCTCACCAGCTCTTTATCCATTTTATTGTTACTCTACAGTTCTAATATTAAAATTAATTTTAGTTGAGTAACAGTAAATCAAGGACCTAAAGAAATTTACATGTTAGCTATATAAATAGTGTGCTTTCAGTCTGGCAGCCAAGACACAAAAACAAAACAAGTAAACTGCTGCTTCAGGTTAACAATTTCCTTTTGGCAAGAGCATAAGTAATACAAAACTGATCTAGCAGTAAAGTAAGTGATGCAATCTTAATTGGAGGCAGTGCAATCAGCTCCTCAATGACAGCAGCACACCACCTACTAAACAATTTCTATAGCATACATATTACATGAAAGAAAGATCTATTGTTTTTAATATAGCTTTTAGGCATGATCACCTTTAAAAGTAGACAAAAGTCAGAGTTTAAGCAGAGATGGTGACATGGTAAAGTCAAGTTTGGAAATGTCCTTCCCACTGATTTGGTACAGTGACAAATTGAAAATATAGGTAATTTAACAAAAAGTTTTAAACGTATTCAACTTAAAACTACAGAGGAGTCTCATCAACAAGCTCTGGGTGTCTGGGAGGCTTTAAGGTGTTGCTGACCCAGATGCTTAATCTCCAGCCACAGTTTAAGAAAGGACAAAAGGGGATGTGTTCTCTACCCAGGACCCAGGACCTGATTCCCAGCCTCCACATCAGCACAATGCACCCTAACAGAAATGTGAGTTCAGGTGAGGGAAGGGAACTGAAATGCAGGCATTGCCAGCTCCTCCATCCAGACTGCAATCTGAGGGGTGGGGAGAAGCGACCAGCTGGCACCATCTTGAACTACAGCATTTAAAGCTTCCAGAGTACATCTGTCAGAGCTATTTGTGAATAAATTTCAGCATAAGAGTTTGTAGAATTGAGAACTTCATATGTAAAGATTACAATGAAAACACAATAGATAAAAGCACAAAAAGCTACAAAGGCTGATTGAAAATGTAAATGTGAAAGGGAATTATCATGGGTAAACTTAACCTTTTCTTCATTTACACCACACAGCACAGCCAGGGAGAAAACAATTGAGACTTCAAAATCTACTACATTGTCAACCCAATCTGTTTCTCCAATATAAAAAACAGTTCATGACATAAAAGGTTATTATTTTGTTCCACTATTTATTTTATTTCAATAGAAATACATGAGGATTAATTTAGCTTTTTGATTAGAGGCAACCAACAATGCAACCCCATTTTTAATCTGTTGTCTTACCTAAGACTAAAAATAATAGCATTAATAAGTGACAACAAACTTATGTAGAAAATGGCGTGCTTCAGCTTGTCCTCTGGATTTTAACTTTCCAAATATCATTCCCAACACTGTTATGAATAAAAATGGGCGGAGAAAATATTAATCTCCATAAACGCCTTTATTAATCAGCTCTTTCAATATTTGCCCGAGGGGTTTTTGGCTGCCCGTGGTTGCCGTGGAGGAGGAGGGTCCTTTTCAGCTCTGCTGCAGGGAGTTGAGCAGAGCTGGAGAACCTGCCCTCGCTGGGAGCATTCCCAGGGTTCTGAGAGTTCTTTGTTTTTGCCTGTGGTCTCATCTCTGGTTTGGTCTTTTTAACTTACAGCTAGTAAGCAAAACCGGAGAAATTAGCTCTTTTGATCTTTCAGGGTCTACACGGTTTAGAATTGGTTTCTGTGCGTTTCAATTTTGCTTGGTTTTTATTTTATGAGGGGTTTTTTGGTGTTAAACTTCATCCCGAGATGCACTTGGAGTCCTTTATTTGCATGCGGGATCAGCCGGGGCAGGCGGTTGGAAGCTCTTGCAGCCGCGTGGCAGTTTTGCTGCAGCCATGGCGTCTCGGGGTCTTACGCTGCTTCACAGCGGCAGCAACGTTTGTGGGGGTTTGGGCCGGTTTCTTGTGAGGGGGGAGGTGGAACGTGGCGGGCGTGGATTTTTTTCTTTTGGAACAGGGCTTTTCTCCGCGCCGAACCAGGGGAGCGGCCGGCTTTTTCCTCTCCCGCTCTGTCGGCGGCAGAGCCGGCGGCTCTGCTGGTTCCTCCCGCTCCGTCTCCGACCTGGGGTGGGGGGGGCGCGGTGCCGGGCGTCTTTGAAGGGAACAGGTTCTTTTTGTTTTTAAGGTGGTCTGAGGGGTAAGGTGCCACGGAGGTGGCTTTTCACTGTTACATTACAGGATAAACATTTTAAATTTAATTTTTATCAAACACTAACCTACTTCCAACATTTGCTCTTTTCCCCTCTCACACTTGTCCCTTCTGCTACAAGTTTCTCCACCATAAGTTTCTGCTGTCAGAACAGTCTTTCCCCCATTTATTCATTTTACCAGCTCAACGTCTGGGCCCGGATTTCTACTGCACCCTTCCTTTCCTATCTCCAGTCCTTTACAGACCCTTCTGGGTTTACACTGGTTAATTCATCAGCCTTTCTTCCCAATTCTGCCTCTTTGTTGACTATAAAACATACCCAGTGAAGGATGATGACAAGAACAATCACAACACATGAATGAACAATATTTTGATGATCTATGAATTATATTTAAAATTGCAAAAAATCTCAGGACACAGTAAACAAAGCTCCACTGTATCGCTGCAGTGTGTTTAGAAAGGCAGAATCAAACTTTAAAAAATCACTAATGGTGACTTTTAGCCCTGTGGCTAAAAAAATGCAAAACAAATGAGAAACAAAGGAATTAGCACAGTCCATGCCAGGAATGCCTCAAGTATTTACTCAACTCACTGATTACAGGGGTATCTGTGCACAGCTAGTGATATAAAAGCACCTGGGATTCCATGACATTTTCCCATGACCTTCAAACATAATTCTAAAGAATAAAAATGTATCAGGAATCACAGGCTGTTGCAGATAATTCTGCAATATCAAAGCTGCATTAATGCAAAGTTCTATTTGAAAACACACACGCAAGAACTTGTTATTCTTCCACAGCCATACCAGCGACCATCTATGTTTGTCATTACATGAAACAACAGCTCCTTCCTCTACAGCAAACACCACAGTTTCCCTGGAACTGACTTTCCTTCTTATTTTCTTTTCAAAAACAACAACAAAAAAATTGTTACCTCTTTATTTTGTGTGTCAAAAAGTACTTCAAGAATAAACCTTATTATTAAAGAGCTATAAGATGCACTGTTTCTTCATCTCTTCTACCAACCATACCACAAGGTTCATGTTGTACATATTACTGCAATGATATATGGGAACATCAGGTTTGTTAGCTAAAAGCAGTTTCACTGTGCCTGTGATTGATAAACTATGGGACTATTAAAACATTAAAAATGTTAATCTTCGTAATAATCTCCTGAATTTTTTTTTATATTCATTTAAACCATGGATCATTTTAATATTTAATCATAGCAGACTTCACTTGGAATGAGGATAGCCATTCACTGAAAAGCACTTCATTTTTTATTTTGAAAAATGATCAGCTAGTATTTATTCTGTAAATCTTTTCACATTTTTTTCTCAAGCAAAGTAAACTTGCAAGCAAATGAAAAAATTCACAAGAGCAGAAAAATTTAAGGCAGAGTTTGGGTCAGGAAACATTGACTTTCACACTTCTGTTTCCCAGGAGTAACTGCATTACAACAATAGTATTGCATGAGAGTCGGGGGGTGGGGGAGACTTCTACTGCAAACAAATCACTGGCTTCTTTGTCTACACCTTACACCCATCTAGGTTGCATTCTCTTTATGTATCTCATAACATGTAAACATAATCATTCATTTTTTCTTCACAACAGAGTGACTCGGCTCCCCACAATAATATTAAACTGGTTTAGATTTTTTAATAGGCAATCCAATTTTGTAATATTTGTCCACTACTATCCTCTGCTAGAATTCAGCTTGCCTTGTTGAATGCAAAACTTAGATTAATATGGAAATACCCCACAGGAAAAAATCCAACAACTTCCCAGTTATGATAAAAATCTCACATAAACTCTAAAATCTGAACTGCAATTAACAGTAACTATGATGTCTTGATGATATCAGTTCATTTGGAAAGGTATTTAAAATTATCTAACCAAAACTAATTCATGGTCTAGAAAAGCAAATCTCACAGAAAAATGCAAGGACAATATCCTCTCATTGCTGCAAAAATATAATCCAAAGAAAACAACCCATGTCTTGTTTTTTACGTAGGGTTTACTAAAACTGGATGTTTTCTTGAGCTACTGCCATAAAGTACACTGAGCTTCAGATGCCCTTTACACTGGGCTGCAGGAATTTCCCTGAAATATTTGAATTATGTAAATCCTAAAGATACCCTTGTCGGTACCACGGATTAATATATCAGCTTACGTGACTAGACTTCGTTCTGTATTTTTGACCAACAGTGAGGTAGAAGATCTTCAAACGGGCAGACAAACTGGCTTCTTTATTTGAAGAGGCTGCAGAGTCTAACAGCAAGAAGTACAAAATCGAGAGCTGGCAGAAGTCAGGGCAGCATCTTTCAATGCATATAAACTTACTCTGCATCTTTCAATGCATATAAACTTAGTCTGCAGAGTTCAAATTCATAGGAAAACACCACAACCAGCCAAACAAAAAGGAGTAATAGAGGTATTGCCTTTACTAGCGATTTTGTGAAGAAAGTATGTACCTCCTCACATATTACCTTTTGCTAAAGTATGTACTTAAGGAAAGATTTATGGAAAAATCCTGGTCATTCAACGTGATGCAGTAATAAACTCTGGAACTCAGTTGCTTGTATCAAAAATGGAAGGCATAGTCCTGTTTATATGACTTTATAAAAGCCACATCTATGTCTTTGTATGAAACTCAACATACAACTTAAAGCTAAATACATAAGGAATTTTACCACTGTTAATAGGTATCTCTGCTTTAGTGATCTGATTTGAAGTAATCTTTCAAAACCCAGGTGTCTGAAGAGCTCCCACATCTGCACTGAAGAAGTGTTTTCTACATTGTTTTTGCAGATACAAAATACTATTTTAAACACAGTAAGAAGTCAGTAGAACATCGTGGTAATCTCCTCTTGGCTAAATAAATCAAATTCAGAGAATTCTCAAGATTGTTGATGGACCTCTTAGGGTCTCTACTTGTGCTCATCTACTCCTGCTCAACCAGGTTTAGCTAGAAGACTACACATAAATTATATCTGAAGTAGATTTACATCTTTCCAACTTCCATGATGACAGAAAAGAAGTCCTAGAGGGTAAATTGTATTCATACACGATGAAAGACAATCATGTCAACAAAAAAAGCTGGCCAAGTTTTTCCTTAGGTGAGCAGACAAGCTATTTTCTGAACCATGGTTTGTCCCCAGCCCATTCTGTACCAAAGAGTGAAGCGATTCAGCCAAGGATGGCATGCCAAACAGCATCACCTAAGAAACAGTTCAATTTTCCCCAGATTTGTAGAATCTTGCATATCTCTTAAACATCACTTTATACAGCTTTCCACAGTAGAAGTTACACACCAGTAGCAAAGGCTGCATTAGAACTCAATGTATCTTTAACAGCAGGTACCCTTCCATTCTGATTAGCTCCTTAGGAATGAGCCTGGGCCCCAACAGGAAGGAACTCGAAGCCTATGACATGCAATTGAATTACTGAGTGTGAAGGTGTGTGCACTGTGCACACAGCCCAATTGCACCATGAGCTCTTTCAGAGAGGGTTTCTGATCCTACTACAGTCTGTCCTTGTAACTGCGTGGGCTGATGGAAGGTGGAGCAGCTTGAGAGCCCCATGAACAGTGTGGCAGAGAATCCCCTGCAAACACTTCACATTTAGAAGATTTTGCAGCTCACATATTCCTGTCCAGGATTTTCTGAGCACAGGCATGACCAGAGCACTCTGCAGAGAACACAAAGGAGTCCAATGTGCCCGGAACACATCACACCCGTAAGGCAAACACAGCCAGCTCAACACTCCGGGTTGGATCAGATTTACTGCACACCCACATCCAACAGCCCTGCACTGCACGTGGGGGGGTCAGCACACACAGAGCAGCAGATTGTCCAGCTCCAGACACCCTAACACCTCACACAAGGTGGGCTTTCACGCACACACCACACGGGCCAGCATCACGAGAGCAGTAGTGCTCACGAAGGACAACCGTGAGCTATCCGGGTATGGAGGCCTTAGAGGCTTCGGCCAGTTTGCCTGGGCCAGGCCTCAAACATGGCCTCGCCGAGGAGACCCTGCTAAGGGGTTTGTTTCCCTCCAGTCTGAATGCCTCGTGAGGGTTGTACTTCTCCGAGCACAGAAAAGCAGCCCTAGCAGTGGAGGGGGCCCGGCACGGTGAAACAGAACAATAACGCGACCACAGGACAGCCCAGCTCGGCAGCCATTCCCTCCCACGCCCAACATGGCGGCAAAGCCCCTCGACCCTCTCCCACCCGGGCCGCTCCAGCCCGCGCTGCGGGGGCGGGGCCCGCTCGGACTGACAGCGCACTCCGGCCAATGGCGGGGCCGCGCGCTTCCCGCCGGCCAATGGCAGGCCGAGAGTCCGCGGCGGTCAGCGGGCCAGCCGCGCGCGCCGGCGGCGAGAGCCCTCCCTGCCCGCGGAGCCAATGGCGGCGCCCCCGCCGCGCGGGAGGAGCGCCCTCAGGCCCGCCCGCCCCTCGCCCGCCCCGGGACCCCGCGGTACCTCGGGCCGGGCGGCACAGCTCCGCCTCCTCCTTCCCCGGGGCCACTTCCTGTGCTCCCGCCACCTCCCGCCCCAGCGTCTCCGCCTCCCGGTCCCGCCCGCCCTGCCCCGGCGGGGCGGCTCCCGCCCGCCTGTGGTACTCGGGGGTGTCGCAAGGTTTTCCCTTTGGGGCAGGCTGAAAGCTCAGCCACGGAATGTTTCAGCGTACCCCACTCACCCGCTGACTTTTTACCAGTGTATTTCTTGACTGTGCTCCAGAAATGTTGCTGGAGACTTGTAGAGCGAAAAACAATTAGCCGCTTTCACACTGTAGAATCACAGGGTGGTGATCATCACCCCGTCATCGTCCTCGCTTTTCATAAGCCAAGCGAGAACTTAACACTCAAAGTCCTAGAAACAAAACACATGGGGAATTATGAACCCCAGCAGGTAATTGTTTGGATACCTTGAGATGGTGCCGGGCCTTCCGCAACAGGTGATTCTGTTGAAGCAAAGCCACTGACCCTCAGAACAGTTGAGTGATTAATACTGCAAGTGCAGAACTTGGTTCCTGCAAAGTGGCACTTTATAACCAAGAGTAGCACTCCCCTGTAAGGAAAGATACGCAGAAAAATAAATATATGTGTTTTTTTGGTTTTTGTGGGGTTTTTTTGTTTGTTTGTTTGTTTGGGTTTTTTTGCCTCTGCAGCTTTGGAAATAAAAGCCATACTCAA
Source organism: Zosterops lateralis (assembly GCF_965231275.1). NCBI lineage: Eukaryota > Metazoa > Chordata > Aves > Passeriformes > Zosteropidae > Zosterops > Zosterops lateralis. The sequence goes on from NC_139762.1 coordinate 131,430,664, forward strand.
GCAAACTTTTCCATCTTTCTAGATGACATGTGCACAGAGTGGAGAATGAGCCTGCAGAAAAGTTGATTACTCAGAGTTTGTGTCTGGCGTGCATACCAAACCAGTTTTCCCCATTCATTTCTACAGCAAGCTCAATAGATGCTTTAAATGATACAGCTTTCTTAGAAGGATAGCTTGTCCTGATTTTGAGTGATGAGACAAAATACTTTTTTTTGTATCCTTTTTTCGAGAAGTCTCACACTAAGGGTATTTAGCCCCTTTTGAATGTGACAGGTCATTTGACACAGCCTCAAGTTTTCTTCCCAAGAAATCTTGGGCTCCTATGGGGCTGGAGTTGCCACAACCATCTTGGGCACCTTTTCTGATTTTTCTAACTTCTGTGTTCAGAATTTTAAACAATAATTTTATTTCATCCATATTCTTAATGGCAGGGCAGAAAGCATATACATGGAAAATATTTTAATACTTAATTTTATTTCCTTGATTTTTTAATATGGTTCACTTAAACCTAAGTCATGATTATGCTCATGGATATTCAAATATAGTATTGTGTAAAAAACAGCAATCACATTCAAATAGACATTACACGTGATTTTTGACAGTAGAATCACAACCAAAAAATTCCATGAAGAAATACCAGGATCAGTGTTCTCAGCTATGTAAATTTGTATTACGTGAACCACTCATAGCTGAGGACTTTGTCCATGTGAGCCCTAGTAGCAAAATACATCTGGTTCTAGTTCAGTTTCACCTAATTTGACCTAATCACAATATTCATTTCACTACTTAGTTGTTCTTCTGTGTAATAAACCAGTGTATAGCCAGCAGCCTCAATACTTAATTGGTAAAGAAGCCATAAGGAATTATGACTTCATGAAAAAGAGCTCTGTCAGCACTGAGATGTTTTCACCATTTGAGTTTCACTCTTTTACGTCTTCATTCTTAATCCTCATTTTATGGGAAAATTGTTTGTTTCCCACTGCGATTTTTTTCTGCAAGAAGGGATTCACACTGCTCAGAATGGAATGGTCAGAAGGGCAGTTGATTTTTAGACAGTGAAGTGCTACTGACAAGCTTGCTGTGTTTTGTGGGATTAGAAGCAGCCTGGGTATATATGTGTGCTAGGATATTTTTAATCTGTTTCTTACAGGTAGTGGTAGAAGAGAAGTTCCATGAGTATTACATGTAACTGAAATGTATGTCAATCAGAGAGGGATTTTTGTTGATCTTGCCACACCCATCAATTTGCTGTCATATCCCTGGATCAGATTAGTGTAAAACTCTAAATGTGTTTTTGAATTACATAGTTTTGTCTCACAATTTTTAAAGGAAGTGTATCAGCCATTGTTTTCAGTGATGTCTTCCTGGTTTTCCTCCTGTTTTCATTCTTTCACGAGATCTTCAGCTTCTTCTGACAATTTGACAAGAATCTGTCCCTTTTTGTTCTCATCATATGCAATGATTTTTAAGTTTATGACTTGTGAAACTTTTTTTAACAGACGTGTAGTCAAGCCCATTGAAAATAGGTTTCTTTTTTTATTTATGTTTTGCAAAGCTCTGAGAAGCTGTTCCTGAGCTTTTAGAGTTTAGTTAGTTTAGGTAAAAGGTTGGGACATGATGCTCAACATCTTTGTTCCAAGTTGACAACACAGATTAAATTAACATACAGAAAACTATCTCCCCAAAGTGCAACAACTTGTCTTCTGTCTAACCTGATGTCTCCTAATGTATGTCTAAACACCAAGTTAAGATCAAAGAAGGGAAACAATGTTCTTAATCACTTTTCTTCTATTAATTTTGCTATCACTTAGTAAGAGTTTTGTCCCATCTTTTATCCTGTAGCCAATATTGCCAATAAAACAGCTATTTGATTGGGGTTGCTTTTCAGACTAACATTAAAACTTTCAGGTAATCCCTGACTTCAGAACTTCTAAAAGGTACAGTATTCCCCATCTAACCACAAAGCTAAAACTCTCTTCATGCTCCTGTCACTTCCTAACGGTGTAATTTCTGGTGACTTTGACAGATACAGTCTTGCTCTCCTCCTGTCCAACCAGAACTGCTACTGAAAGAAATAGTTGCCTTAGCTCATCCCTTTATCCATGTAATTCCTCGCTTTGCATCTCTCCAATGCTGGCTCTGTACATACTTTGCCTTCATTTTCAAATCCTTTCTATCTATATATAATTTCTCACCTCTGCCTAATAACAAGTTCTAATTTTTTTTTTTTTTTTTTTTTTTTTTTTTTTTTTTTAATTGAGCCCTGTTTTGCTTTCTCCATGTGTTGCTTGTTCTTTCAAATCCATCCAAAAGTGAGCTACTGTAACTTCATGCTGCTGGTGTGCTGTGCCTACTCCTGTCATGCTTCTCCCATACTTAGTATTTTCTCTTGTGAGATCATGTCCGGTAATACATTTCAGTTCCAATTTCTTCAGTGCAGATACCTTCCTCTTGCTGTATGTTGTCATCACTATCCCTAAAATGAGGCATTCCTGAAATCCCTGCAGCATAGCCCCAGACAACTGTCCTTACCCATGCTTCCTGCAGGGATGGGAGGGTTGTGGAGCTCATCCTATCTCCTTCCAGCTGAAAATCTCAACATGATGTCAGTCATGATAAATGGTGCATTTTGTGACACAGACAGCCTGCCATTAGGACAAACCCATTTCACTGAACCATCTGATGGTAATGACTTTCAGTGACAGACTGACCTAGGCTGGCTCAAGTCAGCGTGCTGGAGGTGAAAGGGTTCATATTCCATTACCAGGACTCTGAGCCATCAAGTCTGCTCCATCCCACCCCTGCTTAATCTGTATTGATAGACTTGGTAGCGTTTTCCTGACTGCCGTCATCCATACAGATGTCTGCTGTTGTTTTGTTGATGTGGTCAATCAATACTACATTAAATGTTACCTTCAGTTTACCCTTAATTGTCTAAAGTAAACACAATATTTTCATTATTTATACAACTATGCCATTAATTTATGCATTCCAGATTAAACGAACAAGAGACTTGTTTACATTATTATTATTGCTCTGGCATCAACTTTTGGATTTCTATGTAAAGAAATTAATCTCCTATCAGAGGGGGAAATGGGGACTGACAAGCTCTAGCTCCTGTTGCCTCTGGGACATAATTATGCTTGCAAATACAAAACCAAAAAAAAAAAAATCATAAGCTTAACACACTAGAGACTCTTGAAAGTTTCATCTCAGCATGAAGCTATGTTTTAATTATTATTTTTGTCTGCATTGTTCAGATCGACAGTGCACCAACTAGAATAAGTGCTTATCCTAGTTAATTCTTCATGAGACTTATGTCATTGGAAGATGCATTTAATTTATTTCCTGTTGCTTTCTTTAAGCTGGCATGGACTAAGTGGTTATCTATAAACATTCCACAAAGGTTTTACTACTTTAAGACCAGATCCAAGCCTGTTGAGTCAATAGGAAGCATCAAAGGTCCATTGAAACAGGCCCTATTACAAGACAGAACTAAGCTGTGATTTGTTTGGGGACCTTGAAAAATAAAAAAAGAAAAAACTTATTTATATTCTACAGTATTTACAGATTTCCTATATGACAGAGATTTTTCATTCTTATGGAGCACATTTGGACACTTAGGGATCCTCATTTATCTCAAAGATTAATATATATACATCTGCACATAGCTATGTTGTATGTCCTGATTCCAACTGAAGAACAATAGCATTATAATAAAATATTTTTCTGCTCAATTTCTGCTTGCAAATATTATTCTATAAATAAATAAATATAGTAAATATATATATAGTAAATAAATATAAATATATATATATATAGTAAATATATAGTAAATAAAGATAAGTAAATATAGTTGTTGTACCTGGACAACTGTAATCTCTGTTATGGAAGAAGATTTTCTTATTTACTGATTTGATTAGATAATTACAATGATGTATTCCATATTCGGGGAAATAGCATATTTTGAAAATTGCTGTAACACTAGTTTGGTCCATTTTATTTAAAAAAGCTAACCTGCTAAGTATCAGTATAATAGTTATCTATTACAGGATTAAACAAAAAGCTCAGCTTCCAAGAATTAATGTGGGTTTTGCAATGACAAAATTAACCTAAGAAATGCTCTGCCTCCAAATATTAGTGAAGTCATCTAGGAAACAAACACCTATTTACAATTTTATAAATTACTTGTAATATAATTTGGGATCTATACTCTCCAAATTGCATGATAGTGCCCCAAATTACTAGGCTGATACAGTTCCCCTCAGTTTCCCGGAAAAATTTCCTCCAATTTGTATGAATAATAAAGTATTCTATTAAGTCTGAACTTGAACCTAATTTTCTCCTAGCCCAGATGTGTGCCTTAAGTATGCGCCATCCCCCTTTCTACACCACTGTCCCAGTAGCTAATAGGGAGCTGAACACATCAGTAGGATAAACAGAGAGCTTTTTGTCCTACACCAGTTATCCAGCAGCAGAATCCTTAGGGCCCTCTCCTAGCAAGGGTGGGACCTGAAATCTTGTCTTTGTTTCTAATGGAGCAGAAAGACCTTGGTGCTCCAACCTTTTATTTCTCCAGCCTTTTCCCCTGGTCTCTGGGACCTGTGAATATGAAGGGTCATTTTGCTACTAAAGACTGAGGCAAAGGTATCCCTTCACTACTTCAACCTTTATCATGTCCTGTGTAACCAGGACCCCTGTCTCACTGAGCAATGAGCTCACATTTTCCCTACCTTCCTTTTGTCACCTAAACATACTTGCACATTTTATTCGGGATGTACTTTGACACTAAGGTCATGGCATATGCCCTCTAATCCTCTAAAACAGTGTGTCCACATGCCAGCAACTTGTCGGTAATCATCCCTAGTGAGTGATGATCAGCACTTCAGGAAGCTTGAACCTCATTTGGGAATAGTTTGGCAAAACTATTCAATACAATAATTGACCAACCCAACACCGTGTTGGCGACTTTGTAGCTATTTAGTAGCACAGGTGATCAAATGCAAGTACTCAAGATCGGCCTTTGGCAGAGTTCATTTTACTTTTGTAAACTTTTTGTAAACTTATGCCTCTGTGTTACCCGTCAAGAAAGAAATGCTGAAGTCACTGTATGTGGTTATCTGAAAACTTCAGCTCAGAGCCAGGCACAGATGGAAAAATCAAAATAGAATAATCGTAGTTGCTCAGAAAGGAACAGAGGACAGAACAAAACAGAAGTCCTTATTATACCACAGTCCGTATCACTGTATCTTATCATCCTGTCTCAGGAAAGACACCTAAAACCTAAAAACATTACAGAGGTGGGAAGCAAGAATGATCAGATGTGGCTACTGTAAAAAAGAGATTAAACAGATGAACACTTTTTATCCTGGAAAAAAGATAACATGAGAAAATAATGGCTTGCAGAGTGTGTAAGTAAGGAGCAATTTTTTGCTGCTTTCCAAAACTAAAAAAAAAGAAGAGGACAGCAAGTGAGAAAAAACAACCCAGTCAGCAGGTTAAAAACAGAGGTCTTTGCTGGACTGTGGACCTGCTTTCTTGCTTTGCCTTCTCTGTGGTGATCAGTGGACCCAGTTATCTCTCACTCTCTGCCCATCATGACAGATGCCATGGGTTTGGGTCCTGCTGGTGAGGGCAATTCCTGCCCTGCAGATCCCTCCAGCTCCTCGTCAATGTGCCTTGTGGATAAGCCCCACTTTTGTTCCTTTCTGTCAGTAAATTTTTAATTTAGCCAGAAATTCCATACCGAAGTGTATGTTAAAACTCTGGATATGTATAGATTTGCATCATGAGTAGATAAATGTGGCATTCATCTCTTTTTTATAAAAGACTTTCTGTTACTTTAAGGTTATTGCCATCAGATAGCATTTATATTATACTTAGTGGTTAAGGCTAACTGGAAATATTTTATATATTTTATATAATCAATAGATTTTGTGGACAGTTGACAAAATTACTCAAATGATTACATGATACAGAGCAAAGTAAGTGAGGCTCCTACAGAGGTTTGTCTCACTCCTCATTACTTGTTTCAGAGAAGGTTTAGTTTGTCACAGACAGCAGTACAATGCTGTCTACATTCCCAGATTCATAGTTTACAGTCAGAAGTGAATGTTAGATCATTTGATCAGATGTGTATATGCTGTGCTATGAAAACTTGTCAAACTCACTGTTGTGCTGAGTTTTGCTGAGCACAGGGACACATGTCTGAATGAAATGTGTTGTACATTTTCTGAAGGAGATGTGAAAGTCCAGAGATGGAGAATTAGATGTTTTTCTACTGTGGTTTGTTTCTATGGTTAATCTCATTTGTAATTAAAATCGAAAACCCAATAAATAATAAAAAAAAGCTGTTCCTAATATCTCATCTGAATGTTTTATTCCCTCTTTCAGCTATTGGCTCTTCTTCTGTCCTTATCTAGCAGAGAAGTTTTCAGCATCTTTTCACTGGGAAGGTGCTAATATACAGTAGTCAGACCACAGACTAACTTTTAATAAACTGAGATTTGGGAAGTTTTGCTAAGATTTCTTACCACCAGGCATTTCATTCAGCTCTCACATAATTTTTACAGCTGTCTGCCACAGTCTGCCTAATTTATCAAAATGTTTTCCAAAATACAGATGATAGAAGTGCTTGATTGAGTCCAAAAATGATCCCATCAGTGACAAAGTCAGAATTAAAGCATGTCGTTAAGCCTGGAAGTTACTTTATTACATGATTTTATATCCAACAATTAAACATGTACTTTGTCAAAGCTTTGTTTTGGCAAACTACATTGAATCATTTGGAAGCAGTGGCCATATAGTTTCAAAACATTAGTTTTCAGAATAAAGCTTTTCATTCTTTCTATGTATCACTTGTTAGTACAGCTTTAGTAAAGCTTTGTTTGGCTTCATTTAAAATGGTTTAATGGTTCCAGACCAGCAACAGATTCTTATCACTCTTTTAATTCCATCCTCCATGTTATTTGCCATCAGCCTTTTAAACAACCTTTTTGTTCTAATGTTTTTTTATCAAAAATGGGTTTATATTCCTAACTGGAGCTTTGGCAAAACCCTTATAACATCTGTGGCTCACTGTCATTCCTCAAAAAACTTGAGTGCATCATCAATAATAGCTATTTTTTGGGTTCACTGTCTATTTCTTAGTATCTTTAATGAGTCTTTTATTGGTTTGTAACTAGAAGTCGCCCTTCACAATTTCTTCCCACACACACAAGTGGACTGACAAAATTCTGTAATAAGTTTAATAACAAATTCACTATTAGAAAGCAGGTCTTTTAGCTTGTCAGCCTCTGCCTACTTATGGCATGTGCTGTGACTACAGGCCACTGAAGTGTGAGAGCAACTTCAGGAGTGTCCCCTTGACCATGTTCGCTGCTGATCCTTTTCTAGTGTTGGGGAGATGACAGCAGAAGTGGTGGCAAGTGCTCTGCAGGCACCAGCTCACTCACTGTGTGTCTGGCATGCTGTTCCTGGCAAGGCTGCCCATCCCAACACCTTTTCCCTTTCGTAATGATTGACACAAGACAGAAGGATCCTTCCTAGAAAGATCCTGGCATCACCTGTGAGGGAAAACAGATGGGATTTTTACACAGCCTGAATTCAAGAATAATGTGGATGCTTTTTCTGTCAGCACTTCAAGCCACTAAAGTAAGTACAGACGTAACCCATGTTTCCTGGCTGGCCACGAATCCAGATACGTCAGGTAATTAGGTCCTGAATCCCCCTTTACTGAGATATGGCTTTGTGGGTTTCATTCTCCCCTGTGTCTAAATGTTATCAAACCTAGAGTTCGGACACTGAGTCTTAACAGGATAGTGGTAGACAGCATTCATGGAGAGCATCGCTGTTCTCCTCCTTGTTTTGCAATGGTAGAATAAGATTTGAGCCGTAAGAAACTGGAACTTCTCAAACTTACAAATAATTGCCAAGTACTGTTCCAGTTAACTGAGACAATAGTGAACCAAAGTGATGCAGTTTTGCACTGTAATGTTTTATCTTATCTGCTGTATATTGAGGCTCTTCTTGATGCTGCCTTGCTTTAATGGCTGCATGGATTTTAATTTTTTTCAATGAAATTTGTATCAAAATGATCTAAATAAAAGCTAAAATTACATCAAAAGGATATTCAAGGTTAGTACAGCTGAAGTGAGCCATCTTTTCAATATCTTTTTTTAAATAAAACATGTACCGAAATGAAGATCTGACTGGAATTACTTCAACACATTTTGTAAATGTGTCATTACTAATACCAATAGTACTAATGATATGTTGAATTATGCATTATATAAATACACAACAAGAAAGATATTCTTTGCCTGAAAATAACTGAAAATGAGCTTTGTGTAACACTATGAGCTAGTGTCCAACAACTAAAAAGTGGACACAATTTCAAAGAGGGTCATTAGCTTCCAAGGAGGTGTTAAAAGATGTCAACACCAGTGTAGGATAAAATATGAAAAAAGCCCCATTACGTATTAAGAAGCTATTTCTTCAACATCAGGTGTAAAGAAAGTCTCAAGTAGCTCAAAATAACTGGAAAATTCATAGTTCAAACCCAATCTGTATTTATAAATAAAAATCTGGTTTCTCAAAAGATCAGGAATTAGGATTAACTTTCTACTGGGAAATCTTTTTCAGGATAATTGAATTCTGTAGTGACAAAGAGAAAGTACATGCAAATAATTAATTAGCAATAATTCAGCATGGAGAATTAATACTTACTTTACATAATAAGGTGAAAGGTAGTATAGCTGAAAACACTATTATTCTTAGTTGTGAATATTTTTGTGCATATTATTCTTACATCCAGTATCTAATATCTTTATTCTTATTGAAATATTATTAATTCCTGAGTTATATGCAAAAAATTTTCCTCCTGCAAACCTTCATGTATACTATACCATACAACCTTGTGCTAAGAAAAGTTCCATCTTCTAGGGACTTCAGTTCTCAAATATTTCTTTTAGAAATCATCTTAAAATAAAAACTGTTTTTTCCTTGTTAACAGGATGAACATTTTCATGTTAACAGAATAAATAATAAATTAATGTGACAGGAGGTAGGATATGTATGAAGACTGAAATGCTGCATTTACAACTTTAATGTGTTTTGAGAAAAATCTGATCAAAGCCATTGTATGAACAAAAATTTTCTATTTCTCTTTTGGGATAAATTGTCTTTACTGTGGAAAGAGGAGTACTACTGGGAACAGATAATCTTTTTTTTGAAATCTGTTTTTCTAGAATGACTGCATTACTTTTTCAGATTCATAGCTGTTAGTTTTTTCTAGCACTAATCATGCAAGTGATGTCATAAAAAGTAACTTTTTATATAAGTTTTAATTACATGTATTTCAAATTTCAAGTAGGCTGTTCAGACAAAATGCTGTTTAGAAGACCCTATTATACCATGCAGTAGTGTGTGATGAGGAGATGCTACATTTATTTTAGGAGAGAAAGAAATCTGTATTTCATTTGTTACACTGCTAACTTCACTTTAGGTAATTGCATTCAGCTTTATTATTGCCCAGAGCAATAACTGATTGTTAGTTATTGAAGTCTGAAATGATTTTTCTCATTTCCCAGGGGAATCTGGAGATTTACATGGTGCACAGCAGTAACTAATAGATATAATCTGGTCATAATGTAGCCCTATAATGTGTTATTTACTTGTTGAGAACATGGATGTTGAACATTTTAATATTTCCTCAAGAAGTGTTGCAGATTTTACTCATGATATGTGAGCTTTAAATGTGTACTACTCTTATTTTCACAATGGTTGCAATGCCAGCAACCTTTAGAAGATATATTAAACACTGGGATCACACACCTGTACTTACCCAGCTGCACAGGAACTTGAACACATTTTATCCTCAATTTCTAAAATGTAAGCACATGAGTTAAAAATAACCTATGATAAGTAAATTTCATCAACAAAAGATACTCAGGAGTTTGACTTGTAATACTGTGGAAAGGTGATTACATTGGGACAGAGAAAGGTTTTTATGGAGCAGAGCTTGTTTTTCTTGCTCTCCTTGGAATTATTTGTATCTATTTCCGTACTGGTGTATGTGCAACCTGGAGTATTTTAAGTGGACATTATGAAATGTCTTGTGCTACTCTGTAGCCAAAGGATATTGAGGGTGTATCACAAACAAAATGTTCCTGGATGTATTCTGGAAGCATCAAATGTTTTAAAGATGGGATTAAGATGCCTGAATTTAGGAATCTAATGGTAATTTTCATGCTCTGGTGTATTAAGAGCCTGCCCCCCCAGGACCCCATATAAGGCACAGACCCTTCAGAAGCAGCCAGGTGAAGTACTTTAGGGCACATCAGGTGTCTTCTGTCACACCTTTGTAGTCAACAAACTAGCCCTCTGAAAATCTCCTGCATTTATTCAGTGCCCAGAACAAAGGACCCCAAACTAACTCTGACTTTCTTTAAGGCAGTAAAATAAATCTTAAACAGCAGTTTCTTCGAACTCATCAGTTCTGTGTCTGCCTTTGAACTACATTCAGAAACGGGGTCTTAGAGAAAAAAGAAGAAGCTGTTCTGTAAACTTGGGTTCATTCTGGCTTTCTTAGTTAAAATGCTCAGTTTTGAGCTTACAGTAAAATGAACTGTTAATATTAGATGAACAAATGAATAATGTAAAGTAAAGCAATCTTAGCCTAATAATATATAATAACAATGCAAGTATGTTATACATTATACTCAAGTAAATAAAATACCAACTGCTGATTGTATAATACTGGTAAACATGTTTTATTAAAGTAGGTTTTCCTTTCCATCAAATATGAATGTTTTATGAAGGTTTCAAAGTATTCCTCATGGAAACATTAAGGAATCTGTTCTTCTCTCAGTCCTCAGGGGATTTGTGACTGTTATTCACATTAAATCTAATGAGAATTACTGACATAAATACCTGGTGCATCAAGAGGCATCCAGGCTCTTATTTCATAGCATCTTCATCATCCTTTCTGCACAAGCTGCACCTCTTCCCAAGCTGCTGCTGCCTTTATTCCTAGTGCTCATTTCCTCGTATGAAAACATCCCTGGTAATGTGGGAGTGAGCACTTTCTTTAGTGAGGAAGACTACTCGAGGAAAATCCCCCTCCTTGACTGATTGTGGTGTGTGCTTTGTTTTGCGCTAGAGACAGACCCTATTTCACACAGCAAAGATCTGGATGTCATTTTAAAGTTTTATTGGGATCTGTATTGGATGGGGAGGGAATCAGAGCTATTTCTGCTCTCTGGATTGAGCTCCAGACTGTTTATTGTCAGGGTAGGAGATGAAAGGCAAGAGAGAAGGAAGAAAGCAGTAAAGTGAGGACTGCAGGAGAAAAGGAGGGGGAGTGAGAAAGGACAGGATGGGTCTGTGCTCTGATAAAAACAAACTATACAATTAAGAGTTCAAAGCCATTCCTTCCCAAACAGCAGTGAGAAAGAGCAAAATAAATTGAATACAAGCAATACCATCCTCCCTTAAAACACCAACACTCACTATACTCCCTCCCTCTCAAAACACAAACAACTAAATCTGTGTGCTGGACTTAAGTGTCACTTTAAAGCTTACAATAGCTGTTCAACATGAGATGTTCAACTGACACTATCCGCTCTGTCTCAAAGCACAATCCAGAAAGGAAGTACTTCTTTTTTTGAAGTCTTCTAATGCCAGCCTAGATTCACTTCTTCATCGGCATCTACACAAATTATAAATACGATATACACTATAATACTATAGACACTTGAAGCAGAATGACCAGGTTTCAGTGGGTAATCTTACATATTATGCTGTGATGGATCACTGCCAATAACATGTACTAAAAATGTCACATTTTACAATAAAGGCATATATCAGGTAACTCCTGCACTGGACCATCAGCCAGGACCACATACATAATCCCTAATAGATTATGGCTTGAAATTTTTCTAAAGGATTTTAGTCAAAATTGAAATTACTTAATCTCTCCAAATCTTATAGGGCTATTCATTTTCCTGTATCTTCATTCTGATCTATTTCACCATTGTGCTATGTTCTCTGCTAGTTCTTTTTCCTCTCTCCAGTCACCTCCCTCCGTGAAATTCGTCCCTTCGTTTTGTCCCTGCACTTGGGTATTATAGAAAGGTCCTGTATTAAATAAGTTTTCAAACTTCTGATGCTGGCTGTTACAGCATTACTTCTGCCCTAACTAATCCCAACTCTCACACATTGTCGTTTTAAATTACACCAGCTTTTTTAACTAGGATTTTTTTCTGATAAGTAAAAAATCTATACAGATCTATAAGATAAGATTTTGAGAACTTGTCAAACAATAACTTAGCTCAGGAATTTACTTTCTCTGATCGTTGTTGTCATACAATTTTTCCTATAGCCACACCTATGTTCATCTGGCTAGTTCAGAACAGCTGCTCTCAGTCTTTAGTCAGAGTCCTCTTTTCTATACTGATTGTAAATCCACCATTATGTGTTTGTCATAACCCTCTCGCACCTATATTGGGTTCTCTTCTGATGACACTCGTCTGCAAGATTCATCATCCATGTTCCAGAAAAATTAGGTGAATGTGGAACAGACAAGGAAGAGCTTTGGATACTCTCTGAATACTCTTTGGATACTTATTTACTTTGCAAATAAGGTATATATAGCGGTGGAATAGAAGACTTGAAGTTTGGTGAGATGTATGCCCAGAGAATGATAATGCCCAGTAGGAAAACATTTAAACTAGATGATAAAGCTAGTCAAATAGCAAAAGGAGTATGGTAATACTCTTATGGAAGAGTAATACAATGGTAAAACTGACCATGGATGACTTTAATTTTATTACTAAGAAGATTTCTAACCATTTGAAAACGGAAGGACTGGAATAACTTTCAATGAAGGCATTTATAGCAAGAAATCTGACCTTTTTTAAGACAAGCATTAAGGAAAGGACCTGATGTGGTGCTTCTATAGCCAGGAGGTAGACTTAGTGATCCAGGGATTTTTACTGTTCCTTGCTTTTCTTCACTGACCTTGAAAACATATTTGTGAATTGCTACATCCCTTTCTGGTGTGCTGTATAAACAATTTCCTCTGCTGTATGGTTTTGTGTTGCTGCCTTCCAGTTTATTCAAAGTGCTGATAACATTTCCCCTCCGAACACATCTACCTGATAAGATCAAAGTCATATTTTTCTATTTCAAGAGTATTAGAAAAATAGACTTAATTTAGTGGTCTTTGTTAACTTCATTACTAAGCAAAGTGGAATCAAAATGCACGATTCTTGCTAATGTCTTAAAGAACTGACACTCTTGGTAAAACCAATTTTATTGAAGCTCCAACAAACTGTTAAATATGTTAATACTGTACATACCCTCTTCAGCTTGCAACCATGTACCTGTTTTGGACAGATCAACTCAGCAAATAAGGCAAGTACACACTATCTGTATTCACTGGCAGGTGAATAATGTATCAGGTACATATACAAAAATAGACTACATGTTCAATAAAGAAACCAGGACCTATTAAAATCAGCTTCCGAAATAAACTGTTTCAGTGCTTGCTGCTGTTTGATACTCTCAGACTGTATGTTAAGAGTTAAGAGCAATTATTGGCTCCTGCATTTCCAGAAGACACTTTGTTAGGAAAATTGTTTTCTTTTAGAGGCAATAGAAGTTTCTACCATTCTACTTGTCTATCAAAGGCCGACAAACCTTTGGTCATCAGCTGCTAAACCTGGTTGTACAGAATGGGAAAAAGTCCTACTGAATTGAGTTTACAGTTCTTTATGATACTAGTATTATTTGTTGCAGTTCTAATTTCTCAGAAATTTTTTCATTAGCTCCTTACATCCTTTGCCCACATCTTTCTTCAGAGTTTGCACTGAAATATCTCTGTGTGTTTCCTAACATACTCCATATGGACACCTACAGTCAAGACCTTTGTAAGAACAGTCATAAGAATTTCCCTAGACTTTGAGACACAAATTCTAACACCCCATGTGATACAAAGCCTTGGTCTTCCATTAAACAGCTCAGGACACCAAGATATTTTGATGGTGATGGTAGGGAAGCCACTGCAATATTTTGGTAATATCTCCCATACTGGTAAGCTTTATTAGTAATTAGTAATCCACAGTGGGATACATGTGCTTTCAGGGTGGAAACATCACTGTCCCTGGGTACATGTGGTATGTAACCATTTGTTACATAGTCTTCCTCCAATGTTTTACCTTTTAGGCTGCACTATTTGTTTAAAGCATGAGATTGTAGTTCTTATGACTACAATTTTTAATTGACCACTCTACAAATAAATGAACTACAGAAAAATTATGTTTTTCACACTTTCAGGGATTGTTAAATGACCTTGCCAACTCCTGGAGGATAACAAAACCCAGTGTTTTTCAGTTAAAGTGAGAATTTTTCCCTGTTGAAAATTGCCTGGCTTTATTATTGTAAAGACTGGTCCACTGAACTTAGTGCAGCCTCTGAGGTCTCAGTGAGAATCCTATGATTAATGAGGTAGCCATTAATGTCAGTAGATTGAACAACTGAAATCTGATTATATTAAAGTGCTTCCCAAACATTAGGGTCACATTAACAGTTTATTGAAACAAGCTGATAAAATTTAAAATGGTCATCTAATTCCCTAGGGTTCCTAATTGTTGCATGATAAATCACTCTGTAGAGAAATCTATTACAATGTTCCAAATGTGAAAATGTAATTTACTGTACCATTAGTGGGGTGTTTGAAGCACATCAGTTCTTTCATGGGGGAGTTTTGCCAGAATAAGACAAAACTCTGTATATGGAGGTTTTTTCCTTCTAGATTGAGATAATGTACAGGCCTTGAGCTGCCTAAATTATGTAAGAAAAATGAGACATTTGAGGGAAACAAATCATCTGACAGTGACTTGCAAGTCTATTGCAAAAAGTGCAGCATGAATGAGCATTCATCTATGTTTATGGTATTATTCTACTTACAAGCATATTTTTACAGAGATTAAAAAGTTTTCATGGCTCAGTTATAGTGGCTTCTTACAGAGGAAGAATCAGCTGAAAATTCACACATTTCTGGTTACAGAACTTCTTAGTGAAACAAATTTTTGCACTGAGGCTTGAGTTATTCCAACCAATATCTGCAGGATTTGGGTTTGTCTTGATAGTGTTTTCTGCTTTCAGTGTCAAAAATTCCCACAAACACCTGTACTTACATCTTTCTTTCCCCAATTTATTTATTATGTGATGTTATTACTCTTATTCTGTACCTAGGTAGAATTTGAGCTTCTGAGATTAACACACGTATTTCATTGTGTGCATGTAAATAAGTAGCTGAGTGATGAACATCTCAGCGTGCCCTAATTTAGTCTCTAGTTTGGTGGTAACCCCAGTCAAGCAGTCACAATGACCTTAACTTCTAGCAAGAATAAAAAATGGTTTAGTACTCACCAGAACTATTTTTAAAGGAGGAAAAGTGTTTCAGCTTCATCCTTTTCATGAAAAAACAGCTAAAATATTGTAAAAATGAGTTATAGAATGGAAGAAAATCATAGAGTCATAGAATGGTTTGGGCTGAAAGGGGCCTTTAAGATCATCCAGTTCCAACCCCTCTGCCTAGGTGGGGACACCATCCAAAAGATCAAGTTGTTCAGAGCTCTATCCAACCTGGCCTTAAATACTTCCAAGGATGGGACATCCACAACTTCTCCAGGCAACCTGTTGCAGTGCCTCACCACCCTCACAGTAAAGAAGTTTTTCCTAGTATCTAATCTAAACCCTCCCTACTCTGTTCCTCTTTCATTTGAAGCCCATTCCCCTTTGTCTGTCATGCTCTTGTAAAATGGTCCTCTCCACCTTTTTTGTAGGCCCCCTTCAGGTACTGAAAGGCTGCAGTTAGGTCATGCTGAAATCCTCCCTTTTCCAGGCTGAGCAATCCCAATGCTCTCAGTCTTTTCTCATAGGAGAGGTGCTCCATCCCTTTGATCATCTTGGTGGCCTCCTCTGGATTTGTTCCAGCAGATCCATGTCTTTCCTGTGCTGGGGACTCCAGGCTGGATCTCACCAGAGCAGAGCAGAGGGGCAGAATCCCCTCCTTGGCCTGCTGCCCATACTGCTTTTTATGGAGCCCAGGACAGGTTTGCCTTTCTCAGGTGCAAGTTCACATTGCTGGGTCATGTCCAGCCTCTCAGCCACCAGAACTCCCAAGTCTTCTCAGCAGGGCTGCTCTCAACATCCCCAGCCTGTGCTGACACTCTGAGTTGACCCAAGCTAGATGCAGCACCAACCTTTGGTTTAAAATGTTGGCATTTGTACTTAACATCCTCCCAATAGGTATCTGGCTTTTTAAAAATGTGCCATTCTACCTGTGATGAAATTTGGTTCACATTGCATACAAAGAGGAAACCTCTACATGTTCCACATTCAAAAAACTGATTGCAGGATATGAGGTTATTAGTACTGCTTGCAGCTTGGTAGCATTTGGGAGTCTCAGCTGCACAGCAGAGTTCTGTGTACAAAGAGAGGCACAAGCAAAGGACAAAAAAACCCCCACATGTTTCAGTAAGTTTCAGAGGATGAAAAAATATATGGCAGATGGATGTAAGGAAGTGAAATGGAACATTAAAACAAGCTGCAGTCTTAGTATGGTTTGCTGTAGGCTTCACAATAAAAAAAAAAAAAAAAAAAAGAGAATTCTAGTCTGGCTGTGCAGAGAATAATAAGGTGCAGCTTTGTGAAAAATTTGCTTTTCCCAGAGAAAGCACATCTGGAAGAGGAATTAATGCCACTGCTTCTTTCTTATGCAGTGTCTCAGTGGTCAGAACAGCCTCAAGGGAAATTCAAGTGCAATTTTCCAGGCTTAGTGGTGTAGAAGTCAGATTGAAGAGGATGCATAAAAAATTTTGAACAGGAAAAACTCAAGATTTTTGAAATGGAAGAGACAAGAAAGAAATACAGTGACAGCTGAAGAGCAGTCTTCTAAAATGGGAAAAACATTTGAGTTTATATTCAGATGAAAGAGGAAGATGAGATTAACCATAATCAGAGAGTAAGAGTGACTCTCAGGTCACTATTTTAGGGGACTTGGGGGAGATCAAGCAGTGGAATTGAAACAAAATATATAGTTAAGTTGTGGAACTCATTGCTACAAGATTGTGAAGACTAAAAAGTAGTGCATTTCTGTACAGATTATTTGTTGGGGATTTCTTGTTGAGTTTGTTTTGTTTTGTTTTGTTTTGTTTCCAAAAGATATTAGACTTTTATATAAGATTGGTTCATTCATACCTATTAAACATGACTGACCCAATGGGACCTTTAGCTTAAGTCAGTGAACAATGGTAGATTTAATTTTTTTTTCTTGTCACTTGCTTATTACTTTGATTTCAGATAGAAGTCCTGTGCAAAAAGAGTCACTAAAGATGATGAACATACCAGCCTTTCTAGGATGCTGATGAAAATACCAGGCTTTCAAGGGCCCTTTTGAAACCACTGGAATGGGTGGTTCTCTGGAATGCCTGATCTCTCTGAGAGGCTGAAGCCTGTGCAGACTTTGAGCTGGGTCTGACAGGACAAAACACATTTCCTTTTCAATTTCTCAGATCTTCCTGTGTCCTGATGGAGCTCAGGCATCCAGCTGCCTTTCCCCAGTCACTAAGCTCAGGACTGAAACTGTGTGAGATTCGGATCATTGTATTGGATTTCTCATCTCTGGGTTGTGCAGCTCCTTGTTGTCTCCATTCACTTTCAGCCCTCCTATTAACTTTGTTCTTTTCAGTTGATCAATCATCTTTCCCCACTGCAAATGGGGAAAAGGGAAGAAGGAATAGTCCCAGGGACCAGCAAATTTTGCTGTGGAGTACTTACAGAATAATGTATGACTTCGGGGGATTGGGATTTTTGGTTGGGTTTTTCTTTCGTGTGTTTTTTTTGGGGGGGGAGGGTGGGGGCTTGTTTGGTTGTTTCTTTGCTTGTTTATGAAGAAACAGGATGGAAAACTCAAAAAGAAAATGTAGATATGAGATTAAATTCTTCACCTGTGGAAGGAGAAAACAAAGACAAGGCAAGCCAAGAAAAGGAGACAAATGGAGGGATGTGGACCAGCATGCTTCTGGTTCAAGTTCAGTTCTTACTATGAAGTCATTCCCCTGTAGTTCTCACCCAGATTGGAAAGTCCAGCATAATTTGAATGAGCTTGGAAAATTAGTACCTGTAAAATGTAAGAGTAACTAGATTACATGGCAGGGAGAAGCTTCTGCTTTTTTCTTCTCACTCTTGTGCATTTCTTCTCTCTGTCTTCTGTAGTGTGACACATTGGATGAAGGATTTAAGAAAGAAGTAGAGCAGAACATGTGAAAATTGTCTGGCGCCACAGCCATATCAGCACCAGGAGTAGGGAAGGAAGAAAGGAGAAGCTTAAAGACTCAAGAGTGTCAATATAGTGAATTGGAGGGCTTCTTTTGGGTGTAAATTTGCCTTATACCTATACATGGAATAATAAAACATGCATTCAGACACACTATTACACTTGAAGTTTCCCTTTTTACTGAAGCAGTTGAAGACACACAGTGACAAAATTTGTGTGGTCCACCTACAGTGTGGCTTCAGAATCCTCCACCAGTTTGTCCTCTGTGCACAGATAGTGTGTGCCTAGAACCTCATCCAGACCTCCTCACCATTGAAGCTGCAATGTGGACTTACAATACTGGAGCCACTCAAGGCCCCTACAAATCAAACCTCAGACCTTCCTACTCTCTGCCATACTAAAGTATGGTAATCACAGAATCACAGAATGGGTTAGGTTGGTCCAACCTCCCTGCTCAAGCAAAGTCATCCCAGAGCACATGGAATGGATTGCATCCAGAATTTTCTTGAATATCTCCAGTTAGGGAGACTTCACAGCCTATCTGGACAATCTGTTCCATTGCTCAGTCACCCACAGAGTTAAGAAGTTCTTTGTCATATTCAGGTGAAACTCTGTACATTGATTTCTGTCCATTGACTCTTGTCCTATTGCATGGCACCACTGAGAAGAGCCTGGCTCTGTCCTCTTCACACCTTCCTTTGAAATACTTACATATATTGATGAGGTCCCCTTTCAGTTTTCTTCCCAAGGCTGAACAGGCCCAGCTCCTTCTATTTCATGTCTTTGTAAATCCACGTGTCAGAACACAACACAGAGAGACCAAAAAGCACAGTGATGAAATACACTGGTAGAAGTGCTGACACCCAAGTGGTGTCACCAATGGAAGTAACAGTGCTCAGTGTTTTGGAGGACAAGTTTGAAGACCCAACCACCACCCCCTTATCTCTGACCAATTTTCTCTCCTATGCATAATGAATAAGAAGTGGGAAGAGAGCCAAGGATTTGCCTCATCTAGTACAAACATTGAGTTTCATGTGCTAGATTGCCATGCTGTACAAAGCAAAGTCACATAGAGTCCCCAGGCAGGTGCAAAGAACAGTTTTTATTGCAAAAACCAGGCCCTTTTAAGCAGCTAGCCACTTACCTGTTTACATAGTTTTAAAGCACAACAAGCCCAAGTCAGCCAACCACCACACACCACAATGTGGACACGTGGCAGTCACACAGCACATCTCTCATGTCTCTCCACCCCTATTCCAGCTGCGTCACTCTCCCACAGTTCCCTTCCACTTAGCCTAAGTAGCAGGCCTGAGCCATGATTTTACAGGGGTAACAAGACCCTTATTCTATAAGACTTTACCAATATGCAACAGTTACCTAAAAAGGTCTGCCTCTCAGACCAAAGGGGTACTGCTGGGATTTGCATTATACTCACTGCATACTGGGCATCCCAAAGAATTGGCAAGAAATAAATAAATAAGAACATACACTAATAACAAACTAATAAATTAGCAGACTGTTTCCATGACAGTGACTAATTTCCTAGACTATATGATATTAATTCACTGCACAAGTATTAGTTTGGGAAGCACAAGGCTGTACATCACTCACATGCCTTCTCTCCCCTTTTTTATTCTTAAGGAGTTGGCTGATTTTGAATTGAAGACTGCAGAGCCACAGTGGCTGTGGATGTGCTCCACAGAGTTTTTTTTTAATTCACCATTTTATTGGAGAAAGGTTCTTCAGATGTAGCTTGTCTGTCAACTTTTCTCTAATTATTGTTATTACTACAATCTATGAATGATATCCATGAACTTCTGTGGATTTATGATAACTATGGATTTTTAGGTTTTGGGATTAGAAATGTGACTATTGCCACAATGTGCAGTTCAGGTCCTCTGAAGCTGCTGAAGGGTTTGCATGCTGGTTTGGAAGAACTGCTTGCACACATCACATTGCAAATTAGTCCTTTAAATGGTTGGCAGTAGAGGTTTTTTGTGATACCCTTTGTGTGAAATTGCCTTCCTGGTTTTGGTAAACTCGACGAAGTCAATAGAACTACTGCACAGATGAATTTGGACCTTTGTATTTTGTTTATTCTAAAAAAGAAAAAAGAAAATATAATGCCTTTATGGAATAAGAAAACATACATAGTATTTACCTGAAAGCTCTAAAAAGCTTTTTCATAAATACATGTCATATTTTCATTCATGTAAATGTGTATTTGTATTTTCACAAAAAAACCTACTTATTAGTAGCCCGGTTAAATAAGTGTTTGGATGTCAGTAGGAGTTTCTTAGCTCAAATGTGATTTACCTTATCAGCTATAATGGCTACCAGGATAAACACATTTTGCTGTAAGTTAAAATGCATATTATTAATATTTTTATAACAGTTTACATTTATATAGCGTCTTTCATCCCAAATACTATAGTGCATTATGTATATGAATAATCCCATTGAACTGGTGTGAATAGTCCATTGAAACCAATGGGACTATTCACACAAGCAAGGCTATTCACATGAATTAGAGCTATAGAGTCTGGCCTTCCTTTTATAACGTATTTTTTCTCAACAAAATTGTCACTCACCATACATGTTAGTTTTAAATAAATTAATTGCAGAGGAGATGAAATTGCAAATGCTACTTCTTTCAATATATTTTCAGAAATTTACATATATGAATAAGGGTAGGAGGTCAAATAATTTAATCTCTCATATATTAACATAATAGTTTAGTGCTGATTTAATGGCTCATCCCAAAACAAGTTCCAACTAATAAGGAGCTTAATCCCAGAAGTTTTTACTTCAAAAAGTAGGTTTTAATCATGTTAAGAATCTTACTTCATTCAGTGGGATTGCTCATGAGTTAAGATTCTGGGATCAATAAAAAGGCCAGATAAACAAGTGGCTAATATAATTGATTTCTCTTTGGTCCATATTGAGCAAACATTTTACATTGAAACAGCAATTTGAGGAATCAAAATTGGGTGACAAACACTTTCAGTTCTACTTTTCATTTCTATTTGTTAGACATGTTCAGGAAGCCAACTTTTTTATAATATTTGGGATATGATACTTAATCAGCTCTAATTAAACAACATACCAGCAGTACAATTCCCTGACAGAGTCATAAATTTGGCTCTATTTCCAGTGAAAGGATTTCTGCTCTGCTCTGTTCTGCATGATATTGTTTGTTCCTGCCTTCTCAGCCCACTCTGCCCTGTCTACCCATGCTGTTGTGGAGCCATACATTGATCATGTCAAGGACCAATCTGGCTGAAAACTAACCAACTATTTTTTTGGGGCCAGTTTAGCTTTTATCCCCACTATTTGTCCAGGTGAAGTCCATGACTGTATAAATAGTTGTTCCACCATCAGGGAGAGAGCGATCCTCCTCCTAAAGTCCAAAATGGGGGAAGTATTTCCTTCAAAATTGCCCATGAAACTACAGCATTAGTGTGCCAGGGCTGAGATCATCCATGACCTGAGCTTTGGAAAGGCTTTAATACTCAGTAGCAGGTAGTTTTCCCTCATACACAAGCAGCATAAGGTGTCTTGGAAAACTATCCCAGGACACAGAAGTAGCAGTGGTGGTGTTCAGGAGAAAATTACAACTTCAACATTATATGGGCTCTCAAGAGGCTCTTATCCACCTCTCTTTACCTGGGACAGTCAGGATTAAAATTTGAGAAACTGTCTGGTAAAGTGTAAAGACCAAACAAGAGCTGCAGCATAGTTCTTGAACCTTGGCAAGGTTCTGGTAGCAGAGGGGCTACAGGGGTGACTTCTGTAAGAAGCTTCCAGAAGCTTCTCCCATGTTCAACAGAACCAGTGGAAGATGGACCCACCACTGGCCAATGCTGACCCTGTCATCAACGGTGGTAGCACCTCTGGGATGATGTAAGGGGGAAAGTTGGGGAAAGGGGGGAAAGTTGCTGCAAAGTTGTATCCAGAGAGAGAAAGACAGAGTGAGAATATATGAGAGCAACATCTCTGCAGTCACCAGGGTCAGTTAAAAAGGAGGGAGGGAAGGTGCTGCAGGGGCCAAGCAGAGATTCCCCTTCAGACCGTGGTGCAAACCATGGTGAAGCAGCTGTGCCCCTGCAGCCCATGGAGGCCCATGGAGATGCAGAGATCCACCTGCAGTCACCAAATTAGGTGGATTCCTGAAGGAGACTGTGGCCACATGGAAAGCCCATGTTGGAGCAGGCCCCTGGCAGGACCTGTGGCCCCATGGTGAGAGCAGCCCATGTGGAGCAAGTTTGCTGGCAGGACTTGTGACCCTACAGGGGACCAATACTGGAGCAGCCTATTCCTGAAAGACTGTACCCCATGGAAGGGACCCACTCTGAAGAAGTTTGTGAAAAACTATAACCCATGGGATGAATTCACATTGGAGAAATTTGTGGAGGACTGTCTCCTATGGGATGAATTCCATGCTGGAGCAGAAGCATAGTGTGAGGAGTAGTTTCTCTGATGAGGAAGGAGGGTGAGAACTTGTGATGAACCTTCATTCCTTGTCCCCTTGCACTGGCAAGGGGAAGGAGGAAGAGTACTGGGGGTGAAGTTAAGCCAGGAAGAAGGAAAGTGTGAGGGAAGATACAGTTTTATTTATAAGATACAGTTTTATTTATTCCAATACACCAGGTTGCTCAAAGCCTCATACAACCTGGCCTTGAACACTTCCACAGATGGGGCATCTACATTTCTGAGCAACCTCTTCCAGTGCCCCATCACTCTCACAGTAAAATATTGCTTTCCAATATGTAATCTAAATCTATCCCCCTAAGGCGTTCCCCTTTGTCCTGCCACTACATGCCATTGTCAAAAGCCCTTCTCCAGCCTTCTTATAGGCTCCCCTTCAGGTGCTGAATGGTGTTAAAAGGTCTCTCTGGAGTCTTTTGTTCTCCAGGATGAACAACCCCAACTCTTTAAGCCTGTCCTCATAGGAGAGGTGCTCCAGCCCTCTGACCATCTTCATGACCCTCCTCTGGACCTGTTCCAGCATGTCCTGCTCCTGTCCAAGTCCTTCCCATGTTGTGAGCCCCAGAGGTCAGTGCAGTATGCATTACTCAGCTAGACCCTAACACCTTGAGTCCAGTGAGGAGGCAGGTCTGGGAATGAGCCCTAGATTAGGCTTTCTTTGAGAGATCATTGTGGGCTTGCTGCTCTCCAGATTACCGAGGTGTTGGGCACACAGCTGGTCAGTACAGTTAAATTGCATTCTCACACTGGCAGATGTATTGGTGATAACCTTGGTGTCTAAGGAAGTGTGGGCACTTGGAGATTTAGTTGCTTTCCCGCTATTGAAGTTAAGCAGTTCAAGTGGCTGAGCAATGCTTGAATCCCTTTGCAGATGAGTTCTGAATTATTAGAGAAAATGTAATTTATCTTTATATAGGTTTGTGTGTGTATACGTATGTGTGTATATATATATATAATATTCCATGTAAAACTTCTTTTTTTCCTGCTCTAGATGTTGTACTACCCCACCCTCAGGAGAAGTCATAACCATAGGAGGCATATGAGACCAAAAATTCACTTTTAAGTTTTGTAACAATTATATGGGGTTCATTGGTTCTGAACATCATAGGGCCAAAACAGTCTTATCCTCTCTCAAGAAACAAAGATCCCCTCAAGGTCATTTAAGAATCTCTGAAGGTCTCATATGAAATTGTAGTAAAGGATTTCTTAGAAAATTTTTTAAGAAAACATATTTAATACTTTGCATTTTTAAGTATTTATTGCAAATACTTCAGATTTGCTATACCTTTAATACTAATGTCATGCTTAAAATAAATCACAATGTGTACTTCCTGTGATCTTTTCAGAACGCAATAAAACAGATTGTTTTTAATGGCTGTTCCAGCAATGAAAAATATCTGTGTTAGGTGGAAACAACAAATTGATGCTTTTTCAATTCCTTTTAATGGCATGAGGATCTTTGCAACATGCTGTGAAAAATATTCTCTTAATGATAGGCCTGTGGCACAACTTAAGGAGTCATCAAGAAATAAATGCTCTGCTGTCTGGCTGGCAGCTTGGTGTCCCTTAATTGAAGTATTATAAGATTCTGTGCAGAGTAAAGCCTCCAGGGTTTTGTAGCTAAATGGCACGGACACCTCTGATGAGACATGCAGATGAAGATGTGTCAATACAATCTTCACCAATTTGCTGTAATAGCAGAGACTGATTAATTTTATAACCACGGGTGCTTCTATTAGCTAACCTAAGGAATGATTTAGACTTTATTAAGCGACTTATTTCTATCTTTTTCGAGAGACTTCTGCAGCATAGTTTATCTCCAACTGCTAGACAGCAACACTTTTTCTAATAAGGATTCTAAATTTATTATTTAAGGACAAATCATGAGCATAACTCAGTTATATGCAGCTTAGTGGGGGCAAATCTTTGTGACTTGGCAAATCAACTGTACTGAGGTTGGTGTTTCTCAAAAAATAAAGTGGCTTGATATCCTATGCAACTGAAATGGCAGCTCCTGTATACATTTTTAATGTACGAAAACGGAAATTGAAGCAACTAAATCAAAAGTATATGGGTCTATATTTTTATCTTTTTTTGCTAGACTATAAAACTATTTTAATATTTTATTATAATTGCTTATGGACATCTAGCATGATTTGGTTATCCATAATCAACCAACACTTTATATTTTAGGGCTTTCTTCAATAAAATATGAATTACCACATGGACAATGCATTTCATGATTGCTTCTCAGAGTGCTGGCTGTGCAATCATCCTCTCAGGAATAAGGAACCCAAAATGACTCCTACACAATCTGGACACAGCAGACAGTCAGAAAAATGTCATATCCTATTTTTGGAAAGCAAAACACCCAAACTGATGGCTGACATCAGTTTCCTTACCCATTCAGCAGGAAAACCGAAGGCCATGTTTTTTCCATTACAGATGCCATCATGCCTCCCACTGAGGAAACTCTACATTGCACTCTATTGCTGCCTCCTGACACAGCACTATGTTGAAGAAGAAGGTTTGTTCAATGAGTTGAGACAAGCCTCCTTCCTTAGTCTTTCTTACCAAGAATGCTGGAGCTTACTGACCTTGTCTTTTTTATTTTTCTGTTAGCTTTGTGCAATTTTCCAACTAGTCAGCCTCATACACATTATTAAAGAATATGCCATTTACAAAAAGTCAAGTCCAAACATGTCAAATTATAGCCATAAGCATAGATATGGAGTGACCCACTTCCAGACCATGGTCCAAAGTTCCGTTCATAAACTGATGGCAGAAAAAGCAGTTCCTCTTTGCTCATCATGGTGCCAGGATCTGGACACAATTTGATTCAGTCTTGTGCTCCCTTATTTACAGTCTGATTCTGGGATGGACACTAACTCCATGAACTCATCTGTTACAAGGTAGGAGAGCTGCACAGACAGTCTAAGATTCATATTTTTCCCCTACCAGCAGAAACATGAATGTGTGTGGGTGTTTCTTTGGATCGGGGATTTTTCCTCCCATCCCATGTCCCCTACTGTTTTTTGTGTTGATTCGTCCTTTTTTTGGTGAGTGTATTGTTCATCATTTTTATATATTCATTTTTTCAATTGTGGCTGAATTCATTACCCTATTTCAACATCTATTTGTTTGAAATTTTTTTATTACTTGCTTCATGATTTCATTTATTTGACCAGCTGTTGAAATTTTGAAACAGTAATGAAAAATTCCTCAGTGGTGAACAATAAATTTTACTTGTTTTTCTGCATATGCGCAACTCACTTTAGGAGCAAGATTCTCCAGAATCACAGTATTTCAGTACTTCAGTCTTACAGCTATCTGAAAGGTCAGTCTTCAAAATTTCAGGAATCTCTACTTTTTGACTTGCCCGAGATCTTCTCAAAGTCAAATTATTTCTAGCTTTGCCCCTTGTAGGTTCCATATACATTTTCCTCATGTATCTGATCTTGTCTGATCTAGCCTGGCAGATCCAAGTGCTTGTCTCTGCAGACATGTTCAAAGAAATCATTCTCCAAGGCTTGTGGGAGCCAAAGGCAACTTTCCTGTGAAGAACAGAAAAAGCATCCGAAGCAAACATTGGTGATCACCTTTCATCATGCTTGCTTTGCTTTTTCTTTCTTCCCTACATCTGTAGGCTTCATTTTTTTCCCCTCTCCAAACTGGTTTCTCTATCACCCCTGCAATTTTAGAGCTTCTGATCAGAACTGGAGCAGCATGTGAAATATGGCTGCTTTATTTCAAGCAGGTAGATGCCAGTTCTATCTGGTCTGCTTCCCTCAGTACTTCAGGCTTATTTCTCCTGCAAAGCTGAATTAATAGTGCCACTGATTCAGGTTGCATTTGTGTTAAAATGCATAAGAACCACTCTGATACTTACATTTCTCACTGAATGCTGCTCTGGCAGCTCCATGATAGCCCACCTCTCAATTAGTTTTCCTTTGAGATCTTCATGGGTAGTGAGATTGAGGCTGCTGAGAAGTATTGTGGCATTTACTGAAGATCCATTCCCTAGTGCTTGAATTGGTAGCAGAGAGACACCTGTCAAGGGATATACGACTGACAAATGTCTTCAAAAAGTATATTTATAATACGTGTCCATGTGTGTTTGCATTTACACATTAATTACCAGAAATATGCTTTAAAAATAATTGTGTATGGCTAGATCACTTTATAAATTAAAACACTGGCCTTTACTTCACCTTATAATTGAAGCATTGTCTCTAGCACCCTGTTCCCTGCATCCTCCTGGAGAGACAGAAAGGAGATCTAAGCTCAGATGGGTTCATTGGCACCCTATTACCCCATCTAGTCAAGTTCCCTAACCCTTGAATTGGTGCTGCACCTAACACCAATTGAATCACTAAACACTATTGATTTTGGCTTTCTAGAGAAGCCATTCATATAGCCCAGAGTGCATAAAAGAGCTTCTCTTCTCCCTGAAAATGATTTAGTAAAAATAACTAAAATAAATGTCAGTGGGAGATCTGTGAACTTATTAAGCACAGGTAGACCTCTTGATGTGTTGCACATAGACTGAATCTGTATATGTATAGATTTAAATAATGATACATGTATTTTCAGTCCCAAGTTTGGCACAGGACCAGGATGGACCTCAGAGTGAGTGCAAATACCCTAGACAAATTAAATAATATGCATCTGCATAGGGAAACACAGAGCTGAGGCACACCATGTCTATTAATCCTCCCCCAGAGGCTACTAAAGGCTGGAGAATGCATACTTGTAAATAGGGACTGTGGGCCCTGGTCACTGAGATGGTTCCTGGAGACTCCTTTCTACCCACTTTGGCAGGGTGGCTTTGTGTCTTCAAGGGTGACCAGAGCTGAGGAAGAAATTCTGCCTTATGGCTAGAAAGCACTGTCTTGTTTATGTTCTGCGTGGACAAGCTGCTTTCTTTGGCCATTTAATTTGGTTGCATGTTCCTCACAGTCCAGGCAGGTTTCCAATGCACCCAGGAAGTTTGTTAGCTCTCTCTCCTGTCTCACTGGAGCAGGAACATGTTGGTGAATGCTGGAAAGTGGGAACGCTGTACCTTCCCCACATTCCATCTCTGCCCACCACAGAATATCTGAGCATCACCTGGTCTTTAAATTAATGTCTGGTTTAGGCTTTTTGGAGGTGAAGCACAGAAAATACAATACCATGCCAGATACAGACATTTCAAGTTAACTCTGATTCATGGTCTGCTGCAGGCAGCAAAAATCTCTCTATTATCTCTGATTGACTCTGGATTAGGCAGATACTGAGAATCTAACAAAGTATTAAATTCTACATATGTGTGCACACACACACATAGTGTTCATAAAGCATATACCTCGATGCATTGCTTTAAATTTTCATCCTAATATAGTATAACGCTAATTTATAGAGTGGATCCGTTGCTCTGTTGCATTTTGAAAAATAAAAGCAAAATAAATCTTCTCTAAAAATGGACAAGATTTTTTTATGTTACATGTTCCTATGGCATGACAATCATTGAAAGAGCTATTTAGTATGTTACATGGTTTAATAAAAATAACTTTTCTGGCAACGTCTGAAAGCTTTTGCAGCTGCAGGGGCACTTCTTGGAAATAAATTTGTGTTTACACAGGTGCAGCCATATTTAACAAAATTTTTATATGCAATGCAAACAGCTGCCTGTCTGTTTTCTTTGGCAGAGCTCTTTCCAACTGAAACAATTTGTATCAAACATATCTCTCTGTGATATCTATATAAACAATAGACAAAATTCCTGTGAAAGGAAAAGGTTTTCAATAATGCACTTTTTAGATAAACTGGGAAGCAAAAGCACTTTGATTAGAAAAGCTTGTCCCTTCACAAAATATTTTGCGTTTGAGAAGAGCTCAGAAGTCCACCAGGGAAGTATTAAACACTCTGAAGGAAAACTCAGAGTTTTACTGAGTTAAAGTCAAGCTGAAGGTTTCTATGTTCAATAAAAGACACTTGGCAAATTGGATATTTTCCTTAACCAGAGCACTGCCAGTAGTGATGTACATTATATTATTTAACTTTTGTAATATTTTTATATAGAATGAAGTATTTCCCAAAATATTTAGTCACAACTCAATTTTCTTTTTTACTATACTTTAAATATTTTGTTATATATATTTTTTTCCATTATATGCAATTCTTGTTCATTCAGAAAACTGTTATCTACAACAGTCTTAGTAACCCTGGACTTTTCACTTTTTTGCAAATACTCACACTTTTGAAGGGCTGTCCCATTGCCAGCTGGCTTTCTTTTGGTCAAAATTCTATAGATTATAGATTATAGTCTATGGAATTTAAATTGTGGTCTGGAGTTTGAATTTCGAAGACACCTTCCTCAGCCTCCCCTGTTTCCAACAAAACAGTGAGTAGGAAAGAAAGATTTCTTCACTTAATTTATCTTGATGTTCACAATTTCTTCCACTATTTGTTCATGTAAAAATGTTTTCTGTTTAATTTGCAGCAAAAAATATTAATGTTAATATACGCTGGTATTGATTCAAATTATGTTCAAATATTTTTGAACACATACACAAAATACAGTTCTAACATTAAATATCTGTTTAATTATTTCAGCAATGTTGAGGAATAATTTTCTGTTCACAGATGAAGAGCAAACTCTCCAACAACATTATCTTCTCATTAATTTTTTTTGTTCTTTTGTAACCATGCAGTATAGCAGGTGAACCCAAGCATGTGATATACTTGATCAGTCCTTTTACTTTATTGAAGAGTGAAGTGGAGAAGCTAACAATGCTTCTGACAGCCTCACTACAACAGAAACCTTGTGTGTAGATAAAGATTTTAATAAATTATATATTTTTGTAACTCCACTGACTTCAACAGAGGATCCAGTGGGCTTTGTGCTGTACTTGCATTTGTGTGAAGCTGACACAGCTTCTGAGTGCTCAGAATGACAAATCTTTGTTAGCATTGCTGCAGCTTCTCAGAAAGCCCTTTATGAAATGCAGTTTAGCCTCCCAGCACCATGGGGGCTTGTCACACTCTCTCCCAGGCAGTGTGCTGGAAACATATTTTTAGTGAGGCCACTTGTTCATTCTTTCCCTGTGAATTTTCCCCTCAGTATAAATACAGTCCAACAAATGACCTTTTCTTAAGCCTATTCTGCACATAATGTGCTCACATATCTCCACAAGGGGTATTTACATATACCTATGATACCCCTATATCCCTATACAGAATGAGGCAGTACTTCACCACTGCTTGGAATAATGGCCACAGAAGAAGATTCTGTGATTGTACATTTGCTACACTTTCTGCATTATTCTGGTCTGCTGTTTGAACTTCATTCTGATGAGCTGAGAACCCCAAAGACCTATTAAAAAAAGTTGTGTTCTGTGTGTAAAAGCTGTTTATTTTTATATGACTACATTGGGCATGAGAACCAGCTAGAAAATAAAAATTCTTTTGGGGTATTTAACTTGCTGTACCCATCTAAATAGCATTTAAATCATTAACTACAGTATGATTATTCATTTCTAGGCTTAAGATGCTTCTATCATCAGGCATGCCTGCACATTGGTTATTGTGTAAGCTTTGTGGTTTTTTGAGCAATAGATTTACTAAGTGAGTGAAGATTTCACATTCCCTTAAGCTCTTAAATTTTCACCCTGAAAGATTTTGTTCCAGTGTTTTTAGCTGAGCTAGACTATAGGCTAAATTAGGAACACTGCTCACTGACAACCAAGGAGCTGGAAAATCCAGTATATAAGTTTGTGATAACAATCTTTTTCCTAATAAATGGACAATTAGATAGAAGAGGATACTACATTCAACTGAAATAAAAAAAAAAAAAACATTAATAAAAAAGTGATGGAGCAGATTTCATCTTGATGGAGAAAATTTTTTCCACATTAACTTGGGCTCACGTGCTCAAGATCAATGATTTCACCAGAAACTGAGCTGAGTCTGGGGCAGCTAACCAGAAGAGTTGACAATTGCAGTCCTTTGCTTCAGTAAGTACAAACCAGTGGTTCTTACTGTTGCTGAAGACTCTTTTAAGCTAGTTGCCTAAGTGATTGCTGGACCCTAACACCTTTATAAACAACCCATTCCTGTACCTTTGTGAAACCATAGCTTGCTTTTCACTAAAATTCCCTCTCAATTTCATGACCACCACCTCTCTGTTCAACCTCAGCTTAAAAAAGTATTTACATAACCAAGTAATGATATTAAGTGTATAAAATGGTATTAAGTCTATGAAGAAGCCTCCTAAGTCTATCAAGAATCTCCTAGACAAAAATGTTCTTTACAGAAGTAATTATTATTTGTTTCAGTAATTTCTTCATTTAAGTTACTTTAGATATATCTTATCTAAACCACTCATAAGACTTGTTTTATTTCCTATATGGGCTGTTATTTTTCTGTGCTGTCTCTATGTGATATAGCCCAGGACCCTGAAGGATGAAGTGAAATGCTACAGAAGCCAAATCCTTAGCCTTGGATCTGACTGTGAGAAAGCACAAAGAAGCTGAAAATGTGCTTTAAATGGATAGCCATACTCATAAAATTTTAGTCATACAGGGTCTCTGAGAAAATAATTTATTTTACATAGATAGTCTAATGAAGACTTGCTACTGGGATCTTCCCCTTGGAAGGAATTCTAGGGCAACAACCCTGAAAATAAAGAAAACCTGTAATGAGTAGTGCTAACTGTAAGTTTAGCAAGGCTGGGATAATGTGAAGATATAGTAAATCAGACACTAATATTAAAAAGATGATAATAAAAGCTATTTGAAACCAATCAGATAACTATGTTAACTAAGCTCAACTATGAGGCTTAACTGCATTCTTTGGTATAAATTGTAACTTGAGTTATGTCTCTAGAACAAAGACCTGTACTGCCCTGTAATGGGCGATGGATGAGGCAGCCTTATTCATCCCTTCATCATTAGCTTACAAATCACCCCTCTTCCCTTTCCTGCTTTCATCTCACTTCCTCTCCTTGAAGATCCGACAGCAATTTAGGTCGTGCTGCTATGTGACTGCCCCAAGAAACTCCATCTATATTTATGTTTTAGCACCTAGGTTGGGCATCCTGGCAGAGCAGCCTGGACAGGACTCCTAACACAAGCTTCCTTTGCAGGTAGACAGTTCATCCTGCTCTGTCCTGATGAGGTCAGTAATATTGTCATTCCTTTGCAAACATGAGCAAGTGTCCTGTCCTTACCCCAGATGCATAAACATGAAGTTGCTGGGCACTAAACCTCCCAAGATAGTGTGAGGGAGAAACAGGGCAAATATATTATTGTATCATTCAGATGAATCAAATGCACAGTAAAATTCTCTTGCTTGTGATGGCACTAGTTGCAATAAATTATCCTACAGATACTAGGAAATAAAAGTGGCCAAGGACTATTTGCTAACTTTCAAGCAAGCGGCACATTTCATATCCATGTAATGAAATTTAATTCACATTGCCTTCTATTTCCCAACATAAAACAGGAACAGTTTTGTACAACATAATCACTCAGTGAGCAATCCCAGTTCCTTTCAGTCTCCCTCAGTACTCTACATGCTAGTTGCTGACTGATATGTGCCAAAACTGGGTGGGAGAATGTGACAATAAATACTACAGACAGCCCTGGCCATAATTATGCCATGGCTATATTTTGCCATAATCACCCTGCCCAGCTTCCTGGCACTGTGCTCCATCAGTTCAAAGTTATTTTGAAGACAGTGCAATATATTAATTTTGCTGGAGCTAAGGATTTATATAAATCCCAGATTTATATCAAAATCCAAGATTTATATCAATCCCTACTTCATATCAAAAGTGCTTAGGTCTCAGCAGTCTCCAAAGGACTTCAGAGATTTTCAAAAGAATCTTATATCATATCACAAAGACAATTAAGTAGCAATAATATTTTTTTTAATAAATTGGTTTTTAAAAGAGTACTGACCAGGAAGATACCGGTGTTTCTTGCTTCATTCTTGGCTGCATCTCAAAAGAGTGAGAAGCAAAATGATCTAGCACCTTGTTTTTTTAATCCTCTCATTATTTTTCAGGGTGAGAATAAAGATTACTATTCAGCACATGGCAACATCTCAAGTTCATGTTGGTGATAAAAAAAGATCTGTATCCTAGGACTTTAATCTGAAGTCCTGCAAAGCAAAAGCCCTTCAACAGCAAAGACAAAAATCTGTTTGCTAAACAATATAATCTCATTGGTCAAGTG
This sequence comes from Zosterops lateralis, assembly GCF_965231275.1. Lineage (NCBI taxonomy): Eukaryota > Metazoa > Chordata > Aves > Passeriformes > Zosteropidae > Zosterops > Zosterops lateralis. The sequence goes on from NC_139762.1 coordinate 131,463,715, forward strand.
CTTCTTGGTTGTTCAAAGCTCTTGAGAAATCTGACATCTTTCATTCTTGAAGGTGTTCAAAGCTGTTCTCCTGAGCACAGAATCTATTCGGCTTTATAATCAGCAGGTGTTCTAGCAAAAGCAGGCTTTTTAAAGAGCATTTGAACATATTTTGTCCTTACTCTGGATAGAGTCACATAGTTTGACGACAGGCACAGCCTTGTCAGCATTCCAGTCAATTGACTTTAGAGCACAAGCTGGTGACTGCAGTTACAAGCCTCTGTCTTTTATTATGTAACCTAAGTTATATTATTGCATCCCCGGTCTGCCTGTGATCACTCTGCCACTTCATTGTTCTGGCCTTTTCTGTTTGAAACAGATGCTTAAAAACATTTGAATAAGATATTTTAGTTTGTGGACTTCTTGTCATCATCCTGCAAATTTACAACAGTCAGCAATGTAAACATGTACTTGACAAACTCCAGCAGCTAGTAGACTTCAGGGTTCATCCACTCATTTCAGCAAGGCAGATGTTTCATTTTAATACTCTTCATACTATAGATTAGGATTATGCTTTTTCTTTATTTTGCTTTCTTTATTTCTCTCTTTGAAAAGGGAATAAACCTGACATGCTACTAATGTCATTTCACACTGCGGGCCAGATGGCGAAAAATGCAAAGGCTGCAACTCTGTTTATGTATGAGAAAAAAAGGAATTTTGTTTCTGAAAGACTTTCAGCTCAATCATTTGTTACTTTAAACTAAACACTAGATGATGAATAAAGTAGGACTATCTGAACTTCAAAAAGGTCCTTGAGATTAAGTGCTTAACAATGTAATGCATCTGGAGGAAGATTATTACATTATTCCTGCTTACTGCGTTGGAAAGATGTTGGGAATGTTTTCACTGTGGTGGCTGCCTGTGAGCAGGGTGCTTGAAGACAACATTTGGCAGTGCCTTGGAAATTTCTGGAGATATAAATCATATTTCCATCACTTTTTATTAGTGAAAGATGGTACTTGAACAGACTGTCTGTGCTAAAATAGCTTGCTTTATCTGCCATTTCAAAGCAACAAAATTGTGTATTTACCATGGATTGTGTAAAAATGTTTGCACAGAATTTCAGCATTATTCCAGGTAACTTTACACTCTGAAACTTAGGGATGGGAAAGTTTTCTCCCATCAGGTTTCTCTTGATGTGCAGATTATCACAGAATTCATCTAAAATTTGTGACTCTACATGCTTTTTAGAGAAAGGCTGAGAAAAATAACTGTGCCTTGATTTGTTTACTTTAAAGCAAATGTTTCAGAAGAGATCCCAATTTGGGGATCAATCTATCTTGATTTATTTTCCTACCCCACATCTGGGGTACGATTTTAGCACATCCTGAATGTTGCTGTCCAGTTGCCTCATTCTGGCATTTGGATGGACAGGGTGGTATTTTCTGTGAAATACCATTACTCTTCAAATATAGAAGTGGTTCTCATGCATCACTGAATGCTCCAGTTTGCCAGAGAACGTCAACTCTCAGAAAATGGTGGGAACAGAAAGGAAGCAAATCCCAGGTGTAGAATCATATTCTGTTTTTTCTGTTTTAAATCTTCGCATTTAGGACAAAGTATTTCAGATCTTGAGTTTTTATTAATTTTTTTTATTAAAATAGTGCAGACAGTTTTCTGTTTAGGGTTGTTTCTTTGTTTTGTTTTGTTTTGTTTTGTTTTGTTTTGTTTTGCCTGGGTGAGTGGATGGTTGTGGTTGGTTGGTTGGTTTGTTTCTATTGGGAATTTTACTTCCATAGCTATCCTCAGTAATTTCAAAACAAACATGAGAGTGAAGTTTGGACTAAGCAGGAGGAAATATTTTGTTCCTCAGTTTCATGAGGTTTTTTGTATTATTTTTCCTGTTACTCTATGACACCAGGTTGTATCTGGAATAAGAAACGCCTATGTAGCTTGCTTCAAATGAGTTATGTCAGATTTTTAGAGGAAGGAATTAACTATGTAAAGGGGAACAACCTTTTGAGATTAAAATTGCCTGGATGAACCCAAGAAAAACTCAAATAGAAGAGCTTTGACCATCCTGTGACCTCACAAAATTGCTTCCTTCACTCTTGGCTGAACACAGTGATGATATATCACAGTATGCATGAGAATCTGCCGGGATGTGTTAGTATATTAGACCTTGGTTAAGAAAAAAAGGCAAAGATAAGGTAGGCACAGCCTTCGTCTTTCCCTGAAACATTTCCCTGTGCTGTGCTACCCACATAAGTATTCCCCAGCAGCAAAGTGATCAAGAATAAAAGGATAATACAAAAGAACTCTAAAAATAAGTTCTCAGCAGTACTTTTGACAGTTCTACTGATTACAGTAGAAGGAAGCATCAAAGGAAATTAGTATGTCTTTGGTTAAGCCACGTAAATATATGCTCTAAAAATGTAACTTCAGGTGTATGCTGACAAGATGAGACTTGAATTTAGGATATTATCAAATTTAAAAAAACTGTGTCTATTGTGGATGTATTTCTAAAGGTCATGGTCATAATAACAAAACACTCCTACTACTTAAGAAATCTATTCTATCCAGATATTAATATATATGCTATCAAAAAATTAATAATTATTTTAATGCTGTTTATACTTTTGTCATTCAAAATGCAGAGTACAATTTTTAAGTATAATGTAATTCAGAAGTAGCTGAGGACTGAAAGCTCCAACTGAACCTCATCAAATGCCTGCACTGTTTAAATGTGTCTGAATCTAATCCATCCTAATACTGTTTTGTTTTTTGGCTAAATCTACATTAAAAGAGAGGCTTACTAAGGTACAACTGAATTTTTAATGAGTGATTGACTTCACAATTTTTCCAGCATTCATAGTGCTAGAAACTTCTGAAGAATAATTTATCATGTAAGTTTTCCCCTATTACAATTTACCATATCGTATTGTAGACTCCAACGCTGTAAGTCTCCAGTTTACACACAAACTCCAGTCTACATCCAAACAAGATTCAAGTGTGTGCTGAACTAAGCATGGCTAGAATTTTTGAAATGTCTGAAATACATTTTTGAATAAATCTACTGTCAGTCTTCTTTTGGTCTTTTCATTAAGTCTATCAAAATTGAAAGGGAGGTATTTTGATAAAAAAAGACTCCCTTACAGAAACAATATTCTGCAGTGTGAGTAGAAAAGTCTTATAAAATCTTTTTGTGTTACTTAATTAAAAGATGATGGGCAGAAGGGATAATAGGCTGTTTCTCAAATTCTAATGAATTTTATCACCATAATGATGATTACCAAATGTCTGTATTTGCAAAAGAACAGCAGTTCATAAATATCAAATTTGTGCTATTATTAACGTGCAGAATGTGCCAGTTTTTATCAATATAGGAATCTGGTAATTATCACTAAAGCCATTAATTAAAATTAAGAAGTAACTAAATAAGGACTAGGAATGCCACTTACTTCTTAATATCCAAAGAGCAGAAATATCTACCTATTATCCTTTTCAGGCATCTGACACTGTGACAATCGAATAGAAGGTTGTCACAGCATAATAGTCCCCAGCTGCTGGGTAGATGTGAGCCGAAACTGAGGCATTTATCAAAAACAAATACCAGGGGAAGCTGGGAAACATTCATACTGGGATAATACTCTGTTAAATCAATGGTATTTCTGTTCCAGCGGGTGACTGATGGATGTGCTATGTCTAACGGGTGTCAGTGTGGCACAATGGTCCTGGTCCCACACTTCAGGGAGCTGTGTGGTGATTGTCCAGGGAAGGCAGGCACCCTCACACCCTGCCAGACCAGAGCAGAGTCCCCATGGGTGAGGTGTCATAGCATGTCACCCCTCCATCACTCTCTGCCTCACAGGGCACTTGAGGGACTGTGCACAGCAGGGTCAACACCCACGAGTGTGAGTGGCCCAAGGGGTGGGACTGACCCACCACCAGGCATCCCTACTGTCTCCAACATTGCATCGGAAAAATCGGCTGAGAGGGTGCGAGGCAGGCAGGAGGAGGTCTGGCACTGCAGGGCATGATGGTGGGAGGCCATCAGAGAACAGTGGGGGCTTGGGGAAGAAAAAGAGACTGTGCTTTCATTTGCTACAGTGAACCTGTGGTGCCCTTGGAGCCAGGCAGGAGAGCCAGAGGCTCTGCGTGGAACCGCACCTGCACAGCCAGGGAGGTGGTTAGTGCACACCTCCATGAAAGCAGCCATCAAACCCCCATGGAGCACTCACTGCAAGCCAAATGAAGTCTGTGGGAAGGGGTGTTGCTGGAAAGGACTCATGCTTATCAAGACATTAGTACTCACTTGCAAGCTTCATTTGCACCAGACACAAAAGATTTTGAAGTAGACCCAGTCTGCCAAAGCAGTGAAGGAGGAGGTGAAAAGGCTACATCATTTTGAGGCAAATACTAGTTACCTGTGTTTCATAAGAGGCTTTCTGCTCTCCTGGCATTGTGTTATGTATATCTTCAGCCTCACTCGCTGCCCCCTCCTGTGTAAAATTTACACAAGCATTGAAAGATTGTGGAATACCCAAGGAAATAATTTTTCAGTCGATTGAGTTCTTAATGGAAAAACCTCCCTGAATGCTATCTTACAAATTAGAAGATCCCCTGCTTTCTAAATAGTTCAATTGAAATCAGCTTTTGTATTTATCCTTCAGGTCATTCAGGCTCAAATGTTGTTAGCTCTGAGTCAAAAAGTCAGATTTTTAAAGGGAAAATGTCAAGTCCTTTTAGGCTTCAACTGACCTTTTAAACCAGATTAGGGATTTGAAGCATTACACATGGATTTCTACATTTTATATCACAGTATTTAACAAATGATCAAATACAACTCCCAAGAATACTATTTTTACAAGCTTGACATTTCAGGCCTTAAAGGATGTTGCTGGTCTGTTTTTTTACATAAAATTACCCTGGAGAAATTCAGCCTGTTTTCTGTTCCTTCATTTCTCTTTCATAAGAGGAAAAGTTCTGTGCATTGCATTCCGTGCTCTTGTTCTCTCTCTGGCATTGCAAGCAAGAAAATATCATGATGAAATCCTTGAGACATGCTCAAAGTGATTGCTACAATAAATTCACTCGGTGGGTGTCACATATGGTTAGAGCACAAATCAGGCAGTTATAGATGCCAACAGGGCCCTAGGAATAGATCTGACCTTACTTTGGGGCCTGGACTGACAGATAATGCCACTAAAAATGCACTAAATCTCCCATGGTGGAAATAATAGAAACCCTCATGTGATTCCAAGTGCTTCCTTCCCACAGGTAGGACAAAGGAAATGGATGCTAGAGTGGGATCATGGATGTGTGAGAGGATGCTCATGAACTGAAGGAGCAAGCTGGGTTGAGTGCTCAGAGATTGTGGATGCTGTGAGAACAAGAAGAGGAGCCCCATTCTCAGCTGCTGTGGTCTGTAATGGGTCTCTGTCCATATTTCATCCCATCAGCTGGTCAGCTGGTATTGCATGATGGTGATACCATGGGGAGGATGGAGACAAGGTAAATCTCCTTCCTGTTCTTGACCAAGGGAGAGAAATCCAGTTTCAGAGGTATCACATCAGAGGATTCAGCCCTGCCTTGCTGGCTGTTCAGCCCTTCTCCTGTTTTTCTGAGGATGGTTTATGATGTGCTAATCATGGTACTGGAATTTTTAGATGGACCATTTATCTGATCATAGTGGGAAAGAGACCAGAAAATGCTATCACATGGACCAACTAAGCATCAGACAGCATAGGGTTCAGGTTTAAAATGCTCTGCATTAAACCACCAGCTCCTTCTATGTTTGTAGTGGAGATAAGGTTTGTCATTTAGGCACATGGGTTTTGTCTGTTAGGGTATTTTTTTTCCCATACCAGACCAAGACCTGCAGATTCCCTGACAAGCTTTACTGGTAGTTTCAAAAATCTCTGAAGTCAGTATTATTAGGGAATGTAGAGAACATCTCAAGGATTTTCACATAGTCCCATTTTTGTTCAAGCTTTCTTCCCAGTGACTTGACTCCTACCCAGACAAACACAATGCAACATTCTGCTGCACACTTCAGTCCAAAGGGGTTAAACCACAAGAGTTTTTGAGCAGCCAAGCATTCTCCATCCCTTGATAAACAAAAGATGTTAATAGGGTAAATTTGTAGAAAAAGAGCAGAGATTGCCTTTAAGTTTCATCCCTGTGCTGGTAGCATTTAGCACAAGTGGGTTTGTATTTTATTTGCCTTAGAGGCAGTTACTGTGCATACCACAGTACCTGTATGGGTGTGGATAAATAGAGGTTTGCAACATCTACACATTTAAAGTAAGTGCAGAGCTCACCTTCTGAAACAGAATTCCAAAGTTTCAATTGCGCAAGTTGTGTTGGAAAGGACTGAAGAGGTAAGTCTTGTTATAACCAAAAACAGTGCTGACTTTGAGTCTCTTCTGGTAACTGCTAACTATAAACACCGTACAAGTGTGTACTTCTGTATGCTTTGATACTTTCTGCACTGTGACATTAGTACTGTCCTTACAGGATCAGAGTGATTCACTTTTCCCATGTCCTACATCTGAAGGGGAAAACATAAAAGAAGCAATCAGTAGCTCTGTGCCTGGGATACAAAATTATTGTAGTGTGAAGCTAACCTATTATAATTGATTAGAGCAATTATTTACAGTCCTTAATGTTAGTTTTACTGGTGATTTCACTGTTTTCAGCTCTTCTTACTGATAGATTTAGAATTCTAAGATATTCAAAATTATGTTTATAACACAGAAAAAAAGCATTTGTAGCTTATAGCCAGATGTAGAAAGTCATGCCAACACCTAATGATAAAATTACCAAAGACATCTGACAGATATTATTTTGTGATGCTATTGTCTTTTTCTAAAATAAAATAAGCAGCTATGCAGCTGTTTTAAAATATTTGTCAATCTTTATCAAAATCCTTTACCTATCACCATATATTTGTTTTCTGTAATAGAAAATACCTGTAGTATGACAAGAAGATGAGGTTAATCTGAAGCAAATCAACATGATAGTTTTTCATTATTGGAACTCAAACAGGCCTGTCAACAAGGGATGACACAGAATAAAGATGCTGCTGCTGTTACACAAACATGCATTCACAGAACAAACAGCATTTTGAGATATGTTTTTCTTCTAATTTGGCAACATTTTATAGTGAAAACTAGGCTATTCTGTTAAAGCTCAGGAAGGGAAGCCCTTTTGAAATAACATGTTCTCCTTGGAGCTTCTGCTTTACTCGAGTTTATCGCCTTTCCTTCCACCAAAGGATGCTTTCATCACTTTAGCCATTACTAGAAAGAGAATTAAGAAAAGCTTGCCAGAAACATTTGGATTTGTCATGTGCTCCAGTGTTAATGGGGAGTACTTGATCTCTGATACAAAAGTTGTATTTACTTAATGTATAAATTTTATAGGACAGATCTTCTGGTCATCTGTTTTTGCTTTGGAAGCAATTATACATGGAGCCTTGTTGGACCCTCCATCTGACTATAGGCACTTTTGTTTATGCCAATCAGCTCTGCATTAACAATTAGATGTTTGTTTGAGTTACACTGAATTTTTTACAAGCAAATGCTCCTAAAAAAAGTGGGATATTGCACCCCTTGCTCCCATTCAGAGTGTTCAGGACTTCCTTTCTCTATTAACCAGATGTGACAAGAAAAACAACACCACAAAACTGAAATGGCTACTTACTAATGATTACATAAAGGTTATTGCATCCCACTTTATCTTCAATTTGGGGAACATCCTGTGACAATAGAGCTCTATAGTTGGCGACATGAGTCTATGAATTTTGTGAAGCCTAAAGGGCATCACTTTTTCAGAGCTACCAAGTAGGAACACAGTCAATCCAAAGTCGAGGGAACAGAAGAATGTTTGATAATGTTAAAACCCCTACAGTTTTGGAAATTGTTGTTTGATTTATTTAAAAAAATTCAAAACCCTCAGCTCTTGCTTCAGAGAATCTCTCTTCTCTCTTAAGAGTGAGAATAGTTTTTAGCAAGTTACTCCAGGAACAGCCTGACTAATGAGGAATTCAAATTTGAGTTTCTAAAGTAAGGGTATGACTGAACTTCACTGGTGGAGCTCCTGGCAGAGCTTCTGTAACCAGTCAGCCATGGTCTTGTCTTTACCATGCAACCAGGTGTGATGCAGAGATTCCCAAATTAGTGCCAGATGCGACAGTAGTTCTGGGACCATGTCATTGTGCTGAAGCCATAGGATTTCTGATTTGTTATCCCAGCAGCTGTCTGCGCTCAGTAGCAGCACAGATCAGGCTGGGAGGGTGTCTCTGACATGGAACCCCTTGCCCTCTGTCACATACTGATGTCTAACAATATCATTCAAGAGTTCACAATTGGTGTTTCACCTCATTCTTCCCTTTTTTTTTTCATTGCCCCAGTCTGAGACAAAGTTAATCTTTCTCAACTTCAAGAGCATCATCAGAAGCCAAATGCTGTGTTCTGCATCCATCCTTCCCTTTGTTTGGGAACACATGGCTGGAATAACAACTGGGGCTTCAGGGGCTGGTAAATGCTTATGACTTTCAGACAGCCAAGAGAGAAAGAGATAAGGTGCATATAAAATTAGAACTGTTTCCTTTTCTAATGCAGAGGGTGTTCCTCTGGTCTTATAGCAGAAAAAAAGCAGATACCATACTTTCAGAAGCACATGGTTGCCTTGCTCCCATTTATCATCTGCCTTTACCAGACTAAATTAGCCAGAAGAGGAAGACCTGGCAACTGTTCTCTGGGGTTCAGGCTGGTTTAGCACCACATGGACTCAGTTTTCACGTCTCTCTGTACATGGTCTCTCCCTTCTAAATCACTTCATCTTTCTGGTCTCTCCCTTTTCCTCTGCTTTGTGACAAAGCAGCTTATTTCCTTTATTCACACTCCTGCCTAGTGCACATATTCCAGTCAGCAGCTCTGTATTTTGCTTCTGTGTCTCAGGTTTGTGCCAAGTTTCCCTCACCATCCATGGGTTTGGACATGAAACTCTTTTTTTTCCTGAGAATACTTTCCTTTGCCCTTCACTTCCAGGCAAAAAACTTTTCTTTGCTAACCATTACTTTACATTTATATTGGGTCTACCTCCTCAGAGCACCCCAAAGCACTTTCCATACTCTGTGCAGGAATCAGTGGAGGGTGAATGTACTGGGGCTGTCTGGTTATTTCTGTATTCTTAGTTAAAGTACTCTGTGTCACAGAAACTGACTTGGTGACTGACAAGGTTAATTCTGCTTTGCCTAATTCATTCCAGCAAAAAAGCCACGAAAAAGTACAGTTTAGGTACATAGAATTTTAAAGGGAATTCAACAACACTTCCTTCACTGTTTTAATCTTGCTCTAAGGAGAAGCATAGTTGGTAGGAAAGAGTATTTACATAATTTAGATTACTCCAGAGCACTTCCTTATAATACTAGAAAGAGTGGAAAGAACAAGCATTTTGAAGATGGCTGTCTGGGCAGCAGAACCATCCTTATCCAATGATGCAAATCAATCCTTTCAACACTCAAGGAAACCAGGGTTTGGGTGGTGTTCATCAGAAAAGTATGACACATATGAGAAAGGAAATACAATTTTACATTTCCAAGTACATGATGCTACTATATTTCAGCCTTTCATAAAAAAAGCTGCAGACAAGGTATGCAAAATAAGATGCCATTCATGTTACTTAATCAAAAAACACATATTGGTATAACTGTCATCTTACAAGAACAAAATAGAATCACGTATTTGAAGGATTTACAACCTTGAAACAACAGTTGTTTCCGTGCTTATGTCAGAATAGAGGAGGAAGTATGATCATATCCAATCTTAAGAGATCCATTCTTCACAGCAGTCAAGGAATAGATAAATACAGCAGTCAATTCAACAAGCAGTACAGTATAATAACTTTTATTTTGAACGTAACTTTTGGAAGGGTAGCACACACCTGATAGGAGGGAGATTCCATGTGGAAAGTGAGGACAGAGCAATCATAGGCTATGAACAGTGAATGTTTGCCTTGACCATGTGTCTTGACCTTGACCAGTTGACTGACCCACTGACTTCAAACGATTTTGTAAATGGACTTGGGTTTTGAGCAATGCACTGCACTTTCCTTTTCAGTCCCTCTCATAGAGCACATCAGCACATCCATCTCTCCTCCTCTGGGAGCTCACAAACGTACAGCAGACACTAGAGTGTCCCTGTTTATCACAGCCCGTGCCACTGTCCTCACGCTCCCTGCTGCCTGGTTAGCGTGCCAGACACCTCCTTCACAGAGGATCACAGAACAGGTCAGATTGAAAATGCAAGCCATGCCACTGACAGTGGAAGCAATACTGCTTACAGCATGGGATTAAGGAAATTTTTCTTTCATCTGTTCAAAGTGTGGTGAATAAAACCTGTTCATTCTCCAGAGGAAAGGGCATTAGGAAAGTCACACTCCTGGCATGAACATTTCAGTCAAAGGTCCTCTCCTTCCATAATGCCTCTTCTTAGTGCCTTGCTGAATCCATGAAAATTCCTCTGTTAGCTGGAGCTGCTGTAAAATTAATTCTGCATTTACACTGAATATGCCATGACCTTACTGACTGCAGTGGCCTTGTCAATTCAGTGTATACTCAGTTAGACAAAGTTTGTGCCTAGCAAGTCCCTGGACTTGGATTGGTATCTCTGGATGGCTGGTTCTACCACCCATAAAGCAGAGCTGCCACAGGACAGAAATTAAGATTGGCAAGAAATCATGCAGTTCAATGCATCATACTTTGTTTACAACAAAAGACCATTTCGTGAGGTGCATTGCATGGTGGTGATATTTTGTGGAAGATGACTGAGTTTGTCCTAACAGTTTCTGCCTAGAGTTACACTCAGTTAATCCCATTGCTGTCGATGATGATTGCAAGTTCAATGAGCTCTGCACCTCAGATGCCTGAGAAAATCAAGAAGTAATCAAGAGTGACTTGGGGAGGAAAAACAATGACCAATTCTTCCCTGTTGGATAAAAAAATCTTTTCACCAGAATGCACCTGAAATCCCTTTTTGAAAGTCTTATTCCCAGGAACAATCAAGAGTAGAGGCTGTTGTTGTACTTTCTATGAGAGACGTCTGACCATCTATCATGGTCTTCTGATAGTGTCCCTGTTGTGCTTGCCCAGAAGAAAAACTAATTCTTACTGCATCCCAAAACATATCATCATAAAAAAAGAGTATTGTCGGTTTTAGCTAGCAATAGCACTAGAAAGAAAATTAATGGAAGGTCTGTTTATGAAATCTCATTATTTGGTCTGTATTTGTAAGGGAATTCTTAAACAACTCTTCCACAGTTGATATGCCTCAGAATAGAGCTATTTCTTTCCAGTTTATCCAATGATCCTGAATACTCCAGCATTTCATCAATAACACTGCCAGGGATAGATAAACTTAGGATCATTCATTTTGATAATTTTCTTTTTCTGAATCTGATCTTCTTTCTGACTAATGTACCCCTATGTTGATAAAGCATTTCAGAAAACAAAAACAAAAAATCAAATGTTTGATAAGAATACAGTGGAACTCCTCTTCTATGTTGTCCTCTCCAATGATTGCAGTATGGAGACAAAAAACTTCATGCCATCATGGCATGGGCAGCTTTTTAAGCATTTACAAGTATATTGATTCTGATTTCACTAAGGTTCCTCAAGGCAATTCAGCAAAGATTTTTCAAAGGCGGTATTTCTCTATTCTTAAAACAACAAAATTAACTGGATAAATGAGTCCATGTCTTCCTTTGACCAGTTTAAAGAGCTTTCATTATCTTTCTGTGTCCAGATGGAACACAACACTTCTTTGTAAAGATGAATACCCAGAGTTATAGAATTGGACCTGACCTTTTGCAACACAAGAGTACCAAAATGAACACTGTTTGTTCACATTCAATTCCCACAGAGAAAAGTAAAGTGAAAATAGCAAGGAACTTCAAGCACCAAGGAGGCCTTCAGGCAATGGCATAGACATTTGGAAGGTGAACAATGTCTGATTCACATTTTCATAAGACTTAAGAATCTGAAAAACCTCCAAATAGCCTTGATTTAATACCACATTCAAGGATTGCTCTTCTTCCCTAGGTTCAGTTTCACAGTAAGTGTAACCATGGTCCAAGAACATTTGTCCAAGTGTACTGTTCTATGAGTACCAGTATATCCACCCAAGTGTTCAACAGCTTGTAATTGTCATAATTATTGTATGATCCTCCCACTGCATGATCAGCAATGTACTGTCCAATATTAAGGCCAGATCATGCCAAAATCCTTTCCATTGAAACCAAATATATCAAGGAGAAATATGATTTTAATTCAATATTTCAGATCAGAATATACTTATGTTCTTCAAAACCTAGCTTTACCCTTGGAGCAACTAATCCCTCTGGGCTACTCAGACCACTCCACAACCCTCCCAGGAGCAATCAGCTTGGAGAGTTTGTACATGCAAGCACTTATCTTCATAGGTGACGTTTTAAAGCTTTACAAACCATGAGTCAGTGGTGTTGGTGATTAGGGATCTCATGTAGCATCTAATTTTTGTCATGTAGAGATGGAGATGGGTCAACCCACTTCTCTAGCCCCACCTGGCACCCTGTTTCCTGTTGTGTGGAAAGTGCACATCTATTAAATTAGCTGGGAGAGGCTGAAGGACCCCATGGGACACAGAACAACTGGGAATGGATTGCCACTGCAGGGGTAATTTCTCCAGCCAGCAACCTACTCTCTCTCCTGTGTTAAGAAGCCCTTGGGAAAGTAGAAAATAAAAGCAAAATATTGCATATCCTCTGAACGTGTAGGACGTCTGGTCCTTCCTAGGGGATATGTCATCATGTACTGCTCCTTAGAGGCAACTGGAGGGAGCTGTGTGTCCCACCCAGTGGGGAAGGTTAGGGACTCCTAGTTAGGAGTAGTCATTTTAAATGGTAATTAGAGAAACATTTGGCTTTCAAGTGCTCAGATCACCTGCCCAGGCAACGGCAGCTTCAGGCCCTTTCCCCTCATCTTCAATGACTTTCAGGGACCTTTGTACCCAGTTTTGTGTTGTTGCACCAGCCGAGCAGCTCCTCTGCCTTGACCTTCTGCCTATGGTGGCTGCCACTTGGAGCCACAGTTCCATCCCAGCTCGGACTTCTTCCAGCCTGGGCCTAATTTCTGGAGGCAGAGGGCTGCCCTCCCCACATTGGCTTGAGGAAGCGTTGTTATACAGCTGTCTTTGGCTAATTGGCTCTCCGAGACCTGATATTCTCCAGGACTTTTTGCACAAACAGCCAGAAAGACTGAGGGGGACAGAAGGGGCCTCAGGGTGAAATACTTGCTCTATTGAAGTAAGATGCAAAATTCTCTTTGACTTCTACAGGGTCAGAGTTTTACCCTGTAGCTTTAATTAGCTCACATTGTTGTAAGTGTCCTATGCCACTACATGAGGAATGTAAAGTACGGTGTGTTCAATAGTGATGTGTACATAAATGATTTAAGAGGATATAAAAGAGGAGTAATGCATTTAAAAGGCATGCAGTTACAGGAACTGGCTTGTTTAAACCCTACCTATTCTATGCTTCATAATAACACTGAAATCTATGTGAAGGCCCTGTAATCTAACAAAACAAACTAGTTGCCCCCAAAACAAGTATCTGTGAATGACTAGGAAAAGTGTCAGAGAAAAATGATCTCACGAAAAAAGACCATGTAGGGAGTCCACTTTCAAATCATTCAGTGTGTCCCTTCTAATAAAGACCTGAAGTTTTCATACAGATTTACAGATTTTAAGCAGGATAAGATGTCTGTCAGGAAGAGGAGGGAAAGTAAATCTTAACCATGCTGCAAAGGGGAAGAGGATGCATGGTATAGGATGTTTAGCATGCTGTAATGTAGTGGACATAGGAAACACATGTCAGGGTGTCACAAGTAGTACATAGTGGCAGGGAGCTGATGTGGCAGAGTGAGGGATATTTTGACAAGACCCACAGTGTGAAAAGTGTTCTATGCAAATGCTGTGCCTGGAGTAATGAATAGTGTAATTTTTCCCTCTTCTGAGAGTTTCAATGGAAAGGACACCTGGATTTCACAGAAAACCCCCCACATAGGAATTAAAAACAATGTTTTATTCATTTATGAAGCAGACTTTTTCTTGTGTGCAGATTTCATCATTTCATTGTCTCTGGTATCTCAGATAAGAACAAACAGCTGGTTCCTCACTAGATGCTTCCATAGAGGATTTATTTTATTTTCCCCAGGAAATTATCAGTCTATTTCTACAGGAAAGAACCAGACAATGCTTCCATATTTCTGATTTCTAACTCATGCTGATTGAAGAGGGGCAGTTCATTTTGGGAGGGTAGAAAAGAGAAAGCCACATAATTTTCTGGTATATGTAATTCCTTCCTCATTCACAGGCTTTCCAAGTGCTGGAACAAGGAACATTGAGACCAGATACTACCAATGATCTATAAGACTGCCCATGATGTGCACAGGGCTTCAGCTTAATAGAAAGCCCACAGTCCAGGATTCAACTCGTTCATATGATTGCTATGTGTTCAACCATGGCTTTTGCATCACAACTACTTTCAGTACAGCTAAAGTGAAGCAGTTCATACACTTTTCTTTAGCCTTGCCCAAATTTTAAGTATTTGGAGATTTGCCTTTTGATATTCTTTCAAAGTAGAATTATATAATAATTTAGGTTGTAGAAGACTTATAAAGTCATCAAGTCCTTAACTTAGTCCATTAAGTTAGTACTGCCAAGTCCACCACTAAACTGTGTCCCTAAGCATGACATCTCCACATCTTCTAAATATCTCCACTGATGGTGACTTTATCGCTTCCCTGGGTAGATGGTTCCAATGTTTGACCACACTTTCAGTCAAGAAATCATTCCTAATATTCAATCTAAACCTCCTCTAGCACAACTTGAGGCCATTTCCTGTCATCATGTCACTTGTTACTTGGGTGGGTAGAATGATACCAGACATTTGCTTGTTGTGGTAAAAAGGTAATTCTGCTGTGTGTTTCAGTTGCAGAGGTATGCTCCAGTTCTTATTTACACTAAGAGATTTCAGGGTCCTAATGTGCTGTGTATTATAAATTTAATACTAGCAATTCTATTTTGCATTGTGTTTTTAATTTCTTACATGATAGCTCTGAGAACACACAATAGAACTCAGTGTGTTTTCTGAAGGGAAGAAAAAGTTTCTTTCCATCTCCTTTGTTATTGCTATAACATTATTCTTTGCTAATGCTATTTAAAACTGAAATTTAATCTTTTATTCCTCTATTTTCTCTAGTTTCTATACAGCTACGCTTCTCCCTTTTAGGAAACTCTGGGGAGACAGAATGTCTCTATCATGAGAATCCCTGCATAAGGGAATTAAAAATACAACTTGTAATGAAATATGCTAGCAATTGTATAAAAATACATTGTGTGGGACTTTTGCCTGTGGCAGTATGTACGCACATGAATGACAGTATTGTGTGAGACAGAGCATTGTGTTGTTCAGTGCCAGTGTATAAAGCTACACTCATTTTGCATAAATATTTGACTGCTTTCTGGGATGTCTGGATTGTTGTTGTTTTTTTTAAAGTAATGTTCCATTTCTCTTCCTCTGCAACCCCTCCTTGAATTCGAATGTTTTAACCACGGTTGTCACAATGTGGAAATGTTCATGTGTCACTTCAGTAAATTTTATCAAACTGGGGAGGGAGAAAAGGGGGAAGAAAATGTATAACTTGAAATCCAACAAAACCGTATCTATTTTTTATCCATAAACTCTGCATTAAATGCAGAGGTTATGATTTTAGTCAGACAGTCCTATAAATTTCTAATTATTTGGGCTTTGCAATGTTCAGCATACTTATGAATCACCTCCATGCCTCTGGAAATACAGGGATAAGTTGCCAGATGACAATGTATGAATACCTTCAAATATTTTTATTTTAGTTTTTCAATCCCAAGTGCACTTATGCAATGAAGATTTTTCTCTTCTCTAATGCTCCAAATATGGCATTTCTTGCATGGTTTGTTTGTTGATGAGAATAAGACACTGAAAATTATCTAGTCTTTTACTTGTTTGGATCCACTCTTTTATATCTTCTTTACATTTAAATTGCAGGAAGGATACATTTGCAGAACGGGAGATGACACCTTGGAAGCTAGGGACTCAGAAGAAGATTCAAGGGTAGAAAATGAATAGAAATTAATCTAGAGCTTTCAGTGCAATGCCAAGAGAAACCTAGTTTCAGTTTTGTAATTTGATGGGCCAAAAAGATGACATGTCCCAGAACACTGAAAAGACTAATGATGGGAAATGTGTTCAGGTCATGTGCACACAGTTTTAAACTGGAAATTTAAAGTTTGAAAAAAGTCATAAGCTTCATGTGAAGCTTAGAGAAGATATACTAGAAAATACTGTGTTCATTCAGATTCTTTAATAAGACATAGACTGACAAATTGCATGGAAACTAAAGTGAAGTTTGGATGATGAATCCCAAAGAACCCAAGAAAGTCCACATTTAGTCCAACAGTGTCGCCGTGCGCTTGCCCTCAGTGGCTAGCCCAAAGCGCACGTGACAGCAGCCACGATTTTTGGGTCCTCCACCTCGTCCCGCGACAGACTCTGTGGCAATGGAGCCAAGGCGAAATGAAGGGAAGGACTCTCACGGAGTAGGGGAAGGAACTGTTTATTCCTGGCCCGGGTCCTCCGAAGAGAGCCCCGAGCAAACCAAAGCACCGGCATAAGTACAGAATTCTCAGGGGGTGGAGAGAGCATGAGCGGACCAATGGGATGGAACCAGGGAGTGGCACAGGGATGGGGTGATCCACTTAGGGGCAACCAGGGAAAAGGCGGGAAGGAACCCAGCCAATCCCCAGGCTCAGGCCTCAGGGAGATTGACATGGGGGGGTAGGGGTGATGGACAGGGCTGGTGGCGGGAAGGGACAGCCAATCAGTGGCTGTCTCCAGGGCAGGCAGGGAGAGGGTTACATAACTTTTGGGGTAAACAACAAAATGGAGTCCAAGGAACAAGGCCAGGGGAGCCATCTTGGGAGTAACAAAAACTGGGGTACAGAGAACTTCAACATACATAAAACATAAGCAAACACCCACACAACAGAAAATAATATCTGAAGTCAAGTTTATTGGCAATATAAATAGAGTAATGTTTAATACTGAGAATGATCAAATCACCAAGGTAGAGCCTCTGTCTCTAGCTTAGCCAATTCTGGATGCCCGGAAAGTGCTTGATTGGCCACCTGTTGTAGTTTGAAAACAAAACGAGTGAGAGGCTCCAAGTCAGAGATATAATTTAATGAGAAGAAAGGTAAAAAGGTAAAAACAAAATAAAATAAATGCAATAACATAAAGAATCACTGACAGGGTCAGAATACAACCTGAGCAGGATGGTGGAAGCAGTCCAGGTGAAGTGCTCTTCCTGAAGCAGTGATCCTGTAGAGAGGTCTGGGAGCTCTGGTCCTCTAGGAATCCAGTGGGTAAGTGCTCCCTGCACTGTCCCAAATCCCAGCTTATATCCAGGTGAGAATGCTTGGCTCCTCCCCCTGGGCAGAGCACCTCACGATAGCATGAGAAGTGTGAAATGTGTCCTTGATGGCCCATTAACAGAGATAACCCCTGGAGGGAGTTACCTGTGACTCATGGGCCATTAGCAGGAGACACCTCAGAAGTCATTAGCAGAAAAAAACACCCCAAAGGCGTTAATGGGCCATTAGCAGAAAAGGCAGGGGGCTTGGGAAAACACTAGCCCACCTGGTTTCAACAGTTCATGAAGATGGTGATAGAATAAATACTTTGTGTACATCCTACACTGCAACCCAGGACACCACCCTTTCTTAAATGGTAGTCAACCCTCCAAGCCCAGTATAAGGGTTACTGGGTAATACAGCAGAACTGGATTAATAGACCATTTGAACTGGGAGATCCAGTGAGATAATCTAATGCCCCTTCAGGCTGTACACCTGATCAGGTCAAAGGAAGCTCTTAGAATGCTGTTTTGGGACACGGAGTCCTCTCATTGCTCCAGTTTTGTGGCTGCTTCAGACTGGTTTGTTCACTCAACACTTTCAGTTGTCAGCTGTGACACTTCTCGTAGATGTCAGAGTAACCAAAACTGAAGGGAAGGCCAGAATCAAGAGCAGCTTGAAGCTTTGCCCAGTAACAAGTTGGCAAACTCAGTTATCATGTATATCCTGCTATCACTCCAGGGCAACTGCACAATTGTAAATGGATTTTCTGCCCTGAGTGTCTCATGGAAAGCATTCCCAGGAGCTACACTGACTCAGTAAACACCCACTAGGTTTTGCTCTAAGCCATCTCATTTGGTCCAGTTAGTTTTTGTATGTGCTAGCAGGCACATGGAAACACTGCAGAGGACATGCCTTGCTGTACAGCATACCCTTTTTATCATTCCATCATTTCTATCTACCTGTGCCTGGAGCCTGGGTTACAGGCCTGAAAAAGTGATATCCAAGTTTTCTGGCTGCACAGATTTGCTGTAGATAAACTCAGAGTATTTACATTGCATTGATATTATTCCTTTTTTATAAACAATGTTTGAATTTCTCATGTATTTAGGATTGAGAAAGCCATAAAACCAAATACAAATCCACTTCCCAGCATGTGCAATTAAACAAAAGAAAATGGAGAAAAAAAAATAATTTCATTATAATGTGATGTGCAATGGAAAGGGGTGCTAAAAACACCTTTCAAATGGGAGAAGGAATGAGATCAGGAACAAGCCACAGAGCATGGAGGTAATTTATTCTGTGTGCAGTGTGAGGCAGCAGGACTGACAGAAGGCTCAAGGAGTCAATCTTTAATTTGAGTCTGTGAGCATGAGACTGGCAAAACTTGAGCCAAGCTCTGCAAGTCTGTGTCCGCAGCAGAAGGAGTTCATGATCTCTACATATGCTGCACTGCAGTTCTCCTACCTGTAAAAATTTAATACTGCAAGTTTTCAAACATGCATCTCACCAGAGCAGGAACCACTCAAAATGACCACTCCTCAATCAAACCCAGGATCTCTGTGCTCTGCTGGTCACGTCTGAAATGAATCGTGCTCTAGCAATCACCTCCACCAAAATTGCTGCTATCCATCAATCAGTTTATCTTAAATAAAGAATGATTCACACAGGTAAAATGTAGTAAAAGTTAGAGGCAATGATTGCCTCTTTGATCAGGCAGAGCTGATCAAGATGAGTTCCTTTGACACCGTTCCATTCTTCCAAGGAGCTAAAGTAACCTCTTTGACAGCAGATACAGATGGAGAGGAAGAAATGTGCTCCACAGCCAATGCTGATCTCAAGTGAGCCCACACCTCACTGAAAGCAGAAAGAAGCCTGGTGCCTGTGTGCTCTGCCTTGCCTTGACTTCTGAGCATTAGGAAGCACCCATTTGTCTTTCCTAGACTGCTCTGTAGAAACTGGAAAAGTTGCCAAAGGGACGTTACAATGAATTTCATAAGCATCCAGCCAGCTATGACTCACTATTGCATTCAAACAAATCATAGCACAGTGGTGAACACATCTCCTCAGACTCTCCTTCTGCAAAGGACTGACAACTTTGAGCTTCAGAAGGTCAGTTATGTGCATGGTAGGTGAATTAGGAGGCAAAGCTCGATTCATAGCAGGGGAAATCCATAGCACATAGTATACCAACAAGGTAGAATGTCTGTAGACTTCAGAGCAATTCCCACAGATTCATTTCTCCTTTGCACAATTTCCCAAGCAAGAAGAGGAGTAATGTTTTAATAATAGAAATTGCCATTTTTAAGGTTCCAAATTTTTGGTATTTCTGCAGAAGAACTCTTACCCTCATTAAGTATAGATCAATTTCACCAGTTCGCTCCAACTGAGAGCAGAACTTGACAGTGTAAAAGATTCTGTACAAACACAAGACAATATGTGAATTATTTTAACAAGACAAGAAGACAAAGAATGGCAGGAGAAATCATTGTGGAGAGAGGGCAAGACACCTTATTCAAGGTTGTTCCTTGGGTCAGTGGTAAATTATGGGCAGACAGTTGACATATATAGTCTCTCCAAACAGATAAAATGTGAGATTCTGTATTAGCTACCATCCAATAGAATTATTATATTTGCATTGAATTTTCCTTGGCAGGGGTTCTTCATATTACTAAATTATTTGAAAGAGTGATTTAGCTGCTGTAGGTTAATAAATGAGGATTTTACTGTCACAGGGAAAAGCCACTATTTTCAGTCTTTTAAAAAAACATGTTCTGGCGAAGGAGGTGAAACAGCTGAAAAAACTTACTGCACATGGCCAATGGAAAAAGCAACAAATGACAAAAGTTAAAACATGTTGCAAGAAGGGAAACTGATATGTTTTCCCTACTGCAAAATACTCAACAGCAAACTTTGCAAGCTATGTCCTGTTGGTTCCTCATTCACACATTACTATTTAGAACAATTCTAAGCACTTATTTTAACAATTAAACTGTTTGCTTTTTAAAAGGAACTTTATTATTAAAATTGAAAAAAATTAATACTTAATATTTTTATTTTTTAAAAAAGAGGATTAGATTATCTTCAAATTTGATGCAACAAAATAAATGCCCTTGAAAGTGAATTGTTTTGTTCTTGAAAAATAATCTAAAGCTTTCTGTCCATTCATGTGAAATACTTAAGCAGATACATATTCTTTTCCTTACTTTTATGTGAACACCCAGAGCAGTTCAAGTGCTTTTTTAATACAATCTTTTGTGACAGAAAAGCAGTTTCTGCAAAATCAAATTTCCACAGGGAAAATTTATTGAGCTTCTTTTCTTTTTCTCTAGGGAAAGGGGAATTTAAATATTTAGTTCTGAAACATGCTTTGAAGTGTAAGAATTACCTCCAAGCTTAAAATTCTGCTTTCTGGCATCTATAAATAACCTGTGTGTCTCTCAGTCATACACATGGGCAATGTTAGCTATCAGTCTGTGTCCCAGACACTTACTCCTGAAGGACACAGAAAGGCATCCATTCTCACTTAACTGTGTTTCAAACTTGACTAAATACAATTATCAGTCTTTTGAGAGACTTCTTTGCAGACAAGAAAGCATTGCACATTTTGTATTTTCAGGTGGAATTGGTAATAGCTGGGAGTGTGAAAGAGTTTGGTAGGGTTTAATCCCATGGCACTCCCCTATTGATGAGGTTTCTTGTTATTTTGCTCCCCTACTTTGTCCCAGAAAGGGGTGACCAGTTCAATGCTGCATGACGCTGCCTGTGGTTCACAGCAGGGACAAAAATGAGTTGCAGCCCAGTACATTCCTGATTTTTCACTGTGATCACTGGCAATTAAAGTTGCTGAACTATCAAAGAGAAACTCCAAGTTTTTGGACTCGAAATGTGGACTCGAAATAGACTCTCGGCTAATAATTTACTGGGGATTTTTATTAGTTGTTATCAGCTATTATATATTTATTGCACATTGCAATGATTATAAGCCATATCAATTATTTTGTCTGCTACTGCTGGCTGTTTTACAACCTGAATAGTCTGAACCATGGCTGGGAAGATGACAAAAGCATAGGCAATAATAGAAACAAAAAGAAAAAAAAGTGATAGTTAAAATGGTAAATTATTATACCTAAATCCTCAGAACATTCTTAAATTAATACAAGATTAAATAACACTACTAATAAATGTTTGGAAAACAGTGAATACTAGTTAAGTGGAAATAACATTACTAGTAAAGGCTTACAAATCAAATGTTAAGCTAGTATTCCTTGTGATCACCTGGTATGCTGGCTGTTTATTTCTTCTGTCCTGTAAACCATTATTCTCCTGTTAACAAAGACCAAAAAGCAGTACACATCTATTTCTGGAAATGAGATTTCAGTAAGTGTCAAGAAGTACAGAATCAAGTGTACAATTGTGTTGTTCAGTACCTCACACGTGGCAATGAAGGTGAACCAAAATCTGCAAAGGGCGAATGCAAAATTCTGCTCTGCAGAACACTTATCTGACACCTTAAAACCAATCCCTGAGATCATATAGTGTTTCAGAAGTGCACAAAACAACTAGACAGCCATTAACACTGGAGACTGAGCTAGCTGTAGTGTCTATATTATCTGTGTTTCCTATGTCTGTGCTAGGCTTGTTGCACCCCATATAGGAAAAGAAAGTTCATATGTAGGGAAGAAACATTCTGAAGGAAACATTGGTGTGTACTGCAGTATGCTGTCCATATAATTCTCCCTCCTGTTTTGGACATGGTAATAACTGTGCATGAAATTGAAGTCTTCATTGTGTTTTACCTGATTTTACTTATCACAAAGTACAGTTAGTCTATAAATCTTGGGACCAGAAGAAAAACAAAACAAACTTTATAGTATCATAACTTTTTATTATTATTTTTAGAAGAGAACTGGAAATATTAATGAATAATGGGAACATCATATCAGCAAGGTTAAAACTGAATTGATTTCCAAGGAGTATCTTGCAAACATCAGCTGTAAGGCAAAACAAGGAGAGGCAGATTTGGATAAGGTGCAGCTGCCACATGGCACAGAGCAGGGTCTGGTAGCCTGGGCTGAGCTGAAATGAGGTCCTGGGCCATGGTCAGGGGTGGGGAAGGGCCTCAGGAGAGGCAGGGTCAGAAAGGGATGTGGGTGCTCAGATACCTTTACTAGGTACCCCCAGGGCCCAGGTACCTTTACTAGCATCGTCACCCTTATTCTCTTAAAAGTCTACAAATGATACTGGCAGAGAAGGAAAGGCTCACAGAATGTGGGGGAACAGCAAGGCTTTCAGAAAACTTGAAATCCTTAATAAGATGCAATTATTGGAAAAGAAACTGTCTTTTCATGGTGCTCTTCATACTTGTAAAACCCACCTCCTGCCAAAGGTAGCAGGAACGTTAATGGTAGACCCTGTGTAAGAACTTTATGAAGGGAACATTTTAAAATAAGTAAATAAATTGCCCCACTGAAATTGAAAAAAAAAGGCAACTCCAGATGTGTTAGTTTTACAGGAAATCCTGTCTCACTTGGATGGATATAGAGAGCCTGAAAAACAGCAGAACCATTAGGTAGCAGAGATGAGAGAAAGAAAGTTACAGAAATACTTTACAAAGGAACACTATTCACCCTCTCTATATATATGGACTGCACATACAGAAGGTTGCACTCTTTACCAGAGATATATAAAATCCCTGTATAAAGTACTCTTTCTACAGC
Source organism: Zosterops lateralis (assembly GCF_965231275.1). Classification (NCBI taxonomy): domain Eukaryota; kingdom Metazoa; phylum Chordata; class Aves; order Passeriformes; family Zosteropidae; genus Zosterops; species Zosterops lateralis. Next base: position 131,486,906 of record NC_139762.1, read on the forward strand.
CGTCCTTGAGATATGTCACAGAGCATCCCTGTTGCTAGACAGCTGCTAATCCTGTGTTAGCCGGTGTAGCCAAACCTGCTTCATCAGTGCAAGAAAGCCTTTGTCTGTCACAAAAACCTCCTCTGAAAAAATGAAGAAATATCATCTGAGAAAGAAAGTTAGTCTTAAAACAGGTCTTGAGAAAAAACAGACCTGGGCTCTGTTAAGCAGAGGGTTAGAAAGTAGTTCTAGATAATGAAACTATTTTGGTTGAAGTTGTCCTGTCCTGAGACGCAGGTGCAAATTTCCAGAGGACCTGGCAAGGGGGGTGCACTTTGACATCACCCTCCCTTACAGATCACACCAGATGGTGAGCTGGCAGTTGCTCAGTTGCAAGCCCATCCCATGTGCATTTACCCCCAACCAGATGCACACATCAAGCCTTGTCTCTTTAAATTCTTTATCTGTCAAGTTGAAATTCAATGATCTTTTTAATATATACAGGATTCAAGGTGAGGTGGGCCTTATAGGTCAAAATTAACCCAGAATTAATTATGTGCCAAATAGCAAAACTTTTCAGAAGTATGACTTGTGCCCTGTTCTAGAAGCTATGTAGATATTAGTTCACACCTAGCAAGTGCCAGGGTTAAGGACAAAGAACTTTACCTATTTAGCTTCAGTTCAAACTGTAAAACAAATCCTAGGCTTGAACAGAGCCAAGCCAAGCTTAGACTGCAAATCTGACACTGTGTTTTGCTCAGTGTGGGACACCTATGGTTTAAAATGCAAGGAAATAAGACAGAGTAACAGTGACTCAGAGCACTTCTTTGGTTTCATATTCCCCTTTGCTTGCTATTTTGGATTAAAACCTGTATGATGCAAGGCAGAACTTTATTATGAAATGTTCACTGTCTTTGCTGTGGGCAGACAGATGAGTTTTTGGTGCCAGCTTTTATCTGTCATCAATCAGTATTGCAATGCTTAGTGGTGGAGTGTAATAAAGCAGTTCATCAGAGTGTGATTTGCAATAGGGTGAAAGCATTTACCATAGAATCATAGAATGTGATGAGTTAGAAGTGACCCATCCGGATCATTGAAATCCAACTCCATGCCCTGCACAGGACACCCCAAGAGGCACACCATGTACCTGAGAGCATTGTCCAAACACTTCTTGAACCCTGACATGTTTGTTGTTGTGACCTCTTTTTGAGCATGTGTGACATTTCTGTCTGTTGTCCATAAGGAAACCAAAATGCATTACTGAAGCATCCATTTATGCTCTAAATATTCATGATACTAGAACTATGTCTTATTTTATCCTCAGAAATTACTGCATGTATACTTCCTATAACTACTTTGTATTAATTCACACAAAAGTTGGGGTTTTTTCCCTTTTTGGTTTCATAACCAGAACCCTAAAAGAATTTTCCACAGCTAAAATACTATTTGTGCCTGGCTTTCTGTTGCATGGATAAGCTTTGTATCCTGCATTGCAGTAAGTTATTCTTGTTGCAAAGATTTTCATTATTCTAGAAAATCAAGGCACTGGACCATATCCAAGCACTCAGAAACCTCAGTGATAACAAAGAATTTATATGTAGGGAAGGTGAAGTACAGTTCTGTGCCATCTGTATATCACTGGCTTTTAAATCCAGTTCACTTTGTGGCTGGATTCATGTAGACATTGAAAGGGACTAGAGAAAGAACGGGTCTTTGTCTACTTGAAGACTTACTTTGGATTCATGCCACCTGTCAGACTTGACATAAGGTCAACAGTGCCAAATACTGCAAAGATATTAAGGAGAATAAGAATGGATTTCTCCCTTGTATCCATTGACAGCAACAGACCTTCTGTGCCAGTCATCCATCAGTGCCAGTGAGACAGATTCAGCATCCTGCCCTGGCCTCTGTCTGTGCCGCCTCTGACCCTGGATTAACATGAATAAACTTGTAAGTGGATTCTGTATGAGCTTGCCTTAGAATACCAGGTTTGATGGTAGGTGGCAGATGAACTGAAATGATGTATTCAGGACAGATAATTGTGGACAAAACCCCCTGTGTTTACGTACTGCTAGAAATACTGAGATTCCCTCCCTGAATTAAACATTAGATATTTCCGCCTAAATGATAAAGCAGCAATGTAGTATTAATATGAATCCTGAGATCTTTGACTCCTTGTTGCATGGATGCAATGTTAGCATAAATTAGCAAGCTGTCTAATTTCCCAGAGCTCAGGAATCCCCACAGTTGCACTGGGACCACCAAGCTTGGGGATAGCAGGGGAAATCTCCATAGAGTGCTACTGCACAGGCGCATGGGCACAGGAGACCTCTGTAACAAGTGTTAGCAAAATTTTAAAAATTCAACAGAAACTTGTTATGTGTTGCAATTCAGAGTGCACCCCCAAGAAGCACACAGGAGATGGTTACAGGGTTATTCACAAGTTACCACTTGTAATGGCTGTCACTCTGGTTCTTTTGCACCTTAGTGTTCTTTCAAAGATCGTTTTGTCACTATTTACAATAATAAAAAAGAAACATTTTACCAAAGCCTATAAATCTCTAGTGGAGATGAAGCCTGCTATTCCCAAAATAAGAGCTTACCCTTCAGCACATCTGTCCCATGTTAAGAGGTTGGATAACATAGGTAGAAGGAACTGACAAGTGAGCACCTTGTCCTTCCTGGTTGCAGAAAATCCAGCAAGTCAGCCTGATTTGTGTTTTGATGCTAGGCTATTAGGAATGGCCCATTATGGCTACCAAAAGTGTTTTATCATCCATAATTCAATGAGTGAATAACAAAAATAAACCAGATGAGCATCAGTGAAACTTTGGAGAGCTGCAAAATGTTAAACCTTTCCTTTCTCTCTTGTGGAGGCCTCTAGTTATGATAGATAGGAGAACCCTAAATTCAGCAGAGGGGACATTTTAAACAATAGAAGGTTCCCCATGATTTCAAGTGCATTTTTTCTTGTGCTCCATTTGACATGTCACAGGATCTAACAACATTGATTTGAACTCATCTAGTGAAGTTCCAGCACTTCTTGCAATTACAGTGAGAGTTATGGAAATAGGAATACATTAAAATGACCAGATATTAATATATTATTTTGGAGACCAAGTTGCACTTAAAACAAGCATTTACTTATAATAATTTTTATCTGAATTTGACTTAACTGAAGGAATCATTCCTATCATGAAATTAAATATTCACATCCATTATTATTATCGGACTAGAGACAATAATTTAAACTAATATCAAGATGCATTTTTAAAAATCATCAATCTGCCATCTTAACTACATTATATTCTACCTTCAGGCTCATGTTGTAGTTTTTATGAACATGATTCAAATAAATTGGCTCTTTTTCCTCGGTGGCTTCTTTAATTACTTTGTTATTATCCAAGGAACTGGTTTAATTTAAATGAACACAGTGTTCTTGCTACTACTACCCAGAGAAAACACAGACTCAGAACATGCTGTTTTGTAGTTACAGTGTGTGCTTCTGCATGTGGGTGCCAAAACTGGTTTGGGCTTACCTGTTTACGTGTTTACCTCACCTGTTTACGTGTGATACAGAAGACTCCTAACGAGCCCAACAGAGTCACTTGTCCTGAAGACCTTGTGTCTCCAGATAAAGTGCACAGGTAATTAGGCAATTAGATTAAAGGACACTGTTACAGAACATTTATTATATACCTAGATAACACAATTACTTCATTTTATGCAAGGCAATGTTCCTTTACCAACTATTTGTATATTTTTAATCAAAGAAATGTAACAAGTAAAGACAATAAATTAACAGTATTTGCTGTTGTGTCCTAATGTTCCTCTTAGAATCGTATGAGTTGGTAACTCAGTTCTGTACATGGGTGTAAGATTCTTTCACCCCCTCCTTTTGGTGTCTTTCCAACTAAAGTACATAATAAAATACATAAGAGGGTGTTTAAAAAAAAATACAAGCAAACATTGGTACTTCATAAAATATTTAAAGACCTTACAAAAACTCAAAACTGTATTTCATTTCCTGAAACAGTTATAGTTTCAAACTCCATCTATTTCTTTTAAACCAAACCCATATGAGTTCGAGGCAGTTTTAATCTGTGGAAATACTTTATTTTTGGCTGCTCTGAATGAGTGAACATTAAGTATGAAGTAACAAGTATGGCAAGCCAGGATATTGAGAAGCAATTGTATTATCTCAAAGAACAAATTGTTAAAATCTGAGCAATTTCAGCTTGTTTGTCTTTTTCTGTGATTAAATATAAGCTATGTGACCACATTTTATGGCAATGGTCTAGGTAGATAGAATATTTTGATTTTTCTGCGTGTTTTAATGTGGAGAAGTCTTTCATCTGCTACAAAGCTGCCATGTTGTGTCACTTCTTTCTACAGGGGACACATGCATATCCATTTTCAGAACTGTGCTGTCACGAATGTTCATAAGGGGGCCAAATCATCACACAGATTACTTGCTGTTGTTCTTCCTTTATCACTTAATACTGAAAGGAGCTCTCAGAGGCAAGTAGCTTGGGACAGGAGCACTGGGAGAAACAGGGAGGAGCAGCTCCAGTCACCGGTCCCACAGCATGGATGCCTTGGGAAGCCATTGCAGAGCACCTGAAATGCAGCTCCTTCATGCAATGGCATTTCACAGCATTCTTGTGCAGAGAGAAACAACTGCTCAAAATACCAGCCAGAGGAGAGTCAGGCTGGGAGACTTGCTGTACTTAATCTGTGCTTGCTGTGGACAACAACCCTGGCTGGTCCTGATTTATCTCCAACGTTTGATCTAATTTCTGTTGCTGTTAGTCAATTAATGCTGTCATCACAAAATCAGAAGGAGAGTATCATATAAGAAAGGCTCGGTGGTTATTTTCTTTTTTAATGTGATCTCTGCTGAGCATAAGGTTTATATTTGCTTAATTAGAACTTTACTATAAACATTAATGACCCTAAGGCCAACCTGATTTGCTTGAGAAAGGCAATAAGTTGTCTGACAGAACAGTTTGATCTCTGCATAGAAATCTTAGTCCAGCTGATGCCTGACTACATCCTCAAGCTTCTCATCCATTTATCTCACACATCTTTTACTGCACCACAATTCCTTTTGCAGCAGGCCCAGACAAGTCAGTAAAAAAAAAAAAAAACAAAAAAACAAACAAAAAAAAAAAAAAACCTGGTCTTTCCCTTTCAGATGGATACTCTGCTGCCCACCACAGCGCTACATCCTGAACAATCATTGCTTCTTGTGACTACTAGGAACGTGTCAGGATCTTGAAAGAAATAATTAGATGCCAACTTTGGATAATAGAGTATTTAAAAATCAATTAGCCTTAATGGGAATACTTCACAAGTTTTCTCATGATTCTGCTGTTTGACATGATGTGTTGAAGTGTGTCTCACAGACAAGTAATAGCCCAGTATCTCACGGGAAAGTGAAGCCTCCACTGTGATGTACTAAGAGTGCATTTTGCTGCTTCTGGAGTCCATTCATTTCTTGCCATACCAGCATCAATGAACTTCCTAGATGCTGTCAGCATGTTTAGTGAACATGTCAAGCCAGCACTGTGCTAGTCCTGACATCAAACAAACTGGCAGCAATCAAGATATTACCTTGAGCTGGCAAGAAAGAAAAATAACAGGAGCACATAAAGAACAATAACTGAAATACTTCATCGACCACCCCAAGTTTCCTATATGTTGTGGCCACAGAATAATTAATGTGCACAGACAATGGCATAAAGAGTGTTGAATAGGAACAAGTTGTATCTTTTGTTTCACAGTCCACAGAAATGTAATTTTAAAGGTGAACTTTTTGGGAGCATGTTTTGCTTTTTCATTTCTTGTGGTCTGTCTGGAGGCCAGTCTGGTCCAATTTGCTCCCTTGCTGTAAGTCCATCCTTAAATATCTCTTACCCACAGAAGGCAGATTACAGACAAAGCACTTCTGGTCAGCTTGGCAATTTGAACATTTTTTGGATGTATTTTATCCCTCACTGTTTTCTCTCTGATGTTATGATGGGGCCAATTGCTGACTGATCCTTGGTTCGTATGTCTTTCTGAATACAACTCTCCCCAAATCACATTGACTTGAGTGTAAGATTTGCTTCTAAGTACATTAAAAATGCACATTTTGTTTTTCTACCACTAAGGAAAGGAAATCAAGGGACCACAGAAGTGCCCGTTCCTCCCCTATTCTCCTTTTGTTACATCTCTGAGATCCAAGCACATGAGATGCGGCAGATTCAGGCTCCATCCCATTCTTTCCAGGAATGTACCTGAGCACATTTTTTTTCCAGGGAATGACCAGCACCAACCATCTACCAAGTTCTCCGACGCAGAATTTTGCTTCACCCTTCCTGTTGATGCTACATGCAGCTGCTACACCAAATACTGCTTACACCAAAGGCTGCTACACCAGCTACTAACCCACTCCACAGAGAAGGTGCTTGAGAAACAGCAGGGAGATGAGATATCTGAGTTTCAGAGCCCAGTATAGTGAATATTTTGCTCCTTATCCCCAGTAGCTAAGTGCCAGCAGGGCAGATCAAGCAGTCCCTACATTTTGCAGCAGCTCTTTGCCTGTGGGAAAATCCAGGATCCAGTGTCTCATACAGCAATTGCCCTTTGATGTCTCAGATATGTGCTGTAAATCCTGGGCCAGGGATAGAAAGGAATAAAGAACCTCAGCCCTGCTTTTCCCCCACTATTTCTTGATTAAAACTTCCCATTCTACTTACATACACACACACAGACACAAATAAAAAACCCAAACCCAAAACAAATCTAAAGCAAACAAACAGCTACTATTGAATTATTGGCCAAACCAACTCAATATTTTGCTGATGCTGTTTCTTAAAATGCTTTTGGTGTTGAACCAGTTTGATACACTTTTAACATTTCAGGAATTGAACAGAATGGCTGCTCATGTGGTAGGTAAATATTTGTCTGCTGTGCATACTAAGAGCACAAAAGTACTGCATGGGTAAGGGAATAGCAAAGATATTTAAAAATGCCTCATAAGCTAAGTAAACAAAAACACATATATAAATCAAAAATAGCATAAATCAAATTTTGTCTGTGGGGTGCCCTTTCGAGCATCAGAGCGTGGGAAGAGACTGCTGTGAAACATTTTAAAAAATAGCTCTATTTGCATCATTTCAGTGGTTCCAAACAAAACAGCCATCATTGCATGAGATGAATAAGGGATGCACTTTCCCCTGTCATTTTGCCTGGCACTTTCTGACATCAGCTCAAACTTTAAGCAGCGCTCAGCCAATCCTGCAGCATTTTCATATCACTTTGGCCATAAAATAAATAAATAAGCAAACCCACCCAGATGCAGCAGCATATCTGCGTAAATGGATTGTTCAGAAATCTCTCCTTGAAGTTTAGTTTCTCAGGCTTTTTGAATGGGTAGCCTTGGGCTCATATATCTCTTTAAGTACCAACACTATGAATCACCTTGAAGAACTTCTTTAAAAAAAAAGAAAAAACGAGAAAAGGAAAAAAAACCTCTACTGTTGTAATAAAAATGAAAAATGGAACTCCTTCTGGCTTCCACTGTCTAAGAACTGTGTCATCGCTTTCTTTTCCTTTTTATTCTAGTTTATAGACTTAAGGAATAAACATTTCCCAGGATTTGGCTGACAAATATTTGTATATGAAAGCACCTGCACGATTAAACAGAACAACATGCTTTTAGCTTGTCCTTTACTCTGCTTAGCGATCAATTCTTTTGCAGATTTGCATAGTTATGATGACACAGTAGTGAGGAGCTCTAAGCACTTGTTTCATCTACCCCACATTTTCAAGTGCTTATCGTTCAAGTATATTAATAAATATTGCTTTGTGCTGTGCAAGATGATAGCTAGGACCTCAAGAAAAGATACAGGGACCATTGCTTCACACTGCTCCTGGAAGCAGATAGGAATATAAGGTATGGCAGCACCATGTCCCCTTTTCCCAAAGCAACAGGTAGAATCAGATAACTCAGTTGAAGTAGATGGACAAGATTCCTTCTTAGCTGTCCCCACCATGCTGTTGGCTATTTGGTTGGTTTATTTGATGTTGCCAGGAAAGCAACCTGCAGCAGAAAGGAGGCTCCTGTGTGCCTGTCCCACTCCCTTGGACGTGAGGCCAACCCGTGTTCTCTTGTCTTTTCATCTCTTTTACTAAAGATAGAGTAATGGTGGAGGATTCATTTTTAGTCATGATAATATATTACATTTAAAAAGCAAAGTTTAGAATTGGGGATTGGTTATTTTTCTGAAGTGACTATCTTAAGAATTTAAACAAAATAACAAGACTGAATTTCACAATTCTTTGCAAAAAAATATTGCAAAGGAAAACAAAATAAAAGGAGAGCAGTAAAAACAACGAACAGGGCTGTATTTAGCATCAGAATATGTTTAAGTATGGAAGTATTTTCTGTTCTCCAGTCAACAAGGAATTAATTTTGAGGTTTGACTTCCTCTTTTTCCTAGCAAGCACAGCAAGAATCGAGGAACTACCAAGGAGACAAAGGACGGGAATGCAGGGAGGGAAGGCATCCCATTGAAGATTTTGTTTGCAACTGCCTGGCTTCCTGTTCTAATTTGTTTTCATAGAGGTTCTCCCTTCATCAGCCCACTGCCTGCTTTGGTCCTGCTTTTGAGCCCCTTCCAGGTCTGAGAGCAGCTGTGCTAGCCTTGAACATCACTGCATAGCTGGGCAGAGCCAGTGATGACCCTGTGGGATACTGAGAGACTGCAATATCCCCCAGGGTGCTTTGATATAGATTAGGGTCTGGAGGTACTGAAGACAAGTGCCTTTTCTCCTCTGATCTTGCCATGAGGAAGCGCAGAGGAGGAGGGGGACTATTTCACCTGCAGTGTGGGATCTGGCATTGAATCACCTTCTGAGGATGGGATGCAGAACATGAACAGAATAAATTCATCTGAAAGGAGCTCTTGTGCCCAGAGAACAGTCCTGTAGTCAGGAGAGTGAAGCTGTGCATTTATATGCAGTGTGGAGGGTTGGCGAGGCTGCTCTCTGTGCTCCAAGCACTCTCTTGGTTAGACTTCAACATGACAGACAGCCATCAGGTGCAGACACAGATGGGAGATGTAGGAATTCTTCCTAGAGAGGACTGAAATAGCTCCTGACATTCAGAGAGCTGCACTGGAGATGGACACTTCACAGAGTTGTGGGTAAAATCTGCCGTGGCTCAACATGAGGGGGTGGATACCATGGAAGAAACTCTGTCTCTTTCAGAAAATATCTTAGCACATCCTGAAAAGAGGTGTCTTCTCCAGGCTGGGAGCACCTGAAGCTGCTTAGCCAACTCTTCTGCTCTCATGGAGCAGCTGAAGCAGTTGGAAATTTGGTATTCTTTTCCCACATCCAAATTTGAGTGGTCTTCACTGTTGCTTCAGGGAATCCCAGGTGCTGCTACCTGCCCACTGTGAAGGGCTCACTTCAACACTCCCTGAGATGCAGGAGCACATCACATGTCTTCCCTGGATTATGCACAAATCAGTTATTGAAATGGATGTTCAGGGTTGACTTAATAAGAGCCTTGAAGGATTGAGCACTGGAGTGGTACTCTGTACAAATTGATCAAGAATTTTCTTTCCATTCAATCATCCCTTTCTGTTTGCAGTGTGAGCCTTTCTTTTCCTGCATACAATGATTTGCAGCCCCAGGTTTTGGGCTGCCACTGCTTTTGTGCTTCTGGTTTGGTTTTTTATGTGCCCATGGAAGCAAAGATCAAGCAGAGTAGTCTTAGGTGGAATAGAGATTGTTCAGATAGGAGATTTTTCAAAACCATCACCTCTGCATGCAGGCTGGTGAAAAATGGTATCCAGTGTTGTACTTTTCCAAAAGAAAAGGAAGAACATGGCAAATTAGCAGCTAGGAACTAAAGACAGGTAAAATGCCACATTGTCTTACTCAGACAGGTTTGGTATTGCTTAATCAGTGCTTCAGCAGCTAAGCTGTAAAGGAATGACACACACTTTAAACCTGTGGTGATTCACAAGCAGCGCAGCACATACCAGCAGAAGCAGCCATGGGATTCCACATGAACAATGTTCTTTCATTCAGATAGGTTTCCACAAGTACTAACGCAGTCTCTCACAAATTCTCTATCTGGGAAATTCTTTGTCCTGCTTCACTTATATCTAGTCCTGGGCTGGAATGAAGAAAATGTTTAACAGTGTTCATTGAGAAGCACTACAAATAAGGAGTGTACTGAAAGCACAGAGGGATTTTCACATAAAAAGAGTGAAAAACCTCAGAATGAACAGCACTAGATCAAGGTGCAAACCAGCAGCACCTGCATTTTTATTACATGCACACACACACACACACAGACACAGACCCCAAATTGCCTGGTTAGCACTTATCCTTGCTTTCATTTCTGAGAAATATTATTGAAATGAACCCTGGATATTGTATTCTGAAATGGGTATAACGCAATGCCTCAACCTGCCCCCATACTGCAATCTTTTTTTCCACCCCCAGCCCCAAACCCAATGGACTTGTCAGCAGTTTCTATCATTAGCAACATAATCCCTCCTCTCTCCCGCTCTTTCTTTTTTATGTTTTCCCAGGGCTGCACCAATAATGAATAATTTACCAGTGTGGAGAAAGAAAAGTGTCACTACTGGAGTCTCAAGGCTCATCATTCACAAACCTGTCACATGGTCAAGAGTCATCAGTGCCATTATTTGTGTGAAGAGAAATTAGCACTAATCTACTGCTGAGTCTCTTGCCCCAGCCACTGTAAATGGTGCCAGATTCTTAACAGAGCAGATTGTCCGTGCCACTACAAATTGCTTATCTCAGTAAAGTTAAAAAAAGGAAAAAAGCCTCCTCACTCACTTCACAAAGGACATCCCACATGTGTTTAGAATTAGAGGAGAGGCACTGCAATGCTGTTACCTTTCCCACACTGGAGAAGTGCTGGAGATTTGATTTGCCTCTCTGCTATTAATAATATCCCAGAGAAGGAGATCCAAGCAGGACTTTCAAAGGTGCACGTTCCTGTGCAAAAAGGAGATAAAGCTTTCCTTATCAGAATGAGCATAAGATTTTAATTTTAGGGAGGAAAAGAAACACCCTGTACTGAAGTATAAAACATAAACAAGGCACAAAATAGAACAAAATGGTGTCTTGAGTAAATAATCAGGGCAACAATGAGAAGTATTGTGTGAGGGGCATCCTCCTGTGAAAAAGGGAAGAGATGGGTAATGTGCTCAATTTGCTCCAGCAGTCATTTCCATCCATCAGTCCAGGGATTTTAAACCTGCTACCATCAGCAGGTCTTTGGAATACCCACTCACAAAATCCACAGCAAAAGCAAAGCTGCCATTGGCCCAGCTCATCCCAGTGGCAGAAGAAGTGACAGCTGTGGCTCAGAGGCAGAAAATCCCACAGTCCCTCCTCAAGGCCTCAGTGGATCCCATCAAAGGGCAAGGTTTGTTCCCCTCTGGGGACCAGCCCCCACATCTGGTGAAGTCTGAACAGAGTTCCTGTGAGAAAAAAAAAAAGTGTTTCCATCTTTAAAGGTTTGAAATTGTTTCATTTTCTGTCTCTATGCTTCCCTTTTTTTAACATAATTTTCCAATATTAATTTCTAGCAAAATAAACCTGTCTGAATAAATGAATTATGAATGCAAATTATAGTCCTTTGGATCGTGAGGGAAGCTGGCCTAAAGTCAGAAACATGGCTTTATAAAACAAAATTTGGAAGCATGAACTTTTTTGATTTTGATCAGAATGGTACTTAATTTGTTAAAAAGTCTTTCCTTTTCTCACTCTGGGAGGATATGCAGGGAGCCAGGTCTCCAGCCTGGCCCTGTGCCCAGCAGCCAGCCCTTAGGATTGCCCTCACACTTCTTGGCAGCCAGCTTTGCCAAAACACACTCTGGGGGCAGCCCCCAGCTATAGCAGCCAGCGTAATCCCCAAAGTGGGAGACTACATGAGAAACATAACACAGCCTTGGGCTGCATTATGGTTTGCACCTAAGATCCCCCAAGGACACTACACATCCTAACTGCCAAAAATTCACCTCCTCACAGCCCTTGGAGGTCATTCTGTCTCTGCCTGGACCTGCAACAAGACTGAGTTTGCTGTGGGGGAAAACAGGGATAGATAGATAGTGCAGCTTGGAGATCTCAGTGTCACAGTGAGAGGAGGTGTATGGGAGGACTCCTTAGTGCTGGGATTGGGAGGGACCCCAGAAGTTCCCAGAACATATGGAAATATGTGCATCCAAACACAAATGCAAAACCTCTAAGCTTTTAGATAGAAAAATAAGTGTGGTCTTTAAAGTCCACAGACCTTTGAGCTTCTACTTTTTTTTTTTTTTTCAAGATTTATCTCTTTTCTTTAACCGAAAAAAGGCAAAATCTCACACAAGCTTTCTGTCACTTGTGCAAATTAATGGTCCTAAAGCTAGATTCCTGATTGAATTTCCTGAGTGCCTTTCCAAAACTTATCCTCTCCACTATCCCTCTTGTCTTGATTTTGATTGTATTGCCACTCAGGATTAGGAAGTGGCCATTCTTTTAAAAAACTTAGCAGATGAGCACCTCAAAAAACATCCAGATTCTCTGTCCTTCTCCACTTTTCTCTGCTGCTCAAAGTCATCTATTCCACTGTAGTTGAGTGTCCCAAATCAACACACACCATTGCCAAAGAATCTCCACCTCACTGCATTTGCTGCATCCCCAGTGCCCAAGGCCGACTCCCTTCCCCACGGTCAAGGGTTCTATTACTCATCATACCCTTGCCAAGAGAAATTACCTACTTCACAAAAAACTAAGGCGTTACAAATGTTTTCTGTGACTGTGGGACCAGGAATCATGGGAGGAGACTGACCCTCAGTGAAGCCCAGTTATTGAAGAGAAGGATGAGATCTATGAAAGGGCTGCTTGACTGAAGAGGCATCTAGTGGTGCTGGGGAGCAGGTCACTATATCTTGCCTCTGTTTCTCTTTATCTCTGCACAGCAAATCGCCGTTGCTGTTTCAGCTCACTAGAGCAAAGATGCAGAAACCTCAATTAGAGTGTTTGAAGGGACTCTTCAGAAATAAAGTGAATGTGACTGAGATAGGCCCTATTCAGACATAGATTTTACTGCGATTTTGCTCAGGAACCCCTGATGCTTTCTAGCTCCCTGAGCACATCTGTTGCTGGAAACATAGCAGTATTTACCTTGTTAAAAGCAACTTGTGTCAAAAAGCATCAAGAAGGAACAGAGTGGCTGTGGAGGCTCCTGGGAGAGATTTCCTCCATGTGCTGCTCCCAGCAGCTTGCAAGGTGAAGGAGAGGGCACCCTCGACCCCTTGCCTGGACTCGCTACAAAGGCACTCTTGGCAAATCATGGCCTCTCAATTAACCACGGGAGGATTGGTCTCCACCTTCCACAGGGAGGGCAAGAAATTCAGCTGTTAAATTGCCTTACATCATTCCATTGGCAAACAAGGGCTTTCTTCATCTGGCAAGGCGTATGTCGAAGCCATGAAACCTGCAGCTGCAGATCTGCAGGGCAGGTCTTGGCTGCCTCTGCGATTTTCCAGTGTCTCCACCCCCAGCATGGTATCATCAGGCTGGATGGTGGGACTCCTGTGCTGCCTGGCTAGATGAGAACCTCATAGATGACAGAGTAACACCCACAAAAGGCATTTTGGGTTCCTGCAGCTCCATCCATCCTGCGCATCTATTTCAGCCTTTTCAGTCACATTTATTTGTCTTCAAGAAAGAAGTTTATTATGACCTTTGCTCAGAGCAACTGGAACCAGCCTGAAAGATGAAATCTGTAACATGGCTGATGATGTCAGCTCACACTTTTCTGCAAGCCTCCCCCAGACTGAGTCACAGCACGAGGGTTCAAAGTCAATACTCAATAGCATGAGCTTAAAGATATATTGCAAGTGGCCTAATTTATTGATAATTCTGGGTGGAGTGAATTTTCCTGACTTGTTGCTGCTCCCTTGTCTATCTTCTAATGCAAATGAAAAAGGATACCCTTCCCATATTAGCAACAAGCTTGACATAATTCAATTGTTTTAATTTACAAATACAGCTGAAGTACTTGCTTTAGTTATTTCTCACACACTTTATGCCCTTGTACCTTGCCAGGTATCAAACTTTTAAAAAAAAACATATTCAGAGTTTAAAAGTATTATAGGAAGACTCTGACCATGTTTAATATGTTCATGGCAAACTGTTCTCTGTCAAATGTACATCCCAAAGCATTGTTCAGCAGTTGTGAATGCTTCCAAATTATGCTAAAACAAATCAAAGTAGCAATCTGCCTCGGAAAAGAGAAGCTCAGGTCACTCACCACATATATGATCTCCTGAAAAAGCTCTTTGGCTGGTAAACATAAAGTCCATTAGAACCTGCTAAACAGATGTGATGCGCACACATTGAAATTTCTAAGCACATTGCTCTCTTGCACCATCATACCAGTCACTAATGGATGGATATCAAATGTATAGATCTACCAGCACTTCAATACACCATCCACTCTCTAGACTGGCTGCCCGCACAAGCAGCAAGCACTCCCTAAGCAGGGGAATGTCATTTTTGTCTCTGCAGAACTGTTGACTCAGAATGTCTTATGATACATTTCTTGCACTGCCATGGCTCAGAACAGGGTGGTCTCACAGACCTCTGCCAAAACAGCTCCTACTGCGGGGCCACTGTGAAATTTGTAGAATCACTCATGAATGCCAGTATCTCCCAGTGACTTGATGAGCCTCTCAAAAAAAAAAAATTCTCTTTTGTCCAAAGAACTCTCTGATTGATGTAGTATGCAGCATTTGTCTTTTGTCAATTCATGCATGCCTCATGATGCTGTGATTAATCACAAATGCTATCGTGCATTAGCTGGTTTTGCCGCACTCCAGACCCATTGCAAATATAGCTGTAAACAGTTGCTTCAAAACTTAACCTCTTTTTTTTTTCCCAGCTTTCTTTACAGAGGCATGTTTTACAACTACTGGTGTCTGCTTTCTCTCACACTTTATTATTATAAATTAGCAGGGTCAAAGAGCTCCCCTTAGGAAGGTTTAAAACAACACTTTTCCCCTTTGGTTTTAATGCCCTACACCAGTTTCTGTGCCATCTACTGTGTAGCAGCATACCTCCCACTTACCTTTGTGATCCTAAATATCTATGCCCTGATTCATTGTTGGGGCATGCAGTGGGAGCCAGATCACAGCACTTTCATGCAGATCTTTTTATAAGAGCACAACAGTCTCCATTAAAAGAAAGGAAATCTCTTGCTTGAGGGAAAAGAAAAACACACATGCACACACAAAAAAACCCACAGTAACCTTATATTATAGTCTGCAGCTAAATCAGGATCTGTGGACCTCAAGCCAAAACATAACCATAGTTTAGGGAAAGTGGCATAATATATATTGTAATTACAAGGTTCCACTACAGTAATGGACCACAGAATTGGCCAAAAGGTGAGTTTATTTGTCTTTGTTGGCAATGGGAATATGGATAGGTTTCTTTGGCTGAATTTTTTTTATTTCTTTAAAAGGGAGAAATGGAACATTCCCCTTTCCCCATCACTCTCCACCCAAATGGCAGCTCCTACATGCTCTGTCAGCTGAGGTTAGCTCCATAACACAGATCTCTTTTCACTGAGCTATTCTTTTACTAGTAGCTGTAATGGGCTATTATCTGTGTGACACAACCTCTGGAGTGGCAGAAGACACGTCTTTCTCCTCCACTGACAGAATGAAGAGCTAAATTATAATTTAAGGAACCAGGTGCCCAATTCTGTCAAAACATCTCATGTGATGGTTTCTTATTCAAGAGAAAACTATACATAATCAAGTAAAAGCATATGAGGGTTCCAGGCCTAAAAAGAGATATCAGCGACAATATCAAGTAAGTGATGTTAATGCAAAGATGACCTTCTAGCTATTGTGTGCTTAGGGTTTAACAGCTTAAGAAAAGCTCAGTAAGGAAAACAGATATTGCTAGCTTTTCTAAAATTAAAATGTGAAAATAATTCCAAATCAAAGTGAAATTGACTGTCTGAATTTCACAGAATAAACAAGAGAATACAAAAATTAGTTAATTCCATAGGCGAGACAAAATATCTGACAGTTTTAAATTCTTTCATTTTGAAGACTTTATGGTTTTAAAGCTTATGAACTAACACATGAGACACTGTTACGCTAAAAATTTAGTGAGTGTTCTTTCATGTATATGAACAGAAGATGAATTTTAAAACATTAAATGATATTACTTGAAGGATTATATGTAACATTCCCAGTGCAACAAATGTCAAGGTGCCCTGCTCTTGGCATCTCAAGTCTTTGATTTGTAAAGCAGCTATAATTTAACAGTCAAAAGTGGTTTAAAAGAAAAAGAATTTGCTGGTATATGTAACAATTTTTATTGTCTGTCTCAGACCTCATAACTTCTCCCATTCCTGTGTGACAAGTGTTGATGGGAATGCTTGTGAAGTGTTTTCACTCTATGTTGAAACAAAACCTTTGATAGTATTTTTCTTCCAAGTTATTTATATAACACGATTTACTTTTCCTATGTGTTGGTTTTGGCTGGAGTAGAGTTAGTTTTCTTCATAGCAGCTGAGGTAGGGCTGTGGTTTGGATTTGTGCTGGAAACAGTATTGCTAATCACAGGGATGCTTTAGCTATTTCTGAGCAGGGCTTACACAGTGTCAAGGCCTTTTCTTCTGTTCATCCCACCCCAGCAGCCAGCAGACTGGGGGTTCACAAGGGAGGGGACATAGGTGGACAGCTGACCCCAACTGACCACAAAGGTATTCCATAACCTATGGAATCATTCTCAGTATATAAAACTGGGAGAAGTAGGAAGGGGAGGATGTTTGAAATGACAGTGGTTGTCTTCCCAAGTAACCTGTCCTGATGGAGCTCTGCTGTCCTGGAGAGGGCTGAACACCTGCCTGCCCATGGGAAGTGGTGGATGAATTCATTCCTTAGCTTTGCTTGTGCATGGGGCTTTTACTTGACCTATTAAACTATGTTTATTTTAAACCACGAGTTTTCTCACTTTTATGAATCTCTCCCCCCTCCCCCTGGGGAGACTGAGGTTGTGTGGTGCTTGGTTGCCAGCAGGGTTTATACCCCTACACCCTATGAAATATATTTTGATATTCTAGGAATAAAACTAAGATGAGACTATGGTAGCGGTCTTAGGGACAAAGCTACTTCTAACCCAAACATTTTACATTGATAACACCTGCTGAAGGTGACTGGCAAACTTTACAGAATCCAACTCACAAGAGTTCTAATACAGCCCTCCTGTGTCGATTCAAGCAGGGACATCTTTGATCTCTCTCCTGAACTCAGCTTTGAGATGGTTTCAGAGACACACAGCATGTAGGAGTACAAGGTGAGCTTTACCACTGGGATTTCTTTTGACAGTCACAATTACACATCAAAAGAAGTGAGAGAAGCCAATTTAAAATAAAGGAAACATGACACAGTGTTTGCTGAATGCTGGCTGTTCTCTTTGGATTGAGTGATGCCCCCACTCCAACACATCTGGGCAGGTCCTGTGGGAGTGCATTGAAGGCCCTGAACTTAACAAAATTCATGCTCATTGTCTGAAATTTAATTTTAGAACTAGTCTGTGAGTCTCCTCTTACCTCCTCTCTGACTGTAAGATTCCCTGCCCTTACAGGCAGCATTCTCCACAGCCAAGATCCATTCAAATTAACTGTCTTCTCACAGCTGGGAGGACCGAAGTAAAAGGTAGTTCCTCTTCCCCTATATGTATTTATGGGCTAAGGGGCCAAGCCTCCCTGTTTTAATCCAGTTGTTTCTGTATCAATGACAGGAGCACTTTCCTGTCCTCCTCTTTATGAACCCTGTTTCCGTTCTCAGCTGGGTCAGTGGAGCCAGATCCAGTGGCACAAAACTGGAGGCTCTGCAGTCACAGCTGCACACACTGCATTTATCCATGGTAATGGTAGTAACAGACTATTTGTTTCCTCTTTTTGTCCTTCCTCTGTAGTCCCACACCTTACCCCAAAGGAAGAAGTGACTGCTGTTGCACTTAACACATCTGCAATGCACTCTGCTGAGAGCCTTCCTTTACTACCCCTGCCCACATCCAGTTACTCCTATCCTGACTTCAATAATTTACCTGGAATCACAGCAGGGAATCACTTTGCTCTGATGCTTTCCTGAACAGTGGTAATGATCAAAAATATGTCAAGTCACAGAAAATTCACAAATTTCTGTTTATTCCAGTGATAATTTTTTATCCCTTAATTTTTTCTTGAAACTTAGAGATCCCAGATTCCTTCCTGAAGAGTCCTTTAGCACCCAATGTGTTGTCAGCCTGGAGGTGAATCTAGAGCACTTGTGTAATCTTTCAGTTTCTTTCTCAGCAGAATAATTTAGATCTGTTGAATCTTGCAAATGCAAAGCTTTTGCTCTCTAGCTTGGGAAACATGTGTGTATATCTCTATATACACATGCATACAAATGTATTTAATTTCCATTTGAATCTTCAAATATCTTTTTTGAAATGTGTCCATCATAAAGCCAACACTGTAGTTACTTCCTACTTTGTGATTCACTGGTTATATTAACTATTTTGCAACAGCTTGAGATTTGGAGCTCACTTTGAACTGTTTATGCCTAAGACCACTGCTTTTGGAGGCACTGCTTGCCAGATCGACTGCTGTGAAAGTCTGCCACATTCTTATCCCTGCTCCTCTCTCCACATTTGTCTTTATTGAAATGCAGTTTCTTTGTCTTAAGCAGTTTGCCAAGCCTCATGTGTCACTCTGTCTGACTTTCTCACCCATACAAGTATTTATTTTTCTGTCTATTTTTCCATTATCTAGAAAAGCTGCCAATTGTCATTTCATGAGTATATAATGAGCATTGAACTACAAATAGATATACTTACAGATTAGAAGAAATTTTATACATGTTTGTATTCATTTTATTCTAACATCCAGATTTTTTATAAATGCTCTGAACACAGGATGACTCAAAATGGCTTGTAAGATGACAGCTTCTCTGTATATGACTTCTTGAGACTGCTGAGACTCTTGCAATTGCTCTCTCAGGGTCTCATTTTTCAATTACAACGCCACTCAATATGCAAACAAAATCTCTGTAAACTTTCTGTGTATTGTCAAATAAACTCACAGCCTCACATCATGAGAGCTGCAGTCATGAAAAGTGGTTCTGAGCAGAGACCTGCTGGCCATAAGTAGATAGTTGTGGGACCTAGTGATCCTAATCCTGTAATATTTCTGATTTAAATATTCTATCAGTCTTTACATTCAGGTACATTGTGTTGTTAACATTCTAGCATGACACCAGCCACTTAAAAATTATCCCCTCAGTATTAGCCTTGCTAAACAGAATTTTTCCTGTATTTGGGTCTTTTTATCAAATTTGTAGACTTCAAGCCTTCTATCTATAGTATCCTCTCTACTTATTAAATACCGATGGTTTGGGATTTTTTTAAATCTCTAATTTCTGCACTTTGATCCAATTTTACTGAGGAACAGCCAGGCAATACTACAAATAGCTAAGATCTCCAGCAACATGCTACCCACATATTCACCAGCTCATTCTTGGCTTTCTCTGCCTTTCTGTCACACAAAAGCTCTGTGACCAGTGCCTTTCTGCATGACCTCACATATCTACATTGAGGACTACCACCACCAGGACAGAATTCCCAGGGGACCCATGATTGTGCCAGCCACTGCAGCCTCACTTTTCTCCTACCCTGGTTGTGCAGCTAAACCAAAAGCAGAGCCTCCCTCACCTCCCATGCAGGAATCTGTGCCAGCAGCTGGGCTTTGGTCACCACAAGAAGGAGTTGCCTTCCTTCAGGCCATGCAGGTGACACAACTGCAGAGGATCTGTGGTGCACTTAGGGGAGTTTTAATGACCCCATTAAGGCCTCTGACATACACAGGTATTAACTATTATTAAATATAGCAGATATTGGAACAACAGCAGCTCTCTTTTTGGTAGTGTTTTATTTATATTGGTATTTCTAACATCTCAAAAAATTTATTCTCTAACAGAACACAGACTTTTCCAGGAACAGCAAAGTAAAGTGAGACTGAATTTCAATGTAATTAAAAATAAAACAAATTTTCCAGATTTTTTTTTAACATTATAAAAGAAGAAAGAAGGGCAACAAGCCCTTCTTTTGCCCTCACCTTTTGCAGATCTTCTTTAAGAAAACATGGCTTATTTAGGAAATTGAATGCACACACAATGAATATTATTTGTCTTAGACCAGGGTGTCTAACAAAAATGAGCAGGAGGGCTTCAGCTCATCCTGTGTAGCTGGCAAAAATGAAATAAAAACACATTCAGCAAGCTGATCTCTTGGTATTCTTCCATCTCCTGCCCCAACTGAGGCAGCACAGTTTCATTCTGTAAATGTCTCTGGGCTACACCAGGCACCTACACTGATATTTATTGCTTATTATCTGGTTATGAGGAGAATGGGTGGCTTTTACTTAAGAAAGTAATTTATTTAGCATATAACAAGAAATGGTTTCAAATGGGATAGCAATAAAGTTGAACATAAACAGAGCCTTCAGAAAGCAAGAGGCTTGGCTGGCTTTGGTCAACAACAACAAAAGTGACAACTTCTTTTTGCCCATATATTTAACAGAATATTACTTTTTAGCCTATTTTATTTCAGGAATGTTTCAAAGTCTCCCCATTTAAGCATCTCACCTGATAGCAATAGACAGACAGCAGTTACAAAAATGTCCCCATGATGCCATGCTATTCTCTCCATTTTTTGATGAATATTATTTAATTTCCTGAATCTCCAGTATGATGCTCTATCTCTCTTCCTCTGAAACATCTGTGCTTGTGGGCTAAGACCAGGATCCATATTCAGAGCTGTCACAGAAGCAGAAAAGAACATCTGGGCTTCTTTGTCCCCACTATTCTCTGGCAAACATTGTTTCATACATACCTATTTCACACCTTTGTCTTCTCAGCATGTGGGGGGTTAGTTGGTTTTGGGGACTTTTCACAGCCTTGCTCGGGGGTAGCAGGGACAACATGTTTGTCCAGAGGCCCTGGAGGGGCAATTCTTAGAGGCTGATGACTAGACCAGCTTTCCTGAGAAGAGTGGTTGATTTGTCCCTGGTATAATTCTGCTGATTCTAATGGCTTTTTACTAGGGATGAATTTGGCCCCATGTTGTTAGATGTCTGCATATTAGAAACAGAGTCATTTGCTACAAGGGAAACAGTCAACATCTTATTTGCATCCATGCATATCAACAATGCAATTAGGGCAAACTTCTTTGAGAATTGGATTCAGATGGTAATTAAAGTATTGTGTTATGAATTTTAATTTGGCATTGGTGAAGTAAATTATTCTGTATTGCTCTGTTCTCACAGTTTGGGCAGAATACATTATGCTTTGCTTACTGAGACCTTTGAATTAAAAAAAAAAAAAAAAAAAAAAAAAAAAAAAAAAAAAAAAAAAAAAAAAGAGCCTAGTCCCTGTGTCCTTAGAATCTAATTGTGTGGAAGAAAATGAGTTACATAAAACATTTTACCAGTGATTCAAAGTCAAACAGCAGTGAACATCATTCCTTTGATACCCTCCCACAATTTGGGGACTCAGTTGGAAGGGTTGGGGAAGATACTCTTCTAAGGAGCAATAATTTGTAAGATTCAATTAAAAAAGAAAGCACATAAAAACAACTACTTTGAAAAGACAGATGAGATACAAACATTTTTTTAAAAAATCAATGTCTACATGTATATCACTGATAATGATATTTGGCCAGCAGATGTGAGCCTAGAAAATCAGAATGGACTTACAAAATCATATTGGACTCCTAAAGGACATGTAAGAGTAATATGCATATATATATAATGCTTGTGTAAATGCTTTCGTGCCTCTAGTTTTGAAAGTGTGACCTACTAAGTAGCACAAACCCTAAGTTTTAGCTACTAATGTTTTGCACTGATATTGTGTTCAGAAAGAGTGCACTGTTCTTCATGTCCCAAACTCCATGTTAGTAGTTGGCAGAGAGTTTCAATGGAAGACTAGTAAGGAGAACACAATGACTGTTCAGGTATAACTCTTTTTGAGCATAAGAAATCCAGGTGCATGCATGTGGAGAGGAAAGGTTTTCAGTAGTTTTCTGAGGAATGTAATGGCAAATGAACCTCATCATGCAAGATGCTCCACATGTTTGCAGTAAAATACAATCATTGCTTGCAGAATTTGTCCTCCAAGTCGAGAAGACAGAGGACACACCATAGGAAGGGTAAGATGTTATTCCGTCCATATTATATGACACACTAATCTCTTTTCTTCATCAATGTTTTCCTTTGATCCAGCCTTCCTTCCAGCTCCTGCATCAGCAGCATCCAAGCACTCTTAGGGTTTGGCCCAGCAAAAAGGTCTAGAAAAGGCAAGGGATAAAAATCAATTAAGTTCAACCCTTTTTTGGCTGCTTTGACCCTGGCTGGACACCAGGTGCCCACCAAAGCTGGACATCAGGTGCCCACCAAAGCTGCTGTATCATTGCCCTCCTGGGGTGAAGGAATCCTGCTGGGAGTCTGCACCAGTGTGGGCTTCCCATGGGGTTACATCCTCCTCTGGGCACACATCTGCTCCAGCTTGGGATCCTCCAGGGTCTGCAGGTGGATATCTGCTCCACCACAGACTTTCATGGACTACCTCTCTACAGGCTGCAGGGGAATCTCAGCTCTAGCTGCTGGAGCATCTCCTCCCCCAGATTCTGTACCCTTTCCATCCCAGAAACAAGCAAATAGCCAAACTTCCTCTAGGGAGGGGGAGACCTGGTTCCTGTTCCCAGCCACAGAACTGCTCCCAGCAGGATCCCCAAGAGGGTTTACACTACAGGGTTGGTGAGGGGGTCCCTCATCCCACCTCCATGTTATGACCCCTCAGTACTGCCTGTGTCCTTCGTAAGAGACATTTGCCTGACCTACTCTTGAGGTCTCCTGGTGACAGAGATGCTGTGTTTTCTCTAGGCAGCCCATCCCAGTATTTTACAATCTTACTCTTAAAGTCAAGAATGTGCTCATATTTAACTGGAATCTTTCTTACAGCAATTTAAGTCGGTCAGGCCTTGTTCTCTGACTAGTGAGAAAAATCTTTAAGTCCATTTCAAGTCAATGAAGCCATGACAGTTTCTACTCCCTAAAGATATAAAACTGGGAGGTGTTAGTTTTTTGTTAAATGGGAGAAGTCCAAGTCCTTTTTGGTCTGCAAAAAATTGCAGCTAAAAAAAAAAAAATGCAGCTAAAATTCCAGAGCATCAAACTGCCATACAAAAAGGTTATGCTTTTAATATTTCTCATTTAGAGAGCAAAGAGCCAAATGTTTCAGAAAGACTATATGCTCTCATGAGAATGAATTTCTCCATGATTTTTATAGTAGATTAAAATGTTTAAGACTTAAATAATCTTTGGATGAGGTACTGACCTCATATTTATATAAATATGGGCTTGTTCAGCTGAAGTCCATGGAGCTGTATAAAAATAGCACCAGTGTAAGCGGGGATCCAGCCCAGAATATGCCAGCATATCCTCAGCCCCATGATATTGCCCAGCACCATACTGCCTGGCCCCATATGCTTCCCAGTGTCCTGCCAGAGGTGTTTGCAACTGCTGCTGGAGCGCTCAGATATGTGCTACAGTATGAAACAGATGGTAGCTCCATGTAAAATAATATATCCAAAGGTACCACTGCAAGAACCCTCACGGTACTTGTGTCTTTGAGGTAAGTTTGCTACAGATGTTAGCCAGAGGACATACTAAGCTTATTCACCAGATGTCTTTAGGGAAGGTAGATGCTTCACCACCTCAGGAAATCAAAAATATATTACATTTTCTTTTTGTTTAGATTAGCATTTATATTCAGATGCTACGCATCAATTCCCTGCGCCCCGTGTGTGCAGGTGTGGGTGTTCCCTGTTGCAGGTGAGGTGCAGGGAGGTGTGTGCAGAGCCCACAAGGGAAAATATCCTCTGCCAGCAGGGCAGCACAATAAAAACCATGGCAGAGGCATTCAGCATCCAGCGTGCCCAGCTGCCCAGTCCTAAATGCTACAGAACATTAAAAAGTAACAACAACAAGAACAACAACAACCCTATGATGTCCCTCCTCATTAAGTTTTTAAAGCTTCTGCTCACTTTGTGGAATCACCATTCTATCACATGGTCAATAATGTATGAAATAAAAAGCTCCTGTCCACTCTGAGATGAAAAAAGCAGTCAGAGATTTACAGTAACTGCTTAGTGCTATTTTTGGTAGACCTGAATTCAGGGGCAATAAATTTTAAAAAATCCCACAAACACAAAAAAGATCAGAGGCAAGAAAATCAAATTAAATCAAAAAATGGTCAAACATTTCAAAGACAGTTGCATGGAGGGAGATATATGTTTTTCTTTCTTAATCTCTTTTTGTCACCTGCTCACAAGAGAGCCACAATCTAGAGAAAAAGCAATGCCACTTTTTCCTTAATTTCCTCTTTACAGTGAACTTATTGCTCATGGAAGACACTTATCTCTGCTAGCTTCCAAGACCCAAAATTAGGAGTAAATGCACATCTTCAATCCATCCTCCCATCACTAGCAATCTCCTTGACCTATTAACCATCTCACTGTTAGGCTCAGCTGAAGCATCTGTCCAGAGGTAGAACATGGCAGGATTTTTCTGGCTGCATACAGCTCTCCAAGGCTGGAGAAATGCTTTGCCCTCTGCAATTAATGTACTTGTCTAGAGAATAAAGAACAATGACAAAATTTATTCCTAGCCCTTTCTTCTTAAAATTAGAAAATACTTGCTGTTTGGCAGAATGGGCTAACTGAAAGATGACAAAGTAGCATTTTCAGAAGAATATTTACAAAATAATATACTTAGTCATCATGGCATACTGTCTGTGTCCAATGTGACTCTTCCTGCTGTCACTGCTACTGAATTCTCTTTCAGAGGGACCCTTGGTTGGGTACAACCTGCCAGAGAATCTTCCAGAAAGGGTGCTGAACCCTGAACCTATCCTTATTCCTGCTAATGTGACCTGCTGCATTGCTGGGGTTGTTGCCCCAGCCTCCTCTAACATTAGCACGTGGGTCAGAAAATTCACTGTCGAATGGCAGCGATGAATGGCATCTTCATCTTACAACAGCTCACAGCAAATTGCTGTAATCTGTATTTCCAGCTACAGGAGTTTTGGAGCAGAATTAATTGTAAATGACTTCTAGCCTAGTTATAATCTAAAATACTGTTTCATTTTGGCAGTAGAAAGGAACTGCACTTTCTGCATAAAGCCAATGCCTATAAAACAGAAGAAAGCAAAGCATAATCAGTGTGGTGAGCAGGAGATAAAACAAGCTCCTTGGCACTGGGCAATGGCAGAGGAAGTCTGTTTCCTCCCTGATAGCTAGTCGAACATTGTTACCCTAAGCTGGGCTGGTTCTCCTCCCACCAGGCTGTTCATATACCATCTGTCCGTGCTGAAAATTATCAGGAGCATTATGTTGCGTCTTTACTTATTAAAAGGCTGAATGCAAACTTTCCAGAGCACACAAAGTGTTACAGCTTATTGCACTGGAAACTTTATACCATTATGTCTAGTGAGGCCCCTGAGTCTCTGTTTTAATGCCTTGGAAAAGCGACAAAGTAGAGCCAAAAAAGGGCAAAGTAAAACCTGAAACTTGAAAATCAGGACACAACGTCTTCTCCCATTTCCCTTCTTTGCTCACACAAAACTAGAAACAAGTCAAATTTGTACTTATATTATATTTTTGAACAAGGACGGAGTAAAATCTTTCCTACAATCATTTTGTCTGTTCTGGCTTTGAGAGACAGAAAAACCTTTAGTAAAAAACCCATAGTGCTGGCACTTTTTCTTTTCTCTCAGTTCCCCCATCAAAACTTGCGTTCACTAAAATGTGAACAGAAAACCATCTTCAGATACCACCTAGATAAAAGATGAAATGCAGTTCTTGCTATTAATATATAAGAATCACTTCTATCTCCACAGGTTAAAACACTTTATTACCACCACCAGTGTCCACTTTCGTTTGATGGGCAACTTGATATTTCCTGTAGCAATAAGGTGATGATATGCTGACTTGACCTGTATCTTAGATATTCATTCAGGGAAATTAGAAAATCAGTCGCATTAGAATAATGCATATGTGAGTTTAAATTCTTATTTTCATGTGCACCTTGAGGGTAGACAGGGGAATAAAGAAAGAAAGAGAACAGAAATTGCTTACTTTTACTCACGGAACAGATAGATGGGAAATGCTGGGCGTTGGGTTGTGGATATTCAGATCACTGCTTCAGCAATTGACTAGTTAGTATTTTGAGAATATATTTTATAATTCCAGAATTGAAATGTCTCACTGCTGATAAGTTTCATGTAATTGAAAATAGGATATAAATTGAGAAAAATTCCTTTAGTAACTCTTGAGCAACTTCAACAAGTAGGAATGCGTATCAGTCTGTTGAAATCCATCACTGAACACTATATTTTTAAATACTGTGGAAAATAACAGACCTTGCCTCTATTAAGCCATCATTTGAAATATTCTATGTGAACAAATAACTTTATTTATTTTTACAGATTCTATTCTTTATCTGTTTCACACGCACTTAGAAAAAGCCTATTTTAAAAGCCTTATGTAGCATGGGAGAAATCTTGTTCTGTAACTTTTGCTATGGACTTCATGGAGAGCTGATTCTCCTTGGTAAACTTCCTGATGGCTCCTACTAAGGGTGAGAATTTAGAAGCCATCCAGGCAGTGTTAGGACAGTGCCTCTGAGGAACCCTGTGCTTGTGCAATAGCCTTGTTGGCCAAGGATGGCCCACGAGAGCTCATCTTCCCTAAAGCCTCAGATCACTCTTCTCTGCTTATTCAGTTCTTGCTTCTCACCCAGATCTGTCACAAAGTACACGAACATATGTCTTTCTAAGCCAATCTCTATTATTTTATAAAACCCAGTGAAAAACATACAGGAATTGATTGTGGTAGCTGTCAAGCCTGCAAGTGATTCAAGAGCGTTTGCCCTTTCGTTCACTGCATTTTTGGGTGTTATATAAATAGAACAGGAAATGTAAAATGCAGGTTAAGTCATTCGACACTTCTGGGGTTTTTTTTTTTTTGATTTCTGCCCTGTTCTGGCAGAAACTACATTTGAAGCTACATTTTTGTCAGTCAGCTAGTGTTGGAATATCTGTAGGTTTGAAAGCCAAAACAATAGGTTCTGCAGTGAACGTTATCAGTTTTGTCAAAATCAAGTATTGAATGAGAACCAGGATCCATCCAGGTTCTTCAAAAACCATTGTAGACACATTCCTCATTAGGCATCTGTTTATTCCAAAACACAAACACACAGGGGATAGAATTAGATAACACTTTTCTGGCTTACTAAATGGGTTAGACTTAGTAAATATGGTGCTCGATTTTCAACTGATTCTACCATCTGTCAGCAAACTTATTGCTTTTAGCAGGGGTTTTTCTTGTGGTAATTTCTGGGATTTTTTTCCCCTCTGTTCTTTTCATGAATATACATGCCTACAAAGTTTAAGGGCAAAGTAAATTAAAGAAAAAATCAATCAATCCACATAGGGCAGGTGAGCTTATAATGAGAAACTACAAATGGACTTGCAAATTGTTATTAATAAGAAGCACGAAAAAAAAAGAAAAATCTCATGGTGGAAGGAACTTCCTCCTGTTTTTCAGGTATATCTAAATCCCCAAATCAGTTATCGTGGCAAATGGTGCTTTTGCAATGCACAGCACAGCAGCAACTGTGTGTGTGGGGAGAGACTGGTGTAAAAATGACAAATAGCTGGGGTGAGAAAAACTACCCAGTAAATTGTCTAGCTGGGACCCAATGTCATAAAAGTCTAAGCATAACATTTCTGTTGTGTTTTCATACTGAAAAAAAAAGTCTCAGACCCATTCTGTTGCTAAGTAGGGGCAGAACTAAATGATGGAAATTCTGCCACATGGGCATGCACTGGTAGGGGCAGTGGTTTGAAGCTCCTACAGCAAGCTCCACTGCATGGTGTAGATGAATTGTTCCTGCACTAGCAGCTGCCTTGCATCACACAGGGAGGGCTGCATTGCTGTTGAAAAGCTTGATGCACCCAGCTCCTTGGAAAGCAATTTTGGCCTCATCCAACAGAATCAAAGGATTTTTTCAATAATTCCAGCAGATTTTTAGCCTCAGTTCCTGACTTTTTGGATGTTTAGGGAAGGTATGGAGCCTTAGAAACAAGAAGAAAAGGAGAATGAAGGCTCAGTCAGAGACACTGCTGATGGTGGTGGGTTTAACAGGGTGTCTCCCCAAGGTGTCTTTGGTGCCCAAGAATGTTTCTCTCCTCCTCAGGAGCCTCCAGCAGCAGAACTGCATTGTTGCCATCCCCCACATTTGCAAAAAGATGCTGCTCTTGACAGGGATGGGGAGGACAGACAGATCTTGTACTTCTCCTACAAGTAGAAGGGGGAAATTTGCCTGATAAACAGTTCATCAGACAACAGTACCCTGTCCTTTTTCACTCACATTCAGAACAAATTTGTCCTCTTGACCAAAACAACCCTTTCAGCCCAGGGATAAAACAAGACTAGGGCAAGGCATGACTTCGCTATGGACAGCTTGGGCAGAGAAGTCAGCCAGCTGAGATTTAAAAAATGGTTAATGGCTGGGAAATAGATTTGGAAAGAAAAATAGCAGATAAATTCCTTATAGGCCGGTTCATCAATATATCCACAGCATTAGGCAACATTGGAGCAGGCAACTTCGAAGCATGTAACAATTCATACACCCTGCAATGAACAAAAGTACAAAAAGTAACAAGGAATGAGATAAAGGTTTGCAGCAGGCATAAAGCATCAATACAGGGGAGGAGTGGGAAGATTATAGAAATGTTTGTGATACTGTAGTAAAGGTATAGGTAAAGTCAAGGTGAAGAATGGAAAGAAGTGAGAATGAGATGTAAGATAAATGGCAAGACACATTCCATATATATAAAGGAAGTAGAGATGGCAGAAGAGGTGGAATGAGAGATAGGAGGGGTAATAAATTGTTGGAGGAGCTGACGTGGTAAAAATATTATTTATTTATTCCTACATTCACAATCTGTCATAGAGAAATAATCAGATACTTATTTTCCATGAGAAAAAAAAATATACCATGATAAATCAAAGCTATGTCCAAGATGAAGTTAATGAAAAGAAGACATCAAAAGGCTTAAATTAATTGCCAGTATCAAAGACCCATGCCCTATTCAGAAAAAAAAGCATAAATTCATATATATTAGTAAATGTGCTGCATTCAAAAGCTTTTTAAAATATGAAGAAAAAAATCTGTAAAATAGAAGATATCATATTTAATGCCTATACAGTCAAAAAGGGATTTGAAGTGACAGCAAGAAACCATTCCTTTTATTCAAAACAACACTGGGAAAAGTAATCAGGTGAAGATAATATTGGATGAAAGTGCTGTCGGAGAAAATATTGGGGAAAACTTGCAAGAGAAAGCTATAGTGACAGTTCTGGTTTCAGTTACAGCAAGCAACATAGAGACAGTAGAGGCACGAGACTGCAAACCTCCCAGCAGGATGTCATGGCCAAAAGACCTAAAAAGAACCATTCATGAGTGAACAGGGAAATAGAAAGTAAGGCTATAGATATTAATTTACCTCTGTAGTTGGTAGGAGCAAGAGAATTATTGTGATATGCTTTTTCTGCTTACTTCACCTACACATCTGGGGACAGTAGAAGATTGGAGGGGGCTTTGATTGCTGGCACAAGGATGCTGTGAAAAGTAGAGAACATTGACTGGAGGGAGAGAAGTAAGGGAGGGAGAGAGTGAGGGAGTGAGCAGACTGCTTGGAATCTGAAATGAACTTTCCATACCCTGTAAGGAAAAATTACTGAGGGCATTAAGTTGTTTAATCTTGAACACAGAAACATAGAGTGGCAGTGGCTGGAGGATGACATCAATCAAATTCAAACTAGATTCAAATGGCAAACTCAAAAGAGTATATTTTTCATGGCAATGTTAATTAACCTGCAAGAATAAATGACCAGTGGCTGTGGATAACTCTTACTATTTGAATTCAAAACTAGAAGTCTTCCTAAGAGATACTCTGCAACATGAGGAGTCATCTACTTGACCTAAGAATGGTTGTGTAAAACTGTAGTTCAGGTCATACTGAGCATCAAGCAAGATGTCCCTTCTGGTGTGAAAGTGTATACATCTATGAAATACCAGTCAAAATTCTGAGAGAGTTAACAAGCTTAATACATGGCATCTGCTGACAGGAGATTATGCTGGTAAAGGAACCATTTTTGTAACACAATTCCCCAAAAAATGATTGGTGTAATATATTATACTGGCAGAGAATATAGAAAGAATCTTGAATGTCAGAGTGATTTAATGGAAAAGGGGATTATCAGAGAGTCAGAAGCTTTATTATTAGGGCCAAGGTTTGTTGTGTTTATTTATTAAAAGGTTGTTTAGTCAGGCAGTAGTATTTGATGATACCAGGCTTGGAGGGAAGCAGTCAATAACAAGGCAGAGTGGATTACAGTTGAAGCTGGTGCTGATATACTACAGACAGAGAGTGAGATAGACAGATCAGTGTCATGTAATTGATTGTAAAGAAATTTAAAGAGATGAAGGACTAAAAGGGAACAAGCATCCTCGGCAGGAATAGAAGCGGAGGGAGTCTAAAAGACAGTTAGAAGTTAAAAGCTAAGCTGTTTGACAGTATTTGTTGCATCTATTAAAAATAATGTAGAAAAGTATAAATAGGCTTGAGAGAGAGATCCTTGGAAGGCATTTCAATGAGATCATACCATGAGTCTTGAACACAGGTATTAAACTTGTATGCTCATTAGCAAAAGTGTTAGAGCATCATTTTATGTAAGCAGAAGCTGGAGAAATTTGGTCCAGTCTGCCTCACCAAGTGCAAAAAAAGATTATATGTATACTTGTGAGAGCCATGGTTTCTATTGATCAATCAGATGTTGATGTGCAGACCTGGAGTGAATTCACAGACCCACTACAATTATACAAAAGGTTAATGCAGAGTGTTTTGTGATAGCTTCTCTTACCAGACAGCTGATACTATGTTCTCATGAATACTCGTTTCCTTAAATGACAGAGTCTGGCCTAAAGAACAAAATCAACTGAAAATACACTAGGTAATATTTATCACAGATTTTATTGCTCACAGGGTCTGTGGAGATCATACCCTGATTCTGACTGCTTGTCAGAGATATCCTGGCAGCATCATTTTTGTGCTGTGATTCCTTCCCATCAACATGTAATGGTCAAAAGTTGGCTGAGGGCAACCTGGTATGGAATTCAGCTGTGATCCTTCCAGAATTCTTGTACACAATGTTTCTAAAAATTAGTATATTTTCAAAGTAAGGGCTAAGAATATCTGAGGAAATATTTCATTCACAAAAAAAAAAAAAAAAAAAAAAAAAAAAAAAAAAAAAAAAAAACCCCAAAAACCACCATGCTAGAGGCTGGAGGTTAAATCAGAAAGTAATTTAGCTGGCTGATATTTGTTGAGCCCTCCTCCAGTGGCTCACCAGTGGTGACATCAAGCTGAGGTACCATTTCCAAACAGAAAGGATAAAGCTGTCACCTTCACTGAAGGGCTGCCTGCAGGAGAGAACTGTCTCTTCTTTAGGCATTAGTGTGAAGTGTCCCTTCTCCAGGCATTAGTGTGGTCTCACAGGAGCTATGGGCAAACACTACCTCAGCCCTGGGCTATTCTCCCTGGGGGCTTTGCACAGGAATTAATTTAACCCCTCGTCATGCTCCATCTCATGGACCTTGCTGTGTTTTTTCTTCCTACCTAACACAGGTTTTATTCTTGTTCAAATTATTTATCCCAGTGGACCTAAGCTTTTGCTCAGTCCCCTGCTGAGTTCCTGAAAGATAATGAACTAACTGATTTCTGGGTAATTTATGCATAAATTTATATACTGAGCTGTAGTTTAATCAAACTCCTTTGCCTAGTGTAGTATAATAGCAATATCTAATGAAAACACATGAAGTATGTGTTCCATAATTACCTCAGACAGCTCATTTCGATTTGCTTCCTATTTAAATCCCCAAATTCCTATCTTCTTGCATTGTAAACACTTTCCTTCCTATCTCATCAATCTGAGTTATGTAAATGATGTGGGGGTAGGGGTACAATTAAATTTTTCCCTCAGTGTTATCAAAGGCCCTATTCTCACAGAAACATCTGACTTGGGTGCACACAAAATATGGATTTTTATTTGACTGAAAACCAAAGTTAACATAAATCATAAATAATGGCAAACACAAGTGGAGTGGTATTACTAGAGTCAGGGCATACAGACTTCTAGATTAATTATTTAGAAGATAACAGACATTAGAAAACTGCCTTTGTGATACTATACCAGAGACACTCAACATGAAATACACTGAGAACTGTGGCTTCTACTCTCACTGAAGGACAATATATCAGGAGTATCCACTTTGAAACCAATGTCACTACAACAATGCGACTCAGTGTTGGAGAATCCAGTGCAGTTTTCTGAGGTCTGAGAGACAGACAGCTTTTCAGAGCAGAGGAGAGGAAAATAAAAAACTTAAGTAAAACTAGGTATTTGCTATGTAGCAAAATTGCTTTTCACCAGCCTGACACAGTATTTCAACATCCACCTGCAGGGATGCAGATACATTTTCGCTGCATCCAGCAATAGTGAACTTGTAGTTATATATGGTGGCATTAATATACCTAAGAAAAGGGCAAAGAAAAAAAAACTATCAGCACAGATGCCAAGGCAGTATAGAAAGAATTTTTGAGTGTCTGACAATTTGACATTCATGTAGTGTTTCTGCTTTGAAAGATTATTCTTTCCCAGAATTAATTCCAGGCATTTACAGTATAAGTGTCAATTTGCTTTTTTATTATTTTTCCCAAAGACTACAAGTTGCACATACACCATCAATGAAATGCAGCTACCTCTCTGACAAAACTGCAAGAAAAAGGTACAAACCAATATGATGCAAAAGCAGAAGATGAAGAGAGCCTAACCAAGAGCACTGCGATAAGCACTGAACTGTTGACATGTTTCAGCAGTTCTGCTTCACATACAGAGAACAAAGACTGTTGGTTTCTCAGTGAGTATGAAGTGAGAGTCATTTACACCAGATAAATTCTACCCCCTGCTATCTAGACTGAGACAAATTATTTTATATTTAGCAAAAAAAGCTGCTGAACCAAAGGGTAAATTCAACAGTTTCATATAAGACTGAAAAAGACAGTAGAAATCTGATGTGTATGAGGTTTCAATTCTCGAGTGCAGGATTTCAAAATTCAGAGCACCTCTTCCTCCTGTCTCCCTAATTCCTTTAATTGCACCTTTTGCCCCTATGCTTTTTTTCTAAACATTGTATTACCGGTGGGTTATTTCCCTGTCTCGATCTACTCCTCTTCCATCTCCTGTGGTCAGTGTTTGTTCCTGCCAGGTCATGACATCACCATCCTTCATGTCACAAAATTGATCAACAGCTGCACTATTTCTACTTTAAAAAACAGAATTAAAAAAGACCTCTGTATTAATTTCTTAGCAGTAATATGTTTACAGTAAACCACAGAGATTTTTATCAACTAGGTGTTATCTATTTCTAAGTTGGATGATTTTATTCAAAAAATTTCATTACAATGAAAAGCCTGGGGTGTTTTTTTGTTTGTTTGTTTTGTTGTTGTTGTTGTTGTTGTTATTGTTGTTTTCCTCCTATTAAATAGTTTCTACATGTCTACATGGTAAACAGTTTGATTAGTAGTTTTTAGGGCTCCTTTGTAAGAAATGTGGTACACAAGGAGAGTCCAATCCTCTGAACAAGCTCCAAGGTCCAGCCATGACAGGACCTAAGAGTTAAAAACATCCGTTTTGATACATCTGCCCTAACATATCATTCATTTCTTGAATGAGGTAAGTAGAGATAAATGAGATTGTCACTCATTGAGTGAAAATGTGTAAGTAGATACCTTTGGCATGCTTGGAAGGAATATGAGATCAGGGGAGAGCCAACAAACTGCAGGCAACAGGCAGTGAAGTGCCAATCCAGGACTTCACAGGAAACGTGCACCTCATCAGCCCCAGATGACAAGTTATTATCAAGCTGGTGGAACACGCCTTGCATATGCTGTTTCTGTCTTAAAATTCATGTGCCTATATGTTCAGTTCACTCCTCTCACCCACCCCCAAACTGTTCTGCTCTAATAACATCCTCCTTCAAGCTGACTATGTTACTGTTTACAAAACAGCAGAAATATCTGTGTCTGGAGAAGTCTTATTGCTCAGGAACATGGAAGTCATTTGACACTCTTGCTAGCTAGCCTAGGAAAGATAACCCAGCAATAACCTCTCCTTCCAACTAACTGTCCTCCCAGGAAAGTTTTCAGGGAGAAAAACTGTAAGGGAGGAGGGACAGTATGGAGCAGGGAAATATTATCAGTATAATCACAAAGGGAAGAAGCCATGCAGTGGTGTTTTCTGTTTTGTGTAGTGAATGTGTTATTGAAACAGAGCTGCTGAGTGCTGCCTGCCGTTCCCAAGAGAGAAGTGATTATCCAGCAGGTGAGGCTGCGGCAGGAGACAGGTTCAGAGGAAGAAATACAAGCGGATCTGTAGCCATTTGACCATAGCTCTTTACATCCTGGGAGCAAATTTAGTACTGAGCAGCATTCCTTAGTTGTTTAGGAGACGGGTTTGAAACCTTCTGGCAGAGGAGGGCCCATCTGTTAGGGGCTGTGATGCCCAGCAGCCTGACAGAGGGGAGGCTGCTGCAGTTCTGTAGCCTCTGGGTCAGCCACAGTGAGGCTGAGTGTGCATTCCCCACAGCCTCACACACACACACACACACACCATGTGTATACACACACATGTGCACCTGTGACCAGCCACGTGGATCCCCACACATGGAAACACACAACTCTTGCAAGCATAAACAGCACCATGGCCTCATCCTGTTCCCTTCTCTGACTGATCAGGATGACAGCTGCTAATGGGAAAAAATGTATATCTATCTACACAACATATGGGCCCTTTTACTAGCTGTCTCTAAATACTTTTTCTGCCCCAAAACTGTCCCTGGATCTGCCATGTTCCCAACTGTTGACACCCAGACACATGCTCCTAAGGCAGCCCCTTCAGTTGCTGGTGGAGAACTGCCAGAACCTCTGGTGCCTGCCTGGCTTTCCAGCCACCAAGTCCAGTTTGATGTGTGGTAGCCATCTACACTGGTACACAGGCACCCAGGCAGTGCACATGGGCTCTGGCCTCTTCAGACACCCCAAGCACACAGGCCCTATGTCTCCTGGTACAACTCCAGTTGTTGGACCCATACACATGTAAAATATCCCTTACTGAGGAAAACAGTTCAAAACAGGGTTTAATTTGAAAAGAGGGGCAGTGGTTTTTGTTCTAGGGTATTGAAGCTTCTGCATCTGTCCTTGTGTTTCTGGTATCCTTCATGTCATGAGCCTTTTATCCCACAACCCAATACCATCCTATTTCAGGAGAGGACCCACAGAAAGGGTAACAAAATGTTCCCTTCACTGAAGGCTGGCTCAAGCCTGACCTGTGATGCTCATATTAGGATCTCTGACTTCCTGTTTCTCCATGCAGTGGGTCTATAAGGCTATTTAATATAGCTAATATTTCAGTTCCCTTTCTAAAATAGAGTCGAATGTGAAACAGCCTATTAAAACAGTATGAAGATTTAAATCACTATGAAATATGTGAAACATGTTTCAGCTGTCACCCTGAATACAAATGTTTAGGTACCTGTCTACCCCCACAAATTATTTTTACATTTCCCTTGACATCAAGGCTTTGATGACCATGATGCTTTAAATGTACCATCTAGTTTCACCCAAAATTTCTCTAAGAGGAATGAGACCTCACAGTCTGTACTTAGTGTGGGTTTGGGGGCTTTTTTATGAGAGTGAGAATCTGGATACTTTTTACTGACTCTTTTAGAAGAAAACCTTCAGAACTCGTTCATTATTACCTGTCAGAGAACTAAGAGACAGAAAAAAATATCTCCAGTGAGGCTTGACTCTGGCTGAGATGCAGAGGACATGAAGCAGTCTTGATTTCACTGATTCTGGTGCTGAGGCACACCAGAATGCTGGTTTCAGTGGGTGTTGAGACAGGATATTTCTCACCATATGCTGGATTACTTTGGGTTCTAGTCCTGTCAGGGGAAGGCCCTTTCCCATATTTCAATCTTGGTACTGAGTACAGGCATTTTGCTTTAACTCTTTTTCAAAGCACTCATCACTGTAACACCTAACTGGTTCAAAACCTTTTATGACTTTATCTACATAACAACCTCATGATGGAGAGAGGTATAATTATCTCATTTGACTATTGAGGAATGTAAAAAGATTAAGATGAAAATAGTAAAAAAAAAAGCCCATTAATTTTAGGTGCCCACTTTAGGATGTCTAGGAATTAATCTTTTAGAGTACTTAGCATAATGTAGTCATATACACTCAAGAATTTCACTGCAGTCAGAAGTGCTTGGCACTTTTTATGTAGAAACTCTCATCCAAAGCACTTTCAAACAGAGGAACATGCAATTATTGGTCAATCCAAATGACTGTCCAGCATCACACCAGAATTTTGTAGTGGAATGAGGGAGAGAATGCAATTTTCCAGGGGTTCCCTGACATTGCCCTCCTCTTTTCATGACATCCTACCTGAAGCATTGAGTGTAAACTAACAGCAGTCACAAAGAAAGCAAAGACCCTGCAGGTAATAAACTTTTTCCCACACATCCTCTCTTCCACTGAGAGCCAAGAGTCCTTTGGAAAGCAGTTGGGATCCTGTGACTACAGACTATGCTCTTTCACTGGGGCTCTGCTTAAGAGTTCATAGAAGGACATCCATTCTTCTAATCCCTCCCACCCAAACCTCCATCTCCTGATCTCCTTTCTTCTAATTTTGAAACTCTTGGATTTACATTCAGAAAGTCTTCTAAACACCATGTTTCCCCCAATATAACACAATTGCATATGAATCATCAAAACAAGCACTAGGAATCTCTTTTCATTTCAGAAATGTACCATTTAAAATAGAGACTTACATAGGGGCCTTTTTTTTGCAATACCATTGATATTTATCTTGAATTCCTGGTAAGTTTTGAACTTGGTTTTCTGTGGATATTGACAGGATTGTAAAATAACTTGTCTCAGCAAGTTCTGGGTGGGCCTGCTCGTGCATCTCAAATATTCAATGGTATATCAAAAAAATCTATCTCATCCATACCATCTTTTCTGAAGGTAGTTTTCTGATATCTACTGAGCTAATAATTTTTAAGATGTGCAGACTTTTCAAATTATGGTCTTTTTGAAACCAGCTCATCCACACTGAGATGATACTTGTCAAGCAGCATGAAGTAACAGTGTCTAGTAAGAGTCTTAATGTCAGGCACATCGGTTTCTAATTTAACTCATAAAATAGCTAAAGTAATCCAGTATTCTCACTTTTATACATACAGATAAGAACCTGAGCAGCTCGTTGACTCAGACAGTAGCCACAATTTTATATTTTCTCTTCTTATTTGATGTATGTTTCAGCATCTCACTCCCCTTCAATATAGAATACATTGAAATATTGAAATATTGTTAATATTGTGAATATTCACAACACACAGAGCTGTGATTGCTAAGACACATGTTGTGAGTAGCAAAAGTATTTAACTCAGAAGTTGATGTGGAAAAATGAAGGTCAATCTTGACAGCCGAGCTGCAATTGCATCATTTTGACTTAAAGAAATAGATGTAGAAGGAGGACATGTATGGGAGTAAAAGATCAAGAAAAGTAAAATTTTCTAATGTTTAGCACAAAAGAACATAAAACAAATGTAAGAAGGACTTGACACATTGGGCTATTTCATCAATGGTGGACAGCAAGAGAAAGGGGGACACACAGAGGAGCCAGTGGTGTCATACAAAGCAAATGGTAATGGGGACATTCTCCAAGAAACTGCATCACTCCCACGACATCCTCAGCCCAGAAAAGTATTCACACAGCATGAATTAGCTATGAATTAATACATTTTAGAGGGTTCTACTTCAATGGAAGATACACGTGGGCCATTTCTGAAAAATGAATATTCTATAGTTAGCATCATTAAACATGGGATAACTGCCTCCCACAACAATAACACTGTCTGTGGCATTTGTCATGTTTCCAAATATGGGAGATGCCACAGAACAGATAAACATGACAGCTTGGTAAATAGCCAAAGCAACTCTTAAAAGTTATGCCTATGTCAAGTAATATTTTTGACCTGATTTGCACAGTATGAGCGGGGAAAATAAATATTTTATTTTGAGAGTTTGCTGGAAAAATAACGAAATGATGAGAAACAGATCCACAAGTGACAGTCTGTTATTCTAAAAGTATACTATATGATAGGAAGCATCTTTTCCAATTAGCCAGCCGTGGCTGCACTGTATTTTGAAAAGACTGAGAAAATGTACTAGCCTGGCTTTATTGATCTGATAATGCTCTGAAATTGCTAGCCAGGAATTTTCCCATACATCCTTACAGAAGCATGCTTTGGCCATCAGTAAGGGCTTGAGAAAAGGTCCTATAGCCCTGCACTGGTCTGGTACAGGCTGGGGTTGTCAGCCAATTTATAGAAGGGATGAAGACTATTCTCTCTCCTGGAATGATTATCTTTGGAATGAAAATTTTTAGTGTAGACTAAAACCAAAATATTGTAAAGCATATCTTACTATCTCCACAGAAATCAAAGTGTGCACACTGCCAGAGGAGAAAAACTGTGTTTGCAGCCCAGAATAATTTTTATGTGTGTGTTTTTGTGTGTGTATCTATGTACAGACACACATGCTCTTACAAACACAAATATATGTATTGTGTATTTTTACATCCAGGAACAATTTTAAAAAGAAACAGTAAAAAACTTTTCTTCTACCAGATATTTGATGCTTATTAGGGAAGAAAAAAAAACCACCACTGAAACAGAAGAGATAAAAAACAACTGAAGGACTAGTCAGAACAACAAAAAGGAATGACTCGTTTCAGGATGTCTGTATGTATCATGGCAATAATATCTAATTAGGTTAAGTGTTCTATTTAATAATTCACTGTGTAATGAGATAGAGTAACAGAGAGTAATGGGATTTGTCAAAGCCCAAGCCAGTGCAGTATAAAACATGTTAGATATTTAAAACACTTTCAGAATAACAAGATCAGTTGATTTAAAAGCCACTTATGATGTTGTGCTGTTGTGAACTGCCACATCCTATGGGTTATCTGACGGGAAAGCTGCTTACTTGTCCTTTTAAAACTTTTTTTGTCACTGACTTTCAGGAGGAGATTATCTCTGTGCACTGAGTAAATTGCATAAAAGCAGAAAACTACGAAAATATGTATTCTTAAGCCTTTCTGAGGCAGAAAAGGGAAAAGAGAAAATGTACCTCCTATAAAATAGTCAGTACATAATCTCAGAAGTTCATTATAGCCGTGAGCACACTGGTTTGCATCCCAGATTAAAGGATTTTCAAAAGGCACTGTGATTGTCTTGTCACGGTTGAGCTAGATATTAGTTGGCTGAGCTGAGTATCAAATATGGGAAATTAGTTGCCATTAAAAGCTAGCTTCAGGCAGTTCATTTCTCATCAGCCAAGCTGTGTGAGCCTCCTGCTGTGGACAGTGAACATTAGCTTACTAAATACTTTTGCTAATCAGACACCACATTACTAACAGAGGTGCCTGAATTTGGGGAGGAGGAGTTGGATGGCACATACTGAAAATCTGTCTAAGGTAAGATTAACTGCTTTTCTTTATCAGAAGAGTTAATTTGTCTTTTCCCCAGGCCTCTATTAAAAAAAAAAAAAAATAAATAAAGATAAGACCAAATGCTTCTCTGGTTTTGTTTCTGCTTTTTGAACCATTCTTCTATCATTACTATTTTCAATCTTGGGAAAGCCATAGAGGAGACAAATTGAGTCAAGGTAACTTAAAAGTTAGATAATAGGAATTTGCTGCATTGGTGATGCTTTAGGAACTTGCTGGCTTGGAGGATAACAACTATTAGCGACACCTTGGCAAACACCATCATCTTCAAAATAAAATTTGTGCACAGTGTGAGGTGCAGAGAACTGCAACAGGACATGACATGCCACATATGCACTTCTGCTGTGTTGCTTTTAAGGAAGAAATAATCTGTTTTTGACAAATCAGAACTGACCTGAGTGCCTGACCTAGCCCCAGATTTATTTTATTTTTTGTTGTAATGGTGATTTGGGAACATTAGTGGCATTTTTCTTCTCTTAGCATGCTCCTTTCCATTTACTTCATTGCTACAGCCACACAATAAGTAGTAGTTTCTGGTCTTACTAGATTTCCAGGAAGATCTCTAGATAATGCAGAAATTGAGTAGGTAACCTGCAGGTAAATGTGTTTTGTCTTAAAATGAACAGGCAGATTTTCACATGTCACTAGACTATTTTGTTGATGTTACAAATGCCTTAGAAAGTATCACTCAACATTAACCTGGCACATAAGACAAGGAGATAGAATGTGTGTGGTAGCACAATTAGTCCAGGAGATGCAATATTCAGGAGCAATGGGAAGACTGAACGAAGAAGTGCTGTAAGCAAAGCCGGTCATGTTCCTTGTAAGAGAAACTCTTATACAAAGAAAAACTCTGCAGAGAAGATGCCTGCTTCCTTGAACAGGACACAGACGCAGCAGCTGCACATCTCACATTCTACCTCACTACCCCAGCTTCCAACCAACTCCCAAAACTGCTACTGCTGTTGAAACAAAAGTAAAAGGAGCTTTTAAATGTGAAAAGGAAGGGACTGTGCTTTAGGTCTCTGTTCTGATGCTTGGCCTCAACATAGTGATCAGCTCTAAAGTCATCCTGCAGGTAAGCATCTCAGCTTTTATGTCTTTTTTCAAGAAAACAGGTAAGTGGACAAGTAAACCAAGTTTCTCTACTTGATGGAAGGTAGATAAAACTGCTTCCTGAGGGTAATGATGAAAGTGCTGCTGAGCTCTTCTTCACTTTTAAGATTTTTATGCCTCTAGACAGGCCCAAGAGTAGATCTCTAAACACCAGATGAACTGCAACCTCAAAATCAAAAACCAGTAAAGGTTTTAGATAGCAACTAAGTGAGAACAATTACTAAAATTCTGCATATAAAAATGCCAATATTTATGCCTAGCACTGAGGAACACACCACCATCTCTAGAGTCCAGGAGACAAGAATAGGAGACAAGCAGAGGGCCATTTGGCCAGGTGTTCTGCTGCAACAGAAGCAGCATGAAACACCTGGCCCTCCCCTCTAATCCATTCACTGTAGTCCCAAAATGAGAGATGATGGAGAGTACATTTATTAATTCACTCTATTACTACACTGTTGGTCTGTGGATTTGTCCATCTTTTCTTTGGACTAGCTGAAACCATCATTCTGTACAAGCTTGTCCAGAGCTTCCTCCTGTCTGTTTTAAAGCAGCCTTCTAGTAGTTACTGAGCTTGCTCAACTGGTGGATGAAAGAGATGCATTAATGTTAGCTGTCATCTCCATGATTTTATATCCATGAAACACCTTTCCCTCTCACCAATCTTTTCCTCTACAAGAATTTCAGCTTGAGTGTCTCCTCATAATGGCTGATGTTTCCTTTCCTGACTGTTTGCCTCTCCTTCTCTGTTTTATAAAGACATCTAGAAATTACTGGACCTCAAGTGTGGAAATCTAGGAATGCAGAAGAAATTTGTAGGCATCATCAGATTTCCATGCCCTGTTTTCTCCAGTTGTGCACACCTCCCAGCTGCCATTTGTTAACAAGTACAAACACAATGCAGCATCCTCTAGAGTTATCCAGAGCCTCTCTGGCTCCCCAAAAGGTGTTACATACGGTTGGCTTTGGAATCTTCAGGACTTTCTCCCTACTCAAAAACATCCAAAAGCTAAAACTTTTCAAAGAATTTAGACAATTTGATCTGGGCCATCTCTCTTCTTCTTTTTGCTCAGAGCTCATTTTCTCACCAGTAACATGGTAGGTTTAAAATATGTCCTATTTATCTGTGGCAAGAAAGAGATCCTTTCAGCCTGTGCAGAACTGCACTGTACACATTCATTGAAAATAACTGAATAAAACTCCAAAGGTATTTGCAAAACTAAATACCTAATGAGCAACTGTACTTCCAGTACTTGAGCAGTTCTTTTGTGGGTTGTCAGTGCAAAACAAAATGTAGCTAAGTTACTCTGAGTCACTACTTAACAGCTCTGCATACATTAATGATTGCACTTACTAAAAGCTTTAAATTGGTACCAGTTTGATGGAAACTGTCAAGCCTACAGTCATTGTTTCTGACAGTATTATGTGTTTCAAGTTATTGTACCACTTAGTGCCTTTTTTCCCCATGTAATAGTTTTATGTTGGAAGGTCTGTTTTGTTAAAGACATTTTTACTGTATGGGCTCAAAAGAGGATTACAGTTTCTCTGGGTGAACTGATCACATGAGGGAGGGGAAGCAGGTCCAATTCAGCTTCCAAATTCAAGGAAGGTGTTTTATCCTCTACATATGGTGAATGTAAATTTTATTGAAAGCCCTGAATTAACTGCAGGCTCCTGTTGAAACTATACAAATAGTGTCATATGTGCCCTGGAAAGAGAGACTTCATTGTTTGTCTTCTGGTGGCACTCTGTTTTCTGGAACCTAAAAGACAATTACTTCCTTGCAAACACAGGCAGATTAAATAAGCCACATTTTGTCCTTTTTGCCATCTGCCCCTTGCTTACTTTATTTTAAGCTGCATGACTAAGCTTTACTATCTGACATGTGAAGGTGGGACATGCTGTTTTTCTGCTCAGCTCCTTGAGGCTTGTAATGAATCCGAAGAAGCAGAACAGATCTGCAAAGGAGTGAGTCAGAAAATCAGTAGCTGTACAATAATTACTTGCTGTGCCAA
This sequence comes from Zosterops lateralis, assembly GCF_965231275.1. NCBI lineage: Eukaryota > Metazoa > Chordata > Aves > Passeriformes > Zosteropidae > Zosterops > Zosterops lateralis. The sequence continues at coordinate 131,529,928 of NC_139762.1, forward strand.
ATAGCAGGACTTGGTTCATAGCATAACAAAATCTCCTCAAAGAAGTTTCATGATACAAGAGAAATATATATTTATTTCTTAAAAAAAAATAGCTGGTGGGCCTGATTCTGTTTTTCATGTAGCTCCACCAGCAAAAAACAGATCAGAGATTTACCCAGAAATCTATTTTGTGGGTAACTCTCAGAGCAGAGGAGAAGGAAGGAAAGGAGATGGGAGCACTCCTAATTAAATCCAAGAGTCACTCTTAAAAAGCTTCAATCCTTTTCCCTAAGCTTTCCTGCAGGGCAGAGATTCTCACAAGCAGCAACAGGAAGAGTCTCAGGAGCCAATACTCTGTGAGCACATGGCAGGGGCAAAGCAATCTCCTCTGGTGTCAAGGAAATGCTGTCTAGTGGGAGCTTCTGCTTGGACCCCAATCCTGAGACCTGAGCTGGGGGTAAGTGGGACTGAGGTGGGCCACTCCTCATAGGATGAGGACTGCAACTTTGCCAGTGGAGCAAGGCATTAAAGCCTCTCCAGCATTGGATCAGCTGAGGGTTATGCACTAGCTGAAGCAGACTAGGTTTGGGGTAAGCAGGGAACTGGAACAAACTTGAACAAAAATCATTTGGAGAAGGGCAAGGTGAGACAATCTCCTTTGTATATAAGGCGCTTCTGTGTCTGTGCCTATACAGGGAAGTAAAAGCTCACATGTATGTCAAGTGTCAGGAAACCCACTGCTCATAAGGACTCTCCCAAGTATATAATATATATTTATTTGGTGGTTTTTCCTCCTTGTTTTAAAATGCTGGAGCAAGGACTGTACTTGGGTGAGTTATTTTTATCTAAAATTATAGGTATCATATATTTAATTGGGATGCCTTTCTATTGCTGCTACTAGAGCAGTGGAGATAGACTCCATGATATACTCCAAGAAGCCTGAGAACTGGCTGATCTGTGTAACCAGGCAGGATCTTTCACACCCCAACTGCCCAGGCAGAGAGACCTCATCTAGGGCAGTAAGTCAGGACCACCACAACCCAGAATAAGGATAGTCCCCAACCCACTGACTATTTAGAGCAACCTAAGACTAAGGCTTTGTCCTGCAGGGAACATTGGCTTCTGTTAAAGGTCAGTGCAACCTTCTTGTCTCTTCCTCAAATAGCAAAATAGCCATTGGCCATTCTGGTTTTGTTCCCTTCCTTTCAAGCAGCTAGCACAGCAGGGTCAGGACAGTACAGACAATTCATCTGTATGTGAGTGGGTGTCACACATGATAGGGAGCATCCACCCCCTGTGGGGAAGCACATCCCAGACCCTTTCCACATTCTCCACTCCATTGTCTTCTCAGCAATCTCCACATAGTCTTTCCTAGCTTGATGTCCACATGCTTTTTAACTGTACATCTCATGGGCTATGTTTTGTGGCCATCACAAAAGAAAAAGGATGGAGGGGTGGGCCAAGAAAAAATTGCATCTGGTGCAGATGCAGTCTCTGAATGCATAGGAGGCAAAAGTGGATCCAAGGGGCTGGGTATATGTTCATAAGTCTTCCCAGGGTTCCCCTCTGGGTCCTCAGAGGGCCAGGCAACTCACAAGGGTGATTCAATGTTTAAGTAGACTGAAATGACCTTTCTTTGACTACAGAGGAACTACAGAGAAGTATGATCCACATGCTAGGTGCTTAATGACAGATTGAATCTGGCTTCTGCCTGAACGGTGATGACAGCTTACTAACTGAGAAGAAGAATCATAGCAGAGAAGATAGAGCATTACATGATTTGAGCCGAGAGCTCATCTGGGTAACAGTGGCCCTGGATGCTCAGAAAAAACAGAAAGATATCATTTCCATTTCTTTTAACTCTATCCCTTGACTTAAATCCTTCACTCTTTGTATATCCATTGATGTTGTAAAATAGTTCTATACTTAATATATTGGGATATATTTACAGGTGTGTCTATTTTAATACACAAGAGAGGTTGCTCTAGAAATTATATGCACTGTTAGAATGATGGTAAAAGTAAGTGTAGGGATTGTTGTGTTATCCTACTTTCTCAATCTTGTGCCTATCAGAGAAACACCATCTAGGACACTTCACAGAGAAGCAATTCACTATAAAACTATCAAAAGATTAAAGTTTTCTGTGTTTTATTGCCTTTTGATACTGGAAGATTTGTTTATATCTTGGGAGGCCAACATGTGCTGTGATAGTTACTCTGATGGTGCGTGGGATCTCAGGGCTCTGAGGTTTAACATCCCCACAAGCTGACACAGATAAGAGCAATATGAGAAGAGTCTGCTGTCACACAAGGAACCTGGAATAACAAAATCCAGGCAGAGCAAATACAGAGTTTCTGTCTTTGTTTGAAGTGCTGAAGAAGTGCAGGTCAGAGCTATAAACAGGCAAGGGAGGAAGGATAAAACATTTCTGTCATTCCTTCAGAAGCTGTTGCTACTCAGAAAACTTGAGTCACTCAAAAATTTTGTGCATTTTTTTCTTTTCTCTAAGCATATGGACTCTTATTAGGTAGGCCAAAGGCCTTTAATATCCAGCAGCAAAACAGGAATCCTATGAGATTAGCAGTTGCATTCAGATAATATCTTTACCTTTTGTCTCCCTTTTCTAATTCACAGTAGTCTGCTTTCCAAAGCACTGCTACAGACATGCTGGAAATGGCACAGAGTGTGACAGACCCTGCTCATACACAGCAAAACTCCTTAGCCAGGTTTCCAGGTCTCAGATAAATCCCTCTTAAGCTTCCCCTTTTCCATGTTTTGCCTCTTCCAAGCTTACACAGAGTCCTCATGTGAGGGATGATAAGGCCAGTTGTAGTGCTTTTCTGGCACCAACGTGGGGCATAGCCGTGCCTTTGTGTTATGCTACTCTCTCTTCAAACAACTTACATATGGTGAGAAACCACCCTACCTTAACTTTGTAATGATTGGGAACTGCTCCTCTCTCCTATTACAAGCACACTTTGGCTGTGTCCTAAGGCTTTTTCCATGCTGTGAATGAAGCACGAGATGACATGAACACCCAACTTCAAAAGGAAGTGATCTGCGAGAATAACAGAAAATAAATACAAAGATTCCTGTGGGCAAGTCTAGATAATTTTTGTTTAAAACTTAAGATTTCTGATTTATAACACTTATGAAATGGAAAAATTAAACTTTTTCTTTTTTAGGTCTCTGTTTTGAAGCAATTGAATTACTTGCTTCTACAACAGGCATACAATGGGGTTTTTTTCTCTTATTATGCATCCTCTTCCCACCAAGGCACACAGTTGACAAGGTTCTTTAGTGACCAGGATTCCTGGGGAAGATCAGTGCATCTCACCAGTACTTTCACTACTTATTGCCCCAGCACCATCACAAAGTCTGGGAAATAGTTCCTGTGTTAGGAACTAAACAGAAGTTTAGGGACTGGCTGCCCTTACAGCCTGAGTGTTAAGACAGCAGGATAGTGCTCACATAGCTGCTCTTCCAGCGCTGCAGATAAAATTATGCTCTCCTGAATGAATTGCTGAGCCAGTGGGCTAGTGATTTCAACTCAATCAAAGTCAGATGAAACTTCTTACCAGCAAGAGGCAAAGTCATGAAGATATATGTTTTCACAATGTGCTATTCCATTCTGATGAGCAATCCATCGTCCTTTCCATAATCTCCCCCAAAATCTGATATACTTGGGACAATTTGCGGAAGAAAAGTTCTAGCTTTTATACAATCAAAGCAATATCCCAAAACACTTTAAACTTGAACCTTTCTCAATTACTGCTGTGGAGTGTTGCGTGGAAGGAAGGCTCTAATAAGCTGGGCCAGACCATTTTGGTTTATAAAGGTCAATGCCATCACCTTGAATCCTACCCAAGAGACCACTGGGAATTGCTGTGGTTTGTGGCACATTGTTGTTAAATGTTCCCTGCCTTTGATAAGTGGGATAGCTCACGCTGTTAAATTCCCTCCAGAAATAGCTGCAAGTAGAATGCATTGCAGTTGTCTGATCTCAGGGTAACATGGATAAGCAGAAGAGGATGTGTGCTTGTAACAAAAGGTTATGCATGCACAAACAAGCACAGAGGGGCAAAATCCACAATTTTCAGCACAAACTCTTTCTCAGGAATCCGGTTTCTGGTATACTACAGGTCTTACCTTGATAACTGCAGACCCCTCAAGTCCTGTGAATCCAATGGTAGATAATACCTTTATACTACTGATTATTAATGCAGATAAATTTCTAGAGATTCTGTGTAGGGCATGGTGATCTCACAAAAGATTGGTTTATGAATTGGGTCATTTGTTCACATAGAAATAGCTATAATAGGGACATTGAGAGGCACACCTTCTCCACACTGCCGACACTGTAATCCTATCTCCTAACTAACCTCTGCAGTCTCCCTGTGTTCGTTTGAATGAGTGAAACAGAGTGAAGCTTTGAGCTGACCTCTCCACAGAGACCTTCAAATGGATAAATCTACTGACCTTTGAGCTTTTGCAGTATAAAAAAGCAGCAAAGTCACTTCAAAGCGAGTTCCAACTAGTACTACAAAGAACCACTGGCTTGTCAAAAATACTTTTAGATCAGCTAAGTCTGACATTTCCAGTAAAATCATGTATTACTCATGTTTTCACTCAATGTTATGCAGAGCTCCCTGGCTGACAATAGAGATGCAGTTTTTGATCCTTGTCCAGACACGTGACTCCTCAATAATCTCTACCCTCTGCCCCAGAAAAGATATCTATTGACAGCAGCTGTTTTAGATGGCAACTATCAACATTCAACAATGTGAGTGGAGGCCTCACCATTCCCTCTGTGAGCCTATTTGTCTCCCTGCCTCCAGGGACAGTGGCAACTTCCAGTACCAACACATAACATGTGGCAAGAAGCCATCCAGAAAGAGTCAAAATCCAGACCACATCAAGATGTTGCTGATGTGTCCAAATGCCAATGATAAAGCCATTTGAATGGTGAAGCAAAGAAAACCTCTGTTTAACTTGTGCTGGTGCCAGATTTTATGATCTAATCTATTTGTATTGAAAAAAATTGTGCTTCATTTTACTGCGCCAATACGATAATAGGTCATTTTCCACCAGCCCTTCCCAATTTTCCCCACACATCCTTAAACTAAGACTTCACAACTTTGTTGCTCCTTAGGTGGTCACGCTCTATCATGTGCATAAGATGTTCACACCAGGAATTTTAGTTTCTTCCTCCTGTGACATCATTTGCGACTCATCTATAAAGCAGCATGACAGCTGAACAAAATCAGGGCAAAAGACCTTTAAAAGCCCTTGTGTCCATAATGAGAGAGAAAAGATCTCCATAATCATCTACCAGGTTCTCCACAGAGAAATCGATGACCACCCACCCTCCCTCAGATTTCTGAGAGTAACAGCTTTTTACAGCATTTTGCTTTTGTTGGATTTTATACAGACAGCAAGGTACCAGGTAACAAAGGAATTACATTTATGGCAGCATAACAGTGATACCAGAAAACTACTAAGATGGTTATTAAAGTACTATGCTTATCACACTACCACACCATGCAAAAATCTCTAACACTACAGGAATCTCAGGAATTCTCAGTATGAAATCAGCGTGGTCAAACAGCTGTTTCTCATGACACTTTGAGTAAGCCTGGTATTATCTGGGTATTTGGTTGCTTCAGATTGGCTAGGAAGTGAACATATTTTTTTTCACCTAATTATTTCTTGCATGCTTTTGTTTACTTTTTTCATGGGCTTATATAAACTAAATGAGTAACACCAATCTGAACATGACTGTTAAGTGCCAAACAAGATGAATAAAACTTTTTTCATTGTTATAGAAAAGTCCAGCTGTTCCCTATCTTTAATAATAGTAATATGTGACACTAGTGAAAGTCTTCATAAATATATCCAAACCTTATTTACATAACAAAATGCCTGATACCAAATAATTTAATAGGTATTTCACCAAGTGCCAAAAAATACCCTTATATTTAATATAAATACTTACCTTCAGACACTTTTTTCTGCTCATCCGTCTGAGATGATTCGAGATTGAGACATCCATTAAGAATACACCAGACCTTCACACAGAGTGGAACTGACATTCCAGTGCAAGAAGAATGTTAGCTTGGATAAGTGATGCTGAGAATCTCCACAACAAATCTATCACTCTAGGTGTGGGATTCAAGATTTTTCCCTGGATGGGCAGTAATATCTTCCTGAAACTTGACCTCACTTAATACAGTTATGAAGGGGAAAAAATCAAAGAAATCAGGGAAAGCAAGAGTTAATGCCACTGGGAATAACCTATTAAATGAGAAAAAAAAAAACCCAAAGAGCGCTAAAATTCTTAATTAAACTAGTAGAACAGAGAGAGGAAGAGAAGATGGAGTTAGAGAAAGTGAAGATGATATTATAAGGGTGAGTGAGGAATCCATCAGGAGTTACAAGGCTGTTGTGCTGGAGAGGGTTATATTGCCTTGAAAAGACCTTAAACAATGTACATTCATGAAAGTATGTTAACAGAGGTAAAAAAAAACTCACATAAACAGTTCTCAGTAACTTTTTTGAGACTTAAAATGAAAACTCTGTATTCATTTTCTATAATATTCCTGCACAGTAACTATTAGCTTGGCCAGGTATTTTCACAAACACTTTTCATGGACCAGGATAAACATCTTTACTCTGGTACCCTCCTGCAAAGTAGAGCCTGTGTGTTACTGCACAGATAATGCCTTGTGGGGTCAGCATCATTTTCATTTGCATACTCAGAGTCAAACTGCTCTCCTGCATCTGTCACAAATGCCTGAGAAAATCAGTGATAAAATGATGTGTCTTATTATCCACTCCCTAAATCACTTAATCATAGGAAGCATGATGCACTTTGAAAGGTGTCTCAATACACATTTTGAATGCCTTTCAGATGTGCTACACAAAAGGTATTTGAAAGAGACTGTCAATAGTGTTTTAACTATCAAGAAAAGACAGTATTGTAATTGTGTACTACTTAATCTTTAGCACTAGTTGAGCAAAATCAGACTCTTACAGCTCGTCTTACATTGTAAACCAAGCAGCAAACTTGCAATCTATAGGCATGGATATATCATATATCCATGTGGGAAGTGTGTAAAAGCTGAACTGAAAATTTACAGTCAATCAAAACCATAGCTGAGAAAACAAAATGCTGAAGAAACAGTGACTAACCTAAGGTTATGAAAAAGTAAATTCAGGGCTCATGCAATTACTCCCTGAAGTACCGTATAATCTAAAGTAAGATAAAGACTCGTGCAAAAAGGGGGAGATAAGGGAAGAAACTGGACAAATAATCAAGCAATATTTCTGGAAGTTGTTGGGTTTGAAGAGCAGTATGAAGCCAGATGAAAATGTAGAAAATGCTGAAAACATGGAAAATTTCATGTGTTAACAAAAGAGACAGGAGGGTGACAAGAAGACAAAATAGAGACAAGAAGTATGGAATGATGAGGGAAAATTTTTATTTTAATTGAAAGTTCAAGACCTACAAATAATGATGGGCTGCATTTCAGGTGGTTTCTGGTGCGGAAGGAGGCAGAGGTGGACATATGGATCACACTAAGTGTCATATCTGAGTCCTCAAACTGAAATTTGGCTTGTTTCTGCTTTCCAACTCAGGGAACTCTTTTTTCTCCTGTTCCATAGCTTTGTTTTTCAGCATGTTATCCTCCTCAATACTCCAGACCCAAAGCAAAGGGAGCTAAAATATGAAGGCATTGCCTGTCTTGCCTGTACAGCAAATTGATCACCAGGTCTACTATCCCAACATCATTTCCTTTCCTCGAAGCTGAGATGCCTCACTGGAATTAACCCCTTGCAATATTTTAAGCACTCCAAAAAGCAGATGGAACATAGAGTGTTCATAAAAGTTATTACAGGCGTTCCTACATCCCTCACAGAGCAAAGCAGAAAGAGTTGAAGGAGAGGGAGACTAAGTAGCATGGATAAACAACACGTTCTTAGATCATGGGAACTGCAGGAAGGATATAAAAAAAGGTAGCAGATGGATGTTTATTCTACCCTCTAACAGCAGTGTGCAGCCAGACTAAGGCTGCACTATTTCTTTGCTTTCTGGCCAAGGATTCACACATCTCTGAACAGCAGAGGATGGCAGCAGCAAGGGTGTAGGCAGAAGAACTTGCCATTTCTCAAAATTCAGGGTTAGCCTTTGCATTAATTAAGGCATCAAGCTCCACTATCATCATCCATCCTTATTACTATCCTTGGATTCCAGGCTATACTTTAAATCATGCCAGTTCAGAATCCTTTATGAATAAATATGTGTGTCAAGACCTGTGTTCATCTCTTATGCACACAAGACAGTAGAGTACATCACGTACTCACAGAACCTTATTAAATTTTTCTGAGACACATAATCCTGTGAACCTCATCAGTAAACACAGGCAGCAGTTATACTTAATTTTTCTCCTCTATCCTTCACGATCTCCCTTCAACCATCTCCTTCTTGCTCACTAACTGAGAACTGAGCAGGAACTAAGCACTCACATAAGTATGTGGATAGGGTACCTGAAGATGTGTTAGGGAAAGAAGAAAATCTTGATTAGAGAGTGAATACAGTGTATTGAATACTTACTTGCCAGTTATGTGAAGGTATCTGAGTATTAAAAATTAATGCAGAAAACTGAAAGCAGGATAAGAGGCCTTATTTGGGTTGAGTGTTTTCTATTTTTAAGAAATTTTAAAAATAATTATTTTAGCAGGGGCATCAAAATGAAATGGTGGAGTATTCAGTTTGATTATTCACCCTTCACAAGTCGACCTGTTACCAGTGTATCACCAATGTGGGACAATCCTGCCACTGGATGATTTCCAGGCAGGTACAACATGGTCCAGAGTAACCTCTGCAACCCCACAGAAGAACCAGAGACAGTCAGGCAGAGGAGAACTCCGAGTTGGAAAAAAAATTAAGTTTTTCAGTTGCCATGGGTCATGCCTTGATCATCTACATTGGTGTTTGTATTGGCATAGGGAAGACAGGTGCCACAAATCCAGTCCATGGAAAAAAGGCTGCAGCAGCCCAGCCCAGAGACTCCAACAGAGATGCACAATCTGAGGGATCAAGTCTCAAGTCTTTGATGGTGAGTGAGAAAACCATCAAAGTCAGAGCATCCTGCCCCACTTAACAGATACTGAGTAAACAGAGCAAAAAAAATTACCAGGCTAAGCTTGTTTTATTATCAGCTCAAACCTGATACACAAGAGGGATTTAGGCCAAGTTTGGCAAGGCATTCAGGACATGTTTGGACTTAAAGACGTGTATTGTCCTGTCACAACAAGGCACACTATCACTCTTGAATTAAGGTGCATGTTTCAGTATCCCAGAGAATAGGGAAAGTAACCTCAACCTACCTCTCTGTGGGAGCCATGCTTGAGTTTGCCACATGAATGCGAGTGCTCATTGGAGTTATTTGCAGAACATGAACTTTGCTCTTTTGAGAGAGGTGATGATAACTGGAATAATAATTAACTGGAATTATATATATATATATATATATATATATATATATATATATATATGCTCAGAAGCAGATTCTGATATTTTGCAGCTCAGGCTGATCATTCTAATTGTTATTGATTAATAATGAATATTGTGCCATTGTATCCAAGAGAGACAGGAGAAAAAGGCTCACATTTTTTTTTCTGCAGGGATGTATGATCTGCTGCCCCACAATATGCAACTCCTGCAGCTCATGGTTACAGGGTAAAGAAAATCAAAAGACAATCTTTTTATTAGTTAGCAGTAATGACCTTTTATTTTTGATTATTTGGGCATTAACAGCATGGAATGGAGATGTGCTATGTAAGGAAGTTATTCTTTGCTAATTTGAAGCTTTTAAAATACACAGCACACTATCTATTATGTATCATGCATTACAATTACAACAACAGTTTAATTAATCACCAGCACCCTGTTTTGTATCAGTCTGCTGCTGAATTCTGGGTAATGGTGTTGTTTACCATTTAGCAAGTAGCAACATTTCACTCTGTTTCACTACATTAAACTGCTCAAATAAAGCAAACGGATATTGGAAAGAGTTGGCCATCTGCCTTTATTTTCTTTTACTTTTGTTAAGGAAAGGGGAAAAAAAAATAAACCCCACCACAGCCTCTGAAAGGAGAAAGAGCACAGCCATGAAACTGATAGTGACAAAAAACACCCTTTTTTATCAGGTCAAAATCTCATCTAAATGCAGTTCTGATGAATGGTAAAAAGCTTGCTTTGTGGATTTGGAGTGGGTCTCAAGACCAGCAATGAAGTCTAATGATTATTTAATGGTGCCGCACTTGAAGCAGGATTATGTGAGACTCTCTTCCCCGTTAAGAGTTTGATGAATAGGTTTTGTGACAGCCATTTAGGAATAAACAAGAATTCATCAGTCTGCATAAGAAGAAGCCAGTTTATAGATTAAGTTTCTTGAGGTAATTCATGAGGTCAGTCCCATTTAGATGTAGACTATTAGGGCTCAGCTTTTGAGAGCGGCCATACAAGGGAGTTACTCCAAATGGACCTCTCTAATACAAAGCCCCCTTTCAGAGGGAAGCCTGAAATTTTTATGACCCTGCTGCTAGGAAGCACATCAACTTGTCACTGTGAAGATCTGCTGGGGCAAGACCTCATCACTCTATTAAAGAGCTCTGTGACCCTATTGATTTGAAGTATTTAAAGCAGGGGTGAAGTTCAAAGCAATTTCTTTTCTATACTATTACTCAGCCTCTCTGTGTCTTGGCTCTAAAACATCTGCTGTCAGTTCCTCTCTGGTGTCGGACTCTGGAATCTGTCACTGGAGAACAGAGTAGTTTTATTTAGAATAAATTGGATTCCTTTTCAGTTTTCAGCATTTCGTATTGTGATCAATGGTTTACACTCCTTCATGTGCCAGGAGACTTAACTGCCACTGTACCCTTTCATGTCTCCTCATGACTCAGCCTGGGCCTGCTCCTGAGGCTCTGTAATCAATTATTTCTATTCTAACAGGTTTGCTGCCACCAGTATTTCTAATTGGCTAATCATTAAAAATAATAAACTTTTACATTAAAAATAAATAAATAAATAAATAAATAAAGAAGGGAGTGGGGTGCAAAAATTCCCAGAATGCCATTTTGGAAACAAAACCTTCAGAGGATCTTTTATGCTTGTTTGCTTGGAGGGGAAAAAAAAAGACACTGAGTAAACAACTCCATTATTTTTAAATGTCAGCAAGTAAACATCGTAGCTGGTTCCTGGAGGGGCTTCTTCAGAACAGTGCAGGCTCCTCTACTCCTCTGCACAAGCTGGAGACACCAGGGTGCCTTCTCAATGTTTAATAATACATCAGGCTGTGTGTATTTATTAAAGTTGTGGTTTCTGACACCAAGCTAGTTATTAAAGGCTGTAGAGAGGACAAGATAAATATTCAGTTTTATGATGTCAGACAAAACAACTGAGATAAAGGAATGAACAGTGGGATGGAAATGGTAATGAAATGGTTACAAAAATATTTAAGATAATGATGCATAGCAACAGAAAGAAATTAGGTAGGGAAGATAATTATGTACAGGATTACATAGAGCAAACCTATCTGTTTATCTTCATCAAGGGAACTAACTTCTGATGGGGTGAAAAATGCACTTTCTCTCAGGGGCTGCTTTGTCAAATAGCTATCATGCTCATATCCTACCTGTAATATTTAGACACATTTTATCACATATTCTAACAAATTGCTTAATATAACTAAGATAAAAGGGACATATTCTACCAGACAGAAATGTAGCCATTGTTTTCAGCTGATTTGTACTGATTTACATTGCCTATGACTCTGCCCCATAATATGTTTCATCATTTTATTGGTACTGTCATTTTACACAAAATTCCTTTTAAAATTGAATGTGTTTCTGGGGGGAATGAATTATGTTTATTGCAATATGGCAACTTCAAGGTTTATTCAATAGCATCTTTAAGAATCTAGAAGACTGAAGACAGATGTACCTATTGCTTGTCAATCAAAATACATGTCCTTTTCAGCATTGTATTTTCTTTAGTCAGCAAGGAAATCATGTTAGTGCTGTCTAAGGTCAACAGTAAATGCACTAGTAGGATGCCTGACTGAGAATTTTCAATAAAGGCAGCACCAAAGATGAGGAAGGAAGATAATAGTTTGTATTCTGCTCCTCTAAGGCAAGGGGTGATAAACAAAATTCTAAACCATTCCTTCTATTTTTTTCTTTTTTTTAATAAAAAGGGAACTGGTAGGAGTCACTGCAACAGAACAGTATAACAAGCTGATATCATCTTGAGTTCATGATGCTGAATATTTTGGCATTTATGGCACATTCTCCCAGGGCACATTTCAAAATGAAACTGAAACTTGATGGACCAACTGTACTCCATTAAAAAAATTTATAAAAAGCCTTCTTTTTCTTCCAGCCTTAGGAAATTGAGAGCTTCAAAACACTGTTTTCTGCCATATAAATCTACATATTGGAGGGTCAGTCCAAAGGCAACAAATCAAAGTAGGTTTTTTTCACATCTTTTATTTTAGATTATGAATGATGCAAGAATTTATAGAGCATGCAAATTTATTACCGTGTTAATAGGCCCCCCTGTTTATATCTGGCAACATATGTTATATCTAGAATCACTAGGAAGCAGCAGCATTTTTAGGGATGGAGGGGGAGGCAATTAAAGAATTAGGCCTAATTACCGTGAAAAATCTCTGGAAGAAACATACAGAAACCTTGTGCAGAAGAAACACAAAGAGAAGGCAGGGAAATATTCTTTAGTATGACCACAGTTGTAAACTGCAACTCTAATCCATGGATTTGTAACCAAAAGGCAAACACAATCTGAACTCAATAGCTCTTCTCATATAATTAAATGAAAAGAAACAGAGAAAGAATATATGTGTAGACATTTTCTCTCTCTCTTGAGATCTTCATGGGCATTTTGTTTTAAACAGCTGAGCATGTACGGAATCAAATACTCACTAGACAGCAACCCAGCAGTTTGTTTAACATCAGCTTTAGCTCCAGAACCATTTGGCAGTCACTGGTGCAGGGACAAGAGAAGAAAAGTAGAAATGGCTGCAGGAGAGGTGTTTCACCAAGGAAGTTACCAAAGGCACTCCCAAAGATCTCAGGCAGCATGACAGCAGCTTGAGAGAAAATGTAGAAAATGTTTCATTGTTTCTTGCAGACATGTAAAACTAGACTGGTAGAGTGTTTATCTTTTGGTAAACAAAGAAGTCAATTAATTGAAATTTCTGATTCTTGCAAGAGAAAAAAAAAGGTGTTTTGGGAAAAAATAGATACATGTCCCCCCTTTTATGCTTCTGCTCTTCAGTGACCCAGGTTCACAGCTCCATCATGTCTTCTCCTGAAAAGGAAGTGAGATATTAATTGCTATGAGAAGTTCAGTAGGAGTGAAAGGTCAAGGTAGCTAAAGGGCTGGATGTACAAGGCATCGCAATGAAATTTCATAATCAAGACCTTAGGAAATTCAGTTTCTTGGGGAAAAAAACCCAACAACTTTTCATGGGGAAATATTATAACCAGCTGCACAATTTTTTGCTCCCATGACAAGATGGAGATGTATTGCAGGAAGCAGAGTAGCACCAGGCTGTAGGACTAACCACAGTTGTTAGGCTTTTAGCACTGGCTGTTGTGACCCAAAAGCAGGCCATTGGAAGATGCTTGCTGCAATGGAAAAAATGTTTGGGGGCAACAGGCCTAAGCTTTGCTAAAAGTATTCAATAACTCTTCAAATACAGAAATAACTGTCTGAATTTAACTTTCGTAAATCTATGTATGAATCAGTGGGGATCTACCAGGGAAGAATATTTCCAGGTGTGGTTAGGTCTGTGTGTCTCCACAGGAAGATCCTGAACCCACCATGATGAGCAGGTAGATAACAGTTATGCCAGCCTCCCTTCAGCAAGGACTGCTGTTAGAATGAATTCATGGCCCAGCTTCTTAAATTGTTTTATATCCTAAATATTGATCCTCTTTATCTGTGTGTTGCCATATCCATCTTTGTCTTTAATCATTCTTCCTCTACAGGTGGGTTATCATTTTTCCAATGCATGTGTATTATGAGCTTTGCCACCAACAGAGATAATATCTCCCCATTCTAGGTAGTTCAGTGTGAGTCCTTCCCATGCTGAAGTATTATTAATCATGTTGTCATCACTTAAATAAATAATAATCAGCAACAATTATTTCTATTTTCACAAAGCCACTAAAATAATAAAAAGCAAATCTGATATTAATTACTAATAAATATGCAGGGGACATGTGTTAGGATTTAATTTCTATTTTTTATCTGTATTACAGTGTCATCTAGAGGTGCTGGATAAGAAGAGGGTATCTCTGTTTTAGGTACTGAAGAAATTCCAGTTTAAATGACCTAGCATGTCAAAGAAGAACCTATGAAGGAGAGAGGAGGAGCTAGAACTAGAAATCAGACTCTCTGCCCCTGTTCAGCTCCCATGATCATGCAGAAATGTAGCCTAGCAAGAGGACTTGTACAGTCCTACCCTACCCTGTGGTTCCTCCTATTCTTCCAAGCCCAGCAGGAGCACACAGGACACAAACCTCTCTCTCCAGCCCAGCTGGGCCATGAAGTAGCCACACTGTTGACAGCCCTGGGACATCTCTCCCTCCTACCACATTTACACTGTGGCCTTGTCTCATCCATTTTTATTACGTCTTTTCCCTCTCTTGCTCCTTTGCATCCCAGAAACCAAGCAATACAGTGGAGAAGACAAACCTCAGCCTAGACCAATTAATTTTCCACCTGGTCTCTTGCAAATATGAAGTTTTTGCAGCTGCTGCACGTCTGTACCTGTCTCTGCATGTGCTTTTCTCCCTTTCTTTGCCAGCAATTTCTGAACCTATTTGCCACATTCAGCTGCATTTGGCAGAGAGGCTGAGGTCTAAAAATTATATTTCTAGAAGACTTCTGAAGAGGAAACTTCACCCTACCTTTACTCAGGAGGCAGGAGGCAGCTGAGATGCACCTTCAGCTCAGGGTTTGCAAGACACACATGATTTGCCTAGCCTGACATGTAAGTGGCAAACAAAGAGATGGATGAGAGGCTTAGGTAGAGTGGCAGAGGATTTAGGGGGTGCAAATGTCTAAGCAACCATCTCCTTTGGACCTGCTACTCAGAGAGTGATTTGCTTCATGAAGGACCAATATGATTAATACGTGTTATGTCCAAATGCGACTGGGTATCTTACAAGTCACTGTGCTAAAAAGATACAAATGAAAATAAAGAGGAAATGCAGCCTCTGAACTTCTGAAAGAGCTCCTTCACTTCTCCACCTGCTGTAGAAGCAGAAGATGATGCAGAACTGATGTCTTAAGACTGACCCTTTAGCAGCAGGGAGCAGTGCCTGGGAACAGCAAATTACTTTTGCCTTTGCATGTCCAACCTGAGTGTGATGTAGAGGGCAGAGCACAGGTTCTACTCTCCTAACCAGAGACAGAAAAGGTCTGCAGCAGGGCCAGTTCCCCTGACATAAGGTGAGAGTTCTCCAAGGTGCTCCTGTGTAATCTAAGCCTGTCGGGCTCATCTAGCAGCCTGTGATTACTGATGGATCTAGGAATATCTATTTCTCCCTGGTGCTGGAGACACTTGAATGATACAGAAAATGCACAAACAGCTCCTTGGAAATCTTTCCTCCTTCTTCCCAAGGCATGGAAATGTCACTATTTGAGATTTGCCCCATCTGTGGTTTCTGTGGTTTGAAAGCACTGGTGCATCTGTAGAAGGAGAACAAGCTGCTGCAGCACTTGTCTCCCAGCAGAAATGAGCCAACATGCCACAAGTATGTACTGAGTTGGACTCTGTGCTCTGTGCTCCACAACAGGTTAATTGGTCTGAAAGGTCTGGGTTGTCTGGTCTCTATTTTTGCCATGAAAGTCCCAGGCCAGACTGTACTGCCAGGATTTGCAGGTGGTTTGCATTTCAGAACTGCCTTTTCCAAAAAAAGGAGGAAGATGGCACAATCCTTTCCCACTTTTGGACAGATGCAGGAATGTTTGCACTATGCTCATTATCTTGCTGAAAAAGAGGCTGGAAATTCACTGGCATGGCAGTACAGATTAAAATGTTATCACATTTACTGCACAGTGTTTCCAGATGCAGTCAGAGGGCATTTCTATGGGCAACAGACGGTGAAGTCAGAGCCAGTCTGAGGAGGAGAGTAGCAGAGACAAATCCTTGAGATAATTTGGAATAGCATTTGCAGACAAGACAAATGAATGCTCCACAGCTGGACAAGCTGTTGTAAGTCCCAACAATGTACCTCACATTTTTTTTCTCTTCACGGTATTCTTATAAGATGGGAAAATTGAAGGCAAAATAAAGACTTCTTTACTCTGTATAGTAATTGTAATACAATATAATGTGATAAATACTGTTCTTAATAAGTAGAATTCCATACTGTGGATTATTCAGCAAAATCTTCACAAATGCAACCTGATATAAACCTTAAAACGTTGCACTTGTTTGCATGATAGCATGTAGTACCTCACCTTTCCTAAGTGTTATGCTTAGTACTATTTGTTTGCACTGAGCATTATCACTACATATGGCTCTATTTCACATATGTGATAATAAATACTGAATAAATCACAGATAATATTCACAGACTTGTGTGGACAAACTTGTTATTTTAGGAAAACCAGAAAGTGACTAAATTGCCTTTCATTTGATGGAATTTTGTTTGTCGAGCAAGAAGAGAGAAGCTGCCTTTTGAGCAATTATTGCCATAGCCAGGCACGTTTTTGCCTGAGAAACCTGTGCTTAGCACTCAGTTACATGGCTTGAAATCTTCATTTTAAGGGAGGAAAATGTAAGAATTTTTAGTGATACATGAATGTTATTTTGTTGGTTTAAGCCTCATATCTATTTATTTATATTGATATTTACAAATTCATTGCTCTACTTCTTCAGCTCTTCTGTCTTTTCAGCTCCTTGCACCTTTTCAGCTCCTTCCAAATTCACTTGATTCCTGTGCCTAAAGCCACCCCAACACCTCACTGCATCTATACATTGTACTGTATACCCTCCCTCTACACTGTACTGCATCAGTTTCCAATGGGAGAAATCTTACAAGTAATACCTCCCCTTTACCTTTTTCCTCTTCTTTTCCTTTGACAATATATGGAGGCTCTTCTTTTACATACAGTTCTCCTTCAAACCTTCTACTTAATGCAAAAATAGCATCTCCTCATCTGCTCTCCATTACAACTGCTATCCATCATATCCTTCCTTTTCTTGTGAGAACTTAAACATTCCTGTCTGGTGCCTCTTTGGTCTCTTCCATCTTGCATGTTTATGGGATAATAATATTTTTCACTCTTTAGTAAAACCACTCACATTTGCCTCCTTAATCAGTACTCCATTTATCCATCTCTAAACTTATTTGATGCACAATGTGCTACTGCTCTTGAGAGAAAGCCTCTCCTCCATTGTCAAAGTAATTTCTCTTCACTGGCTTATGCCATCTGGTCTTGGTATACTGTTCCCAGTGAAAATCTTCAACAACACTGCCAAAACAACTCTCACCCTCTTTGTCCCACCTTGTGAATGAAAGCTTTTCCAGAATAATGTATCCACATAGAAATTTCCTGAAACCATGTGTTCCTCTTTAGTGCATTGGTGCCTCAGCTGGTACAGCCTATTAGCAAGAGATAGTGAAGATTTATACATGGTGGCCTTAAAGATAATGAAATATTTTCTTTCTTACTTCCTCAGCTCTGTTCATACAACATATTCCTTAGAAGCTCTGTGTAATCTTGTTTCCAATTCTCAAAGCAGCAGAGGCAAGTGATGAGTCACACTCAGGCCACCTTTCCTTCTCTTTTTCTTCTAAACTCACTTCTCTTTCTTTGCCTTTCTCTTCAGAGCTCCTACCATCTGTGCAAATTATAGGCCTGGCTGTTTCTGTGATACATCCTTGTGAAGAGTCATGATCAAAGAAGGTAAAACACAGGTTATCATTTCCCCTGTCCTAAGTCCTCCTCACAGTCTATCCCATGTATAATCCAGTGTTTGGCTCAGCTTTCTTCCAGACACCAACATCTGGGCTATATTTGAGATCTACAGAGTCTCCCATTAGAACATCCTTCAGACAGAGCTCTAGCAATCCTAACAAATTTCTAAAGCTGTTGCCCAAATCATGAAAAAGCTTTTGGACTCTCACTGGACTTGAGAAATATAATACTATACTAATACTATATGAAGTCAAAATGCTTCTGCAAGATTATCTTCTTACTCCATGCTCCAAAAACTTCATCTCACTCTGCATCTCCCTTTCTGAACTCATGTAACACCAGTCTCCACTGTACACTTCCTAGGGTTTCAAACAGGATTTTATTATGTCAGAGATGGTGAGGTTTTGGGATGCAGAGAAATGTGCATCCTTACCTTTCTGGTAAATATGCTAAAAACTAGATATACACATTGTTCTTCTTCAAAATCTTCTATCAATGCTTCTATCAAAATGCAATGCTTCTATCAATGCAATGCTTCTATCAAAAAAATCCTTACAATAAGAAGGTCCTGGGTCTAAATTCATGTGTTAAAGACCTTCATTACTGTTTTAAGAACTTAAATGCAAAATGTGGATCCTTAAAACTATTTTATTAACCCTAGAAGATCCAGGATTGCCCAGAACTTTGAGTTGCTATATAAAGCTATTCCACAGATGTCTGGGAAAGTCTCCCCCGCTGTGTATATACAGAATATGTATTATCACAGCAGAGCTGAGTAGAGTGTGCTTTATACCAGAGTCCATTGGGATGCTCCACGTGTTGGACCTGCAAAGCCTGAACTGCTGTAACCATCAAAAAGATCAACCAAAATAAGAGTTGGAGTAGTTTATTTTCTTTGAACCAAAAAGCATAGTCAATGAACTTAGGATACAGAAGACCCAGGGTCAAAGTTTCACTTCACCTAAGATAATCTATGTAAACTAACATTTCTTCTGGAAAAATTTAAACTTTGTTCATCTAGAACCAAATGAGCATTTGGTAGGGTCATACAGGTGATATAGTTTTAACAGAAAAGTCTAAGGAAGTACCACTCTGGGTTACTATATGGCTCAACAATTTGGGAAGTGTCTGATGTTCAAAGTCTGGAAAAGGCATACAAATATAGATGCCTAACAATTCAGGTGAGGCTGGAAGTAGATGATGACTCCCAAACTGTTTTTCATCACATTGGCAAATATGAATTTCATCTGTGAAGCCATGTATTTCACCTTTATAGAGGTTTTAATAAAGAAATAATTTAAATTGGAGTTCAGAGCAGAAAGGTCAGTGGGAGTATACACACAGGTATAGAAAGGATAAATATTTAATCCCACATTATTCTTGTAAGGCTAATAATAACACAAAGGGCTGAGGTAAAAACCTCCCTAACAAGTCAAGCAGTAAACCTAGATGTACTGTGACTGGTATTGGCCTTTTGTGCTGATCTCTCTGAGCTTATCATTCCCAAAGCACCTTCTGCTCTCATAGGTGGTGTCTGCAGCCAAAAGGGCTTTCTGATGGACCCACAGCTGCTCTTATAATTTCACTACAGCAGATTCAATTCATTGTGTCCTATTTCTGTTTCCATACTGTCTATACATGATCTATGAGGTTCTTGACAATTCTTGCTATGTGTAGGGGTTTATGAGATAGTAATTTTAAATTAATGCTTGGCTTGCAGCTGATTTACCTGTGCTCAAGAGCAAGATTTTTGTTCTTTCTTATCTGGTCTCTTCTAGTTGAGGAGGAAGATATGAGAAAGGTTTCTGTTGCCTGACTGGATGAGTTTAAACTTTGAGCCAGCTTTTTTTAACCTACTTTACTCAAACTCCTGCCATGGATGAATTAGAAGTTCATGTGCAAGATATAGTCTTTACTCAAAATGTCTGTCTTTTTTAGGCAAAAGTTTTTTTCCACTAAAATCATAGTCAAAAGTATCTGCAGAAAAATAAATTCAGAAGAATTGCAGTGAAGTTGTTTTCTTAAAAGTTTCAAAAACTTACTGCACTTATTCCTCTACACTCTTAAAAGTTGGTTTAATCAGGTTCCTGGTATTGTAACCAGTGTTATACTGCTGCAGCAGAAGCAGCAAAAGTGGTGGCAGAGATGGACACAGAAGGAGCACTGGTGACAGCAACAGACAAGCTTTAATGTTTAACACAGATCTATTTTTAAGAAGCTTTTCATGTAGTGAGAAAGTGCATCTTATAGAGACAGTGTTTTTACATAAACATTTGCAATGTTTATCCAACATCCACTTCTGTAAGGGGCCTAATAATATCAGAAGTTTAAATATTGAACTTTTATATTTATGTACCCTACCTATTGCTAACACTATATTTAACCAGTGAAAAAATGTATTTTTACACTTATTTCACTAGGATTATTTTAACTTCTCTCTCTGCATTCTGGTTCTCTTCTGAGCATCTTTGTTTCTACTGTTACACTTCAATCCATATCATGCATGTCCTTCTGAGGCAAGTTGTCTTCATGTACTGCATTTTCTTTGCATTGCAGCACTGTCTTGAATGCTGTGAATTGGCTTATTTATACATTAAACCAAACTGTAAGATGAGCTCTAGAAGAGCATTTAATGCCACTAATAGGCTTTCAGTCCACACAGCTAGACTAATCTAGGGTAAAACACCTGAAGGGTGCATACAATGGACACAAGGCTGAATGTGATCAATTTCCCTCCACAAGCCCTCCCCCTCTGAGCCACACTTGTTAGTGAGTGGGAAGAGCCCAAGAGAGAGTCAGATGCCTCAGGGGGGCAGAAACACATGAGTGAAGAGATGATAAATGAGATGAAACACACAGGTGATGTCACACAGACTTATTTGCCCTGAAAACACTGTGTACTGTTTAAATTAATAGCTATCTAATAGCCTTGAATATTGAGGTTCCATGATGTGCCTAGGACCACTAGTGCAGAATAGCTGTGGAAGGACACAGATGTGTCCAAACCACTCCCTGCTGAGGATGTGCAGGTTAACTCCTCTTAGGAATGCTGTCAAAAATAAGCTCAGCCATTTGAAGGGTTCAGCCAATCCTTACAAAATATTTTACAGGTATGTGTTAAGATTTCTCACTAGTTCTTTTGTATGCTCAGGTCTCTGTCCTGGGAAGTCTGAGTTTATTAGACATCCATTATAATTGACACATTGTTGAAGTAGGGGTGAATAGATGCATTAGACAGATGATCTTAATTGGCTTTCATCCAAAAGAATTAAAATAAAAAGACAGCTGAATTTCATTCACATTTTCAATTAGTAAAACTTCCTTTCATTATTATAATGCCTGCTGAAACAGCAGCCACATC
Organism: Zosterops lateralis; assembly: GCF_965231275.1. Taxonomy (NCBI): domain Eukaryota; kingdom Metazoa; phylum Chordata; class Aves; order Passeriformes; family Zosteropidae; genus Zosterops; species Zosterops lateralis. The sequence goes on from NC_139762.1 coordinate 131,551,290, forward strand.
AGGGTGACAAATCGCGTTATCATGCTTTCTGCAATTGTCTTCCAAAAAGGCGTCTATTGAAAGCATTGTCTGAGCATGTGTATAATGCTGACAATCAAGCTCCACTCAGAAAGCTGGGGGAGGGTGTCTGACTGTGATCTATACAGAAATGCATTTCTTTCCCGTGCTGCTGGTTCTTCAGTGCTGTGTGCCTGTGCTGGGGCAATGTGCTCCGACAGGCAGTGTGTACTGACAAGATCAATCATTGAGCATTAGCGGAATTCTCATGCTTTCCACCTATTTTTCTTCCCTTTCTTTATTGAGCATGATCCTCTGCAGGTGTTATTTGTTTGTCAGGCTGTTACATAGCAAATGTTGAAATAATTTTTTATTTTTTTTTAGGGAGCAGATAACAGCTGAACTCATATTGCAGACAATGGTTTCACACTGAAGTACTAATTGACGAGAACGTGAAAATAATTCTTTAGGCATTAGAGGAAGAAATAAATGGCTTCTTGGGGCTGGGGAGCAAACAAAGGGGCATTAGGAGGCTGATTTTTTAAATCCTTTTTGAGTGGCTAACCAACCTAATGCACTTGTATTAGCATTCCAGATTCTTAGCTTAGCCAACTCACCTAACTTAACCAGACAAAATTCTATTATTTATTTGTTCCATATGTGACACTAAAGAAAAACATGTGGATAACCAAAAAAATCAGTTCATCTGGGGCTGGTCTTATCCAGTTTTCTTTTGCTGAGTTATATGCCAAGAGCCAAATGTATTGCCTTAGGGTTATTTTGCTTTTATTTATTTAATTATTTACTTATTGAATAGTTCCAACTTACATAATTTCCTACATCATCTAACTTTTGATGTCCATGTTCTCTTATATCATCCCACCTGAAACTACACATATGGATCACAACTGTCATATTAGGGGTTGATGTTCAGTTTTCCACATGTGGAAGCTGGAATCCATTAATTCCAAGCATCCTAACAAGATATAGATGGTCAATGCCAGAAATCCATTTAACAGACTAAAAACTTGGCACTCTGAGGCCACAGAATTTCTGCAAATGACAGCCCTTTCACAGATAAGGGGCATTTTTCAAATAATGCAATTGATAGCTTTTATTTATTAAGATTTTTTGTTCTTTCTCTCACATGCCTGTGAAAGTCCAGCACAACTGGGCCCTGCCAGGCTGGGAGAGTTCCTTGCTCCTGGCCCTACCAGTTTAGTTTTCCATTTTTTCGTCTGACTGGCCATCTCTGAAGGATTAATTAACCGTTAATTTAATGTCTGTCAGCATTTCTATTAAGTAAAACCAAGGCAATCTTGCTCTTGGTCAGGTTTCTGGTAAGGAAGAAAATGTGTTTATTTTTTAATGATGTACTAGAGCTCCTGAAGTTGCTGTAAAGCATTCTTTATAAAGTGTGAAATGTGAAAAAATACCCAAAAAAATAAAACAAAACCTAAAACTAAAGCCACTACGGAATAATGATAAAAAGGGAAGAACGCAAATCATTTCTCATCCTTCCTACTAGAGATGCATTTTATAGCTAATGCATTTAATGAGTCAACATTGACTTATATTGCCTGAAAGCTCACTGAATTATTGAGTATCTGTGGTATGGATTATATGGAAAAAATAGTTTGAAATGGCTTTTTCCTCTGTGAAAATTTAATTTTATTTATATTCAGCTGCAGTTATTTTCTGAGGTTGTTATAGATGAGTTCATCTTTCCTGTATATTTTAAAGAGCTAATGCAATTTAGTAAAAAATAGACTTTTTGCAGAAGCTTTAGAAGCTCTGCGGTTTGAAAAACACCTGAGGAAAACTTAACTGAAAGAAGGACGAAAGAATAAATCAACAACAGCAGCATTTCTCTGAGACATATGTCTACTAATTTAGCCTGAATAAAGCTTCTGTTATATACTGGGCTTTTTTTCAGATGGATAAATATTGACTTGGTTTGATTTTTTTTGTGTCCTCTAAATAAATAATAACAATCTGAATATTTAATTTTTTCCCTTGGGTAATAGGAGGGCATGCTGCTGGTGAAGAGAGATGAAGAGAGAACTGCTCTAGGCACAGGTATAGTGCATCCTTCACTGTGGACCTGTTTATTACATTTTCAACTTCCAGTCTTGGGTGGTAGACTGATTTGGCAGAGATTAGATAGGAGGTAGAAAGGAAAGCTGTCTTGTTAACCATTTCCCATATGATGATTTAACATTGACTTGGCACTATCCTTTAGTGCCCTGCAAGCAGACAGTTTTCCAAAATAAATGGTATCTGCAGCTCATATGCAGAGCTTTTCAATAGCTCTGCTTTGCAGACATTTCTCTGAAAACCTGGCCATGGATGACACACCAGGGGGGGCCATATTAGCAATATTATGCTTGTCAAAGACAGCTTTGAGAAACATTATTCATAGGGCTGTCTGGTAAACAAATCCATTTTGTGAAAAAATTTGAAATTTCAGAATATGATTTTGATCACATCAGAATGAAAATATGAACTGTCAAACTTTTGGGGGTTTTGAGGAAGGAAATAAATATCCTGGGGACTAGCCAGGATTGCCAGGATCCATGCCTAAGATGCATGAAAATGCCAGAACTCAGTCTGTGTTTCTCCTGAGTCTGCACAACATTTTTGATTCAGCAAAAAAGAAACATTTTCTAATGAAAAAACATGCAATTGATGGTTTTTCTACCATCCTCAGTGATTAGCCATCTAACTGTTTATCCATCCTCTGTACCATGCACTGTGGTTCTCCATGGTTCCTGCCTGGCTATTTAAACCTTTCATCTTTGTTACTGCTAATCCATCTGGTGCTTCTTAAGTGAACAAGAGTTATTAAATGCTATGATTTGCCACCACAGTAAAATACATCACCTTTCTTTAACCTTGCTGTCTTTCAGGGCTGTGTCCCAAGCTGAATGTGTCTCACAGTGGGCAAAGCAGAAGATTCTGGCTCTTGAGTGCAGCCCTCAAAAATCATAACACGTATGTTAATATGATTCTCTGCAGAAAGATTTGATTTCACTGGACCACAGCTTAAATTAATGAAATTCAGAGTAGAAAATCTCTATGCATCTGATTGCTTGGTCTTCATCTTTCAAACCACATTCTTGTCCTCTGCTATCAGATTCTGAAAATAAATACTCATTTGTATAGTTTTCATATTCTTAAATAAGAAGCTGCTCTTGCCCATCAAACTAGTCCAGCACACTTTGCAGAATAAAGGCCTTGTGTTGTAAATTCTTCTCTAAAACATCTTTCCATTTGTGCAGTGATTACATATTGTAGAGATAATTCCCATTCTGAGAGTATGACACAGTGAAGCTTTAATTTCTCTGGTCATTAGTACAGTGCAAATAACCAGCCAGCAGCAGCAAAGACCCTGAGTTGCTGCTGGCATAATGGAAATTCATGTGTGTAAGAAGTGGTGACAAGAAGGGCGCAGTCGCAGCATAAGGGAAATATTAAAAAACTCAAACTTTCATTAGCAGGAATTAATTTGCACAGTCTTGCCAGGCCTACTGCACATGCTTAGGAGTTGTGTAAATAAATATCGCTGTCCTTCTGCTGTAGCTGTGAAGCTTGGTATAATTTAGGGATGAGCCTGTGGCTATGGGAAGCACTGGGAAGAGATCCCATGTGCTCTGCTCCGCAGCCTGTGCTCTGAGCACCACAGCATGCTGCCTCCCAATAAAGCAAGACATGAGGCTGACAGCCTGGCATGGCAGTGTATGAAGGGGAATATCCTAGCTCAGGGCACAGTGACCAGCCACACTCAGCAGCACAGAATCATAGGATGGTTTGGGTTGGTAGGCAGACCTTAGAGGTCATGTAGATTCCAAGTCCGCTGCCATGAGCAGGGACACCTTTTAGTAGACCAGGTTGCTCAAAGCCCCATCCAGCCTCATCTTGCATACTTTAAAATACCTTCTCTGAGGAAGGGTTAAAATTAAATCCTTCAACAAAATGCTCTCTTCATGGGTTGTAGAAGGAGCTTGTGCATAAGCCTGTGAGGGGAACACACACTGCTCTTTATTCCCTCAAGGCCCCCTGAAGGTTTGGCATATACCAAGTCCCAGGCTCTCTGCACCTTTTGGAGAGGTGGTCAGGCTAAAGGCTCAAGTGAGGCCACCATGAGGTGCTATCTGTGCAGACACCCCTCAAGATATAATGGGACCTTTGGTCTTGACGTGGTAAAGCAGCTAAAATGTTTCGCAGATAAAGGTCTAGACTAGAAATGGAAAGCCTCTCTCCAAAAGAACACTGTACTTCTGGCGCAATGTTCATGGTTTAGCTGGTTTTTCTTTGCTTTAGGTTGTGACTGCTCATAATAATGTCTTACCTCACTCTCTCTGTGGCTGAACTTTAAATGGAGAGTGGCATTATATCACAATAAACATACTCCTATAACAAAACCACGTGCTGAAGGAGGCTCCGAGTTATTCTGAGGTCTCCTAAAATTCCAATGTGAACAAAATCTGACCTATAATTTTACACTATTTGTACAGTTAAAATGCTTTCGTACAAATAACCCTCATTTAAGGATTTATCTGTTTGTTTTTTTTTTTAATTGAAACACTGCTTCACACACAAGTAGAGCAGTCTTGTTAAATATCATGTTACCTCCTTGGAACTCACTTTTGGGCTGCCAAAGTTGTGTCGCTTACTTTTCTCCTTTCCATGACCCAGCATAAAAGTCTTGGGGGAAGAGCAAACTTTGCTGTTCTGAGCCAGCCCTTGCTTCTCCCAAACAGCATCAGCTGGGGAACAGCCTCACACTGAACAAACGCTGAAGCACCAATTTGAGAGAGAGAGAAATTATAAATACAAAACCATCCAGATCACTGGAAGTGTCAGAATGTCTCTTGCTTTTAAGACTATCCTGGATTTTAAATTAAGGCAGGCAATCATTTCTAAATTGTGTGTAAATATATATTTGATTTTCTAAAATCTTCAAGTATCCAATTTTTCTTTTATTTTTTTAAAATTGTTTCCACTCATCTCAATTTGTTACTATACATCATTTCTTTCAAAAATAATACACCAAAGTAATTGCAGTGCTTTAGAAACACACAAAGGGATGGTCTTTGATATAGCAGAAAATACGAACATTAATTCAGTGCAAACCACACTTCCCAAAAACTCATTGTGTCTAGGACAGATAAAAATCCACATTTCAAGTACAAATGACAACAGACATCCATACAATAAAGGACTTATAATATTACCATTAAAAATAGTAGTTGTTATTAACAGGCACTGTGATCCAACATCTGGCAAGACACTTTTAGGCCCTGCTAAACTCCTAAGATGGTTGCAGTGGTGCCAGTTCATGAAGAGAGCAGGAATGACAAGCAATAGTCAGAAGGGGATCCAGTTGATTCTTTACATTAATCGATGTATTAAATGCTGGGATCATTTTGAGCAAAGATAGGTTACATTGCTGCTTTTGCTTTAGTTTTGTTGTCATCAGGATTAATTTAGGCTAATGTTAAACCCTCTGCATTTCCCCTGGGTTCCTTATAGACAACTGATAATTTACTAAAGCATATTTCGTTGTGATATTCTTTTCTAAAGAGCACAATGGTACTCTTTTTTTAGCATAACCACTCAAACTGTGTCCACGGTCTAAAAGCAATTTATACAAATCATAATCACTTGAGAATTTTATTCTGAAATTAACACTTTAAGAGTGTTGATTAATTCACCGATTTCAAGATTTCTGCTTTAAATACTTGAACGGTGCGCATTAGCACTTTGTCATCCACGGTATATAGAAAATGTGACACTCATCATATCTCAAAACTGAAATTAATCCACAGTTTAATCTAACACCAAGCAGGAGCAATGGTGATGGAAATTACTCAAGGTCCCACAACATTCAAAGATGATTCACAGTCTAGGATCCCTTGAAGGTGCTGTGAAACTTTGCAGTCATCAACTTCAGCCCTATAACTAAGTAACTAAATACACCAGAAATTTACTCTGATCAGACAAACATTAACTTTACTGAGCACAGAACAGTACACTACATCTAAAACATGTCACATCTTTGTGTTTCATACTCTGCCTTGACCAGGACCAGTCAGCTAAAAATTGGTGGAAGCTGTTTGGTATCACTCTGTGCCTCCTGTTTTTCCCTTGTCAGAAGCAGGTGTCCTTTTGGCTTCAGTTTCCCAAGTTCAGGGAATGTGATGTGAAATGCTAAGGTATATCACAGCCTATATGAGGTTTATTATTTGCAATTATCCCAATGGCTGTGAGAATTCCTCAGATGGATACTGATAAGCAGCACAGAGAATGCAGTAGAAAGGTCTATTAGGATTGCTCCAGCTGTAGCATGCAGCCCTCCTGACTAGAAGAGAACTATATGGGAGAAATCTCTCAAACACTACAGATGATCTAAGGAGGCTTTTTCTGAGATGAGGGTACCATGGATGCCAAAGGAATATCAGCTACACAACATTCATGACTGATATGCTGTTAAGGGTGAGTTTTGTGGCCAACAGATCAGACAGAACTGTCATACCTCCTTCTACTTTTCTGCTACAGGTTTCCCAGGTGTGCATCTTAGGGTTTATGTTTTGCCTGTCAGAGCACATCCTCATTTGTCATATGGATGGAAAAGGTCCAGGAGTAGAGCTAAACCTCTGCCTCTACAATCTGTGGTTTCAAGAGATACATTTGAAATAACACAAAGACCTCCAAAAGCACCCAAGAACTGAGGAAATAAAAGCTGTACAGCAGTAGTCATAAAAGACAGCATATGTGGTTTAACTGAATTTGTCTGGAGTCCAATTAAGCAATAAGACACGATAGGGTGTGTCGTATTACTGGGCCATTAATGCAAGTCTCTGGGGCACTGTGAGGCGCACGGCCAAAGTGCAAAGTGCATTAACGGCCCGGTAATACACACTTTGTCATGTCCCATTGTTCTCAGAGGATAATATTTGTCTTTTGAAAGGAAGGAACAAGAAAAGGTCCTTGAAAAATTTTGGGAACAAAGATCAAATTTTCGTGTGAGAGTTTAGCAGAATGGAAGACATACCTTTGGAGATGTGGGATGGGAGGACTGTTGGCTGCTTGGAGCATCTTCTTAGACTTCAGACATCCCACTGATGGCCATGCAGAGATCATTTTTCTAACTTGAGTTCACATGGGTTTTGGGTGAAAAAGCCTCCATTTTAGGTGGAAAATCAAAGGCAATGTATAATGCTGAAAAATTTATAGTACTGAAAAAAATAGGCAGAAATACGTGAAAGACCATTTAAAAAAATAATAAAATTTCTTAATTCAGCACATCCAGATAACATAGTAGTATGTGTTTTCAATTTTTTGGCCAAGAAAATCAAAGTTTTTGCTTTCATTTTTTGTGTGCAATACTGGAAAAATTGTTGAGGAGTCCCGGAAACCTCATCTTAGAGCAATAGTGAAATAATCTAGTTAGAGCAACATCAAAACTCAGGCAAACTAATGGATCAGCAAATGAGGGGTCCAATCAATACAGATTTAAATGATGTTAATAAATAATTATGTCAATCAATATGGTTTCATGGAAAATACATCTTGTCAAATTAATTTAATCATATTTTTTATGAAGTTATTATATTATATGAAGTTACTATACCTTGGTAAAAGTGCCTGCAATGATTTAATATATTTAGACTGAATCACTTCACCTTAGTATCCCAAGAATATCCCAATTAAAAATTAGCATCATACAACATCAATATTTCAAATGGATTCAATACTGACCATATGATAGCATTCAGAAAAACATCATGAATGGGTTTTTCTATCCAATCTAGAGGACCTGCAGTGGCATCCCAAGAATGCTGAGTGTGATAATGTGGCTCAGTATTTTTATAAATAAGCTGGGGGTAATAATGGAAATTTTTAGTCAGGTGAATAAATACTGCTGAGAAGAATCAATAAACAAATTCCAGAATAAAACAATATAGACCCCTTAGTTAAAGTGAAATAAACTGAATGTCATGTGCTTTCACAAAGATGGAGATGCCTGAAACTTCTAGACAATGCCTTGAATGCCTGCACTCAGTCTTCCAGGTATGCACAGAAACGCCTAAGCTAAGTGCCAAGCAGAAATAAAAAAATGGAGAAATACCAAAGGCCCCAAGGCAGTCTAATTTATTTTCTTGTACCTAGAGCCTATGAAAAACTTGAACTTCCTTCCTGGCTGCCCACTAAAGGTAGTTTCCTAAAATGTGCAAGCATGTCCTATGATAGCTGCAAACAAGAGTGGGTACTTGCAGCTCCTGATACTCTATGTGCACATAGCATTTTTCACATACTGAATTTATATTTTATTTTCACAGCTGCTGTGGGCTGGTCTTGAACCATATTGTTAACTTCAGCTCTTCTTTATTTTTTCCAGTACTGGTAAAGCAGATTATAGCAGGTAGTTTTGTGCTGAGTGCAAAATGCTAAAATACAACCAAAACAAGGTCACTTCTTCCACTGCAAAGCCTTGACATTCTTCTTCATTCTGTGAAAATCATGAATGGGTGCCTTGCATGATAAATCATCAAGTGATGGGCTTTGAGTGAAGTCCTACACCCATGTTATAATGTTGCTCTGGCTGGGCTATCAAAATCACATCTAAGTCTGGAGAGCTGGTGGGATTTGAAGTGACATGCTCAACAGGTGCAAAATAATTAAATACAGAACCTTCATTATTTCCAGCCTTATGGAAAAAATAAAGATGTACATTGAGTTCAATCTCCAGTGTCTTCCTCCCCTAATCTAATCAATGTCAACACATTTCTGACCAAAGATTGTGTCTGTGTATCACCTATTATAACCTGCAGGCACAGAGGTATCAGTCAAGTGGCCTATCAGAGCCCAGTATTCTGCAACATCTGGACCAGATGAAATGTAGATACTGGCTCTACCACATTCCTGAATCTGATGCCAGCTGACTTTACCTTGTGCAGGGCACCTGATCCTTTGAAGGCACTTTGATTTGGTATTGCTTTTGGTTTAAGAAGAGCACAACAGGTAGGTTCGGATTGCAAGCAAAGAAAGGTGTATCTCAGATAACTGACATCTACCTGTGAGGAAATCAACATAAAGAAATAATTCTTACAACCACATTTAGAGAAACATTCTCATAATAAGTATCTTTCTTTAGTTTTGGCTGTTAAAAGCATTTCATCAGCAGCTCCCTTCTACATGCCCAAAAAGCCTTGGTTACTCTGGATTGCACCTTCTAAGGTCCAATTACTGTCTCTCATTTTCATTGCAAGGTTTCACTCTCTACAAATGAAATCCGAAGAGTAGATTATGACTGAGAAGCAAACATCATTAAGGAGAGAGAGAGATTAAAAATCATCCTGTACAAATTAGAAATGCTGATATAAATTACTGGAATCATTTTTTGCATGGAAAATGAAAGATAATATGTACATGGGAAATGGAAATCACTTTCACCTATAAAACAGAGGGACTGTGAAGAAAGAAGGAAACTGGAGCATAACAGAACAGAGGCCTTTCCCACTAGTGCTTACCCAGCCATAATGCATGGGCACAGTGCTGAACACAAATGCACCAGCTTTCCACCAGCATTGGTTCAGCTCTCTGCTTCTGCCTTTGGTTTTCACATCTGGAAAAATCCAAGGACTGTCTTCAAAGAGCTCACCATTATTTTGACTATTTGTCACTGAAATAGGAGTTTGCCTTTTCTACTTTTCTCAAGGAATAAAACAGATGGAAGAACAGAAGAGAAATTTCAATACTTCATCATATACTTACAGTATTAAATAGGTATATTCATCTGTATATAAATAGACACATGTGCACATAAAAACATAGGCAACCCTACTATGAGAGTAACTGCCTAAGCCTGTTAGCATACACCCACAGCCACATGTGCATGTGAACATGCACACATTATATAACTTTGGTTATGTAGTTGAAATCACTACATGAAAATATCCAATTCAGAACTGTTTCCATGGGAATATCGGGGCTTGCACATCATTGTGAAGAAACATCTGTCCTGATTTGGGATTTCACCAATGTACCTTAGCTTTACTTGCTTAATGTTGGTTGAGATTTTACAGTCAAAAGCCCTCAGGCAAATTAAACTAGCCATGTACACCCTCAGGGAAATGAGACTTTAGTTACATGCCTGATACCAATTGATGCCAACTAGAAGAACTTTATGATATTAATGAATGTCTATAATTAAAGAACTGTTAATTAAAGTGAGTCAACCAGTCTATTGGAAATCTCATACTATTTTTTGAACCTGACTTTCTCATTTAATTGTATTTCAAGATGACTGAGAATCACTTAGCAATTACCTAGTGCATTTTGCAAGAACTGAGCAGAGTTCTAGCCATCCTGTTCATTGATTTTGATAGTAGAATAGGAATTCAAATCTCAAACAGAGTTGAGAAATTTTTCTCTTAAAAACTCAGCTAAGCTTTTCACTTAAGTCCATGTCCTAAAATCTGCACACGGTTATGCATTTTCAGTATAAGGAGTATTTGTATTCCACACGTTTTCCTTCAGTTCCAGTTTCGAAGGGTTTTCTAAATGCAGATACTGTTTTAAATATCTCCTAAGGAAATACTCATTATCCAAATATCCAAAGATATCCATTATCTTATAACACAATTCCATTAAGGACAAGTAAGTTCTATGAACTAAGCGTGAGCGGTTTGCATAAATTGCCAAGATACACTGCCAGCTCCATCCCATGCTCATGGCATCAAAGGCCAGTGATAAGGGCTGTCAGAAGCACTGCCAGTTCTTACTGTGAGCTCTGCACTTTTATGCTGTACCAAGAGCTCCCACTTGCTGGAATCAGGTGATTTTTTTAATGTTAAAAGATCTGATTCTAACTAAAAGAGTATTTCTAGCTCTTACGGTGGTAAAAAGCCTTGAGCAGCTCCCAAGAGCAGCTTCAAAGTCATCAAAAACCTGAAATAAAATAGGGAAGCCCCATTCAAATTATGTTCCTGATGTACAAAGGATAGCACTGGCTAGTACAGTTCGCTTGCCTAAAGCCACAGGCTAATAAAAGTTAGACTCCGCTGCAGCTTAGTAAAGGGTAGACCAGCAGTCTGAGTACAAAGCTAAACAAAGTCCTAGTAGTTTACTGCTCTTAAGTGAAAATGTGTTATGTTGTTTTGGTTTTTTCATTAGGCGGAGGAATCTTGCCTGGTATTTTCTGCTTTTAAAATATCATCTTAAGATGTAGAACTACATCTGGTGCCAAGTTAATACACACATTATAGGCAAGTGCCAGCCCACCTTATCACTCTGCAACATTTAGTGGCCTTTTTTGGGATTTTTCTGTACTGTTTGGTTCACTGGACACACTTGAGATACTCTTGACACCAGTAGAAAAAATTAGTGACAGTTCTCAGGCCTGCTCAGGTGAACTCAGAGAAAGGTCTGCAGTCTTTCGAGCTGAAATCAACTACAAAGAGGGACTTGGCAAAGGAACAAAAGGTGCGTATAAGTTTGGAAGTGTAATTTTGAGCTGCACTTTAAGCTTTCAGAATAAAGTATGAAGAGGAATCTCCTCTGCCCATCTCTAATGATAATCAAGATAATGAATTCTGCGATAGCTGCAATTTTAAGACTTAGTTAAGCAATTTTCAAGTAACCTACATGAATTTAACACACAAAAATAATTAAACATGCTATGGAACAGATGCTGCACAAACAACGGCAATCAAATGATTCGCACTTAGCAGACCTTACCTAGCAGTTAGTTTACAGCATCTCTGTGTCTGAAAGAGAAAGGCAGACATAATGTACATAATTTCAAGCACAACACACCTGACTCCCACCATTTAGGAAAAATCAATAATTTTATTCCATTTTCATTTTGTTTGAGCCTTTCATTCATGATAGGTTTTACTTTTATATATGTATATATCAAAACACATTCTCAAAATTATAATTTTGTATTGCATCTCAGCAGCACACTGGTAAAAATAATATTCCAAATGCAGACAATTCAGAGTCAGGTTTTAACATGGCTTAGGTGCACTTGCATGTGGAAAAGACATAACCATGTGCCCATCGAAAGCTCTCATGATTATTCATTCAGATTCATCAACTGTAAGCCAAAAGAGCAATCTGGTGATTTTATATATATATTCATGCAGACTCTTCATGGATCATGTAGCAAATATACAGATAATGTAAAAATTGTTCATATGCTTGTGCATTGTGGGCAGTGACTTGCTACCAAGGCATGTCATCAAGGTATGTTCATTTTATGTATATGTTACCTTTCAGGTATTGCAGTGTTAGTAAATAAATATTTATAATAATAATTAAACAAAAATTGAGGTATTTAACCAATTTTTTAGCTCTCCTAAGTAAGGGGTGCATGAGCTTGAAAGAAGCCAATAAATTGCCCTAATAATTAGGGGGAACTGTAAATAAAAGAAACAGAAAGCTCAGAGAACAACAAAAGGGAGCTGATTTACATGAAACTTTCAGATTGACTTAATGTGCACAGCTCCCGAGGAAGTTTCAGGGCAAAATTCAGCAGTGACACAAGTGATGGTGTAAGTTAGATATGTGTCAATCACAAAAAGAGTGTCAACCGGGAGAACTGGCAACATACTTTAGTAGCACTTTCATGGGGTGATTTGATGATGGATGGTTGTGTGATCGAAACTGTAATTTATGCACTGTGGCAACTGAAGTGGAGGTTGGCAGCACAGAGAGTAGATGACAAGGGTGAAAAAATAAAACAGGCTTTCACCTTTAGTCACAATATCTCCATCCTTCCAAAAAAAACACGCTGGGGATATTTCAGCCTGCGTTTACCAGGGCTGAACATAACCATTCACAGGTGCCAATGACAAGTATTTTGCTGATCTACTAAATGATCTTTGTCACTTACTTCCTTTTCCTGATTGATTTCACCTGAATTGACTCAACTGTATTTCAAGTGGGATAGGAATCTACATTTGAAATTCAACAATTTAATTAAATGTTTTTATTGTCTCCTTTCCCATGTTTTGACCTCTCAGCTAACACTGTGCCTGACTGACTACCTGCCCACCACTTGAAGCCATCTCTTGAGAACATATTAAAGATCACAACAACACAGACAGCAGCAGCTCTTTTGTTCTGCAAGGCTCTTACTGTGAGAGGAATGGCTCTGACACAGCCTTATGCCAACCTGTTTTAGTTGACACAGGAAGAGATGTATAAGCCAGATCTGTCAGAGTTGAAGAGACAGAGAGCCACCAGTAATTCTCACCATTAGTGATCTCTCGTAAAATTGCCAAAATTCCCCAGTAAAGCTGCTTTTTGGGCAGAAAATTGATTTTTTCACAGAAATCAATATTTTTGTTAAAGGCATATCTGGAGTTTTTTTGCCCCTGGTTATTTGAAGTTTTCATTGAAACACTGTATACTTCAATTTCCAAGGGGTTTTGTTGCAGTTTTTGTTATAATCTTAGGAAAAATATAAATCAGAATCAAAGCAGTTTTGATACAGAAATGCTGCTGTGATACCTGACTCCTGGTCAGACACACTTCATGACCTTATTGACCTGCATGGACTGGCTCTCCTAACAAGATCAGGCTTTCCATGTTGCACTGCAGTCAGAGCCGTCCCCAGGCAGTTCTGCCCTGGCTCAAGACAAAGAGAAGCTCTGGTGCATAGTATGGCCTGCTCAGAAAGTCAAGACCTTAAAATAGATGAAGGACTGAGTTATAAGCATAGTACAGGACACTGAGATCTTTCTGAGGTTTGAAATTGCATCATTAGGCTTTCTGCTGAAGAATTTTCCTCAGAAAAGCCTCTCTATTTTTTGACCAGCCATAAGCCTTCATTTTTGACACTGGTTTTCCTGCATTTTCTCCTCTGTGGTCTCATTCATAAGCTGGAAAACCTGAGCAGGCATTTGGGAGCATGGAGCAATTGTGACAGGGGAAGGAGGATTTGTCTTTTGTTTTCTGTGGGCAAGAACAAAAGGCACAGCATTTTCAGCCTTGCACTATGTGTTTCAGCTGACTGTATATGATACGTGTGCTAATGTTTCAGGTTTTCATCATTTTAGTGCTGCGGTTTTAATTTCCGGGAAAGGGTGCCCAGGCTATCAGACTGAAGGTTTTTTGTGTTGTATTTAAATCCATAATAAATAACATTTAAACATTAATGTTGCTGCTAAATTGAGCAGTAACTTAGAAAAGCTGTTCCTTAAATCAGTCTTTTGTAATGCACAAGTGTACAAGAAACAGTTTGCTTTCACTACCACTCCTGTAAATTCTGATAAATCATTTAATGAACACGCAAAATGTGTGATAAGAAAATAAAGAGTAAAATTTAGCAAAATTACTCAGCAGGTATCTGTCAATATAGCAGTGATGGAGGGATTTTCACACATTTTTAAAACATTTTTTAACATATTGAAAAGCATTTTTAAAAACATTTTTAGTGCTGTAATAACAAGCAATTTTCCTAATATGCCAAAATTTATTTTTATTAAAATTGGATATGCACATATATAAACTCTCTTTTATCTGAAGATAGGAGATAGTCGGCACATTTTTTTTTCTGTTTACAGAGAACTAACCAGCAGCCACATCCAATGTGAAGGTGGTTGATTATTAAGTGCCACCCAGTAAATGGCCTGCAAGGCTTCAGGATAATGAGCCAAGGCCTTAGCTGTCCTCACTGACTTTGAGTAACCAAGTGACAGCCCAAAAGTGATGCTGCATGAACCTGCCAGACCAGAGACACTCACAACGTCCAGACAGAAGATCCTGCTCTTTTCATTTGGAGTATTTAGTATGCAAAATTCCTTCAAACCATCATTCTGAATTTTCATCTATGACATACGTTCAGCAAATAGAAAAAATTAAAAAGTAATGAGGAGAGTTCCCAACTGCTTTGAGAAGATTCCACATATGTGCTAATTAGCGATTCTGTCTGAAAATATTCCCTGAAAGCTGTATGGGTAGTGCAGCCTGGGATAAATAATGCAAATGCCCCATGGCACTGTCACAAACACCACAATCAGTGCTGTTTGCGATTTCAGTGAGACTCTTCAAGTTCTGCACCTGAGACTAAAATATTAATGAAGTAAAACTGTAGTAAACAAACCTCCAGTCCCATTCCCCCACCCGCCGTTGACACACACGGTCACACACCCTTCACCCACTGGCTTTCTGGCACAGGATAAAAAGTATTTCAGGAAGATGAGTGTTGACTGGTGCATCTCCTTTGTACATAACTCTGCTGCTTCCCCTAGTTGTTACACCAAGCATCTCTCATCACTGGACTAGTGCTTACATGTATATTTGATGCCAGAAATGGAAGGAGCAATGCTGCACATTGATATTAACACTGGCAGGTTCTCTGCAACCCATCAGCATGGATGAAGAGAAAACCTAACAAACCAATGGTTTTCTTCCATTTCCCATTCCCTCACAATACAGCTGCATTGCTCTGCTGTACAACCAGAGCTAGAAGAAAATTTCTATTGCAGGCAGCAGGCAAAATCCAGACACACAACCTGTAAGGTCTACTCTGTCTTGGGATTTGAGCTTGGGAGTAATGTGATGCCCCAAGAGGTCCCAGGCCCAGCTCTGAGTGTCCATAATGCCATGGCACAAGTTCAACCACAAAGAACATCTTGAAACAGGAAAGGTCATGCCAAGGTACAGCTCCCTGGTCATTGAAAGGCAATACAAATACACAGATACATCTGTCATGCTCTCCCCTTGGATAAGCAAATTTTCAGGTCTAAGTTATGCTTTAAAATACACTCATTTACCACAAGAGGCAAACCCATCTTGGGAAGTGGTACTGGTCTCTAGAAAGACTAATTCTGCTGACTTTCAGGAAAAAAAAAAAAAAAAAAAAAAAAAAAAAAAAAAAAAAAAGTGCCTAAGCAGTATTATCTAGCTATCTAGCTGCATAGTGGGCTGCCACCGACTTCTGAAGGAGGTTAAGTCTTTAATCTACTTAGATGCTTTGGAAAATATCTCTCAGCTAAGCACCTAAGCCACTTCTGAAATAGGAGCTAAGGCTTCAAAGTTGCAGAGAGGTTTTAAGAACTTCATGTGGCACTATTCTGGCCACATAGGTGTATCTCTAGAGCTAAATTTTGCTTTTCTACAAATTCAGTTTCTGTGTTAAGTGCATTGCAGATATTTCAGGTGCATAGCCAGAGTGAAATGCAGAGCAGATTTCAACTCCTACTGACTGTTCACAAACTGTGCTCCAAGTTACAAATACCCATTAACCACTCCACTCATATTTTAGTACATGGTTTCACATAGCAAATCATTCCTTCTAGAGATTACAGTGAGTGCACATTCCTGAAGTCTTTTTGTGAAATTACAGGCCTGCTGTTTTAGTTCCATGTTACAATACCTGCCCACACAATTCTGCATCACAAACTAGTCTATAAACGTCAGTCTGTGAACAGCACCTGGTAAAGCCAGTGGGAAAAAAATAACTCTTCTCCGTTTGATAAATGTAGGATCGATAGCACCATTAACTGTGTCTCTAGATGTACAGAAATCTAGTCAGAAGTTGAAGACTTGAGACAGAGCTCTCATCTATTCCAGACTACACTCAGGGTCAGTCCTCAGACCTTGTTTTGCCACAGAGTCTGTAACCTTTGGTCTGCAGAGAAGTTGTATGTGTTTGCCCATGTATGCCCAAACTCCTTTCCCCCTGCCTGTCCTGAAGAAGTGGCTATCCATCAGGAGCTTGAGGATCCTGGGACACTCAGCAGATTAAAAACAGCACCATATTTACTTGATGGTGCTAATTTACTCCACAAATCAGGAAGAATCATCTAAATATATACTGGTCTACCCCAGGACCATTAGTGCCCAAATCATTGCTTATCTTCCAGTAACTATTTTAGGAACACTTGAAATTCCCCCCAAAATCTTAAGTATGACCTAGACTACCCCACCATGATGACAAATGAAATTTTACAGTGGCATGAGATGTGCTAATGAAGCCTGTGTTCAGCAGACTGTTCTCACCTGGCATCAGCCTTTCTGCCACTGTCTCAGTGCCTGCTTTTCCCTCTCCCTCAAGCACCTCCTGGATGCCTCCCAGCCCAAACCATGACTGCAAAATATCCCTGTTGTATAGCTGGCTTCTTAACCTCATTTAAATTCTTCCTTCAAGCTACCTCCACCACAATGCCCTCAAATTGCCACCATCTTTTAATGAGAAGGATGCTATGCATACCCATTTTATCGTTATTGTATTCTCTCAGCCCAGCTGCCTTCCACCCAGTAGCTCCTGCCTGTTATGCAGATTGTGAGCTCTCTGGGGTGCCAACTGCTCTCTTCCTTGCATGTCTTCACAGTGTGTACCACGGAGGAGCCCTGATCCTGGATTGGGGTCCCATAACGCAAACAACTAGATAAAAGAATAATTTGTTAGCCTGGATTGCAAATCTTCTTTTGCAAGAAAAAAATAAAGCAATTTCCCCAGGCTGTCAGAGGCACTTTCATGTGTCAGTATCGCAGCTCTCTTCTGGCAATGACAATGGTGCATCCAATTTCCCGGCACAAGGGGGAATGTTTGCTGAGCTGATGTGAGCTCTGCGTGTTGCTGCTCTACATCTAGCTGTGCCACAGAGAACCAAACGGCTTGTAGGGAAGGGACCTGCTGTTGGGAAGGCAGCTATCTGTGGGATGTTATTTTTAGTGTGGGGTGAACTCAGGGGGCGGCCTTTGATGGGGTTTTTCCTGTGTATGATCCTCTCAAGGAATGTGATATTTGGCTTGTGTTTTGATTTCATACCTTATAATGGTAAAGGGAGAGGCTGTACAAAGTTTGTTTGCGCATATTTATTATTAATTACAAATCTGCACTCTAGGTTACATATACCGAAGTGAAATCAACACTGCAGGTTTGTATCTACATTCAAAATTCATACAAAGAATATATTATCAATAGGTATGTGATCTGTGTTCTACCTGTCTAGAGGAGTCTCAAAAATATTCCAACTTCTGTACCTTTATTTCAGCTCACTTTTTGGGTAATTGACTTCAACTATTAGCAGCCAGGTACTAAAGGATTTCATTTCTTGATACTGAAAAGGTCAGCTCAGCCAGGAAGAAGCCTTGGTCTATACTGTCAGCACCTCACATCATTCAAGTACTCCAGGGTCTCACCATAAATACATTTTCAAAGAGGACATAGCCAATGGCATGTCCTAGTTGTCCAGAAAAAAACAATTGTTTCCACTCAGCAAACATGGCACAAAGATGTACTCATCTATTGCCAGGCATATCTACATAATGTTTTACAAATAATTCATACTTCATTTAAAGTTTCACTTGATATGCTCTGTACTTAGCTTTATCATTTTTAATTGAAAATATGAATCTCACGCATCCACAGTTTCAGTGTAAAATCCTTTTTCTCTCACTCGTATAATACTTTCTAGAGTGTGTTTTCCCACTTGTGATCAAGTATCCAAACTTATAAATAACAGTTACTATGTCACCTTAGGTTCTCCTTAAGGTACTCCAAGCAAAACAAAAAAAAAAAAAAAAAAAAAAAAAGGACTGACATTTTCTAAATGTCTAAAAACCTTACATTACCCTGAACCCATTCCAGCCATATAGCTAAAATTCTCAGTAAAAACCACAGTTAAACAAGTAATTAATTTAGCTTAAAAAAAAAAAAAAAAGTATTGCATTGTCTACAGGGCAAAGAAAAGTTTGGGCAACCCTAAAAATTGAAAGGAAAATGGAAATGGTTTAGACTCATCATCTCAAGTATTCCTTCACTGATACTCCTGAGATACTGCAGCTATCTGTCAAGAAAGTAATTTCATCTGCCTTAATATTTTGTCCCAACTTTATATGTAAAAACCTTCTCAGTCAAGTATGCAACAGTTTCCCCATGAAATTAAAATCTTGAGGTAATTTTCCATCTATTAACTAAAATGTGGTCATTTAATTGCTTATTTTAAAAACAAATTTATTAAAGATATTCAAGCCTTTGTTAGTGTACAGTCCCTGAACTCTTCCTATAATATTTACTTAGTCTCTAATTCAAGTGATAACGTAAATAATGCCTTCTGTGGATGTCCGTATATGTTCTCTTTTTTTATATAGAGGTCTATAGTTTCTCTAGTCCACAAGACCCTTCCTTGAGCAAAATTTTATTTCATTATTCACACAATGCTTTAACTCTCTGTTTCAGTTTTAGGTGCTAGTGCTTCACTCCATTGGTTCTTCCCTAGTTATGGGTGCCCTAATGATCATTGGACCTTTTAAACTGATGATACCACACAGAAATTAGAGTGCAGTTTTCTTAATTCAATTTAAATTTTCAATTTAATTGAAAGAACAGCAAATGTATCAGTCATTTATTTAAAACCTGCCCAATATTTAAGACACATCTGCACACTGTTCTTAAGGCAGGCTGCGCAAACTGTTGCAAAGGGATGTGCAGCTGCCTGTATAATGATGCAGATCATTTTGTTTCAAGTTTCACCCCACTTCACACAATGGCATACTGCAGGTTCCAGAGTCTTCAGTCCCCTTCAGTTTGGATGAATCACCACTGAGGGCTCATTAGAGTAATTTTGTTTGCCAAATATTGCAGAGGCACTGCAGACCACTCTCCACCATTTGCCCAGAACTCTCACAGTTTAAGTTTGAAAATTAGGCTAAAATTCAAAGAGGGTAATCCATGCTGGACATGCTGCAGAATGTAGAAATGTGACCTTGAAGATGGTGGTGTCACAAGAGAGCATAATGTGAAACTAAATGGGCCAGGTGCCACTTTGTCTCCCCACATCATGTTGCTCGTCACCTTGACAGTGATGTGGTCATGAGTGAGCCCTTGAACAAGCCTTGTGTCTTTAGTGCAGGAGTGGGAAGCTGGGAACAGACCTGATTATTGCCTAGAGGGGTGCCAGGGCTGCTCTTGATGCTCTCAACTCCATGACCAGTGAGAAGTCACTCTGTAAAGGCCCTGTCCTTCCTCCTCTGCCACCTCAGCTGCAATGTCCCTTTGCTTGGGGCAATTCTGTTTGACAGACCTCATCCCCTTGCTCAGCCCTCCCCCTCACTGCTGGCCACAGCAAAGGGAGTTGTCCTGGGTTGCAGTGTAGGATGTACACAAAGTATTTATTCTATCACCATCTTCATGAACTGTTGAAACCAGGTGGGCTAGTGTTTTCCCAAGCCCCCTGCCTTTTCTGCTAATGGCCCATTAACGCCTTTGGGGTGTTTTTCTGCTAATGACTTCTGGGGTGTCTCCTGCTAATGGCCCATGAGTCACAGGTAACTCCCTCCAGGGGTTATCTCTGTTAATGGGCCATCAAGGACACATTTCACACTTCTCATGCTATTGTGAGGTGCTCTGCCCAGGGGGAGGAGCCAAGCATTCTCACCTGGATATAAGCTGGGATTTGGGACAGTGCAGTGGGCACTTACCCACTGGATTCCCAGAGGACCAGAGCTCCCAGTCCTCTCTACAGGATCACTGCTTCAGGAAGAGCACTTCACCTGGACTGCTTCCACCATCCTGCTCAGGTTGTATTCTGACCTTGTCAGTGATTCTTTGTGTTATTGCATTTATTTTATTTTATCTTTACCTTTTTATCTTTCTTCTCATTAAATTATATCTCTGACTTGGAGCCTCTCACTCGTTTTGTTTTCAAACCACAACAGGAGTGAACAATTGACTGCCAGGGAGAACCGCAGGAACAGCAAAATCCCTGGGGGAGTGCCCAGAGTTTGTGGGGAGCCCTTGGCTGGGTAGAAAGAAAGCCGAGGGAGAGACCATTTCTCAGGGCTGCAATTACTCACAGGAGGTGCTGAAATGAGATGATAAATGTTAATGTTGGACTAGCTGGGAAACCTCTCACTGTAAATGTGGGTCTATTAGAGAGGGAAGTCACCCTTTGGGGACTGCAGTGGGGGAGGAGGGGAGGAAAGGGAGATGAACTTTCAAAGTGGGAGGTTGAGCTATGGCCTGTATTTTCTTCTCTACCCACACTGCAGTGCTTATTTGCTGCTGGGGCTTATTAATTTTTCACTTATGCCACGCTAAAAATAGTTAATTATTGAAAATGCATATCCGTCTGATGGTGAAAGGCTGTCTCTTCTGAACAGGTGACTGGTTCAGATAACCCCAGAAGGCACTTCTGGGTCTTCTAGGCCCTTGATCAAAATTTATTTTTTAATTCGAAAAGAAGAGAGGTGATTAAAACTGAAAATGATGGTAAGTATAATGAAAGCTTCCTCCCTCCTTCCCAAGAGCTCATATAATGGACTGAGATTTCTTGCTTTTTTTCTTCTTTTTCTTTTTCTTCCTTTATTTCTTTCCTTATTTCTTTATTTCCATCTTTTTTTCCTCCAAAAGAATGTTTTTAATGTTTTATGTATACGTCATGCTGGCCCTTTGATTTTATTATTTTTTTTTTAAATCAGATGTAGAGATTTTGCTGTAACAATAGAGTGAATGTGTGTGGATAACATTACTCACAGTGCTGGTGAGAGTTCAAAGGCTGGAATGTCCAGACTAAATACACAGCAGAAAGATCAGTTCTTTAACATTTCAATTAGACAGAAACATGAAACAACAGGCTAGTGACTTCAGCTTCTCAAAATTAAACAGTTTGACACTGCACAGAGCACACATAGAAATTCATTATGCCTTCACAACTTAAATCTCCTCCTGCCAAAATAGTGGTGGGAGTCATTCCTCAAACACAGGGGTTGCTTTATAAATGTAGTGAGTCCTATACCTTTAGGAGGTAAGGAGGGAATTATCCTTTGCATGGCAAAATCTAGATCAAAAACCTCTTTGGAAGAAGCAGCTCTCCAAGGATCCTACTGTGCTGGGAAAAGACTTGTCAGTCTGTCAGCAAGCTGTGGGATCAGGAGAAGGGAAGTGCAGCCTACACAGGGACAATGCCTTTATCCCTGCTCTGTAATATTGCCAGTCTCGTGGTACTGGCTCTGCTACAGGATGAGAATGGCCATATCAGGGCAGTGGATGCCCTGGTGCAGGGAGCAGTGTGGGCTCACGCTGCCCAGCCTGCTCCTGTCCCCTCCTCCTGTTCCCTTTCCCAACCTGGTTCTCACCTGGGCCTCTGGGAATGAGGAAGCAAGGCAGAACTTCCACGAGGGCAGCCACACAGCCTTCCTTTGGGGAATTATCACTGCCCTTATTAGAAAAAAAGGTCAATTATTTGTCTAAGGAATCACGGGGAAATCTACAATCTCCAAGTCCACAATATAAGTGGCTTTGTTAGTAATTAAATGTCCACTGTGTGTGTGTCTCGGCAGTAATTGCCAATAAGGCTTCTGCACTGCGTCAGCTCAGTCTCACATACTCCTCTGACATGTTTGCAGTGGCAACTGAAACGTTATAGTTCCCTGAGAAAATATTTCTGGTATAAAGTATACATATAAACATGCATGGTCTGAGGATTGCTTTTATGTTGGAAACAAGATCATGGAGTTTGCAAGAGGAACACTGATGGAAAGAGAATGTATCTTTGCTTTTAAAGAAAGGTGTCTAGAGATGACTCGATTACCTCAGGAGAATTAGTTCTCAATTACTATAATTGCTGGTTTATGAGCCCTACTCATGGACCTGCAGTCTTGGTCCTTAAGAATTGCCAATCTCAGCATAAACTGGGAGATGACAGATAACTGCAAAGAGAAGGGAACTAAAAGGTGAGGGGAGGGACAATGTTGATATCTTGATAAGCCAGAGTTTTAGCTCTCTGAAGTCTAGAGGGCATTCTGCAAACACCACAAAAGCTCTTTTGAGGGGGGACATGAAGAAGGGTAAAGAAAAGTGCTGAGATGTGTAAAGGGAATTCCTTCCCTATTGCAAGGGAAAATGGGAAGAAAAAAAAATTGCTTCCAAAACTAAATGTTTTAAAAACCAGACTGTCGAAGCTGACAAATGTCATCTACTTTCTTTATGTAAATTCATGAGTCCGTCCCAGTTCTCAAAGATGTATTGGTCATTCATCATCTAGAGAAACTATATCCAGCTGCAGAGACATCTGACACATTACTTTAGCTATTCACTGTTTTTCAGGTTCTATGCCTGGTAATATCAGCTTTGTGTCACTATTTTGGCCCCTAAACACGTTGAACAAACTATGTAATGACAAATAGTGACAAATGAACGTCAAAACCCTCTTTTTCTCACATGACTATGAGTATTTAGCTTAGCCAAATCTTCATTTTCTCTTTTCAATATCCTCCCAGGAATACTAAAGCAAATTTAAGGATGTGGTTGCAGAGCTCCACAAGGGTTTAAATCATGCTTTTAGGCAAATGATATAATTTTAAGCTTCCCAGTTTTTTCTAGAGCTGAGAAGTGGGAAGCCACATAACTTCTTTCAATAGCTCACAGAAGACCTGGCCAATTGTTCTTGCTTTGGTTCTTGTTTCTAGAGGATATCAGACTGACAAGACTCAGTGTCGTCCAGATGTAGCACAAACCTATTTCTCCATTTGAGCCTTTTCCCAAGGAACACCACTACCTCATAGACCAAAAAAACATAAAGAGGACTCTGAGGAATTAAGATAAGATTACAAAGGAAACTATTTTTGTTGATGATTCCCAAATGGTAGCCCAAGCACTGTGACTATCCCAGTGTTTCAGTGTGACTATTACCTCTTTACCTATTATATGGCACTCCAGCCTGATGGGGAGAATAAACCAACAGGGGCCTGTAGGCCTAATTTCCCATCCTGACACTAAAACAACAGCAATTATTCATAGCATCATGTCAGCACCCCACTTTTGTTTCTTCTTCAGGAGAAACCAGAGATAATAACCCTGGCTTAACTATTTTACCAGGTATTGAGATTAATTTGTTTTCCAGTCACAAAAATCAGTTAGCGCTGCACTTTGTCATTGTATTCTCCCTACTCCCCAAATTCTGACTCCTATGCTCTGTCAGACTGTCCCCTACACTTCTCACATCTTTCTGCTCTGAAGGTCACTCATCCTACTAGCATGGCAAAAAGAAAAGTTGAGTTCAGCTTGCTATAATGCTCCTACAGAAAGTAACAACTGTTGAAACAAAAATGGAACCAGAGCTAATTCAGCATTTAGAAGCAATCACACTTCAGCTTCACACTCTCACATATTTCACTGTCTCTTGTCATCCATATCAGACAGATACCTAACTATATTTGCCAGAGTACTCTTATGTGGTACACAGCCCATGCTATAGTCAAAGCCATCTGCTCAGACATATTCTCCTGAAGAACTGAGACTGGAGAATGTGAATAGGCAATTAAAAGCAGTTCTGTGAGCAAAATTTGCTTTCTAACCTGACCCTTCACAAAAATGCTGAGACAAGGATGGGGGTAAGATACACTCTTGGATTTCCTGCATTAAAAGAAGAAAAGTTTGGACCTCATCATACCAAATTTATTTCTAACAAGACCCACTCTGATCATCCACACCAACATGTTGGCTACTAGTGCTCACTCCATAGCACATTGGCTTCACTGAGACTATATGCACAACTGAAAGCTTGAAGCATCCATCCCCCACAATAGTTTTAGTTAGCACAGCAGATCAAGGAGTAGGCACAAAGAAGTTTATGGAAGCCAAGGCACTAAAATCTTCATCTTCTTAGGGAAAAAAATTAAGTGACTGTGCAAGGGCAGGTGTGAAGTCCTGGAATTTGAATCTTATCTCATCAGATGCCCCATTACAATCTAGTGAGACACATTATTGTGAGCAAATATGATCAGTCTGGCAGCACTCCCATGCAAGCAGAAATGCTATTTTCACAGGAATCATTAATAGCCGTGTTCTGCCACCGGGCTAAACAAGGAGAAAAGAAAAACAGGGTGAGTGTGTCATGAAATCAGTATAAAGAGAATTTTGATCGACCAAGAAGGAAAATGAAGGGGGAAAGTCAGGAACAACAACCTGAAGGGTACCTAGAAATTCCAAACCAAAAGACTTGGATTTTCCTAGATGTCCAGCCTGAGGCAGAGACGAGCAGCAAAAAATGAGAGAAATATAACATATTACTGAGCAACACCTTCAGTAAGGCATCTGCTGTCAGCAGTCTAACAAAGAACTGACTTAACTCCATGATGGGTGTGAAATTACCTGGATAAAGTTTTCCATATGTACACACCCCACTCTCCCCCCCCCCAATAATGAGCTTATCCAAAATAAATCAATAAGGTCCATTCTGCCTCTCCAACTGACAGATTCCCAGTAGTTCCACAGCATCCTGGGTCTCACCACACCAGTGCCCAGTTTCATGGAGACCAGAGAGGGTCAGTGCCTCAGGCTGAGCTAAGGTTCAGCAACTTCCAAAGCTTCCACATCAGTTCAAACATCCAGGTTATAAACTTCTGAAAAATATGAGTTCATCATGAAAATAATAGCACACAAAATCCTATAATATTCACATTTGCTGTATAAAGCTTTAGATTATCTCATAAAAATAAATAATACACATCACTATCATATAACCATGGAGATTTGTTCTTGTTTTTTAACTCAGATCACTGTTTTGCATACAGAGCAAAGGGATGATTTTTGGTTTATCTTACAGCTTAATGTTTTTTGCTTCTTTTTTTGAACAGACTTTTGCTGTGATGTTCGTAATCCAGCTCTCAGGCTACATAGTTTCTTCTGATATACTGTGATCAAGTTCTAACTGGTAGGTCTAGTTTCTTCACATATATCTTTTTAGATAAAGCCTTTGCAGGAGGGAGAAGATAGAAATAGAGTTGCCACAAGCCTTGGATTTGGCTAGTTTATCTTGCACCCTACTCCACTTTGCTGAAGGACATTAATTGTCCTGAGGTCTCCTTGGCCTGCACGTTTTTTTTCCCCTCTATTACCCTCCCACCAGCAGGAATCATAACCGTGTGAGCAACAACTGCCAAAAGGCAGCAATTCATAATCAGCAGAGTGATTACAAAGGAGCCAGCAGCAATGCTGAAGTTTACAGCACTTCCTGTGCACATAACTACGTGGTAAAAATATTTGCTGCAGAGAGTAAACATGCTTAATGGGTTCCAGTTTAATTTCTTTTTTATAATCCTCTGCTGAAAGTATATAGTGCTTGGGAAAAGTGCAATGCTGACAGCACAGACAATGCAAGAGCCCTGCTAAGCTGCACAGTGTGTGCAGTGTGAACACCTAAAAGTGCCCCATCTGTGTGTCCAGGTCTTGATGTGCACTGGCCAAGGCTGACCTGGCAGGGCTGCCAGCCTGCCCCCTGGGAATGCCCTGTCATACTGGTTACCCATGATACAACAGCATATTGCCATTAACAAAAAAGAAATATGGGTGATATGAGTCCACCAAAAAGCTTTAGTGATTTTCCAACCTTTTTTTAAACAGATTCATTTTCAGATCCCAGGCACAGAGGATGTTCACCGTCTGGAGCCTCACATACGCAAGGCTCAATGTGTTTTTCTCTCATCTTCCCTGCACTTCCTCAGAGCTCCAAGAGCCAGGGAAAATTCAAAGAATTGCAGACTTACAGATCTTTTATTTTGGGAAAGACCTCTGAGACTATCGAGTCCAACCTCTGACTGACCACTACCTTGTCAGCTAGACAATAGCACCGAGCGACATGTCCAGTCTTTTCTCGAACACCTCCAGTGTTGGTGATCCCACCACCTCCCTGGGCAGTCTGTTCTAATGTTTAACAGCCCCTTCCCATCCAGGCTGACTCCAGTGCAGACCAGCTATTGGGAAGAGTAACAGGTTACAGAAGGCTTAAAACCATTGACTGACCTGGCATGATTTAATGGGGGAAAGTCAGCTCATCCTTCAGATCCTTTATCCAATCCAGCCTTTACTTGGAACATATCAGGAACTACTGGGACTGGCAAGTGGCTATCTTCTACACAACAGTGGAGAACCATGGAGGAGATATGTCCTTCTCCATCACTGGTTTTACTAAGTACACCCTTTCCCACTCTTTTACTAGATGCGAAAATGGAACAGACAAAATGAGACTCATAAAGAAAAAAAAAACTAAAACAAACAAAACAAAACAAAACAAAACAAAAAAACCCAAACAAAACAAAACAAAAAAAAAAAAACCACCAACCAAAAAAAAACCTAAAAAATAACCAAAACAAAAAAAAAAATCCATGAGCCCCATTTATTTAAAAGAGAGTGCAAGAAAGAGATATAAAAGAAAAAAAAAGTTTGTCATAGTCTTTGTAAAACAGATACACTTTCACTTTTCACATCTGAAAAAATATATGTGTCAGAGAGGCTGCAAGAGGTTCCCTGTCTTTTTAACTCCTAGAGTGAAAAGACTGCAAAATTTGTCTTTTTAAACAGAGGCCTTATCACCATGTAGGTCTGCTTTTCCAGGAAACCAAGAAATTTATTCTTGATTCTTGCTTTTATTCTTGTGTGATAATCAAGAATCTGTTTAAATACTGCCTAAGACTGTGAGTTGAATTCATTCTGGCCTTATTAATTGTTTGGTGTTGTCTTGCCATTCTAGCCAGAGGATGGTGAAGAGAAATCCTGAGAAACTGGAGCAATTGGATCTGAGTTTCTCTAAAGAAATGTGGAGGGATTGGGTGATTCTTTCATCATGTCTTGAAAACACAGAAGCCTTCAATATTGTCTTTTGCAAGGAAAATATGACCTCATCCTTGGAAGGTGGCAAGGATAATGCACAGTTTGCCTCAGTTTTTCTGGGAGCAGATGAAAGAGACAAGAAAACCATCAGAGTGATAATGTGGAGTCTTGTGATCTAGAAAAGATGGTTGATACAATCTTGGATTTTTTTTGTTGCCAATAGCCCCCATAGCTGGGGGCAAATTCTGCTTCTGAAAAGTTGACCTGTATACTCGGGGCCACTGGTAGATACCACAGTGGCTGTCATTCCCAAGGAGACAGTTCTGGGGAGAAGCCATATGCAGAATTGCCAACCCTAACTGTCCTATAAGCTTTAGTTTTGCAACCTGAAATAGGCAGTCTATGATGTCTACCATTGCACCACTTGTTGCTGGACATTTCATGTCAGCAGTGGACTTTGGGTACAACAAAAGATAGTTTCACCTTCAAGTGAAGGAAAATAAAACCACAGGAGAAAAAAGACTTGAATAAAATGATCAAAGTAAAGCATCCACTAGGAGATGGAACTTTCCTTTTCACTCAAGAAAAGGAGCTTCTGCAGCAATGGAAAGGCCTTTAGAAGCACTTTACCCTTCACATCAGGGAACCTAAAAAGAATTGAATATGATAGACATTGCAGAGGTACACTATATGGATACTGCAAGAACCACAAGTACCTAGCTTTCAATGTTTTCAGAAGATATATGTCTGCATTGTGAATGTGGACATGCTCATTAATTGCTTAGATTTTAAATTTTGATTCTAACTTTCATACAGTTGAAATGAATACAGGCATCTGCAGGATCAGATCAGACTTGTTTGTATAAATATTTTTAGCAGTATTGCATTGCTTTATTTTTGTACTTACAAATTGCTACTACCTAATGAAAAAAGCACAAGGACTGATTTTTCTGTTGTTGAACACTGTATGCCATCTTCAAAACATGAGCCCAGAAACAACCTGACCTAGGGATTTTTCAAATGAGTCAGCTATAGAATGAGTTTCACTACTGACATCAGGGCAAAAAGCACCTGATAGCTCACAAGGTGTTGACAATAACACATCATACCCTTAGTGATATCCTAGGTTGTTTCTTTGAATGGCTCACAGCTTCCAGCAGTTGCCTAAAGGACAAATGGACCATGTTTTCGTTTCCCTTGTTAGAGAGAGCTCTGCAGAGAGATGACAGGAATGAGCCAAATGATAAGGGGAAAAAACAGAAGAAAAAAACCCCAAAACCAACAACATAAAAATTGCTTTCTTAGAAATTTCTAAGCCACATTGCAGAAAATACCACCTATTTAAGAGTTTTTCAGACCGCATTGTCCAATCTGGACCCCTTGCAAAGATCCAAACCTGCAAAGACAAGTGCACTGCAGACAGACCCAGCAACACCAGAAGAATATGACTCAGGGTGTCTTCATAATCTCTTCAGGTAAGTTTTTAAACAACTAAATTTTGTGACCTGTTTTATTAAAGATCTGGAGAAGGAAGAGTACCATCACAGTAGATAAATATATTTATTTCCAAGACATCACTTGAGAACAATTTAAAGACCTAAATTACAAGATTCCAGAACATGGTAAATTATGATTCACATCCCAACCTTTAGCAGTCAAAGTTCAGGGTGATAAGAAGTTGATTAAGGAATGTCTATTTTTAAGACATCATTTTTTAAATTCACAACTGTAGTTATTGGTGAAACAAATAGAGAAGATTTGGAGCTGGTGTTTTGGAGCAGGAAGGAGAGAAAAATTGCTCCATTTGAAAATTTCTTTATTATTTTGGCCTAATGCCTAAAACAGCTGTCATAACATGCTGCACAATTGTTTTACTGAATGAAGTATGGGATAGTAGAAGTCTCTTATTGTGCAGCATTCCAGTTCTGGCTGTACACAGATCTTTCCATAATCTTCTGCTGCCTAGGAGTAAGGAAAGGCAATCATGACAATAAAATATCAGCATTATTTAAAGTCAAATATCTCCACTTAGGAGGTAAAAAAGTCTTGAGTTTCAGAGGTGCTATTGCAGGCTTTTTAAATTGCATGCAGTAATATGGAGAAACCATCATGCTGAAGATGTTCTGCAAATTTCTTTGGTAAGATTTTAGGCAGGAGTTGACAGATAGTATTATATGTATGTATGTATGTTTGTTTTCTATAAAAATATCCCATGCTGTAGTATTGTGTTAGAAGAGGTTGTGAGAATGTGGTGGAATGGTGAACTCTCATCCATCACCTCCCAATGAACTTCTCAGAAGTCCATTTATTTATGACAAGGTAAAATCATTTTGCTGTTTTCTAGCTAGTGGCAAAAGAAAAAAAAAAAAAAAAAAAAAAAAAAAAAAAAAAAAAAAAAAAACAGAACTACTCAGTGCACTTACATTTTTAGCATTTTTAGATGCATATTTTTTAAAATGGCAAATTAAATGTCCAGGGGGAGAAATTTTTTTAAAAGTTACTTATCTTTTCCTAAGACATCGGTCTTCTCTAAAGCAAACTCTTTCTAAAGTCTTTATATGGGATCCAAATCAGACCTCTTTCAATGTGTAGGAATTGAATCCTGACAATTGAGGACATTTTCATGCTGTAGCCTCTCAAGCAAAACATTTTTCCTGAAGAAATGGAAAAATTAAGCTAATTTATACTGAACTACACTATTATTGTTCTTAAGTAGAAATACATAAAATCAGAGAAGGCTGTACAAAAGATTTGAGGTTTGTATCCACTCAGAAAGAAAAAGGCTAAACTCTACCACGATAATTATAAACAGATATCAGGATATCTGTTTCCACACTCAATATTTGCCTTTTGGCTCAGGTAACTTCCTTTTAATTTCCAAAAAGCAAGAATCTTTCCAAACTTCCTATTTTTTCTGGCAATTAACTTCAGCCTCTTAATTTTCTTCAAATTTCGATACCTAAGGTAAAAAGATGTCGGAGAAGCAGATTTTGTTTTCCGGGGTCTTTTGGAGGTTACAGCAGTAAATTACAGATTCTAAACTAACATGCATATAAGAAAGTAACAGAACTTGCAAAGCGACAAAATATTAGCAGCTAAGGACATAATAAAAACTAATAATGAAGAAGGCACAAGATATTGTGATGCTTCCTCAAGGCTGGTTTTCTGATTTCAGAAGCAGCCAATACTGAATGCTCCGGAGAGCAGGGCAATTCATCTATTTCTACAATACTTCGCTAGAAAGCAAATGTTGGCCTGACCCCAGCTGGCAATTAGGTTATACTGAGGAGTTTGAGGATTGATAGCCCCTGTCATTTTAAATTAGCACTAAATGTAGTTGAGGATGTTATTCTTATTTGGGTAAATATTGCATTCTTTTTGCAAATCATCCGTATTAAGGTATTTGTCTCATAAAATAGATTGAAGTCCACTATTAAACTGTGTGCAGTATAAAAAATAGCTCGTGTAATTCATTTTTACAAGTGTTGCCTTTAACTTTCATCAGTAAGAGCTCTTGACAGGTCATTCAAGATTTTTCAAGCCTCTATCAACTCCTATCTCTTTCTTTCTTTCCCTTTCCATGCAAAATACCAAGACTTCTGATCTAACACCAGAAATGAACAAAAAATATGCATCTGTTTTTTGTTTGGAGCTTGTAACATCCCTCAAAATTTTTCTCTTTTGTTGGAAGATGTACTGTCATTTTACATTTCTAAAATAAATTATGACAATATAAAATACACATAAATGTTTCTACAAGAATGCATTAATCCACCTCTTCTTCCTTGTGCATAATAAACACTTTGGAATGGCTTCTATACAGTGTGTGAAGGAGGAGATTTGAGAGCATTTCCCAGCCATCAGCCTTGTTTTATTGAAGTTTAAACTTATTTGAATAACTTTAGAGAACCATATTACTCTTCATCAGCTTGGTCATATCACCCCATTATGGATAAGGCATTAGAAGAGCATAGTGCAAAAATTATGACCCTGAGAATGAGATAATTCTTTTCCCAGGGGAGGACAAGTGTCCATTAGAGACTTTGTGGGTGCTTTTTCTGTGACTGGAGTGTCCCCAGCTCACCCTCTGCTATGGGTCTGGCGTGTCTTTCATAGCAAAATAAAAGCAAGTATATTACTGTGACTGATTATGATAGCATTTAGCATTTGCTTTAATACAATCTTGGAGAAAATGCTTGATTTTAAACACTAGGGTAATTCTATCAACTGCGGTAGAGCTATTGGTATGCTCAGAAGAAAATATGTATTACAAGTGTTTTGTGGAATTTTGACAATAGGCAGGCACTGAGGCATTAGATGATGTAGATTAAATGTATAAGCCTCTCATCTTCCACTAAGTTCCTTCTTTTGCAGACAATTTAAAATTTTGTGACTGATGCACAGAAAATGGGAAAATACAATGAGGAAAATGTCATGTGTCTCCTCAGAATTGCTAAATATTTTCAGCCAGGTTTTCTTATTAAATTTACCCCTTTAGAAACATGAAGCCTGCTAATTAAGCAAGGACTGGAGACTTGTCAAGGTTATGAGAGTACTGCTATGACATAACCATAATTCTTGATGACATTTCACTTTCCCCATCCAGAAAAATCTATCACACTCTCTGAGATGTGACCTTCATCTTGTTAAATGAATACTAGAGCAAAGAGCTCGTTTGACCTCTTACCTGCCCTCCCCTCTCCACCCTCTGTCTGGCCTCAGCCAGTCTGTCAAGCTTGTTTGCTTCATACTAATTAGCTTGATTTCTTTGGCTATTGTTACTTAGCACACTTGCTTTGTTTTTGGCTCTCTTCTGTCTTTGCATGTAGCTATTTGGACCACACGGTTTCTCCTTTCTAACTTGCCCATCAGATTGTTCTCTGGTTTTTTTTTCTTTTTTTTTTTTTTTCCCAATTTTGGTTTGAAACTCTTTATTTAGCCACATTTGTCTTTTGTTACAGTCCCTGCTGGCAGAGAAGCATGCTACATGCTTTTCTTTCCCTATTCTATAGTTCTTGGGGTTTTGTCTTCCCTCAGTCCCACTCCAGCCAGTTTGATTTTTATGACCATGTAGCTATTCCTCTGGAGAAACACAAGTCTGACTCCAGCATCTTTTTGTTCTCCTTCTCCTCATTTAGCATTCATTTTTGCTGCAATATCAGATCTAATGAGATTGTGATCAATGCTTCCCAAGTTGCCTCTTGCCTACAAGTCTTCAATCATACCTTGGCTGCATAATCTACTACACTCTTCCTTCAGTCAATTGTTGAACATATATAGTTAATGTTAAAAGCATCCTGGAACCACAAAACAAAGCTTTGTTCACTTAATAAAGTGGAATCTACCTTGGTAATTGCAGAATTTCCTTTGCATCCTTTCTCATGCGAAAGCTGTAATTTATGTGTTTATTTTTTTGTGGAGCCACTTTAGAATCAAGCTCTTTCTATTTTGGAAACTGAATACATTCCAGCTTTCAGCCTACTCAAGGAAAAAAGCAAAACAAGTATGACAAAATACCCTTTCACACACAATTATCTGCCAGGCAATCACTATCCCATAATATTATCTCACAAAATAACCAGCTCTCAGGCAACATTAGCTTATCCCTGCAATGTTTTTGTGTGTATCTGTCTCATACAAGATACTGGATTTCACAGGTGGTAGGGAGCACCTTGGGATGCTGTGGTCGGTTACCATTGTAATTAACCAGCTTTAATCAGTGCTGGGCCCAGAGTGGACACAAAAGGGCTGTGATGCCAGGTAAAAACATCAAGTCTCTTCTCTGCTGGGTAGAAACCCAAGCCCAGAGCTCCTTGAGCTGTGCTGAATTGCAGCAGTGGAGGGCTTCTCTGCTTTGCCTCTGTTTACCTGACGCGTTCATTCTGATGACTGATGGCTGTTTTCCTTAGGTCAAAAACTTAGGTCAAAATCGCCTCCCCACCTTTGGCTCAGCCAAAGGCTCCTATTTAATCTACAGAAGTGAAAACTTGGGGTTTCTCTAAACAGCCATAAACAAATGAATTTTGCTGTAAGGACTGCCAACAACAAGAGATGAGCTCCATGTCACAAAATATTTTGAGGTTTTGACTTTTTTTAAGCCTTTAAGTCATCTCTGCTCTGTCGAGTGCCTTTTTTCTTGTACATTATTTGTCTTAGACTGGTATCTTTCTGACACCTTATGTGTTTTATTTGAATGCATTTTCCACAGTGTACGAGCTATGACAACACAAATCATCCAGACAGATTACAAGGGAACGGTGCAGTGCATCCTCTTTACACCACAAAGCAGGAGCAGAGGGGCTGTGACCAGGGGGAGGCTGATGGAGCTCCTCTCTAGGCTGTGCCCTGCCCACCCTGAAGCACTGCGGCACTGGGGAAGAGCCAGTGTTTCACTTCCAGGACTTCAGGGGCTTTGGGGTTCCGCACAGGAGATGAAACCAATTTATGATCAGACCTCTGCACATCTGTGCCATTATGGAAAGGTAATAAATATCAGGAAAGGAAAGGATATCACACACTCAATTTGAGAAAAACTGAAAGTCCTATGCCACAGGCCAAATATAGAACTCCATTAACCATTGTGAAGCACTGTTGATGAGGAGAGTAAAAGAACAGCCCAGGAGGAAATTAATAATTCTGTATTAAGTGCAGAGCTTGGATGGTGTTTGGTAAATAAAGCCTGAGGTCATGCATTGACTGATGGGGAAAACAAAATATTGAATAACCACCAGTTCAGCAAACACTATCCATCCTGTGCAGGGAAGGAAGCATTTCACTTATGGATTAAGGAGAATATTGTCACCTGAAAAAAAAATTGCATCAGAATGTTATGCACACAAAGAGGCCAAATAAATTTCCACAGTAGCCTCAGTTATTCTGTTCCCTAATTTCTGGGTCTTCACATTTTTCTCTGAATGTAGTCCTTTTATATATGTCCTTGTGAAGCTGGTACCTTTTTGTTACTGTTTTAATGAGAAAGTGTAAAAACAAGCAGCTTACATGAACACAAATCAGCTTCAACATTATGCAAGTTTACTTCAATTGCTAAATCTTCTGGTTCCAGCAAGGCTTATAGGTTAATTATGGTATATCACAGGAGAAAAAGACTTGGATCATTCTGCTGAAGGACAGATAAAGGCTGTCTCTAGGCCCCTAATAACTTAGAGGCGGCTGGCCCAAGCATCACCCTTCTCCATCCTCATGCTGGAAGAGTGAGAGCTGATCCAGCAGTGCTTACAAGGGAGTGCAGATAGGTCTCCTTCCCTCACACAGGGACTGTCCTGGTGCTCCTGCTGAGCCTGAGTTGCTACTGCTGCTCCTGGGCTGATGGGCACTCCGTGGCCCTTCTGAGCATTCATCTTCAGTCTTCCCAACAACAGGACCCCAGGAATAAAAAAAATCTCAAAACTCATATCTCATCTAAAACACTAGCTGCCATTTCGGAAGAGATGGAAGGGAGCACAAAGAAGAGAAGCAGCAGAATTTCCTCTGGTTTGAGTCTTTTACTTGACAACATTCAAAGGTCTTTTGCAGAAGATAGACAGCCTAGAGCTTCTAAAGATGAAGATGAAAACAAAGGTGACAAAGAAAAGGAAGAGAGAGAGGTAGAAGAGGTTACCACAAGAAACCTGGAAAGGTACGCAAAGGATGTTTCATTCCATGATCCAGCATAGTTTTCATGCAAATCAACAAGACTGACTGCTTAAACTGGGCTTTACAGAGCCAAAATTGCACATAGGAAATGACTTGACATAATTTATTATAATAAATAAATTTCACTAATGCAAAATTAGCAACACATACCATTAATGGAGAATCCTCTGGAGGTGAGTGTGGAAACTGATAAAGAGGTGTCAGAAGTGAAAAGAGTTGGTGAAAGAAACTGAGACAGTGCAGGGCTGGAGAGCTGGGAAGTGCAGGCAGACACCAAGTCATGAAAGCAATGACAAGAAACAGAAGTCTGCCCCAGAAGAGGCTCTAAGCTCAGCGGGTAACTCAAAATTTAAAGATTCCAAGAGTTGATTTTAGTATTTTATGACACAAGCAAACTACTTGGAATTAATCAGATTATACAACAAACAATGTCACTCAACACAAAGATTGGAAACTAGGATCAATATAAATCTGTGTACCCTCTTTCAGAGAAGTGATCATAGAAACTAATGAAATGCAGATAAGTGCATTAGATTTTCCTCTTTTCATGTACCCTCTTATCCTGTCATTTAAAACTCAAAATCAATCTGAGTTACCTTAAGTGGCAATAGTGTGTCTTTAATCCTTGATTCATTTGTTGTGAAATATAGTCAAAATAATAATTTGAAAGGGAAATTTGAAAATGTCACATAGTAAATGCATATTTTACTTATTTTAATGTTTGTTGATTTGAGGCTTTGAGGGCAACACGGTAAATATTCGGTTTGGCTGGCACAAACTGTGCAGGAATCTAATAGAAGGCAATATTGTTGAAAATGGATATCAATTGAAAACAGAGAGCAGTGTCAACTATTCCCCACTGGGAGCAGACAACAATAAAACCAGTCAAGCATTACACAGTTGAGCCTGCCAAATGTCATTAGAGTGTAGAAAAAAGTAAAGGCACATACGAAGGGGGGAGGGGCAGGGAAATATGCTGTGGGTGTTGAAGGGGGGAAGTGCTCGCCTTATTTATATTTTTCTCCTGGACAATTTAGGAACATAAAACTGGGGGGAGGGGGTGTGGTGGTGCTGGACACAGACACGATGGGATGGCAGACCCCAAAGTTTGAATTTATTATAATGGTGTTGTCAGATAATTCAGAAAAACAGGGAAACGTATCATCCTATTGTGAATTAAGAACACCAGAAAGATAAAGCAACACAGTTTAATGTCTCTCAATTGCACGACAAATTACATTGGAGTACAATTTTAATTTTTAAATATCTTTTCGTTTTCATAAGTCTTAATACCGAGAATACAGTATTAGGTGGGATAATTAGGCCAATTTATTTTTTAAGCTCTGCCAAAACAACAATTAAAAACAACAAAACCAAACACGAGCCCCAATCCAGGAGGATGGGATTTTCACACCGCAGGGCTGAGGGCAGATTTGCAGCTGGAGGCGAGCCCTGCCTGGGGAAGCCGCAGGGGCAGGGAGGATGCGGGGCTGGACCAAAGCGGACAAAGGGCGGCGGCGGCGCTCCCGCGGCGCGGCCTGCAGCGCCCCCTAGTGCCCTGCCCTGCCTCTGCCCCGGCCCCTGCCTCTGTGCCCTACCCTGCCCTGTGCCCTGTGCCCTGCCCTGCCCAGCCCAGCCCAGCTCAGCCCTGCCCATCCCTGTCCTGCCCTGTGCCCTGTGCCCTGCCCTGTGCCCTGTGCCCTGCCCTGCCCTGCCCTGCCCCTGCCCCTGCCCTGCCCTGTGCCCTTCCCCACCCTGCCTTGCCTTGCCTTGCCTTGCCTTGCCCTGCCTGCTCCTGCCCTGCCCTGTCCTGTCCTGTCCTGCCCTGCCCTGCCCTGTGCCCTGCCCTGCTTTGCCCTGCCCTGCCCTGCCCTGCAGGACCCTTCCCTTCCCTTCCCTTCCCTTCCCTTCCCTTCCCTTCCCTTCCCTTCCCTTCCCTTCCCTTCCCTTCCCTTCCCTTCCCTTCCCTTCCCTTCCCTTCCCTTCCCTTCCCTTCCCTTCCCTTCCCTTCCCTTCCCTTCCCTTCCCTTCCCTTCCCTTCCCTTCCCTTCCCTTCCCTTCCCTTCCCTTCCCTTCCCTTCCCTTCCCTTCCCTTCCCTTCCCTTCCCTTCCCTTCCCTTCCCTTCCCACAGCAGGGCACTGCACATCCCACCCCAGCCTCACTCCCCAAACCACACAAGCATCGCCTCCCACAGCCGAGGTGCCCCACAGCACCAGAAACCTTCTTGCTCGGCCCCTTACAGAAGTTCTGTAAAATCATCAGGTTTTAAATGAAATTGTGACTCCTTTCGTAGGCGGAGAAGGCGTGGAGAGATAATTCCGAATTCTTTGACATTAACTTTCTTCAAGACACCGGGACTTACAGGTGTCGAAAGTCACAGCATCAGGTAATGTTTCTTTCCAGGACTCAAATTCTGTGTGTGCTTTTACCTGCCATACAGATAAGCAAGTCCACCATTCAGAAAGCCCTTGCTCTGCTGTGTGTGCCTATGCACATTTCTTGTGGATCCAGGTTTTCCCCATTCTTCTCAGTATCAACCAACCTTCCAAATCAGGAGTATAACAGGAGTTTATGCTTCACTGACTGCGAGCTGAGTTTGACTAAAGGACCTTGCACTTCTCTGAGGAGTAAACTCCTCAGACATATTATCTTCTACTTGCATATTTAATATCTGGTGGTAGACACACAGTCTAGAGGGTGCCTCGTTTCTTTATCTGCTTCAGAGACTGAAGTTCTTCTCACCTAACAGCAAAATGTGTTCCCAAGCTCATCCCTGCCCATCTCTGCAGATCCCCAGCAGTGTTCCTGCAATTCGGGCAAGCAGGGAAGACCCACCTGTTTAAAGCTCATGCTGACCAGCTACTGCTCTTACTGTGGAGTACCTGACTTTTATAATGCATTTGGGTCTTTCTGAAATGCCTAACAGCAGATGTTTCATCGCTCAGGGTACCACCGGCCTTAAGTCAAATACAATCATCACTCCAAAAGGAACTTCGTTGTTTGCTCAGTTCAAAGACTCTGTTAAGAGAAATTATAATTGCAGAGCACTGCAATGTGTTTATTTGCAAAGTCAGTTGCCTACATAGTTGCATAGTAAAAATGGAGGTCAAAATAGCTGGGTAGAGATAAAGCATGTAAAGCACAGATCAAAACTACCTTTACCATGTGGTAATATAGTTGTTAGATCAGAACTATGTCTCTGAACTAAAAGAGTCTGCATCCTGTTAAAATTCCCACATCCCCATGGCAAATTTTATTTCCTTTTGAATTCAGTTGTAAAAATTGGAAGCAAGGAAATTCACAGGCCAAAACACTGTCTAGATAACATTAAGGGGCACGTTGCTTCCAAAGCCTTGCGTGGGTTTTAGCCACATGTCTCCCACTGATTTTAATGGGATTTGCATGGCTAAAATCCTGTGCAATGCTTTGAAAATGTATCCCTAAGGGTCTGTCATGAATTCATAAAGCCCCAGAATTTCTGAGTTAAAACCAAAATACAGTGTTGGCTGATTTTAAAGGCTTGTTACCACTCTCCTAATTAAAATACAGGTTCATTTGGTAAAAGGTCTATTCTGCTTTGCATATAATGTGTATGTGTTTAATATAATTCCAGTATGTGTATAATTTATATGGTTGTGTTATTTACACTACAAAAGAGTTGTGTTATATGCAACTTCTAATTTTCATAACACTTTCATTATACATTGGGTAGTAAGCTCCAAACAATGAATAAAATTGCTGCTGTTCTTTCAATGAGCTCGTAAATGTCACTGAAGAAATTGCCGTCATGTTAAGGGTGAGTTGGTTTTGTGGTACACGTATTGACAGAACAGTTTGTTCTCATATAAGATTACAACATTTTTTTTAAAATGTTTTACATAGTATTATATCATTAAGGATCCAGAAAAGTAGGAACGCAAATCAATACTTCACAAAATGTTTGGTTTCTGACGAATGCACAAAATTAAGGAAAGTCAATGGGAAGACTGTTCTTTCATTCTTGTGCCTCACAGGAAGGATCTCAGGTCAACATTGTCATTATATTAAGTGGTCCATGAACAGCCAGGATGTCAGGTCAGCAAAAGCAAACTGGTACTACAGACCGTAAGCCAGTTTCTTAATGGTTTGCATTACTATGCCCACCAAATTTGCAGGTTTATTATCTTTCATGTTCAACACTCCTAATCTGTTCCTGCATTCCTCTTTGTTTTCATTCTTATTAGAGTTAGATAATGTTATGTTTTATGATCATCAGATAGAAAGAACACCCTAGTCCTCTATATCTACCAAGGTAAGCAGGCATTTTGGCACATCCTGACTTGTCATATTAGATATTCAGTAGATGGTTATTGAACACACATAAACAAATCTGAATTTTTGTCAACAAACACACCTCAAATACTTCAAATACTTGCCAGCAAAATGAGTAGGTATAAGAAATTTCAACCCAGCTTTGCAATATGGTCTATTTCTTGTGTTAAGCTTAAAAAATCATGGAACCACAAAACAGATATGGTTGGAAGGGGCCACAGTGGGTCATCTGGTCCAACCTCCCTGCTTAAGCAAGGTCATCCCAGAACATATGGCACAGGATTGCATCCAGACTGTTCTTATATATCTCCAGTGGGGAAGACTCCACAACCTCTCTTGCTGGAGAGGTGGTTTGGTTATTTTTGCTGATCACCAAAGTCACCAAAACCATCTTCACCCTTTCGACAAGGTCAAACATGTTTTGGGAGCATTAGTTTTAAAAGCAGAATCCGGAAAGAATCAGCTTTCCAGGTTCCAAATTAAGTAATAGTAAAGCACAGCAAACTTGCTTGATATCATCAACTGAACTAGCCCAATATGCAAAAACAAATCACCTCACAGCAGTCCAGTCCTTTTCAAATTTCTTACTTTGTATTTTTCTACCAAGAGGACTCTTAATGTATGGAAGTTACCCTGCAGCATGAACAATCCCTGGCAAGTATTCTTTAATGAGGACTGGTTCCATAGCTCAGTGGTCCACAAACTGTAGCCCATGGCTCCGTGGTGGCCCAAAAGCCTTGGATAATAAACAAAAAATCCTCCTGATTTGCCAGGAGGAAGTTTTCAGCTAAGTGCAATTTGCACATTTGCTCTGGGCATTTCTTAAAAATGCCCTGGTATGTTCCTCAAAGGGCACATGGCAGCTGAGGGTTAAAGGTGGTTCACTGGTCTAGAAAAGCCTCAGGGCCATTGCCTTAGCTGATTCTGGGCAATGTATTTTCACTGAAATCATCAATCCTTGCATTTTAACTCTGATACTCATTACCATTCTTTTCAAATACCATAAAAATTAAAGATAACAGTGCATGAACCCTGAAAGGCAATATCCCTTGGCCTCACATATGCATAAGATTTATCCTCCTCTCCTTTTTTCTTTTCCTTTCTTCCTCCTCTCTAATCTCCCTCCTCATTGATTGCTCTTTGATAAACAATAACATACAAGATGCAAAACTCAAACAGACAATCAAACACACAAGAGTAAAACCATACAAGAGGTAGTGTCTATGCACTGCTGTGAGTTGCTCTCTTCACTTGTTTTATTCTTAATTTAGGTCCCTAAGGAATTTTTTTGTTTGCCAGAGACACATTTCACATTCTGATTGAACATGTTCTAATTCTTCTGTGGGAAAAAAGACATGGGGGAAAAAAACCAAAACCAAAACAAAATCACAACCTCTTTGATTTTAAAAGAAAATTGTAATATGTATTGTCAGCTCTGAGTTCGCCTTTGTCAGCAAGGCTGGAAGAATATGTTCTGATCAAATATTTGGGTCTGTGCTTTTCATCCTGAAGATGAGGACCTAAGCTTCTGACATATGTTGGATGGTGGCCAAGTTTAGACCCCTAATATTTTAAAACAATCACCACCTGTTTCAAAGGGCAGCAAAAAAGACACCTCCTTCTTGCTGATCACTAGTTTAGGGTGAGCAAAATCTTTTACTGCATCAAACTGAAATGTAATAGGTCCAAGAGAATTGAAATCTTGCAGTAAGCACTTCATTACCTGCAGGCTTCTATGTTTGTTTTTATTTCCTGTCCAAAACATAACCATACAATGCTTTTTCAGATCTCTGAGTTAACTACTTTGCCTGTCGCTTAAGCCATGTAAAGCCTGTCATTTTCAGCCTTTTGATGTGATCTGAACAGGATGTGTGTGTATATACACATCCATCATTAGATATGTACATTTGCAAAGCCTAAATGTCTGTATGGCTATTCTGGAAATTCTTACAGCTGTAATATCTATTCAACCCCTACAACAGTATTTTAGAATAAAGGCTGTCCCAGATCCATGCATATTCATTTCAGGCCCAAGAAGATTTTAGACAGGGTGTCATCCATCTTTAGGAACAATGGATAACTTTTTTCAGACCATCAGTTGTAAAGGAAAAACATGCCTTTGAAGACACATGAAATGGGAGCTGAGTGGACATCCTCAGAGAGCAGCACTGCCCCTTCAGTTGCTTTTCCAGCCAACAAACTTCCCCCAGTACTGCTTAATTGTAAATGCAGCACATCTCCCATTATTCCACTAGGACCATTAAGTTGTTCTTCATTCTCCAAATGAAACAAGGTTTTGGTTCCCCATGTCTTGACTTTCCTTCAAAGGCTCCAGCTGGCCTAAAGCAACAAATAGATGGGAAGATGGTTCAATGGTTAGATGGCTTATTTCAGGCCACCAGTAGGTCCCAGGAGATGGGCTGAGAAGCACCATGTTGTCTAGGATGAGCTGGGTTCAGGTGCTTGGAGAAATGTGAATATAAAGCTAGTTTTGTGGGCAAAAGCGAGGAGGAGGATTTACTGCAGCAGCCAAAAGGATGGGGCTGAACCTCAGCAGTGGGACACAAACCCATGTCACAGGGCCATTCTGAGATGCCCAGGGGTGGCCCCAAGGGGCCAGGCTGCAGCTCCCTGCAGGCCCAGGAGGGTTCAGTTGCAGGTGAGCCTGTGGACCAAGCCCTCCAGGGCAGGAGATGCATGCATGGCTGCTAATTAGAGGTTTCTAGATTCATTAAGGCATTGCCTGGGGACTGCCCTCACATGGTTTGCTTTGCTGGAACAGGATAACATCCCCTACAGGAGATGGTATCTCTTCTGTACTGCTCCAAGTAGTCAGAGGTTCAGGCTTCTTTCTGTTAACCCAAGGGACTCCTGCTCCACACCCCCTGCACCTCCCCAGGGAAAGGGAGCATGTCTGTCATCCCACCTTTGAGCAATAGCTCCGGCTTGGGTACTTTTTATCCTTCTGAAAATGCAATATGTTCTCCCCTAAGCTGTAGGATATGCTTCTTTTGCCTACTCAAAGTAACTTACTGGGCAAAAAGAAGAAAAAAAGACCCTGCTTTTTTTCCCCTCCACAGAATCTAGCTGACATGCCTCAGAACATTCCAAAAGAAATGGTAATAGAAGAGTATATTGTGGCTCCACATTTTTGAGGGCTTTCATGAATTGTGAAAATGATTGTCCGTGAATGTAGATTCAAAGATAGGCTTTTTTTCTTAATGCTCCTTGAACAGCACAGTCCATATCTGACAAGTTAGAAGCATTAGAGAATAAATTCACAGAGATGAAAATAGAATTTCCAAAAAAGTTTTCCTTAGACTTCAAAGCAGATAAAAAGAATTCAAGGAAGTTTGATCTTTATTTTATAAGTATGTACAAGAAAAAGAGAGAACGAAGGCAACAGTCAAAGAAAAGTCTAGTTTAATATTTCTCTTGTGGCCATACATAATGAGAAGTGGAATGCCACAATTCCTCTGTGTTCGTAGGGTTGCAATTCACTGCCATAAAATTATATCTAGCTTCTTAGAAAATGCCTTCACTTCTCTGTTCTTGTCTCAAGTATGACAACTTGCTCTTGAGGCTTACAGATGTTGAGCTGTACTGGCTGGATTATTCCTAGAAAAATTAAAACCTAACAGAGATGTAATCCTTCTTTAAGTTTCCCACCTGAAAGTGTATATTTTCTCTAGAAATACTAAGAGAGAAATTAATTTTTAAAGCAAAAGCTTGTAAAGGTTTCTAGTTCATAGAGAATCAGACAAAAAGGAATGGGTGAATAGTGTTCCTATTTGAGCAAAGGAGCATCTCAACATTCTAGCATTTGCAAAGAAACTGATCAAAGTGAATGTTTACAAAATGACAAACAATACACAAAGAGATAAGGATGCAAAGAAAAAATCAGAATTAAGCAGAATGCTTTTTTTCCTGAGGTTTTATTTTTAAAGCTCTATTTTTTTCATAGGCCAGTGTCTGGTCAGGCTAATTGTACCCATACCAGGGAACTAAATAATGCCTGGGACTTTTTCCAGCTATGGTGTTCCATCAGCTGCACAATTAAATTGTCCCCAGCAGAACTTTGGCCCAGGCCAATAAGAACTCTTTCAAAGAGGTTCTGGGCATGGTTTGGGAGCTATTGTGGGCAGGAATGATTTCTGGATATATTTTTGGATATAATAACTCTGTGCAGAAGAGAATTGATTAATATAAGTGCAACCTATTTTTTGCTAGTTTGCTCAAAAACCAAAGAATAATGCTAGTTACATTTAATTTGCTTGTATGAACATGACAACTTGATCTGTATCATGTCAAAGCAGAAACCTTATAAACAAACCTCAATGACTATAGGTGTGAGAATGTGTAATGGATTTATACTGTGCATATAAGAAAGGTGCATGCTCATGCATGGGGCCAGTAGCTGTGGTATGAATAGGTGGAAGACAGCCCAAGAGCACAGTGAAAATATGAATGTTACATAACAACAAGGACCTGTCTTCCTGGGCTTAATTGACTGATTTTTCTTCTCATCTCTATATTCTAAGTGCAGAGATACACTCATTTGATCAGTACCAAAACAACATTTTACTCAATGTCTTCCCAGCACAGGGTAGGTTCGTCTTTTTGGAAACTGGACTCAACACCAGCTCAGGCGTATCCAGCAATTTTGGTGCACCTTAGCAACCAACAGGTCACTCCAGAGAATGCTGGAGAGTGTGTCAGCACAAGCTGGGGGAGCACTGGGGCAAGTAATATTTGCTGCATGAGAGCTCAGTTCAGAAAGCACCTGAAGTAAATGTCACTAAGGTTATTTATCCCACAAGAGTCATCCAACTAACAAAGTATTTGAGGACTGAGATGAAATTTTGATAGTTAATTAAATATCTAGTTAATGGTTCTGTTGATTATACTACTTATCAAAATACAAACATTGCATTTTAACGTATAGTCTTTTTCATGAAAATGCACAACTGAGAAAAAATGAGGAATGTCTACAGTAAGTCTCAGGCTTCTTTCATAGTTGCAGCAAGACCCTCACATCTTTTGTTGGTAGAAAG
Source organism: Zosterops lateralis (assembly GCF_965231275.1). NCBI lineage: Eukaryota > Metazoa > Chordata > Aves > Passeriformes > Zosteropidae > Zosterops > Zosterops lateralis. The sequence goes on from NC_139762.1 coordinate 131,595,880, forward strand.
GACTCTGGATGTTATGAACAGCTATGTCTGATGCACCCAGCTATTTTGGTGATAGATGTGTTACTCACTCAACTTGCATGAATGACTGAGGGTTTTATTAGGCATATTGGAAGTGAGTGTTTTGAGCTGTGATGATTTTTTAAGGCATGATGAAGGGTCCCATCTACCCTAATCAACTTGGCATAGCCGGGGCTCAACTTCCAGTGTTGTCTTTCATCAGTGCAAGTGTCAGTCACTGGCCAACACGTTGCCCACAGCCCTCTGCCCTCATTTCTTCATGGCGGGATGCATGTTGTTCTTTCAGGACAATTTCTTTTCGCCTGCTTTCCCAGCTTGCTTGGCCATGACAGGTCTGCCCCGGTTATGGCATTCACCATATGGCTGGGCTTGGCTCCACCCTATCTTTTAATAATTCCATCTCACTGACCATCCCCCTTGCATTGCTTTCACTGAGGGCATTTCAGAATTCAGCCCCAAACTATTGGTTCTGACTAGCTTACCCATGTTAAATCTGAAAATATTAGCATTCATTTTCCGCTCGGTGATAGCCCCTGAAGTGACCTTAGTAGGTTATGTCTCATTTCATATATTTTCCTCCTATGGTAAACTGATACAGTGTTGATACAGCTACAGCTATTAAGTCACAGCTTGAATTCAGATAAATGCATTTTGAAACATGGTTTTAAAATATCATGTAATTCATAGACATTTTTTCTCTTCTTTTCTTCACATTTCTGTGTTGAAAATACACAAAAATATTTTTAAATTCTATCAAATTTTCCAGAAAATGCAACTATGGAAAAATAAACACATGCAGGTATGTACAGAATGGACTACAGACAGCCAGCTGTTCTGAAGGATTGGTGAAAATTCACAATCCAAGTTAAAAAACAAACTAGAGAAATATTTGCAAGAATATATTTTTTTAATATAAAGCCTACAATTTTTAAAGCTATTGAAAGGCAGAGATGGAGACCTGCTAACTTATTTTCATCTATGAGAAAGGAGAGGACTTCAAAAAGTGAAAGCTATTCAGCAATCTTTTATGATTACAATAACTGTAAATACATTACTTGCATTAAAATGCTTTTAATTACTATTTTTACATCTTTTAGGTTGTATAGTTAATACAAATTACACTTTTTTACCTAAGTCTATTTGTTCACACACTTGGGATCACATGGGAATGTCCCTACATAATCTGAGCCTCATGTTGAGGCTAAGAACTTTCCTATTGCACCATTTTGGAAAACTTGCCTACAGCCATGATTTGGCCTACTTAGGCATACACATCCATATAGTTTTAATTACCTCTGTACATGCTATTTCCCGTATGGCTCTGGCCTCACACAACACAGAGGATAAATAGCAATCACCATGCCAGTGCCTGTTCACTGTTTCTTTAATCTGGTCAATGCTTTGTGTCCTATGAAATGGCTTCTTTCATTCTGAGCTTTGCCAGGACATGGATCACTTTCATATCAAGCAAAGTGATAAAGCTGAAAAAGTAACAACATGATCCCTCTTGGATGGAGAGGGATGGAAGTGCTCTTACTCCTGTGTGCAGGCAGGATGGTCGTGCGCGAGTGGATTAAGCAGCATCCCTCAATTTAGGGTGCACAGTTTGTTCAGTTACAACCTCATTTTATCTATGTTTATACACATGATGTGCCAATGCCAAGCTCCTGCCCACAGCTGGTCCATAGGACAGAGCTGCCAATCCTTTGGTTTCTCATGAGGAGCACACTGAGGGTAAGGACTGTGGTCAGTCTCACAATGGTACAAAGAACAAAATCCACAATCAGGATCTTCCAGTATGATGAAAAACCTCTCAGCTTTGTTCCCTCCCCTCTTTTCTCTCTTCCCTGGGCTCAGCAACCTGCTAGGGATGATTTGAGACAAAAAAATCTGCTTAGGGCTCTTTCCCCCCTGCTCCTTTGTGGCAAGACAGAGAAAGGAGGTGGGCTCTCCTCCAGTCCCCATGCCCTCCATCCAGGAAAGAGACAGCACTCCCAGAGGGTCTGGAGAGAGGTGACCTCACAACTGTAAAAATTCCTGACAGTAACCAAAAACCTCTTTTTTTCTGTTCTTAAGAATCACCACGAGGTTTCTGCTGGAGAGGAGTTTTCTCTGAAACTTTTTTTTTTAAATAAAAGACTGCCTTTTAAGCCTTGTTGTTACAATACATTATATCTCTTTTTGTGTTGAATGTTCTAATTTACAGTGACCAACCGGTGCAAGATACAAAACCTACAAATTTTGCATGCAGCCTATAAGAACTACTATATTACCATGTCATTTTATATTCTAAATTCTAAAGACTACTTTCTTATCTGTTTTCTCCCTGATGCCTTGGCAGAGTGGAAAGACTACATTCCTGACTCCTTTTGTTTTCCTGTCCTTCAACCCATCTTCAGCTAATCACCATTTTCCTGCCTCCAGTGCCTACATCTCAAAGCTGGCTTTCATTTCTATTTCACTCACAGGTTTTACATCTCCAGTATTTCTTACCATACAATCATATCCATAAGTCCTTCCTGTTCCATCTTTCCCAACACCTTATGTCCTCTTCTAAATGATGTAAAAACATTGCTTTGTGCCAGCATTTAAAGTGTGGCATCACTTCAAGTAAAACAACAAAATAAAATTATTTAATGAGTAACATAAAGAGCCTGAAATCAGTGCAGTTCTGAACATATAGTTGCAGATATATGTACAGCACTCCAAGAAATATAGCTGTATGGCAAGATAGCCAAATTCCTTATAAATATGTATTTATAATTTACCTGTACAATATTATAAGACCCTGTTTAAGAATTATGTGCTCTTTATATAGCACCATTTGACTGCATGTGTTTCTGTTCTGGTTTATTGCATATCAGCTAATCGCATAATTCGGCTGGATGCATGCTAAATTGAAGTCCAAATGCTGTTCACTACAGTGTAATCCCTCTGGATAAATGAATAGTCAGTATACCCACTGGACTGCATTCCACCATCACTACTACTTTGTAAACAGCTGTTAGCATGTGTTGTAAAAGAGAAGAAAAAATCTGTTATTGCTACATGGTTCCTTCATCAAAATCTTCACTGCACTGGTGAGAGGAATGTGCAAAACATTACAATGAGCTGAAAAAGCACTGAAATCCTTAGCCCTTTCCATGGCAGGTGCTGCTTGAAGAGCACAGGCAGCAGAAGCACACAGCTGGGACAAGACATGGGAAGCCCTAGAGGTCCCACCACTGATTCCTGCAGACCAAACCACAGCTCTGATTAGGTCTTGACAGACTATACAGACAAAATGTAGCTCCTACAAGTCCTGTCCTGATTTGTGCATGTTTACAAGATGAGACAAATCAAAGTAAAGCAAAACAAGTGAGAAGAAGGTGTCTTTTCCATCTGTGCTGCCATGGAGCAGCTTCTCCCCCTGCCTCCCACCTCTGACAGCACACAGGTTGTCCTTGCTTTTCAAAAGAGCAAGCAGCAGCCAACAGGTATGGGTTTTTGGAGAAGCTTTGTGAAGCAATGTTTTGTTTCTGACATTTTGTCTAGGTGGGCAAGGGGGGGTGAGTAACAGCTTAGGGCAGAGGTGAGAATGTCGTGGCGGCCAAGAGAGCAGCCATGGGCAAAGGGGAAATGCTCACATGGAGACAGGTGTCCCAAGCAGGGTCTGCACACATGGTGGGAGGGAGCCCTTGCCTGCTTCACCTCCAGCCTTCAGAGTGTGGCTGGCCAAGAGGCTTCAGGCTCAGCATTCTGTCTGCCATCCCTCCAGGGATGCCTCGAAGCAAAGCTGGCTGCATCAACATCCTTAACAGCAGAGTGAAAAGTCTGAGCAACTGGTTGTAATGGTCCCCTTCTGGCCTGAAATTCCATGAAATATTTCTAATTCTGTCTTTATAGCCAAGGGGTATTGCACAAAAGCAATATTCCCCAAACACTCTTAATTTTTAATTCTTTCTTTAGTATTAATTTTTCTTTGATCCTATGACCAACTAGTGTTTTGTTTTCCTTTTTCCATCTTCAGTTTCCTTCCCTTCCTCACTGAATGATTTAATTCTTGAAGCCAGGTTTGAGAGATCTGAAATTGGAGTTTTCCATGCCAGGAGGGCTAAGGCAGGTCCCTCTTGAACTGCACTTCAGCATCTGTCATTCTTTCCATATCCTTCTGGGAATTTACCAAAAGAGATTCAAAACTTACTTAAATGGCAACTAATATACAGATGTAGAGTAGATGTGTCAAAGGTCTATTATTTTATCTTGCTCTTTACTTACTATCAGCACATCAAATCTGAATGCAGCCACCAGAAATCATTCTTCATTGCTCAGGCTCCTAACACACTCAAGTGAGGAAAAGGAGGGATATAATGTGACATTGCTGTAAATGAGATTCTCATCACTGAGGCTAACAACGTGGCAGGATTAGAAGAAAGAGTTGCACATTCCACTAAGAAATAGAAATATCTATACTGATATTAAATAAACAGAAAAATTAAGAGATTGACATTCCCATGGTGCAGGGCAATGGCTGCACAGACAGATATGAAAGTTGTATTTTCCCTAGAAGGAGATCATTAAGATAATTGTTTACAAGATTTCCTATGCCCTACTCTGAAATATCTCCTATAGCCACAGTGTCCATGTCTGATGGTCCTCTGTTTGGAGCCAGGGTGGGACATCTTCCTCTGCTTCTGATTTATGGGTGGTGAGTATATATTGGAAATTACCTGTATGCATTCCCTCTAATTCGTTTTGCTTCGAGGATGTTCACATCTCTGTGGTTCTATTTCCACTGGCAATACAGGACGTGAGTTCACTGGCAGAAAAGCTCATTAGAATTATGAGATTTACTGGAATATCTGGGTTTTTTTTAAAGTCTGGTGAATGTTGTGACTTACTTGCCAGGGCCAAGCTGGGGAGCATCTGAAATGCCCTACACTGAGCATCCCTGATGAGCTGCTTATCAATAAGAGTTGGGAAATTTTGGGATAAATTCTCACATACATTTCATACAACTCTAAGTTACTCATGCCTAACTTCACAATGCGAAAATTAATTGCATATGTCAAAGGTATTTTTTTCAGGCATGGTTCTGTTTTAAAATTCCAACTAATATTTTAACATGTAGCACAGTCTTTAAAGCTGTATTAAAATAACAAAAGTGACCAGGAAAATCCAGCTGGGAATTCTGTTGTAATTTTAATTCAGATGTATTATATATCTTCTGCATTTCACAATATGCAACCATTATTCTGTAAAGAGCTAAGCATGTGTTTAAATTTATACATTTTGAGTTTTAATGAGAACTCATAGCGTGTAAAGTTAAGCACACATAAAATCAGATTAAGAGTTAGTGTTAACACTAGAGTGGTACATTCAAACTCTGGAGAGACAAAAAAACCCCAAACACATATTATAGATGAGAAAATTTTGATGAATTACTTTTTAACTCCAGGCGGTATTTTTATTTTTAGAACACAATCTTCAACCCCAGTATTAAGTGGAATAATAATGTGCTTTCTTGCTCCATTTTCTCTGTCTTAAGCAGTTTTTGGATACAATCAGTCCCTTTTTTATGAGAAAATATATTCCTAAATATAAGTGCCTGTTTGTGGATCCTATTTTTCATATTATTGCTTCAGCTGACCTTTTTAAGTCTCCAGCTTATCTGATCACCTTTCCCAAGGCAATCCATTATTCTGCCATTGATACTCCTACCACAAGAGTTTTTTTAATTAACTAATTTTATAGTAAAGAGGAAATCATGGGTTTAAATAAAGGTGAATATTTTGCAGAGGCATGAGTCGTATCTTACTTAAGCAGCAGAGGCCATGAGAGAGAAATGTAGCCTTTTTCAATCAGCAGTTCTAGTGGTATCATATCCAGTAATTAATTGATCTTATTCCTCGGCATGTTCCCCTCACAGAAAGTAGCTCTTTTTTCTAGGTCAAAGTAATTTATGTGCTTCATCTCAGTTCTCTGGAATAACGTTTTCTGCCATGGGACAGGCCAGTGCTTGGAGCAGCAGTACCTTTATTTTCTGAAGTCTTCTTGGAGTTTCTCTAATGTGCTAACTCATGGCAGTGAAGGCAACAGCTGCAGTTCAGCATTAGAGCTCTGGTGTGCATGGACCCTCACGAGGAGCTGCTCAGTGCATTCCTCTTTGGGGCATTTGTTTCCACACATGTGCCACAGGGTCATCCAACAAGTGTTTTTCCTTTGGCCATTTTCTTGGTCACTATCATTTGGGGTTGCCACATTAGTCCAACTCTGCAAGCCTCCTTCAGGAATATTATTTCAAACACAGAAACCCTGGGATGTACCTCTTCAAACATTTTGATCCAGCAATAGTATGATTTAGAGGTGCATGCACATAAAACAGTATTCCCCTCCTCCAACCACAGGCTAGCAAGACAGAGAGAGAGGTGGCCATGAGCTTTCAGGAATGGTGCAGCTCTGGAAGGGTGGAAGCCTTGAGATGATCTACTTGAGCCACCTTCCTTCTCCATCCAAATGTGGCATTTGTGCTGGGACTGCCCATCCAGCCCCTCATATCACCTCCCTCAGACAAAGTAGGTGCTCCCATCCTTCCTGCCCCACTCCCTTAACACCTTCCCCCTTCCTGTCCTCTTGGGAATCAGTTGTAGCCACCATGAGCTGATAGTGTCTTCTAATCATCCCTCTCATCCCTTCTCATCCCCATCCCTCTACCACTCCCTTCATGGGGAGATTAACACCTAGGTTTGGTTTCTTCTCTACCCTCTAAACCTCTTTGAAAACTTCCTTTTCCGGGGAGTCTTCCTATTTCCTATTTCATTTCAACTACAGGAAGCCATGGCAGATGTGCCCCTTCTCAGGGCACCAAAACAACAAGGGCTGGGGGGAGTGGGAGGAAAGGAGGGAGACCTTGTTCCAGCTTCATGGGGCACTTCAGGATTTTATTATTTACCTGTGTAGGCAAATAATATGAAAATTTTGTGAATATATTGAACATACACACTTTCTCAGCTAAATATTTACAGGTTTTTGTCTTATGGAGATAATGCTGAATTTATTAACAGGGGTGTGATCTCAAATCTCATTCCTGGCTTTTAACTATGTATAATAATTCAGTTCACCCATTTATCCTTTTAACACAACATTTAGGTTAAGCAGTAGGCCTAGCCTGTTTTTTATTTTTCTTTGATGTCCTCGATTCTATTCTCATTCATGTATTGGGGTGTGCAGCAAATGAACCTTAAGCATTTATTTTATTTACTAATTTTGCTTACTAGCATTATCAAAAGAGTGGAGCAGCTGCAAGCTTCACAGATTGAGCATACATCTGAACATTTAACGGCCCTGGTTTATCCTGGCTTCAAGGCATCACAATATAATATTCACTGACATGAAAGCTGAAGAAAGGATGTCATGGGAAGTCTGAGAGTCACGCTATGAGAGGGTATGTACTGCAAGACCCTCACTCCATTGGCTTCTAATAGGCTAAGTATTGATATGCAAATAAGAGAGGAGCTTGTGTGTGGCCTTTTAATACAGTCACTAAGCATCAGTTCAGAAAAAAAAATAGTAGGATCACTCCTCTTATATTTCTGCCTACAGATGTGCAAAACCCAATATGGATGTGTTTTCACTCAGCTGCTTTGAAAGTAAATGAGGCCATTGCTGAAAAACTATGCATAGGACCTAAAAGCTGAAAAATTCTGATCCAGGTTTCAAACACCAAGTGCTGAGGTAGGCTGATAAGCAGAAGTGGGCTAACCCATGCAGGGAGGGTTAAAAAAACAAAAATCAGTTCCTTCATTCCTAACATTCCTCCCTGGGAGCAATACATGTGCCTGTGGAAGATTAGGTGCTGGGTTGCCATCTCTGAAAATAGAAATAAGTTTGCAAGGTAGCAGAAAGAGGGGCCCAAAGGGCATCTCCAAGGAGGCTTTGACTCTCCTGGTTCTGACACACACAGATAATTCCTATTTCAAGTTCGAAGCAGGAGCAGCAGATGAGAGGAAAGCAGCTGTTAGTTTATCTCGTAAACAGGCCCCAGCGTGCCACCAGATTATGACAGGGCTTCAGGTTGGAGATGGCCCTAGACAGCTAAAAGAGTGAAGTGTTCAAAAAATAGAATTGCTTCTGAGAGCACCATTACCCAGCTACTTTGGGCTGCCTCAAATACCACAACAGGCCTGAAAGCCCCAAACTAGTGAGGATGCTGGAAGCCATCAGTCCTAGAGCTGGGAAGGCACATGTGGTCCTCTCTCAGGAATCAATCAAGGGGAAGAAATGTAGCTCAAAATCTCCTTTATGTTCTGAATTTGTCTGCTCTTAGTAGGCTGTTCCAAACCTGGGCTTTCAAGGCATAACACAGGAAAACCATGGCTGCACATTAAAAGTGGCACCAGGTTTGCTACATATTCATAGAAACATAGAATATGCTGAGCTGAAAGGAACTCACAAGGATCACTGAAGTCCAGCTCATACATTGTGTGGATGGATGACACACAGCATTTTATAGAAAGCTCAAAGGATGCACCAGTAAAGGTCTCTTGGACCAGGCTCTTTGTGCTGCAGCTCTGTGTGGCCGAGCTCCATGCACATATGTTAGTATCTATTAGCATATGTCAGCTCCAGCTGCCCACATGCCCACGTGTGACTGGAGCTGATGCCAGGGGTATCATGAATAGCCCAGCCTTCATTTTTTCCACTTGCCTCCGGGCTTGTCTGTGTGGGAGTGTATAACAGTGCAAGATAAGATGCTATATTTATATTCCTATAAGGCACTCACAGATTTGCATTCCAGAACGACCACATTTTTCCAGCTTAACTTAGGCTGCTTTGAAAACAACTCAAGCTAAGCAAGAAAAAGCCTTTCTTTATGCCCAAATAAGCATGTCCCACAGCAGTATTACTGCTGAGTTGCTATTCACTGCTGTGATTTCTCACACAAAAACAAAGAGGGAGAGCAGGGCAGGGTAGACCCACCTCTGCAGAGCCATGGGCCCATTGCCACTCTCCCCAAACCTTTCCATGTGCAGGTTCCCCACTTCCTCTCCTCTTCTGCTCCTCCTTCTCCAGCAGCTGGTCTTGCTTCCTCCTGCAGCTTTTCTCTAAATGGGTGCATGCACTCAGCCTGCTGTATACACATATTCCCTCCTAAATTCACTTCCTTTCCTCTATACACAAGCCTAATCACAAGATTCATCTTACTTTCCATTTTCCCTGCTGACATTAAATAAATAAAAGCAGCAGCAAAGAAAGAGAAATGCAGAAGTGAGCTTAATTCCCAGTGGATATAAACTGTTGCAATGCTGTAACACATACCCGCACACACACACTCGTGCACCCATATGAATCTTCATAAGAGATGAAATCACTTCTGTGTCTTCCTATTATAAAGCACACTTCCCTTTCAACACAACCAGTAGGGAAGCTGCTTAATAATGAAGACTTGAAAATCTGCTCTTATTTCTGTAGGCTTTAAATGCTCAGCTCAGCCCTGTGTTGTGGGCATCATCCTTTCTGGCATGGAGGGCTTAGGAGGATTCACAGAGAGCCCATTAACATTGCTCCTTAATTGGCTCAAGGCATCACTGTTGAACTCAGCTTGGCACAACCCTCATTTCCTGCACACCACTGAAGGCCCCTGCCAGTTCAAAAACTAGAAAATCAGGAGTAAAACCTGATAAAGTTAAAAAACCTGATAAAATGAAAACTAGAACTTAGTCTGGTGTCTTAGTTTAAAAAGACAGGAGTCTGTAAAGGAAGGCAAAAGCCTCCTGTGAAGTGGGAAAGGTAAACCCCCTCCCTCCCTCCGAATTACCACAATTTCAAAATAAAAAAAAACAGCTCTCAGGCAAAGGTATGGGAATGGGAATAATAGTTATTTACTAGAAAAAACTAAAATAGAAAAAAAGAACAACAAATGTAATTAGTACAAACAAAACTACTGATACAGTCAGAAAACCTGACACCCTGAGGAGTCAGGGTGTTGGTAAAAGTCCAGTTGGATGGTGGCTGTGCCTCCTGCAGTGGCAGATGAAATGCTGCTGAAGCAGAGATCCTGTAGAAGGGTATAGTTCTCTGTGAAGGTCTGGTGATAGAGTAGATGGGCCTGGTCCTCCTCTGGGAATCCAGCAGGGAAGAAGCTGCTTCTCTGGGAATCCAGCGAAGATGGCTGCTCCTCTGGGAATCCAGTGAAGAAAACTGGGCCGATGGCTTAGACCAAGCTTATTTTATGCAGGTAGGAATACTTGGTTCCTCCTTCTGGGTGGAGCATCTCACAATGGGATGATGTACCTTATCAGTCATGCAGTGAGTCACTTAATGGCCCATTAGCAGGAGACATCTCCCCGGAGGGAGACATTGTTCTTGGAAGAGATAAGATAACTGCCCCCCACCTCCAACAGATGGCAAATAGAATACATTCTTATCTCACAAATCCAGGACATCTGGGAAATCACAGGTGAAATATGTGCATTTTATAACTTTTGTGAGAAGATATTGCTTTCACAAAACTAGCAAAGATGTTTGATTACAGTCTTTAATTCTAACCTGTGTCAAAGTGTTTAACCTTTCACTTACCAGTGCACCACCACTATTTTAAACTATGATTAAAATGCATATTCCCTCCTCATGTTTAACTGCACAATGCTTAAGGGGGTGCCATAGTTTGACAATGGCCAAACACCAGGCACCCAAGAGAGTCACTCGCTCACCCTCTCAGAGGAGACAAAATAAAATTAAGGGGTTCATGAGTATGAGGGATAAGGATTGGGAGAAAACACTCCTAAGGCAAAACCGGCTAAACTTAAAGGTACAAAGTAAATTTATTACTAACAGAATCAGAGGAGGATAATGAGAATTAAAACAAGCCCTTGAAACACCTTCTTCCCCCAGCCCCTCCCTCCTTCCCACTGACAGTGCAGGGAGACAGGGCATGCGGCTTTTGGTCAGTTCATCACCAAGATTTTCTTCCACTGCTCTGGGAGAGGAGTCCCTCCTTCCTCTGTGAGACCATGGGGTCCCTCCCACAGGAGACAGTTCTCTGTGAACTTCTCCAGTGTGGGTCCAATCTCACAAGCAGCAGCCAAACCACACCTGCTGCCTCACCATGGTCTCACCACAGCCTGCAGAGGAATCTTGGCCCCAGTGCCTGGAGCACCTCCTGCCCCTCCTTCTCCACTGACCTTGGTGTTGCCTTATTGTTTCCCTCACACGTTCTCACCTCCTTCTCTTCTCTGATTAGGAGCAAAAAAACCCTGACTTTGTTTTGATTTTCTTTATAAGTATGTCATCACAGAGGTGTTACCAGCCTCTCCCATTGGCCCAGTCTTTGCCAACAGCATGTCCATCTTCTGAGCCATCAGGGGTTGGCTCTGCTGGACATGGAGGAAGTTTCCAGCAGCTTCTCACAAAAGCCACCTTCATGGCCCCCCCAGTACCAAAAACTAGGCTGTGCAAAATCAACATGGAAGAAAGTGAACACAAGGTGTACAGAGGCATGTTTTGTAGCCTGGGGACAAAACTCATACCAGCAATGATGATTCAACCCACCTCACCTGAGCTCTGCTGCATTAGAGCAGGTAATCGTCATAAATCGCCTGCTCTCCCCAGCATGGAGAAGATTAATGGCAGCAGACATTGGTGCTGCCAACGCAGAAGATTTCTGTGGTGTAGCAGGGACAGCTACGCATGAGGAATTTGTGGTAAAAAGCCGTACTGGGGCTATAATAAAGTGTTGGAAAGACGCTGAGGTCCTCTTCTGTAACACAGACACATTAAGGTCTGTCTGATTGTGGTGACAGACAGATATTTGACTGAACACACCAGCAGCTATTAAAAAAGAACCAGTAACTAAAAGCTAATGTCAAAACGTGATGTAGAACTGTCAGATGCCATCAGTAATAATTTTTGCTGTGACCAGTCTCTGGTAAGGAGGGCAAAGGAAACAATATTGCTGCTGACTGCAAGGGACAAGCCACCTGTGATTTGTGGGTTTCAGAGGCAGGGGGGCTGCTGCCACCCTCTTCAGAAGAGAGATTTATAATCTACCCATTTCCTTTGCCTTGGTTAAAGGGAAAGAATTGCTGGGGAAGAGGAGCTTAGGAATATGCTGCACAGAGGTAAGCAGCAGTACCTACATGGGGATATTATATAGGCTTAAAGGTATCAAATAGCATATTACATACAGTAAAGGACCACTGTAACCTTTGCAAGGGGGATGCAAAAGAGCTGCTGGACAAGCAATATTTTATAACAAGAATTTATCATGAGCAATTTAGCAGGAAAACCAAGCAGAACATTAAGACACCCCTAGACCTTTCCCTTACATCCATCTTTAGGCTGTGCCAGCAGGTACACACTGCTGAGAGATGGAGTGGGAGGCAGGTGACCCTGTCCAGTTTTGCTGCTACTGCACTGCTTCCCTCTCCCTCCCCAGCAGCAGCATGGCTATGACAGGAAAAGGGGAATTGCTAACCACTCTTTGTTTTGGAACCAGCAGTGCCCCTATGACACAGAGGTGCACTGTACTTACCAAATCATCTTTAGATCCATCCACAAGAGTGGGGCCATGCTAATGCATGCGTTTTCATTCGCAGGGTGAAATTTAAAACTCTGCCCCTACTTTCCAAAATAGGCTGTTCTGTTGGTGTTTACCTGGTGTCCTGGCTTGGGCTTGTTTCCAGCAGCACTTTCAGGTGCTATGGGTTGGGCTACACAGCTCAGGAGCTGCATTCCTCAGACTGATTTTACAAATGTTGAAGGACCAATGTAATACCACCTTTGCTCTGCTCTTTTAATGAAACTTTTTAATTTCAAACTGGAAATCTGTGTTCAAACAGACTTCAGGTCTTTTATTCTCTTCTATTAAAGAACTCATCAACAACCAGCTGCTTGTCTTTCTTTTTATATTTTATTCCTCATGCATAAAGCAGGGTGCAGCTTTCCCAGGACAAATTCCACCACTAAAAGCATTTCCCCAAATTTCAGAGTTAAAAGCAACAAGGAAGCTTGCAGTGAGGGTGAAACTAATCATCTGCTGTTCTTAAAGCTGGTGAAGCTTTTAGTTTTGCCAGCAGCAGATCTCAGATGAGATCTTCGCAGAGTAATGCAGCAAAGGCACACTGTGGCTCACTGTGACAGATCCAAATGTGTTCTATCTGTCCAAAGGGGGCCAGTGGCTCACAGCAGCTGTCGAGCTGCTTTGTAAACAAGTGGGGGACATAGCTGTTTAACCTAGAATCATGCATCTGAAAATATGCTTTGCCTCTCCAAGGATTTTGCTGGAAATGCTTCAAAGGATTCTGTTTTTCCCAGAAAGCTGCATCATGTGGTGTTTATCTACTCCTCGAAAGTATTCACAGCCTTCTTCCATAGGAGAACGGCACTTTGCAGTTTGACAGTAAAATCACACATGACTTGTTAAGCACAACTTCCTAATGTAGCTCTCTGTCTGTTGCAACAGTCTCCCTGGTGGTAAAAAAATACAGTACATTACACTCGCTATAGCAACTGTGATGGCAATATGCAGATTACATGACCATATCGCTCTCCAGCATCTAAAAAAGAAATATTTATTTTAGCATAGTTGGTACTCTTTTCACAGTCTCTTCTTTCACTGTTCTTTTCTGTTACACTGTCTTAACTTCATCCTAACATCTGTCTGATAAAGCTTGATACTGACCATTTTCTTTCTTGCACACATACCCTCATATCCCAGCTGACCCTTTGCATCCCTTAGTCAACCATTCTGGCCTCCAGTGTCTTTATTTCTAAAAAGCACATATAACCCAAGCTCATAGATAATTTTATCTTACAATACATCATATTCACATATGTCTTCATTCTCTCCTGTGGTTTATCCCATTTCTCTGCTCTGTTCTGCCTATTATATCTTTCTTTCAAAATATGCCCTGATGAAAGAAATTCTTCCCTATCTTTTCACTAGGTTTTTAACTGACTGTAGAGTAAATTAGGGCTATTCTTGTTTTGAAAACCTGTTACATAACAAATTCCCATTTTTTGCAGGTTTTCTTTAAAAAGTCTCTGGTTTCCAGGTCAAGGACTATCAGATTTTTTCTGATAATTTTTTATTCTTTGTGTAGGGGCACTATAGGGAAAGGTATGTTATTTGAGCTGCAGCTACAGACTCCTTATAAAGCCAAGAATAATGAAGTTCTGGTTTGAAGCTCAAGTGTCGAATCATTCTTCTTTAGGACTGAATTAAATCAACTAATTGTTTTTCCATCTCTAGAATAGAAGCAATATTGTACATCCTACCTTACAGGTATGTGAGAGGCTGAAATAATTACAATGAAGTCATAAACTACCCCAGGCCATCCAAATTGCTCTTGAAAAATGTATTGCTGTCCTGTTGCTGTCCTCCTTTTTTCTCATTTGGTATTGTGGTTTGCCTTTTCTCAGAAAAGAGGATTGCCAAGTCTAGTCTGAAGCTTGCATACTGCTGAAAGGATACTGTACTGAAATAGGAGTGTAGGTGTGGATGAAGACTGCCAGAAGCGTCTCCTATTACCCCAACAGGAGAAAATGGCAGCCAACTTCTATATATCCTGTAGTCTGGAAATTGGTGAAATACCATCTTTTTGGCAGCCATAAATGGATAAACATTAGGTAAAAGCTAAGTGCAATGTGAATTCTGTCCAAAAAGGGTGTCTTGGGTTGCAATATGTAACCAAAAATGTTTATTCTATTTTCCATCTGTTGAAACTGGTTGGGGAGATGTTTTTCTTTATCTCTTGTATAACCCACTCCTCATAACTCCAGGGAGGAGGGGGGCAGGTGCCTTCTGATAATGGGGCAGCTGTTAAAACTAGGTGGAACAATGTACCTTATCTCTTCCATGGCCCATCTTCCCTCCAGCGGGATATCTTCTGTTAATGGGTCATTAAGGCTCACCACATGACTGATAACATTACATCATCCTATTGTGAGATGCTCCACCCTGTGGGGGGAGCCAAGCATTCTTACCTAGACAAAAACTGAGAGTCAGAAACTCCAAGCAGCCTGTTTTCCACTGATTCCAGAGGAAGACCAGACACATCTCACCACCACTGCACCATTTCTACAGGATCATTTCTACTCCAACAGAACCACATCAATTACTCCAGGAGGATTTATTTGGTATATTTATTTACTGCTTCCAGCACCCTGACCAACAGGGTGTCAGGTTGTATTTCTGACTCTGTCAGGGTTTCTAGGATTTTTGTTTGCTTGCTTGTTTGGGTTTTTTTGGTACTACTACATTTGTATTTTTAATACTCCCAGTAAAAAACTGTTACTCCTATTTTCATATCTTTGCCTGACAGCTCCTAATTGCAAAATTAAAATAATTTGGAGGGAAGGGGTTTACATTCTCCATTCCAAGGGAGGCCCAGCTTTCCCTAGCAGATACCTGTCTTTCCAAACCAAGACAAAGGGCACAAAAAATTAGAGATTGTACAAAAATGCAGAGGGATAACTAGATGAAGGAGGCATGCAACTAGCCCAACATGCATAAAGAGCACAGATTAGAAATCTTTACACCAAAGCTCTCTCTGCACCTGACTGGCATTCCTCTGCATTGTTATAGAACAATCTCCGCCAGTACTGGCAGAGAATAGGCTGGTCATTCATGCTGAGATTTTCCTTTTGCTAGGTATTTCCATGAGAGACATGTTCTGGTTTTGCCTGGCAGAGTCTGCATCCACCTGTTGTAGAGGGACCAAGCACATACCAGGTTTCTTCCACAGGATGTACACACAGATTTGGGTTTTCAGGTTGGGGTTTTCATATATATCTTGTGAGATTGTTGGACTTGTTATAAATGCAATGGCAAATATCGGATAAATAAAAGACAATTTATTAATAACAAAATATCGAACACCAGAAAAATGAGAAAGCCACAAAAATAGGAAATGGTCAGCGCTGCGCTGGGTGCACCGGGGTACAAGACTCCCAAATCCATGCCGATGCAGCTTTCAGTCCAGCATTTTATAGGGTTTTTCTGCCCTCAGGCAGTCCAGGTGTCCAGGATGGGCTGAATAGTCCGAATTTCTTTTCAATGGCCTTCCCGGATCTCGTCAGGTCTCATTGTCTCATTCCGGGAAAAACTCTTATGTCAATTTCATGTGTTAGTCTTATGCTGATTTCATTTTGCTTGTTTTGCCGGAGAGTTGATGAGATCGCCAGAGAGTTGATGAGATTGGCATCGTTGTCACAAAGGAATTTCTTCCTTGCATTGGCAAGGAAGTGATTCTTATCGAGGTTGGCCAGTGTCTTTGTCTAGCTTGATGATGTTCATCCTGTCTTTGCAACTGACACTGGCAGGCTGGGGGGGAAACGATTAGCCCTATACTGGATTTCACAATTTTATTAACATTATTCCCATTACACATCAGGTTATTATTTTATACCCGAATTTTTACCCAAAATTTATCACAGACTGTTTGCTTCAAATTTTAGCAGAAGATCAGGCAACAGAAAATGTAGTAAAAATTGTAGCAGGTGTCTCTACAACACAGATTAAAAAAAAAAAAAAAAAAAAAAGCCTAGGGATTAAGTAGATGTTTCTGCATTAGGTAGTATGCAATTTGAGAAGAAATACATTTTCCCCTGTTTCTTCCAGAGTCTTGTGCAGAATCCAGCTCCTCCTCAGGCTCTGTGCCTGTTGGACAGAAATCCTCCTTTAAGAAGAATGCACTTCAAGAAAATGGAGAAAACAAAGGAAAAAAATTACCAGTTTAATTTATTTTGACAATATTTTTGAATAGTGAAATTGTGTTTCCTTTCCATTGCTTAGAAAGTTCATGTTGATTTAAAAATTAGGTTGAGTTTCGCAAAAATACTAATTTTAAAAGTATGGATTTTCATATTCTCTTCACCTAGTTTTTCAGTCCAAAAGACGGAAACATTTTTAGGAAGGCTGAATGGAAGAAGACAAATTCAAAGGATTTTTTTATGATTTCCTTTTGCAAGCTCTTCTGTGAGGAAGTAAAGGAGATTTCTTCACCTTTAGATATGTTAATTCCTTACTCTTTTCTTCCACCCTTAATTTTCCATTTGAAATTACTAGAATGAGGAGATTAAAAAAAAAAATCATCATATGAAAAGAAAACCAAAACTGGATAATTTTCATTTCAAGAAATGAAATTACGGAAATCTTTGTTGATATATGACATTGTAAACAAACTTTCCATTCGTATTTTCCAAGTATAAAATTTTAAAAAACTGCAAAAAAAAAAAAAAGGTTTTTGATTGCAATGACCCCACATCTCCCAAAATATATCTTCATGTATTTTTTTAAAAACAATTCTGCTCATTCTACCAAAGTCATTGACTCTGACCTTATACATGTAGATTCAAAGAGATTAATTAAAGGCAAGAAGCACTGCTAAATTGTCAGCAGCTGGGAGATGAAAGTGATTCTGGAGAGTAATTCTCCAATGATGCTGTGGATAGAGCAGGACATTTAGTGGATAAATTATCTCCCTCCTGAATTTAAACTGAGTCTGGTGAAATGGTAGTTTTCTGAATGTGCCTTTATGGTCAGATCCTATTGCTGGTGGTGTGACTTTTTATAAAGCCAAAACAAAACATAAGATAAATCGTATAGTTAACATAAATGCTGCAAATATACCAAGTATACAGAACTTACTGTGCACTAGAGATTATACATAAAATGAACTTCATAGTTTTTACATTTCAAAATTATAATTATTTTTCCCCTGTATTTCTCAATATGTTTCACAGGCATTCAAAGAACAAGAGTAGAGTTCCCCTGTGGTTAATTTAACCCCAGGAAATTCCCCAGAGCATAATCAAAGACTGCACAGTAGCTAACATTTCTCTCCTGTTTCAAAACTAATGAAGTTAAATCCTGCTGGCTAAGGCAGTATATCTAAAAGTCTATTACACTTTAAATATAGTAACAGAACAGACATCAGTCATAAATACAAAATGCATTTTTTACCAGCTGTCTAAAAGAGGCAGCAGAGCCACAAAAAGACCTCTTTCACGGACTTGTACCAGCCTCATTATCACCTAGAAATTAAATTGAAACTGCCAAAATTCACAACAGTGAATTCTAGACATGACAGTCAGACCAGTGCCCATGACAGGAAGGTGAAACACCTTCCCCAGACCTGGCTTAGGATTCACTTTTTTCATTGCCTCACATCCCTGTGGGACCCACTGACTTCAAAGGGTGTTCAAGTGGATCGTGGGCATAAGAGATCTGCATATCTGAAGCAATTACAGCTGTTGGAAACAGCCCTATTAGGGGAAAAATCCCAGTTCAGACCATGCAAGGAACACGAAGGCTGTTTGAGGGGACCAGGGTGAGCAAAGCCATGTGAACCCCAGCAGCATTGACAAATATCTGAGCTCTCATTTTTTGTCAGCATTTGTGGACCTCTTGACTCAGAATATCCCCACAAGGGAAAGAAAAATAGGAAACTCACACACATGCATTCTGAATGGATATTTATGCATATTTGTGCAACTGCTCAGACTTTTCATGCTTGTTTGTAGCTGCCTGAACCTAAGCAAGAAGTAGAAACACAAACCATCAGTCCCACCAGACAACCCACATATAGAGCCAAGCAAAATCCTAAATACACCAGGGCAGCAAGTTGTTTACATTCCACTCACTTAACATTATGTGCATATGTTAGACTTGCAAATAGGATGAAAACAATTGGAAATAAAAAAAGTAACTACAAATGGTTCATTTTAACAGAATGAAAAAATGAACCATATTAAAAATATTTCTCCTTTTAAATAATCCCTTTTGAAACCCTTGGAAGCAAACTTGCTGGTGGCTCTGGATAACTCTGTTCTCTTTATTTCATAAAAGTCTTGCAAACAGCTCATAACAGACACATCTTTTAACCCAAACTGTACTTTTTATCATTATGTTTTAAGCCCTATGCAAACTGTGTAGGAAAAAAAGGTTGCTTTCAATTCACGTTAAGAACTGCAACCAGAAGTTCTTTATACACTGTGTTTTTATCAGCTAAATGATTAAAAATGGACTGATTTACCCCAAATTACCTGAAGAACCAAAAGCAGAGGCACTTGACAATTCCCAGGATTTGCTCTCTGCTCAATGATCTGGGGAAAGATGAGATTTTTTTCCATGTTAATACATTTCTGCCCACTTCTGCTGCTCTTTTCTCCAATGTCATCAGTAATGGGATTAAATCCTGACAGATTCCTCTAATTCATTAAAGAAGGGAGGAAGCAAAACATACTGGGGCAAAACAATCCCTGCCCTAACTCCAACAAAACCAACACAATACTATCCCAGATAAATATAGTTCATTCTGTCTTAATCTAGTCAATGACCCCTCCTCCCCACCTAACAGCAGAGCCATTACATATTTTTCCACCCAGGATTTTTTCCAGTTGGAGAGACAACACCTTAGTCTTGCCTTTTCTCACTGCTAAAACAACAGGATATAACAAAGCCAAGTGAAGAGCTAGGCTCAGGACAAGTGGAGCACAAAATTATCCAAAATTAAACTGAGGAAAGGGTAGCTCTCAGCTCGTGCTTTTCCTACTTTCCTTCTTCGCTGTCAATTGATACAGCAGACTGTTTGCAGAGGTTGGGTTTAATGCAAAGATTAGACACTTTTCATGTGTGGTTGGAGCAAATCCAAACAGGGGGTTAGAGTGATTTTTCTGGAGGGCTTTTTCTTTTTTGTTAGTTGGGTTCTATTGTTTCTTAGCATACTCTGTCAATAGTATATTATCCAAAACTTCACATTTATTAAAGTAATTCATTATGGTATTAAGAGCTGGTGGAATTAGTGGTTTTGTAAAGCTCTTGAATTAACTTCCGAGGCTAAATCTGTAAACAACTTCTCGTGTGGTTCTCTGTGTGAATAAACAGCAAGTAGTAAATAGTGCCTGCCTGCAGACACGGGCATTATGGAGGGCAGGAACTGCATGGCTATTTTTGAGATATCTACAGATATCTCAAAGTTTTAGACAAAAGGGGTCTGTACCCTGCAGTGCAGACCTCAAGCACCCCAGCTCCTGCAGCCTTGGCAGCAGAAGCATTCCCTGATGCACCAAAGCCTCTCCTACCCTGGAGCACTGGTGGCACTTCCTCTTCTTCCACTATAGCTTCTCACATCATATTCCCTTTCCCCCCTTCTTTTGCTTTGAATCTCCTCCAGGGCTTCTAATTCTGTCCTGTCCACCTGGACTGGAATTTGGAAGCAGAGAGCATATGACCAGTCTGGGGTGTGGGAAGAGGAATGAAATTGGATGCACAATACCCAAGTCTGGGACACTCAAATACTATGGTTTAAGCCAGACGCAGGGTGAATGCCGAGCCAATACAGAAACCAAGGGGGAAAAATCTCACTGCAAGCAGGGACCCACATTTTCTCCTCATGTTCTCTAGAAAAACATCAGGCTGAGTTGTAAAGATTTAAGAACTGCACTTGTTTGCTGCAGGAGGGCACTTGGCAAAGAAATAAATGGGAAATTTAGTTTGCTTTGGGGAGACTTATGCTGTATTTGATTTATTCTGAATTTATGACTTTCACAAAGACAGTTGCTAAGGGGCATCAGTGCAGGAAAGGACAGAGGAACCAGTGACATTTTTTATAATTTTTTAAAATAAAATAATTTAACTGATCCTGTTTTAAAGCCACTGCATTGCACCAGCAGTTTTACTTCAGTTTCTGTACACCACAACAGGCAAGTTTCAGCATAAGCAGCATCTGTCTCTCTAATTGCTCTTCTATGTCTTTAAATGCCACTATCACACACCTTCCATTACACCTGGGCAATAGTTGAAATCAATCTGTTTCCATCATTACCAATCTATTTTCCTGGGACTAACTACTTGCAACCCCTTTGGCCCTGTAATCATTTTAAACTCAACAAAGCAAGGTTTTCTAGAAGTATTCTATCCATATACTGCTGTAGGGCTTTAATCACATCAAAACAGGTGTTATCCTTGGATATGTCTTTCCCCCCACCCCAAATAATTTAACTGCAGTTGTTAAAACCTGCATTAAAAAGACCAGCTTTCCATATTGCACAGTGCAGTTTTTAAAACAATGAGCCTGAACCTGGAAGCTGAACATAGTGTGAGCTGCAATTTTTCAGAACTACAAACCAATCAATTAACATAACAGGAACTAAAGGAGAAATCTGATTATATGAAATTGCCAGCCAGATGCCAAGAATGCTGTAGGAATTCTTTACAAATATTCACTATGGTTGCACCTCTATTTTTAAAGAGGTGCAACTATCATTCCCATTTTCAGTATTTCTAATCTGGAAGCTTTGAGGTGTCTTCTTGGCATGAAACTCAAAAGCAGACATGTCAAGGGCCATAAAAGACTCCAAAGATCGTTCCAGAGACCAAAAGCTGTGAACTCATGTGCCAATGTTGGCACATGAGCTGGGGCTTTCTAAAAGGTTTTCAATGTAGCTGAATGACATCTTCTAGGCAGATGATTTATTGACTGAAAAAAATGGAAGGCAGGGTGAGTCCAAACATCTAATACATATCTCACAAATACAGTTGTAATTTTGTTTTAAAAAGTTGGACAATATTGAAGTATTTTAGGATGGCATCTTCTCAATGGAAGGTTTCAACAGAGGGCTGCGTGAGAACTGACCACTGCTTCTTTTCTTCCTTTATCTTTTTGGGTCTTTTAATACTTCTCCTGATTAATGATAAGAGAAAAGCTTTTTCAATTTAGTAAAATATTAGGCTCACCCCAAAATTATTACTCTTTCTCATATTTTGTCTTTCCACCAACATTCTGAAAAATCAGTAATGTATTTGCTATAGACATTTCTCACCTAAGCAGAAACATTAAGAAATCAACCTGAATTGAACAAGCAGTAGCAAAGAACATTTTTAAAAGAGTTTTAAAACTGGGATTTAGCATTGAGGTCCATACCCTGCCCACCAGGATTTCTTTCTCCATGAAATCAGGCACTTGTATTTATGGCTTGATGACAGACCTGACTTTCTGCATCTACTTTGGGTGAGGAAGCATAAATGGAAAGAAAACTCATGGTGAATCCTCTTTTCAGAGGACTTCAGCAGCTCTTGAGCCTTCTGTATATTTCACCTTCCTCACTCCTTGAATGGGAAATAGAGGATATATTGTGAAATTCATTAGGAGGTGCACACTCTATGTCACTCTAATTCCTTTTCATCATGTTTGCATAAATAAGGGATTCACTGTATGTAAAAAGCATTAAAAGGATAAAATTACTTGGATTATTTTTTTGCAAGCAGAAAAATACATCAATCTCCTTTAATTGGGGTCTCTTATGGAAAAGGACCAAGATGCTCATTGGAAAAAAATTTCCCTGGAAGAGCAACTGATGTTTGAATACCACCTTTTTGTCACCTGAAGTAGATCATTGATACTCTTAAGCAAACTGCTTAATGTCATTACAGCTTTCAGATCCCGTTGTACTCCAAACAATTCTTACTTAGCTATTGGCATAGAGCAGATACTCTACTACAATCAGGTAGTAATGAATGCATTATAAAAGCAGGGATTTCTTTCAGGCTCAAATCCAAGTTCTTGAATGATAAATGTGCTAAAGATTTTCTACAGCTCTTTGTGTTCCTTTGGTGATTGAGACAACAGTCTCAATAACACTTTCCTTTTACTCATTGCTTTTCTCAGAAATTTTGGAAATGAAAAGGCCTGCCAACCAGACATCCACTAATTACTTCTTGCCTAGACAGGATTCTCAAATTCACAACTCTTCTGGAAGTATATGTAAGTGAATTGTTCTTTAAAGAGAAGAAATCTGTGAATCTCTTGTCCCTTGAACACCACTATCCTCTCACTTTTGATGTAACTGTCTCAAAATACTCTCTGCATATTGTGCTTTGTATTAGTTGGGCATGGGCTAGACTATGAAACAGCAGTCTGGTTCTTATGCATTGGAATGCCTATGTGCAGCATATAATGCAGGATATAATGCAGCATTTTGCATATGGTGAGATTCATCCTAGATTTTTTTAATCCTTTATTCCTCCATAGTCATTGGCTTTTGTTTGTTATCTGATAATACTTTCATGACTGATTCAGATCCAAAATCTAGTGACTAAACCAAGATTGCATCTAATATTGCTACAGTAGGGGAAAACACTAAACCTATCCCAGATCTGCCAGGTTTAGATCATCAGTGATATAATCAAGTAAATAAAACCCCCAAATCTGCAGCATGTCTAAAGGGAAGGTGATTATATTTCAAGGTCCATAAGTGATTGAAAAAGGAATGCCTATTGTTTGTTTCATTGTTTTTCCCCCAAGTGATAATATCTCTGGATAAACAAATAAATAGTTTGGCATAGGAATGTGCATCACTGTGCTGGACCAGGAATGTCAATAACCAAAGGGTATCACTTTGCATTCTCACTTTTTCACAGCATTATATTCACTCCTGCAGGAGCCAAGAAAGGCTAGAAGACTCAAAAATTGTAAATGAAAGCACAATCACATCCATAAATTTTCTGTACTGACTACCTGAGAAAGAACAGCACAGACCAGTTTCCTGTTTCACAGGAACAGAGCTCTAGAGCAACATACAGTCCATAAAGAAAAACTGGCATTAGAAATCCACAGAGTAAAAAAATCTGCTATTACATTTAGTTAAGAAAACTCCACCACATTAGATTGTCTGGGGAAATGTTTCCTACACTTGTGAGGCAGCCAGCCCAAGGAAGCAGAGGGAAACCAAGTGGTCTTGCAGTGGTGGCAGGCTTGCCTGGTCCAGCCTGTGCCTGAAGTTGTTGCTCTGGCTGTGTGGCCAGGGAAGTGAGCACCCACCGTGACCACACTGCCCCAAAGCTCCCTCACCAAAGAGCCACCTAGGAGCCAAACCTGACATGAAAATTTACTGTACAAAGCACCTGTATAATCTGATGTTTCTTCCAGCTCCTACTTTCTGATGACCAGCCTCTGCTGCCAAGGCTTGTGCTCCCATTGTGCCATCAGGAGGGCTGATGTTCCCCAGACACAGACACTGCCCCAACAGCTCAAGGGCAGGGCTGTGGTGTCACCAGCAGTGAAACAGGGACATGGGTCATGTTCTCCACCAGTTTGGTCCCATCACTGATCTGCCCTGCTGTCTGCACTCGGGGGAGGTGGCATGGGGCCAAGGACAGTGGAGACATCACCCTGAGGCCAGGCCACCATCCCCAACACCCAGCCTCCTCTGCCTGGGAGCATCCCACTCTTGCCAACAAGTCCAGGTGCAGTAGCAGCAAAGCAGCTTTAATGAGCATTTATCCCACATGCAGGGATATAAATAACCTTATAAATACAGAAAATACATAGTCAGTGTGAGAATGCCCTAAGGGAGGACAAGGAAGAAGTGCAAGCTTCCAACTACATCGAGCTCTCACTGGCAATGTACCCTCCCAATTAAAAGGCATGGAAAAATATCAGTTTCCCAAATCAGTTTCTGCAAGCTCTGCAGTGGTCAGGAAAAGGCACTTTGAAATGTTCTTGCTGAGGAGGTATGGGTGGGGTTTTTTTATTGTTCATTTTCAAGTTAAACACATGCACAGTGATTTTTTGTAATCTTGAAGATGTATTTTAATTGATTTCCCAAGTATTTTAAGGTCTATTAATTCCACGGATCTTGCGAACGCTGCATTTTCTGTATTCCAGCTGCTGTTTTAATCATGTTCATTAACAGAATTACTTTTACCTGCCAGTGAATATTTTACATTGCATTAATAAATCTTGTGTTTGCTATCAGAACTGAGCAGACAAAATACTGAAGTGTGTGAGTTTCCTCATGGGTCTAACGCTGTTCTATTATGTCATTCTACCAAGGGATTTAAGCAGATTTGAGTGTAAAGGTGACAAAACTATAAATATGTGCATAATATTTAAAAGTGTGTACTTTTACATTATTAAAAATATATTGTTTTTCCACATAAGAAATCAGCCAGGTTTTCTCATGTACTTTGTTGTGGTGAAGGTCTGATGAAAAGTCTGCTTTCTCTCAGAGGAATAATTGGCAGTTGCTATATCCAGTACTTCAAATACTGTATGATCAATTAATTTTCATACATTCTATGAGCAACATAAAAAATACAGATATTGAGAAATTGATTATATCCTCCAAACTTTAGACTGTATATGCCTTAAAAGAGAGCAGAGAGACCTGATACAAAAGTCTTTTTGCTGATATTGTTTCCACAGCGTTCTCAAATCAATTTTTCTAAAAGCTCTGAAATTCTGCCAGCATCACACATGCACGGAAGATAAAATGAAACAGCAATTAATCCAATCATCTTTGATTTAACATTAATGTAACTCAGTGCATTAGGCCTTGTTTTACATGCAACTGTGTTGTTCTGACTACACTTTAGAGAGCCCCCAAATTAGCCAATTCACAAATCTTAATTGAACCAAGAAGGATGAGGGTATTCCACTTAGTATGGCCCTTCTGGAACGTGTCTCTGCCCTGAGGAAGGACAGCAGATTACCAAGACTGACAACTCTTCACCAAGACAGCAAGAACTGAAAACATGAGATGCTGCAGAACCTACATTCAGCTGTGCACTGCTTTCTGCAAAGCTGCAACAGGAAATTGGGGTGATCAGAACTTCCATGGAAGAACTTCTCTATCCAGGAAGCCCCTTATCCTGTGACCCTTGTGTGGTCCCACTGATAAGAGTAGAGCTCACACATACAAAAAGAGTGAAGCATGTGGTCACATATTTGTAGGGTGAAGGAGCTGGCTAGTGAGGACTCCTCTTTACTGCTCAGTGAATACTGGCACAAGGCAAAATTATTCATCTTATTCTAATAGTAAACATGGAAATTAAGAAGTATTAGGACTAATTGTACCATGGTACCATTAGAACAGAGCTTTAAACTGCAGAGATGACTTAGCTGTCTGTTTTGCATTTTGTTCTTTCCATATTGAAGGCTTGCTGTCAGAGATGTAATATTTCCTGAAGATACATCCTTTCATTGTACCCTTCATCTGAACGTGGGTTTGATTTTATGGGAAGGGCTGGACTTAAAGATTGTCACTCAATCACATGGACACCAAGCAAAGTTCAATTGCAGTACAGCTTTCGTTAAGGATTCATTAACAGACACTTCATATAAAGTGCTACCACATTCTCTTTCATACTTTTTTTCCTCCCTACCCCCATTTTTTTTCTTTTTTTTTTTTTCTTTTTTTTTTGCAGCTGAGAATAATTAACTGTTCTTTTGTGAGTGTCATTTGTTCTCAAGGAATTAAATGCCACCTTATTCTCAGAACAAGAATTCAACTGTCATAATTATAGCTTCATTTCAGGAGAAAAAAAATCATAATTTATTACAGATTGTTCAGCATGTGAAATAGGTTTAAATGTCTTTGAAAGTAAATTGTGGCATGTCACAAAGGGCTTTTGCCATCACTGTAATTGATTTATAATTTTGCATTTAAAATTAACAACATTCATCCATTGTTCTCCTATTATATAAGTCTCTGGCAGGGAGTTGAGAGTGTTGTGTTCAGCTCTGGTCACCACATTACTGTAATGACAATAATAAAGTTTTAATAGCTTAGGAGATAAAAATGATATGTAGAAGTGAAGCCAATACCAGTATTAAAAATAAACTTCAGACTGAAAATAGTTCTAGAGAAATATACTATACCCAAGAAAAAATTATTAAATGGGAGATTTATCTGAATTGTGTTAACTTTAAAGCACAAGAAAGCTAGACCTAATTCTAGAGTTTACATTAAAGTGACCTACCAAAAATACAGAAAATATATCAAAATTAATTTTGAAGTAATTAGGCAAAACTACTTCAATAAGGTTCCTACATATCAAACCATTAGTCGTTTTCTTACCCCAGAAAGCTTCAACTGATAGCAGCAGAACTATGACCTCTTCTTGCTTTTCAAAACTGCCAGGCAGTTGCAGAACAGCAAAAAGAGCAATTTCATTTTGTCCTGAGCAATGCTGGTGTTGTGGCACAGTCAAGCATCTTAATTGCCTATCCTTTTATCGAAGTGGCTGAATTTATGGAATAATGATGTTGAACAATGTAATAATGTCATTGAACAAAGGCAAAACTGAAATAATAACATTGAGCAGTGCTGATTATACTCAGAGAAAAGGGGAAAAAAGAAAGTAGTTACTGGGAATGCATAGGGAATACAGAAACAAATCACATGACTCCAGATCCTGGATGAAAGATTGCACTTACTGGTTTTCAAATCCTGTCTGTGATTCTGACCTCAGCAGTTTCTTCGAGTTTATTTGATTTCATTGATGTCATCAGGTATCACACATAATGACATTAGTGTAAATGAAAACAAAATTAGTCCCATTAACTAATTATTCTACAAACAGTTATGGGACAGAGAGAGAAATTAATGAAGAAATATGAGAAGACTGATTTTGTCAGTTCTGCCAAATAAACAACAGGAAATAGATTCCCAGTTGCTCATGGAGATTCCTGTTCTGTGTGGTCTCCATCATTTGAACTGGACAGCCCCCAAAGAAGTTGCATACAGTTAATACAAATGAGAGAAGAAAAGACTGATTAATTTTTTTTTTAAAGGCAAAGTGTACCAAACCTTTCCAGAGTGCATAGAAATTATCACAGCAGAAACTTTTACAATACTTCAGGTAAGAAAAACTTGCCCTCTCAGAAGCTGTTTCTCTAATTTAAAGCTAACAAAAGTTATTTACAATCTGACTCTGTCCCATAAAAACAGCCACTAATAATCTCTGCCTTTTATTTACTCTTTTCCTGATGCCTAATATGTGGAATCACATTTCATGAAGCTTTACACTTTCCAAAGAAGCAATCAACAATGAAGTTACATCTTTATCATTGACATCTTCATCAATTAAATAATATTAAAAATGCATTATGCTGAGTTTTGCTTGGGTTTGGTTTGATTTTTCTCAGATTACCAAAGCAAAAGATTAATATCAGTTCAGAGTGGGGAAACTAAGTCAAAGCCATGAAATATAGCCCAATCTTATTGGAGTCCTTACAAAAAAGATGGGGTCTGGAGGAGTCTGTGGCAGACAGGTGCACAGAGTGCACCAGTTGAACAGCAAAGGTTACCATCTTCTAGTGAAGCAGAGGCAGCTCAAGGATACCAGTCTTTCCTCCTCCTCCTTGTCTCAGGAGAATTTTCTCCTTAAGTTTCACATATAGCTTATGATGGTCACTGCCCCTTCTGCAGACCAGTAAACAAGAAATGTTCCCCAGAACACTTTCTTTTCCACATAATTCTGCACATACAAGTCCCAGTCCAGCAGATGCCATGAAGGCCATGAGGTGATACCAAACAAAGACCAGGGACAGAATAGAGAGAGGTGGTTGTGCTGACCACACCAAACACTTCCTAACTCTACAATGAAAAGAACAGGACTGTGCTGTCCTCATGCTGCAGGGAAACCTTGCTGGAATCTGATACTGCTGGGAAACTCAAGGTCAGTTTCCTCTCGCAAAAATATTGTTGTGTAATGTTGTCAAGGTCAGTGTCAGCTTGGATTACCTGCCATGCAAGTGCCAGTCATGCATGTTCTGCTTGCCTTGGGCTAGTCTAACTCATGCTCAAACTTTTCAAAGATGTTAATGCCTACATCCTCGCTGGCTGATATGGGGCAGCCATAATGTAGATTTCACTGCATAGCAGCTGATTTTAGTAGCTGGAGCATCAAATATGTTTTACCATAAAATCTTTTTTCTCCTTTTATAAAGCAGATGTAGCTTGTCTTCACACTCTAATCCAGTCATTCAACAGTGAGCTTCCTCACACCGAAAACATGCAGTGAAAACCATCTTAGAGCTGAATCACCAGTGCCCCTAAGAATAGTGGCTCTCACTCCCTATTCTCCCCTAGCATCTGCTTCTGGAAGTTGTTGGATTCTTTTCAGTGTATGGAAGTTAAAGCATACATGGAGAGAAATGAATTCCTAATTTAACATACCCCTTCTGGGTTTCTCGTGTGCTACAGGACTGCTGTAATGATCTACTGCAATGAACTGCTGCCTGTAGCAATCATCTTCTGTGCCTGCCCACCACCGCCTTTCCCCAGCAATGCCCTCGGGCTCTGTAGCACACAGCTAACAAAGCCAAGTTCCCAAACCTGCCCTGTTTACCAGAGCTTTACAGTCCTACTTTCTTAACCCTTTTCATCCTTTGGACAACACCACACACAATCCATCCCACTCCCAAACTTGAGAAAAAAACACCAGCAAAAGCTGTAAGTTTTTTTGTAAGAAGAATGCTCTATATATGCTTCATTATTTTTTTCCAAGACGTTGCTCAGTTTCTTGGAATTACTCAGGAGTTATTTTCAAGGTCAACATGTATTTGCCATTAACATTTTTGTGGTTCAAATGGTTCACCTGACACACGACGATGTCTCAACCTCAGCAGGGCTTGGGGGGGAAACTGGGAAGGGAAATAAAGACAGGGATGCTGCAGCTTCACCTTAGGGTGGGAATTGCTGCCAGGAACCAGGCTAGAAGCGAGGAAATGGTCGGGAGCGTGTGCTGAGGGGTAGTGTAAAAGTTGAGTCTATCAGGCAGTTGTCACCAGTGTCTGATGTGTAATGTAAACAATTGGGCTGATTTTTGAGAACATGCAGAAACAGTCACACTCAACATTTATACCCACTGAAATACCAAGAGGGATGATATGTCTGCTCTGACTTGGGCCAAAATTGCCACTGCATCTGAAATAACACCTACTTTCAAGTAAACAGGTCAGATTTGAATCAGTGACCCAAGCAAAGGCCTCTTTTTGCTCCAGTTATCAGATGAATCTTGGCCCCTGTGATCATTTCTAAACTTCACAAATTTTATTAGGTTTTGCAAAGATCAGATTTATGTCATTCCACATTCTAAAATCAACTACTGCACAGTATACTATACGTAATAATAGTGTCCACATTTTACACCCATTTTATGAGCCATATTCATTACTCTTTTATTTTACGGGGAAAAAATGGCAACTTGTCAAAAAGGGAGGGATTTATTACTGTTTCTCCCTTTGTCTAAAGAGAAAATGCAGTGTGATGGTGCTTTGGTTTTGCAGTGATCTTCCTTGTAGACCACCACAAAGAAACTCTTTTTATTTTGTTCCATCTCAGGCAAAGGTATAACCTCTTCCAGGTTATGCTTATCTTAATGCTAGCAAATTACTTATTTTTTTTTCATCTTTAGTAATATGGAATTACCATCATTTGAAAGAACTGTTTAGGTTCCTTGACCAGAAGAGGCGTTTAACTATGTCATGTGTGATGTATGGTGCATTTAATTGCTCTGTGCAGCTATTCAAAAAGCATTCAGAAGCAATCATTTAACATTAATATCCTGGGGCAATTCAAGGTCACAGTACATTAAAAACTAATTCAGAGTACTTCTAGAATACATTTTTCATATACAGGAATACATAATTCTTTTATGATAAAAGTGACAATGGTATTTCAGCATGATGAGGGGATGTGGATATTCTAAATATCTGTTACTGGTCTTATTGTAAAAGCAGAAAGACGCCTTTTCACCATTACTCAACAATTACTAATTTCCAATGAACTCAACACATTCAGCTAAGTGGTGATGAACAAATATGCTTACAAGAGCACCTTGTTTTAGAAGTATTTTTAACTAAGAGGTCCTAATTTCTCTTTTGCTGTTCTTTCTAGAAGTCAAGCTTCTGGGTAGATTTTTATGGACAGACCAGCCTGAAACAATTCTAACATGTTCACATCTAATTATGTGTTTGGTTCCGCCATGAAAGAATTCAAATTAAAATTACTATTCTTTTTCCTTAAAATGATTGATTTTAGACATGGGAAAGGAGAAAGTAAACATGAGAAAAACATTGCCCTCAGTAGTTGTGGGGAGAGTCCTCCCAGAGTTTAGAGGACAGGGCAGTCCTCTTCTCTCAGGGAGAGGAAATTCCCTTGATTTAAGAGTGCACAACACAGAAAACACAAATATCAAAGAGATATGCACAGCCTGCCTGCATCAGAAGACAATTAAGTGTAAAATAATTTATAGCCATCCTTGTTACACTTGTACATTTACCCACACACTGCACAAGGCAGATATTGGCAACCTGCAAGTCAAACGTCAATATGGAAGGAGATAACAAAGAAAGAATTAGAAAAATTGTTGCTTCTTCACAGTTTTACCCAACAGCCATTCTATGCTTCCTTAGAATGCCCAGAGCACCCAGATAAGAAGCCATTCAGACTGTGGAGCTTTTGGGAAAGTCGTTCTAATGATACAGCAAGATCTCAGCTTGGAAGGAATAGACTGAGCTGAGCTCAAGCCCAGAACAATTCCCTTCTCCAGGGGCTGTATGAGCCTTCCCTCATACTGGGAGTCTACAACTGGTGCTGGGAGCTGGAATTGGAAACTAACCAGATCAAAGCTATGTCACTTGGGTCTGTACCAGCTGCACTTGCAGTTCACACTTCTGCTCTCCTACACAGATATAAAACTTGAACTGAGGACCATCACTTTTTAGCTCGGAGGATGACAGCAGATGAAACACAATATATAAGCATCAAGAACTGAGTATTGGACACCTGCTGATGCATAGTGAATTAAAGCACAGTCAAAAGCAGAGGCTGCCAGACACCAGTTTTTCTGTTCCTATTAAAAAAGAAAAAGTAAAAGGGTAGTTGCAAAGGGAACCATGAACAGAAACAATCGTGTAGGCAGGAGGTCGAGTGATGTGCTACATGCTACTTTCGCACTCTTCTCTTTCATTTTTATATAACCAACAAAGTTTTTTAATAATATAGGTGCATAAATTATTTGTATTAGGATGTAAAATCCACTGATGAGCAGGGAGGCTGTATCTCTCCTCATCAGCATTACTGAAATCAGCTGCATCAGGGCACACCTATTTCATATTTTAAGGTTTGTGCTTACCTTTACTGCATTTTAATAAAAGCCCAATTTCTAAAGGACCAAAACACCACCCTCAAAAGAGACACAAGTAACAAGCCTAAAGCAAAGCATCTACTGAAGTGCTGGGATAATGCTCCTAAAGGGTGGATATGGTGGAATGTGCTAATATTTTATAAATTATCTCACATAGCAACCTGCTAATTATCCCTCCATTTGATATGTTAGATCAAAGTGAATATTTTAATGTAGATATCAGCAGAAATTGCTGAACATAGGAATTCCTGGTACAACTACAGC
This sequence comes from Zosterops lateralis, assembly GCF_965231275.1. Taxonomy (NCBI): domain Eukaryota; kingdom Metazoa; phylum Chordata; class Aves; order Passeriformes; family Zosteropidae; genus Zosterops; species Zosterops lateralis. Next base: position 131,628,080 of record NC_139762.1, read on the forward strand.
AGCAATTCCTCTTAAAAAAAAAAATAGAAATAAAGAAATTAAAATTTAGAAAGGTGATATTTGGAAACTTGCTAGTACGCAGGAACAGTTTTAGATCAGCTAAGGTACCTCAGATGTGATAATAAGTGCATTAATATACCAAACAAATACTTGTCTTTGCAGAAAAAAAGGGATCTGGCAACAATAACTCTACAGTAAAAATGCTCTTATTCCAATCCTCAACCACCACTTAAACTGTAAAGATCTTTTCTTGTGCAGATGTCGTTTTATTTTGGTCTTTCTCCTCCACCCTCTTACAATGTCCTTCTTTTTTGTAGTGCTCAACAGCTCCACAAGTGTTTCACAAGCAAAGTTCATCAGTAGTGAAAGGAATTGTGAAAGCAGTGAGTTGCAGAAGCATGTGGAAGAATATGCCAAAATCATCCTGAAAATATTTGTAAGCAATACCTCTCAGAACTTTATGTTTTTAAATAACAACATCTATCATGCTGGGCATTAGTGTGACAAAATGTACTGTACTAGCATTGCATTTTTCTTTTGGATCTAATTATTTCTCTGTAGGCAAACATTAGTCTTTGTACATCAGAATCCAAAATACTTTTAGTAAAACTTATATAAGACTAAGGAAATGAAAATATTATTTTTTCAATTCTGTGACCTTTTGAATTTGGAGCTATAAATCAGTTTTGTGAGGAATCAAAGACACCTAAATTTGGGTCTCAGTTTAAAACATAAATTTCAGCAACTAAATTCAACTTACTTTAGATTTTGATCCTATATTAATAAGAAGATATTAAAAATAAAAGTGTTGATAAGTAACATGTTTCAACAATAACCTTTCCACTTTAAAATATCTGTGTATTGATAACGTCATTGTGATCAAGGATATATTTTTATTTTGTTGCTCTGAACTGTTGTACTGTCTGATACAACTGCACAGTAGTGGTAAAAGAAGGGAACTATTAACATAGTTATAGTTAATATATGTTAACTATATATTAACTATATATATATAGTTAACATATATGATTAACATTCTTTTTGAGCATGTTCCAGTGTGTTAGAGTTGTTTGTCACCCAACGCTCAGACCCTCTCTTTGTCCTTGAGAGCTGATACTTGAATATAAAACACAACTGGAAAGCCTAAGAAACAACTGGGCGTGAAGGGCAATCAGGATAATAGTTAAAATCACAAAGACACATAGATAGATGTTTATGTTTTGATTTAGCTTCACTGTCTAGATGACCAGTCTTAACTAGCCCAGCAGTCCAGATAAACACCTGCAGAAGTATTAGCAGGTTTTTCTATCAGTGAAATATTGAAACAGGATTCAAATTAAGTATATTCACAAATACTCTGCTGTGTTGAGAACTTCTTAGGCATATGAAATGCAGACCTACCCAGAAACGTGCTGCTGTCACTGTGCCACACTGTGTACACACCGTGTACAAAGAGACCTCGTGCCCACAAAAGAGCATTCACACGATTTCCTTGCTGATTAGCAGATGGACAAACATGTCCAAAGGACCAGTTCTTTTGACTTTATTGGTTTTCAGTATCAAATCAGAGGAAGCTCAGAAAGTCACCACTGCGGCATCAAGAGAAAACTGAACATGGCAGGTGAAGCAGTACAGAGTCACAAACTCTGGTCAGGCAAGGTAACAAGTAGGCTTTCAGACAGACCTCAGTCCAGCTAGAGTTCACAGTGAGTTAATTGAGAACCTGACAAATCTCAACATTCCCATTTCCCACCAATGCATCTGGTAAAATCACTGAATTCATTCTCCTGGTCTTTTTGTGTAGCTGGCCAATGCCATAGGCTACAGCAAAAAATCCTGGTTTTATGTTTCCCAGTCTCATTAACAGAATAGGTTTTTGCTTTAAAATCCAGACATTTAAAAATGGAACTATGGAAATTTCACATGGCTTCCACTGTAGTCATCCTACAGGCAAAAGAATTAATTTTTGAAATACCTTATAACTCTGTGACATGGAGGATCCATTCAGAAAATCAATAAAATAAAAGATCTTTAAAGAAAGGAAGGAGGTGGCATTTAACAACTAGACCTATTCATTCTGTCAGGGGAATATTTCTAATATTCTTTCAAGTTTTCCACCCAACATTTCATATTCCATTCAAGCAGTCTAATTCCAGAAAGTGCTACACAGTGCAGCATGATGACCTTTGGAACACAAAGGCAATGAATTCAAACCCTCTTGCCTGTAGCTGGTGCTGCCATAGAGGACAGAATAAATAGGAAGAACCTGGATATATGGCAATCTTCTTTTTCTACTCTGTGTTTACCACACATTCCTATCTTCAAGGATTTGTAATTCCTAACCAGACCTCTTCCAAAAGGTGACCTGAGACAGTCATGACAGAACAGAGTCAAGATAGAGCAGGCAAAGAGCTGAGTGCTACTGGCACAGTGGCATCACAGGGATGGCACATCCCCCTCACCTTCCCCAGATACTTCCTGAGGGCTACACCCCCCTTTGCCATGGCAATTCACCCCAGCTGCTGTGCAGGTCTGCAGGCTGAGCAGAAGGACAAAGCAGAAGACAAAAGGAAGAAGGACAGATCACAGCAGCATCCTAAGTAAATGTAAAGATAATTTTAACCTGCCTAACCTAATTACTTTGATCCTTGGGAACAAATAATTTCAGTGGGGTTCTGGTTTAAACCCACTTTGCTGGGAGTGACAGATTATACACTGATTTGCTGCACCTTCAAATCCCCCCAGTTATACCTTGTGAGGGGAACATAAAATCTTCTGTGTTAAAAAGCACACACAGGAATTATATCGCAAAGGAGACATCCGAACAGCAAACTTAATGACTTAATATTGTACAATATAAAATCATTCCAGTTGAATAACTTTTAATTTATTATAATACATAGATGCCAATTATGCCTGATTTATTAAGAGAAGTTCAGCAATGCCAAGGCCCTGTGTTTGAGTGGTTGCCATGGTACCCAGTTTTTACAAGGACATCTTAAGGATCATTAACGTGTCAAGGTGATAAGTTTGACACTCAGTGGATTTAATGATGGATGATAATAATGTTACTTCTTCACATCCTGAAACACATAGGATTCAGGGGGTACAAATTTTAATTTATTTTTTTTAAAGAGACTAGCTGGAGATGACATTAAATATGTTAACTCAGACTACACTCTGCTCCCTTTAGTGTAAATTCCTTAACCTCAGGTTTAGTGTTTTTAGGTTGCCACCATTCCTCAAAGCATCTCAACCTGCTTTTATCAGATCTCACACGCTTACCCCTGACCAGGGACTCCTGAGCAGCACAGGAAATCATTCCAAGGCTGAACACTGCCAATCCAGCTCCTAGCAACTCTTACAGAATATTTGATGGTTAAAAAAAAAAAAAAAAAAAAAAAAGAGAGAGAGAGAATCTCTGCTGTGTACTGTGAAAGAGACCTGATGGCAATATGTTCTGCATCTAAGCATCTAAGCTCTACCCCAGCTGTCAAGCACAACCAATTCATCTCACATTGGACATATAACAACCTTAGGCTGGTAATGACTTTCAGCGACTTGCATAAACCTGATGCAAGCCAATAACTTGAATACAAAAGGATCTGGAGGCCTGAGCACAACCCTGAGCTTTAAAGATGCACACACAGGAACTGATGCTGTTTGGGGTTTTGCCTCTTTTTTTCTTTGATATGTTCCCTCCTGACATTATTTTAGGGCTTGTTTCTGTTCTGGTGCAAGAGGACATCTTTTAACCACAGAGCTGCACAGGAAGGGAGGCTCTCATTGCCACACAGAGCACTCCACCACCTTCCTAACAGCAGCAGCTACCACACAGTCTGCTCTATTTTTAAAATACAGTATCCCTGTTCTTTTCTCTTTTAACCTGACAGGAATTTTACTCACATAACATCTTCTCTGAAAAAAAAAAATTAAGTCACCTTGCAAGCTGCAAAGTGGTGGGACTATGTATCTCCCTTCAGTCTGCCAACAATATCATCAGGCTGACAATTCCTAGGATATCACTGCTAATTTCAACCCTTACTTCTGCTCAGAGCTAAAATCAGCATCAGTTTCATCTAGCAATTTACCAGTTTATCCTCACTATGGATTAGAGTTGGACTTAACAATTTCTTTTTAAGAGCAAATCTTTTACATTGACACAGTTCCCAACTTGCCCATTGGACTGGTGTAAATAAAAGACAAGGGATTACAGAGCAGCCAGCACTTGTGCCTATTAAGCTGTGCTTCATTGCCAAGCATCACTATGCCAGGTATTCCATGTCTAGTGTAAACACATTTGACAAGCATAATCACAGTTTAGCTCTAGTATCTTCTAGTAAAGCTATTCTACTGACATGAGAATAATAGTCTAGGACAAGTACATAATGTTTTCCAGTCTTCCTAAACAATTCTTTGCATACTTTGCTCCAGGAGAACAATCTTTCCTGTGCCAACATGGACTCTCTTGCTTGACTTGGCCTGTGTTTTTGGCATAAGTTCCAAGCCTTGACAACTTCCTCAGTGTCGCTAATCATTTGGGACAAGTACTGGCTCTACCTGGGATCTTTCAGTCTCTGAACAATTTCTGTGTATTCATGCAAATATATTTTTCAGTTCCATTTTAGGGAATTACATCCTGGCACTTCTAGCCTATGGGTTCCTTAATTTGTGGAACAAGAATCTGGAGCACAGATCTTGACCTCGCTGTACCAGAGGCCTTTGCTTTCTGGAGAAATCCCTCAGTCTCTGTCAAGACTCCACATGGATCTGAACAAATTTAGGATACCCTAAGTTCTGGACCTATTTCTGCTGCAGAGATTCTCCTGGCTTAGATTAGCTGGAACAGGATGCACAGCAGTTTCTAAGGAATTTTTGCTCCTTAGTTTATTGAGTTTTGTAGATCTTCATCGTTTATTATTACACAAGCCTGCTGAGAAGCAGTATCTTACCTTTCCAATGCTTCATCATTGACTGAGCTGCTTCTGCTTTTTTGCACGTTCAAATGTTAGATATTACTGCTTCCTAAATGCCCTGACTTGGAATACAGTTGTGGTGGGTTTTTTTGTTGTTGTTGTTTTTGTTTTTGTTGTTGCTTTTTTTTTGTTTTGTTTTGTTTTTTGTTTTTTGTTTTTTGGTTTTCGGTTTTGATTTTGTTTTTGTTTTTGGTGTTTTTTTTTTTTTTTTTTTTTTTTTTGGTTTTTTTTTTTTTTTTTAACTATATGGCTTTTAAATACTGCAAGATTTGTTTTTAAGATTTGACATTATAGATAATTTTATGACCTGTATGACCTGTTATATCATGATTCTTGTGATTAAAATACTTCCTTCCTGTAATTAAAATTGCAGTATTTTCAAATTTATTAACCACAGCTTGAGTGTTACTCTATCCTATCAATAGGACAGGTTACCTGAAATTAAGTGAAGTGAGCCAGCATAACTAACAAACATCAGAACCAAAAGATGCATTCTGAATTTTGGTTCTTTCTTTGTGCCAGATGATCAGTACCACAGAGTAAAGACCTTCCTTTACCTCCTTCTATGTTTCCAAAGAATAGAAAATTTACAGTGGGTTCAGTTGTTTTGAAATTTCTGTGTCCTAGTGCCACTTGGTGTTAAAAGCTCTCCAAGATGGATTCCATGATGAATACATACTTACCTTGAAAGCACCACTTCCAATACTGTTTAATTTATATGGGACTGACCTTCCAAAAGCACAATTTTCAGGTTTCTGTTATTGCCCACAGTGCATGAATTTTATTTTTAAAAAAATGTTCAACTGTGTCTATTGAGAATCAAGAATTTTCACACAGTTCAAATGTGTGTTCTCTGTCAAAATACATAACTTTCTTCTTGGACATTGATTTGATTTGAAATCTAATTGCATTCTTTTAAACAATGACTACCATTTTTACACTTTTGATTTTGTTGCGTTTTTTTCCTATTGAAAATCAGTCTTTTTCTTGTCCAAGAATTTGTGTAAATGCATGTGATGTTTCTGAAAATATCTTTTATTAAAGAAATTTTGTGAGAACCTTTCTTTTCCATTCATCTGAATACTTCCACAGCTTTCCATTGTTCCTTTTCCACGTGCTTGATGAGCAGTCAAGCTTTTGACATATGACATTTTCCCCTGAAAGAGAAGTTTAAAACAGGAGAGCGATTATGTCAGAAGCAATCCCTCTGCTGTGCCCACTCACAGCACAGAAACAGCATCACGATTTACGACTCACAGCAGCCCAACAGCATGATTCAGAGTCCCCATCACTCACCAGCTGCAATGTAAATCATCTGAATGGATGCTTTTTCAAAAACACGGATATTGAATAAATCAGAGGAAATCACAATTGCTTGGTTAATGTTCACCAAACAGAGAGGGAGTCCAAATTTGTTGACTAAATTATTTGTTAAGAATTATTCACTCACTTCCACTTATCACCATCTTTGCCAAAAGCCCCCAGGCTCTCTGAATTGTTAGATCAGTACTAAATGCATGCTTCCTAGAGTAATGACTGGTGTCCAAATTAATCTGTTAATAGGAAAGTTTGTGGCCAGCCTTCTGTAACTCATATCTGTGAGGAAACAGGTTCCCCATTTGCAGACAGAAAATGGAGCTGTTTTCTCCTAAGCAGAGAGCTGCCTATTGTGTAGGTAATTACTAGAAGGCCTGTGTTGACCTGGCAATGAGGTAGTATATCTAAATACCTGAAGTGAAGGAGAAAAGCAGAAATGAAAGCAGAGGCCCCATCTGTTAGACTATAATGATTGTGTTATTTGAAGGCAGAAAGGTTTGTCTGAAGCAGCTGGTTTCTCTCCAAGTGACCTTTTAGCATTTCTGCTTTTGCTGTCTGACAGATGTGTCAACTCAATAATTTCAAAAGCCCCTGAGTAAATAACCAATTGTGAGCAAGGATGACCCAAAGCGATGACAAAATGGGTGCACACACAGCACATTACAGAACATAATACCTACTGAAAGAACAGGGAACATTATCGAAGAGGGAAAACATTTTACTCTTTATTTTTGAGTAAATGGTTTTCCTGCTCACAGATCAGTTGTTTTCGAGGAAAAAGGGAACTGTGAAGTGAATGGAAGGGCATTGTGACATGTTTGCCCTTGGAGCATGTCTGTAAGCTGGCTGCAGGACTCAGGTGTCATCTCAGAGCTCAAAATGGACTTCAACTCCCTCCCTTAGCCCACAGATGGGAAGAAGGACTGAAGGCCACAGCTAATTTGTTTTGTGAATTATTGGGGAACTGCAGAGAGGTGACTGCAATCAGGCAACATCCAATCAAGTTTAAAGTCCACTGAAGAATTTTCAAAAGGGATGTAGATGGTTTTAACCTAAAATTGAAGTCTAGCAGAGGGGAAAGCTAGAGCAATTGGAGACCCCAGAACCCACTCTGGTTTGGTGATGCACCAGCCACTTTGCTGAGGGCAGACACCATTAGAAAATCCCTTTCCTGCACTGCTATCACAGACCCCCCACAAAAAGTTGAATCTGCTAAATTTAGTCATACTTAGCCTGATTGGACTTCAAAGCCTGTAGAACTTTGAAAGTGCTATCAGCCCTGGCAGCACCAAATCAATCTCTGTTCTGCCAATGAAGAGCAGTACCCCAAATAAACAATTAGATGCCAATAGATACTTTATGTTGGCTGGGTCCTTTTGCTTTTTCATGATGTTTTATAAAGTGATAACAAAACAAATCTTCTTTCTCTTCTCACTTTAGTGGGTAGAAGTAGAACTATTTAAGACTGAAAGAAAGGCAATGCTGAAAGTCTAGAGATGTATCATTCTTCTACAGATCTGCCTTAAATTCTCTCCATACTTGTTTTTTCAGGTGTAAGACATGATGAATAATACTTCCCATAATGATGCTATAATTCCTTATTATAATTCCTTAACTTCCTTAAATTCAATAATGAATTCTGAGTTTTTGTAAAGAAGGAAAGAAGTTCAGAGGATTATTGAGTGTGGGGTTGGGTTTTGTTGTTAGTTTTTTGTTGTTGTTGTTGTTGGTTTTTTGTATAATATTTGCCATATATAAATCAGATCTCAAAAGCTTGATAGTCAGAAAGTTCAATAGTGCTAACAATGAAATTGTGTCTCTCAGGTGGTATGAGTCTATCTGAGCAGGTCTGGTGTGCCCAGGCTGTGAACAATTGCCATGTAAAAATTTGGCTGCGATGTCCATCAAAATTAGAAAAAAGCAGGACTCCCTTCCTTTCAACACTGGAGCAAATGCTCATAATCACTTGCTGGGCTGGACCTGAAGGCTCTGCAGGAAGCTGTCCCCAGAAGTATCTTACCCTGCATCCCTCTTCAATGGAGGAAAGCAACTTTCAGACTAGAGCCCACACAGGTGATTCACTAAATTTTTTGTAGTAATGCAGTGCAGCATCTTCAGGGATGGGGTTCATTATAACCAGCTCTAGTTGCTGTCATAATTGTGGAGGCATAGAGTGAAGAGCAGGGACATTCTGCACACTCTGCTCTTTCTCCTTCAGTGTTCAGAAATTTTACATTGTGTCTCATGAACTCCACAAAACATCCAAGAAATAGACAGGTGGCTTCACTACAAGAGCAGCCAAGCAATAGGAAGCTTCTCCAGCATTAAACCCAGATGGCTGGAATGTCCACATGAATGACTAATCACACCAAAAAGGCAACTCTCTCAAATGCCTTTTGTATAGTACCTCATACATTCCTATACTTTTCTTTATTTTGCCTTCAGTAACAAAGGTGGGGAGGGGGGATTCAGGCCCTCAAAGTGTGAGAACAAAAGAGGTGGCAAACAAATTGTGTGTGCTCTAAGCCTACATGCCAGCCTATAAGCAACAGGTCACAGCTTTAATAAACTTTTTAATATGCAATACCAGAAATATAAGATAGATACTAGAAGTATAAAGTAGGTTTTTCATATTTTGGCCCATACTGCTATCCTATTATCAATGTACCTTTTCAGATGAGCACTTTAAAATAATCCAACACATTAAACAAGTTGCCAATGACAGCAGAAGAAGTTTTTCACAACTGGGTGTCTTCGAGTCAATGAGAAGCTAAGGATCTGTGCTTGTTAACTTTTGTACTTACTTTTTTTACTGTTCTGTAAGTTGCTGCTGTATTTAGGAAAAAAAATCATGTCTATCTCCATTAGGTTTCTATGCAGATTTTTTGTGAAATCACATTATAAACTCGAGGTCAGCAACCACTGAGTCAAATAATTTATCAAGTCATTACCCAGATACAGTGCCTAACATTAGCTGCCTTATGATGCAATTTGCACTAGAAAAAATAGAAAGATCAATGGCCCCTATGAGGAACAAGGTGTATTTAACAATCACACAGTATTAATTTACAAAAAATAACATCTCAATCATGATCATGTTAGATTGGAAGATAAGAGAGAGCAGCTTCAATTTGTAAAAGTTTTGGGTTTATTTTTTTAGATGAGAAAGAAATATTTTTGACTGTGTTTTTCTGTTCTGCTTTAACTGCTTCAGGGGCTTTTTCTATGTATTTTTTGCAACACTCTGTTATGGTTCCTGGCAACCATTGATTTTTCTGTGTATATGTGTTTCCTTCAAAGGTAAAATTAACATGGCTGTTTTTGTAAAACAACTTCAGTTTACCCTGGACTTTTCTGAGCAAAATTATTTTATCTCTTCAGTGCTGTGGAGCCACAGAACCAATGGAGCTCCACAGAACAGGATCACTGCATGTACACAAAAAATACATATGGTCTTTTTATTGCAGCTTATTACAGGAGAATTTTTCATCAAACACACAAGTAATTGATTGGAAAAGTTGAGGACTGATCTACAGTGTGAAATTACTGTTGGTCTTAACAGGAAAGCAGAATTTCAGAATTTCCTAGGCTTGGTGCTAATGGTCCATACCTCACCTTGCAAGTAAAATCCATAGTTTCATTCACAAGGTCTCTTTAATAAGATGCAGCATAGTTCACTGCAGGCAATGGTTGCATCTCCTCAGTAACTGGATTCAGGAGACCAAAATCTCCACCCCATTTCTCAGGGGCGCTGCCCAGGAGAGATCAGGTTCTGAATAAAAAGGGCCATCCATCACTACTTACATGTGTCTCAAAGGCTTTTGGAAATCAGAAAAGCCCATCAGTACAATCCCTGTTCTATTAAAAAAAGTCCATGGAAATGAAGTGTGAGGAAGGAAATAGAATCCCAAGCCTTACCCCAGAGATGACTCAAAAACATGACATGTGGATTTACAAGACAGTATGTCATTTGTAAGGCATCCTCAGAATCTTCAGGGTGAAAATCTCTTTGGATACTGTTACTGAACACCATATAAATAATCATCTTAGAAACTACTTTCCCTCAACCACTTTTACCACATCTGTCCAGATCAGCTATTTCTAGATCACCTAATATGATACCCAGGTGTTTCCTTGTGTCAGTATGGTAGCTGGAATATTCTGAGATGTTTCTATTACTGACTTACAGACATTAACTCATGGGATATGAAATCAGGGCAGTCATATATAATGGCCTTATCTTTAGAACAGGTTTCAGCTGAGACCTCACAAGGTCTGTATCTGCCCAGCTTTGGGCTGCAGAGTGATCTCTTAAATACAACTTTCCCAGTTGTACAGTTCTTACTGCAAGGATTCAATTTTTTGACAGTTGAAAAAGATTGGAATCAGGCTGCCTGGTATGGTTTTGGTTTCATATTAAATTTCAGTATCTAAATAATACCCAGATACCATGGTGAATAGGAAACTGCTGTAATAAACAGCATGGAAACTGGAAAAGGAAGCACTGAGCCATCTAGAATGTTATCACATACCTGAGTCCATCTAAAATGGGAACAACATTAGTAAAAAAATCTAGTATGTCTTCATTAAATGTCTGAAGAAAATCCTAAGTGGTTAGCCACAAATTCTCTCAGATGAAATCCAAATTTTAAAAAACAAGACAGGTATATAGTACCACAGGTTGCTACAGACTACACAGGCAGATGAGGAGCTAGTGGGGAGCTTCCCCTCCAGAGCCATCACCATCCTCATGGCTGTCCTTTGGACACTCTCTAATAGCTCAATGTCTCTTTTATGTTGTGGTGCCCAAAACTGCCCCCAGCACTCAAGGTGAGGCTGCCCCATTGCAGAGCAGAGTGGGACAATCCCCTCCCTTGCCTGGCTGGCCATGCTGTGCCTGCTGCACCCCAGGACATGGTTGGCTCTCCTGGCTGCCAGGGCACTGCTGACTCACATTCAACTTTCCACTGACCAGGATCCCCAGGTCCCTTTCTGTGGTGCTTCTCTGAAGCCTCTCATTCTCCAGGCTATCTGTACATCCAGGATTGCCCCACACCAGGCGCAGAATCCAGCATTTACCTTTGTTAAACTTCATGCAGTTGGTGATTGCCCAGTCTTCTAACTTGCCTTGGTGCCCCTCCAGGGCCTCTCTGCTTCCAAGGGAGTCAACAGCCCCTCACAAATTAATATCATCAGCAAACTTACTTAGTATGCCTAGAAGTCCTGCATCCAAGTAATTTATGAAGATGTTGAAGAGAATTGGCTCTGTGGAACCCCACTAGTGACCAGTCATCAGCCTGATGTCACTCAATTTACTATAACCCTTTGTGCCCAGTGCAGGAGCCAGTTATAGGGTCATTTTCCTTGTCCTTCCTGAAAACTGGGACATCATACGGCAGCTTCCAGTCTGCTGGGACCTCTCCAGATTGCCAAGACCATTCAAAAATCCCTGAGAGAAACCTCATGATGATATCTGTCAGTTCTGCAAGTATTCTTGGATTAATCTTATTAGGACTCATAGACTTACAGGGATCCAGTTGAAGCAGCAAATCCCACACAAGTTCAGGGTCAAGTGAGAGCTTATTATTGTCATAGCCATGGTCCTCCAGCTCAGGGCAGTGAGACCCCCTTGGTCCACCATCTGTGTTGAAGACAGAGGCAAAGAATGCATTAAGCACCTCTGCCTTGTCCATGTCCCTGTTTGTGAGGTGCCCATTGTCATCCTGTAACAGGCTGATGTTATTTCTATGCTGCCTTTTACCATTAATATATTTAAAATAACTTTTTATTGTCCCCCATATTTCTGGCCAGCTTCAACTCCAATTGGTCTTGGGCTGCACAAATATTTTCCCTACAGTGGCAAGCTGCATCTCTGTATTTTTCCAGGTCACCTAACCTTGCTTCCACTGGGCACACACCTTCCTTTTGTTCCCTTAGGCCCAAAAGAAGATCCCTGTTCATCCAAGCTAGCCTTCTGCCTTATTTTCTTGACTTCTGACGTTTTGGATGCACAAAAAGAGACCAGCACAATGGACCCCAGCACCTTCAAAAGCATTTTCCCAAGGAACTTTTCTAATTAGGTCCCTGAGCAGCCTGAATTCTGCTCTCCTCATGTACAGAGTTGAGGCTTTCCTGCACTTTTCCTCCTGTCAAAGATTTTAAACTCGATCACTTCATGGTTGCTGTGGCCAAGATGGTGCCAGTCACTACATCACTCATGAGATCCACTCTGTTGAGAAGCAGCAGATCAAGGAGGGCATCTTTCTGAGTCAGTTTCCTTGGTATTTGTACCATGAAGTTATCTTCCAGATGTTTTAAGAATCTCTTGGACCTGTTTGTTACAGCTGTGTGATGTTCCCAGTTAATTTCCAACCAGCTGGAGTCCCCCACAGAGGACAATGGCAGTTGACTTGGAGGTGCCCCTTAGTTCCTTGAAGAATAATTCATCAGCATCACCATCTTGCCTGAAAGGTGTATAGCAGACTCCAGTGGTGACATCTGAACTATTTGTTTGTCCCTTAATCCTTACCCAAAGGCTCTCAAGTGTGCCACTGCCAACTGTAAGCTCCATACCTTCCAGCCCCTCCATTACATACAACACCACCCTCCCACCTTGTCTGCCCCACCTATTCAAGCAAATTGACTTTGCATAATTTTGTTAATTTAAAACTTTGGCTAAATAAATAGACTTATATTTCACTATAACACATTAGAGATTTAGAACCAATTCTCCTCAAAATTTGTCCAGTATTGATTTTAAGAATATTTACATCTGTAATTAAATAAGCACATTTAAAAACTATTGCAGTAATAATAAATTGTTAATTTACAAATTGCAAAGATTACTGACATTTATTTCATTCTCCCACATAATATTTGGAAGAATTGAATAAACATTAAAATCCTAGAAACTGTTTCCTGTAACTTAACTGTAGTCAAATCTGCTTAGATACAGACTTGCAGACTCACAAATACTTTTAGTGTAGATGATTTTAAAAGATCTCACTGGTTTTAGAGCCTAATTTAAACCTTAAAAAAAGACATCTGATTCTGGCATTGTATAAACCTGTGTGGAATTTCTGGAGAATGAACCTATGCATTGAGTAACACATAGACTTCCAGAGTTCATAAAGAAATCATAATTTCTCTACCGAATCATGCCCTAGTGGAATTTCAAGATGCCATGATAAAATTATAGCATGAACATTGTGCTTGTGTAATGTGTATCTGCAGTTTATAAACATCTCCTTCAGACAAATGCAGTTGTGCAACACTAAAAGCAGCACAACCAACAGAGAGACAATGAGTGCAATTCTGTTAAAGATTTCCTGAAAGGAGAAAGCTTTTAATAGAATGACAGTTAGCCTCAATTAAAAAAAAAAATAAAAATAAAAATAAAGGAATGGAGGAGAATAGGAAAAAGAAACCCTTCTATGAGTTGAAAAGGACAAGTGACTATAAAAATGTAATCAGTCAATCCCCAAATGTGAAATATAAATAGAAACAGCATCATTAGCCCCAGAGATGTCATCTGTGTCCCCTCTCTGTGTCTGTGAAGGGGATGTGAGGGAGAGACACAGGATGCAAGGTAAGGGAGAGATACATTGAAGGGGACCACCTCCCTGTGCAAAAGTCTATTATGATATTCTACCATCTGTTTTTCAGTCAATAGTAAGGCTTCTTGCTCCTCAGTGCCTTGTGACACTGACTTGTAAAATGGACATTTAGTTTCACTTTCATGACTAAAGGAGCAGAAAATAAAAGAGTACTCAGTTACTAAAGGAACAATAATAGTTGAGGTAAGTGATGAATTTGGAAGCTGAACTTCAGATCTTATCATTATCCTTTTTCTTGAAGTTTATACCAACCAACCTAGGTCCCAGTGCTCCAAACAGGAGCCTATCAGGCTCTAAGCACACCACTAGGGCAAAGGGAAGTAGGTTTGTGTACATGCAACAGAGATCTTGGGTTTCTTTTGTACTTTTGCTGACCAGGAAATATAGTCAGTACTCTGGCTAGGATAAAGAGGAGAAGACCATCATGGAGAGAGATAGAAGACCCTGGATGGGGTTGTCTCCAAGCCAGACAAGCAGCTCTCCTGCTCTCCAGTAGCAGCTTTGCAGGGCGTTCCTCTGCAAAAACATGTTCATTCATTTCTGACTGCTAAGTCTAACCACATTCCCTTCACTGTTTGTAACAGTTTTGTTCCTTTTCTAAATCTTTTCAGGATGTGTAAATGTAATATTTAATATCATGCCTTGTAAAAAGCTATGCTCTGAAAATGGACAGATGTTTCCAAGTAGGTAATGAGTAACATCTTTCTCCAGCTTTCCTGGCAGATGCAGCAGGAAACAAATACATATGCATACATAGGTTACATTACCCTCAGAGAAAGAATGTTACTAGCAGTTTCCTTTCAGTGGCCAAGCCAGTCAAAGAAAATTATTTTTTCATTGCATTTCAGACAATGTAAGAGTTGGAGTAGATGATCTTAATGGTCTTTTCCAACCTAACTGATCCAATGATTCTATGATTCAGTATCTATTTTTCTCTTTTAATTGGCTGAAACTCAATAACAATCCCAAAAAAAGCAGCTCAAGCCACCACTAGCTTAACCCAATAGCCATTTCAGTCTGAAGAACAGGGAAAATAGATACTAGTTTTCATACTGTAATGCTCTGTAATACAAACTACATCAGTCACAGGAAGTCATTCCAATCATACAAATAAACTAACAAATATTCCTATAAAAAGGGGGAAAGAAACCTAAAGCGTGTTTATTTTTAAGTGCAGGAAAAAAAAATCAATAATCTGCCTCACACAAAAATTTAACAGGTATGACCTTTGCTGGGGAAAGGGAGCAGGTGGTCACTGTATGCTCTGTGCACTTAATGAGAATTGGCAGCTTTTAAGGTGGATAAAACAATAAATACCTCAAATCTGGCACATCCAAAATCACTTTGAAGATCTTGATGTACATAGTCCTGGCTGACTACCCCAAATTCCACATATTAACTTCCCTGGCTCTTGTCTAGAATTAAGAGGTACGCATAGAGATCGAGGGTGCTAAATGATGTCCACCAGTTTCAGGATCCAAGATTTCCTCACTACACATTTTATTATTATATTGACATATTCAGTTCATCCAATTCCACGGTGATTTCTTCCAAATGAAAACCTAGAACTATGAACCTTCTAATAACTTCTCCAATGTCTTTCTTCTGCTCAGGACAGGTCTGATATTCACAGGATTATTATTCAGAATTGTCAGTCAAGCTAAGCACACCTGGTGCAGAGTTCAGCCCTTTAGCTACCTGGCTGCTCGTGGTTAGAGGTGGCACAGGACTGATTGTGCCAGATCATAAGCTGTCATTTCCAGGTGTCTGACAAATTGAAGCCTAAGTGATAGTCACAAAGGCATGCCCAGCATAAGCCTTCACATAAAAATACAGCAAGATCTGACACACTGAAAGTTAAAAAGCCACAAAAACACCAATATGAACCTACCTAGAATACCATCAATATAGGTTGCAATTGTTTCAGCAGAATAATTTATAAGTACATCTTGAAGAATTCACACATGCCAACAGACAACATTACTGTCTTTTAGAATACAAACTATGGTTTAATAGGAATAAACTTCCACATCTTTTCCCTCTTCCTATAGCAAAGAACTGTTGTTTTCTAATGGAGGGCTTTAAAAGCTCTATAAAATTGATTCATTCCTTCTATTTTTCAATGACATTTTGGAGTTATTTCTACAGACTATTCTTGGTTTCCCTCCTACCAGCTTCACCTGACACTTGCCTAAGGGGCTTCTGCATTTGAAATCGACAATTGCAGAAATCCCTTTAAACTTTAGTTCTCTATCTTTATTTTTGCTCTTCTTTTACAGTCCTATAACAGCAGCCTGCATTTTGCTGTAAGAAACCCACTGGGCATGATTTATTTTGTTTCCCAAAGTAGGAAAAAGTTTGAACTTTCAGGAAACTATGCTGAATTTTCAAACAACACCCAAGTAACACATAACCTTACTCACTTGCCATGTCCTTTAAAAGCCCAGCAGAATATAGACTACTTAGCAAGACCTGGGGCAGATTTATTAAATACATAAAAGATGCAGCTGGTTTGTGCCCACATGCCAGAGGGGATAGGGTCTTGCATTACCAGCTGACTGGACAGGAGGTACCTCTCCATTTCTTGCTCCAGGTCCCACAACAGACACTTTGCACCAGTACATAATGGAGGTTTGTCTGTGTTGGGGTGAGTCCAAATTGATTCGTGGACCTCAAATATAGTACTGCTTGGATACAGAAATCAAAGTTGCCTCAGGCTATGTCAGCTCTGTACAGCTCATGCTGCACATATGACCATACAAAGAGCACTGTTTTATATGGCAACATTTCAGGCCTTGTGCAATTCCAGCCCACAGAACATGCAAAATTAAAGATTTATCTTTTTTTTAACATCTCTTTGGATCACTATTTCAAGTCTGTTTAAATATGAGGTGGGAAATCTTGCCAATTCCTTAACAAAAACTTTACAAATAAATAAAAAATAAAAACACTCTGATACACATGTTGCTCTAATCATGATTCATTGGATGCTATTTCATCACAGAAAGAGAAATAAGGAAATAATTTTGTCTATAAATAGTCTTTTGAAGAAAGGAAATAATCAAGAACATATAAGGAATATATTCCAGAGGAAGCCTTAAGATGGGGCTGACTTGACTCCTCAGAAGGGACATTTGCTGCATAGCTAAAGTGCAATCATAGACATCCAACTACAACCCCAGCAGGATCACTAAGACTCTGTGTGACCTTGGGAAGTTAAACATCTCCAGTATAACTCTGCCCCTATTAAAATCAACAGGCAGAATTCCCATCAGCTTCAACATTGCAGAGACTTTACTTTTTGTGTTTCAGCCATCCTGCACTTTACTGGCATCTGTACCCAGGTGTCACAGCCCCTCCTGTGACAAACAACATACCAATAAATTTGGCAAGTGACATGAACCCAAATAGCATAAACCACATGGCTGACATGCTCATCTCAATGGAAATCACAGGTACCTCTGAAACAACCTAGAGCATTAATTTCTATAGTCCTGTTAAAGTGCCCAGTCTCTGTTTCTGTGGATAATGACCAAGATGAGCTTGTCATGGTGCAACTGGAGACCTTGCACTCCAGGTGTAAGGTAGGAGGAAATCACTGGCTGCAGAGGGAAGCAATTAAAGAGACATAAGCCTGGGCAACGAGCTAAGCAGTCTCTTAGGCTGACTGCTGTGAATTCTGGGGGGGCATCATGGCACATGCTAATTTTAGGGAGGATTTTGAAGCTGCTTCACCAACAGTGATGAAGAGCACTGTGGGCAGAGGAAGCAAGAAGGGAACAGTGCACACACCCCATTTGCTTGCGAGGACATAGATCAAAGCTAATGTTAATCTGCCAAAGTCCAAAACTCATCCAGAAGTAATGACAGAACAATGAATACCAGCAAATAAACCTCGTTGTAATGTTTATTTAGCTCTGACACAGATATAGATAGAACATGGTAAAACAATCCATGTATTTGAGAACCTGATGTGTTGTTAGCTGTGTTCTATTTATACGGAGTCTCTAAGAGAAACACATGAACTTCCAGAGAAGGTTTGAGTGCTTTGGAGGTGATTTAAAAGAGACACTATGAGAATAAAAGAAGACCAGGAAGACAGTGGTTAATTGACCTTTATTACGCCTTCTGGTTCATTTAGAAATGGAAATTAAATTAACATGATAATTCAGTCCTACTGTGTTAAGACTGATATAAACCCATTAAATTTTATGGCCACTGATTTAACATTTTTTTCTATTAACTGGGTTTAATTTTCAGTATTGTTGTGCAGGTTCTGAAAAGTGGTAGCTTGAAAGAACCCAGGTGGATGAACGACTGTGTAGCTGCTTGATGCCAGTGGCTCAGTTATTGAAAAGCAGGAGCCCAGACTCTCACAGACATACACTGATTCTGGCACCCACCCTATGCAAAGCACAGGGAAATACCCAGTAAAATATGGGCTTCTGTCATTTCTAGAGTAAAATTAGGCCTGCCTGCCAACCAATACCCTAAATTTAGTAGCAAGAAAAGAAGGTAATTCTTTTGAACTGTGCTCTCTCCTGATTCAATAAACTAGTTTCAAGAAACTATAAAACAGGGCTCACATTTGCTGCATTACCTTGCTCCTTCCTTCTCTTTTCTGGGCTACTTCTTCAGAAAGAAAAAGTAATGTACATTTCACAAGCCCTAAACTTGCAGCTAACACTATGTAGATATATGCTGGTGACTGCACAAAGCCTGAATTTGTTGTTATTCCTTTCTATTTGATTACTGTATTTAAATAATTCTTACGTATTTACAAAAATTAAGCAATCAAGTTCAAAGTAGAGCTGGTTGAAAATCTTTCAGGAACTTGCATCCTATAAGCTCAGAAGGGGATATTGAAAACACACACAGAGAAAGTTCAGGGAAAGGTTTCTCATGTGCACTAAATACCAGTGACAAACCTGGAAATGTAAGGATAGTCCTCCAAAAGCGTAGTTCAGAAAAAGATGTTAAATGTTATTCTATGCAGATTTAAATGGGTATTTTTTCATACCTTAAGAAGACACTGTGCAATGTTGCCATGTTTTTCACATAACATCTTTTTTGGATGCTGATAGTAGTCTTAAAATATTAGTTTTCTTCCAGTGAAGTAAGAGTTAAGTGGAAGGACATTGTAATTTATATGCTTTTCTTTCTGAGTACTATTTATTTCTATATGCATATTCTTCCTTAAACAAATTATACCAAATTCATAATATGATCTTTCTATTTACTGTTCATTTTCATTAATTTCTCATAATAAAATAAACACTTGCACACTAAAGGGACTTTAGCAATGTAAAAGCATATAGAAAACAACTTGTAATCTTTCATAGCAATATATTACTGACAAAATCCCACTCGAGAAAAAGTGATGCCAGTCTATCCCACATTTTCCCTTCCCTTTTTGTTTTGTTTTGGTTTTTTTTAGCTGAATCTAGAAGTATTCACCAACCTCTCCATGTACCAACAATGTTCTGATATGATATTTGGCTCTTTAACCTGCCAGAGCTGTCAGCAAATTAGGGAATAAAAGAGTTTCCTACTATTCTTGGCAATAAAAGCCTGTCTGTGTCAATTCACTTTACATTGATATTCATCATTCAGTCAACACTGCCTGCTTTGCAGTTTGCCCACAAATGGCCAAGCCCCAACAGCAGCTCTGCCAGCACCAAGCCATAGCAGAAGTAGATCTGGCTCTAGAGAAGCAGCAGGGAACTTTTTCCAGGGAAATGAACTACCAGAACATAATTTTGGAGAGGAGTAGAGGAGATGATAAATGAAAATGGACAAGCTCAGAAACAAAGTATTGAATGGGAAACAGGGGCCTGAGCAGAATACAAATGGTTAAATTCCATATAAGGAAAGGTGTGGGTATTATTTATACACTTTTTACCTGAAAACTCAAAGACACAGGAGGTTTATTTAGCTTGCCAAGCCTGATTTCTAAAGTTTTCAGCATGGTAGAGTCTAATTTGTCTATCAGATGTTTTAGAGTTGCTATGATCCCATCTTTCCACTTTCCTACCGTGGAATGCAAATATGTGTTCACATAATCACATTCTGTAACTCTCACATGTTGTCCTGTATATAATGTCTGTAAATACCATGATCTCCAGAAAACAGTTCTGATGAGGGTTGGATCAAGTGTGTGTGGTCTTATCATTATTGTAGCAGATTCATCAATCCTAGTCAAGGCTGTTTCAGACTTGAAACTAGTTTTACTCTTATTTTGTGCAGACCAGTGGAAATTCACCTCCTTTTCCTAACCCATGACTGACAGAAAATCTGTCTCAGTGCAAAAATTACAAAGGTATCAGCTCCTTCGGTGCTTCATTACTCCTGCCATGGGAGAAGAACCTTTTGTTTTCACCATCATAGTCAGAATAGGAAAAGCAGGACCATGTACAGGTAACTTTAGACAATGCTGAACCAAAGGTGAATTATCTATTCTATTCTCCAAAGAAAAAGGTCAAAACTCAGACAATTTATTAGCTAGACATCACTGAAATCTTTCAATTACTTTTTATCATACGAAAGAGGATAATTTTTCATTTGAATAGAGAGTCATAGGGAATATTTTTTGTGATTCAAGCTTGGAAAGTTTTACCAAAAAAGCCCAGATCCTCTTAGCTAAGAGGTTTTGAAGATTTGGGATTTGTGGAAGGAGGTGTACAAAACGTTTTTTATTATTTGTTGGTAATTAATACAATAAATTTCCTATTAGGACTGAATTTCCACTGAGTTCTAAGGCAACTACAACAAAGCTGCATGGCAAGCTGCAAACCTCCTTAATGCTGCTTCTTTGGGAGAACACAGTGGTTTAGGGAAAAGCCCAAATCATAGCAAGGTCTACTGTGGGAGAAGGGGCATGAAAGAGAATGGAGAGGGGGAAAAAGAGGGAGAAGAGAGGGTAGGATGAGCCTGTATTCCTGAGCCATTCAGGTCTTACCAGTTTCCCCCCACAGCACTGCTTGCAGGAAACTGAAAAAAAAGAGATTTTACATCTTAACTTGTTTCACAGGATCTGTGCATGAGCTGATGTGAATCTGGGGACAGGAATCTGGTCCCAAAACTTGCATGCCTTTCATCAGCATTATGTGATTTTATTGTTTTTATGTCTTTGAGTTTTACAGGGTTTATGGGCTTAAATCAAACAATTACCAACAGAATGTGGTTTCTGTTTGTGGTTGCATTCCAACACTGATTGTGAAATGTTGGAGTGACACATTCCTTTGTCCTTGTGTATCCCAATTATTGCTGCAGATGTACATCTGAACCCAATCAGTTTATAAAGTTCTGTTGTTCATCTGTCTAAAACTAAAGACCAGAAAACAGTCCTTAAAGTGTTTAAGATTTAAAAAAACAACAACCTAAAAAAATATCAGGAATGTAAAGGGAGGGAGATAAACCATTGAGACAGATTTCTTTTTAAATTCAGTCCAGATTGGTGTTACCCAAAAGCTGTTCTAAATAGTTCATAGCTCTATTGTCGCCTTTGTGATAACAGTTGGTGGCCTCAGTCGCATTATCAGCATAGTTTTTTTCTGCAAGAAGCTTCCCTTTCACTCTCAGGAAGGTCACAAGGAGCCTCAGCAGGGGGGCAGAGAACCCTGGGCCACACAACAGTTCCACCAGGCTCTTCCACCCCACAGAGGTTCCCAAGAGAGAAGCTGGAGCTGTTCCCTTGTGGTAGACTGGGAGAGTGGATCCTTGGTATGAGGATGGAGGATACAGGGAGGAATGCAGATATTTGCATCCTACTCGCTGACAGCTCATTCAAAGTGTCATGCTGTTCTTTCATGCAGGCACAGATGGGTGCTCAGACTGTGGTAACCTGCCTCTTCCCCGGGCTCTCTGGCACTGTGCTTGGCCACAATGCCCATCCAGTCCATGCCATTACCTAATTTTGTGAGCCTGCAGTCATCACAGAAGGCATGAAGCAATGTGAATGACTGAAATGTTAATTAATATTAAAGATAGTAGCAAGCCATTATTTTAATTAGCTCTTCTTGTGACTGAATTTTTGTTTCAAGCTTGCACAAACAAATTATATTTCGCAAGGGAGCTCTCAAGCAAAAATGTGGCAGTGTACTTCTAGCAAATAATACAGATCAATACTCATCTTTTTCCAGACTCAGGTTGATTAATATCCATGACAGACTAACTGCAAAATGATCACAGTACAATTAATCCTCCCTGTGCAACAGAAATAACCCATTAACTGAAGCAAAAATACACAGTGTGTCAACACAGAGCAATAGCTTAGCAAGATGAAAACTGCTGAACTTGGGTTTGAATCTCATTGTCAACACTAAACTTACCAAAACAACAAACAATCTGAATGATCCAATTGCACTGTGTAATCTCACTGAGCCCAGCACTGTTGTGGGGCTGATTTTGGGGCTGCACCAGCAGCATTTCATCCTCATTGTGCCAAGGTTTCCTTGCCTACACCAGGGAAAAGCAACTGCTCTGGGAGATCCTTCTGATTCTCAATAAAGGTGTGAGAAATTCACCTTTAAGTATTTGATATGGGTTAAAATATCCTAAAAGTTAAATACTGTCAATTAAATTATTTGGTTTAGGGTGATATTCTTATTTACTGAAGGAAGGAATGTTGCTCTTCAGATCAAGAGAATATAACAAGATATTCAACCCCAGAGTCTCAATGCCATAGCCTGGGAAGGAAGACTGAAAAAAAATTATAGAATCATAGAATAATAGAGTCACAGAATCAAAGAATCATAGAATAGTTTGGGTTGGAAAGGACTGCTAAAGGCTATCTAGACTAACCTCGCTGCCACGGGCAGGGAAATCTTCAACAAGATCAGGTTGCTCAGAATCCCATCCAACCTGGCCTTGAATGTTCCCAGGGATGGGGCATCTATCACCTCTTTGGGCAACTTGTGCCAGTATTCCATTACCTTCATCACAAAAAATATCTGCCTTATATTTAGTCTGAATCTACCTTTTTTAGTTTTAAAACTTTTATCTCCTGTCCCATCCAGCAGGACAAACACATGGAAGAAAATGATTGTTACATTTTGCCTTCCTCAGTCAGCCAGACAACCTCAGGAAAATGTGGGTATCACTATCTGGTAAATGATAGTGTCTTCAAAGAATAAATTCCCCCAAGCACCCAGGCACACTGCCCAGGTCTGGCCCAGCTGCAGCAGTGAGGGGCAGCTGCTGCTGCAGAGAGGTCCTGCTTGCTTCAAGAAGCTGGATTCCCACAGCTGCCTCAATCAAAGAGAGTGTCATTGTCAGCTACAGGACAACAGCTAAGACTGCTGGACTCATCAATGACACAGAATTGACAAATTGTAATAACACTATCACACATAATGAAGATCATAGAGTGGCTTGGGTTGGAAAGAACCTTAAAGATTATCTAGTTCCAAAACCCTTGCTGTGGGCAGAAACAACTTCCACTAGACCAGGTTGCTTAAAGCTCCATCCAGCCCAGCATCCCCAGATCCTCTGGGCTGCCTGTTCCAGTGTCTCACCACCCTCACAGTGAAGAATTTCTTCCTGATATGTAACCTAAACCTACCTTCTTCCGGTTTAAAGCCAATATCCTTTGTCCTACCACTACATGCCCTTGTTAAAAGTCCACCTCCAGCCTTCTTGTAGGTCCTCTTCAAGCAACTGAATGTCTCACTGGAGCCTTCTCTTCTCCTGGATGAACAACGCCAGCTCCCTCAGCCTGTCTTCACAGGAGAGTTGTTTGAACCCCTTGAGCACCTTTGTAGCCCTCCTCTAGGCACACTTTAATGGGTCCATGTCCTTCTCCTGTTGAGGGCCCCAGAACTGTAGACAGCACTGCAGGTGGGGTCTCACAAGGGGCAGAGCAGAGGTGCAGAATCCCCTCCCTTGCCCTGCTGCCCACCCGGCTTTGGATACAGCCCAGGATGCCACTGGCTTTATGGGCTCAGAGTGTACATTGTCAGGTCATGTCAAGCTTCTTCATCAGCCAACACCCCCAAGTCCTTCCGGTAATACCTGTAAAGAGATGAAAAAGTGGGATATTTTCACAAGGAAATAACTGGGAACAGGTGACCACAGTTCAAGCCAGAGTTGAAGTGTTCCTTTTTTTGCCTGTAACCATCTTAAGTCATCCAAGCTACTCTGGGAAGAACAGTGTAACTATGATTGACCATCACCACAGGAACCACAAAGTTTTGACAGCTATGATGTCTCTTTTTGCAGCTATGGCTTGCTCAGTGAGGGAAGACGCAAAACCAGAAGCTTAAAGATTGAAAGCTCTGAGTTCACACTGTCTCTGAGTTAAGTCCTATGCTGGGGAAGCAAAAGGATAATGGGAACACTCTCAAACCTGACATCAGAAGTGTGGTATTCAGTATCTCTCCCAAAACTGACTGCCAAGACTCCTAGTTTCACTCTGGTGGAGGTAATAATCAATGGCCAAAAAATGGGAAAAGTGTCAAGGTGAGGGAAATATTAATATCTCCAGGTACTAAATTCCATTTTACAGCTGCTTTCTGAGCCAAACACAAACTCTGCATTAGCCTTGTGAGCAGAACCACAAGCAAAGAATTGCAAAAACCCGGTGCAACTGTAATAAAAGCAGGAAAACTGCTTCCAAACCCATAGAAGTCAGAGAGGATTTCATTCACAGTATATCTTTTAGAAGATGAAAAGCTATTTTGATCATATTTTAATATGTTTATCAAAGTAAAAATACAAATCCAACAATAACAACCCAAATTTATCACAGATGGAAAAAGGGAATCAAAGGGGTTTGCATAGAAAACTGTTGAAGTCAGGTTCTGTTTAGACAGTAATTCCTGCAAAGAATCAAACTTCTTTCCTCTCCAGTTTTAACTTGAATTGAGCTCTAGACATTGGAAGCCATCTGTCCTTGAAAATCCAATGTAGACATAAAACAATCCTGACTGACTTGAACCACAAATATGTGGTTATTTCAGTATGCATCAACAAAAAAAAAAGTGTTGAGGTCAAATCATCCCAAGACTATTTCACCACAAAATGACTACACAACCATTTAGACATCTGTAAGAGTGTGTCTGACAAAGAACAGAGGCAGTTAAAATGTAAGATTGAGTGAAAGTCATATTTTATATCAAAATTTATCTATTACTGCCCAGGAGGGTGTGCAAAGGAGCAAGGGAGGCTTCACTTTCACTGACTCAGGAATGGTTATGATCAGTTAAGCAACAGGGACTGTGCCTTGACATCTTTTAGGTAGGGAAGCAGCAGCTGCACTAACTCAGAGAAATAGTCTGTTTGTCTGTCTTCTCAGAAAGAAGTGAGTCTGGGAAAGAAATTAATCATCCTGATCCTACTAACAAGCTAAAAAGCAATGCCTGGAGGTGAGGGGGGCAGGCACTGGCTAACAGGGCTTGGGCAGCACCTTCCTGCAGAAAGGCAGACCCTATGGCTGATCCCTGGTGCCAGACACCACACCAGGGCTCACCCATACGGAGGTTCTTCCTACACAAACCCCACAGAGGTATCACAGTTTCCCATTTTTCAATTGTACACCATACTTTATAAACATTTTTGGGAATGCTGTCCATTTTTGGCGCTGTGAATATTTTATACATGTTAAACTGGCTTGAGAGTAATTTAAAGGCATAAAAATATAGAAGGAAAGGCTAAAGCTCTGTACAAGTGTCCTGTCTTTCCAGCACTCCCCTCACAGTACCCAGAGGGAAGCATTGCAGAGCCCCACAGAGTGGGACAGCCCCATCAGGCTCTTTGGCCTTCACTAGCATTCCAGGGAGTCATTGGCACACATAACCTCTCCAAGGCATTGCTCACAATGATACTGTTTGTAAAAATCTGTATTTTCCACAAAGAGAGAAACAGATTTTGACATCTGCAAAGAACAGCACATAAGTAGAAATACAGCAACTGGTACAAGGAACAGGAGCTGGAAGATATGCAGGCTATTGAGTAGAGCACGATAAAGTTGCTTAGTCATGGGCAAAGCCAACAAACTGCCTGGAACAGCATGAACAGTCACTCTGGATGGAGGTGAATACTGCAGTCCCCACTTCTCCAAACTGCTGCTAGGACAGAAAGAAAATATTTTTCTGGTATTTTCTGAAGTCTGATCCAATGGGGCCCAAGGAACCTCCAACACCATTGTCTTGAAAACAATCTCATGGGAACTCTTCTTTTAGTATAAAAAACAAAGCAAATGATCACATGCAGATGCAGGCCCCAACTCTCTTCTCTTCTTCTTTGATTGTCTACTAATGAAAAATAAAAAAGAAAGATATTTTTTGAATTATTTCATTTACAAGGAGACCTAATTATCTGCCTTCAGTCAGCCTTTTTTCCCCCAAGGAGGTACTACAGGTACCACAACCTAGACATACCACACTCCTATTTTTGGTTTTCAAAATATCAGAATACATTTAACTGCAAATATATCTCTCAAGATGACAAGTCATCAACATTAAGCTTTCCAGCATACAACATGCAGTATATGGTCTATTAACATGTATATAGAGGTGGGGGGATTAATGAGCTAAGCACAACCTCACTTCTTACAGATACCTCCTGCCACTCAAGAAGAGGGTGAGACCTTCTCTGCCGCCAGGGTCCTGTCACACCTGTGCCTATCTTCCACCTTCCATTGCCCAGCTGGTGGCCCGTTCTACACCTAAATGAAAACTGGCCCTTGGATAGGAAATGTGAATATTGAACATTTTCAGGAAGCAAACAGTGCAAATGACAGGAGATCATCCTTACTTTCTCAATTTCCACCTGGCCAGAGTCTTGTGTGAGACACAAGGAATCAGACTCCTTGATGACAACTTGATATCCCATAAAGATATCCAATTGAGTGCTCAGCTGATATGAGACATAAATAAGCTAAGCTTGTTCAACAAACTAAAATATTTTAATTAAAAAAAAAACCACCTAAGTAGGTTTTTTTAAATCAATATTTTTCAACTTGCTGAATAAGATACTGTTTTTCTGAAAAATTTTGACGGGAAAAAAAAAAAGAAGAGGGAGAGAGAAAAGAGACATAATGAATATGGGGCTGGAGAGGGAAGTCATGAGAGAAAAGCATTACTGGGAGCTGCCAGATTTGCTGACACTTCTGCTAGCTTGCCAGATGAATCAGACCACAGAATATTGAATTAGTAAGATTTATGACTGGGAATTTGAGGAAGTTACCTGTGATACAAAACACATTGTGTGAATGAGATCTCCTCTGTTCTCTCAACAGAAGCGCACGGTGAGCCGGGAGCTGGTCCCCCCTGCATTGCCTTTCTGGAGATGCTCTGTTTGACTGACAGCTGAGCCGGAGCCAGTCAGCCACAGGGAAAACAAGGGCAGCACACTCCCAGGAGCCACACAGCTGTCTTCTGTTGGAAACTTTCTGAGACTTAGGAAGTCGAAAAGGGAGGAGGGGGAGAAGTAAAACAAGTATAAACTTTCCTTCCATCATTGAATCAACATATGCACACACACATACACACATGCAGAGGAGCCTCAGTGTCATCCAAGCACCTGGGAGGGCTGGAGCAAAGGTCACAGAGTCTACATTTATTTATCCAGCATCTGCTGCAAGAAATACAAAAAAGCTCCATTGGCATCTGGCAGCATGAAGAGCTAACAGGCTACTGTTTTCACAGAGGTTTCCAAAACACTGGAGAACCACATACTGCCCTGTCCTCACCGGGCCAAAAGGAGTGATTGGTTATTCTGAAAAACTAATAAAAAATGCCACCTCCTCAGGGCAATCCACAGGCAGCATGAAGCTGTCTCTACAGAGCCTTTTCCAAAGCCATTCCCCTTAGAGGCAGGTGCCACACTCAAAGCAGAGCAGGAGGCTCCTCTGCCCTGCCCTGAGCAGCCTCACTGAAGGGAAGAGTCAAGGAGCCCATTGGGCTGTGGCTTCTGTGCCACATCCTGCACTCAGCAGTGGGGCTTGGCCAGTACCATACTGTGGATTTCATCACCCAGAGCACTTTACAGCAGTGTAATTATTATGTCCATCGTATAGACAGGGTTTTCATTGCTAGCTGCAGGGGCTGAACAGGGACAAAAACTCCATCTTGTTTGCACCAGCACTTATGCCATCTTCAAAGTACACAGGAGACAGTAGGCTCCCTGAGTTCACAACTACACGTGTAGGATCCAGAGGGCTACCTGCTTGCTTTACAATGCAAGCAGAAGCCATCCAGGTGCTTCCACAGATTTATGGGTGCATGGGATCTGACAAGACACTGGACAGCCTGCTGATACCTTTAATCTTAATTTCAACAACCTCTCCTTGCAAATGTACATAACTATAAAACTGTTTTCTCAAACATTTAGAGTGTTACAGCTACCAGCTAAAATGCACCTGAATGTTTCATACAAGAATAAAATAAATCAAATTTTCCCTTTGAAATTATATTTCCATTACAGAACCTTTGCAAAAAAATGCTTAGCAGATATCTGTGAAATTGCCTTTTATAATGTGACATATATAACGACACTGTGTTTCTCTTTGGGCAAAGGCACAATGCTAACATTGAGCAAATACTAACAATGCACAGATGTGAATGGTGCTGTGAACATCAACGCTGTCCCTTACAAAAAAACCCCACATGAAATACTGTATCTTCATAAATCTTATGGGTTTTATGCATTGCTGCCCTTGGAAAAACAACAACATATTGAGTGGTGCATTTTGAGACAGAATGAGTTTAGTCAGTCTACCTAACTTAGCTGAACTTCACCGTATGCTGATCTAAAGGCCGGTATCTATCACGCCCACTTTACGACGTGCATTACTGCCAGCATAACAAGGCAGGCAAAAGGGAGGAAATGTGTTTTAACCACAAAGTGAGAGATGTTTTCCTGATTTATTAATTGTTCTGCTGCATCCCACAAATTTTTCTGCAAGAAAAGTCACACAGTCTTCTTTCTTTTTAAAATGAAAAATTCCTTCCATTGTTTCTGTTGTTCCAGGAAGGGGTAAAAACATTGTACCCTACTATTTTATGTTTTAAAAAGGTGACCTATACTTTCCATTTCAAATGCGGTTTCTTTAATGAAAATATTGTAATGTCAGTCCATGCAAAGCAAATGCATATTAATATGCGTTTACATCTGTCTCATATTAATATTCATGCCTGAATCCACATCCCTACACAAAGCCAATTTTCTGACCATCTGTGTGATGGCTGGTGGATGCAATGAATAAATTTTATTTGTGAGGGGAGTGATAAATCATGTATCTTCTGTTTTTCACCCACAATCTCTCCTCTTAGGTGCTAAAATGTTTTCATTGTGGTTAAGAATTGTTAAGAAACCAAACTGATTAACCCCTTAGCACATCGAGTAGTTTCATTTGTCTGGTGAAAGTCCTCAAAAATTATGCAAGGAACAATATGACTGAGAAACTGCATTTTTAAGAGGTTTAATTATTTACGTTCTTTAATTATTCCTGTCTCAGAATCACACTCAGAGTTATAGTAGAGACCAATTTTCTCATACTGATGTTGAGGAGTACCTTACTCTGCAATTGCAGGGGGCTTATCTTTGGAGTTAAATACTATTCAAAGACAATTGCAACCAGAACTTCAGCAGAAGCTGTTTCACATGGCTTAGTGTTAAGTAACTGGCTGGTTAGCAGCCAAAAAAACCTGATTGCTAAGCCCTAACTCTACACCAGCTTCTGAGTTTCCAGAATACAAACTGACTCTGACTTCCTCTGCAAAAGCAAGTTTGCTTCTAAATTCCCAAAGGCTAAATTTTGACCCTGGTCACACCAATGTCCACCCAGAGTAACTTCTCTGGTAGTGAGAACAGCTCTTTACTGGAGGGTTATTCTCAGACAGTTTATAGCGTAAATGTATGACAACTGCACAAAGCCAAGTGCAATAACACTCCATTGTAGAGTGCAGATAAAAAAAGAATAAACTCTCAGCTAGACTTAGGATCCAGGCAGCTGCAAGCCTGGGAAGGTGATTAGAAAGTCTTGTGTCCTGGCGCTCTCCAGTCCTGTCCATTTTTTGTTGACTGGTTGGTTGGTTGGTTTTTTGAACAAGACCTCTAAACACAGACATTTGCTCTTATTCAAAACAACAAAGTCTGAACACTCATTCCTATGCCCTACCTAAGCACGTCTGTAATTTAGTAACATGGTACAAGGGGTGTCATGACTTCCTCTCCCTTGGGCAAACAGACCACACCTGACACAGAGAAGCAGCAGCACTGAGTTCATCTTTGAACACATCAGCCCTGGGCATATTCACTGAAGAAAATGCTGGAGTAAGTCATGCCAACACCAGTCACCTTAGGCATGGTTAAAGCGTTTGCTTGAACAGTAAGAGATTTGTGTTTTAAGTCTTTTTCCAGTCTACAGTGCTCAAACCATGGCTGCTATCAGCCCAAGGGAATTCCCCCTCCTTCAGGCTGCTAACTAGTCTTCACCTTTTTCTTTTGAATCAGCTCCTCTGAAGGATATATATGCACATACAAATTTCAAATCAAAACATGTTTTTGCCAATACTAGAGTAAATTGTTTCCTCTTACATTCTGCAGTGAAGTCAGCTAACTGAATTTATGGTGACACTATTTGGCCTGAGATACAAAATTCTTTCCTTAAGGATGGACTTCACACGTTTTTGTAAATACAGGTTACAGAACCAGCAAAAAGGGGTTTGTTTTTTTTTTTCTGTTTCTAATGTAGGTCAAATCATGTTGGCAACAAATAACCTACTTCTACCTTGACAATCCAACCGTAGGTAGGTTGAAGATTATTGTGTACTGAACTGGAATCTGAAAGAGGAATTGTGAATGAGCTTCACACTTCATCAGCATAATTGGCAAGAAATTATTTGTAGTTCAAATAAAAACATGCAATTGCTAAAAAAAGAAGCTCAAATGGTACTACAGAAAATAAGCAAGATTGTCAGTCAATCACAATTTCCAAGAAATCAGGTTTGTGAGGAAGTGCTGGCTGAAAATGTATTTATGTCTAATATCCTTTTGTCTTAGAAAATTGTGTTCTATCTACAGCACATTGTAATGCGAAAACTGGGCATTTCTATAGACTGCAAAATCCAGAGGCTTCGATCTTTTTTCCTTCATTCCTTTTCACGAGACAAAGACAGGACAAAGAAGGAGGTAGCAACTTTCATCACAACCTTGCCACTCTGGGCCAGTGGTGGCCATGAAAGATATTGCTATTCTCATGGGCGTCAAGGGACCTATGAGAAATGAGCTAAATTTCATCAAAGTTCCCAGTGGAAAGCATCTGTATTACAGATACTGCTAGGAACTAATTGGTTTCCATGACTAATGAAATTCATATGGAAATATTGATCAAAACACTCCCCTTAGGTTTCTGTTGAAAGCATGTAAAATAAAGATATTTAATATAAATATATCCAATATTTTATATTGATCTGTAATAAGTTTAAAACATAAAAATCGAATGGATAGATGTTTATGAGCAACCTGGTCTAGTTAAACACGTCCCTGCACATTGCTGGGATGGTGGACTAGGTGACCTTTAAAGTCTCTTCCAACCCAAATTATACTATGGTTCTAGCATCTTTTACCCACCTGGTAAAACAAAAAACTTTTCAAAACTGGGTTTCTCTTCTCTTATTAGTTTACTTAATTACTATATCTGCTGAGACCCATGGAAAATCTCTTTTTCACAAAACCAGCAAGGTAATAAAACTCCTGATGTTCAAAAGGGCTATTCACATGCCAGAAGATATGAATGTTTATAGATGCTTTATTAGGCTGTGACCTGAATTATTATTGCCACTTTTAAGATTGCAACTGGCCGGCATAAAAGCTGTGTGTGTACAAAGGGTACAGAATGAGCCATCAGAGGGAGCAAAAAATAAATGTGGCTTGCCTAGTTTTCTGTAGCTTCCCTTTTCACATCCTCCATGCACTTTAACTAATGGGATGATCAGCCAAAAATTTTAGAAAAGCAGAAATCAATTCTGCAATCAGAGGGCTCCCCAAATCAAGCCTAAAGGGGAATTTTCAAAGTCTATGCAGATCCACTGTAATTGTGCTGAAAACAGATAAAAGCTGCAGAACTGCCATGAGAAAAGCCCCTGTTACTGACATACTCCCAGACACCCCAGGAGTCCATTCAGTTCCAAATGCCCTCTCTTTTGTTACCTTGTCATTCTTTTTCCACAGACCTCCCCCCGCAAAAAAAATTGGCAGTAGCCTTGTATGTTCTAAGCTTCAAAAAATCACTTGTGTCTAAACACTAATAAAAGAATTATTTGCACGTTTCCAGGAATGCCAAAACAGGAGGGGTTTTTCTCCTCACGCTTTGGGCAAAAGGCATATGTACACTGTTATTCCCTCCAGGACCCTCTCAACAATTCCAGCACCTCTCTGTGAGACTAATTAGAAGAGAAACAGAGAGGAAGCTGGTGTTAGATCAGAAATTCAAGCCTGAGTCAGAAAGCTCTATTTCTTCATTCCCATTCTTAATGCAAAGGTGGGACAAAGCAGGCAGCAAAGCCCAGCTTATACTCCAAACACTGTGTTTGTGTCTCCTTTGGTGCCAGCGCACACAGCAGTGCTCACAGAGGGCAATGGCTGAAGTTCCCACCCCATGGAAAGCTGGTGAAGAGAGCTGGTGGCTGCCAAGCCCCTGGCTGAGCCCCCCTTGGTCAGTGTGGTCAAGCAGCACCTCAGGCCCTACAGCTCCATGGTCAGCTCCCAGCACTGGACAGCGAGTCCAGGCTGCAGCCATAGAAGAAAGAAAGGAGTATGAAATAGTAAAATAGTTCCTCTCAGACCAATTGCATTTCTTTATAGTCTTTCTCCTCCCCAGCATCCTTGTGGGCTGTTAGAATCTCCCCGGAGAATGAATTTTAATTTTAAAAAAGCCTCCGGTGGATAATGTGCGTAAAACTCTTCCGAGAGGAGCTGCTACATTTGCAGCAATAATATCCATCCTGAAGGCTGAAATCACTGACAAGTTGAGCTAGGTGCTTTCCTTTGGCATGAGCTGCCACACAACCCAACACTATCTCCTGTCCAGTGTGATCAGTATCTCTAAAGATGCCCTCGGGACTGCAAAGACAGCTGAGAAGTTTGGAAGTCAGTTAGCTGAGATAAACTGCTAATTTAATTGATTCATTCCAAATAAACTAAACCTATTGTGGGAAGGAGATTTTAAAGAGCAACCAGGAATTTCTGGGTTCCCACCAAACTGGTGTTCCATGAGTGCACTGAGACGCTTTGAGGGGAGGATAGGTTGAAGGAAAAACTCTCATTGCTTTTCCTAGGTTTTGAATCCAGTCTTTGCTGGGGCTTCACAGGTAGAAATCTGCAATAATTCCCTTGTACGTCTCCAGTACAGGATGCATTTTTATGAAATAATGTTTTAACAGCAAATTTTATGGCAAAGAACTTGAAACACACTATTTCATCTGCAGAAAAAGTTTTCATGGAGTTTATCTGAGTATCAGCAAATTTCTGCCAGAAAATCTTTTCCAGCAGCAGGAAAAAAATCCTGGTCAAGCTGGAAAAGGGATGTAGTCTCTGCATGTGTAATGGGGACGCCAAGAATTGTGCAAAACTCCAGCTTCCAGACCTGCTCTGTCTGACTCAGAAAAAAAAAATGAGCACTTAAAAGGGCCTTAGAGCTGAACTTTTCAGAAGTGTCTCTGGGAATTGATATCCTCTGCTTGCCTCTCTGAAGATCCTTCAATATAAAAAAGCTCAATATTCAGAAATGTGAGTACTTAAACTGGCACAGCCACGTGGTCAAGGCTCTCAGTCAGTAACCTGGCACCACACATGGATGAAGGTAAGCTTCTCCCAGGCAAGCAGAGTGCCCTAAACACCTTGCCCAGCCACATACATACATCTCTCCTTTTCTCAGAAAAAAAAAAAAAAAAAAAAAAAAAAAAAAAAAAAAAAAAAAAAAAAAAAAACACCAGAATAAAGTTTTTTGTTGCTTCCACAACAGAACAGCAAGCTCCTTTTATCTGTGGAGGTCTTTCAGGCCAAGGAAGACAACCAAGGAGCTCACAAACATGGGTTTCTCTTCTCACCTCATGCTCCACCAGGAGATTCTTCCTCTTGGCATGCTTCCATCTTCTTTCCATCATTCTCTTTTCACTTCTGTGCTTCTCCTTCTTGCTGTTTGATGTTTTCATCAGCTCTAACACATAGCAGGTGAAGGATAAGCATCACTACTTCTCCTGGGCTACCACTGGCCAGGCCTGCTGCAGAAAGGAGCCCTCTGGCAACCTGACCTTCTGCTACAGCTCTCTCCATCTCCAATGGCCCAGAGCTGAGCAGCACCTTCATCCACCGTGCTCCAGCTATTCCCCTCGGTTCATGCTCTTCTCTCAGGCACAGTGTCTCTCCTGTTTCTCACACAGGTAAAAGGAATCTGAAGGAAGAGTGATGGTAAAATGTTGCTGCAATGCAGAAATCATTGGTGTTACACTAGAACTTTTTCCTGTAGGATTGACCTTGTTCCCACAGGTAGGCAAATGTTAGTTCAGCATTCCTTCTCTAGTTGAACAGTGGTCAGGTAACATACAGGCTGGTGAACTTTTGTAAATAGGCAAAATTTAACTGCTAAAAAAGTCATTTTAAATGGAGAAAATGGTGAAAGTTAGTGATGCTTGTCTGTCCATGTTCAAGTGTTTAAAGCACACTTCTTCCTCTATCAGAAATTATGAATTCTCAAAACGTTCATCTTGCCTCTGCCTATTTGTTTTCTTCCAAACTATTGCCAGTTTTGTCTTCCACCTCCTCACCACAGGGGCTCTGCACATGAGGACACTGTGCCATCAGTTCTGTTTATTTGACTGTCCTTAGTCCTATGTCAATTCTGAGTGCAGGCAGAAGTTTTCAGAAAGTGTCACCATAAGAAAATATAGAATAACAGTTAATGTAGATAACAGAACTCAAAAGGCTTTCAAAACTGCCTTCTTACTTGAAGGGCGACACCAAGCCTTTGTACCCAAATATGATCTCTGCAAGATTTCAGATTTTTTAAGTGAAATATTTCTATTCTGGCTCAAAAAAACTTTTCATAATTCCCCAAAGTGGGAAACACTCAGAGTCCCTCTTTCTAGTCCTCAAATAGTTATTTTTAGTTAGTTATTTTTCCAGATTGTGGAATTTCTCAAAGATGGCAAACAGAGCAAATTTGATCAACTAATTAACCCTTCCCTGTTTCACCATAAGTCACAGTTTCTACAGCATAAAACACATGTCTCTGTCCAGGGAATTGAATTTCTCAATTCTGCATAAAATTTATTGAGACAATTTGGAGAATCATAAGCTCTTAAAACTCTAAAACCATTTAAACTCAGTCAGATACAGCTTAGGATGGGGATTCTCAGCTGTAAAGCTCCCTGTAGTTTCACTCACTTGCTGGACCAATGCCAAACTATGAGCCAGCAGAAAACCTAGTTTGTAATTACTGCATCTCCAGATGATTATCTAAATGAAGCCCAATCAGCAAAATAAAGCTTAATTTTTAATTCAAAAGCAGAAAGGTCTGCCTTGAGAAGGACTGGGTTGTTCTTAGCAAGAGTCTGGAAATATAGTCTTTATTTTAGATGTTCCTCAGATCACTTAACTAGTTGCAAAATTATATTAGTAAGTATCAGTTCTAGAATGAGAACACTTCATTTTTATTAGTGAGTATAAATGATCTCCTTAGTAGCCTGCTTCTGACAGGTCTTGGGTTTTCAGCTAACAAGCACCAGAACTTGTCTCACTGGCAATGAGTGGAACGTCCTGAATAATCACAGGAACTCATTTATCATTAAAACGTTGTATCTCAAAATCAGCTGCCATATCACTTCGCATGAAGAAATAATTGTATTTAACCCCTCAATAACTCAGCTACCCAAGTCATTTTCAAATTATATGTTCCCTTCTCTTAGGCTTTCATTAGACTGACAAATATCTGTGTCACTGTGAGCTACAAGTTCCTTGGAACAAGCAGTCTTCCTTGCAATGCTATTGCCAGCTTATGGCAGAAGCAGGATGAGTGATTTGTTTGCTTTGTGAGGCTGGCTTTCATTGTCCTGAATTCAACACTAACATCTTGCTAATCCTGCATTTAAATCTATGGACACTAATGTTCCCCTTTTTGGATCTCCTCAATGAACTATCAAAGGCTTAGAAGGGCTAACAATAATTTCTCCATCTGTAGAGTTCAAAAAAACCTGAGGATTAAAATCTTTGCAGTGGGTAGGTTGTAAATTATGTATTTCTCTGGACATTACTATGAGTAATTCTGCTGTACTTGGAGTGCTATGATCCAAAGTCAGAAAAAGATTAAAGGATTAATTTCCATCTTGATTCATTATTGCATGTTTTGTTCCTTTTTTTCTTATGCTTCTACTCTGTTTATGTACTAAAAATGTTTTATTCATGGATCCTTACATAATTTTCCATGACCATGGCACAAGACACATTCAAATTGTGTCTTGCCTTGACGTTTCAAATACACATCTCATTTTATAGTTTAGGATTACACAGACCATAACTGCACTGCGTTCTTTTATTCTGATGGTATGACACTAAAACAATTATAAGTACAAATTCAAATTTTGCAGCATAACACTCACATTCCTGTTACAAAATATCCAGACAGAAGACTGGGCTGGTTAGTCTATAAGACCCTTTTTTGAAATTACTTTTGCCCAGAGTTTTTCACTTTTCTATCATATCCACAAAGTTAAAAGACAGAAGTGTGAGGGGAGGAGGAGAAAATACTGGAAACCTACACGAAAATTTTCAAGGAATTGTAATACCTCTCATTGACAGCTTTTTCATCACAATGCCAATTTTGATCAATATGAAATTATTTGTGCCTGGATAAGAATTTCCAGTGCAGTTGGAATGGCACTGGATTATTCTAAAGCACTCCTGCAAATGTACAGACATAGCATACAATTAACCCTCTAATTAGATCTGGTACAACATTTTTCTCTCTATTCTGCTTTACTGGAAAAGTTAAGGGACAGTGCGTGCTTGTGTCGAATACATTAAACACTTTGTTCTGATCAGATTCAATGCACACTTCACAGAGAAAAATACATCTGCTCCATCAGTGGTATAAAATGGGTATTTCCTCAGGGGTGTGTAAAGTATATATAAATCTCTGCATCTGCCTGAGATTTGCATAGATGCTGGAACATAGGTCACTTGTGCACTTAGTTTTCTCTGTGATCTGGGAGTAATTCTGGTTAGCTCTCAATGCTACAGTGAGATCACAGACTTTTTTGCTTATATGTGTAGAGCTTTATTCTGTTATCCATAAGGCTCTGTGCTGCATTCCTGCTTTTTACATATTTAGAATTAAAAGCTTCCTTTGTATGGTTTTGGTGTTCATGCACCCAATTAGTTTCATGTTTTATGTTAATAATTCACATATTTTGTCCATCAATGACTCATAACTAGTCTGTATGTTGAAAATATTTGTCACAGATAAGCACCCTTTTGTATAGCCTATTGTCTCACATTAACTCACTTTTTTCTCAAGGAATTCCCCCTGCAGCAATCCCCACTGTAAGCCATTAGCTGTGCACATCTGCCCACTCTAATGACCACTCTAGTGTACACATACCTGACTGCCATCTAATTTAGACATCACCCATAGGACACTAATACTAATGTCTCCTGGGCCAGCTAAGTCCTGGATTATTGACTAGCTACAGTTATCACTCCATTTGGTCTTTGGAGGTGAACCAAGTGCACCTGAGGTCATAAATAGGTCAAATGATTATACAGCTTGTGAAGGATTCAAGAATTTTTGTTACCCTAACAAGAACCAAAAATATACTGTCTAATTTGTTTTGACAGGGGCTCCAATTGCTTTATGCAATGTCCCCTTTGTGTAGCAATGAAAATGCAGCCAATTAGGCATAAAATTCTTTTTTCCGTATGAGCAGCAAGTTAAACAAATTGATGCCATTTAAAATTAACACGGAAAAAAAAAAGAAAGAAAATTGGTGGCATCAAATATCCAATAATCAATCTTTTATTTTATAAAGAAAAGAAAAAGGAAGGAGTCAGGGCTGCTATTTCTAATTAAGGTAGCAAATAGAGATGTGATAAACAATGAGGGTTATGATTGCTGCATATAAATATGTTGTGGGGAGGTAAACACACGGAGAAAAAAGAGCTGTTTAAGCTAAAGGAAAATGGTGGCATGAGAACAAATGGGTATAAATTGTTCCTGAACACATAAGATTGGATTTAGAAGAACACTTTGAGCCATTGGAAGAAAGGGTTCATGAACAGTCCTCTAATTAATATTAGAGTGGGGGAAAAATACATAAGTGGGTAAATCTAAGCTTATTAAATAAATTCTATAACCTGTTTTCATCTGAGAGCAAGGGATTGCATACAGTAATTAAGGATTTCCCATTCAGTCTAAAACTGTTTGCACACTGGGCCAAATTCAGATCTGTTGCAAGAAGCACATCTCAAGCAATATTTGTACCACTGCACATTTTTACATTGAAAGGAAATCCACTTCTCTCTGGAAAAGGAAGAAACCACCTTTTTCCAAAACTCAAGAGACAAATTGGAGTTCATACCAATTGGAGTAAATAAATTGCACTTAATAAATTGGAGTTAATTTGAGTTCATTTGGCCCAGTGTGGAACAGATTCAAATGTTCATGTCTGTAATCAAAGCTGTCCAGTACAGAATATTTTGGGGTAAATACTCAGTTGTAGCAAGTAAATGTAGGAGAACAGAAAATTCTGGGGTTTCTCCTTCTGTGGATACTTATGTGCATGTTAGCCCACAGAAAAGACTGACATAGTGAGGATCACATTAGAGTGCAGCCCAGATTTTGACAGCTATAGATTTATGAGAGAAGATAAAATACGTGCTTAAGAAACAATTTTTTTTTGTACAAAAAAATTTGGTGGTTGGACACACAAACAAAGGTGAGTTCTCATGCAAATCAGCAAATCTTCTCAAGAACTGAGTGTGCTTGATCCAAGAAATCTCAAACCCATTGTCTTCAATGTGAGCTTGGCATTTACAAACAATGTTTATAAATGGATCCATGCCAAGATGCCTGCATTAAAAATGTGAGTGCATGCTGTATTATAACATTTTGATAACCAAGTACAAAGGTAAAAGTAATGTACCAACTCTTCTGTCAAGAAATTCTGTTCAATTTTGCATCAGGGTAAGAAGCAGATATATGGTTTTCTTCAACCAACTTTCCACAAAAACCTGTACTACAGCAAAAAAGGTCAATGTCACAAAACTAGGTGCTTTCCTTTCAAATTGTGCAACTATCACCTAATGTTACCAACTATTGTATGGAGCGCTGTGTAAAATCCTGGGGAAGGATAGTCATTTATTCACATCTCTTTCTTAGGTGTTTTTCATTGCATGAAAAGTCATTAGCAATCTGCCCCTCACCTGCCTTTGACACTGGGTGAAGCTTGGTGAATTATCAGCAGCAGAGGGGATGGAGGAGGCAGCTGTTCCTTGGGAGAGCTGGCTGAGATGTGGGGAGACATCCAGGAGTTGCTCCAAATGGGAACCTCCCCTGTTCTCATCACACACAGCAAGTACCACAATAAATGGGGAGTGATGAGACTTAAAAAAATAATAATAAAAAAATAAAGAAAAAAAAAAAAAGAAGGAAAAAAAAAAAGAGAGAGATGAAGAGGAGTAATATTGTTACAAACAGCAGCAGCATCCCTAGAGTACCACTGCAGCTCAGAGAACTGTTGTTCTGGGAATTGCTTCGCTATTAGTACTAAAAATTAAGCAGTCTCACTAGATACAGCTAACAGTTTTTAAACTGTCAAAGTGTTTCATATACAGTATCTCTATTTCCCAATTCCATTTCCTTATAAACAAAGCCAGAAAAAAATTACTACATTAATTAGTTCTCCTTCAGCTTTTTTTTCTTCTAATTACACTGCTCCCCTCCCCTTGCCCATATATATCAAAAAATGTCACCACCTGCAGTGGAGAGATTTGTGCAAGCCTTGGCTGAAGGATCAGGACCAGTGTTAGAGCAAGCATTGATTTATTTTTTCTCCTACACAACAGAGCACCAGAGATTGAAACCTGTCCTTTAAACACAGGAACACTGATTGGGCCCGATGCAATGGAACGATTTGCACTGGTTTTGGCTGGAGTAAAGTTAATTTTCTTAATAGTGGCTGGTGTGGAGTGGTGTTTTGGATAGGTGATGGAAAGCTTGACAACACAGGGATGTTTTAGCTATGGCAGAGTGGGGCTTACACAGAGGCAGGGCCTTTTCTGTTCTCACCCCACCTCACCAGTGGGGAGCATGGCAATGCATAAGGGGCTGGGAGGGGATACAGCTGGGACAGCTGTCCCCAGCTGACCAGAGATAAATTCCAAACCATAAAGAATCATGCTCAGCAATAAAACTGGGCACAAGGGCAGGTTGGTGGAGACTGATGTTGCTCTGGGCACCAAGTTTGTGGTGAGAAATTGTTTGCTTTTGCATCATTTGTGTTTCTTGGCAGTGGGGGGAGAGAGGGAGAGGTCCCTTCCTCTTTGTTGTTTTTCACATCCTTTGTTTTATTGTGGAGGTGGCTGTGGTGAGGTGGTTTAAATATTATTAAACTGCCTCTGTGTCAATCTACAAGTTTTCTCACTTTACCTTTCCAATTCTCCCCTACATCCCACAGGGTGGGGAGTGAGCAAGAAGCTGTGTGTTGCTTTGCTGTCTGCTGAGGTTAAGCCACAGAATCATCCCAGGGCTTTACTCGTTGCTGGTGCCCTGCTTCTCCCCCAGTTGTGCTCTGCTACTGCTGAGTGTAACAGCCTCACCAATGCAAACCATTACAGGGGAAACACTGGAGCCTCCAGCAGCTCCTGCTTTCCCACCCAGCTGCAGCAGCAGGTGTGCATGGGCTGGTCACACACTTACCAGCACATTTTCTGCACTCAGGCTCCAGGTTTGTTAAAGCTTTTGTTAACACCAAGGTGAAATAAGGATAATGCTCCCTTACCAGTGTTTTCCTGGGTCTTATCTTCCTTTCTTCTCCTTGACCACAAAAATTACTGTTCTCCAGACACTACTTTGTCACTCAGCATTTTACAGGGGAAGAGAGATGGAAGAAATTGTTGCTATTTTACAATTATTTTTACAATATAGTAAGCGCATGCAAGGTGAAAGGCTGAGCAATGACAACAGTACAGATGCAGCTGCCGCCTGCATCTCACATCCCTTTTTCAGCCTGTTGGTTTGACTTCCAAAAAAATCCCTCTTAAAAAACCTCTCACTTGCCAAGAAAAGAAAGCTCATTTGCACTGCACAATGCTCAATGTAATTTGATTCTACCAACTTTAGAGGTTTGCTGCACAGACACCTGTGTGATGAACCAGCCACCGCTCTCTTGCTGACATGTACACACAATGTGCACTTGCAAATCCCCAGCTCTCCTTTCAGGAAGAAATGTATAGCATTAAAATGTAGGCAGCTTCCAGGAATTTTAGAAATTACTCAAATCCAAAAACTGAACTAATGGGATGATGCCTGGGTAGAAAAGTCTTTGTTGCTATTGTATTGTTAGTCTGATTCTTAAGAGGGACAACAGGAGATCCAGTTTGCACTGACTGGGTAAATGATTTTAACAAGAGCAATGTCTGTGCATTCAAAACTGGATTTCTTACAAACTACAGTCACTGAGGCCAGCCAGGCACTGGATGGTTTGATGGCTGTTTAATTGATTCAGCCACTCTTTATCTGGTAACTAAACCAGGAGTAGTTCCAACATGACATTATTAGTTCTCGAAGCATCCTATTAATTTCTCTACTTTGCTATCCTGTGAGTGCTCAGCCTTCCATTCCACTCAAAAAATAAATGTCTGGAGAGCAGGCAAATTGCATTGTTTGTGTGGACCGGCAGAGGATCCAGGGACCACAGCAGAAGTGCTTTCTGCCACCTTCATCTGCACATGAAGGCATTTCTTTCCTCAGCATGCACAGGGGTGTGCCCCACAGCAGCTCCCCCTTCAAGAGCAAGACGAGGCTCTTTTGCTCTGTCTCCCATAGCTGCTGGGAAAACACAGACAGCCCTGTTTAAGCCCCTGCCTCCAGATCTGCCATCTCCCCCTGTCCTTGCTCCTGCCTGCTGGGGCCTCTTGCCCTGGGAAAAGGGAGAGGAAAGGAGAAGGGTCACAAAGGACATCCTCAGGGAATAAGACATCCCTGCTAGCGTGCCTCAGCCTGGGCTGAGCTCTCCTCCCCATCCCATGCCTGGGCAGTCAGTAGTCATTCACTTCCACTTACAGTCAATGTATATGTCTTCTGCTGCCCTGCCTCTGGCTATGGTTAGCCAAGTTCCCATTCTTTAGGCAAAAGATGTGACAGAATGCATTAGATTTCAATAGAAAAGCCTCTTGATGGAGTTTGTTGTGAAACTTTTAAAAGTTTTTGGACAAAGAGTCTTGCAACTGAAAAAATGACCTCTTACAGCACAGAATATCCTCAATTTACCATTGGCTCTGGAAATACTTTTTAGATCTAAGCTTAAAAAATGCAGACCTTCCAAGAAAACCTTTCATGGTTTATTTTATTTTATTTTCTGTTTATGTCCCAGTTTAATTTAAAAGGGTATTACAGCCATACTGCTGCATTGATATGCTAAGTCAGCTCAGCAGTGCAAAATAGTTTAAGAAACATTTTTATATACATAACAATACAATATGTTAATAGTATTTAGTTCAATCAACAGCAAAAACTAAATCTAAGATTGCAATACTATTAGATTCATAAATCTGCACCTATCATGCCCTAAGTTCCAGCTCAATGTGTTGAATTCTGCACAATAAGGAATTTATAAGACCTAAATCCAAAGCATTATACTCTTAGGCTTTTGGTATCTGACGGAAGGCAACTGATTTAATAAATGTGCTAGAATTTATTCTTTCTTGTAAAAAGAAAAATCTAGAGTAACCTAAAATTAGTTTCATCATCTGGAATTTTCAGTGCAACCAAAAGCAGAATGTACCTAGTTCTGCATGTTACCTTGTCTCATGATTGATGATTTTTAAGCATTTTTGTACCATTCTATTTTGCAAACGTTTGGGTTTTAATTCTTTTTTTACAAAAGGAATTTGAGTAACACAATTGTTGAACTTTCTTTTCCCATTACTGTTGCTGATATCTGCACTCCACCAAAAGGAACAAGTTTAGTCAAGGAGAGAGGAGCAGAAAGATAATTTTCCTTTTCCCCACAGAAGTAACAAAAATACTTATGAACAGGAGAAAATTGCTGGGAACTAAAACCCTGACTTCCTTCCCTGGTGTGAGAACTACAAAACTCTTCAGCTATGATTAATGAGAGGTCTAGGTCAGGGCTTGTAGTGATGACAACAGGTTAGT
Organism: Zosterops lateralis; assembly: GCF_965231275.1. Classification (NCBI taxonomy): domain Eukaryota; kingdom Metazoa; phylum Chordata; class Aves; order Passeriformes; family Zosteropidae; genus Zosterops; species Zosterops lateralis. Next base: position 131,671,363 of record NC_139762.1, read on the forward strand.
GAACAATGAGGGAATGATCTTACGAAGTACAGAAGCATTTCTTACAGTGTATTTCCCAAGCTGCACACACCACACTTAATAAACAGCTGATCTAAGTGAGAATGCTTCAGAAAATGTTGCCTTTTTCAGGACAAGAACACCAGGTATCTTCACACTACCTCACACTCTGTTCAATATCATTACACCTTTGCCATGAAATTCAACCTTCCTCTGTCCCACCAAGCACTTTCCTGAAATTATCTACATTCTTCACTTCACATCACTTGCCATTCTCAATAGTCCAGTCCCCAAGGTCCAATTAACTGCCTGTGGCTCAGGTCCTGCCCACAAGTGTTTTCCATCCAACAAACTGTATCTTTCCTAGACAAGAGAGAGACGGAAGTTCAAGTAGCAAACACTATCCAAACAGTGAGAATTTTCTCTCTCCATGTTTCCTACTGGGTCAGGTAATGTTTGAGAGGTAAAAGATTTCTCTGGTGTCTAGACCATCCTAAAGCAAGGTAACAACCAAAGAGAAGGATTGGTGTACAGAACAGATACATAACCTGCTAATTCTCTGAATGGTTTCTTATATTGACAATTTGTTATATATTTAAGGTATTTTTTAACAAAGAAATAAATATAAACAATGTTCCTGCACAACAAAGTTCCTGTTTCATCTGCATTTGAGTTAGTTCTTGCAGTTTTGTTCTCCTTTGGACAAGGGCGTCACTAACACAATTTTTTTTGTTTGCTTGTCTATGAACCAGGATGAAAAACAGTAGCTCAAAGAGATTAACTTCTGGTTTTGGTAACAAAATTCTGAAATAGGCCAGGATTACAGAGCAACCTATGGGTTGTTTTTTATTTTAGTTAAATAACACCCTAAGGCAATTTCATTCAGACCTATTGGTGTAGAATATCCACCTTTTTTCCCCTCTTGTTTTGTCTTTCTACCTTCTAAACCTCAGCCATGACAACTCCACCTTCCAGCTGGCGTATCATTAAAACATGACTCTGTCATTCCAAGTGTATTTCCCATTCCAAACAGATACTTCTAGTTTTAGTGATTTTGACTAATAAGATCGTATTAACTGGCTGCATTGCTACTCCTCATTTTCCTTCTAGTCACAAGGAGTATTTAGAAAAGCTGAACAATCCTAAGTGATTTTGATAGCCAAATCCCCCACCTATATTGCTGCTTGATCTCTTTAAGCTCTTATGTACATCCTCTCTTATCTATTTTGCACTTAGGCAAACTCAGCAGTGCTTCCTGAAATCACACTATAATGATTTCCATTACCTTAATAAAAATGCTTCCTTTCTGTAACTTTGTGAGATCTCTGAATCCCTTCAAAAATCCAGACTGAAATTTCATTTGCGTCATTTTGCAGTAAAAGTGCTAGAGCCACATATTTTTAATTGTTCATGCTTTTTCCCCTTTAATTTTTTCCTGTCCCTCTTTCATTTCTGCTTCCATTTCTGCTTTCGAAATCAAATCATACAAGACTCAGATTATGTGAGTAGTCAAATAGATTGCACTCACATCAGCTTTATTTTGTTAGAGAAAACAGGTAATAGTACCCAGGTTCTTTCCCTCATCACCTGTTTTATGCATGACCTAATCAGGACTCATCACATGCACCAGAGCTACTGTCTAAAGGCTGCATTAGTTGTACCAGCTAATAACAAATATCACTGCAGGCACAGTCACCTGTTTGGTGTTCAGGCTCAGGAGACAAGAAATGGGTGAATTCTACATTGCTCCAGTTAGAGTAAGGGGGGGGGGTGGGGGGGGGGGTGGGTCTGTTAATTAGCACTTGTTCTGATGGACAGTGTTGAAAACCCCCAGGCTTAGATCTGGAATGGTATCACTACCAGTTTTTCCAAAAAGTTATGTTGTGCTTAGCTTCATTCTTCTAACTCTTGGCCACTGACAACCTTCCAATTACTAGTCTCTCCAGCAGCACTGTGCCACTCAGTAAGTTGCCTCTCCTCCCAGTTTTTCCCTTACTGACAATTCTCAGCCAGCCCATCCCCATCATACATCTATCTCTCTGAACAAATCTACTTCTCTCTTGAACCCATCTGTGAATTTTGCTAACAGTACTCACAGAAAAAAAATATATAGCAATAAACTTTGTAATATTAAGTAGTTCTTGATATGTACAAAAGCTTACAATACATCAGTCCCATCTGCACTGTGCAGATGCCTAGACCACTCAACACTTACTTTCCAGCCAGACTATAACCTTTTTCATTCCTGGCTTTCTCATTTTATTTCTTGCCTTTGTAATACTTCACTTCTGGTCTCCTGTAAATGATGTATTTTTTATAACTCTTGCAGACATAACCTTTGTGCAGCAGCTAAACTTGTTTCTCAAAATCACCCTGAACTGCAATTGAAACATGTTTATTTTCACAGCAAAACTTAGTCACTCCAAAATGATTTCAAGTCTCCAGCTTCAGAACTACAATAAAACCCCCTATAATATCTGTTTTCTTCTACACTGTTACCTGAAAGTCTGCAAGCTTAAAATGACATTGAATTCATTCGTACTTAATGTCCTACAAATACCTGTAAAATTATTCCAGGTGCTGCTGCAGAAAAAAGTCTGAAGAGTGGCACCATTTATTAACCTCTGTTTACTGATTCAGCAACTGCAGTAAGTGTTCAGATTCTTACTTCCTACATTGAAGTAAATTAATAGATTTACTCTCAGCTCCACCACTTTAACACAAATCACAAAGCCTGACCTGAGTATGTAGCATCTCCAGAGAATCTGTAACACTGAAAAAAACAGAAGATGAGCTGGCTTTTCTCCAAGAGGAAAGCTAAGTGCCAAAAGAACAGGCAATATTGCCAATATTAACATGTTTATTGCTTTTTTTTTATCCTCAGCTCTGCCCAGGATCTACTGGTGTAGCTAAGGGTCAGCTGCTGCACAGAGCTGACTCCATGATCTACTTCTTCTCCACTTCTGGTTCCAGTACTGTTAAAAAGACAGTTTAGGCCACTCAGATTTTATATTTGCTGGCCTAAAATCTAAAGGAGCCTCTGCTCTTTAAGGACAACCTTAAAGAGAAACCTCCTTAGGCGTAGCAGACTCCCATAATCCTGCAGACATTGGAAACAAAGAGCATGGTAAAATAAATTAGAAGCCAGACTGGTTCAATTCCTTACCAGAAGAGGTTGGATGTCTCTAGAGCACAGTCTCTGCTGACTAATAGAGCAAGCCATGCCTACACTTGCTTAAAATTATGTGAATAAAATAATTTATTAATTTGTTTTAATTTGTTCTGTATCATCAAAAAGTACTATTATACTTCTATTCTCTTTTATTCAAAAACTGTATTCACAGCTTCTGAAAATGTGCTGTTATTTCATACTTACACACAAGTTTTATTCATGATGTAATAAAACAAGGAGAAACTTTTGAAGACTCTGTAATGGTTTGAAAAAGGAACCTTTGTATTTAAAATTCTAATTATGCCATTAGATAACTTAAGTACATTCCAGAAGACCTATTATTACCTACTGTGCACACAGCATAAGACTGGATTTCATCTTAAAAACAAAACCATCAAACTCAGACAAAAAAGGACTGCCTGTGAGTGTCACTATAAATGTACTTTTAATCACAGACATCATGATAGCAATAAGACTTGAGCCAATAAACCAGTCTGTCAGCATCCAGCGTCTCTTTTCTCCTGGACATCCCAGCAAGAGTTTGGCAACTCTGGTTAGCATAAGGCTTTGCAGGCAATGACATAAGATGATATATGGGTCACATGGGTATGTGACAACAGTAAGTTTCAGTCATTCAGAATATGGATTTGAACAGATCTGCAAAGTCCTTTGTAATCCTTAAATTCTCTAAGTCACCTATGTCCCCAACTACTTTTAACACGAGCATATACTTTCACCACCTAAATTTAGTTCAGCACTGTACATCCCGTGGAAAGAAACAAACTCTTCAAGGGGGTGATTTCTAAGGAATATATGAGTTATACCAGGTCACAAGAAGAAGCATTTAGACTTCAAATGCTGTATTCCAGGCTTAAGTTGTAACTATCCAACAAAAGCTCTCACAAAAGGTAGACTACCTTTGGTGATTTGTACCCTATGTTTTTGCTCAGTGAAGTCAGTCGGGAAATTCTGCATCTATTAAAGGCAATAAATTTTCCCTACAGCACCAAAAGCCTTTCACTTGCTTAGCTCTGAAACAGCTCATGGTTGGAAAGTTATCCAGTCCTAAAATCTGAAAACTAGGGCTCGAGACAGAAGCCACGTATTCATTACTACTGCGTACAATTCAATAAAACAGCCGGAGAACACATCTTTGCAAATATTTTTCCAGATAATAATAGAAAATCCTTACAAGTGATTCCAAACCTTTTCATGTTTCAATAGTATAAATCTGAAGTAACTCCACTGGAATTCATGGAGTTCCAGGGCTGTAAAATCTGTATCAGGGATCAGAGACTCAAATTTATTCATTTTTGGCATACGTACCAATGTATCTGACTAAGCCACTAGGTGTAATTTAACCAAGAGAATAAGAATTATTTGAATTTATAGGCTAAATGATTGCATGTCCTGGAAAATACTTCTAGCAGGTGCACTTTCATCTAAAGCAGATTTAGCTGGGGCATCATTGCTAAGATTGTTGGCACCTGGCTCTTTATTGTATAATCTGTTAAGAGTTATGGCAAAAGAAAAAAAAAATGGTATTGGAGCAGGCAATGTGCATTAGACTCTGGGTATGTGTAAACCCAGCACATCCGGCTGCATTCTAGGCATTAAAGAGTTATATATACCCACTGGAAGTGTACCATGATTCTGGCAGAAGTTCAAGAATCTCTGAACTTATATAACCCCCAGAAGACTTGTTTAATAACTGAACTGGATGAAAAAAGGCTTAGTATATCAGTCATTTTTTGTTCTTATATAACAAGGCTTCTTTAAGCAATGAAACTGAATTTTCACTCTGAAAACTCTAAATTACCTTCCAAAGGCAAAATCTGCAGAAAAGCCATACTGGAACAATCTCAGGGGGGAAAAAAATGGTCTGAAAAGCTAAACAGAAAGTTAATGAGTTAAACAAAGAGAAAAATACATAGTCATGGGTATAATATTGAAGGTATTTGAGAGGGAGCATAACACCAAGAGTTATTCAAGAACTGTGAAACCGATAGCAGACAGAAGAGAACTAAATATAACACAATACAATAGGTAATTTTTGCATCCAAAAATTAATAAATCCCTTATTGGTATAAACTGTCCATTCACAGTACATCAATTGAAATGAACACATTCTGTGCTGAAAACTCATGACACTTTCAATATCCTCTTTATTTCACAGAATTTAGAAAAACTGATGCAGCACAGGTTCTGATAATAATTACTCTCCTTTGTCCTTGTATTATTCCAGAGACTCAAATGGCTTTCAGAGCAGAATCAGCCTTTGTTGCTTAAATGGTAAATCTGCATAGCAGGCACTACACACCTGAGACAGAGACAGATTAATTTCACAAGATACTTCTACAACTATAACAACCCAAGCACTGTTTTGTAGCAGATCTCACCAGTCTCTTATTCAAACATCCTGGGAGGCTTTGGAGGCCTGGCAGTGGTCACCTGCAGGGATCTAAAGTGGATTCAGCTCCTTCAAGTTCAAAGTGTTCACTCCTTCTTTCTTCTGGATCTTTTGACTTTGTTCCCATTTTTGTTTTTGATGCTTGCTTTAGGGTTGCTTTTACTCTCTCAGCTGTTACACTACTTTCTCTGTCTTTCTAGGGACATTATCCCCCAGTTTCCTTTTCTGTTCCTTATTTGCATATGCAGCACATAGCAGCCCCTATGCTTGACTTTGCAAGAGAAAAATTCTCAAGACAAAGGTTATTACACTAACTGCAATCCATGTCAGCTACCATCTGTTTGTCCCACCTTCCTTCAAAGCTCTCCTTTAATAAATGAGACTACTATCAGCATCAAGGCCGGGCATGGAAGGTCTATGACATTTAAGGCTTAGTGGGAGGTGCCCAGTAATGCAGCCAACACTTCTTTGTGGCCAAGACAGAGGCATTTTAGACTTCAGCAACTCTGAGTGACTGACCAGCCAAAGTAAACCATAGCATTGATATTCTTGCTTCTCCCAATTCATTTCAGTATCTACCATATATAACTATCAAGGCCATTCTGGCTCCCTCCATAGCATTTCTGATAGTTATTGAAATCTATCTGTTCTAATATTTCTTTTACATCCAACAATTTCATATCAGTTGAATTTGGGGTTATATTTTGATGCTGAGTACAGTATTTAATGACTAATCAACCAGAAAACACAGGTGGTTTATACAAAAAAAGCATTCAATAACTGCTACATTGGAGTAAATAAACACAGTTTGGTTGGAAATATTAATTAAATCAGATTCACACGTTGTTCTGAAGAACACACATGTTTTTCACACACACCCTTTTCATACATTAGCTAATGCTGTTTTCTTATACTTCTGCAGAGTGATCATAAAATGACACACCAGGCAACCATTTAACTGAGAACTTGATCCTGGATAAAAGTGAATAGTTTCCAAGAAGCCTGTGCTTGCCACTCTTTATCCATAGCTGAATCCAACACAATCCTTCTGATCTCAGTTGGGAGGACAATCTCCATCTCAGTGCATCTGCTGCAAATGCTGTTTGCAACCAAGAACAAGAGACTTTGGTTTGTGTTTTTGTTTTTATTTTCTATCTTTTGAGTACTTCCAATAACATTAGATCTTTTCATTTGCGGATTGATTTCTTTTTTTTTTTTCCAGACAGGCAACACATCTCCTATGAATCACTGCTCCAGTACTGTGGCTTGGCTTCTGTTCAGTGAGGAGGACTTAGAGATCTTGTACAACACTGTAGGGGCTCCAGCATTCATGCTACTGATCTGCCTGAGTTCCCTGTTTCCTGCCCCTCTCAGTGCCATGGCCAACAAGTAGGATCAGCCAGACTTCATATATGGAGCAGTTGTTTAGGGTGGACAAAAAAGGTGTGTCATGTAGCCTAAGTATTAAATATTGGACAAGTTTAGGAACACTTCTTTAAATTTTATTTTCATATTTTCAATATCTTTTCATGTAGCTTTTATACCTTGACCAATATGTGCTACTTTTTATCTCTCTTTTATTTAAATATGCTCTGGATTCCAACTCCTTTGTCAGAGTGTCTTTTCAACTGGGAACTATTACCTTTCCCACCAAACTTCTCACAGGTGTGATAGTTTTGTCAGGTGCATTGTGTCCTCAGAGCAATACATGTAACAGCAAACAGGGGAAACCCTGAAATCACAAATCTGAAAGTACTTCCACCCAAACAGGACTAGAGATGCTGTGATATTTATCATTTTCTCTGTCCCAGTCAGGCTACATTTTGATTTTTCTGCAAAATTAAATCAAATCCTCAGCCTCGTGATTGTTTCCATGCATTTGAATTTGAAAAATAGAATGTGTTTTTCTGGCCTTTATTCCCCTTTTTAGATTTAGGTGGAGCTGGCCTACTTCATGCTTCTAAGAAGTCTCATTCTCTGAAGTGTCAGCATGTGGGGTTTTTTTTCCTTTTTTCTCTGTTACTCACTCTCCAATATTTCATTCTGCCAGGTGCAACAAGCATGCTACTTTATCCACCTTTTGAACATTTGCTTCTAATGTATGCTCGGCTACCTGGTGGTGTGTAGCTGACACTGTCTTTAACATGCCTTGAATCCATCTGTCTGTTGGACCATATGGTTGTAATTTATTTGGCAGCCACGCTCCTAATCACAAATGGAGCATCCTGAAGTCCCTTCTATTCCAGAAGGTGCAGTAGTTCCTCATTCCAGCATTAGGATTATTGGGAGATTCGTTTCTCGGGCTCTCCCTTGCTGCTTTACAACCTCTTTCAGAACCATCCTCAGCATTCAGCAGTTCTCCCTGGGGATGTCCAGCAATGCAAAGCCTTTGTGCAAACCCTAATGCTAGACACAATGATTTATAATTTTTCCTGTGACATACAGGCCCAAGTCAGAGCCAGCTTCTGTCAGAGAAACATCTGTCCTTTCGTTGTCTGAGCAGCTGTGCTGGCTCTCTTCCTGTAAGTTGGAAATACTTCAGTCAGTTGGTGAAAACTACAAGTTTGGAATTAGAAGGGTCCATTTCACAACCTGCTCTATAGTCTAGACATCCTCTTGTGAGTTTACTACTTTTGTATGTAACTGGTGGTCATAAATGTTTCATTCCTAAGACACATCGCTACATCTTCACTTATCTTAGACCATCAGGCACCATTTCATAATCTTCTCAAAGTTTTATTCATTCCTAAATTTCCCTGAGGGTTAGTACATGTTAACAACCTGATTTGTGTGTTTAGGCACTGTCAAGTCTTTATCTAAGTTGATATGCTTGTGGTACCACACCACTTTCCATCCCAAACTATCCCACTATATCAGAGAGGGTAAGATCTGGTGTTTGCAATACTATCTTGCCAAATCTCTGTTCTTCCCTGAAATGATGGAGCAGGCCATCTCTTAAAGACTTACAGCCTTGAATGCTGAAGCTGAAGGAGGTGTGCTCTTTGCTGACTGCATGCTCTTTTTCTGCAGAGCAAGAGCTGGTACCTCATTACATAATCTGAAACAGGATCCTAGCAGTGGCTGATACACCAAGGTGTCTTTTAATGTTACCATCTGTTAACCTGAACATGAAGTAACAGCAACTTTTCCTGAATCATTTGGCTAATACTTACAGTCCCCATATGAGGTGTTCCCTCTCCATCGTAATCTGGGCCACCTACCAAACCAAACAACCTACCCAATTTTTTGGCTTTGTCACTTTTACAGTACCATCCAAAAATACTAGTTTCTGTGGTTTCAGTTTGGGCAGGAAACCCTCATAGCCTCACATTGCTTTTTCTTCATCTATTAACAAATCAAAGACAGAGACAGTGATGGAGACAGCTCTTGACCTCCTCCACTTTGTTAAGCTGAGGCAGGGTCCCCTTGGTTATCCCAGGGTTTGATGTCACTCTTAAGAGCTTTTCCAGGCAGCAGATGCATCACCAGGTGTGACATAGGTGCCTCTTTGCATGCCATAACTGACTGGATGAGAGGCATATACATTTGAAGTGTGAATTGCTAACTTCCAGTTATTTCCAATTTATTTTATAGTAATGTATGAGGAGATAACTGCTCCTGTTTCAAAACAAAGTTATCTTTGCACTTCCACCTTCCTTGCATTCAGAGAAGGAAAGAGTGATCCTTCAAATCTCTAGTCCTGCCTGGGAGCCTATCTTTCTCACTTCACTTAACTTTCAAGTCCCCCCAGAAATGCCAAATCTGATGCCAGCATGATAAATGTGGGTAGTGGGCAATCAAGAGCTGAGATTAAAAAGTCCATCCTCTAACAGACAAGCTTTACTGGAACATACACAGCTATGCAGAGCTAAGCAGTGATATGCAGCCTCTGTTAATAAACTCTCACCGGTCTGTTGGCCAGATGTCCTATGAATCATGAGGCTGGAGATGCTCTACAGCAGAGATCATGCAGATTCAACCCCTTAAAGTTCAAAGCATTACAAGTTCAAAGCATCCACAACTCCTCTGTTCTGTTCACCTTTTACAATTTTTTTCCAGTTCTTTGTTTAAAGCTGGTAATGCCTCATCTTACCTCAGCAGTCACTTTCCCTCCCTGAGCTGTTGCATTCCTTTCTTTATCTTTCCAAGCAGGCTTTTTTTTTTTTTGCTTTCCTTATCTCCTGTTTTGCTTATGGAGTCTTAGATAATGCAATGGCAACAACTACTCTTGTTCCTGAGGAGAGAGGGAGGAGGGAGAGTTCAACATAAAATTATTATGTCAGCTGTTACTTGTGCTAGCTACAGGCTACTCGGCCTGCAGTCTAGTGACTTAAAATAAATTATAGATTAATTTAAGTTTAGCTTTTAACTGTTTAAATCTAGTCACACTAACTCATCACTAATAATTATTTATTTCTTCAGTATTTCAACAGATACCAATGCCTTTTAAAATCCAAGCAAATGGTGGCTATGAATTCTGCTTATCTGTTTTCCTGTTGAAGTATTTAAAATATTCTTGCTCTACAGATGCAAGATTTTCCTTTATATAACTGTCATTAATGGTCTGTCATGTCATCTGGATGCTTTATAACTACTTTTAGCCATTTCATCCCATTTAACTACTAATAAAACTATAACTTTTATTGACTTTTCTAGGATCATCCCCACATTTGCTACTATTCTCTTTCACAGTATGGTAGTTTTAATCAGTTGCAGTTTCAATCCAGGTCACGTGTAATTGCAGGAAGGTTTAACCATATCCTCATTACTGGATGTCTTGGCATTTCCTGGGTGTTCCCCTAGAGTCCTGGAGGTATTTTGCCATTGCCTTTAAAAAATTGTTCCTTGTCGTCATTTCATCTTTACCTGACACAAGTAAGAGCAATATAGTGAACTCTCTGACACCTTCTGAAGAGGGGACCTATACAAAGAAATTATTCATTGTTTTGGCAGCCTGTGCATCTGTCATAACCATTTGTTATTCTTCAAAAGCTGGCAAAAACCATCGCTTCCTTTATGAGTTTGCTGTTCTTGATACACTTAAAAGTTTCTTGTTATTTGTGCTAATGTCTCCATAGAGTGATTCACTATATCCCATTTAATTAGGAGAAAAAAATGAGACTTTAATTAGTATGTACTGCAGACAACACAAGGAAACAATTCAAATATGTAAACGTACATTAAAAATAGGGCAAAAAGGAACATGATTAGAAACAGTTAGTATGGATTTACCAAAGGCAAATTCTGCCTGACTAACATGATAGCTTTGTATGGTGAAATGATTGGCATAGTGGGCAAGAAGAAAGCAGTAGAATAATATATATAATGACATTACCAAGGTCTTCCCCTTATGGTCATCTGTGGCCAAGTTGGTGAGATATTGGCTGGATAAGCAGATGATGAAGAGAAAATAGTCTGGGATCACCAGACTAGAAGGGTTGTGCTTGGTGGTATGAAGCCCAAACAGCAGCTCATTACCAGTGTCATCCCTTAGAGATTGCTAACAGGGCCAATACTGCTCATGAAATACTCAGAAGACTGTCAGTAAATGCAGATGATCAAACTGAGTGGAGCAGTTAATATGCTGCAGGTAGAGCCACCATACAGAGACTTCAACAGCTTTGAGAAAAGGACTGACAGGAATCTTATGAAGTGCATATAAGCCAAACGCCATATCTTTCAATATAGATGTAATAATATTAAGCAATAGTACAATCTGGGTAAATAAAGAAAGTGGTAAAAAAACAAAGTTTTGCCAGAAAGGACTTTGGTCTTTAGGTAACAGTACAATGAACACCATCAACATGTCAGTCTGTTCTAAGAGAGTGTAGCCAGCAGATTGAATCAAGTGGTTCTTCCTCTGTTTGGCACTAATAAGTCTGGAAGGCTATATCCAGGTGGTGTTGCCAGTCCAAGAAAAATATGGACATAGTGAACAAGGCCAGTAAAGGGCGGTCAATATGGTCAGGGCTGGAGCACAAGAAATCTGAGAACAGGATGAGAAACCTGAATTCAACCTGCCAGGACAAAGGCACACTGGAGCATTTTACTGCTATCTTCAGCTACCCAACGGGAGAGTACAAATGAGATGCAGAAACTCTCTTCTCAGAGGTGAACAGAGAGGTGATCAAAGGCAGCAGACACAAGTTGGAACATACAAACTTTCCAATGAATATTAGGATAACCTCTTCTACTAGAAAGGCCATCAAATACTGGACCGTAAGGGTTTATGGATCCTCCATCTTTGGAGCTGTTCAAAACTTAACTAGACATTGTTAAATAAGCTGATCTATTTGGGCCTCCTTCAAGACTTCATTCCAACCTCCACCTATAAATTTTATACATTCACCTTGATATGTCCCAGGCTGCTTCCACTTTTGCTGAGATTTTTCTTTGCAATCTAAAGTTCCCAAATTACTCTTATTCCTGCAACACTAATTTTTTTTTGCATTGACAGCTGTGCTAGAAATAAACTGGAAGGGCTGAGAGGGTGCACCCCATTAATAGGATTCAACAGCTTCTGCGAATCAGATGATTTCTCTGAGTCAGAAGCTGGGCACTTCACATCAGCTGGTTGTTATATATATCACCTATGTTATATATATGGTACCTAAGGTAGAAATAGTTCAGGTAAGTCTTCTCTAAAGCAATCATATTTCATCACTGGTATGTAAGCTTAACCTGCATCCTCTCCCATTATTAGTAATCAGTAGAAGGAGGGTAGTGAGATAGTGACATAGTTTTAGGAGTTCTCCTTCTCACAGATTAGATCAGATTCAGATCTCCTCTTCTTGTCTGAAATTTTTCTCTCAGGCAGCCCAGTGTGACTGCTGAGTGACTGAATATCCACTTTGGTAACTGAGAACATTGACTGTTGTGTTCCACCCATTCTCCCTGTTTTTATGAGAGCAGACAGGCAACACTATGTAGCCCCCATTATTTACATAAGTTGGGCTGGGGGCTTTTTCTCCACAATAAATTATATTAATACAGCACCTGTTAATTTAGCTACACTTCTGAAGCAAAAGAAATAGATTTGCCTTTTATACTTAGAGTTATGCATTGTCCAAAACTAAACTAAACAAAAATCATTTTCTCAAATCCCCTTCAAGCTAGCATTCCAATTAACTAAAAAATTGTTTCCTGGCTTGAAGAAGGGATGAAACTTATCCAAATGGAGTAAACAAGTAGCTTTCTCTGCAGTAGAACCAACGATACCCTGCTGGTTTACATCTCAAGGGAGAAGCCTTCCACTGGGATTCTTTGATGTCTTTTAAAGACAGCAGACTTCCCTTTGGCAAGGTCCTTAAAAGGGCCTCTTTGCTCTACAAGGATTTCTATTTTTTCACAGAATGTTTAAGAACACAGAATGTTTAAGACTGTAAGACTTCTATCCCTTTATTAAATTTTGTGGAAATTGGTCAGACAAACATTAAGGCACTAAGGTAGCTGTATTCATACCCCTTCACAAACATAATTCACTTACATGTATATGCCCATTACCACATTAAGTCTTATTTCCTTAAGCAAGAAAAATAAAGATATCTTTACAGAAAAATGTAAAAAACAGCCCCATGAAGAACACTCATCCTCAGTACTTTCATTATAAAAAATTTTTCAAGCAATAATTAAAGAGCAATTACTAATAATTCATTAGAGTAGACTACCAACCAACTACTTACAGAGATGGCTCACAAGTAGTATATAAGATAGTATAAAAGTCCAGAAAGAATATAAATAAAATAAGGAAAGCAAGGTGAATCACCGCCTTTTTTTAATGTTATTCATACTCTTCCAATTATGAAAATCCATTTCAGAGATGATGATCGCAGCAGGATTACAAAGGGTCTATGTCAACACTTATAGCTGCTCCAGCCCTCCTCAACAAACACATAGAGTCTCAATTAAGGAGCATTCCTTACAATCACCTCCACTTTCAGCTCCCCACCTAGCTGAAGAGGACTTCAGCTAGTAATATCCTCCTCTACCTCCATGACCAAGGACAATAAAGGATAGGCCATGGCACCACCTGTGCCTGCAATCAAACTCATACTTCTATCTCTGCCCACAAGGCAACTATTAAAAATAGTTAGAAACATTGATAGCTCTAAGCCAAAAATTCATGAGAGGTTTCTTAAGCTGGCTGTGTTCTCACTCAGTAATTTCCAGTCTTCTCTGTGCCTGTGCAAATAAGCAGCCCATCACACCCAGCCACCACCACATCTTCCTCACCACCTGCTTGCTGCCCCAACTTTTTATCACTGGTTCCCTGGGACCATCCACCTTAGTGGAGACAGTGGGTGGGGACATCCATATGAACCAGACTTACTGCTGCAGAAAAGCTGGCTTCTTCTCTGTGTAAAATGGAAAAAGCTGAAGGTCCTGAAGCCCATCCCAGCAGTAAAACTTAAACTGATGTACAAAGCAATATGGGGGAAATCACTGCAAATATGTACTGCAGACACTGTCAGATCCACTTAAACCCAGGTTGCATCTCTTTGCTTGTGCTGATATCTATCAATCTAACCCAAGATTCAGTGAATGTGAAAGGATATTTGCAGGTAGATTTCCACATTGTGACTGAAAATTGGTTTGGTTAAACTCAAGTAGGTTTTGAGCCTAGAACAGGCATAAATTACTAGTGTGATCTTTCCAACTGCCAGAGTAAAAAAATTATATATTCCAAAGACTACTAATCATCTGAAAGAATTCTAAAATTATTCTAAGTGAAAATTATCATCTCTATGGGAGATGAAAGTTATAGAGGCAAGCTTCATTAAAATGCATAATTAGGTACAGGAAATACAAAAGACTGATCATAAAGCAGCACAAAATAAAGCCCTGAATTACTGAAAGTATTCCTGAAGGATTATCCCAGAGTCTTAAAAAAGTGATTTGGATTTGATCAAGAGATTTTAAACCCGTGAAGAAAATAAGTAAAATTTAGGCTGAAGTTATGCCAATGGGAGCTTAGTAACTTAAGTGTTGTAAGAAATGTTCTACATTTATAATATACAGGGAAAATTGCACACTGGCATTCAGGATGAAAGAAACATATATCAAATTTAACTTATTTTTATCTGTTTTTCTGTAATTTCATAGCAGGAAGGGTATTTTCTCTCCAACCTTCCTTCTATCCATCAGCTCCCTCCCCTTCAAGTCAATACCAAAATTTCACAAAAACACAGAAGGGGTCAGGTTGGAAGGGAGCACAGTAGGTCATCTGGTCCAAATTCCCTACTCAAGCAGAGCCATCCCAGATCACACGGCACAGGATTGTGTCCAGACTGTTTTTGAGTATTTCCAGTAAGGGAGACTCCACAGCCTCTCTGGGTAGCCTGTTCCAGTACTCAGCCACTTGCACAGTAAAGTTCTTCCTCATATTCAGGTGGAACTTCTGTGCATCATTTTCTTCCCATTGCCTCTTGTCCTAGTGCTCAGCACCACAGACAAGAGCCTGGTCCACCCTCTTGACACCCTCCCTTCAGAGACTGATGGATGTTGATGAGGTTCCCTCTCAGGTGCCTCTTCTTGAGGCTGAACAGGCCAAACTCTCTCAGCCTTTTCTCATATGAGAGATGCTCCAGTCCCCTCATCACCTTTGTAGCCCTCCTCTGGACGCACTCCAGCAGCTCCATGTCTCTTGTTCTGAGGAGCCCAGAATTGGACAGAGCACTCCAGGTGTGGCCTCACCAGGGCTGAGCAGAGGGACAGGACAAGTCACCTCCCTTGACCTGCTGCCAATCTCTTCCTAATGCACCCCAGGATACCTTTGGCATTCTTGACCACAAGGGCACTGCTGACTTATGGATGGCTTGTTGTCCTCCAGGTCCTTCTCTGCAGAGCTGCTTCCAGCAGGTTAACCCTCATTCTGTACTGTACACAGGGTTTTTCCTCCCCAGGTGCAGGATCCTCCATTCACCTTTGTTGAATTTCAGATGGTTCTTCTCTGCCCATCTCTCCAGCCTGTCAGGGTCCTTCTGAAGGGCTGCACAGCACTCTCAGGTATCGGCCACTCCTCCCAGCTTTGTGTTGTCAGGGAACTTGCTGAGGGGGCCTCTGCCCCTTCACCTAAGTTACTGACGAAAAGTTAGGAACCACTTTTATAAAACTTCTATTTGATTGGTTTGAATTTATTAATTTCTTTTCCCAGATTAACTTCTGCAAGACATTTCAGTAAGGAAAGGTTTCTTTTTAAGCAGCTAAACTCAAGTCCTTACTGTTGTCTGTGTCACAGAAGCAAAAGTCACTACGTAACCCTTAAGAGTCCCCAGTAGTGCCTGGAGAGCAATATGAGTTGACACCAAGTTACCCACAGGGTGCTCTTCACTTGAGGCTGTTGGTGCCAGGAGGGTCTGCACATACTTAACATCACCTCAGTAACACAGCAGCTTTTTACTTCCCCTGAGCTACACATACATACTGTACTCCAAAGCAGAATTCACTGAATGCCATTTTGCTTCTCATCCACATTCACCCCAACCATGACCAAGGTTACCACCAGGTAGGACTGCAGCAGCAGCATTAGGTTGGTCAGTGGTCCTGGCACTCATGATATTCTCACAAGATGTTGTACTGTCTCTGTCACAGCCTGTAAGCCTTTGCAAAGCACATGCACGTCTGCACTGAGTTCTGAGAGTACGCACTTGGATGTTACAGGACTGCCTCTTCACAGTCTTACACCACATAGAGAGATGCTGTATTGGATTTTTTTTTTCCTTATACTCAGCCAAGAGATGTTCAGTTCTGACAACTCTGCCAGTTGTTTAATATTCTGTCTATTTTTATTTTTCACTAAAAGTGAGCAATTTCTACCTGTTGCTAAGTTTTCCTTTTCTATTACATATATATATTAGGTCTAATTTGCAAATATATAAAAAATTCTTTGAGGATGAAAATTGTGCTTATCTTAAACTACACCATACACTCCACATACAATATTTTTCTAAGAATTGGTGTGTACTTCCCTACCCATAATTTATTAATAGGCTTGCCATCTGTATTCATCTTTAAATTCCACCAATTAATATTCTTAAGCCTGGAAACACTGTGGGTACAGCTTTCATAATGTGCAAAATCTGATATGCAATTCATTTTACACTGAGGAATTTAACCCAATACCAAAGAGATTTTAAGAACAGATTTGTTGCAAAGACTTAAAATAAATTGATTTAGTTGCATGAGACAACTTTCATAGGCATTCATTTAAACACTAAACTTCACTAGCTGCACAGAGTTAACAAATATGCTACAAAGCTCTTCAACTCCCACACAAGCTGACTCACCCAAGATAACAAAACTATTAGTTCTTGAAAGAACTCTATATTTCTCTTTATTGTTCCAATTACTTCCCCAGTTTTGAGGGGCACAATTTCATATGCGTACACTATAAAGAAAGTGATGTTTGGAGATGAATGGGTGACCAGCTTATAAATGAAGGAAAATAGCCGTGATGACAAGTATTTTATGTCACCACCCCAGCTGCAAAATTCATCCAAAACTCAGTAATTTATCCAGTGTATCCATTATTTTTCCCACCAGCTAGCAGCCCATCCAAAGCAAGCACAACCATTGCTGTTCAGTTCCTTCTTTTCACTGCATCCCTCTCTTCTCGCCTTTTTTTTTTTTTTTCTGGCATTTCATGACTTGTGCCACATGTCCTCAGTTAATTTGCCCACACTACTCATTTGTGGGTCTAAGTACCATTTCATGTGACTCTCTTATAATATTTTTTAATCTTTATTCCTCTAGAGTGAAGAGAAGCTCTTTTTTCTGATGGATCCATACAGACCTGTCAAATGTGCGTCTGAAACCAATGGTTCATAAATGTCAAATTTAGATCAGATATGTCTTTGTTTTAATTTTGATTTCTTTCTATTTTTATTGATATTCTCAAAAAGAGACCTTGCAGTTATTTCTAGGAACATTATTTCTTTGCTTTGTGTAATACATCTGAATGCATTTTTACTAAAAGCAGTGACTTGCAAAGCAGGTAACACAACTGTGTTTTCTTTCTATTTTTGTCTGAATTGGGTCCAAATATAGGTAAGTTGTGAAAAAAAATAACAAAATCCCTGAGTGTTCTTGTCTTTTAGGCTGTGTTCAAGCTGAGGCACGTTGGAGCACTTCCAATCTCCTTGGACTGTAATATGCACTCCAGAAATTTGGACTTGGGCAAAAGGCACACACACCAGCTCCTTCACCTTGACATCGCCTGTTTTCCCTGGAATGAAAGCCAGAACACATGAGTCAGAGCTACCCATGACCTGAACCTTCAGGGGACTGTGACTGCAGGCATGCTGCTGTACCACATGCACCACTTCATTTGCACACAGCATTAGAAAAATAAACAATACCATTGGACCATAGGAGATACTCCCCTTGTCCTGCCACTGCATGCTCTTGTAAAAAGACCCTCTCTGTCTTTCTTGTAGGCTTCCTTCATGTGCTGGAAGGCTGGAATTAGGTCAGCTTGAAGCTGTCACTTATCCTGGCTGAAAAGTCCCTCAGCTTTTCCTCATAGGAGAGGTGCTCCATCCCTCCAATCATCTTGGTGGCCTCCTCTGGAGTTGCTCCAACAGATCAATGTCTTTCCTGTGCTGGGTACCCCCAGAGCTGGATGCACAGGTGAGATCACACCAGCACAGAGTAGAGGGACAGAATCTCCTCCCTCGACCTCATGCACACACCTCTTCTTCTGCAGCCAGGACATGTTTGCCTTTCTGGCCTGCAAGAGCACGTTGCCAGGTACATCCAGCCTCTCACCCACCAGCAACCCCCAATCCTTCTCAGCAGGGCTGCTCTCCAGCTGCTCATCCCCAGCACCTTGCTCTTACTCTCGTTAAATTTCATGAGATTCTCATGGACTCACTTCTAGAGCCTGTTCAAATACCTCTGGACAGCATCCCCTTGTTCAGGTGCATCAACTGCACCACTTGGCTTGGTGTCATCTGCAAATTTGCTGAGGCTACACTCAATCCCTTTGTCTATGTTATTAATAATGACATTAAATAACACTTTTCCTAATATGGTCTCCTGAGGGTCATTACTTGTGACTGATATCCACTGGAACTTGAGCTGTTGACCACCTCTTTGTATGCAACTCTTCGACCTCTTCCTCATTCACCAAATACTCTGTTGCAATTATGGACACGAAAGGACTACACTCACCCATTCAGTTGAAGTAAGGAAAAAGAGACAGTTTATTATGGTTTAGGGTTTAAGTAGGATTGGGAACTTGGTTGAGGATTGGTAGGTGAAAATAATACCTCTCTGACCTCAATGGTCAATTCAGAAGTTCATCACAGAGAGGAATGAAAACAATCTCTATTGTTTTGAGAGACTGCAAGGGAAAGTATGTAAACAATCATCAGAAGCGTAAGGATTAAGATGACAATACTCCACCTACCAAAGCCATCCCTCTGCAACTTAGAGAGGAGAATGTTTTGGGGGACTGTGTCAATGGTTTTACACAAGTCCAGATAAATGACATCTGTAACCTTCCCCTTTTTCATTGATGTAGTTACCACAGTCACAGAAGGCCAGTAGTTTGGTCAGGCAGGATTTGCCCTTGGTGCAGCCATGCTGGGTGTCCCAAATCACCTCCCTGTTCTCCATCTGCCTTAGGACAGCTTCTAGGAGGATCTGTTCCATGCAAATTCATTACTGTGAGTGTGGTGAGGCTGACCAGAGAAGCTGTGGATGCGCCATCCCTGAAAGTGTTGAAGGGCAGATTTGGGGGCTCCTGGTCTAGCAAAAGGTGTCACTGCCCATGTCAGAGAGGTTGCAACAAGACGGTCTTTAAGGTCCTTTCTAACCTAAACCATTCTATGATTCTTTGATTCTGTGGATTAAGTCTTGTACAGGTATCTGAACCAGAAATTCAGGAACATGAAAAAGCAGTCCAGAACAAAAATTATTTTATGATAAAGCCTGCTGCTTTCATGAAAGGAAGGACAAAGAAACTGCCCAGGTAAAGGTTTGTGGGAAACTATAAGAGAGAGGACTGGAAAGGGGGCTTCGGGAAAGAGCTGGTAGAGGAAACCAAGCCAGTGAGGTACAGAAAGAGCTGATGATATGTCAGAAATGTGTAAAGATGGAAAGGAAAGAAGAAAGAGAATATTGAGTGTCTAAGTTCAGATTACGATTAAATTTGTGTTTAGATAGTGATGTGAATTGCTCAAGTCTGGTTATGGGGAAATTATGGGGAAGGAGGGAATTCAGTAGGTTTTTTGATCCATCAAGAATGGGAATTCCTGGATCAGTCTTGAAGAGGATAGAGAGAAACAAACAAGTCTGTGCTGATCTGTACATTGATATGTAGAAATAAGATTAACTGCGGCTACCACTTGATCTATTGATTAGATGCCACAAGATGATGAACTGCAAGCTAATGGCAAGCTATTACCCAGTTCTGTCTAGGAGCAGTGGAGGAAATCAATACATAGCAGATATCTGACTTTTATTGCTGGTTTGCAGGGAGGAAAACCTGTAAGTTGCTACAAAGCAACATTCTTTTAAGTATGTACAATACAGATATGCACCTTAGAAACTACATTTGGGTCTTAGATTTCATAGGACATTTAAATGCTTTTTCTTCAGTGGACTGACTGCACCATCATTATTGCAGCCTTAATCCCAGAAGTATCCCTAGCTTCATTGTTCAAGCTACAAAATGGATTTCTACCTCAGAAGTAAAAGGAGAAAAGTCTCTACAGAAGATGCAGATAATACCTGGAACTTTAACATTACTGGAACAGCCAGCTTAATTCTCATTCTCAACAGCCAGCTGGAGAATTCTCATTGAAATTCTGGAGTATGTGGCTTTCATCCTGTCCCTTATGCAGAGATTAGACCTTCCTGCTCTTTAAACTTAATGATTTTTGACAATGTTTATGATATTATTTCTAGAAGGTGGAAGAAGAATATTTTTGCAAATGTCACTTTGAATATTTGGAGAGTTATAGCACTCTCAAGTTGAAAATCCAAATTGTAGGATCAGCAATATCAGTGACCAGATGTCAAACACTTCAATGCAGAGCATGAGTACAATATTAGTGTCTCTCCAAATTTAAAAACTCCTTTAAAAAGGAAGAGATCAGTTCAAAATGCTATTACTTCAAATTAACATGTTTCTTTGAAATAAACAATGGAAAAATATCGACACACTGCAGCAAGACCAATGAAGAGGCACTAGTATGGTTGGGACTGGTATAAAGACAGGATGAGAAACCCGAATTTGTTCTACCTGCAGAAAGAAGGCTCAGTGGAACATCATGCTGCTGTCTTCAGTTGCCTGATGGAAGAGTACTGAGAAGATGAAGTCACTTTCTTCTCAGAGGTGCACAGTGATGCAACCAGAACCAACAGACACAAGCTCAAACATGCAAAAATTTCATTAAAGATTAGAAAAATCTCTTTCACTGCAAGGGTGGTCAAGCAGTGGACCAGGTAGCCCTGAGAAGTTAGGGATCCTCTGTATTTGGAGCCGTTCACAATTTGAGTGTACATGGCTCCAAGTAATTTGATCTAATCGGACCTGATGTCCACCAACTAATCTATTTTGAGTCTGCTGACACAGTGTACACAGACTTCTGTAGTAGCTAAAGCCAGCAATTCCTTGTCTTTGAAGTAAAAAGAGTATTGTTTCATGTTTTAAACCAGTTCCCTACTGGCTTCACCAAGCTCCCTAAATATTTAATATCAAGAAATTTGCTAAAAAGCCATTCTGTATTCAGCTTATCCAATATCTCACAATTTCCAAAAGCTTAATCATACCACAACCCCAACCTTCTTGTCTCCTGTTTGAAGTATATCAACCTTTCAACCTTTATAGTTTCTCCTCATAAGGAAACTACTCCATCCTCTTAATCATCTTAGCTGTCTTTGCACCTTTTCCACACTGTCCTTGATATGCAGAGACCAAAATGGCATTCAAAATCCCCTGCCTTATTCTGCATACCCTTTCTGATTATTTCCAACATTCTGTCATCTATGTTTGCTGCTTCACATCAATAAAATTTTTTATTTGGTTTAGTAATGAAATTTAAAATTATTCATCCCATCATGCCATGCATTAGTCTTTCTGAGCTACACTGTGAGACTATTTATTTACCTCAGCCTCAGTCATAAATTCATAGAATGGCTTGGATTGGAAAGGAACTTAAAGATCACCCAGTTCCCAACCCTTCTGTCATGGGCAGGGACATCTTCCACTAGGCCAGGTTACTCAGAGCTCCACCCAACCTGGCCTTAAACACCTCGAGGGATGGGGCATCCACAACTTTTCTGGGCAACCTATGCCAGTGCCTCACCACCCTCACTGTAAAGAATTTCTTACTAATATCTAATGTAAGACTACCCTCTTTCAGTTTTGACACCATTACATAGTGTCACATTTTGAATAAGTTTACAAGTTTCTCATGACAATGAGTATGTCTTCTATTATATTATGATGCACCCATAATACTCTTGAGCATCCTTTAGGCCTGATAGACAAAAATGAGAATAGCAGGTATAGAATTAAATGTCTATTACTGCACATCTAATAACAAGAAATTTTCTTACCAGTTTGTTTACAAATACACTGAGATTAAAAAAATAGGGGGGTTAACTGACTATATGGTTGATCCTAAGCAAAAGTGTCAACACTGGAGGAGATTTTGGCATGACAAATCATTCTGTTTAGGACTAACTGGGTAATGCAAAAAGAGGATTGTCATTACTGCCATTGGCAGTACTGTCAACAATAAATTCTAACTGCGAATGCGGTTCCTCAGCTTGGTGACCAATTTCCACAAAAAAAAAGGTGGAAATGCTGGAATGGTCTACAAGAACTATTGGGGGGGGCAGTGAGGGTGGGGGGAAGAGGAAGAGTCAAAGAGCTCAGGTTATTAACCCAGCAAAAGAAAGTTTCAGATGAGATACAATTTCTCTCTAGGAATATAAAAGAAGCAACATCAGGGCTGGAAAGAGCTATATAAATCAAAGCAAAACACCAACGCAAATGGCCATGAATAAATTTACATCCAAAATTGAAGACCAGAACCAGAAGAAAGAGGGAAGTGGGTTGCTACAGGAGGATTTAATGTTCAGTCAGTTATTGAAAATTGCTCAGTCTCTCCTAGATCGTGCAGACTTACTTGAATGGCTCTCAAGAGCAACCACCTTTTCCAGCTGGGGACAGCTTAGTACCTTGTCCCTTTATCATAACAACCAAAACGTTATACTATTTAACAACCAAACAGGTTTGTGCTGGAGGTACTAATCTCATAAAGAGGGCTCAGCAAATAATAAACCTCTAAAATTCCAGAAACTAGATAGTGAGTGGAAAAACACTCCCAATAAAGATTACACAAAGATACAAAAGATTCAAAACAAGATGGATATTTTTAGTTTTAGGGCTATAGATCTATTCAATCTGCAGAGTTGCTGTTGTCTGTATCTGCCCTGAACTTGTTCCTCTCTTTCTGTCTGTGAAAGCAATGCTGTGGAATTCTATTCAGCAACAGATCTGTTTGGTCTCAGCTGGAGAACTTTGTTTTACTGCTTTTTAATAGCTCTTGAGACAGTTTAGAGAGAAGGTATGTGCACATACATGCAGAAACACAGTGTTGGGAAGTATCCTCTTGTGAAAAGACAGGAGCAGTAAGCCTGCCCACCCTGGGGAGAGCCTCTGACATCTGCTCACAGACACTGACAACCAGGACATCGTGAAGAGAGAAGCTCTCATGTGGTGACAACATCTCAGGTTCTTCCTTCCAAGGAAATGAGACAGTGAACTGTAGACTATCCCTTCTCAGAAAGCTGAGTGGCCATTTACACAGGAAGAATCAAAGATCTGGTTCTAGCAGCTCACATACTAAGATAAAAGGTGAAGTCCTCCCTTCCTGTTATAGATTTTCATATTGCCTGCAAAGTTCATTTTCACTCAAATATTTCACAGGTCCAATATGGAGAGGAGCATGAAGCATGAACTATCCCTCCTCTCATCCCACAGTGCTTATTCTGGAAATGAAGTCTTCAAAAGTAACTTTTGTTCCTTACAGCTCTTGATGGTGTTAGAAAAAGTAACACTCTGGCATTTATGGGAGAAACCAGCAATTTATTTGATCCATTTTGCTTTTCTTCTTGTTAATAATAATTTCAGGAAAATAATTTCCACTGCAAAAGGGCCTCATAATTTTTTCTGCCTTCTCCCTGGGTTATTACTACATACAGCAATCTTACAGAAATGTGGGGAAGCAAATGTTGGCTTAGCCTATTGGTTAAAGTCCATGAAATGTGAACATAAACAGATCAACCCAGATTCAAAAGCCCTATCCTCAAATTTTTGTTTATTCAGTATTGCTCCGTTCATCCACTTCAACAAAAGATTCCAGATGGTATGACAAATCATGATTATAGACAGGCTAAGTTCTTCAATTGCTTCTTTCCCCACGGTCTGAGCAGGAAATTATGATCACTCTCCTATGAGATTTCACAAAAATCTTTCTTATTGAGAAATAAAATGGGTTTTTGGAGAACGTGCAAATGTTCCTGTGAATCAGATAATTCTGCCCCTTGGCAACTTTTCAAAAGTTACCAATATTAGGCAGAAAGTCAAAGAGTTATGAACTGGATGAGGGCAAGCCCTCCCAGGGAAAGAAGAGAAAAGCTTGAGGATGCATGTACGTGCCCTACAGGGAAGCTTTCAGATCAAGATCCTTTCTGACTCATTTCTGGTGTCAGTTCAGTGTAAGTTAATGATCACTGATTTTTCAAAAGAAGCCAAAATTTCTCTCAACTGATTACTAAAGCTGCACAGAGCATATTATTAACCACATAAAGGACTGATTCTGTCACTACTAGCAACCAGGCTTGCTGCTCTACCTGCATCTCATAAAAGCCGTGGGGGTTTCCTGCAAACTTAAAAGCCTACTACAGACACTGTATCTCACAGGACCTGTGTGCCTCAGTAGGATGCCCAGTCTCCAGGGAGATAAGCTCAGGTGTGGGGTCTCTAGTCACATCTTCTCACTGCTGCAAAACTGGGACCAACACCAGTGATACACCAGAAACTCAATGAAAAGCAAAATGTCAACTTTCAATTTCAAAGTTATCCTTGTTATCCTTCACCCTGTTGCCTTCAAAAGAGTTCCCAGGAGTTGGATGTATTTCCCTGAATTCTTTCAGCCATAATTTCAACCATCAGCCTTCTTTTGCTACCCAGCATGCCTGCCTTGTACTTCACTCAGGTGATGCAAATCCAGAGGTTGCCCGCAAGGTCTTGACTCCAGTTTGTGTCAGCACAGACAACTTATAACTAATATACACAAGTGTGCCTCTCCTCTGGAAAGTCATTCATGCACAAGGCCCATGCTCAGAAGTTGTAACACTCTGAGGCCCAGCCAGGGACCTTGAAGGAACCAAGGGGACCCCCACAAGCTGCTGGACAAAGCTCTCCTGCTGCATCCCCCTGGCCAGCTGGAGCTGCAGCCCTGTGCCCAACAGCTTAATGAACCTCCTCAGAAAGGTGGTGACTGATTGGGTCTGGAGCAGAAGAAAAAAAGGACTGCCAAGTGACTCCTTGATTGAAAGAGAACTGGTGGAAGTTTCCCAGCCTTGCACAGTACTTGGCTGACCAAGGACCAAGCTGCTCACTGGAACTCTCCAATGCCTCCAGTCCTCTGCATCCAGCCAAAACATTAACCTCTCTTTCCTATCCAAGCCCCCTGCTCCATTACAGCCCAACTCACAAGCACTTCATTGCACCTTCTCACTGAAGCTGCTTTCCATCCACAAAGACAGATATCTGCAAGTGGTCATATAGCTACAAATTCAAAATAAAATACACTGTGCCCCTAACAAACCAAGTGTGGTGATGAAACAGGCAGTTAGTTTAATTGAAAACCTGAGTAAAAATATCAAGCTCCTATTCAGAGAGCACAAGGTTGACAGGGGAGAAAATCCTGTTAGTTCTGTTTGCATTTTCTCTAACAGAAGTGTAGAACCAGTGCAACGAGTGTAATTTACTATAATTTAATTATTCAGGCAAGTGTCCTCTCTACTTTTATTTGCTGCTACCCTGAAATAAGTTATTGAATTTTTAGAAGGACAAACAAGAACTTGTGAACAGAGATGCTAAAAATACCCACCCAATCAAATAAACCAGTGTTAGCTCTTTTAAAATATAAGGAACAATACTTTACTTAAAAAAAAATTATAAAAATATAGTTATTTTTAGCATGTCATTCACTTTTCTGTTAAGTATGCATTCCTGTTTCTATAAAATAAAAGGTTAAATTAACAATAAATGATAAAATGTCATTTTATTATTTAAATTATATTTAACATGTGTAATATCATTCACTCTCTTTTTGTTTTCTAATAATTTCTTAGACCTCTTTGCATATAAAACTGAAATAAATTTAATTGAAGTTCACCTTAAAAACAATCAGTCTTCAGCAAATTTCTGCAAACTGTCCAAATATGTTTGCACCAGGAATATGTCCTCCTGCTGCCATACTAGAGATGAGAAGAGATTTTATAATTTCCAAAACAAGACCAAACACTCAACTGAATCCCTCAGACCTGCTAGTATTCCAACCATGTTTATAATTTACTAAAATACCAGCATTTTTTAACCATCACTTTCCATTTTTCTCCTCTTTTTCTATGAAACATGTTTTATGTACAAATGCCTATGGCCAAAAATTGTCACAAGCTTTTTGTGGTAATTCACCATTCAATTAACAAATTATGTTTTACACTTCAGCACACACAAACCCAAACTGTTTTAATTTTAAAAGTGTATCCATAGAAATCTTCTAGCACATTGTAAACTGTCACTGGAAATATCTCTGTGTTTTCTATATTTTCTTTTTCCTGGTAGAACATGAAATTGCAGTTATGCAGTTCATACCTAACAGTAATTTATATGAGATAAAGAAAATTTTAAGTTTAATTCAAATTAACAATATAGAATTAAACACCTTGTGGGGACATGCTTCATTATTTTCTCATCTTCAAGGCTGACAACATAAAATCTCCCTTGTAATTTTTAAGTTCTTTGACAGACAGGATGCAGTGTCTGCACACAATCTCAAGAAGAATAATAATGTAGTTATTAAGTTTATTGATGTATTATGTACTACAGGAACTATACAATTCGTTGAAAATAAATAACTTTTCCATTTTTTATTAAGTTGTATACACTCTCCTTCAGCATTATCTGTTACAAAGGATACAATATCATGATGAAGCATTATTGAAGTTCAAAGCTGGAGTCTCTTAGAGCTGGAGACACTAGTAATAGGATATTATTAATATCTTGAAAATAATCATGCATATGGTGGATGATTCTGCTTTAAACTGTGTAGCTAAAAACAATTATGAGAAACATTTTAATATTTCCATTATTTGAGTCCAAAATAAACACATGACCATTTCAAAAGTCTTCATTTTTTCAAATGAAAAAAGGATGTAATATCTTGGTAACTGACAGAATATCTGCTGTACCAGGATCTATCATTTTTGCAAAGAGCACCTTAGAAAACAATAGTAATTTGTCATTGTCATTACTCAAGCTTTTGGAGGTGAGCATAAATTCTATTGCACATCCTTTCTTCACTCTTAAGGAATTTTATTTTTATAGATACTAGGAGAAATTTCTGTGTGTTTCATTTGAAGCCATGCTGAAACTTTTCAGACCTACTTTTCCTTGTATTTGGCAATCCACTATGATTAGCTGCAAAATTTCTGCATAAGCTACAGCAAGTCTGAAGAGGCGCATTCCATTATTGTCTTCACTGAACCAAGCATCTCATTTCTCCTTTCCACCTGGAAAGTGTTAAAGGTTGAAAATTCGGTATCACAGCAAGAAGATGACATGCCAAAGTACTCCTAGCTGGCAGCTGTGCAGCCAGGATGACAAACTCTGTGCAAGAACATGACCTCGAGGTGGCCAGGCCCAGTCAAAACAGCCCTTTGGTACTACATTTCCAAGCCTTGTGGCAAGCACTGGCTGAACCTCTGCAGAGAACATCTCTACTCACAAAGCCATTAGCACACCTTTCCAGGGGTATTCTTGAGTGCCAGAATCTGATCTAACTTTACAACTGCAGAGAAGTCAGGTTTAATGCAATCTTTTAAAAGACAAAAATGATCAGTGATTTATCCCTTTTCTGTTTTTAACCTTGGCTAGAGACACAAGGAAAATATTTTATGAAATTATTTTTAGGATATGGCATTTTCTTCTTAGCTTTTAGTTTAAGTTTTGTCAAAGGATTTCATTTCTTTGGGCTGCCTTGATCTCTGAAACAAAGTTTAAGCAACAGTTGCCTTGCTTAGTGCTGCTTTTCATATCAACTTTTACCTTATTCATATAACAAACCAGAGACTGTTATACTGAGGAAGCTGTAGAAAAAGTGTAGCATGAATTCTTCATCCAATATCACTGTCTCTAGGAGAATTTGAAATGAAAACCAGTAGACCATTTAAAACAAAGTTATTTTCAATGTAATTAAGAAAAAAAATCTCCATTTTCAATTACTTTCTGATAAAGCTAAAGGGTTTACTTTTATATGTGTGTGTGTGTGTGTGTGTGTGTACATGAAACTCCAGCATGTATAGAGATGAGTTTATTGCAGCTCATGTTACTGTACAGCAAGACTGCTTCCACATGTGCTCTGAGTGAGATATTGGATGGATTTTGAATTTTGGAAATTGAAATCAGCAACAAAGGCTTATTTTGCTTATTTCACTACTGTCAGGCTGAGGTGGTTTGGAGTTTTTTATTGGCTTGTAAAGGTGGCCATGTTTAATAAAGTAAAACGACCAAATTCCTGCTTTTTGTCAGTTTTGTGCAAAAAACTGTTCATAACCATTTCTCTGTAGGAAAATTAAGTCATCTCGTGTGCAAAGAAGGGAGCCTATTTCAGGGAACTCCAGGTGAGCTGCCCTGTGCTCAGCACACTGCTGTGCAGAAACACTAGCTCACATCCATCAGCCCACAGCCAGCACACCCTGTGCCTTGATGGCTCTTGGAGGCAGCGCCAACCTCCCCATCCCTTGCTGCACCTCCAGCTCCAAGGGCAGCACACAGCCCTGTTGTCTCTTGTGTCCACAGCATATTTATGCCCTTATACAAGGTAAGATATATATTAAGAAGGTATTGACAGCTCTAAGCTGTTTCAACTTTTTTTTTTGTTATCTTAGTCCTTAACTTCCCGACCACTTTGTGTTTGAGCTTGTGCCTCTCAAGCTGGCTTACTTGTCTTCTTCCGTATCAAAATGAAAGCATGGCTAGTTTAAAAGGGCTGACAACAAAATCCTCTAGTCTAAATGAAAGAAAGCAAAACAAAACAAAAACACTAACTCAGCATAATCATCTCTCTACAGCATGAGAAAGAAAAAAGTGACAGCAATCCCCAGATTTTTAAATTATTTTTATTGATTCTCATTGATGTCCTTGCTGAAATGTGAACAAAAGATTGAGTCATTTACTGAGGTCTATTCAAGACTTATCTGATAGCTTAACCAATAATAACTGTACAAAAATCTCAGCTGGGTGGAGGCAGAGATCCTAAATGGTATTTTTATAATAAGGGAAGAGTTCACAGAGCTGCCACAGGGCAGTATACCCACCCTTGAATACAGCAGATGCATTTCTGCATGGAGGTTGAAAGGTGGAGTACCAGCATGGGCAGCGACTTTGCTGGTTCTGACCTTCTATAGTGTATTTGGTTTGCATGGCCAAGCTTTGGTAGTCAGGGACCTACAGAGGTGGCTTCTATGAGAAGCTGCTAAAAGCTTCCTTTTTGTCCATCAGAGCCAATCCCTGGTATCTCCAAAGACCCACGTGACACTGGTAAAGAGTGGGCCAATCAGAAATGGTGGTAACACCTCTGCAATAACATTTAAGAAGAAAAAACACCAAGTTATTGCACAGCTGTAACTGAGGCCAGAGAAGAGCAGGGTGAAAATGTGTGAGAGGAACAACTCTGCAGACACTAAAGGTCAACTAAAGAAGGAGGGGGAGGAGATACTCCAGGCATTGGACTTAGGATTCCCCTGCAGACCACGGTGAAGACCATAGTGAAGCTGTGCCCCTAAAGCCCCTGGAGGTCCATGGGGGTACAGACATCCACCTCCCACCCATGGAGAAGACCCACATCAGAGAGGAGGAGGAGGCTGTGACCCTGAGGGAGTGTGGAGAGAGGAGCCTACACTGGAGCCAGCCTGTCCTTGAAGGACTGCACCCCATGGGAGAGTGACCCACACTGCAGCAGTTTGAGGGCAATCTTGCCCATGGGATGGACTCACATTGCAGCAGCTTGCGGAGAGCTGTTGTTTGTGAGATGGAGCCACATCAGAGAAGTTCACAGAGAACTGTCTGCCTTGGGAGAGACCCCAAGGTGAAGCAGGGGAAGGGCTCTCCTCCCTCAGCAGCAGGAGAAACCACAGCTGATGAATTGACCATAACCCCCATTCCCTGTCTCCCTGGACTGCTGTGGGTAGGAGACAGGGCTGGTAAAGAGAAAGGAGATGAGGGGAAGGTGTTTTTAAGGTCTTATTTTACTTCTCATTATCCTGCTCTGATTTTATTAGTAATAAATTCAAATAAAATCTCTAATTCCAGCCAGTTTTTCCTGTGCTGGTATTTGGTGAGTGATCTCTTCCAGTCCTTATCTCAGCTCATGAATCCTTTGTTATATTTTCTCTCCCCTGTCCAGCTGTGGAGGGGAGTGATAGAGAGGCTTTGGTGGGTGTCTGGAGTCTGGCCAGCATCAACCCACTACATAAGGGAAAGGCAGATTTGGAAATTTATTGTTGTTAGTAGTAAGTTGACTAGCACAAGGAACTTATTTGTTGAATTATCTTTAAATCATCACATTTCAGAGTAGAACCACACTTTAAATATGGGAAATGTTATTTGGTGTATATCTATTATGTTATTAAGCATAATTAAAGTTGAAAGCCATGAACCACACTCAAAGCTACTGCAAGGCTATAGAACATTTCTGTGGGCAACAAAATAAAGTACCATATGCTGGAGAAGTCAGCAGGCAAGAAGTAATGCACTTAGTAGCCTAAACTACAGTATGCTGTGGGCCAGTATCTGTGCAAATATTTCAGAAATGAGTAATGACCAACTATTCTATTCTGAGAAACAAGTATGTGACTGCTAACATCATCATTTCTGGATATGAAAACTGCCAAAAACTAAACCTAAACTTTGGAGAACAAAACCTCTCTTTTTATGGGTGCAAAATTCTACAGTGCTCTGTTTGAGGCATCTCAAAGATATCATATCTAGCTAAAGTATTTCACCTCTTGACTTTTCTAGAAGCCTTGCTGTGATTTTTTCAGGCACTAAGTCACACAGAATATTCTATGTTTCCTTTGTGCCCTCAGAAGTAGACAACAAAAGCTTTTTTTTCCTTTATGCTATGTTTTATTCATAACCATTGAAAAGAAAAATCGAAAGTCTGGTGTGAGTCACTCTTTAGATTTTTCTATTAGAAAATTGAATCAGAACTGTAAATGGTTTCAGACACAGATACCCAGGACCAGCACTGGAAACAGAGCAAAAACTAATGCAGACCTGGAAAAGGCAGTTCCAGTGCAAGGTCTTACAATGCAACTGAAATGAGACCTGATTTGCACCGGGATTGCCACTGGAATCATTCACTAGTGGAAGAAGTAAGGGTTATCTCTGGGACAAAAAATAAAAGCTGCAGGCTTCATTGGCCTCCAGGAGAGAAATGTTTCACCCCATGCATCCTCCTGCCACAGCTCTGGACTGAGCACCCTCAAGGGAACCAACTCTCCCCAGAAAGGTCACCATTGGGAAGAGTGCTGCAAACACAATCCACAGTGGTTCTCCCTCAACCAGAGGCATCCAATCTAATGCTCTGGGATGATTCTCAGCTGAAAGAGTTTCTCCATCTTTGTTGGAACTAATCCCCTTTCTTGACCTGCATAGCACTGAAATGATGACAGCTGGAGCCTGATTCTGTTACACTGCTATTTCTGATATCTGATACTTGGTAAAAATGCCCTCTAGGCTAGAGGATATACAACCCATGTTCCCAGCCAACAATACAGAGTTTACATTAGCAGAATGTACTGAACTGTGGCTGCCTTCAGTCTTCTACATTCATAGGTAGTCATGAGGAATAAATTACACATTAGAGAAGCTCAACAATTTTGTCAGGTTATATCTGGAGCCAGGTTGTCCCCTAGGTATGTGGAGCACAAAACTTCAGTTCATTCTAAGCAAAGAGCCAGAGATAAAGAGGCAAAACAGGCTCTCTAAAGAAGTTGCTATCTGACCTGTTCCCATTCCTCTAGCTATTCACAAATTAACTAATGAAATTTTGAGAAGAAATTGTGTATTTTTTCTGGGGGGAAAAAAAGTAAGAGGAAGGGATCCTAGGGGCTACAAAGTTAGAACAGCTTCTGTGGAGACAGATCACTGACTGAGAAAAATATAGTAGTTATGAGATGTTTAGTTAATTTATCACCATTTAGGTTACCCTACATTGGAATAAGCTTCTGTGAATATACCAGGGCTCTGATAAGGAGGGCTATAGAAAAACATATGCTATGTAAACCTATGTAAAGAAAAGTGAAATACATTAAAAATAAATCTTTTACTTTCAATATTTCTTTCTTTCTTTTGATTGTATTAAGCAACACTTATGAATTTATCAGTGATGGTGTTTTTTTCCAAAAGAAGGGGCACCCCCACTGTTCTCCACCATGTGTGGACAGAGCAAAAAAATCATTCACATTCTTTTAAATACCACAAAACAAAACAGATAAAAAACCCCAATGAGCTCATATTTATATAAATACTATTACATTTGTGTCATGTACTTTTTATATCCAATGAACTGTAGCCTTAGAATGTTAATAAAAACCATAATGTTTGCATTCATAGTTCATAGTTTAAAAAACTTAACATTGATAACAGGAGTCCAATGCATTTTATGCACACTATTTATCCACTTAAAAAGTGAGTGTGGGAAGAAAGCAAGGAAAGCACCAGGGGCCTGATCCTGCTCCCATCAGAGACAGTGGGAAGTTTTCCTATTGACTACAAGATGCCTGATTGTGCCTTTGGTTTTGCCGGCAGAACTGTATGTGACTTTTTATTTCTCTTGTGGCTAAAACACAGTCATTTGCTGCCCTCTAGAAGTAGACTGACACATACACTTTAGTTTACTTCAATACAGGCCTTGTCACTGGAATTTTAAAAATGCACCTAACAACAATGACGAGCAATGTCTAAGGACTAGAGGGATGTGAGGAACTATGAGGTACTGAGAATTTTGAAGTGTTCTCTAAATTCAGTTATTTGATACCATCACTGGTTACTCTGTTTGAAACATGTAACAGTGTCATGTATTGCTCCTGGGATTATCAATTTTTCAAGAAGAAATTAATTCAGATTTTTGCTTTATTCTGCTTAATAAAACTAAAAATTAACAGAATAGAATCATGAGTGCTTTTATTTAATGCCCAACCCTCACCACACTGACACAGGACACTGAGAGGAATGGAAGATTCAACATGTTAGGATGAAAGAATTACAAAATAAGACAGAGAGTTTCAATTGATAGTTAAATCTTTTATTGCCTCCAAAAGTAGCAATCTCATCTATTAATAATGATTATTTATCAATTGTTTAGGAATTTTTTCAATTTTATTTTGGTTTTATGAATAGAGGGGGGAAAAGCTAAAAACCACTGGGAAGTGCCTGATTTCCACAAACTCCCCAATGAATGAAAATCAGGAATGAAATTAATTTGAAATTAAAAAAAAAAAAGACAACCCCCAAACATTCTAACTTCAGCTCCAAGAGGTTAAAAAATTCCAAGCATGAAAGCAATGAATGAATAGCACTCAAATGTCAAGATACCACTCAATTATCATTGTGTAATGCAATTAGATTACAAGTTACAGGCATACGATTTTCTTAGATTTTTATTTATTAATTTATTTACTTATTATTTGACTTCCATTACAAGTGGATTTTATGTGAGAAATATGCAAAAGTAGGAATATTGTTCCAGTGTTAGTTCACAAACAGCCAAATGCCATTAAGTTATGTCTCACACCATGCTCATTGCTATATTATGTTCCCTGAAGTGAAAAAGGACTTACAGACCAAGCCTTGAACAGCTGAAAAATTCTTGATTCTCCTTACACCTACCAGAAAAGTTGCCCACTTAAGGATATATGCACTAACCAACCAAAAATCAATTCATAATTAGCAGCATAATTTAAAAAAGAAGTCTTAGAATCACTGAACTGTGTACATTGGAAAAGACTTTTTCAACTTTTCAAGTCCAACCATTAACCCTGTGTTTGCTTCTCTCCTCAGTACTTTGACAACAAATACAAGCAGGACAAGCTTGCAACTTTAAATCTAAAGTTAGGTACTCTTAAGATTCAAACTGAATGTCACTGTTGTGCTATATCTCATTTCAGAGACAGACAAAGAGCTTCAAATTAAGATTTTGGCAGGTGAAATATATTTCTGATGTCTCATTTAAATGTCGAAATTTAGGTAAAGTGAATATGAAGTTGCTTATATCTCCTAATAAGCATTCTTTAGAAATGCCAATGTTTCACACTTTCCATAATGAGTCTCAATATATTTCCTTTGAAGTGTAAATCAAAGATACAAGAAGTCTTTCTAAGTATACTCTCCCCTTAACCAGATCTATGCTATTTTTGCTTCTAATTCACTTGTCTAAAATCAAACATTATTTTAAACTCAGGTAAGCAGCAAGGTCAAGACCGAGGGTCCAAGAGCTTAAGCATGTTTCCTGTGAACAAAAAATAGTTGAACAGTTTTCTAAAGAATGGCAGCAAGATAGAGTTTAATTACTTTGATAATTTGAGTAACTGCAAGGTCAATAAATGTGTATACTCCTACACTAAAACACAAACAGAAGGTGGGTCATGCATGTCGGGCCCTGACCAAATCAGATCAGTGTAAGGTTAACTATTTTAAACACTCTTAAGGAGTGAATGTCAAGCCAGGCACTCCCAAAGTTTTCTCAGATTGCTGCCTGTGGAGTTTTCAGCCAAATAAAGTATGGTGTGGATGCCACCAAGTGGTAGCTGTTATCACATACCAGTGTCTTCAACACCGCCTCACTCCAGGCTAACACTTCAGTAGCAGAAAATATTCCAGGTATAGACATTTGCCAGGAATGGAATATTACTATTGCAAAAAGAGGAAAAGAATTCTCTAAGGAAAAAAAAAAATTATTCCTGCTAATGACAGAACTGTCATGGACTTAAATGAAACCAATACCAACTCCCTTTTGAAATCTTATAAAATACTTATAATCTTCTGAGAGCAAATTCAGGGTTGATCAAAAGACCACATCTGCAGTTCAGATTTACAGGAATCCTGCAGAGAGATCTCAGGTGCACCTGGAAGATACTCTGTGTGTATAACTGATTCTTTGGGTATATATACACTGTTAAATATCAAAGGGCCATGAGACAAGTCCAAGTATTGCTTAACTGTCTTACCACTGCCTTATTTTTGTCAGTTGCAAATTGTTCTCTCTCAGACAAAGTATAAGCATAGTGCTGGGAACAATTTCCTCCAGAGAATGATCACATAAACCAGTTGGCTGATACTGCTCTGGGTTTGCCATGCCTATTTGCTCTGCAATTAACTAGCTCCCTGTATTCTCTACCATCCTTCAACATTATTGCAGCAAGGCTTGCAAATATCTCATAAACCACATCTCAGGACATACATAGTCTCAGTTCCATGCCATAAGAGCACTCACGAGGGCTATTTCATGCCTTTGCACTATTTCAGTCACAGTGGCTCGATAAGATCCACAGGATCCATCCAGGCACACAGCACAGAGGTGGGAAGCCCCCACCCCTACTGAGCCAGGAATTACAGCAAGGGTATAAGACAACCCCTGCCACTTGTTGGAATTTCTGAGAAGAAGTTGATCGTGTGAAAAGCAGTTTAGAAACACGCCCTGTCTATGATCTCATTCTTGGAGAGAGGAATATATATATATTCCTTCAGGAATTCCGCCGTGACTCCCAGCATAAGTCTGGCATAGAAGACATGAAGAACCTTCCATCAAAGGCATTGCACCTGGTACATGTTGGAGATACCTGGGTCAAATACATGAACTCCATCCATACCATCATTCTTCCAGCCTCACTCACATCAGTTGTGAAGGACCTAGGAGAAATTCCCTGTCTGCTGAATAGGACAATCAAAGAACTCTGTACTCTCTGCTCTACTTTTCAGGCAGCCAAGTGACTTGCCACCAGTTTTGTAGTTTAATAAATACCAAATTGAAAGTGAATAATTCTGACTTGCTTGTTCTTATTGACTCATACTCATTTCAATAATAAAGTATGTCTGGAAAAAAAACTATTTACTAATTAAAATTATGTACTATGTTAATAATAACAGTGTCTATTTAATTAATGTGTTTATTAACACAGTTATCTGAAAACAAAAGACAGATTGGATTGCTTCTGGCACTAGCCTGAGGGGAATGGCAAAACAGCCTGGCTCCACTGCCTACCTTCATCAATCAGAGGCCTGGAAAGCTGAGCAGGCTGTGACAGTGCTACCTACTGCCACTGAAAAAACGAGAGACACTACTGTAGAAAGAGTAGCAGACCCTCTACCCAAAACTTCTTTTCCTCACCATCTCTACACTAAGTTCAAATAAATACTTTGCTTTTCACTAAAGATTTCCAAGGAGATGTGTAGTAAAAGTCTCTTTCCAAAAGTCCCCTCCGCCCTGTCTTTCCAAGAACAGAAGTAGATTGGCACAGGCCCTTTGTGTTCAGCAATGTTCACAATGTGCCCACAGAGCTTAGGAACCAAGAGCAGGCTTCAGGTGAAGCATTCTCACAGCCTTATCTTGGATTTCTGCAGTGCAACCAACAAAAATCAGAGTGACATTTGTTGATACTAATGAATAAGAACATTCAGAATCACGTAGACAGTGAATCAAATAAACAGATGTTTTCCAATTCCTTCTCTGGAATCTGAATCAGTACTCACCAAATGTTACTGAGATCACAGTCTGCGTCACAACAAATATGATTACCTGAAATAGAGTATCAAACATCATAAATCAGTGTCAACAAAGAACATCTTCATCTGTCCATATTTGAGCAGTAAATCTTAATGATAAACCAGAAAAAACATGGATTAGTCAGGCTGGGGAAGCAAGCCAAGGATTCAGGGTCCTACTATATAAATAAGAGTTTGGGAGAAACAAGTCTGAAAGTTTACATGGTAGGAAAAAAGTGGGAGTAACACTGAACGAAACCTTACTGTCTTGACAAATCACTGAAAACAAGACACATAAAAAAACCACTTGTACAGCAGCATGTTCCAGACATATTTTGCATTTCACCTCTGAACTCAGTTTGCATAAAGAGAAGCACAGGAGCAGAAATGCTTACACAGAGGTAAACAAAGAACCAAACAAAAGAACTCCTCTTTGTTTATAAAAAAAAAAATCACATCTTAAAAACATGAGCCCCTGTGCTGAACAAAGACCCTGCTAGCCCAGCATCCTGCCTCTGACAGTGGCTAAAGCTCTACTGCAGAAGTAAGAAAACAACAGGGAAATGCATAAATCATCAAGAGGCTGTTATGCTTTCACCAATACTGACAAAATGGATGACAGAAGGTTATATCAGCCTGTGGGTATTAGCCTGAGGAAACAATGTTTTACTGTTTTTCTAATTATGTTGACAATTTTCTCTCTAACAAACTAACTGATTTTTAATTAAGATGTTTGAAACTTGGTATTGGAGACATCAGAGAAGGATGTTTCCCAAAAGCTGCCTCTTGTCCCTGAGAAAACACAGAGCTAGGAATAAGAGGTGGTCTAGTTCCTGCATTAAGTAAGGGAGCTTCAGACCAAAAGAAGCGAAATGGCATGAAGAGGGAAGCAGTTGCAGAAGGAGAAAGCACTTGAAATTGTTAAATCTAAACAATGCTTAATCTGCTAGGAGCTAAATTTCTCTGCTAAAATAATGTTGATTGACATCCAAGGCCTACAGTGATTGCCTTTCAATACATATAATAAGATTTGTTAGCTTAGGTGAACAAGAAAATAGAATGTTATATAATAAGTTTAAGGACAGCAAAAAACCCATTCTAAAGTTATGAACACACTGTGAGAAAAAAAGTAATAACAAGAATATATAGGCAGCTCATCAATTACATAAACTTAATTAACCACAGTGCACAGATGAACCTCTGGACCTGTATGGATCACTCTGTAATTACTATATCATATAAATTAATATCAGTCAACAAAAACAAAAGTCGACTGAACATTCTGTTGTATTTTATGTATATCTAGAATGCACTCATTGATGAAATTCCAACCCATAAATACAGCTTTACCTTACCAATGGCTAAGGCATTCCCTAAATATGATACAAGAAATTCTATCCCAATTAGTGTTCCTGAAGTTCCACAGACTTAATGCATACCCTGTTTTTTTCTACACAGTAATGACAGGCAATTCTTCACTGCTGCTGAACACTGCTGGAGTTACATACTGTTGTTCAATAAACCAGTACAGAGAATTTACTCAAGCTGATTTAAGTCAGAAGTCTGTTGCTTATCCTCTGGAGGAATACTGGAAAACACAGTCAACTGGATATTTCAGAGCTTTCTTATCTGCAGAATTTGTCATTTATAAGATGTCATCATCTTTAGTATGTTATTCTGGAAACTTACTTAGAGGTAATGAGCAGGAAATTTGGCATTACTTTCAACATAATTCTCTGTAATTATTTCTAAATCATAGTACAAAAATATTTTTCCACTCCATGATTTATGCAGCTTGTGCTCTTGTACACTCTGATGATTCAAAATTTCAACAGGCCCTCATGACATTATTTTCAACTTTCTATGTGCAGCTGGAGCTGGTGGGCCATATATTCTGGGACTATCTTCAGCATCATATTAAGAACTATTAAGTCAGACCATGTGTGAAATCAGCATATACAAATTAAGTTTTTTAATGTCTATGCCAAGTACCATACTTCAGGACTGAAGCAGAATTAGTTTGCAATAACTGAAGATGAGCTGTCATTCCTCTTTCATGTCTTACTCCAATGGCAAGTACTTCTTGAACTTTAATCACAAGTAACTTTTCCTTATTTTCAGTCTTTTAGCTTCTCAATAAGTGGAAGTCTCTGTTTCTCATTGACCCATAATTTGAAGCAAATAGAATTATATTTCTTTTTACTGTTTGTATGGCAGCTCATATAGCACCATTCTGCTGTTTATTAAGAATTTCTGGGTATTCTGGAACTTTCTTTGCTTGACCATTACTGGGTGATGAAGTCCAAACATTCCCTAAGTATCAGAATAAATGTTTTCAACTTTCAGAGCTCTTAAAATTTGTGAGTGAGAGGTCCTGCTGGAGTACAGTTCCTTGTGAAGAGACAAGACTACCTCAGGAGACCAGGAGATTATCAAAGAACTTGTCAAGGGCAATGACTTGTAATTAAGCACTTGAGAGCAGGATGTTATCTGAGCACAAAAATAGTGAGGAATAAAATAAATTATCAGGATAAGCCTTGCTCTGGTATGTCAATTGCCTGCCTTTAGGATAAAGGGCTTAGATGTAAATGGAGTTAGAATAAGGAAGGAATAAAATGGAATAGTACGTCCCATAAACAATACTCAGACAGTAGAAACTGCATAACTGAAGGAGAATTTTCGGAAAAAATCTCCCCCAAAAAATCCATCCAGAGATAGACAAGCAGTGTGACACAGTCAAGAGAGGAGTGATAGAGTTATAATTTAGTGATAGTGGTGTGTAATGAGTAAGATCCAAGAGTGATAAACTTGCATCTTGCTACAGTGTGGAGATCTACAGGATTGCACAGTAATGATAGTGACATCATTATTTGCCAGGTCATTTAGCTGATTTATTAGATTATTAATAATGGGTAGATTCAACAATAAACATTGAAACCTCTCCTCTCAGGCCTGCAGTTGAGAAATTAATATTTCAAGGTAACAGCTGCCCTCTCACCCTTGCATCCTCTGAAATACATTTTCCATTTAGACACATTAGTCTGCCAAGTCCTTAAGGGCTGCAAACCTTTGGAGTGAGTTTTACCACTGATTTCACAAACTTGCCTTAAGAAAAATTGGCAACATTTTGTTTTAGCTTAAGTTGGTGCAAACCACTAATTAGATCCTCATTATTAAAGTTTTCATTGAAGTGATATGAATTATCAATTTTCAGGAGAAAAACCAAGATGAAAACTTAAAAAACAAATTTAACTAAATCAGTTTCTATTCACATGCTCACACAACCCTATAAAATTCTTTTCATACATCTGTAGTAGTAGCATTCACCTTCTCCCTGGGTGACAAATGGAGACAACCAACCTTTCATGACCCAAGGTGGGAATGGGAAGAGGCAGAACCCCTTGGTCCAGAGACAGGGTCCTCAGCCAACAGGACAGAGACATTTCCGCACCATGAAAGGAAAGTCTCCATCCAAGGAGACTTCCCCAGGAGTGAGTGTCCCTCACCATTCTCTCCCATGGCAGTGACTCTTTTCACACTGGATATCCCTGAGTGATCCTTTGACCCTTACATCATCTGAGTACACTTGTGTGAGAGGCCTCTGTGCGTGTGTGTGTATCTGTGTGCACATGTACATTTTGTGTAGTAACAAAATCCCAATGGGTACACCAAACCTGTAACCTGTTAAATGCCACGGGAGCATCACCATTACCCAGCTTGTTCATTACTCTAAGCCATTTGTTTTAGTTGCAAATTAAAGTTTGTTATCTCCATGAAGTTCTTGCCATGTACCTCTGTGCCAGCATGCTGATAGTTGTCTGAATCCTTAGCTCTCATGGACCACTGTAATACCAGATGTGTTTGTGTTGGACACAGCACAATTCCCACTCTTCTCCTTTAAGAGTCTTTTCTGTATTAGTATCATATAGCATGTGCAGGGACTCTGACAGGACTCAGACAATCCTGAAGCCACATTCCCAATACATTAACACTACAGAGAGGGGGTTAGGAGTCTTTTTTTGCTTTTTCCGTTTCATTTGGTTTTGTTTTGATCTTCATTTCTTTAAGATCTTTCCTGGTGCTCCATGGTATTTTACCCATGGCTGCCCAACCTCGAAAGTTGGGTTTTTTGGTTTGTTTTGGGGTTTTTTTTGTTGTGTTTGTTTGTTGGTTTGGTTTGGTTTGTTTTGTTTTGAGGGGTTTTTTGGGGGGGGAGTGTTGGGTTTTGGTTTTGGTTTTTTTGGGGGGGTTTGTGCTTTTTTTGTTTTGTTTTTTGGTTTTTTGTGGGGTTTTTTGTTTGTTGTTTGTTTGTTTGTTTGTTTGTTTTGGGGGGAGAGTCTCTAGTTTTCCAGCTTTCTGCTCCTATACCAGCCTAGGCCTTGACACTGCACTTGTCCTTGAACAGACCTTGGGCAGGTTTATGTGTGGGGAGCATCAGTCACTACTTGTGTCCCCCAGGGGATCGGTATTGATACCTAGTCAGTATCTTTATTGATGATGCAGATGACAGTAAGTTGGGCAGCAGGGTTGAAAGGATCTGCAGAGGGACCTGGATTAATGGGCCAAGAGTAACTTCATGGTATTCAACCAGGCAAAATGCCAGGTCCTGCACTTGGGTCACAACAACTCCTGCAGTGCTACAGGCTGGGAAAAAAGCTGTCCTGTGGGAATGGACCTGGGTGCTGGCTGACAGTGGCTGGATGTGAGCCAGCTGTGCCCAGGTGGCCAAGAAGGCCAGGGACATCCTGGCCTGTGTGAGCACTAGTGTGACCAGCAGGAGCAGGGCAGGGATTGTCCCCTGTGCTGGGCACTGGTGAGGGCACATCTCGAGTGCTGTGCCCAGTTCTGGGCCCCTCACCACAAGAAGGACATTGAGGTGCTGGAGCGTGTCCAGAGAAGGGAAATGGGGCTGGGGAAGGGTCTGGAGCACAAATCCTGTGAGGAGCAGCTGAGGAGCCGGAGGTGTTTGGCCTCAGGGAAGAGGCTCGCAGGGCCTCTCAGTGCTCCGGACAGCCCCTCAAAGGAGACTGTTGCCAGGCAAGGGTCGGCCTCTTCTGCCGGGTAACAAGCGATAGGACAAGAAGACACAGCCTTAAGCTGCGCCAGAGGAGGTTTAGGTTGGACATGAGGAGGAATTCCTCCACAGAAGGGGTGATTAGACACCGGAATGGGCTGCCCAGGGAGGTGGTGGAGTCACGGCCCCTGGAGGTGTTTAAGGAAAGACTGGAGGCGGCACTCAGTGCCATGTTCCAGCTGACACGGCGGCACTCGGTCAGAGGCTGGACTCGCCGATCCCAGCCCTCCTTTCCAGCCGCACAGACTCTGATTTTCTGGGACTCGGCGCTCCTCCCTCCCGGCCCTCCAGGCCGAGGGGCGGCGCCAGGCCGGGTGTCCATGGAAACGGAGCGCACGCGGAGCGCCGCCCTCCTTCCCTGCTTCCCTCCTTCCCTGCTTCCCGCCGGCCGCAGTCGCCACCATGATGCTGCTGGGGGGCCGCGGGCTGGACGCCAGGTACGGGCGCCGGGGGAGCAGCGGGGGAGGAGGAGGCCTCGGTTGGAGCAGCGTGCCCGGGGGAGGAGCGGGGGTCGGGGGGCGATGCGGGCCCGGCCCGGCTCGGTGTCTCTGCCGCCCTCCGGTAAAGGCCGCAAAACTTTCCCAGGCCTAGTGTGCTGTGCGGGGATGGAGTAAAGCTGTGCTGCCGGTATGTGTGTGCACCTCTGGCCTATAATTCTGTGGACTATTCTAAGCTATCGCGATAGTGAAGAGGGAATAAAACTTTTACCCCCCGCCAAATAAGAAAACGCAGTGTTTCACGTCCCAAAATTAAATGCTAGGTGCATGGGTGTACTGTAAGGTCTGAATTGTATAGTGGGTGATTGCGTCTCCCTCCTGGAGGGAAACGCTTTCTGACATGAAGATCTTTCAAGAAAATAGGAGATTATATAGGTTTTACCGAAGATGTTATTAGGTGGTATAATTCTGAAAAACAGCTTTGTTAGCACCTAATGAAATTCCTACTTGCCTGCTGGTGAAACCATCCCTATTCAAGTGGTTCTGTGCTCCAGCAAGTCCTGGAGGGCTGAATAACTTCCTTGGGGTTTTTTTAACCTTAACGGAATCTCTTTTGAACAGTTTTCCGGACAGCTTGCCATGAAACAACCCAACTGGGTTTTTGCCCAAGCCAGAACTACTTTTTTATTAATACTTTTCCTGAAGTAAAGTTGTTCCTTATTTGAATTGATTGCATTGTTGTTTAGTCGCA
The DNA here is from genome assembly GCF_965231275.1 of Zosterops lateralis. NCBI lineage: Eukaryota > Metazoa > Chordata > Aves > Passeriformes > Zosteropidae > Zosterops > Zosterops lateralis. Next base: position 131,714,276 of record NC_139762.1, read on the forward strand.
AAGTACCAAATTTCTTCGAATTTTTCTGATCACCATATATTCCGATAGAAAGTCAATATTTAAATATTGGTCAGCAGTATTGGGATAGCTTAAGGCTATAAAGGAAGTTTTGTTTCTCTCCCTCGCCATGACAGTGGTAGGAGTGAATTCTCTTGCAGAGGATTCTAGCGCTTCACATCAATAACCTTGTGTTAGACCATAGAGACTTCTTAGGACCCAGGATCTGGCAGGTCCTATTAGCTGAATTGTCTTACAGCTGATTCACTCAGATCAACAACTGGCATGAGTTCACATGACCATCAAATAATATGAAAGCAAAATACAAAGTGAAATATGTGAGTTACTGGAATGACTTATTGTAGCGGAAAAATCACTTCCTAGCAAAACTACCACACTTACTTAAATCATTAATAATAATGAAACATACAGGCATTGGATCAAATAAATTAATTAGATTTATGTAGTTTAAAAGAAAGTAATTTATTAGTGTGATGAACGTCCTTTCAGTGGTATTAGAATTTTCACCTCTTGTGTCCATTCACTTTTCTTCTTTAATTCTCAGTGGTATTTATTCTCTGTAGTGCAGTTTGGTAATTGCAATTTAAAGAACAATTAATACCTTTACCAGTTTGTCCTCTACTGCCTAATTGCTCCAGCCATTGCCTTGCCTGTTTAGATTGCAGGCTGTTGCAGGCAGGGGTGGTCTTGCAGAAGTCTTGCTTGAGACTGCAGGTGTTAGCACTGTGCTAGTAACTAATACCATTAGTAATAGTGAGCTTTTGCTTAAATGCAGGAGGAAAACTTTCAAGCATATTTTTGTGATTTGGGTTTTCATCTATTGAATCTTTTAAGTGTAATCTGCTTTTTTGTTGGTTTGTTATTCATTCATAAATAAGCACATATTACATCAGTTACAACATTCTCTTTTTCAGAATAAATTTCTGCTTTGCACTAAAATGAGATATCCCAGTTATTAATAGTAAAATTATATCGTTTTTCTTCTGTATGTGTTGTAAACATTTCAGCCCTTCTTATTTCTCACTTATTTTTCTTTGGTATCCAGGGACAATCAGACTAGACAAATGCAAGATGCTGTTTCAAATGTGGAAAAACATTTTGGTGAATTGTGCCAAATATTTGCTGGATATGTACGTAAAACTGCCAGACTACGAGACAAAGCAGATCTTCTAGTAAATGAAATATATGCATACGCAGCTACAGAGACACCAAACTTAAAAGTTGGACTGAAAAACTTTGCAGATGAATTTTCCAGACTTCAGGATTATCGCCAGGCAGAGGTACAAAATTAAAGCTGTACATGTTGTGTTTGCCATCTGAACTTTTCAGTTACTTATCTGTGATTTAAAGGGAAATCATATACTCTGCAATTGGAAGAGAAACGGGAGAAAACACATATAAATATATTAATGTCTGAGCAGGGTAGGCTGTCAAAGCATTCATCATTTACCCTCCTAATCACTTCAGGGAAAACTGCCTAAAATTAGTCCTGTTGAAGTCAGCAAAACTATCCCTATGAACATATAAAGTATTTGAGGAAGAGCAAAGTTTTTCTAATTGGTTTTAGACTTTAGATTATGATTTGTGGTTAATAAAGTGTTTGTTGGTTGTGTGACTTGAGTTGTCTAGCAGCAGCTGAGGCAAAATCAGTCATTTTCTTTTTGCTAAGCATTATCAGAAATGGTATTGAAGAGGTATTGTCAGGGACCACTGTAGATTTCATAAGTTTGTAGTTCAACATTAAAAGTACAAACTTGATTTGGACCATACGTGACTGTATAGCCACATTTCTGCTAGATGAGTGAGAGTGTAAAGAAAGTTGTTCATGCCACTTACACATTTATGTGTGGTGCCAGTCAAATTGTAACTTACAATGCAGAATTCCAAATACTGAGATTAAAAAAAAAACCAAACCATTCACATGTACTCAAACTAGTTTTTGGAGTATGTATCTATTCTTTTAGTAGAACATAGAAAATTCCCATTTATAGTTTTGAACATAAGACCCACTATAATTCAGAAAAGAAACCAAAGTAGTTGACATTCTTTATGTCTTCAGATAGGACTTTTTATTTTGAAGAGCATTGCAAGTCATCTCTTCATAATAACAAATTGGAAAAAGAAAACCTTTTATAAATAGTTAAAAGGTGAAGCAGAGAGTTTGAAATATATGGAATATGTGTGGATCTTTAACAGTCTGTTTAGGGAGGGATTTTTAAGAAGAAAAAACCTTAGGGTGTGTGCAATTTTAATTTTTCCATAAGCTCATATACATCTGGCTCCACCTGAGCCACATGTAGCTTATATTTCAAATAATGTAATAGCAAATTATCCTCTGCTATTAAAATTATATTGTGGCCAAAGGTAATTCTGAACTCAGACTTCATGATCTCCCTGTTTTCATCATTGTGTTAGTTTAGCTGTTTCATAGTTAGTAAACTATGAACCTGTAATTTTGAGGTACATATGTAACAACTTGAGTTTTGCTTTTGTTGATTTTAAATGTGTTTTTAAAAACTGATATTTTGCTTACATCTTCCTGCCATGCCTATCTGTAAACCAACATTGCCCTGTGAAAGAAAAAAAGCAGAAGCAGCAAAGGAAAAGAGAAGCTTTTAGTCTTTAAATCAAATTCTCCTTTGCTCCTATGCTCAAAATATATTATCTCAGCATTATTTCTTCTGGGCATCAGGTCACTTAACAGTTTTCCTGTTTGCTGACAAAGTAGGCAAGAGAAAATTAGCTTATAAGGATTATCAATTTCTGGTCTTTAGCTGCAGTGCTAGATATATAAATACTGAGGGGTGAGGTACCACATGTGGTAGGGTAAGTAAGAAAGATGGGCAGGTTATTTGGTACATCTGTAGCTCCTGTGTTGTTTAGAGCCTTACTGCCCTATTCCTTTCTATTCCATTGGCAGTTCAAGTGAAATTGTTTGACAGTGCACTGGTAGATGGTGTCAAGGAGAAATGTTTGCTCAGCTGGCATAGATTTTGCCTGGCTGGTGAATACCAGTGTAGAGGGAACTGTCCCTTCCCAGTAGAGGTATGCACCTTGTCCTAATCTGTGTGGGCCACAGGACTCACTCATGGTCCGTAAGTCATTGGCAGATTACACTGGGGCCACTCAGACACTTTTGTCAGATTTGACAAGCAGGGCTTATCCTATTGCCTGTCTGACCATATGTAGCTGTTTTTCTGACTAGGAGAACTGAAACAAAATTCAGAACCATTCATCTGTGAGAGCATTTATGCATTTTACATACCCTGTTATTGGTATTTTTAGTGCACTCAGTACCAGTGGTGCTGTTTCCATTATCTTTAAAAAGCGTTCCAGTATATTTGATAGCAAAGATTGCTTAGTCCATAACCTATCAGTACTTGTAAAGCAAATACACTGATCTTTACACAGAAAGCTACAGAACTCCAAAATGCAATGTTGGATGTATTTAGTACTCAGTTTGGTGTATTCAGAATTTTCCATGTTTCATTTATCCTGATCTGATTAGGAAAACAGGAATTCCACTGAAATCAGCTTGAGCTCTTCAGAAAAAAAACTCCTTCTTGGTTAATATACTTGACTGTAGTTTTTACAAATTTTTTAAAAATTCTTATCCTAATATTTTTTCAGCATATATGGATTAAAGTCATAATAAGATGAGTCACTATTAAATTAATTGTTTTCCATTTCTGCACACCATGGATATGAATGATTTTAGCATCTCTGTAATTTCTTTCTGTAGGTTGACAGACTGGAAGCCAAGGTTGTTGAACCTCTGAAATGTTACGGCACCATAGTGAAGCTTAAAAGGGTAGGTTAAACATATATTTTCTCACAAGGTATATTTCAGTGTCCTGAACACTGAAATTTCAACTCAGTTGAAAACTTTTTGTTTATTGGGAAAATGGTTCTGATTTTCATATTTCAGTCATCAGTTTAACTTAATTATATAGTTAGATATCTGAAATGAAGCTGTATGTATGTTGGACGAAAGAGCTTTGATGTGAAGACAAGGATATTCAGGCTCTTTGAGCACAAGCAAATGCTCAGAAAAGGCATTTATTTCTTCTCTTCCAAACTTCCAGGATAGTGTGAATTCAGGACTTTTTATTTATAAATAATGTCATTTATTATTGTTTGATTTTGACAATGATGATGATATTACTACTACTACTACTACTACTACTACCACCACCACTTTGGCTCTTAGTCATCAATACACTGCCTTTAATAGCTTTTGTAACTCAGAATTGTGTTCTATGTTAAAGTTCATAACTTAGAAAACACATTTGAACCTGCTAAGTAGGTAGTGGCCTAAATTCCTCTCCATTAAGTCATCGTGATGACCTGAAGATACACAAAAATCTGAGGTCTCTTCATTTACTATATTTTCAAAACAATGTTTACAGGGGTTTGAAGTATTCCCTTAAAATATCTGTAAGTTTCTTTCCTCCAGGAAGGATCAGCTTGAGTAAATAATTTTTAATAGGCAGATACTAAAAGTAGATGTTTGTAATATTTGTATCTTATGCAGAGAATGCCTTAATCCTGCAAACTCAAATCTGTGACTGATGTTTATGTCTGTACCATAAACTATATAAATCAAAAGCTTAAACTACTATTTTTATCTGATGGTATTTTACAAAAATAGCAAAACAAAAATCTGGCAGTGTGTTCATCATGATTAATTTGAGTAGATTGTGGCACTCCATCTCAAGCAAGTAGTTTTCCCATGTTTTTGTTGTGGTTTTTTTTTCATATGGTGAAGAACCAAGTAGTGTTTGGAACTTAGTGCCCAGTTTCCTCACTTGGTGGTTAGAGAAACGATTGTGAAGGAAATGCATCCTGCACTTGAGTAGGACTACCCACGGTAGTCTTTAGCAGAGCTGCAGCCTACAGAGCCTAAAACCTGGTGTCTTAATGGTCACTCTGAAACCCAGTTTGTGAGATCTAAAACTGGGCACTTTGTAGGGTATAAATGCTTGTAACAGTGAATTGAATTTCTTGTGATCTTTGCCTTTCAGAATGTCAGAAAGCATTGCATAATGCTTATTTTAGCTACAGTGAGGAGTACAAGAGCATTTTTAAACTGTAGATGGGATCAACTATTTTACCAGTTTACCTTTGAACTAAGTTAGAGTTCACTAAAGATGTAGGCCACTAAATGGTTATTTTTTTCCCATTGCACATTGACCATAAACCTTGGTTAAAACTTCAACTGCCTGGTCTTCAGTTATGATCTATAATCCCTGGGACATATTTAGTGACAAAGGAAATTTTGTCACTCATGTAAATCTATCACAAGCAGCTAGTTCTAGGACTGCTTTAGCTGTAACTACATCAGCTGACTAAGTAAAATCAGGCAGAGTGTGTAATTATAGGTACTTTCTATAAAGGGGATGTTCTCACTGCTGCTAACTTACTGGATCTGTTCCAGGAAGTACACAGCAGCATTTCTCTGCTAAAAACAACTGTTTCTTTTTCTGTGGTGTAAGACATCAATGTCCTGTGCTAATAAATGCTTTAAAGAGGCCCAGGTCAATCAGAGTAGCGTTGTCATATATCTGTTAATGTAGTAAAATTGTTTCATTCACTTGTTCTGGTTTATGATGCTGAATGGCTTCAGTGGAAGCTAAAACATTGTTCTTGTCCTGTAACACAGCTTAAATGTAGGATATGAGGATTTCTCTCTGTTCCATTGTTCTATATATAAATCTTCACTTTTCTGCTTTTTGGCAACTCTGTTCCTGGTTCCTTTTCTTCATGTAAAACAGGACATCATAAAACCAAGGTGATCCACGTGCAGAAGAAAGGATTGATTTGCTTTAATAACTTCAGTGACTAAAGCAGGTAACAGTACAGTGATGAGGCTCTGCCAGCTCATTGTCTGGTGGATGAACTGTAGCTGTACTTCTGTATGATTTGAAAATAGATGGGTGACCAGAGTTCTTACATGTGACTTGAATTCATAGTTAAAACCTAGAGAGACTATGAATAATTTTATATTCTTTGTACCTTTTATCTCACTGCTTATTCTATTCCACTTTTCCTTGAGTGTAACTAAAGCATATTTTCCAAAAATATGTCAAAGCTTGGTCTAAAGACACTGGAAGTGAATGTAGGACTGTTGGTGGTAGTTAGTGGTTAGTTGATGTTTGTGGTGTTTTGTGTTAAATGAAAAATGTCACCTAATCTTTGGTCCTTGTTATGCTCCACTGAGATGAAAGAACTCTGTAATGCTTTGGGTTTTTTTCTGAATGAAGGTATTTAAACCCTAGTAAAAAAAAATCCTTTTTTTTTTTTTTTTCTGTTAGGTAATGTACACCATGATTCTTTTGCCATAAATTGCATTTTCCCTAGCTTTTTAATATTTTATTGGGGTTTTTTTCTGCACCCTTTTCTTGGACAAAATATGTATGTAACTGGGTCCTACTTTTGTACCTTAAAACTTATACACAGCTTCACCACTACAGCCATAGTAGTACTAATTCTTTGTCACACTTCAGCTAGAAGAGCAGTATGTTTCATGTTGGCTGTTGCTACAGAAAACAGAGGTAGAGGTGGGAACAGTTCAGTCTCTGGAGGTATTTCCAAAGTCACTAGGTGCTAGAAAGAAAATTTAATAATGGTAAATCTAGAACTTTCCTCAAGTAGACTTTGCATGAAAGTCTGTACCCTTTCAAGCCACAGTGTTAAATCTGATTGACTGTTTTAAATGGGCCCAGAAAGTCAATGCTGTTAACAGTGTTAAATAGCACTAAACATGCAGCTGTGACCATTAGATAGAAAACTTTGTTGTTTCAAAAATAAATATGTTCTTTTCTCTTTCTCTACCTTTAAAATTTAAAACTGGAAAAAACAATTTAAAAAAAAAAATTTGTTGCATTTCTTGAAGCTACATGGTTTTCATAAAAGCAAAAGGCCTTTTCAGTAGTCTTTACCTTAGAGGTAAATTCCCTTCTGAAAGAACAGTAAAATTCCCTTCTGAAAGGACAGCAGCAAAATCAGCTTTGATGGGCTGAAGATGAAGTAGTTTTTATTATCAGAAGCCAGCTCTGTGTCCCTAGAGATGAAGCAAAATCAGTTACATACAAGGACATACAGACAGTAAGGATAGAAACAAGGAAGAAACGGCATGTTTTGACCCTGACCTCATGTGCAGCCTCATTATTGAAGGAACGCACAGCACTGTGAAATTTGGCAATCTTGTGCTTGTCACTGTGTAGTAATCTGGTCACAGGATCACAAAACTTGCTGAAAGACACATTCTTAATTGCATGTCCTTCTGAGTGACAGAGATGTAAAAGCATTAAAATCGTGAAATCTAAGGAAGGAGCACAGACAACTTCCCAATATGATAGTTTCTAATAGCTCTAACTCCATTCTGGAGTAGCAAATAAAAAGGAAGTGGTATTTTTAGAGTAAAAGGTCATTTGAAATGCATGCCCAGCCGTGCCTCAGATTTTGTTAGACCTTAGAGTGTATTTCTGCTTGTTCTAAACTACCGCTTCTTTATACTGGAACCATCAAAAATAATGACCTTTTCCATACCAGCATCAGTGAAGTGATAAATACTTGACTGATAATCTTACATTCCTTGAATGTCAAACAGTTAGTGAAACTCAGTTTTTAGCATGAACAAAAATTTGAGAAAACTGCTAAATGAACATTCTTAAATTGTCACAGGTCTTCCTAGAAGTACATACTAACTTCTCCTTTGGAAATGGAGCAAAAACAGTTATCAACAGTTTCTGCCTTTTCTAGATCAGTTAATTTTTATCTTCTCCAGCAACATCACTACTTGGATGTATTTTGTTTCAAATGGTTTAAAACACTTTACTAAGTGCATGTATATAAATATGCAGTTGAACCCTTTCAGCCTTAGAATTCCTATGGTACCTTGTAGCACAGAATTGTTTAGGTTGAAAAAGACCTCTGTGATCATTGAGTCCAACCATTCGCCCAGCATCACCATGTTCACCAGAAAACTATGTCCCCAAGGGCCATAGCGACACATTTTTTGAACTCTTTCAGAATGGTGATTCCGTCAGTTCCCTGGGCAGCCTATTCCAATGCCTGACCACCCCTCCAGCGGAAAAAATCTTCCTAATATTTCATCTAAACGTCTCCTGGTGCGGCTTACATATCCTCATCCTGTCACTGGCTGTCCGTGGTGGGAGCAGAGAGTGACCCCCACCTGGCTACAGCCTCCTTTCAGGGAGCTGTAGAGAGTGATAAGGTTCCCCTGAGCCTCCTCCAGGCTGAACACTCCCAGCTCCCTCAGCCACTCCTCATCAGACTTCTGCTCCAGCCCCTTCAGCAGTGACAGCCATTGGCAGTGGACAGGTGACAGCAGTTATATTTTCTTCACAGCCTCTCCTTGGTACTGACTGCTGCCTGCTTTGGGTTTTTTTAATGATGCCACTTTATTTGATGCTGCTTTTTATTTCTAAGTACCACGTTTATTTGATTTATTTGATGCAGCATTTTTATTTGATGCTGCTTTTTATTTCTAAGTACCACGTTTATTCTATTGCTAAGTCAGGAATGAGTCTGCCTTCTTAATGCTTTGGGGATCTCAGCTTGTGACCATCTGCTAAACTTTTCATGTAAAGCTGTGTATATCTTTCTCTTTCCTTCCCCCCATTTTCAATTACAGTGTGTGTTATAGGGAGTTGTGCAAGGTGCTAAACTCTCTCAGTCCCCACTGACTTCTCTTTCAGAGGACCAATTAACAGATCACTAAAGTCTGTTTTTATTCAAAGCATAAGTTTTGTCCATGTTTTCTAGGCAATGCATGTATGAAGGAGAGCTTATTTTGTATTATCCTAGATGTATTTCAAACATGTATAAAACATTTTATTTCCAGGATGATCTTAAAGCAACTTTAACAGCAAAGAACCGCGAAGCCAAGCAATTATCTCAACTGGAAAAGACACGTCAGCGGAATCCATCGGATCTACACATTATCGTATCCTGCCTTTCTAGTCACTATGAGAAATATTTTTTAAATTTCTTGGGAATTAAACTGTTATGTTTAGGAAGTAGTAGTAACAATAATATTCCTTAGAGGGACTGTTTCCAGTCGAATCTTTTCTTAAACTTCATGTAGAGTTACAGCTGCTACAAAGCAGTAGTTACTCACTTTTGAATTGAAAAGAAACTATGAATTATTTGATATGTTTATGCAAGAGAGGTAGGCATAGATTGCATCTAGGAATTTGGAAGTTTTTAAAACTAAGTGCGATCAGACAATTTCATTTTTATTTCTGTGGATTTATTGTTTTATTGGTTTTTTCCCTGCCATTTTGGTAACTGTGCTTCCTGGTACCTAGATGGGATATTGGTTTCCTCCAGATGCATGAAGGGATAAGTTGTTGTTTTCTTAGTAGAATACTCAGCTAGATTACTCTTCCTTTCCAAAGACCAGACACCCTCCCCAGGAATCACTGCAGGAAAAATTAAGCCTCCATCAAACTGAATTAGAATTTTCTTTTAAAATCTCACTGAAGTTTCTAATTTTGAAGCAAAAAGAATCTAGGGAATGCCAAAATAAATGGAATCAAGACAATCCTACTTCAGTCCCTTTATGCTTACAATTATGATACGGGATCTAGGTTAATGATGTGCTGGTTTTACTTTTTATTACATTTTAGTGTTGGACTTGATTAAGCAATCCAATTTGTTGCTAGATTTTGTCAACTTTATTTCAGAATCTTCAGGATCTTTCTAGTGACTGGGACATGAGACTGTAGAAAAAGTGAAAACGACTGTGTTGGTCAAACAGAACACAGGAAAACTACATTTTATTTTTGTCTTTGCCAGAAAATTTCCATTTAATATTAATCAAATAAGTAATGGCTAATTAGAATTGCTCATGTAATAAAGACAGACATATGTCAGCCACAGCATTAGGATTTGAGCTGTGTTGCTTAATTCTCTTTTGTTGGAATTAAGGGAGTAAATTATAATAATGAGCTGTTTTCCCCAAAGGGAGACTGGTCCCATTTTTCTCCCTCGAGCTAATTCCCATTTCATTTCATAGGTATGTCACTGGACCTAGTTCATTTCTTCTTGTTTCTTTTCTAAGCTTCTCCCAAATACTCTTCTGTGACTTAGTTTCTGAAACACCTGGTTTTGGTGCTTAAGGCTTTGAGTGAAGACTTAAAGAATCTCAGTACAGTCTGATTCTGCACAGGCAAAGGCACCAAAAGCTGCCTATTTGCATTTTAAAGCGATTGACACAAAACGCATAAGAAGGTATTAAGAGCAGGAATGTGCTCTTTTGCTTTTGAGGGTGTGTGCAGGTCAGCTTTCAGGGCTGAGAGAGGCTTTTCCCCATTAGAGCACAGTAGCTGGGCTTGTGCAAGGGTTCTCTTATTCTTGAGCAACTGTGATGTTACAGCAGTGAATAACTGTGGCCAAACTGATAGCAAACTGATAGCAAAGGATCTGTACTCACTCCCATCTTACAAATGGCGTGTTAGCACAGCTTTGAAAAGAAAACATTATCAGATTTCTAAAAATATAGAAATACACTTCTGTAAATCAAAATAGATTCATTTTTTTAAGAAGTCTGCTAAACTGTAGGTTGCCTGTTTATTTTATTCTTTTAAAAATAAATAACTAAACTCTCAGTCCAAAACAAAAGCTGTCCTGAAATGTTTTGGCCTGGATACTTGAATTCTAGCAAAGCTCTAATAAACTCTACATCTTACAGCCAGAAGCTTCAGACAGCATAATAATAGCACTAAATATACAGATGTTTTGAAATAATTAGGGTAAATATTTCACAGTATATTAAAAGTAGAAGTGAAAATGAACATGTCCGCGAATATTGATTCTTACATTGCCGTTTTTTCTTTTACTGATATTTCCAGTCACAGGTGAGTGTTCAGAAGAGAAAATACCAAACTGCTGTTGTCCAGACTATGCAGGCTCTGCAACTTCAGAAACTTAATTCTAAAACAATCAGAATGCCTCTCCCAAAGCATCTGTGCACAAATTATGTCCAATCTGAGATGTATTGAGATGTATTTGATTATCATAGAAATAACATACTGTATCTGTATGTGTAAGAGCTGTGTATGCATAATAGCTGCCATCACTTACACAGTGACTGATTGAAGTAATTGAAAATACACAAAATGTCTTTTCTTCCCTCCTGTGGTTTGGGCAAAATTAAGAGAGATGAACATGTGACCTTATGTACTACTAAAGATCATTATCAATTCTGTTTGCCCTGTAGTGGCAGAGTTGTGTCTATGATTTTAGGTTGTTTTTGAAAGAAGATAGTTTCAAATTGATAATCAAATTGATAATCAAATTGATAATAAAATAAGATCAAATCAAAATTACAATCAAAGAAGTGAACAGAGCATGCCCTATGCTTTGGGTTTCTATATATGTAACACTAAAAGCTGGATCACAGGAACTGGACCTGTGGTGTCTTTTTCCATTTAAAAAAATCCTCTCAAGTTGCAGTTTTGTAGAAATGGGAAGAACCCTACAACTTCATAGGATACAGTACTTGGTCCATATACTACTTGCAACTCTCATGACAAAATAGATTTATGACAATACTGACTGAGCCTGTAAGTATCATTAGTGTATGATGTTTGACCAGTAATGTATGGAAAATAACAAGTTTAGACCCAAATCTTACAGCTTTCAAGTGCAAGCTTTTACAACTGTACATTGTTAACTTGTAATAGTACACAGTTCTCAGACTTTACTTAATCACAATAGTTTCAATATCTTTCATTAAATGGTAGTGAACTTTATAGAAAGTTCATAATTATATCTAATTAAAATAGCTATCTAAAATGCTTTTTATAGTAATAAAATAAGGAAAACTGTGTATTTGTATGTTAGGAATTGGTTTATGTGTCCCCTTCCCAGTGCCCTGCTGAAGATGTTTTTTATAAGATACTTTAATAATACAAAAGTATTAAAAACATAAAATACCTGAAATGCATTTGAATCTAAAAATTACAATAACTCTAGCCTGCAAGATTGAGATATTTACAGGATAAGTATGTTAGTTCTAGCTGCTGCTATAATTGTCTATTTAAATATTTTTTTAAAACTTACTAAGATGAGATTCAGCACACTATAGTGGAAGATTCCTTCTGGACCCAGCAGGTTGATCTGCCATAGAAAACAAGTGATCTTTCCTGCTCACCCACCACTCTGACCTGTGCTGGGTTAAGTACCTAAACCCAGTCACTGTGTTGTCAATGTCAGGCCTGGCTCAGTAAAACTATCACATGATTATTACAGAAAATGAATCAGGGCAGAGGAACTTTCTGACTGGCTGCAGCTGGTCATTTTTCATGTTTCACATCAAAGTCACAAAAGTGCAGAAGGCATCTTTATATGTTCATTAAGCTACAGATTTAAAATACTGTAACCCAGATAGGTGTTTTGAAAGTAATTAATTGAAAGTCTGTTTTGAAAACTCAGACTTAAATGTTTTCATGGCAATTACAGGAAATAGCTTTGTATCAAATGCAAGACTAATTTCACCTTTGTGTTACTTCACCAGGCTGAAAGTGAACTGCAAAGAGCGACACTGGATGCTACTCGAACAACTCGGCACTTAGAGGAAACCATTGATAATTTTGAGAAACAGAAGATAAGGGACATCAAAGTATGTGTGTTCACATTTCATCTTGCATAATAAAATTACTATAGTTAGTCAGGGGCAAGATTAGCAACATTCAGTATTCACTGAAATGCAAATCTCATGGTATTCATGAATATTTCACAGAATTGTAAACTACAGATATATATAGAATCTACAGATTCTGTAACCTCAACCTGTTGTAAAAGACTGTCTTCAAAACAGTAAAACTCCTGACTGACTACATCTTGTGAATACATATTGGAGATTATCAAGTGACTTTCAGTAAGACATGTTATTGCTAATACAATTCTTCTTTACTTTTGAGGTATTTATTTAGAATTTATTACTAAATAATAACTGCATAACTGATAGCCCAGCCAGCATTTAATTTTTAGAATGCAGGTCTGACTACTTAAAAGTACTAAGTATCATGCAGTTAGACTACAGTAATTTTTTGAAGTGAAAATGTACTTCACTGCATTAAGAAAACCTTTCTTTTCATTTGCTTTCAGAACATATTTTCTGAATTTATAACTATTGAAATGTTGTTCCATGGGAAAGCTTTAGAGATATATACTGCTGCTTACCAGAATATCCAAAATATTGATGAGAATGAAGATTTGGAGGTAAGAGTGATTGAAATCTGCTTTTCTCTTTACTTCCTATATAAAAATAGTTTTCACAGTTGGGCTATACATGTCCCACAGAAAAATGCAACAAGTATTTGAGATTCCCAGAACAAACTCATGTATGCCAAGCCTTTTTTATGCACTTCTTCAGCAAGAGCATGCAGGTTTATAATCTCTGAGAACACAGAGAGCAACTGCAGTGGCAATCTAATCTTTCCCACAAAACACAGAAAAGAGACTCAGAAAATTACCTACCACTCCAAGCTCAGCTAAACATAGTTTTTAAAGAACACTTCTGCAGTGAATCTTGCTCTAAAGATGCATAGAAAAAATCTTACACTGCTGTGATAAGATAATGTAAAGACTAATTACTGCAATAAAGATCTCCCTCTAACCTGAATTTTGTTTGCTTGTTTTCATCTTTGAATCACTTTTATTAGGTTGTTCTAGAATTAAGAGACATTTGTTACTTACTACATTTGTTTCTTTGCCTTGTGGCGGTAACCAAGCTTCAAGTCACCCTTTTTTTTCTATTAGAATTACAGTCTCTCTTTGCCAAGATATGCTTTTCAGTCTTACTCATTCTTGCAGTTCTTCTGGATGTTGGACCTTTAAACTTAGTATCATTGAAATGTGTGTTGTGTATATATGTTTGGTTTGTAAAAAAGTTTGATCATTTTCAGTCTTTCTTTGTAAATCCTACCAGTCATAATTTTATGTTGTCTATGACATAGCTCAGAACCAAGTTAGCACAAGACTTAAAAACCATGATTCTTCAGTGACAGTCATATTTGAGACTACTTGGTAATTTCACTTAATTTAAACTATGCAATGGCAATTTTGTACTATTTTAGTTTCACAATTAGAATGTCACATGGCACCAATTCAGAAATCTCCTTTAAGTCAGAACTTTGTCTTTCATAACCAAATTTTTAATCTCATTTTAAATTTACTGTTAATTGGACAATTATTTACTTTTCATAAAAATACTGACCATAATATACCATCTCCTTAAAATTTTGCACAAATAGCTGTTTTGGTTATTGAAATAACTTGAAAGTTATAGTCTCCTCTGTATTCTAAGAGGTTTTCCAAATTTTCCTTCAGTTGTACATCTGCACATTGCAAGTAACACTTTTCTGATGCAGTTGTGACTGACAGCAGGGATTTGCTTGTGAAGGGGCTGAGCTCATCTTTGCAAGAAATGGAGAGCCTGAAGGAGTTGCAGGGGTTCATACTTCTAGCTTAGGCTGAAACTCAGCTACATATGTTGGTGGGAAAACATTGCAGTTTTCCCTGTGTAAATGTCCCCAAAGCTCTGAAGATTGGTTACCTTGACCACATAAGTATGTTGATGTATCTCAGGTTAAGCAAGGACCTTGTTTCAGCTAAAAGTGATCAGTCCAAACTCCAGTTGATGCACATCTCTAGATCAGGCTTCATTGTCCAATGCTGCATTTCTGCAAGCTTCATTCTTGGTGATTCTTAGCTTGCAAGCATCTAAGTCACAGCTTTCTCCATTTGATCAGGTTTTTCGGAGTTCACTTTATCCACCAGATTACCAGTCTCGCTTAGACATAGTTCGTGCAAATTCCAAGTCCCCCCTGCAAAGAACTGGCTCCTCAAAATCTTCGCTGAGAACAGCACAGGTAAGGAAAAAAAAAATACCTACTAAAACACTGTATTAAAGCTCTACTTAACATAATCTTTTAGCTAATGCACATAGATCCACTGTCTTTACTCAGTTCAAGACCATCAGAAATGTAAAGAAACTTTCAGTGGCATAAATATCGTATTAAGCTCTTGATAATGCAGCTTTATCATTGAAGGGAAAAAACCCTCAGCTTTTAAAGCTCTGGTGCTTACTTTTGACAAATGCCATTTCCAGCAATACTTGGTCCTCCATCAACAAACTGTTGGCATCTTGCAGAGAAGAGATCTAGAAGCTTATTTGAAATTCATAGTAGTAACATTCCTTAAATACTTGCATATTTTAGTGTTCAGATTCTAGAGTGTGGCCTCCCAGATCCTAATCCAGACCAATGATACCTTCTAGCAGCAGAGCAAACCCATGACCAACAGACCTCTCCTTTTACACTCTGAAAATTCACAGCAGGGGAGAAAAAGGATGATAAAAATGAGTGAAACAGTTGAAGACAGTTACACTCTTTTTGGACCAGCTACCTTGCAAATGTCTTTGCCACTTGTTTACAGCAGTAAACTTGCAGATATTGCAAAATGGCTAAATTATTTTTAAGTTATTGCAACTGTAGTCCTGTAACTACAACGATTGTTACCAGTGTTTCAGTTAAAGACAAAGCTACGTTTTAAATGTATCTTACCTTTCTTCTTTGAATAGAATCATGCACTGATACTGTAGTAAGGAAAACTTTTCTTGACTTCCTACACACTTTACACCTTCTCTGCTCTCAACACGGAAGGGATCAATTATTACAGTTGAGCTGTTCTGTTGTTGAAAGTATGACTTGTGTCATCTGAAGGGATACAACCTATGACTCAATACATGAAGTACTACCTTGACTGAGTAACTTGCCAGTCCTATCACTCAAGCAAATTTCATGTTCAAGCTACTTCAGAAAATATAAGAGAAAAAAAACACAAACCAAGAGAAAACTGAGAGTATGTACACTGTGATTTCTCCAAGAGGTGGAGTGGAACTCCATTCTGACTAACTTGCAAATTAACTTTTCTCATTTCCTAGACTGCTCTCTTAATTATAACTTTGGGTGTTAGTATTCTTATATGTATTTGGGTTTCTAGTGTTCTCATAACCTTTCCTGTTCTGAAAAGAACAGGAAGTCATCTAGACCTAGAGGGAAACTGCAATGCAATTCAAAATAAGGTCATCTTTCTTGGCTGTGCAGTGTGTCTGCAGAGGAGGATCATACCGCAGAAAAAAGGGGTGGAACACCCTACTGATGCAGTCACCACAGGGCAGTGAAGAAAAATTCAAGCAGCCCTTCCTGATTCTGTAAACAGCATAGTGCTGAATTACACTAAGGGCTCTAATCTTTGGAACCACCAAACATCTCATGAGAAAAAAAAAACCAAAACACTGTATTCAGAAAAACCTTCAGGTGATCTGCTTTATCTTTTCTATGGCTCTTTCACTTTGAAATTTTTGACAAATCTAGTTTCCTGCTACAAAGTAATCCTGTACTGTCTGTAATGAAGTACTTTGCAATTTCCAATGTAAAGTAGTATAAATAATGTGGGAAGCAGTTCACAAAATCACACGGCCCAAGTCTGTGGGTCAGGGAGGACACAACACACACAAACACTGACCTGTAGGTGGGAGACAGTGTGAGAAGTCACTGCATACCAGAAAGAATAAAGTGTGCCAGTAACACAATTCAGGTCTTTTCAGAGGATTTAACACATACCATCCTTGAATTTATTTTGGCTCTGTGGATTAACTTTCTGTATTATCTGTATGTTAAAAATCTGAAGTACTCCTTGAGCTTGAATCGTTTTCTCACAAAGAGCTATATCCTTCATCTTACAACACTTCACTTGGCAATTTATCCTCAGTGTACTGGTTTAACAATTCAGGTTGGTATATCTTATATTTTAGAACTACAGGAAAACAGAATGACCTTTTCCAGATATTTTACATCAAACTTAACTACACAAATTTTATCTGCATGCATTAAATATAACAAACTTTAACACTGACAGTCTGTAGGACAGCAGAGTATCATTTTAACCATTATTGAAAATGTCTGCATCTGAATGTTCCAACACTAAGATATGTGGAGAGAACTATCATGCTTCTGTAGTAACATCTGCAGTGAAACAGAGCTGAACTGCTTAAGCAAGGACAGTCATCACCTACATGCAACTCATAGAATTAATTTTTACATAAAATTATTTATGGTCAAAAAAAAAAGTGGGTTTTTTTGCACTAAGTTATGAAAAATTAAATTTCAGTCTTGGTATGTTTTAGTTCTGTGGCACAGTAACTTGGATTTAAACTGCACAATTTTTTTTCTCACTTTCCTTCCCTAATCCAATTTGGTTCTTAGGGATAGCCATCTTAGCACCACCAGTGATAATATTTAATATACTATTTTGTTTATTGCTGTATGGTCAAAGGTATTTGAGTAGTGAGCAGAAAAAAAGCCATAAAGCCACAACACTTCTTATTTCAGGAAAGGGGAAAGGGGGGGGGAGCTTTTCTTGAGAAATAAGATGCAAGTTCTGCTGAAGATGCTCTGTACTAGAAAAAAAAAACTTAGAAAATTAGTCTATCCCAGTGAAATTCATTTCACCTTAACAGGCTCAATCTGCAACATTCCTTAAACTCCAATTACACATCACTGCCATTGTCTTTTTCTTCTTTCATAGAATGAGAGACTCTGCTTTAGACATTTCAACTCAAGTTAACCCAGCTTCACCCAATGATTAACTCAATTTTCTGTTGTGTTCAGAATTTTTAAGCAAGCATTTTCTTCCAGCTCAATTATGTATGTTGTGAGCATCAGCAAGACTAAGGATTTTTCTGCTTTCAGAAATTCAATGACTACAGTTTGCTTTATGCACACACAAAAAATCTTACATTACATACATGGCTGTATGAATTATAACCTCTCAGAAGTCAATTTAATAATGAGCATTTAAGGACTTTTAAAATAGGGGGCTGCTTTAAAAAAAAGGCAAGCTTTGTCTTCAGTACAGAAGTTATTACATCACTGTATGTGAGAAGACAGAAAATATAACCAAAGTTAGAGCTGCAGATGCCCTTAGAGAACTACTGAACCTGAAATAATTTTTCAAAAGTATTCCAGATGACTTGGATAACTGTCTTCAATGTTCTCTTTCTCATGGGGAAAACAGAAAAAAATCCATATATCCATCTTTAAATTGTAAATGTTGCATTGTCTGTGAGGAATCTATCTTCAATAGGAATTAGATTGAGCCCTCATTAAAAAAAAAAAAGTACAGACTGCAAAATCTGTCAAATGAGATGAAAGCTTGGCAGCTGGCACTTGCTTTTAATGTTTGATGAACCAAAAAGAGGAGTCACTCTAAAGGCAAGCACTGAGGGGCAGGGAAAGAAGTTCATCTATGAATGAAGAGAGTTTTACTAAGTTTGTCTAATCTATTATTGGAAAAAAAAAAAAGTTAAAAGCTTAGAGCAGCATAGTTTTGAGCTTTTAACTGAAGAGGTCTGATGTCTTCAAGATAAGATTAGGCCCTAATACTCATCTCAAGCCTGCTGTTTCAACAGCCAACCCAGGAAAAAACTGATTTGCATCTTGTTGATTTTTAGCATTTTTTGGGTAAAAATACCATTTTCCCTATCCTATAATAGTTGTCAAGGACTATATGGATTTTTTTAGCTTTTAAAAATCATTATAGCATTTTTAATCTGTCATGTGTCTTTCCACTGGTGTGCATGTTATGAAGAGCTAATGACTAAACAACTTTTCTCCCCCCCAAATGAAAACCCTACAAACATTTAGACTGAAAATGCCAATGGAGAATTATTTTCTGTTTGCAGAGAACAACAGTTGATATCCTTTTGTTGGATTTTTCTTTTAGCAGATTTCCCACAGAAAGCTACGAAAAGATGAAGAGGAGGATGAGGAGGAAGATGAAGATGAAGAAGAGGAGGATGAGGAGGATGAATTTGATGCTACTAAGGAAGTGAGATAGCAAAGCTGTTTTAAGAGGAGATTTTTAATAAGGGGGGGAAAAAACCTCCTTACCTATAGGCTTTTATATGTTGGATCTAAAATTTCACTGGGGCTATATATTTAGAATTCCAGCAGCATGAATCAGCACTGATTCTAGAGTGCCAGACAACAAATGACTGGTTTCAGAGAATGGAAAAAAAAAACACTGAAAGTGGACAATTTTAGTAGCTAGAAAATTAAATATTTAAATAGATGCCTGTATTATATTTGCATAAATGTTATATTGTAATCACATTTGCTTAAACTTACATGATAAACAGTGTCCAGAAACTGCACTAAGCTTTCATGCAGTTACGAGCACTGTTTTCATGTTACTTTGCCAATGTATTACCTCTCTAGCCATACACCTCTTGAATTTACTAAGTACTCTAGCTGTAACTGTTACAATTGGGTGTACACATCCTAAACTTTAGTAATTAAGAAACTGTTTGCAGCAACAACATTTTGCTGTTCACCCTGGCTAGCAGAAGGCAGGGTGAGGTGTAGCTTTTTTCTTATTTTCATTTTCCTCAGGCTTTCATCAGGTACAGATGACTTTTGATTCCTTTACACATTCAGAATGAACAGTCACAAGTAAGGACCTGGCCCAGTATCTTATGTTCAATTCTGCTTTGCTTTTAATAAAAGTGCCTTCATGATAACACTACTGGATATTTTATGTAGTTGATGTTTATTATATTAGTTGACATGCTATACATAGTTCAAATTTCATGTGTTTAGCTACATGATTCAGTTACTGGTTCCATCAAACATACAAGAGATTACACATTTTGAGTGTAATTTCTTGTCCTGTTTGGAGATAGAGGTTACATGTGTTCATTTTTTAATAATGTATGGTTGTCTGCCAGAAAGCTCCTACCACACTGTTCACCTCCACCTTTAGTATCTGCTAAAGAACAAATCCAGAATTTAAACTTGTGACTGGGAAAACAAGTTATAACAAAATCTTCTTTTAGTTACAGAAATAAACCAGGAAGTGCATTTATAATATTGATGCTACTTCTGTCCACTGATGCAAAGTATGCAATGCATACCTGTTTTGATTTGTGAAAAAACAGGTTTTGCCAATAATTAATGTGATGAAAATAAGTGAAAAGTTCACAATATAAGGTTCTGTTTTAAAACTAGAAAATAATTTTACACCAGCATTACAAACCATTGACACTGAATGACTGCTGGCAAGGAGTATATACCAATGAGCAAAACTTTTAAAAGTATCTGTGTAATTAATTCCCATGTATTTCAGCAACTAAGGCACTTCAATAAATAGTTGCATCACATCAGAATTCTGCTGATCACCACTTTACCATTTCACACACAATGAAGTTGTCCATCTCCAAAACAGATGGCTAACTTCATAACAATTTCAGGTTTTCATATAATATACATAGATACAAGTAGAAAATACTCATGTACTATGCCTCGAGAAAGCAATTCAGAGAAAAAGGCAGTTTTGTTTACATTAATTGCCCTCTAAAAGATTATGCGGTTCACAAGTTCATTCTTCCTACATCATAAAAAAAGTCAACTTCATGAATCATAGAAAGATTTCCAGAAAGGGAAGTACAGGGTTGGGCAGCTTTGTCCTGCATGGGTGATGTCTTAGCTCTGCATGTTGCACAAAAATTGCGCAAACTGTTCAAATTACAGATGAAGAGTCCCTGATTAAAATACTTCACAGCCAGAATAACAATTTAGGATGTTAGTAAAGAATTAAATATTACCTAAAGATACTTCTGCAAAGAATTTTCTCATGGTACGAGTGCATACTGCAAGACTGACTTGCAGTTATTCCATTCACTCATTTGTATTTTTTATTACTGGCACCTCGATGAGGCAGGAATGTATCCATTCTTGCCTGGACTATTTTGCCTCTTTGTTGAACACACTGACACATTCCTTGGGATTAAGAGTGCTCATCACTGTCCTGTTAGACCTCCCCTAAATGCCTCAAGCTGCTTTTCATAGGTGATCACTATTTCTGGTTTTTGACAACAGAAACTGTTCTCTTTTACATTAGAATTTTTGGATAATGGTAACAGAAACAACTTCAGAGAAGGCTTAACTAAGGAAACTTGCCATGTTTTATATCAGCATCACAAAATGCAGCACTTAATTTGTCACTCCTTATTCTATGGGTGGTACTTCAAAAGGAAGAAGAGTATTTCAAGCCATGTAATTACAGACAGTCTCTGATTTGTCCTTTGTACTGGAAATACTGTGCCTCCAAACCACTAAACATGTGATGTTATAAAACCCTGTTATCAGGAAATGCTGTCATCACACCATGCACCTGTACCATGTTTGCAGGCAGGATCAGGATATAATGCCCAGGGGCATTACAGAGGCAGGGGCAGCAGGGGCAGACACACAGACGCAAAACACCAGTCAGGTAACAGCTATAAACCAAGGACCCACTCTTCTGTTAACCTTATTATTTAACTGATGTCCTGACACCCCTTCCCAGGTCTCCTATGCTTCAGTGTATCTGTACATACTTTGAGATACTGCTCTTTGTCGACCTTGAAAAAATAATTGTTTTGGTCTATCAATCATTTCAGATTAACCTAAAGTAGTCATAAACTCTAATCTGGCTTTAAATTAAAGACAAATCAGCTACAGGGCAAACTAGACTATTTTGTAATGCCTTAATTATGACTTCTACCCTTACAAGCTTTATGACACTTTTTATATGTTCACTAAGGGGGGAAAATGTACCATCTGAAAAACTAATGGTATCTTGTTAGCAATTACTCTTAAACCTTTTCTGAAAACAGGTAATTTTTTTCTAAAAGATAATCTCATACTTTACTGGCAAAACAACCTACTGAACTCTTACCTTTCCAGCCTCCAAGTTTGAAATCTTATTGTAGAAGTGCTTTAAAATCAACAAATCATCTAAAACTGATTAACCAGAGAAGTTAGTTGTATTCACACTCTCAGCACAGCTTAGTAGTAAAGATACTTGCTTACAAAAATAGTCACAATAAAGTTTTCAACACGATGGTCAGGGAAGTTTATTTTGAAGATTCTCATGTCTTTATTTCCCCTGCAACATCTTCTGGCTCCTTGATCTCTTGTAGCGATTAAATAAAGCACAAAATTGTTGGGTTTTAATTCCTTTTAAGTTCAGAGGAGGATTCAAAACTGTATGATTCTGAAGCTAATTCCTACCAGAAAGCAAAAAACAATATGCTAAGTGTTCAGAATTGAAAAACTTGGCCATTATGTTTCTTTGTTCACAGGAATCTACATATACAGACCTTGCATTATCATTCAAAAAGCTTTTTTTCTTGGCACTTAAAACAGAACAAATAATATGCAGAAGAAATAAAGCTACACTAATCTTGTAAATATTACAGAACAAAAAAAAAAAAAAAAAAAATCCAAACAGTTGGCATGGAAGTTCTGCAATCATAATGATGACTTCATATAAAGTAATTAAGGTTTGACCACCAGTGAGGGGGATCATTCACTGAAAAGGCTGCCCAAACAGCTCCGTCCTTAAAGCTATTAAAGATGCAGTGGACAAATATTTAAATATGCTGGTAACAAGCCAATGCAAACAACATGTTCTAAATGCTGATGTAAGCATTTATTTTATTATGTAAGAAAATAACATAGTTGGTTGTCAGCGTGGTGGTTGCCAGTGACAGATGTCAGTTAAAACTAATCAGAGATTGACCTGGAATGCATCCAGACATCATTAGCCAATTAGTATTCATATTATGCAGCATATGAAGATAAAACCACTGAAATCAGAATTCTTGATCTAACTCCAGCATTCATTTTCCTCCTCAAGGTGAGTGAGAAAAAAAGCCTAACTGATGAACACAGCCTCTGCAATCTCTGTAAACTACCCATTCTTTGCTGTGCTGACAAACTACCAGTTCACTCTCCAGATAAAGCAGCATCAATTCTCATCAAGACCCAGAGTTGCTGAGCATAATAGTTGAGACCATTAACTACACAAGTTTTAAATATAAGACACAAATTTAAATGGCAATTTCCTTTTTATTTTAAAAAAGTTGCAAAGCCAGCTAATGAGAACAGGAAGCTCTTAAACAGGAATGCCTGCAAACACATGAAACCGAATAAAACCTGAAAAGTTTGCACAAAAAGAAACAAAAATATCAGTAA
Organism: Zosterops lateralis; assembly: GCF_965231275.1. Lineage (NCBI taxonomy): Eukaryota > Metazoa > Chordata > Aves > Passeriformes > Zosteropidae > Zosterops > Zosterops lateralis. The sequence goes on from NC_139762.1 coordinate 131,737,411, forward strand.
TTTTTAAAATTTTACTAAGCTAACCTCAGTAAGAATTCTCATTTACTAATGCAGGTAGCACTGAAAATCTTGTATTTGAACCGTTTGTGTGGTCAGTCAACCAGCACTTACGTTTTCATTTGATGCAAAGACATAAGGCTGGAATTGATCTTAAAAAAAAAAATAAAAATAAAAATAAAAAACCCCACAAACAACCCAAAGCATTACAACTCCATCCCTTAATACCTTGATGTATGATACTCAATATCCTACATTTCAACCTTGGTATTTCAACCAAGAGCTAAACAACTGAACTGGGTATTATTTACAACCATTGATGGAAACACTTTTGCATCTTCCAGTAATTAAAAGTTAAAGTAACTGTCAATATTGTCAAACCTAGAACGTGTTATTAGAGCATCTTTTCCTCCTCTACAGCAAACTCAACTTAACTTTCCGAGGACCAATGGGCCTATCGTTGAGTTCATTAATAGCAGCCATGGCTTCCTCATAGTTTGTCACAGCCACGATGGCATCACCAGAAGGTAATCCTTGCTCATTGTACTGCACAGAAACTGACTCCGGAATCACTCTGTAGCCATAGAAAAAATCCAGAATCTCATTAGGAGTAGCTTTAAAAGGTAAATTTTTCAACAGAATAGGAACAGCACGTCCGGAACCACCACTGAAATTTGGATCTGGCATTAATCTTCCTTCAGGAAAATTTCCCATTTTATTATTCCCAAACTCCATTCTGCCAAAAGGTTCACTGTCACCACCAAAATCCATGAGGGGCGGTGGACCCCTAAAATCCTTAGGAGGGCACATGAAGTCCTCAGAGGGATGTCTAAATTCAGAATGATGCCTGAAGTTCCCAGGGGGACCAAATGAATGCATGGGTGGCCCTTGTGGTGGCCCAGAGGATGAACCAACTGGACGGGAGAGGTCACTTCTGTCATACAGATGTGAATGACCGTGCATTTGATTTGGTGCAGATAATGGTGCAGCTACACCAAACTTCTCCATCTGATCTTGAGATATAAGTCTTATTAAAACTTCTGTTCCCAAAAATGTTTGACGATTTAAATTTTCTGCTTTCATAGCTTGTTCTTCAGATTTAAACTTCACTAGTGCTTCTCCCAGTCCAACTCCTTTTTCATCATAGAGCAAGTAAATATCATCTTCGTCAATATCAAATCTCGAAAAGAACTTTTGCACTTCCATTTTTGACACATCAAATGGAAAATTCCTTATATAAACACAATTTTTAGGGCTGGAATGACCTTCCCGGTAACTTTTTTCTGGTATGGCCTGTCCAAGGTGATCTCTGTCCAGCGATCTTTTCCTCTCACAGGAGTCAATTATTTTCAACATTGACTTTCTTGAAATTGGAAAAATGTACACAGGACGACTGTGAAGAACCTTTCTATGACATTCCAAAGCGGCCTGATATTCCCTCTCATTCCTTAGCACCAAAAATGCATCTCTAGTCCTTTTCTGATGCATATCTGTCAGAATCTTGATCTGTTTGCTGTGTAAATCCAGATCAGGAAAAAAATCCCTCAAATCTCTCTTCTCCACATTAAAAGATAGATTTCTTAAGTGTATGTAATATTCCTGACTGGGAGATGAACGAGAATGCGTTCTTTGTCTCCTTGGTGATCTTGAACGAGAATGCTTCCTTAAATGCGTGTAGTCTGAACTTCTTGGAGAATGGTCTTCACAGAAAAAGTGATCCCTTTCATCTGGCACGTCTAAACTCCCACCGCATTCAAGCCACCGTTCCTCTGTAGTTGGACTAATTTCTATAAACCTCTGACCCAGGTACTGTCGATGGCGTTTAAGTCCTTTTAAGGCATCACCAGGTGTGGCACATTTCACCAAGCAATCGCCATTGTTTAAACCATTGTGGTGCTTTATCAGAATCACTTTATCCACACGTATCCCCGATAGGAACGCACGTACTTCAACTTCTGTGGCAGCGTAAGGTATACCACGCAGAAATAAGTAATGATCATCTGGGTGAAACGGGTGAGAATCCTTTCTTAACTGGTAGTTTGACTTAGGTATACCCATATCACCATATCGGGTGCCGTTGGTATGGAAACCAGCCTCCAGGCGATTTGGTGGCCCATAACTAGGTTTTCTTATTCCTTTTGGAGAAGCTGTAACTAAATGTGGTATATCTCCAACACTTGATGTACTAGAACCATTAGTACCTGTTCTTCTAGAGCCAGACATACTTTCTCGTCCCCCACGGTCAAATCGTTTTCGGCTCATTTCTATGGTACTCTGCATCTCTGCCTTGCTGCTGAGAAAGAGCTCTATGCGCGAGTCCTTGATAAACCCTCCCGAGCAGCTCATGGCACGCCGGGCATCTTCATCTGTTGCAAATATAATAAAAGCCTCCCCAATCTCTCCTCCAATAATATGCACACCTCCATCAGGAATATTCAATCCCAAGAAGAAACGACGAATATCTGGAGGACCCGCAACAACAGGAAGCCCCTGTAAACGGATGACTACAGCCATGCTGAGCTCAACCCACAGCAAAAATCACCTGCAGACAAAAAGGTACACATGATAGCACGTCTTTTAGTACTCAGCTAGTACAGTATCTTATCACTTAAGAAGCTAGAGCCTTTTTAATGGATGCCCTTGTCTCATCAAGAGAGAAGGTATCAAAAAACGGGCAAGTTCACGAGAACAAGATTAAAACACAATTCACTGAATGCTGATTAGTCAGAACAATTAGTTACTCCACCAGCACATGTGCACAAATCTATCAATATTCCCTACCCAAAGGGCAACAAAATCCACCTAAGTCACTCCTCACCATCCACAATACCTAAAGAACACCTCAAGTCTTTCAGGGCATAGTTACTATATGCCAGAGATCTCTGCCCACTCCTATGGAACAAAAAAATCCACTTTACTTTTGAACAGGACACTAGCTGATAAAAGGAGAAAAGAAAAAGAATAACTATGTCACTGGAAAATGAAGTAATTCACAGTGATGACTTTACTGCTTTGACAAGTTGCTCTACCCAGTGATCAGTTCTGTTCAATAATGTATGTTTTCTCAGCATTCAAAACTGTTGTTTCTTTGGCGTAGTCAGAGTATTAACTGCAGCGGCCACAAGCAAATCCTAGTTGTCAGCCACCAGTCTGTGAGGAAAAAACGCTGTGTATGATCTTGTCACAATACTCAGTGAGAAGTGTTAAGCTTTTGGCAGCTTACCTGTTTCTGCTTTGGAGACCTGATAAATTCTGTAAAATCAACTTAACTGTGGAAAGAAAACGAAACATAATTAATGGCTGATACCTGTACTTTGCTTTACACACTGTGCTACACTGCTGCAGCCCATCCATAGCAGTGGCTAATACTAAAGCCAAGCATGTTATGAACCCATGTGAAGAACTCCTTCCATGTTCCAAGATGCCAGGCACTGCATCTGTTTCCATTTTAGAAGCAAAAGAAATTCAAAATTTAAGTTGACTTCTGGAAACAATGAAAATACGATGAGATAACTTGGTCATCAATTGTCCCACACTGAACTGTTGCAATAAAACAGACTGACAGTGTATCAAGGAACAGTTCTCAACTGAGTTCTTGAAAGGTGTTTAGGTCCATCCATACACGACATATCCATTCTTCTGAAATCCACCTGGTTTCAAACTCCATCTGTACGCTACCAACCAGTGCAGCACTGCACTTAACATGCACAGTGAAAACCATCAAATGAAAGAGCAAAAATATCCAACAAGGAGAAACTTCAAGTACCTAAATTTACAAAGCCAACTTCAGTATTTTCCCTATATCCTTAGTCTACTGCCTTTCAAACATAAGAACAAGAAAAGCTTGAATACACTGACTTAACATGCCTTGATTTTCAACGTTTTCTAACATCACACAATAAATAGCACAACAGTCTCAGAACAAACACCAGCCTTTGAGCAAATTACTGCAAACACAACAACCCAACACTCTGTGCATTTGAGAATACTCCTCCTACAAACCTTGCTCTATAAAGCACTAGATCCCGATGACAAGTTATCAATAACCATAACTGTCACACCACCTGAACTTAGCAAAACAAGAGCAAAGCCCAAATTCTGTCACTAATGGACTCCACATCACTTCTCCACCAGTACCCTGCAAGCACAACAAACCAATAACAACTGCCCATTTAGAAACTTCACTAAAGACCATCTGTTCCCTGTACTTTAGTGGTGAGTTGACCCCAGCCAGCAGCTGAGCACCCACACAGCCGATTGTTCACTCCTCTTCCCCATCAGCAGGATGGCAAACAACAAAGTCAAGAATCTTGTGGGTCAAGACAGTTTCATCAGTGGAAAGCAAAACACAAAACAAAGGAAACCACTCACCACCTCCCACAGGCTGACTGATGTCCAGCCTTCCTCTAAACAACAACACCCCTTGTGAGCCAAGGAAAAAATCCCCCAAAGAAACCAAAACCATCAAAATACTTCATCCTCTACCTCAGTTTTTGTTGCCCAGCATGACGTTATGTGTCACAGAAAATCCCCTTGGTGAGTTTGGGTCACCTGTCCCAGCCATGTCCCTCCCAGCTTCTCACCTACTCTGAGCACACTCACTGGAGGAACAGAGTAGGGAAAACAGATAAAGCCTCGATAGTGTGCAAGTGCTGGTCAGCCACAGCCAAAACACCGATGTGTTGTCAACATCCTTTTAGCCACAAATCCAAACTGAACTGTATGGGCTGCTGTGAAGAACGTTAACTCCATCCCAGACAGACCCAGAACACTTTACAACAGGTTCTTCTCAACAGATGCAAGGGCAGGGCCAAAAAGCATGGAGAATTCAAGGGCAGAATTTTCACACAGCACCTTCGTGTCTTGAAAAAGCAAATCCGCTGCCCTGCTACTTCATGATGTATTTAATCTGTGGTACTTCTGGATCCACAACTCCACTTTCTTATCCCAACTTTTAAACATCATTCACAACAGCTCTCCTCCACAATTCTTCGGTGATAAACAGCAAGTTCTCCACGGCGCACCAGGGATACAATACACAACCTTCAGCAGTGAAAACCAGACACAGTGATTCCAGATCATAACGGGATCTCTAAGAAGTCCATGAACAAATGCAAGTTCAAATAACAGCTCTTACTGACTGTATAGTAAACAATCACACATGGGTAGGAAGCATAGACAAGCCATCCAACAACTTAAAAGTGCATCACCAAAAAGAGTTGACTTGTCATGAAAAGTAAGAGCAATTTATTAACTGAAAAAGGACTTCAGAGAGCAAAGATTTGGAGAATAAATAAACGACTTCATGCCACAACTCAAAAGCACAGAAGTATACACAGTTTTATAAAATGTTATATATGAGCAAAATTGGCTAAAAAACAGTACAATACCTATTCTTCCACAGCCTCGGGATATTCCAAACATTAAAGCCATTAAAATAATCCACAACTTGTAAACACAGTAGGAAATTAAGCCTGCACTAGACTAGCATTTTTATCATAACACTGAAAGATTACAGCTTGTACAGACTACAAGCTAGAAAGAGCACCCACAGAAACACCCCGACTACGAAACCGGACCAGCATAGAACACTCAGAGGAACAAGGCAAAGTTTCTTATTCCGTTCCTCAAAATAAGCCTGAACAGAGAGGAAGCAGGCTGCTGCCAATAGCCGTTTTCACAGTGCTGAAGGAAAGGGTGAGCGAGCGGTGCGGCCGGGCCCGCCACACGGTCCGAGCGGGTCGCCCCGCCGGTAACAGGCGCTGCTGGGGCGGAGGGGCCGCGGGCAGCGGGGCCGGGAACGGGCAGGGGAGCCCGCCCGCCCCACACCGGCCACAGCCGCCGCTGCTCCGCCCCCACGCAGCACCGCCTGCTTCCCGACACCGCGACGGGGCTGGCAAAGGCACCGGGAGCAGGGAAGAGGGGTTGGAAGCCCAGGGATCTGGAGGAGGCCGGGGCACACGGAACCGCTACGCAGCGGTTCCGCGAAGGTCGGGCAACCGAGAACCGGCAAACTCCGCGCCGCCCTCTCGGCCGCATGCCACACCCCGGGGGAGGCGTGCTCTGTCCCTCACGCCATCCATCTATCCATCTATCCATCCATCCATCCGCGCACCCACCGGACGCGCCGCTCGGACGAGCCCCGCACCTCCCGGCTCCGCCAAGATGGCGCCGCCTCCGCTGCCCCCCCGCCCCCAACGCCGAGGGGAAGCTGCGCCGCGCGAGCGCTTCCGGCCCGCGAGCGCGGCCTGCGCGCGCACCCACCGGGCGGGGCGGAGCGGGGCGGGAACGCCGCGGCGCCGGGACCCCGCCCCCTTCGCTGCCGCTGCGCCTGCGCGGGCCGCGCGCGCCCCCGTCGGCGCGCGGGTGGGACTCACGCCGCGGGCAGTGCGCAGGCGCTTTCTGCCCTGCACGCGGGTGCGCGCTTCCCGTCTAAGTCAATCTGAGGGAGCTGTGTAGTAATAGATCTGTATGGTTATAGATCTGCACGGTGACAGAGCTGTAAACAGAGATCGGTGACACAGGGAACGCGCCGCTGCCGCGCTGCGCGTTCGCCTCAGGCGCATTCCCCTCAGCGCCGGCGCGTGCCGAGCCTGAGGCGCCGCTCTCCGCTGCGCTGCCAGTTCCCAGAGACGATTTGTCACCAGCTCGGGGCCGGCTCCGGCCTGGGCTGGGACAGGAAAGGAGGAATGGAAGAGAAGAAGGAAACGTTCAAGATTAAGTGGAAGGCAGAGGCAGAGTACTTTGCTTGTGCAAGCGAGGCATTTTATCCTAATGTTTATCGTACCTGCCTTCCCTGTCTTTACGTGTTCTCCCCTGTCTTTCTGTGCATATCCAGTACTTGTCTGCTCCATTTTCCTTAGGGAAAAAAAAATAAAATAACAAAATAAAAAAAACCAACCCACAACCAACCAAACTATTTATGGTAGATTAACCTTGCCGACTTTAGGAGCTCTCTCAAAAAATACAATCTTGTTTAGAAAAACAAGACTGTTTATCCTGTGCAGGGTACAAGGTGTAGGTTTCCACAAATCTAGCACACCGGTAGAAAAATGTCAATTCTACATGAGCTAGAGCCTGGGGACAATTCGACTTGAAAACATCAACTCAACCTTTTATAGGTTGTTGAGCCAACAAAATTCATCCGGTGAGAAATAAAACATGCTAATGCCGAAAATCATAATAGTTAGGCAATTAGCACGCAGGAGAGGGACAATGAGAAATAACTAAAATGCAGGACACAGTGTCTTGCAAAGTTTTGGTGACACCTGAGGGAATGAGAGAAAAGGCAACAGGCAGAAACAGGCACAGAAAGTTCCACCTGAGCATGAAGAACTTTACTGTGCCCAGAGAGGTTATGAGTCTCCCTCACTGGAGATATTCATTCTGTCATTCTGTGGAATGTGAACAAGAGTGTGACAAAGGTGTAAAGGTAAAGGGGAGTAACTTTGGCTGAGCATCCATTGTTCTAGGCATTTTGTGTTTTCACCTTGTTACCACTTCCCTTTCTGGGGAGAAATTACAAACAGGTGTTACATTTTTATGATGCACTACTTCTAGAGACGAGGTACCGGAAAGTGCAAACCGGGCCCAGCGTCCGTCCGTTTCTCGCTCCTGATCTCGCACAAGACGAACAAAACTCTCTGTGGATCAAATGTATAAACTCGGGCTTGTGGCCCCTCCCCCGGCCCGCACAGCGAACGCTTCGCGTGCTGCGGCGGCGGGCCCCCGGCGCTCGCCGTACCGCGCGGCTCTGGCCAATGGGCGCGGGCGGGCGAGGCGCGCGGTGGCCATGGCGACGCGGGGCCGTGGGGCCGCCGCTGCCGCGCTGCTCGTGGCGCTGACGGCGGCGCTGCCCCCCGCCCGCGGCTTCTCCGTCCCGCTCCAGCGCCCCGCCGACTGCGGCGCCCACCGCTACTTCGACGGCTCCCGCCTGGCCTGCGCGCCCTGCGGGGCATACCAGCGGCACAGCGCCGGCGGTGAGCCACGGGGGAGGCGGGGCTCGGGCGGCTCCGCGCTGGGCCCGCCCCCGGCAGCGGGAGATGTACACTTGGGGCTTGGGCTGGGGAGGGGAAACAGCCTCGCTGGAGCACGTCTGGTAAAGGCCCGAAGGCGCCAGCATCCCGCAAAGACCTGAGAGGCCTCAGCACAGCTCTGATGTATCTGAGATGCAGCTCAGAGAAATTACTTTCAGCGCTTTTGTAATACCCTTTATTTCCTCAAGCATTATATTTTATTTACATTTTCATATGTAAAATTCCACAGGACCCTGAAATTGTGTTCTAGAACACTTCTGTAACTTCGAACACCTTGTAAAACTTAAGTGTCTGAGATACAAAGTGTCTGAGATCCCTCGGGCTGTGCCTCTGCCAGTCCAAGTCCCGCACGGGAACTTGGAGCGGATAAAACCCAGCGTGGCAGTCCTAAATGGAAAGTACAGATAGTTGGCTGCTTTCTTTAGGGCATAAGGACATGTTAGAGTCCATATTTTATAAATACACAGTCCAGCAAGAGCGGGAGTTCCCTGTTGCGTGTACAAATTAGAGACTGAGACCCAACAACATCTTTCTTCAGAGCTGGTACTTGAGTCAGAAGCAGTGATGTGGAGGGCTGTGTTCACAGCTGTGTGAAAACTGCTCACCTTTTCCACCACATGGTGCCCTAAAGACTAATCCCTTAGTTCACTTACTGGAAAAAATACACTACTTGTTTTCAGATCTCCTGATAAAGTGGGTGTCTAGATCCATAACTCCCTTTTAGGCTGAATCTTCCTCTAAATAAAGGGCATCAAGGAGAGGAAAATTCCGAGGGGAGGTCGAGGGTTTATTTTTTCCTGCAGATCTGACTGGAGCAGTGTAGGTAGGTGCCACTCAGTGCTCTTTGCATCTTGACTGAATTCCACTTGTGGTTGCCCATACACTCCCTGGCCAGCTCATCAGTCTGGATTCTGCTTTCAGGTGACATGCCTAAAAATCTAGGTATTGTCACTGTGAATGTCACAACTCAAACTTTTCATTGATCTAATCCAATTGAGCTTTTTCTTCGTTAGAATTAAGTAGAAATATTCGACCACTTTGACAGATGTTTCTGTACAACTGGTTGCGTTAGAATTTACTTTAAGGTTATTAAACTTTCCACAGAATTTGACATTATTTTTGCCTACACAGTTCAATAAGCTTAAACATTAAAAACAGTTGATTAGTACATGCAATCAGTTTTGGTTTGTGGTATTTGTTTAGAAGTACACAGAGAAGTTCTTGACACTGAGTCAGGAAAAATTTCTTGAAGGTTGTTGAGCACTAGCAGATGGGCATTATACTGTGCCATGAAAATAGTGTTAAATTTCATATCAAATGTTAAGTATCTTCTGTGCACTCACTGAAAACCAATCAATATAAACTTTGATCCCCATGTACAATTTGAAAAGCCTTTAGTTTAAAACAGCTTTTCATACTGCAGTTATATTTTGAAAAAAACTTTTCATAGGAGCACATTTTGGTGTCAGTTTTAGACTTCAAATTGAAAATATAAAACCTGTATATAGACATATAATGCTGGTGTTGTAGGGAGGAAAGGCTGTGGCAAGATTAGATGGAGAGATCATATCTGTTACAGACCAACTGGTAAATTTGGTTTCATTAAAAAACCCACAAAACACAAGCTTTGGGTCCCTGTTCCACCCTGGTAGATCAGTCAGGATTGTAACATTCTCCTAAAACATCTGTGTGCAAACTGTAAAACAGGCATTTTTTAAAAAACAAGATGATTTTCATTCACATCTCATTCAAGTGTTTTATGTGTCTATCTAATGATCCATCCTGATCTCTTGAGAACAATAGTAGTTGTTCTTAGTATTCTGTTTCAACCAGTCAGTTTTATAGAGATTAAAAGTGCATTTGTTTTGTTTGCTTCAGGTAGTTCCTGTGTATGTGAGCCAGGATACAGGATGGTTGCTAGTAATGGTGGGTTCTCTGTTACTTGTGAAAAATGCCCAGAAAATATGGTAAGTATTGAATGTTTCATGTTTGCCATAATGATAAAATACTAATCATAACCATTATGGGGTTTTTAATTTTAAATTTTATCCTGACTGTAAGTTAACCATTAAAAATATTTTTGCATAATACTCTTTGATTGGGAATTTTTCAGACCATGCTTATATGTAGTATTTTTTTTTTTTCAATTCAGAATTGTCTATTTCTATTATTTTGCAGGTTTTTTTCATTACAAATTTGACCCCATAGACAAAAAAAGATGTTTTTAAAGTGTTTAAGCTCCTTCCACTGCATTTCTTCTCTGCTTTGTCCTTGCCCAGAGAGCACAACTCTGTACAATGTTAAAGATGCTTTTCAGCTCATAGGTGTCTTAACTGTTATTTATGTAAATACTATTATTATAATATTTAGGCTGTATCTTCACGATCTGTGATATTTCATCTTCTTACTTCAAAATGAGCTGTTCCTACTATCTTACTTTAATCATAATTATAGCTTGATCAGTTCTTCTGACCTTCCTTGACAACTTAAGCTATAATTTTGTATCATAATCTCAGCATTGATCCAGAGACACCAGGCTTAACCAGATTTTTCCCACTATAGTAAGCAAAGAAATGTATTTTTCCAGCAAATCAACCTTTGAGGGTGAAGCCTTCCTGAATACTCCTTTCCCTTCAATAACTGTAAAGAACTCTCAGGAGAGCAGCTTACTTGCCTCAGTTAGGTGTTCAATGGCTAATGGGCTGTGTAGGTAATTTCCCTTTTCTTTCCATCTTCTTACTGCATTAGACAAAGACTTTGGCACATATCCTTTCATGTTGTGATCTTTTGCTGTTTCTTCCTCTTTCCTACAATGGTGGCATTTGCCCTTGATGTACTGCCAAGGCTTTTGCAAGGATAAAATGATGGTAGTGGAGAGGGGAGTAACATCAGTAGCACTTGAGGAAAAGCAGTTACCTACATTTTCCTCAGTGGTTTTTATCTGTAGTACAGTTACTTCATATTATAAAATAAGTGTGGATGTGAACTGTCTGGAATAGGTGCAAAATTCCAAACAATTATATAAACTGCTTCACTTAGAGCGCTTCCATTTCTGTTACTTCTGTATATTTATGTGCAATTGCAATATGCAATTTATATGCAAAATGTCTACATATGCAATATTATGTTTATTCAATCTTTTTGTAGGCATTATAATTTTAATTTTCCCTGAAGGATGTAAGCTAACGGTTTGGAAGTGCTTAACTTTTTTGTGTGTGTCTGCTGGAAATTACTTTTGCTAGATCATTTAGCCTTTTTTTATCTTTAAAAGCTTCATTAATGTTATCAATGTTTTATCTGAACACATTTTCTAGTTACTAATGGCTGGATAAGGCATCCTTCACAGATACTGGGTGATCTCTATATTTTTGAAAATTCTAATAGTTTTATGTTTTATTTTAGAGTGGAGTTACTCAAGATGGATGGAATTGTATTACTTGCCCCAATGGCCTGACTTCAAAAGGAAATTGTAAATGCCCTGATCATGAAATACTAGGTAAAAATATATGCCAATTATGAGATGATAGCACTTGTTTTAGATATTTGAGTTTACTAAGATATGCTCTTCTGTTAAATAAGAAATAATATTTTGCATTTGTTTTCATGTCTAATGTAAAAATTCAACATTGCTCTTGGTCTTAATCATCATTTCTGAAAGACAGGGGATAAATCTGTACTATTGCAATACAAAACTATTATGCAAACATTCCATAAATAAATACTGGTCTATCACTTCCTTCAAGCTCTTTGGCAATGGGATTAAAGTTCCATTGTCATTAAAGTTGGAATAAAAACAATGTCAATGTAGACTATAAAAACATTACAATGTTTTGAAGTATAAAGGGCAGTAAAGGAATTGTACCTGTATGAGTAGGTGGAAGAGAACAGGCTGAGCACACCAAGCAAAAGGCTGTGCATTCGTGTCAGTGGATTTCATGCCTCCCTGAGACACCTGTACCTGTGACTTTATGAGATGTGCTTCCCTATACCTGTGCTTCTCTATATCTGTGCATACTTGATGCCCTCTAGTAGTTGCAGATGTTTCTCAGGAGACACAAAAATAATCTTAAATTTAGTGTTTGTGTTAAATGGATTTTTGCTTCTTCTGCATAGCAGAAACATAAGACCAAAGTACAGTTTTCATCAGTTTTACAGTGGTGTAAAACATAAAAGCTCTTGTGACCTCTAGTTTTCCTTATTTTCAAAGACATGGAATGCCTATAATTGTCTGAATAAGTATTACAAATGTCCACTTTGGTTACATTTCCAACAAAGTATATTGGAGAATCACTATTTTCCAGAGCAATAATTTTAAATTTTCCTAGGAATCTGGAAAACACTGGATACCAGTTTTCTACCTTAAACTTTATGAGAGTTACAAAATACATTCCAGGCCATTATGATAAAATATTGAGAACAAAGCTGATTCTGTAATTTGACATGCAGGTACATCAGTACTGTATTTTTTTTGATTCTCTTTGGTTTGGGTTTTTTTTTCTAATAATTAGATTTGAGATCTCTTGCCAGATGATATAGTTGATGGAAGATGCAGTTTTGAAACTTGGAAGTTGTGACATTTCTGTGAATCATTTCAAATGAAATGTAATTTTTTCCCTCAGTAATTTGCAAACTTGTTGTTTTGAACTTTTGCTTTGCAATGAGGCCTTTTTTTGAAATCTTATTCAGAATAAATAAGAGGAACAGGCAAACCAGACATGAAATGCTGCATTTCTCATTTAAAACTAAACTGTATGTGCATATGCATACGTACATTAATGGGCATTTATAGTGGATATTTTTTGCATGTTATGCTCTTGATTTTTTCAAAGTAAACTCTTTGGACTTATTTTAGATCTGCACAGATGCTGAATTTTTTCACACTTGCCTTAACCTGTGTGACACTTTGCATCAGGGAGTTTTATCACAGTTGCTTTTCTTATCTGCTTAGTGGAAAGAAGCATCGATGGCGTTTTGCTTGCTGAAGCATTGTGCTTACGTTGTAATGGAAGTGAGCATTCCTTCTCTGCCTCAGATGCATCAGGAAGCAGGTGGGTGCTCTTTGCCTTTTGTGATGATAAATTTGAACGTGTCATGGTAGTTTAAATGGAATATTCCTGAGGAACAGACTGTATCTTTGGAATGCAGGCAGGGAATTGGAAATCCTGTGTCAAACCCACTGTGTTTTGTGCTCACTGAAGTCCTTATATGGCCAGCAGCTTGGGTTTTTTGTCTGGCAGACTTTGGATTGGAAGCAAATTAATTAATTAATTATTTGATTTGTTTTCTACTTCACTGATAGTAGAAGCAGATCAGTAATAACTTTTGAATTTCAGTTCAAACTAGTGAAGTTGCTGATGTTGTTCCTGGGCATGCTATGTAATCAGCTTTCACTGAGGACTAAATATCATACTTAGCTACATTTTAAGTGCATTCTTCATGTTCGTGATCCATAGGTGTGTAAGATGTGAAAAGACATTCATCCAAGTAAGCAAGTCTTGTGACTGCAACAGCCCAAACATTCTAGTAAGTAGAATGGTTATTGTATAGAAGTTCAGTAAAAGAAAAGTTATTTTGACAAGTGTATAAATATCAATATTTTTTCTGTTTCTTTCAGACTGGGGGGTTGTGTTTCTTGCCTCGTGAAGGCTTACCCCCAAAGGGAGTTGCAACTGTTCGTTTTGCTCAGCTAGTAAGTGTATTTATTCTAAAACACTTTAAGCTTTCTCATTACTTACTTTCAGTAAATATTTCAAATTCCACATCTTGAAAAACAAAGGTGGTACTTTTTTGTCTGATCACAGTGATTGTAAGATCATTTCCATCACGATAGAATGTAGGTATGGACACCATTGTTCCAATGAAGTAAGCTTTTAAAAATTCATGCCCTCTTGGAAACTGAAAAAGGGAAGTAATTTACATTACTTCAGTCATGTAAAAACAAGTCAAAACAAGTAGCATGTAGCCTTTTGTATTAATTGTGTGCATTTAAAGCATACTCTTGTATCACAAAAATATGCTGAAGAGTCCATGAGTGCCTCTGGACTTTTTTATCATATGAAATTTGTATTTGTGTAAAACATTTGAAAAAAGATATAAGGCTTGAGTTTACTGCTTGGTCTTAGAGCTTATAAACGAAGATAGCCACATATAAAGTTTCAGATTGTGTATGAAATTGCTGAAGTCCTTGAATTGGCTAATGAATGAAAATACGTTCTATTGAGAAGATTGAAGGGGTTTTCATTGTTTTAACTAATGAACTTTCATAATTGTGAAATCTGTTCAAAGTTAGGACCATTTTCCAAGTAGTTCTGAATTCAGGAAATGCTCTCTGGCTAAGAGATGTATTTTGCTCCTAAATTAATTGATGTTAAAAGCTACCGCTGGAAGGAAAGTAAAAAGCAGTTTTCAGTTTTTCTGATAGCAAACATTGATTTGCTCCCTTATTAATATTACTATCATTAGAAATTATTAACACTAATATTATTAGAAATGCCATCTTCTAAGTAATATTTTATTGAAAATATGTCTTTTCAATTGCTTACAGTATGTACGAATGCTATGTGTAGTTCAAATATGAATATTTATAAAAAGGAGGTTGTGAAGTAATTAATTTGACAAGTATGGTCCTGAGTTAGACTTTCCATCAAGCCAACATCTTATACTTGAAATTGTTAGTACTTCCCTTGTGTGGTAAAAAAAAATTCTGTGTCACAAAATCCATGTTCAAAGCTTAAATATTTCAGCTCTTGTCCTGTATACTTTGTCTAATTCAGTGAAGTGAAAGAAATCATTGCATTATGGTTGTGTTTTGAACTGATATTGTTAGACTGAGATATTTATAGAAAGCTCTTAGAAAAAAATCAGTGACATCTTCTAGTTGACATAGTTTTCCAGACTGTTACATTATGGATGAGTTGTTGTGAACAAAGACAGTGAAAAAGTTCCTTATTTTACAGGGTATAACACTGACATCAGCATGGTTTCTGAAAAACCTGCAGTCCTCAGCCTTTGCCTGTTGGGTGAGTTTCATTAATGTTTGCAGTTTGCTTTTTTATACAGAATATGGTACTCTATAAAAGCATGTCAGTTTTATTTTTTGAAGTTATCTTGCTTATTTTTAAAGAATTCTATTTTGAGATGAGAATAGAAAAGAAATAATTATATATACAGAATGCTTAGAAATACTGAGGGCTAGTCAATGTTAATGCAAGTCTACAGCATTGGAATTTTCACAAGATGAATGGTGTTAAAGAAAAATCCTTCAATATTTAGCAGTATGTTGTAGCCCTGGTTCGTGCCTGAGATGTTTGGTTTTCTGTAATTCCTTTCCCAGGGAATTTTCTGTAAACAAGAGACATGTTTACATTCTTTCCCTAGGAGGGATTTTTTCTTGATGTCCCTCTGGTCTGATCAATGTGATTGAAGAGGTTTGTCTTCTTGTCACCCATCAAATTGGTCTGTGCAGAATAGTATAAAAGGGAAGAGACTTCCTGAGAATAAAGGAGTCACTTTTCCAGCCTTCTGAAGTTGCAGTCTTTGTGTTGTTGTGGTGTACAATAGCAACAGTATGTGACTTACTGTCCATATATTTGGATATAAATGAGCATATCCAGTAAGGGATCACTCAGAAAATTAACTTCTTACATACCCAGTATTTACTGGTGCCTGCTCTTCACCTCTTAGTTGACTTTCAATTATTCCTAACCATGGAACCACCCTTTTTAGCTTTGCTTTGCTTTCCATATGGAAGTGTTATTTACCATTATGTTGCTCTGGGTGACAGTAACCATGGGTGAAAGAGTGGCTGCAGCAGCAGGATCACAGACACTTGTGAAGGGCATGTGCCTCTGCCTCCCTTTTACCAACTCTTGTTATCACACATTCTCATTTCCCTTCTGTATTGGTCTCCTGAAAATCAGATTTTAACTTCTCAGGTTCTGCTTTTTGCCCCTGTCTGTCACAACCCAAAGGGTTACCTGGTCTAGAAGTCCCTAAAGATCACAATGTGGATTTGCAAGATTCCATAATACACAAGCACATGGAGTCTTTATTTCCTACATTTTTTAATAGAGTTTACTACAAATTATTACTGGTAAAGTGAGTATAGTTATGATTAGTAAAGCAAGTGTATATGTGTATTCCAGTGGTAGCAGCAGTCAATAGTAGCAGCAGGCATACATTTCAATACTAACAGTTGCTACAAAATGATCATTAGGAAAGCAGCAAATGCACTTAGGATGAATTACCCATTTGTGTGTGTATTATTCCAAATAGCACCTTTACAGTACTCAAGAAACCACTCCCAGGAGTGGGGCCTCAAAACTGATGACAGATGAAGTTTCACTTCAAAGATGATCAATGTTGCAGATTCTGGAAGCAGTCAGGCACCCCTAGCCAGTCTGGTAACCTGCCTAGGAGAGCTCATAAAAAAGTTTGTGCAGAGGACCTTCCCTGTGTGTAGAGATTGAGAGAGAAAGATGGAGGGAGAGATTCGCTCTCCATTTTGGGTAAAAAGTAATTTTTATATAAGTTGATGTAGGGCAGCACCACCTGGTGCAGCCAACAGATGACATTGTTTTATATCTCCAGCTAATTTTTTGGTTTTTTCCAGACTTTTTCTATTCTTTCATGTACAACCATCAATAGTAGTTGCCTCTTCCTACTCTTTTGGAATGCTTTTCCTCTTTTACCCTCTAACCCTCTTCTAGACTCTTTTTCATCTTTCCAGATGATAAGTTGCTGTTACCATTCCTTGTGTTTGTGCCTATTGATGGTATCTCAGGAGGTCTCTGAAATTCAGGTACCCAGCTGCACTTCTCAAGGATGTTTCAGACGCCCAGGCATGTTTCCAGGCTGGCAGGTGTTCTCTCAGTCAGTATTTCAGCAGACTTACATTCAGGATTTTCCCACATCACCTTTGCTCCTATCACCATCTCATACACACAACTCTGATATGTATTCTCCCACTGGTCTCATTCTTTATCACTGATAGAAATTTATCCTGTTTGCCTGCCTCACCCTGCTCAACCATTCAGAGATGCTGCCTGAGTGTGATGAGCAGCTGCTGGTCTGACCCACACAAATGGGGGTGAGGAGGTGGCAAATTAATACCAGTGCAGTGACCCCTGCACACAGATGCCAGGTGTCATCTCTGCATGCCACTTGGCACTGGTGTGTTTACCAAAATTGAGCAAGGTACATAAAACTGAAGAGAAAATACTTACACTACATGCATCTGTAGTTGTCAGTCTGAGGTCTTTGAAGGAGTCATCTTTGCTATGCAGTCTAAGTGGTATTAAACATTTTGATTCTTATTTTGTTTTCTAAGTGCAGATTTTGACATTTCTGTCACTTTTTACCATCTAGTGGATGCAACTAAAATAAGCTGAAAAAGTGAGAGTATTGTTTTCATGCTGCCATCTGCAGATCTGTAAAAATATAGTACCTGAATACCTGAGAAAAATATTATGTGTTTACAAAATGAAATTACTTTCAAGTGAAAACAAAGGTTTCGGAGTGGCTTCTTAAAAATAACAATAATTTTATGACTGCCTAACAAAAGGGAGGGGTAATTAAATACTTTTTTTCTGTGTTGTGTTTCTCCACTGCAGTTGTACTCTAATCTAACAGCATGCCAAGCTCTTGGAAATATGTGTGTGATGAATATGAACTCATTGAGTTCATCAAGTACTGATGCCTGTGGTTTGTTTCAGTATATTTTTGTCAGTACAGCAAGGGTAGGCATCATTCATTCAATACCCTACTGGTAAGTTGCCTTTTCCATAACTTTTGGTCTTTAATAGCTTTGTATGGAAATTATTATTCTAAATGTTCTTTGATGAAAATATTATATTTCTTTATAGAAAACAATGTAATTCTTTTCAGGAGGCATAATCTTCCATGGCTGTATTATGGTGACCAACCAGGATTGGCATCCCAAGTGCTTGAGAAAAACCATTTTCCTACAACTTTCACTTTTAAGGGAACAGATAAGGTAGGTGTTGGACATAGTAGACATAGGAAAGCATACACTAGGAAGAGGACATAATCACATAAAAAGGTTTAGATTTATTATAGATGTGACTAAAGGTAAGTTTTAGGCAGTTAGTATAACAAAACTCAGTGTGAGATCTTATGGAAGAAGAAGGTGATATTCACATAAAATAATGTCTAGTCACTTCCTTTGCTTAGATTTTCATACTCACATTCTCATAAGGCCAAGCCTGTGTGGTCTGACCAGGGCATAAGGAGCAAAGGATGCCAGCTTTTATGTGTTCATTGTGTCCCCAAGCATCTGGATTGGCAGTGGTAAACTAGTAATTAGACAAACCTTTTAGAAACCTTAGGAGTTGTTTTGACACTGTCTTTTGCTTCAGTCTTGTTTACTTCCATCTTCATAAATCTGAGCTAAAGTTGGTCTTTGTTTTTTTACATGTTTAAAATATGTACATCCTTTTGTCAGATTTCATGGTGAACTAATGTGAAAAAGAGGAGTGAATGTGATGTGCTGTATCCTTACTGCCACCCTCCTGCCAAAGTGCAGGGTCTTTTGCTGACAAGATGTCTGTGCCAGGTTTTATCACAACCCATTTATCAGCTCTGTAGCTGGGAACAGTGTTCTTCATCACTGTTATGTGGTGTTTAATGCTTTCTCTTGCTTACACACACATTTCTCCCCCTACTCAATTTATTTGTGATATTTCTGTTACAAATCTCTACAAGCTGATTGTATCAGAGATGGATTCATTGTATTCCTCCAGCCTTTTTTTCTTTCTGCTGTGAATTAGGGGAAAAAAAAAAAGTGAAAAAATAATTTTAATGTTAAGCAAGCCAGATATCCATCTCTGGGAGGGATGGACTGCTTAAATAGCTTGTTAATTGACACATTTTTATGAAGAAATCAGATAGTAAATCTAAGAGTAAAGTGATTTATTTTTCCAAATTCACTGTAAAAATAGAATAGCTGGAATAAGTTATTCAAGTTCAGCTGTTCAGCTAGTCACAGAAAATAGTACTAGTGATAACCTGTTTGTCAGTTATACTGCCAAATTTATCTAGAGTTTTCTTATT
Organism: Zosterops lateralis; assembly: GCF_965231275.1. Taxonomy (NCBI): domain Eukaryota; kingdom Metazoa; phylum Chordata; class Aves; order Passeriformes; family Zosteropidae; genus Zosterops; species Zosterops lateralis. Next base: position 131,756,514 of record NC_139762.1, read on the forward strand.
GACTCAAAAATAAAATAATAGCCTTTTTCAGCCATATTCTACAAGGCTATGTTTTAAGTTAAACAATATTGCAATGTGGCAGTTGTTTTAATAACTAAAATACTTGTTATTCCTCCTAACACTGAAGGTTCTGGAAACCCTCTACATTCCAGCATAGTATACATTAGAAATCTGCATAGATCTCTGATAAGTTTAAGGCATGTCTACATGTTTAGAAGTTCCTTTGGAATTTTTTCCGTGTCACTAGTGAAGCTGCAGAAGAATGGTATGTTTTTTTTTAAAAAGTGAACTGTCAAACCCAAGATTAAAAACAAAATCAAAAGGGCAAAAAAATGAAGGATTGTGCTGAAAGTTTTAGGAATCATCAAACAATTAGACAGCAGTCTCTAAAATGTGAATGTCTACTTCAGGGCAGTTTCATTGGTCTTTATCTTTTTTTCATCAACAGGATGTAAAGCTGAAATTTATTGCAGCCTCATTTGATGCAGCAGGAAACTTTCTTAAGTGGCAAAGTTTGGAAGGAGGTATCTTACAGGTATGTTTAATTTTAGTTACCTTTTCTTGATAGCACAATGTTCTGAGTGCCTTTAGCCAAATTAAAGCAAAAGCCAAGAGTTTGGTTATTACACTAATGACAGTTCATAACTGTAGAGCTAGGTTAGGGAAAATAGCCCTTTATTCTTGCTCACAATGATCTCTACAAAATCAGAAGTATAAATTCATCAACACTGTCTTCATCCTTTGGACCAGTATAAATTTGGCATATTGGAGAGCTCTGAAAAATAGTGTTAGTCATTTAGAACCAACCATCTCTGTCTTCCATTCAGCACAGTTGCTCATGTGTGTAGTTTCTTATTAAACCTCTTTTTCTTGTTGATAAAAATGTATTCTTTAGCTCTTTGTCCACATGTGTTTATAGATGATGCTATGAGTGTGTCCCTATTAGATGCTGTCACTTATTTGCACACATCATGGGGGTGACAATCAAATCAGCGGTTATGTCACTGTCAAGGGAGGTAGGAAAGCTGATCCTACACCATTTTCTTAGCATTGTCTTGGGATTTTTTTGCATGGTTATTTCTTTTGGTTTTAAATATAAAATGTACACTATGACCAGCACATGCCTCTTTCATAACAGAAAGTTATAAATACGTGGTGAGAGACTTTACATAGAAAGGGGGAATACTGGCTGGAAGTACCCTTGGACATTAAACCCTCAGATTTCAGGGACACAAACATTTTACTTCAGCAGTACCACGCTGTGTAGTTAGGCTGTGAAAAATGCAAGTAAGCAGCAATTAGAAAGTGCAGTAGTCTATCAGAGAGAACAATTGTCAGCTGCAACATGTTAGAGAATAGAATTTGTTTAGCAGTCCAGTGGTGATTTAGGCACTCTCAGTATTTCCCTAGGCAGACAACAATAGGATCACTAGTAAGAACGATTGGGAATTCTTGGTTCCTTTTCTGTTGGAGCACGTCACTTCAAGCATTCCAGTGTCTACAGAAGATCAGCTGACATTCTGGATTTATTTTGTTATTGCCTCAGGATGAGCCATCTTGTGTCTGTGTCTCCAGTTTTAAGGAAAACTAATTTTTAAGAGAACAGGTTACTAAGACAGTTACTATGCATAGAAAATTATATATTCTGACATACAAGTTTAGGTTTATTTGGGCACATTTATCCTCTAGGACAAAGCTTTTAACAACTAAGAAGAACCAATGGGAAAGGAATAGCTTTTCCATTTAAAGCCTGCTTTAATGTAATAGATTGTGCTAAAGTGGTCTCAATGCATAATTGTAGCAATTCCCGGAATTTCAGTTTCACACTAATAGAATTGTGGCTTATGCAAATTTAGATTTGTTTCTCATTTTGGGAAAATGACTCTGCCCTCCACTAAATGCTGTGCTCATTTAGTTAGACTTTGGACCATTTTTTAATGGATTCAGCTGAATCTGCTGTCCTTTGCTGAAAATATAAGTGTTGTATTAAAAAAAAAGAAAAAAAAAACTGTTACTTGGTATAACTTTGATTCGCTGAGAATGCCAGCTTAAGAGAAACAGGGCTGTATGAATGTGGACTTCTTTTCTTATGGGATTCTTGAATTTAGCACAAGCCACTGATTGAGCTTTAACAGCACAGTGCATTAAACATTCAGTCCACAGAAAGATTATTCTTGCCTGTTTGGATGCTGCTGTCCACAAATTTCAGTGATGGAACTGAAAAAATATTATGCAACTATGAATAGGCTAATCAGCATTTTAAGAACATCAATATTTGTGAAATAAATAATCGTGTTTACTAGAAAATAAATCCTTATTAAAAAATAGAACAAAATATCTTTTGTGAGAACTGAACACATAAGTGCTTGTAAATATTTTTCACATGAGAAGACAATACATTTGAATTAACCTAATTATAACTGTTTTATTCAGCTTTGTCCTGACACCCAAACTAAATTGAATGCAGCTTATGTTTTTGGAACAACTTACCAACAAAGTGTAAGTATGATAAAAAATGATATTTTGAATTTTGAATCAAGCTGCCTTATATGTCATTAGTTATTCAGTGTGTGTTGAAGAACATTTGGAGTTTAGGCATAAGCTGCAACATGGAGTTCTTTCTTGGGAAATTGAGTGAAATAAGTGTGGGGTTTTTGAAATTATTTAACTACATTGTAGTGGTGTGTTTTTAATTTTATCAGTTAATGTATGGATTTATGGTTCGCTCTTACATTGTTCTGTGTATGTTAATGGTTCATTCCATGTACCCCCCTGAGTTTCTTCCTTTGTGGTTTCCCCCAGGTTACAGTTTTGTCAGTCATTTGTTATGTAACCCCCAGGTCCTGTCTGTCACTTCGAGGCCTCACCCTGGTCTAGAAAGTTCCCGTGAGGTCGTCAAGTGATTGGGCAGAATCCCACTCATACCTATATATTACTATTGTTTATTAACTCATCTAACATTGAAAACCATTTCCCATATTTTGTGTTGAAGTGTAAAAACACAGAACTTTGGCTGTTATTTAGGTGGTGTGAAAGTCTTAAAAGGTAATAGCTGTCAAAGCTTACTCTGGGAAATTTAAAATGTTTACCAAATAACATTGACAAATCTTCGTTAAATATTTTTACTCTTCCATATTGCTTAATATCGTTTAATCCATATTTCAGCATTTCAGACAGAATGAAAATATGTTCTATTTAGGATCATTGAACTAGTTGAGTTTGGGGCTTTTTTCTTTTTAAAATCTTGAGTATTTGATATTGAGTCTGTATTACCTGTTGTTAAGTATTAATTACAGTTAATCTTGTTTAAATGGATACATCAGTAACTTACTGAGTATTTTTTAATATAATTTTCATCCACTGTATGCATTACTTTTTTTTTTCCATATGGCTTTGGAGAAAACATGGTTGACAAATTATATGAGTATTTAAAGGTGTGTGGATCTTTGCATTTGCAAAAAGTTACCTGCTTTCACATCTAATTTCTTCACACAATCACTTTGTGTGAAGGTTGAGGTAGTCAGAGTCCTCAGGAGGCTGTCTTGTCCACAAGACAAGCAGGGCCATGTAGAGCAGGTTGCTTAGGACCGTGTCCACATGGGTTTTTATCCCCAGGGAGTGAGATGCCACAGCCTCCCTGGGCAACCTGTGTCAGTGAAAACCTGTCTTCTGATGCTCAGAGGGAACCTCCTGCTTCAGTTTATGCCTATTGCCTCTGGTCTTGTCACTGGGCACTGCTGAAAAGACTCTGGGTCTGTCTCTTACACCCTCCCTTGTACAGTATTTGTACACATTTGTAAGATCCCCCTGAGCCTTCCTATCTCCAGGCAAGAGTCTCAGCTCTTCCTTGTAGCAGACAGAGATGCTTCAGTCACTTCCTCACCATAGTGGCCTGTGCTGGACTGTATCAGGTAGTTTAATTTCTCTCTTGTACTGGTGTGCCCAGAGCCAGATGCAGTACTCCATGACTTCAGCATTTATGTTTCTTGACTTTAATGTTTACACTGTTTCAAATTTTGTGTCTGTGAGGTTTGCTAGGATATTTTTTCCAAATATGTTGAAAAATTTTAAGAGCTTAATTCTCCACATTAGTCATTCCAGTTAACTGCAATCATTTCCAAGAACTTTGCATAAAATCATTAGTACTTTGTAATTGCTTGCAGATAGCTGGAATACCTTGTCTATCAGTACTTCAGTAAAGCATTTGACACTGTTTCCCACAGTATTCTCAAGAAGCTCTCTGCTGATGGCTTGGACAGGTGCACTCTTTATGGGGTGAAAAAGTGGTTGGATGTCAGGCTCAGAGAGTGGTGAATGGAACTAAATCCAGCTGGTCACTGGTGGTGTTCCCCAGGGCTCAGTACTGGGACTGGTCCTTTTTAACATCTTTCACAATGATCTTGACAAAGCAATCAAGAGCACCCCTCAGCAAGTTTGCACATGACACCAGATTGGGTGGGAGTGTTGATCTGCCAGAGGGCAGGAAGGCTCTGCAGAGGGATCTGGACAGACCAGATGGACAGGCTGAGGCCAAGTGTGTGAGGTGACAAGGCCAAGTGCCAGGTCCTGCACGTGGGTCACAATCACCTCATGCAGCACTCAGACTTGGGGAAGAGTGGCTGGAAGGCTGCCCAGCAGAAGAAGACCTGTGGTTTCTGGTTGACAGGTGGTCAAACATGAGCCAGCTGTGCCCAGGTGGCCAAGAAGGCCAGTGACATCCTGGCCTGGATCAGCACTAGTGTGGCCAGCAGGACCAGGGCAGGGATTTTCCCCCTGGACTGGGCACCAGTGAGGCCACATCTCAAGTGCTGTGTCCAGTTCTGGGCCTCTCACTAAAAAGGACATGGAGGTGCTGGGGTATGGAGAGAGGGGCAACAGAGCTGTTGAAGGGTCTGGAGCACAATCCTGTGAGGAACAGCTGAGGGAGCTGAGGGTGTTTAGCCTGGAGAAAAGGAGGTTCATGCAATACCGTGATGACTCTGTGATTCACTCTTTTCTGAAGAAGTGTGACAGACTCCACAATGATTTTGTAGGGGAGGAATCCACAGCTTGACCAAATAACTAAATCTTTAAAGTGATCTTTTTATTTTCACTTTTTTTTTCTCATAGTGCAAAATTTCAGTTTCTAAGATTTTATTGGATTTTGCTAATCCAGTCTTTTATGACCTGTTCCTTGAATACAATGATGGCAATGGACAGCAATATCTTTGGGCCGTGCCAGTTTTAAATTTGAATCTTCAATATAACGAAAAGTTTGTTAATCAAGGTAAGATTGTGATAGTAACATCTCTATGGATTTATAAACAATCTGAAAACTTCAAATAGAAATAATCTATATTAATTACTGTTACTGAGTTGTGTTGAAAGATACCACAACACACCATAATTTTTTTCCATTCAAAAAAATTAGTATTTGTGGGCAAGTTCTGATATTTTAAGTGCAAGCTTTGGTTGCATACACCATTCCAGTCAGTAATATGCACAAATAAAATAATCTCCTTTCATTATATATTTGTATAAGTTGAAAATAAATAATTTTATATCTTCAATAGTTACTATGTGTTGTACAATTATATGTGTTGTTCCTAATACATTTCATCCTTTTTATGTGTTGAATAAGACATGTTTAAAACTGTCATGTTTTTTACTAGGCAGTAATATGAACAACTGGCTTTTGACTCGTCGATTTTTTTTGGTGGATGCACTTAGTGGAATAGAGAATGACTTGGGAAAACCTCCAAGGGTAATTCGGATTGCCAGCAAAATAACAATAAGGTGATTAACTCATATACTATATAGCACATAGAAAATAAAGCCAATGTTGTACAGTCTGCATTTTATTGTCTTAAAGTTGTTTTGTTGTGTATTTTCTAATACGTGTAATATGTAATATGCTTTATCCATTGCATATTTGGAAATGGTATAAATTTCCATAGTGAGTGAAAGAAAACAACATTGACTTGTGGGAATTAAAATGACCATGATTCCCTTCCAGGTACAAGGATCAGACCATGTTTGCATAATACAAGTTAACAGGTATTATTCAATCACCTCTTAACAGCAGGTGTTGTCTGAAAAACCTAAAAGCTCCTCTGTTAATTCTTTTTCAGCATGTGTTAGTGACTATATAAGGATCTTATTTCATACTCCATACTCTTTTTTGCAGTATTTTTACAGTCCATTGCCTATTCTGTTGTAGAGTCCAGGATAGGCTTGTAGTCATTTAACTAAAATTGTGAGACTGCCTGTCAGGGTCATAACTGATTGCTTATCTTAGCTGGAATGTATTTTGGAAGAAACTTTTTTTCTCCTTCTTTATGTGATGTCCTCCTGTAAGATACAGACAGGTAAAGACTGATTCAGATATTTTCTTACAAGTAAACAATTCTTCCCATAATTTGTTTTTATATATTTCTGTATATGCCTTTGTGCATTCCAGTTGCTTTTAAAATGTGAAGTGCCATGTCATTGGGTTAGAAATTCCCATTTTATTTATCAGGTGGTTCTGTTCATTTAGTATTTTCTTGTAAGTACAAGTTTCAATGATTGCTTTCCAAGCACTCATCCATTTTTGGTTTTTTTTAATTAAAAATCATACTCTATTTCTGCAGTATTCGTCTGGTATCCCATACACAGAGAGGAACTATCTACCCTCCTCTAATTACTGTTGCTTACACAGATGTGCTTATCCAAAACCCTGAAACCCAGAGTGTGATGGTGAGATCTTTGTGCTACGTTAATTATACTTTTAGTTCTATTGGAATTACGGGTTTTGGTAGTGGGTTATAAAAATCTAATAAGCAGTTTCTAGTTCTGGTCAGTTTTGAAGTTACAAGTTTTCACTAAAACCTTCTAAAGCGAATCAGTTAAAAGAATTGTCTTTTCAATTTATTTTCAGTCTCTTTTAACTTAAAACACTTCAAATTTAAAGTTGGTTTTAAAATGCTGAATTGGACTATAGTTCAAATAAAATTATAACACATAAAATAACAGATAAAGGACTCCATGCAGCACTGCAAACAATTTATGCAAGGAATTAGTATTTTTATTTAGAACAATGCATTAAGAGGAGGTTGTGATGATACAAAGATTTCAGGTCACTTACAGTTTAAGTTACAATATTGGTAATATATATAAAACATCCTTTAGTGTTTCATCTTTCTGTACTGAAAACCACCAAATTCTGCTATAGCAGATGCAGAAGGGCCATTTACTACTTTCCCTTTTGCCTGCCTTCATGGGCAGCAGCTCAGTTGCCCCATTATTCTGTCTTGTTTGTGTGTTAGATCACACTGCACTAAAAAGTAAAAATTACGATCTTAGGATGATAGAATAAAAAAAAATTAATATTAGCATTTTCTGCTTGTCAGCTTTCAACTGTTCAGACTTCTAGTACAAATAAACATCTGGCTAGAAGAAATATGTGATACTAGAAGAATTCTCTGAGTTCCGTATTAGTTGCATGAAAGTAAAAGAATTAGAACGATAGAAAAATCAAGACTTTTTTTTTTTCCTTCCTAAGTGATGTCTTTATTTAACTGCTGAGACAGCGCTGTATCTAGAAAGTAATTCATACAAATAGTGATGGTAGGAACAACTGTTTTCAGTTCCTCAATTTTCATATTATTTCATCCTTACCACTGTATGATATCTATTTGGGTATTGTCAGTTTTGGATGTCTTGTTGCATTTAACAAATTCTATGCAACTAAAAATATACATTGAATTTTATTTCCAGTTTCTGTAAACACTGAGCTTGTAGTAACTGAGGATATTTAGACTTAAGTCCAAGTGCAGTGATAGAAGGAGGTCTGACAGGAACAAATGTTTGGGGAAGACAACGTGTAGGGAAGGAGAGATTGTTTGGGGGGGAGATGATACTTCTTTTAAACTTAATTAAAAATACTCTTTATTATCATGCCTATGTTAAATTTAGCTGTGCAGTGAGAAAGACTTCAGGCTAGAATATTATAAACAAAGCCAAACATTTTCTCTGCCATGTACAAATCTTTCAGACCAAAGTCATAAGAGGTCTTAGGTTAAATTTAAGCTAGAGGCAACAATTTTGATGCTGCATGACTATTTTTATTTCATTCAAGCTGAAAAAAACCCTAGTATCTGAGCTGTGAAAGCTTACGATATGATTTTGCATGTTGGTGTAATTACATCAAGGTTACCTTTAGTCACTGATAAAAGGGAAAGTATCAAACATTCAGTGTCTCCTTTCTGTAGGAACAAAATCATGCACATTTGAAAGAATTAAATTAAGTATAGCTGGTAATTTGAAGATGGCAAGCACCCATCCTAGCATTACTGCTGGTAAAATCTGCAGGAAGAGTAGCACAGTACATGCTGGTACTGAGCCTGGCACCAGATCTCACCAGGTCAGATGCAGTAAAAAAAGATGTATGTAGTACTTGTATGGTAGCCATAGATGGGCATTCCCACCAACTAAAACTGAAAATTACCACTGTCTGTAATGGTTGTAGCACTTCAGAATTTCTATACATAATTACTTTTTGTATTTTAATATTCAGGTTTCTTTCGCAGTCAGCTATGAGATGAACCAGTCAGAGGCTCAGATTCAGACTGATGTAAGTTGTAATTCCCTTTAATTTCTTGATAGAATGATTTACTTCTATTTTTTGTGTTTTAAAAATATCTGCAAATGATTTTTTTGTTATTTTCAGATCGCATTGGGTGTGTTGGGTGGACTGGCAGTGTTATGGTCCCTTCTCAAGACCGCAGGCTGGAAGAGGCGGACAGGAAGCTCTATAATTGACTTGCAGGTATGAACAGCTGGCAAACTGAAATGAGATATTTAAGGGCACCTTTGCTGTCATTCCCTGTGATTGTAATGATTAATTTTCTTGAGGTATCTGAAATAATTTCTAGCCTAGCTGCATAGAGCTGTGCCCCAGAGTTAGGCTCACTTGGGAAAGTAGGTTTTTGGCATTCTTTTTGATCCTGATACTGTCATTCAGGAAATGCTGCTCTAAAAATAAAGGTATTTACAGGGCTGTTCTGATCAGTGAATGGACTTGGTTTTCAGATTAATTCTTCTTTGAACAAAGACCAGCATGTAGGAGTTTCAGCTAGTGAATGTACCATAAATATATAACCACAGGGGAAGCTTTTGTTCAGGGCTACTTTTCAGTACTAGAGTTTCCTATGTGAGCTACATAACATTTTATATGAATGTATTATGAACATATGCATTACTTAATTATCTTTATGGATGTCTACAGCATGTTTTTATAATTGCAGACATTTTTCAAGTTCTTACTGTTCTATGCTGGAGATCTTGCCAACGTTTTCTTTATCATCACAGTGGGCACAGGGATTTATTGGCTCGTATTCTTCAAAGTAAGTGATTTTCCAGATTTGGATGTATAAAAAGCTAGTAATATTAAATATATTTTTGCATAGACAATAATTTTCTTTTTTCTTCTTTTTTTCTTTTCTTTTTCTTGTCAGACTGTTGAGGCAAGTTTAAATATAATATTCTGATTTGTGTGCTTAAATTTTGTGTTTGGCTGTTTCTCTTCCTTAGGGTTTGTTTTACTTGCAGTCTGCTTATTAGTCACTTAAAATATTTTACACATTCATTGATGTTTTTCTGGAAAAGCTTACTCACACTTAAGCATTTATTATGTTGTCATGTATGCCAGCTGTACTGTTTCAATGTAACTTCTCAATTATAGGCTCAACAGTTTGTATCTGTCCTTTTACCTCTTCCATCTCAAGAAGAAGATTTTGTTACATACATAGCATGTGCATTTAGTTTAAAGGTAAATAATTTTTTCCTCATCATAAAATACGTGTCAGCATGCTTCTGTATATTTTTAGTAGGCTTGTTTTTAAATATCTTGTGCAGTTATTGGTTAGTAGTGTGTAGATGTTATGTCCTAATAGTTATGTTCTTCTAAGAATTAAGTAATTTTTCCATAGAAACTTATTTTGTGGAGTCTTTATAGGAAAATAAATGTCTCAAGAAGGTCATGAAAGAAAGACTGAAAAATCATTCTTTCAAGGATAAAGGTATAAAGAAACCCAAATAAAATAGCGTCCTATCAAGAAAGCAAGTACTTCAGTTTAAAGCAGAGTGTAAGTGCTGTGAGTTACTGATTAGAAAGAAGACAGATCCAAATCTGTCTACATTCTACATTCAAATATGTAGAATTCTGAGATCGCTGTTCTGTCTTCATGGCACATAGAAATATTATATAAATTCTGGGTATTATATTGAATTGGAACTCGTAGTGCAAGTTAGTATTTTATGGGGAAATGTTTTTTTTAATTTGTTACTTTCCTGTATTTTCTTCATAATTTTGGACATTGTCACATGACTTACCATTATTCCAAGCTTTTAAACGAACAAAAGATTATCAAAAGTTGGTAATAAAGTTGCAGTCTCATGTATAATCAGGCTGTTGCTCGTTATGTTTAATGAATAATCCATACAATGACTATTCCTCCATTTTTGTGTATATGCTGTTTCTGTCCTTACTTTTCTCTCTTAGGCTCTGCAGTTTTTACACTTGCTGGTTTCACAACTTGCTATTGATATTTTTTTCATTGACTGGGAAAGACCTAAGGGCAAAGTTCTTAAAGCAGTTGAAGGTAATTCAAACTATGCTTTTTTTGTATAAGCTTTGGTGAAATTCAGATATTACTGAAATCTGGTGATATTCAGATATTAAATTTTAGAGCTTTACTGTATGTACTCTTTTTAGGTGATGGTGTTATTAAAAGTGCTGCTGCATCTGTGAGCATATGGAGGACATATTTTATAGCAAATGAATGGAATGAAATTCAGACAGTGAGGAAAATAAATCCTCTCTTTCAAGTGCTTGCAGTTCTTTTTTTTCTGGAGGTAATATTACTATTATAATTATTACTGTTGTTATTGTTAGTATTTATAATTCACAACCAGAGTGTAACATAAGGGTCTGATGTTTAATCCTTTTCATTCTGTGTGGTAATAGCAAATCACCTTTAAATTCACTTGAAAACATGTAACTTAGTAAAATAATTATTTTAATGCATTTTTTAATTTATGTGTATGTATAGGTCATTGCAATATTTCATTAAGGAAGACCTTAAAAATAATCCAACCTTTAATTGTCTTAGAGATCTCTGTTAGTTTTGTTTGGGTTTTTTTTTTAAGGTAATGAGTTACCTTAAAGGGCTTGAGGGACTGATAAATCTGTGTACACACTCGATTCTTTATTTGCCTACTAGCACCCTCCTGCCACAGTCTACAGCTTTATTTTTTATTTCATATTTGTCTGAACTGAGTTTCCTTCCTGCTAATTTGCTGCAGTGCCCTTTCATAATGCAGGAAATAAAATGTGCCAGTTCTGTTTCGGATGGCAGTATGCCTTCATCAGTTACAGCCCCAGGATATGTAAGAAATTGTTCTTTAGCTTTTAAAAAATGTTTGGGCTTGTTTCTTTTGCAGTTTAGTAATTTTTTCTATCTTGTGAAGTATTCTTAAAGTGTGTGGCATATAGTTGTTTTTGTGAGGTTCTTATACATATTTTAACGCTTTCATTCAATTTTATAGTTCTTTTTAAATTTTTCCTTTAAATTAAATAATGAAAGTCCTGAAACTTTCTTCATTTACTATGTGAGCATTTTTGCTGTTGCTAAATACAGGCCAGGACCAATTTAGGTGCAATATTACAAAAGAGGGAGAAAAGAGAGCACCTATTCTTACTGCACACTGCAGCTACCTGAAATGAGGGTGTAGTGAGGTGGGTGTCTCTTCTCCCAAGTAAAAAGCACTGGGAGAAGAGGAAATGGTCAGCCCACCACAAGTCTGTTTTGGTGCAACTTCTGTTTTGAAAGATTTTAGCTAGTTTTTCACCTCTTAAGTGTTTCAACACAAGTGTTCCTCTCATCTTTTTTTTACTTTGGAACTTTTTTTAGACTTTTTATTTAAAATAGATTAAATAATAGAGAGGGTGGAGGAAATATATTTCTGTTCAATAAAAAGAAAAGAAATCAGCCTTTAAGAGTTGCAAAATACATGAAAATTTGCTTTAACAGTGGAATAGGACCAAAGAGCTGAAATTTGGCAGAAGTTATATCCCTATGCAGTACAGCAGTAGAATCTTTTGGAGTTTTTCAGTAAAGGCCAATATTGACTTTTAGCTGCATGTATTTTAATTTACCTATCAACCCATATATGTACAGGTTGTGTTTTAGTTATGCTCCTCAGTAAAAGCACTGGATCACACAACTGAGCTCTGTCATAGTGAGAAGGCTGCTATTCCCAGGTCTATTTTTCATTATTTTTTCTTAACTTCCTGTTAACTTCCTGTTTCATTTTAAATTCGTTACACGTGCTGATATAGAATTCAATGATGCTGATACAGAATTCAATATGATGGAAACAACAGGATGCTAATTAATACTATTCATTCTCACCTGTTGTTATATTGACCTTATCTCTTCAGGTGGTGGGATTTTCAAACCTGGCTTTAATGGATGCTTCTTCCAGTCTTACAAGAAGCAGTGAGAGCTATGTAGCTCCTTGGAGCCGCATTTTAAGATTTGGTGTGTCTGCTGCACTCTGGATAGCCATTGCCATCCTACAAGTATGTGAAACATGTCGCATCCTGAATTACCATTTTCAGGCTGGTTCTTGGAAGCTAGAATAAATCACTAGACTGTCCAAACTGCTTATCATAGCATGGGGTAGGTTCTTCATTGTTATGTTGTTTTAGCTAGTATACCTTTGGGACTCAAAATGAATCTTCTGAGATATGAGACATCTGACTTTAGAATCAGAATTTTAATCCTCTCAAAGATGTGAATTTATGCAAATGCTTTGTTTTATTTTAAACAACTTTGAAGCATCTGACAAGTTCAAAATAAAAAGCAGGTTCTTACTACAACTTTACTTCTTAAAGGAAGTAGTAGGTCAATCCCGTTTCATTAAGTCCAATGCAATGGTGGCCACTGCAGGAGTCTGTTATTTGTGGGTGTTAACTGGTGCAATTAATTGCTTAATAATGTCAAATCTGATGAACTAATAAAAGAAAATTTTATTTCAGGTTATATTTTTTGCTGTGATTTATGAAAGATTTGTTGAAGATAAGATAAGCCAATTTGTTGATTTGTGTTGCGTGAGCAATGTAAGTATTTCTTTGTCTCACTTGTAGTGTGGCACTTTAAAAAGAATAGTACATAAAATAGTTTTAAGAATATAAAATAATATTTATTAATTTAATTTAGATTACTATCCAACAGCCAAAGCTGATGTTTCCTTCAGCTCATTTTATTGGTGAACTCTGCAAGATTTCAGTTAAACTTTAATTGGAAAATGATTTCAGAAACATAGATATCAATATGTTCTTTTAGACATCTGATTTTTAAGTTTTTTAGTTGTTTTTCTTTTTTTTTTTCATTTTAAATTCATTACATGTGCTGATACAGAATTCAAAAATAACAAGTTATAACAGAAATTATTGGAACCATTTACTGCCATTCTGTTTACTGGTTTGTGTTTAGTCCTTGTGACTTGTGCTTATTCCTCAACTGCTGAACTTCATTTTGTCCCTCTTAACAATTATCACCTTTTGCATGCTTTTCTCTTACTCACTTCTGAAGTTTCTCATCTTTACATATGATTTTTGAAGCTTTGTACTGCAGGAATTGCCTTTTAATCAAAGAGGAGTGCAGTCAGAACAGATTGGATTACCTCATTTGTCCAGAACTTCTTAAAAATACCAATTTACCTCTTTTATCAATCTTTCCAGCCATGGTTATTCCTCTTCTGTGAAACATCCATGTAGTACCTGGGTTGTAGAAAAGAATTAGTTTTGGAGTTTATGTGATATATAAGTATTGTATCATACTGAATGAAGTTCTGTTAAATACAGTCTTTTAGGAGTTCAGCTGGAATCATGCATATGTATTATGTAGCAGAGAAATAACATTTGAATCAAAATAAAATCTAGTAGCTTTAACTTCTTGGCTCAATGGAATTAAGCAGCAGCAAATCCTTGCTGTTGATAAACTAAACTTGAAGCTGGTATGTGTTTCAATTTACATATAGATATAACTAATTAGTAAAAGAGTTGCTAAATATTTTTCTCCCATATTTTTTTCAGTAACTGCCTACTCTGTATTTGTGGCTGGCTGATCTGACTGATCTTCACTATGAATTCAGAAGATCAAAAATAAAATTATAGTTGTTGATTAGTGTTCTCTCTTTCTCCACCTCTTAGATTTCAGTGTTTCTCTTGTCACACAACTGCTTTGGTCATTATATCCACGGTCGCTCAGTGCATGGACATGCAGATACCAGTATGGAAGAAATGAATATGAACCTGAAGAGAGAAGCAGTAAGTAAAAGTATTCGAGTTTATACCTTCTCAATTATTTATGTTATATGAAGACCACACACCTTTGCATTATGGATCTGCAGTTGTGCACTGTAACATTGAACCAAGTTCCTTAAAACTGTTGGTATGTAAATATATGACTCAGTAGTTCTTGTAACTAGCTCTTCATCTTTCTTTTTCTTCACTATTTTGTCTTGTCACTTCTTCACATTTCAAGGATATAAACAGGATATAACTGTTTCTCTAAAAAGTGTCTTTCATGTATTTAAGAACCTTCTTTTCAATATTTAAGCTTTTCATAAGGTCACAGCCTTCAAAAAGGTGCATACCAAAAAGCTTTTGTAAAGAGACAGAGCTGAAAAGCTAATACAGAAACTTTTAATCTGCCAATCAAATCTTTTATTCCATCTCTTCTACTATGGTGATACAACCCATTCTTTATAGAGATGAATTTGCATAAGTATTTTTCCTAGTTTGTCATATGTTGTATCTTTGCTGGAAGATCAAGCAAATATAAAATGTCTAATACAAGATCAGAGAGTGCATTAAATTTCATGACATCTTATATCTTTTTAGGGACAACTAAGAAAGTACCTTAAATAAGGATATTGCTATCTCAGTCCTAAGTGGACAGAAAAAAAATAACCATGTGAAAATTAAATCTCAAAGACTGAAATACAAAGGAATCGTAATAATGTTTTTGACTTATGTGTTCCTACAATTTTTTTCCTAATTTCTTATTTTAATATAATTCTGGGAAAAACAGGGGGTTTTATTCATGAAGATGTCAATTTTTTATTTTCTTTGGGTTTCTGAGATTTATTAAATGCGACCTGAAAAGCACAAGAAAAAAGTCAGCAATCCAAAACAAAGAAACAAAGTGAGACAAATATAGAAGAAATTATAGACCTAAAAGAAAGATCTTCAGAATAAGTATCAGAATATGTATTATTAGAAGGTGATGAACCAAACAGAAGTGAAAGAAGAAATATGACTCTGTGACAGCAGGGGTCAAGATTTCATGTCCCAAGGAAATCTTACTGCACTAGAACAAGAGTTCAGTGGATTTAAATATTTAGAGATATTACGTATTATCTATACATGAAAGAGAGGAAATGAAAAGCTTTTGACTATTGTTGGGTCTATGAATGACATTAATAATGTTAATTTACAATTGCTTTAATCACATAGGAAAATCTGTGTAGTCAGAGAGGCTTGTTACCAAACACAGATGGCCAGACATTTCAGATTTCCATTTCAAGAAAAATGAGACTGCACTATGACTGGATTCATGAAACCTTAACAAAAGTAAGTGAGATATTTGTATTCTTTAAATGTTATTTAAAATATGATTTTTTTCTGTTAAAGTCTTGGTCTTGTTGCATTTCAGAAACGTGGTCCTGCCAGGCTTTTGGACTCATCTGCAAATACTTTCGAACAAAGCACAAGGGCCTACAACGCCATGAACAAATTTCTCAGTTCTTTTATTGATCATGTATGTATATTGACATTACTACATTAAGGACAATATATTTATTCTAAGTACAGACTAGAAATTGTAAACCTAGAGGACTGTAATTATTCTTTAAGCATATGTGCTTTAAGATTTGTTGTTAAAGGTTTTATAGAATCCAGAACAGTGCTTCATTCACCAAAAAAAAAAAAACAACTGGAGTGCTGTCCAGCAGTGCAGACTGCACTTAAAAATGACAAATCCTTTTTTGTTATGTACTTATTTTTGTCTTGGAATAGACCACTGGGTTTTGTTTCATTCATAAAGGTCTAAGTAGCTGTACTCCACTTTGTAGCAGATTTGAAATCATAAAACAAGGAGTGTTGTTTTTCTTTTTCTTACAGGTTCATAAAGAAATGGATTATATTGTTAAAGATAAGTTGCTGCTTGAACGAATTCTTGGCATGGAGTTCATGGAACCAATAGATAAAAGTATTTTTTATAATGGTAAAAAGATGTGTGGTATTTGTACTATTTTAAGAATCCTAGTTTCTGTGTAGATTTCTTTCCCAGGATTTACAATCTGAAATGGACTTTACAGTAGGAGGGATTATTGAATGACTGCTTGTGAGGGAGGTATTTAAGAGAAGTTCTTTAGGTTACAGAAATCCTGTTTATAATTTGTCATTTGACTGTGATGTTTTTGATTTAAGGCAGCTGAATGTGACAGATGTGCACATGTACAGATGTGCACATTTATGAAATTTATAATCATAAGCATTGATAGAAATACATTGTTTCACAGTCTAGACTGCTACGGTTCTCAGAAGTTTAGATATAAATCAGGATTTCATGACACTGAAATACACAATTTATAATGAAAATGCACAGTTTCCAATCAAACTTGTATTGGACATTTTTCAAAAAAGTAGGAAGATGGAAAAGAATATGTTTCTTGTAATTGTTTACATATTCTTTTCTCTTATAGAAATGGTGCTTATAGATAAAGAGGTGCTTAAAATAAAGAGGTAGATACATGGCCTAGAGTACTTTGGCTATGAAAAAGGTACTTTCACCTTAAAAGACCCATTTTGTGGGGAACCATTAAATAAAAAGAGTGCTAAGCTCTGAACCTCCTCCTAAATAAGGCATTAAGCATATGTTTTTAGTTTTTGAGTTGGGACCCAGAGTTAATAGTTACTAAAGCTTTTAGTGACAAGGAAGTTACATCTGCTTCTGGTTTAAAACAACTTTTTACAATAATCTGAGAATCAAGGAGTAAATAGAGTTGTGTGTTGATACATGGGTTTTACCTATTGTGTTCATCAGTATGATGCCATTTTGTAAGTGAAAAGTTTGTAGTGTTTTTCAATAGAATGACAGGACAATCTCTGTGTTGCCACAGAATGTCATAAATTGCTCTATATCTGATTTTCCTTTTTCTTATCCGCTTCCACAGCACAGACTGATGAAGTCCACAAGCTTGCAACTGACAGAAATACTAATTTTTTAAAAAATGTTCTCTTCCCATAGATGAAGGACACTCTTTCAGTGATGTTCTCTATTATGGCAATGAAACAACTCTGCTCATCTTTGATATCCTGTTTTTCTCAGTTGTGGACTTAGCTTCCCAAAGTTTTGTTTTAGCAGCTATTCTAACATATATGCAACAAGAGGTAAATTTTAATTTAAGAACAAAATAATATTTTTAAATGAGAGTCAGTATGACAGTTTAAGTAGTTAACTAGATAATAAATGCAGTCAGCAGTGTGCAGTGAGAAAATATACTGAGACCTTATAAAATAGTTTTTTTATTTATTTTGTCAAATAGACTTGTCAGAAATTAATTTTGTTCACATGGTGATCCTGAATGAAGAGGTTACAAATAATTTCCAATAGAAAACGTGAATATCTGTTAAAATTAATCTCACATACTTCTATCATAATTTAGGGTGGAAAGGAGTGAAAAATGTTTTAAAAATACTAAAGGAAATTAAGCACCTAATTCATATTGCTTATTATTTAAAGATAATCTGAAGTTACTATTTTACATTAGATACTGAAACATACTAGTGTAAGTATTTCTTCATTAATACATGTTTTCCAAAATGTTCTTAGTTATTTAGGTTTATTCGTAATACCCTTGGGCAGAAGAATTTGGCATCCAAAACCTTGGTGGATCAAAGATTTCTCATTTAATTGAGAAGATGAAAAACTGTTAAGGATTTAATCATGGAAAGTATGAACATGATAGAAGCGTCTCTGACCTGCAGATAATTGTAGTGCACTTTTCAACAAGAACAATGTAATGGGTTTGAAACCTGTCATTTTTTATATTGTGTGCTATTAAGCTTTATTTTTCTGTATTTATAGGGGTTTTTTTTTAATTTGTGAACACTAAGCCATAGGCCTTTAAAAAGAAAGTTACATGCAAATAAGACAGAAGTAAATTTACTGTTGTTGTTATTAGAATAAGATAAAAATTATTTTATGGCTTTTGATAAGATATGGACCACTGACTTTGAGGCAACAGTTTGAGCATCTGATTGACAGGAGAGGTTGCCAACCCTAAAATTCTTTAAAAATACCTGAAATATTTTTTTCTTTTTTTTTAAGTTATTTTGAGGTGTAATGTTTAGCAAACGTATGTCAAATTTTACACAGCACAGGATTTGTTCTGAATTAAGTTAGTATTTCAGGAGGAACTTTTAAAGATCACTTATTTGCAGTAACTTCCACTTGAAATTTTAATGTTTCTGTCTTGTGTTTTACAGTATTGTATAATGCTTTCTCATCTCTTGGAATTTATCATTGTTTTTCTTGGGTGTGGCCTACACAACATCCCAAAGATGTATTTGAGGTACAGTGGTGTTACAGTGATGTAGAGAAAGAGGCTGTGATAGAGCAGAGGAGATGGCCATCAGCATTTGGTATTTGTTCTTGATCTTCTGTCTTGTGATGTAGGATGTTTAGGGAAACAACAGTAATTATTCTGTTCATTTTTTTACACAAGTGAAATGGAAGCAATTTTCTAAAATCTTTTTGGAATTGTTTTCACATGTGCTTATGGTCTCTAATTTTCTGATTTTATTATCTTTAGATGTAACAGAGACCATAATCATTTTACCATCATCATATTTTTGGAATTTAGACAAGTTAATTATTACTCAAGTGCCAAGGGAGATTGTGAATGGCCTTCAAAACACCTTAATCTGAGGTGTCTACCTCCCATTTTTATCACTGAAAAGTCTCCCTCTACCTTTTTATACTTAATGTTTTTTTCATTAAATGGTTAAACATGAATAGTGTTTGCTGAGTTTATAGCTGTTACTTGTCTTTAGATGATTCAACAAGGGACTTACACAAGCAAAAATACCAGAAAAAGTATCAGTCAACATCATCTCATGTTTATTCTGAAACAGAGACTGAGGACATGATTAGTTGAATCTATCAGATTTCCAGTGCAGACATGCTTATCTGAGTTGAAGCAGCATTGCATTTCAGATGGTTTTTGGCTTCATAAAGAGGAACATGTTCTCACGTTGGTACCATGTCATATCACACTAAACTGAGAGTAACATGGACATAAATCTCACAGTCACTATTGCTCCATTGCATTTGCTTTTGGTGTTGCAAAGCCTCTGTGTCACTTGCTAGTCCAGTACAGTTGTATTGAGTGATAGAATGTGCCTGCCAGTAAGGCTGTGACCAGAGAGGTAACTGAAAAGTTGATTTGCAGTGGGATATCCAATTATTAATGTGCAGCTTAGCATGGGCATTTCCTTTTTATGCTTTACTTGCTTCTGTCTGCTTATGGACACAATTCAGTTTGTTGGTGCACAGTGTGCCTCAGAAAAGGTGTGCATACAAAATTTCTAGTGGAGCAAAGTGTTCAGGATAAATAAAATTAAGGTTGTTGCATTTGTGGTGAATGTAGTAATTAAAGTGTCCATTAGGTTCTGGATCTGTTTAAACAGCAAAAAATTGTATTTACACTTGGAAACATGACTGTGTGACCAACCTCATCAGTTGTGAGGTTTCTTGTCAGTGATCTACTGAGAGCCAAAACTGTAAATTAAACTAAGGAGCCATCTGACAAAAAGTCTGTAGTAGGACATCCACAAGGCAAAGTTAGTCTCACCTGGTGTTCATGTATTGCTTTGGATATCTTTGCATAGCTTAACTAAAGTTCTTACAAGTTCTACTGCAAAGTCCTGGTATGAGAGGAAATAAAATCTTTGTAATGTGAGCATATTTACTCCTGCTGACAGATGGGACCAAAGGAGTGTAGGGAGTTCCTGTGGTCCATTAATGAGTGAGGGTGACCCTGGTGGGGTTTAGAACAGTACAACTGTGAACAGAACTGGGCATCACTGTCAGTGGTCACATGCACAGGCTGGCTCTCTGAATTGTGGTTATGTGTTCATGATCCTGAAGTTTTTCCAGGGAACAGAACCACATCTCAACCATGCCTCCTTCAGAGTCGTCAGATTTATGACCAACTAGTCAGGATAATTAAACTAACTGGGTGAACCAAAGAATGTCTGAAAGCAGAACAAAGATGTGGCTGTGCCATCTGTAGATGTGTGGTTTTAATTAGTTCCGTTTTTATCAGTTCAGTACCAGCAGAAATGGAGACATTTTAGCATGTGGGCTCTCACTCTGTACCTCATTCTCAGTGCTTATGCTAACCAGATACACCTCTCCATACAAAACTCCTGCTTTGAGTTTGCTTTAGATATGCCTTTAATTATCTGCTGCACAGTAGGGCACGTGAAAGCTTTAGTAACCTTGCATTGTGCAAGAGCTACTGTTGAAAGCAACACTTCTTAACAGATAAATGATAAATTAATCTAAAAACATCCTGTCGAAACAGTTCAGTCACTTGGCCCTCTCCTTCTCCTCAGTGTACACACTACTCTGTTTTGTTATATTTTTCCAGATCATTTGTCTAAAATGTTAATATATCCAACATAGACACTCTTACATGATTTAGGAAATAACTACAGGAGTCAAAAGCTGCAGAAATTCATAGAAGTTTTTCTTTACTCTTGCTGTCCAATGAACACTTGGAACGGGTTGACTGAGCTTTGTTCCCCTATTCCTTGATATTTGTTCAGGAAATACCAAGCTTGATATTAGTTCAAGAAATATCCCTTGTGATTGTATTTCCAGCTTCATGTTTTTTATTTTTTTTAAATTAATATTCATCTACAATGTGTTGTTCATGTGATGAATGGCTTTCAGGTTTCTAAATGTTGTGTTTGCCCACATGGCATTTCAGTGTCTCCTGTCTGTTTCTCTGAGCAATAAAAAATGTCAAAGATTTGAGATGGATTTTTTCCCACTTGTTAATTGAGTTGACCCAAACCTACAACGTTTCTTCTTCCATGCACATGAGAGTAGGGCCAGAGGCTGCTGCTGGCTCTGTCCAGAGAGAGCAGTCTGGACTATAGTCCAGAGAAGCTCTGTCAGAACAAGTGTGAGAAAGGGGTTTTGCAGTCTGTGCAACAATGGAGGGTATGGTTTTGGATAGCCAAGACTAATGAAATGAGATGGTTGTTTTTTGCCTAGTTAGACACCAAACAAATTATTTCTACATATAATTAACATTTGTATGTACAGACAAGGTACAGTAACTTAAAAAATACGTTAAAATTTACAGGTTTAACATACTGTGAGGACTTGCCATTTTACTACAACATTCATTTGAGTGGTAGAGGGGGTTGTGTGACTGAGGTAAACCCTACCGGAGGTGAGAAGTGGAGCTGGCAGGGTGCTCAGCTTCCACCCTCCCTTCAGCTGCTGCAGCACAGTGATGCCAGCCAAGCCCAGCTCGAGGGGTTTTGGTTTGTTTTCAGGCTCAGCAGGACTGTTTGAGCAGTGGGTAAAGGGGTCAGTGACATTGTGACACACTCCTAAGGAAATCACAAGTACATGGATGGTGGAAGAGGTAACTACCAAACCTCTCAAAACTGGTCTTCCTCAACACTACCTATTTCCCCCCCTTTTTTTTCCTCTACCCAGTATCACATCCATTTCTCCTGTACCTTTTCACTAATTAAAAGCACCGTTCAACTCTCCTGTGCCCCAAGCCACTGCCTTCAGGCAGTGCCTGACACAACCTCCTGCATCACCCCATCACTGTCAGCTGAGATGCAGATCCTGCCCCTCCCTTCCTGCAGGTCTGGCACCCAGGCTCTGCCGAGGCAGCTGCTGCCTTTCTCCACTTCCTGGGCAAATGAGGAGAGCTGTGACCTCAGCGGGAGGATGCTGCCAAGCCAAGCAGCACTCTTGTTTGCCAAGGTGTGCCTCAGGGTTGCAGCACAGGTTCTTTGGTGAGAAAAATGAAAATCTAAACATAGGCTTTAAAAGTCAGTTTTTAAAAGCGTGAAGTGCCCACTTCTGTGTATGGCTAAAAGAAAGAATGAAGCCAAGATGCCTCAAAAAACCCTGCTCTTTGAGCACTGGCTTCCTCCAGCTTTGCCTCTTCTGTTGCCTACATATCATCTCCATCCTAGAACACCACCTTCCTTCCTTCCTTCCCAGCCTCTTGCTATGGCACAGCAGACAGATGACCCCTGTGAGAAAGTAAGCTGTGATGGTCCAGAGGCCTGACCAGCTGTATCCTTCTCTCTTCCAGAGTGCTTTACCAACCTACTGATGCTACTTGAGACTTGTCACCCCTTTAGTTTTCCCCTGTGACTTCAGTCACAGCAGGAGTAGCTCCAAGCCTCGGAGCTGGGGAGAGGTGAGGCAGCCCTTGGGGTTAATGAGGAAATATTTGATGTTCAAAGCTCATCTATGGAATAGCTCTGCAGAGGTCAGGAGCAGCACTGCATTAGCTGACACAGAGAATTTCCCTTTGAATGTTCAGAATTGTTCTTTTGTTAATCTGTGAAAGCTGAGCCCACACCTGTCAATCTCCTCACAACCTGTGGTGGTCATGGAATCAAACCAGAGGCTGACTCTAAGCAGAGAGAAGGAAATTGCCATAGCACTGAAGTAGTTATTCCTAGAAAACCTGCAGCAATTAAGAGGCAGATCTAGATGGTTTATTTCAGTAGTTGGGTTTTTTACATAGGTGCCTTTTATTACGGAATTACCAAATTTCCATTTTACAGCTCTGTGTCAGGGTAGCAGAAGGGCTCATGCAGTATGGAGGAAATGGGAATGGATAAAATTATCTGTAACCCCATGGTCACCATAATTTTCTCATCCTGGTTTACAGCTGCAGGAAAATAATCCCCTTCAAATCATACAAGAAATAAGTCTCCAGTTCTTCCTTCAAATGCTGAATGGAGATATTTGCTTTTGGCTTTGCCTGATTTCTGGGACAAGAAGAGTTGCACCAAGTGACCTCTCAGAGTACCTCCCAGAGCCTGATTCCCCTTCCTATCCATGCCCTGCCACTGGCAGCCAACCTGGGATGAATAAATTTGGCACTTTCACGTGCTCCAGTTCCCCCTGAATCCTCTACACACTCCATGGAGCTATTGGGGCAGTATCCCCCCTCCGCAGCCTCTTGGAGGATGAATCTGGGCATTGGCTTTGGGGCACATCCCCAGGCTGTGCCCCACCTGTACCAACCCTTCTCACCTCTTCCTTTTCAGGCTCACCTGGGTCTGCACAGAGCCAAGCTCCAGAAACATTGTCAAGGGGATTGCAAGAGTTAAGCTGAAATCTTTATGCTGAGTAACAGCTGTGCTGAAAGCTCGGTATTTATTGCACTATCATGGAAGGTCAGAGCAGAAATGACACCAGGAGAGGGACCCCTCAGGTGTTGATTTCTCCTAAAAACATACAGTCAGAAACTAGTTTGTGCTTTTTCAACAGTTTGAGACAGGGAAGGAAAAGGCTGCATTTCCCATTTGTGATAATTTCCTTTTTTCATGTGTGCGAGTATTAACAGCTGAGCCTCACTGTTGAAAATACCAAAATTACTTGTACCTTGTACTGCAAGTTCTTCTCTCTACAAACACTGGAAAATATTACTGCATGGTCAGGCACATAACAGGAGATGCAGATTGCTTTCTGTGGAGATTACAATGCAGCAAGTGTGACATGGGGCACCCAAAAGCTCAGGGCAGAATGTGATGAGACTCTGGGTTCTCCCCCCATCATCCTAAATCCATAGGGGCAAGGAGATACACCTTTTCATAAGGATGGAGGCAAAGCCTAACAAATTCATCTGTGTAAACACGGTTACAGTTCTTAAAAAAAAAAAAAAAAAAAAAAAAGAGAGAGAGAGAATATGGCCGCCTGGCTTGCACAGGCAGCTGCAGCTCACTGGTGGCTAACTTACTGCATATTATTTCTCTTAGGTGACACCCTGTCTTTGCATTTGCAGAAACCCCAGCTCTGTGCCATTTGGAAGGCAACACAACTGAATTCCATTGAGGGCTGCAGATGCTGTGATGAGTCTCAGGGATTTGTGAGCATGGTGATGGGAAAGTGCAGGGTCTGAGACCTGTGGATCAGGACCATCTGGTCTGTCAAAAGGAAGAGCGGATCCTGCAGTGATGCTGTCTGGTGTGCAGCTGCAGATGTGCAGCTGTGACAACCTTTGTTATACAGGTTGTAAGGAAAGGTTGGCTGCTATCAGTGAGGAAGTTTTGCTTCCTCACCCCAAACACTCTGAGCAAACCACAATTTCCTCAATCTCTTTAACTGTTTAGAGCTAGCATGGCTCTCCAGTGGTTTATTGCTGGCAGGCTGAATAAATGCAGAGAAATGCTTTGATGACACACTTCTTTGAAATAATAATATCCATTGCCCTCGCTCAGCAGACATGAAGCCAGAAGAGAGTATGAGGTAATGGAGTCTCCCTTGGTGGTCACTCAGGGCTCTTGCTCCTCTGGCACAGTCACACTTATTCCTCATCCCTTGTCATCAAGGGAAAGGCTGCCTTCTCAGCAACCATTGCCAGGAAAGGGCTGGGATTCTTTACCATGTAAGTAGCAGACATTTAAATGTATCTAGATGGGAGAACAGAAAGGAGCTTATCTTCTCTGGGAATGACTTCTGTCTCCTGCTTTACCTGGGAGAGCTTGAAACGGATGCAGTAGGTAACAGCAGAAGTTAGAGAATTCGGAAAGATTCACCTCACAGCAGTGATTGCCATGCCATCCATAGTTATAAAAGCTGTACTGGAAACCACAGTGTATAATTAGAGGAGGTGGATGTTTTCACATTCTCTGCCTGTGTTGTATGCAGGAGAGTAAAATCCTGGCTGCTCTTCACACCCCCTGTCAGTCTCTCAGCTCAAGGACAGTGTAATAGACATCTGCAAGCAGCAGGACCCAGCTCTGCGGATGCTTGTGCCTGGAAATAAACACCTCTAGAACCCAGCTCACAGCTGGGAACAAGCCTCAGCCCCTGACACTATCTGTGCAGAGGCACGGAAATGGATCTAGCTGGGCAAGTGGCTCAGAGGGTTGTTGGTGAGCAAGGAACCCTGGCAGGGTTTACTGTCCTGCAAGGCCAGGAATATGGTGGTGGCACCAGGTAAGGGCAAGAAAAAGTGGAGGAGCCAGGCCTGGGAAGAGGTGTCAAGGCACCAGGCCTCAGTTTTGCCCAGAGACACTGGAGCAAAGTGCAGCGCCAGCCCAGGATCATGAGTTCTTTCAGCTGTGTTTTGACATTACACATGAAATATAAGGCAGCCCATTCTTGTGTGTGCTCCTTCTCTGCAGCCCCTTTGCCACAAGGAGAGTGTGCAATAAATGTGAATGCTGAATACACAGTACTGCCCCATCCCTGGCTGCCAGCAATCCAACAGGGGCAAGGTGGGACTACACTGAGGGTCCTGAGCCAATGACCCAGTGATGACACCTTCTCACATGGTTTTGTATTTAGACCTAAGCCAAGAATTACCAGATCTCCTTGTCCCAGCAAATACATGAGAAAGGCATTTCTTGAGAAAAGTGTCTACGGTCCAGGAAGTTGCCATCTTCCAGCTTTTCCATATTGACAAAGGTGCAGGAGGCTATATGCACCAAATTAAACTCTGTGAGAGGATTGAAGCCCTCAGCAAGGTGGGGAGTAGAGAACAACATCTTGTAGTGCTCCCAGCAGTGGGTCTGGATAAACCCAGAGTACATTTTCTTCCTGCAAACCACCTCTGCAAACAAACCTGATGGTTCCTAGCAGGGTGGCCACGCTGGCAGGTAAAAGGCACCTGGACCCTCGGTGTTTGTAACCATTAGCCCAAGAGTCAGTAGGGACCAGTGACCTTCCTGGCCCCGAGTCATTGCTTAAGAGTTTTAAGGAGGGCTGTAGGCAATGATAAAATGCTCCAAAGCTCATATCTCTGTCCAGAATCTGGGGATGCTGCAGGTCTGTGTCTCCTTTGTTGCCAAGGAGTGATTTAGCTAAAGTAAAGGGGAAATCACCCTATTTGCTTTGGCTGGAAATGTTTTTCTCAAAGAAACCAAACAAGCACATGCTGAAACTCCACTGGTGGCCTGATCCCCCTTGCTGTGTCATAGCACAGGCTCTTGCACAGTTTGCTCCCCAGGTAATTATTTTTAGGGTTAATTTCTGAGCAGGGGAAGGTATTCATGCTCCCAACGAACTACACTATTAAACACAATTTTCATCTGGGTCTACACATGCATAAAAAGGTTGTACTCAAACCAGACCTGGAATAGAAATACTTCAACCAACCTCCCTCTTGTTTGCTCAGTCCCAGAGCAGTATTGATTTAAGAATATTGTCTTGATAGTAACTTATTGCAAAAAGTTTAAATTCCTTTCACAACCTGGAGAGAAAGGGGGCCTCTCAGTGAAGGTTCTTCCGAGCAGTGGCAAGGGCTGGCACTCCCCAGGCAGCCATCTGTGCTCATTAATTCTGCTGGAAGGCTGCACTGGCCCATCATAGGAAAAAAAAGGAGATCTCTGGAAAAGCACAAATTAAAGTAGCTGGTAATTCTCCTTTTGCCTGTAC
This sequence comes from Zosterops lateralis, assembly GCF_965231275.1. Taxonomy (NCBI): domain Eukaryota; kingdom Metazoa; phylum Chordata; class Aves; order Passeriformes; family Zosteropidae; genus Zosterops; species Zosterops lateralis. The sequence goes on from NC_139762.1 coordinate 131,783,270, forward strand.
CTGAGCATGCATGTTTAAATGAGATACAGCTTCAAAGTGCTGATTTTGGAGGGCTCTGCCAGGGCTGGCTCCTGGGTCAGGGGGCTGCACTCCAAAAACACGGAAGACAGCTGAAAGGGGCGATGTATGCAGGGGCATCTTTGGGAGCGTGTAAAGCTGTGGGACAAAGGCACACTTGCGTAAGCCGTGGCGGCTGAAGGAGGAAGGGTGTTCTCTGGCATCGTTCCTCTCCCCAGCGGCCGCTCCCAGCGCAGCCGCAGCAGCGCTCGCACAGCCCTGCGCCTCCATCCGCCGCCCAAAGGGCCCTTTTGACAGGGAAGCGTCGCGTTAGGACCGGAGCTATTGCACAGCAGCCGCTTTGCTGTCAGGCCGAGCTCTGCTCAGCAGGAAACTCCTCGCAGCTGCAGAACGAGGAGCCGCAGAGGCTCCGGGCACCTGGCCCGGCGCCCCAGGAATAAGGAGCAGTTGTCTGGTCTTGGGCATTTTGCTGGGGGGTGCTTGGCTGTCGCCCCAAACTCCTCTTTCCTCCTAAGCTCACAAGTCCACTCGTTCATCCTCGCTAAGGACTCTTCCTTGCCTTATGCACCTGCCTATTCTGAACACTCCTTCTCTGACTACACCACACTGCAAGACTCAAGTGTCTCCCTGTCCTTGTGTCCCACAGCAGGCAGTCCCACTGTCTTGCAGTCTCCTGGGGGGTGCTGCTGGGCAGCTCTGGCTACCACCATCCTGTCCAGTTACACTCAACTGCTGACAGAAGTCAGGCCAGGCAAAGCCAAGCTTTTTCTTGGACACAAAGGAACTACAAGACCACACTTGGCCCAGGTTCTCCATCCAAGACCGATACAGGACATTGTTTTGTTTCTGGGGATAGAGAGGAGTGAGCCAAAGAGGGTAAAAACATCTGGGAACATAGGAGAAATGCCTTTTGATTAAATTAGCTGTTGTTTTCAAAAAAGACATGGGTTGAATGCTGAAAGTTTTGCTGTCGCAATTTAATTTATATGATGCAACTGCAGCACAGAGAGTTGGGGATGCCCATAGAGAATGGTGGTTGAAACACTCCAGAATACTCCCAAATACTTTGCAAAATGTCGTATCATCTCTTTGCCATCAAATATCTGCCAAGCACTTGGAAATCCCTGGCTCAGGCCCGCTCTGTGCAGCCTGCTCTTGTACAAGGACAAGTTCTAGCCTAAACACTGCCTTTCCAACAGCAATCCCAGCGCTGCCAGCAGGGTTTCAATGCTGAGGCTTCGTGAACAAAACTGTGACCTCCCTGGACCACTCCAACCACCGACTCTCCTGCTGGCTGCCAAGGGATCAAAGCCAAAGGGACAGCCTTCAACTTCTGCTTGTGACAATCACCCCACTGAACTCCAATCAAGTTATTTAAGTGCCCAACAGAAGCACAAAATATATATTAAAGGGACTTCAAAACAACATAGGAATAGGATCTCAGTGAGGGAGAGGCATAAATGTGAAAGTATAGTCTTAAAGCCAATCTTCCTGTAATTATCTCAAGTTAATGGTCATTTTATAATGTTGTGCCTCAATAAACTGAGTAAACATTCTTTTATGTATATGTTTTATATATATTGTTATGTGTAACAACATGCAAATCCCTTCAGGGTTATCAGCTTGTTGTCATCCCCATCCATATCTTACGACTTTTATTCAGTGTGAATTGAGGCAAAATAGCTAGACCTTACCAAAGCCCCAGTTCCTTTAGATCAATTATGATCAGAAATACACTTCCATGAAACCATGGGACCATATAGCCACCTGCATACACTTACATTCCCTGGTCAGAAACTCAGTCAATTCAGGGGTTAAAACCACATTTTTTTCTCACCCCCAGCATAGCCAAATGTAAATAGGCCACTTTGTTTTGCTGCTCTGCACTGTGTATCAGCCACAGAGGGTCCAGAAGTTAGTGCTTAGCTAGCAATTTTGCTTGTAATGAGGGAGGCAGAGCAGCGTGTTGATTTACAGCCACATCACCTCTGCTGACAGAAGTAAAAATGAGCTTTTGTCAACATCAATAAACAAATTAGAAACTGCTCTGGAGAGACAGAGCTCTGGTAGCCCCATTGCATCAACAGCAAAAGGAGGGGAGGGTCAGGCCCTTCCAGCCACCGACTGCAGGGGATGGGAGGGACCTGGCTGCCTGTAAGGCTTGCTCCCCTCTGCTGCTGGCCTGGTGTGAAGGCACAGAACGAACAGACACAGAACAAACAGGGCTACTCTCTCTGGATATGGTGGCTCAGAGTTGCTGGCCTGGCCTGGCTCCCCCTGGTCACTGCAGCTCTACCAGGCAATAATGGGTGTCACACAGCTGCCAGGAATTTTCGTCAAAACAACAGGTTTTTATCAGAAGATGCCAGTTCATCAAATTCAGCAGGCTTTGAACCAGCAGAGCAGATTCTAATGAACTTCTTAAAAAAAAAAAAAAATAACAGATTCTTTGCAGGACCTGCCTCATTCCTTCTTAGTTTCTTGAGCTGCACAGTTGCCAAGGACTCACACATCCACAGCTCCACAGGGCTGCTAATATTTCAGACTTTATTTTCCAGGAATGAGAAGCCTGGAAAAGCATAGCACAAATAGCACTTATAGGTCCCTGCAGAACAGGACAGAGCCTGGCATCCTGGAGGATATCCTGTCACCCCAAGGACATAAAGGTTCCAATGCCCAGGGCACAAGTGGCCTGGACACACTGATGAAGACTTAGATAACACAGAAAGAAATTCCTGGACTAAAGGAAGTTTATAGGAACACCAAATCCTAAACCAATTAAAACTCCAGGATCTCCATTCAGGTTTCATATTATCATATGTAGTATTGTATCTTGAGCAGAAACAAGCAGAAACCATCACCATGCTCAGCATGGTGCTTTTTTTGGTCAAAAAAAAGTCAGAACCACAGGCAGCTCAGATGACAATGCTGCCTTCTGTAACTAGGTGGCTACCCCTTCAGAAAGATAACAGATACAAAAAAATAAAATGTTAAGAAGAGCTTAGGATTCAATAAATGGAGAGACAATCACTTTGATTTGGGAACTGGCTTGTCCTTTTCCCATCCAGATGGCAGATGTTTACTGAACTCAGAGACAAAAGCCTGCTCAGTCCTTCATCACTTTCTCTTTGGTTGTCTGCTTTTGCTGTGTTTGCTGCTGGCAGAGCAAGTCCTGCACTCGGTCACTCCCAACCAGTTGGAGTGCACAGAACATGCCTTTACTGACTGACCTCCATCTCCAGCAGTACTTCACTCTGGGAATCATCAGATTTCCACTACAGGAAAATTTGGGCACTCCTTCCAGTGCTTTGATTTTGATTAAAAACATAGCTTTAATTCTACTCATAATTTTGAAGAACTTGGATAATTTTAACAGAGCTTAAAAAAATCACGATTTTTTATCTTCTAATTACTGTATCAAAGCTTGAAAAATTATAGATTTGCTATGGTCCATGCTTCAGATGAGAAACTCAATGCCAGTTTGTCACTGGGGACTAAAGATAAAGCAAAGATGAAAGAGTAAATGCAGTCCTGCGTGTTCAACACAGAAGCCAACCATACTGTTTCAAGGCACATTTCAGACACAGCCACAACTGATTTGGAAAGGAAAACTCAGCTACAGTTTGAGAGAATTCAGTGCTAGGTGGAGCAATGATCACTCACTCTCTTAATGGAACTTTACCAGAAAAACAATAACATCCTTAATATTTCTAGCACAAACCAGGCATGGATCCAAAAATATTTTAACTCTGAGCAACTGGGGAAGTGAGCTCTTTCCACCGTGCATTCTACTGCAGTGAGTCACCGAGGAACTCAGCCCCCAGTGTAAGGCATCCTTGCACAGTGATCCATCAGGAGCAATGCTCAGCCAAGCATATGGCATCACAATCACAGGCAGCAAGCAAACTGAAGATTTATTTCACCATGGATATGAAATGCATATTTCATTATGTCTACTATGCAGATGAGCTGGGCATATAACTTCAGAGAGCTCGATTACAACACTAAAGCATGGTGAATGCTGGTTTTCCTTAATGTTCTACCAGTATGGTATCAAATATTCAAAACAAAGCTCTATTCATGTCAGTTTGTGGTGGTTTGTCCCAAATGACCAGGGGATGCGTACTGTAAGGCACACACATGCATAATCCTGTCTTGGAAAAAAATTACAGAAAAATATTTATAGGACAAAGGTTGGCCCTACCCCATCTTGTGCTGTGAGTGTCCCATTGACCATTGCAGGAGAATAAAGCATATTTATTCTCATTACTGTTTTAAAGAAGAGATGCTGATCGTTTAACAAATCCTTTGGTAACACATACCTTTAAGCTCAAGAGGCACAGCTAGATGACGGAAAAGAGCCAAGAGGACAAGCAGACCTGCTTTCCTTGTTCCCCTTTGCTTCTCCCCAGGTCAATGGTTCCCCTCACCCCAGCCCAGCCACCCCCTGCCTCTCCTATGGGCAGATTCAATTTGCTGAACCAGCAGTACACAATGCATGGGGGAAAAAAAAATTAAAAATAGCCATCTATTTCCAGCTTTGGAAGTTGTGTTGCCCTGGCAGAGGGTCTGTGAAGCATGACAGGTAGCACAGGGAAGGGGGCTGGGCTACAGGTGAGGAATGCGGGTGTCATTCACCTGTCATGCAGGTGAGGAATGCGGTGAGGATGCACTGTCACTGCGGTGTCGCTGAGCCGCTACCCCGCTCAGGCCCCTGAGCACTGGGCAGACCCAGATGTGCCGAGTCCTCACCTGCAGGGCGGCATGACCCAGCTCCCAGTCTGCTTTGTAATGACTCAGGAGCCTGACAAAATGCCTGAATCATTGCCAGTTATCCATGTGTCATTTTTGATGTGTTGGAAAGCAGCTCAGGGAGACAAGTTGTTCTGACAGTAAGACATACCTTGTTGCTGCCCAGCTAGGGGAGAAGGCATTTGCTTTTCAGAGGGTATTACATAAAGTTCTTGACAATTCCTGCTTATCAGCCACCATGCTGAGACCTACGCAAACCACACAGAAGTCAGTGTTAAGACCTACCAGCTGCAGGTTGGGACCTCTGTTTTCTGTCAAAATAAATGCCAATATAATGCAGGTGTTTACATGCAATATATCCTATATAAAAGGAATCCATCGGTGTACCTGTTAACCTGGTGGTATATGTTTTTGCAAGGAATTAACGTGCCAAACTGAATTTCAAGGACTGCATGCAGACTGGGTGCAGGAAATGCCATGTCTCTCACTGGTTTTGGGGAAAAGAAGACAATGGAAAATGTCCCTCATCTCACACTTTCTCAATGAAATTTTTAAATGAATGTGCAAGATCTTTCACACCACGGTTAATTACAAAGATGGAAATGTGTTTCTCACTGTACCAGAGCAAAAGAAGCAAGGTAAGAAACCAGAATTACAATACAATAGTGCCAGTTTCTGAACTCAGCTGTAACTATGGCAATCCTCATTCACAGTATTTAACTGAGACTATATAAAAATGGTGCACTTAGCAAGCTTGAATAAATCACTACCTCACCAGCTTACAAATGTTTCAAAGACATGAAATTTTACAAAAATGAAACCTCATAAGAAATTTGTATTTGCAGAAATCATTTGACATTACTTCTGCATTGCCTATTCATGTTGACTACAGGGACTTGGCTTTTCAGAGTAGCCAAGGATTAAGGGAGATAAATTTCAAGAGGACAGGCAAAAAAAAAGTAAATTAAGTATTAATGTAAATTCTAATACAGTGTCCTGTTACTGTGCAATTACTATTAAAAGCTGGTAATGTCAGCAACATTATTTTACTTTTCCAGGGTTGTACAAAGTCTAAAGGGGACACTGGGCCAAATTCTTCTCTCACTTATATATATGCTTTTCCCTCCCACCTTCATTGGCGTCAGCAGCCTCAGCTTGCTGCATTGTCACAGTTCCCAGTGCTCCCCATACATAAGCTCAAATAAAGGAGTAGTGTGGTATTAAGAGAAAACAAAGCAGAAGAAATGGATTGATATAGCACATTTCCTCTCTGTATCCAGCTCCCCTGATGTTCTGGGCTCTCAGGGAGTGCTTCACTCACCAGCTGCTCCCTGGTATATGGTACAAGCCTGTTGTTCATCTCTACCTCATACAGCATTTTTTTTCCTACTCTTCTGGTACAGAAGGTGAAAGCAAAAGGATGAAAAATAATAATTTTCAAACATCAAAGCCAAACCTTTCTTAATAGAGGTGCTTGGTTTGAGACAGCCAGTGAACAAGTTTTTGCTTGCTATTTTATGTCCAAGAGAAAGAAGCCAGAGAATGCTCTGGTTGCTGTAGTTATTTCAATGTTCACTATACTAATGCATCATGTAGAGCAACTGCACCATACATATGTTTGGCAAACACTTAAGCTAATCCTTAGTCACACAAGTTTGGTTAGTGGTGCTTGGAGGCAACAAAGAAGGCATTTCTAGTTCATAGGGATGGGCACATTTCTGGCAGGACTCATCACTGACTCCCAACCAGGTCAGGGACATCTGACTTCCCAATATCACACTACATCTGGTGATTTGGCCTTGGTAGCAAGACCAAACAGGCTTGGCCACAGTAACAAAACAAAAGGTAACAGTGGCAAGGCACTTGGCAGAATTATGATTGCTGCAGGCGAGATAAAATCATGAAAACATGATGGTCTGCACTGTAAGTGCTGTAAAGATTGCCTTAAGGAAAGACTGTGGAAAATGGTTCAGTGTGGGAAGAGACTCAGGCTATAGCCCCTTTTCCCTTAAGTTTTCTTTGAAACTTTTTTTTTTAAGAAAGACCTAGCAGCAAAACATTTTTAAACTTTTCTTTACTGACATGACTGGAATGTTTGGGTGTGAGCCTTGCTGCAGTATGTGTTACAGGCTGAACACTGCAGCAAGTCCCATGCCTTTGAGCACAAGCTGGGCACGGGGAGGGCACTTCTTGTGCACATGGGAGCCCTGATATTTTGCTGTCTGGAAACAGTTCAGAGTTGTCAACGACGCAGATTTGCTAATCAAAACTCCACACGGCTGAAGGACACACACACATTGACCTTTACTACAGCCCTGGGAATGCTGCAGCAGCCTTTAATGACTTTCTAGAGTTGCTCCCACTGTTCGAGTTCTTTGCAAGTACTGGCGGGGATACTGTGCCTCAGAACAAAGCACCTTTTAAATATATACTTTTCAGAGAGAAGGGAGGAATTATCTCTGATTCAACAAGGCTTTCAGATACCCTTTCCAGATTACTACAGTGGTTTCATTCAGTTATGCAGATTTCAAATTAAAAGTTAATGAAAACTAACACACTTCTTATTTCTCCTGAGGCGCATTTGCTCTCCTATTCAGGTGGCTGAGAAAAGTAAGTCAGAAGAAAATGCCTCCTTGTCTGACAAAGGGTGCAGGGATTCTGGGAACTGCCTGGCAGAAAATTCCTGCATCAACACCGTTGCTATAATTTGGAATCAGCTGTGCTCATTTTCCAAGTGTGCTTTATAGCCACCTCCCACATGGCAACGCATGAGCAAATGAAGTATCATTAGCTCTGATGGGCACCCTTTGTCTTCCCAGGAAATGACAAAATGCTATCCTCAAAAAGCTGACCATAGGAGAGAAATTACAGACTCATGTTTGGCACAGAGCGTGGCGCTCGCAGCTGTACTGACTGCCTGCCAGGAGCTGTCTGCCTACAGAACATGCTGTCTTCCAGCTGCTCGACCCAAGATAGTCCGAGAGGATAAGAGCAGTGTTAGAGAAGTGAACAGACTTTCTGTTTGCAGATTTCTCTTGCTTGGTTTTCTGAGGAAAGTGAGCTTGTTGCCAGTCTTCACATGATGGCAGATTCAAGAAGTGTTTCCTGGATTAACCTAAGGTTCTGCTTTTTGACTCAGGGCAAGGTATCCATTATTAACATGCAAGAACAAAACCCCACCCTGTGACTCATATAATATACCCACTGATACATGCAAATACAAACCAGAATTACTTGAATACAGGAAAATAATTGGGATTTTCTTTTTGCTAGCATCTTTAAACCCTTAGGCTTCATAGATCCTGTCCTTCCTTACTTCAGCTCTTCTTTTAGCTGTTTCTGTTTAATCCTAGCAATCACCTTGAGTCATGACAGTGGGTATAATGCAATAGACTCACATGCACAATTCTTGTATTGAAAAAGTGCTCGTTTTTCTGAACACAGCAAAAAGCAGGCAAACAGCAAGAGCCCACCTGTGCTTACGTTCAAGCCCTTTCCAGGAAGTCCTTTGCCCCCAGTGTTCTCCTTCATTTCAGTGTCATGTCCCTGAACTCAGTTTACTGTGCTCTTTGCAATTCTAGCTTTTTTTTAAATAGGTTTTTTCCCCCTCTCCTACATGCACACGTATGACTTCACAATTTCTGGCTTAAGCACTTTCTGTCTGTATCATTTACAAGTACACTGCATTGCAAGCCTGTATGAGGACATGCTATTACTTAATTTTGTGATATTGGTGCAATATTTGGGGAGGTGGATTGTACTGGTTTGAGTTTCAGTAATCAGAGTCATTTAACTGCTTCCTCATGCCAAACCAATTTAATATATTTTTTCCCTTCACATAGGTTTTTCTTACTATTTTCAACAAGAGTTGATGTCATCACAAGTTGATTACATTTTGCTGCATGAAAAGGGAAGTAATTTAGAATTGCATACATGAATTTTGCAAATGGCCAAAAGGATGCTGGGATAGCTCTACAGGCTGATGGAGAGAACAAAAATCACTCCCAGGGTGTGGTTTTGTATTTCCTCCTGCTCCCCTGGCCCTCTGCAATGCCCTTCCCTGCTGGCAGAGACTGGTGCTTGCCCTGCTCTGCGTGCTGAGCAGTTGGTGGAGTCGTGCCCTGAGCTGCTCTGTGAAATGATGCAAGTTTAAAAGTGCTTTTGGGAGAGTTAAGAGCACTTTCACTTTAAAGTATGGCTGCATACACTTTTTTATGGGTGGTAACTTGGAGGGCCTCAAAGGGGACATGAAATAGGAAGCAAGGAAGATCTTTCTACAAAGGAGGGTTGGATATAAGTTGGATGGCTTAAACCAGACAGTAGACAGAGTGAACAAAAACATAGCAATCTACCTTAGAGACCCCAGGGTTATCTGTTCTGGTACCTTTAACCTGCATGGCATTAATATGACTGAGCCCGTTTACACAAGGGCACAGTGACACATCACAACCCAGTTGTTCACTGGGTAGATCAAAGCACTCTGTGCACTTTCACCCTGGATCTTAGGTCTTCCATTGGGGTCAAATGGTAATGGAGATTATTTGTTGTGGGCACCAAAAATGAATGAGTGTGAAGACTGTGCCTATGCTGACAATATTTGTGGATGTGTTTGCTGGTATTGAAAGTAAATATTTTATTCATTATCTCATGGAAATGCATGATTATATCAGCAACATATTTAAAAGAAACAAAAATATTTTGTGCTGCAGCAGTTTGCTAAGGAAACTGACACAGTGAGTGAGGTGAATCAGTCCTTGATAACCCAAACTGAAATTTAAAACGCAAATGCCTTTCTGAGCTCATCTATTCTGAGCTGGATAGAGCCCAGCATGTTTCAGTTCTTAAATAACTCATTCCCATGACCTTTGCAATTCACTACCTTACACAACAGTGCAAAAAAGAGCCTCACACACATGACTCAGGCTGCCTTAGGGTTCCTGAAATTTAAGAAGGCAGCCTACATAACACGATCACAAGCAAAAGGAAAATAAAAGACAGCTTATATAACATCCAGACAAATTGAACAAACCTCTGCAGTTACACAAGGCTGCAGGCTGCAGAGATGCATCCAAAGTTTGAAGAAGTTTCAAAGAAACAGCCTGACGTGGCTGCTGTTTAGCCCCAGTGTTTAAAGTCAACACTAACAGAATAAATAATCCTTATTCTTAAAATACTACTCTAAAACATTTAGCTTGCAATCTGGACTTGCGCCAGGGCATGTGAAGCACATTGAGTAAAATGATCATGGGGAAAGAGTAAGGTGCCTGGACTGCTAACTTGCAAGACCAAAAGGTTTGCAGGAAACGTGTGTCCTGAGCTCCTGAGAAGCAGCTGGGTAGCAATCATCTTGTGCTTACTGAATATCCTCCCACTGCTCCTAGATCTTTATGGAGGTTACTCAGAGGCACAGCCCATCTGTGGGGGAACATGTGATCTTGCACCACCTCCCTAGCCTCTACCACAGGGACACCACTGAGCTGTGCAACAGAATATGCAGGTTATTCAGACTTGCAAGCCAAATCCAGCTCTGGGCTGGAATCCAGATTCAAGGAAAGCATCCCAGTGCCAATGCAGGGCAAAATTAGAATGGGGATCTCTAAATGACCTTATAAAAAAATCCCCAGGAAGAGAAAGGCACCCCTAAAAGCAGGCCTGCTGGAAATGATCACAGTCAGGCTTTCTCTTTTGATTAAAAGCCTGGCACAGGAGCACAGCTTTGCTCTGCTGAGATGGCCAGGATCTCTCAGAGGGAGTTGGCTGCCTCCATTTCCTGAATACCATAAACAAAGCTCCAGATCCACTTGTAATACACAGTGTTGTTCCTTCTGCTTGTTGCTATCTTACCATATAACAGAGTAATGGCTAAAGCTTTTAACTGTAAAAGGCTGGTATAATTGTCACCTTCATTCCACATGCCTCTTTTTCCAGGTGAGTCCTGTTACTGTCTGGCTGCAGGTCAGCTGAGGTGAGGGCAATGCCCTACCATGAAGTGAACACTGGTCACTGACACAGGAATCCACCATTCCTTGGCTCAGAGGCAGAAAATGAGACTCTAACCTTCTGCTTGGGACATCTGCCTGAAAGAACAGAATACTGGATCTAGTCAGGGAAAAAGTTAGAACAAATACATGTTTGGTTTGTAGTTTAAAAATATAAACTAAACAAACAGTATAAAGCAAATGGTAAATATGTAGATGGGGTCACTTGAGATAATAAGGCTATTTATCAACCAAGGAAAACAATAACCTAACTCATCTTTTTTCTACAGAAAAAAAACCCAACAAGTGGTAATTTTGTTGTATTGTTAAATACAATCTCCAAAGGATACAAGGTCATACTCTCCCAGCATTTAGGTAAGGCTAAACTGAGAAAGGCAAAGAGGAATGAGAAGGAGGTCACTTTGGCGTTCTTTCTAAATTTCTTTGTTACAAGTGGAAATGTGACCTGATCTAGCCCTGGGCCCCAAGACACCTAAGAGATTGGTTCAGAGCCTACTCTTGGTTCTAAATTGAAATTTCTAATTTTATCTTCCATAACTAATTTTCACTTCAAAGTACCCCTTCATGCTAAGACAATAACACCTCATACTAACACAGTAACATACTTCTCATAGTTGGCACTGGTTGCTCTTCCTCATTGCTGGAGAAAATATTAGTCTTTAACATTCACATTTGCATAGAAAGATCTCAATTCAAGCCAGCTGTTTGTATAGATCATCCATTGGCTTCCATCTCCTGACTCCAGTGACCTCAAGTAAAGACAAAAGGCTGTATTCAATTACAAGTGTCTGAACAATCTTTTATTTCAGGGTATCATACCTGATAAAATGAACCCAGGATATCTTTGTTCCAGCAGCATTAGGTAAACAATATTTTATCTGTTGAAAAGTGTAAGCTACGCTCTGCATGGAAAAATGCAGGCAGATTCCCCTCCCAAGTTTATTCTCCACTCTTTCCCCTGAAGTCTGTTGAATCTTTTGCATGGCAGCCATTATAACTGCAAATGTAGTTACTTTTTTAAATGACTGTAACAAAGAAATATGAAAAATGCACATGATGAACTATAGCTGGAAAAGAGATCAGACCCTTCAGAACCAAGTAATTGCTGGATCCAACTTCCTGATATCCTGAAACTACTTCCTCATAGCCAGACACTGATAATGTCTTAAGTATCATACTTGAAGCTGGCAAAAAATTCCTTTTCTACAGAATTTCCTTTATTTCATCAAGCTGTCAGAATTCTGTATTCTCCAAACTGGACATCAGACCCTGAAAAACCAGCCCAGGTGAAGAGTGCAAACTAGTGCACAACTACCACCAAATAAAAAAATGGATTTAATTCTCTGCTAATGAGATGGGAATCAACATATAGGATGGTACAAAGAAGTCTTGAGGGGCAAGAGGCAACAGATACAAGCTTAACATGGAAGATTCTGATTAACTAAAAATTAAAAATCTTCAGAATGAAAGTGGTGAAGTACTGGACCTGGGGCCCAGGCAGACTGGTGAACCTCAGTCCCCAAAGATGTCCAAAACAGGACTGACCTGAACAACCTGACCTGGCTTTAAAGATGGCCTTGCTTTCAGCAGGTCCTGTCTGACCTCAGTTACTCTCTGAGTCTAGGAAACTGGATCTGAAGTGTTGAATGAATCAAGCCAATTGCTTCATTTCAGAAGGGAATTAAAAGTGAAGATACAAAGGGCCTCCAGGGTAAACAAAATAAATTAAACTATCCCTGAATCCCACAATGACAGCAAAATACCCACTGAAACCAATTGTCTGTGATTTGCCATTGGAGTTGCCTTTAGAAAGTGCAGGGGAGAGATGAATCATGTGGCTCAATGCTGCTGGCTTACTCTAAAGTTGATACTCTTAGATGTTCTTTAAAATTCACCTTTTGCAGGGCTCACTGTGAAACTTCAGAAATGTTCACTGAATTCAGGAACCCAGCTGTGTTGAGGCAGGACAGATGCACCACCCACAACAAACACTCCCTGAGAGGGCAGCAGAATATTTGAATGCACAACTGAACTCTCCCTTTGAAGCAGACTGAAGAGCACAGGCCACCGCTGTTTGCAGGTACTCCATCTGCTCTGAACTCTAGTGACACATTTATTTTTGCCACATTATGCTCCTGATTTCTGCAAAAAATAAATTGCTGCTCTGTGGAACAGCATACTTAGATTGCTGTCATTGCTTCTGCAATGCTCTCAGGAAAGGAAAGAACACAGTTTAGTCCTGTCCAATCCTTCCTGTTTATTCCATACCTGGCTTGTTTGTCTCCCTTATTTTCTCCCTTGTTAGACTTTTCTTCCTGCTCTCAAAACTTACCTGGCTCTTCTGCACTTTTTTTCCTGCTCCAGGTTGGTATGGCAGCCTGCCAAGTGTTTGATCCATGCACTCAGTTTTAAGACAGGTTTTATGAGCAACTGCTCTTTTCAACAAGCACAGGAGCAACAGGGCATTCCTGTAACATTGTGTGCAAGGATATCATAAGAATATTAAGGAGCCAAGGGATATAAAAACAAGTGAAATATTATCCCGTGCTCCTGAACTAGCTTTCAGTAAAAATGAGTCAATAAAAATGAATCAATAAAATATTTATACATCAGGCACAAGAACCTATTTAAACTAGAAGGTTTTTGCAAACACTTGATTTCAAATGAAAATGGATTTTGATGATCTGTAATAGAGTTTCTCTGGAAATGTATTTCTCTGGAAATGAATTTTTTTTGGAAATGTGTGTTAGGGTAAGAACTGCAGCACTTTAGCTACAATGATAATGCATAGCTGCCTGTTGGCTCTGCAGTGCAGAATTAGCCACTGCTGACAACAGGCACATTAAGACAAGAACTGATGTCTCTTGTTACACTCTGTTGATAATCCTTTCCATCCAGGGAAACAGGGAGACTTTGCATACCTTGAAGTAGTTACAAGTAATTGCTTTGCCATCAGTCTCTGGTGTAAAATGTTAAATGCGGAACAACATGTTTTTATTCATTAGAATATTTCTTATTCTTTAGAATCAGCAAAAATGGACTGTTGCTCAAAGTGCACAAAAAGGTCTTGGCAGCAGCAAGATGAAAAGAAGGAAAATCTAACTTTCCAGTTAAATTGCAACATCGACTTCTGGCAGCACATCAGCAAACTCACATAAGCTCAAGGAACAAAATGTCAGCCAAATTTTAGCATTTTGTCTCTAATTTGTGGGATTTATATGGGGCTTCTAAGACTATAATCTTTTCTCACGCAGTATTGTAAAATACAAATTTTGTTTAATGTTCAGATATATCAACAGGATACTGTGAGCCAGAGAGCTACAACTTCCAAGACCAGCTCTAAAAATAGCTCCTCTCCTGGCCTTAAATCAGGAAGAAAGGGATAATTAAATCAATAAACAGGGAACTGCACCACTAACCTTTCAATTTCACAGCAAATTACAGAGAATTGAGCTAATGGGCACAAGATGTTCTGAAGACCAAAAGTGCAAAATGCTAACTATTTTGTGGAATTTTTTTTTCCAGGTAGGCAACTTGAGACAGCAACATTCTCTGTGAAAGTCATACTTGAAGCTACTCTACAAACTCCTCACTTAGAGGAATATGACTTCATCCCAATCAATTTCTGTGTATCTACTCCTAGAACGATGACTCAAATTCACCCAGGCAGAGGTCTGTCTTCCTACAGCCTTCTTCCTTCTGACAAGGTAAGAAGGTGGTTTGATAGTGCACCTTTACATGGTCTATAAGAAAATTTCTAAACTTGGGGACTTTGCAGTCACTCTTGCCACAAGTAGAAAATTATGTAAATGGTTGTTATTTCAGCACATGCCGGCAATCTATTTTTAACCACACGCTACTGTTAAAAAGGAATGCAAATAATTTGTTTTCCATGCTGTTTCATGAAGTTTTTAATTTATAATGGTGTCTATCAGATGCCTTTTTTTTTTTCATTTCTAAAATAAGCCTCAAAGAGAAGATGATGGCGTTCCATTCTAGATAAACAAATAAATGTCTCAAAAATCACCCAGAACACCAATTAATGAAAATTTTAATACTCTGTGTTTTCAACTGCTACCATGAAATACCTGCATTTCTAAGGATAGCATCATTTTATCTTTCTAGCTGATTTTTACACAGAGGGTCATGGGGCAATACTTTCCACACTCCTACATTTCAAGTAGAGCTCTCGAGTCTTCTGGGCACTAAGTGCAGATTTTCCTTTGTTTCTTCTCCTGTTTTTGGTAGGCAGCTATACACATCCTACCAATTGAGTAAAGATGTAAGTATAGTCAAAAATCTGTGATCTGTTACAGCTGCTGAGGGAATGCTAATTGCAACCCCCCAAGGCTTGCTAACATTTGCTGCCAATAAAACACAGCAAAGTGGGCATCCCAGACACCCCGAAAAATAGCAAGGAGTGAGAGCACAGGCGTCTGTAAACAGAGAGATGATCGAGGAAATCAAAAAACTGTCAAATTTATAGGATTCTGGAGGGATTCTGGAGAAGACAAAACACCACGGGGAAAATTAATTTTTAAAAAAACCCAAAAATCAAAAAAAAACCCCAAAAAACTCCAGAAAAACATAACCCCCCCATGTTTCAGTACAAGCTTCAGTGGCCTGTTGTAGAGTTAAGATGCTTTGTGACTGCAAGTCAACTCAAAGACTTTAAGAAGGAAAAAAAAAAAAAAAAAAAAAAAAAAGCGCCACTCTTTAACAGATTAAATGCCAATACACCCTACAAAATTTAAACATCCTCCCATATTCGGTCTCCATGAGAGTCAGAAGTTGTGTGACTTGAATCCTGGCCAAAGGAGTGTGGGGAGCTCTCTCAGGGCAGAGAGGTCCCTGCCTTAGGGGACAGACAGACTTTAGCCGTCTCTTGCGGAGAGAGAGACGTGAGAATGGAGAACGTGTGTGACGTTCTCCGCACCTGTTAAAAGACACGTCACGGACATGTCAGGGGAGCGGCCCCGGCCCCATTTTCCCCTGGCAAAGGCGCTCTGGGGCAGCTCTCCCGCCCCGTTTCCCCCTGGCAAAGGCTCTGGGGCGGCTCTCCCGACCCGTTTTCCCCCGGCAAAGGCTCTGGGGCGGCTCTGGGGCGGCTCTCCCGCCCCGTTTTCCCCCAGCAAAGGCTCTAGGGCGGCTCTCCCGCCCCGTTTCCCCCTGGCAAAGGCTCTGGGGCGGCTTCCCCGCCCCTCACAGACCCCCCGGGGGGAGGGGCCGCCACCGCCTTCGCGCCTTCCCGCCCCTGCGCGTGCGCGTGCGCGCGCCCGCACAGCCCCCTCCTTTCCCCGTCTCCCCCGCGCGCTCCCCACAGCCTCCGCGTCACGTGCCCGCCTTGCCCTCCTCGGCAGCCAATGGGCGGCGCGCCGCGCGCCGCAGGGCCCTTTATAAAGTCGCGGCGGCCGCGGACGGGCGTGAGGCGGCTGTCGGGGGTTTGGGAGTGGCGGGTGTGTCCGGGGCGGCGTGGTCCTGTCCTTCCCCCCGCTCCCCTTCCTGTGCCGCCCGGGAAAGGCCCAGGTCTGTGCCCGGGACGGGCGGAGGGAGGAGGAGGAGGAGGTGGTCGTGCTGGAGGCGGGCGGCTGGCTGGGGAGGGGCGGCCATGTCGGGGCCGCGCAGCGCCTGAGCGGGCAGCGCTCTCCGCCACAGCCAGAGCGGGCCCTGCCCCTCGCCCCGCCGGGAGGGACTGCGGGGCTGGCGGGGCTCGGGCGGTCCCCGCGGAGCTGGCTCAGTCCCATCGCTGGCCGAGCGGCAGCGGCGGCGCCGTGAGCCCGCAGAAGGGCTGTGTGTGCGTGTCTCCTCCTGTCTGCCGTCCCACCTCCGTGCCGGAGCTCTACGTCTTCTCTAACAAACTCTCTCTGCCTTGCTTCTCCCCCCGCCCCCCGGGCTTCTGCTTTGTGGATGTTGGCGGCTTCATGTTGTGACAGGAGAATGTGTGTATGTCCTGGGCCCAGGCGGATCGGTATGTATCTCCCTTGGGGGGCTCGGGGGGGCGGATGGGACCCGGGGCAGGGGCTGCTCGGCTGGGCTGTGGGCTGAGGCCGGAGGGAAGGATTAGCCGTGCTGCTTGTGTTGAATGCTTCTTGTTCCTCCTCCCCGCCTCCCCATCCTCTCCAGCTGGCTCATTCGGCTCTGTCAGGTACAGGAAAGGCACCCGAGTGAGTGTCTTTGCCTGAAGCCAGGGCTGTCTTTGGCACAGTGTTTTGGAGAAACCTGTGTAGTGTCAATTAGCCCTAATAGTGTAGCTATAACGAACGTTTATTAAAGAAAGATGGAACATTTTTCTATTTTATTTTTTTTAATGTAGTACTACAAAACCTGTAAATTGACCATCTGTCTCATTTTGGTCATATTACATTTACGGTTTGAAAAATAGCACTTGTACCCTGCTCCGGCTTGGAGAGATATTTACACTGGATTGATTCTAATATCTTGACAAATCTTGATTGAACTGTAAGATTTCTACTTTTTTTTTTTTTTTTTTTCCTCTGCCATCTTTTGATCAACCATAATGATCTTGGGATATTAATTATTTAAAGGGCAGGTGGAGTGTCTGGTTATATTCGAGGCAGCTGTGTTGGGGGTAAGTGGGAGAGACTTTAATTTCAGTTTAGATTTGGACACTTGGAATTAGGCATTTAATCAACTTGGAATTATTGCAGCTGGTACATGAAACAGGCTGATCTCTTAAGCTGGCATAGATCTGCTGTAAACGATATGACCTGTGGAAAATGTGAGGCAAATTTCTTACTACTTTGTCTTGGATTTCATGTAATATTTGATAAACTAGTGATTAAAAATCACAAGTATATCCTCTGGTGGCACTGCAGGACTGTTACAGCAGCAATACATTTGTATTTTTGCTTCATCATAGACCAGCCAAACTGTCAGAACAGTTGAGGCACCGCTGTGGGTCAGCACTGAACACAAATCTGAGCAGTCAGGACAGCTTGATCCAGGTGGAGTCTGATGGGAGACCACTACAGGTGCTGCTGTGGGCCAGGCACCTCCATAGGCCTTAGAACCAAGCAAAATTGTTGCTTTTAAATGTCACCTGAAGAAATATACATAACTGTTACCAAAATAGCTCCCATATAATTAGAAGGCAGTGAATAGAATTTAAAATCTATATTTGGAGCTGCAGTCTACTGCTGTCATGCTGTGTGTATGTGAAGCCTGGACCAGAGAGGCAAATGGCTAACATAAATTCAGTATGCAGCTGGAAGCTTCAGCCACTCCACTGCTCCTCTTTGTCTGGACTACAGCCTGAGCTCTTCCTGGTACCTGCACAACAGAAAACTTCAGTCTTCAGCTGCCAGTGGGAGACTCAGGAGAGTTTTTGTCCATGTACAACAGTCACTCATTAGTGCTAGGGAGTCAGCAAAGTTACAACAACATGGATTCTATTCTGCTTTCAGCACTTACATGTCATGTAACTGAGAAATGGACTTTACTCTGGTTTACTTAAAAAGAACCAACAAGCTTGGAGGGAAGAATGTGATTTGCTTCCCTTTCTTGAAACAGGGAGAATGGGGTAAAGCTTCATAAGTTTCCAGACACTTCTCAGCTGGCCCAGATGATCAGAATCGTGGCTTAAGCTATGGAAAGCTAATGGAATGGGGTGATGCAAAATGCAGTTTCTCCTGTATATTGCATGATCCTCTAGACTGAGTATCTGGGCTGCTGAGGTTGAGTCTCATCTGAAATACTGCTATGCCTGCTTGGCCAAAAAAAGAATCCGTTTAATGACTGAAGCACCTTGCATAACTCAGCAATATCCATTTCTTCAGTAAAACAATTTGACATCTAGCAGTGCTGATAGATTAGTACTTATGACTGCAGTAAGCCTTCTAATGTTCTTTTCTGAGAAAAATCTTTGGTGACGAAACTTGATCATAAGAGAGAAAATTGAATTTGCCTTTAAATGTGTGTACTTAACACAAGGCACAGTTCTACTCCATTTCCACTCTGAAATTGTCTCTCAAGTATTACATTGTAGAAGACTTCCTGGTAATGAGGCACAGTGAATCAGGCTTTTGAGAGGCACTCTCACTAATGTTGTGATTTGGTATGTAAATGGAGACAAGAAGGAGTATGCTAGTATATTCTTTTTTCAGGGAAGTGAAAAATATGGAAAACTTTAGATGTGGCAAGTAGCAGTAGAATATGTTGTCGGATACTAGTGGTTTATCTTAACACTGAACTAGCTTTAGAGTGTTGTGCAAGCCTCTATTCTAGTCATGGAAGTAAATGATTGGCATATAGGCTTTTGATTGAGTAGCTTTTTAAAGTGTTTTATAATCTTAAAATGTACTGGGATGGAATAGCTGTTGGAAAGCAGTATGTCCTTTCTACCTCTTGTACTTATATCTTAAGCTAGAAAATTGCTGTGCAGACTGCTGTGGCTATTTTGTATGTGTCACACAAGCTTGAAGTTTTACATGTGAAAGGGGGAAGAAAGAAACAAAACCCACTACTGACTTCTGATTGCATAAGGAATATCAGTTCTCTATCACCTACTTCTTGCTTCTGCTGTCTAAACCATCTTTGTTGTATATCATCTCAGAGTTGTCTCTTGTTCCTGTTGGATGCTTTCTTTTCTTCAGCCTTAGAGCTTTCTTCCTTGTGTGCCACATCTGTCTCTGTCAGCTGTGAAATCACCAGGAAAGCAAATACCTGTAAAAGTCTAGTGGCAGTTCTGTAGAGTGCCCCGTGCTCACTGTTGTGCTGTTGTTTGAAGCTTCATTGACTGTCTGGGTGATGCTTTCCCTTCCTGCCTGCTGAGTGGGTATAAGAGCTAAAATACCTATGCTGACGCACAGTGTAGCTTTCTTGTTACAGCCCAGTGTAGTGTCTATAAAACAAGCACCTCATAATGCCTTTCTTTGTCAAGTCCTTGGAAGTGATGAACTCTGTATAATAAGCAACTTGGTTAGGAGCTGTAAACATCTTAATACAGAATTCTGGGGAAAAAAAATCTGTTAGCTGTCCCGCTAAGCATGGTTGTTCTCTTGTCTTTCAGCAATTCCAGTCCGAAGCTCCAGGCTGCCATTGTTGTCTGATGCCATGCCAGCACCAGCTCATCTGTTCCCATTGATTCGTAGCTGTGAGATTAGCAGGATAGGCAGTACGGCCTGTTACTGCCACCATAAACATCTGTGTTGTTTGTCATCTCATTTTGCTCACAGTCACTTCAGATATGCACCGCAGAAGAAATTTGCGGCACTTTACAGGCCAAAGGAGCACTTTAATCATTTTATTCACACGAGGGATTATGCTTCTACGCCACAGAGGTTTTACCTCACCCCTTCACAGGTCAACAGCATTCTGAAGGCAAATGAATACAGTTTCAAAGTCCCAGAATTTGATGGTAAAAATGTAAGTTCTGTTCTTGGCTTCGATAGCAACCAGTTGCCTGCTAATGCTCCAATTGAGGACCGGAGGAGTGCTGCCACTTGTTTACAGACAAGAGGGATGCTTCTGGGTGTGTTTGATGGCCACGCAGGCTGTGCTTGTGCTCAAGCTGTCAGTGAGAGACTGTTTTATTACATTGCTGTCTCTTTGTTACCTCATGAGACTTTACTTGAAATAGAAAATGCTGTGGAGAGTGGCAGAGCTCTGTTGCCCATTTTACAGTGGCACAAGCATCCCAATGATTATTTTAGCAAAGAGGCTTCCAAGCTTTACTTCAATAGTCTAAGAACTTACTGGCAGGAGTTGATTGATCTCAACAGTGGAGAGACTACTGATGTGAGAGAAGCTTTAATTAATGCCTTTAAGAGGCTTGATAATGATATTTCTTTGGAAGCTCAAGTAGGAGATCCAAATTCTTTTCTCAACTACCTGGTACTGCGAGTAGCGTTTTCTGGTGCAACTGCCTGCGTAGCCCATGTGGATGGTATCGACTTGCACATTGCAAACACAGGTGACAGTAGGGCAATGCTTGGTGTCCAGGAAGAAGACGGATCTTGGTCTGCAGTTAGTTTGTCATATGACCACAATGCACAAAATGAACGTGAAGTGGAACGTGTGAAAATGGAGCATCCAAAGTCTGAAGAGAAAAGTCTTGTGAAACAAGATCGTCTCTTGGGTCTCCTGATGCCTTTCAGAGCTTTTGGTGATGTGAAATTTAAATGGAGTATTGAACTGCAGAAGAGAGTAGTAGAATCAGGCCCAGATCAGCTGAATGACAATGAATACACAAAGTTTATTCCTCCAAACTATTACACTCCCCCATACCTCACAGCTGAACCAGAAGTGATACATCACAGGTTACGGCCACAGGATAAGTTCCTGGTTTTGGCCACGGATGGGCTGTGGGAGACAATGCACCGGCAAGACGTGGCTAGAATTGTGGGGGAGTACCTCACTGGTGTTCACCACCAGCAGCCAATAGCTGTTGGTGGCTATAAGGTAACTTTGGGACAGATGCATGGTCTCTTAACAGAAAGGAGAGCAAGAATCTCTTCAGTATTTGAAGATCAGAATGCAGCAACTCACCTGATACGTCACGCAGTGGGTAATAATGAGTTTGGAACTGTGGATCATGAGCGACTGTCCAAGATGCTTAGTCTTCCAGAAGAGCTGGCTCGAATGTATAGGGATGACATTACAATTATTGTGGTGCAGTTCAATTCACGTGTTATAGGTGCATATCAAAATGAGGAATTGTGAATTTAGTGCAGTGAACTAGTTACTAAAGTTGTAACAAGGGCCAGTATGAGCAGCAAATTAAATCCACCCAAAAATAAAATTAGAAAAAGCCTTTGGCAAACAATTGTTCATTTGTTAGATTCAGCATATCTATTGTTCCTGCCTTTCCCCAGAGCTCTAAAAACATGGGAAGTGCTATTGACCCAATACAAAACTTTAAGAGGATGTCTTAGCTTGGGAATAGAGTTTTTTTATAACAACTTTGCACTATTGATTTCATTAATGCTGCTAAAACAATGTCTTGAATTGGGCAGATTTGGATGAGAGAGGAAGTAGGATAAAGAATTAACTATCAAAGATCTGGCTGTTCAAGAAACAGCTCACTTATAAAATATCTGCAAATATATACACTTAAGGAAAAGATAAGTAAAAAGTATTGTTGGATTTTTTACAGGGCTAATTCTTGCAATGGTTATCTGTGAATATATTGTCTGTTGTTTCTTCTAAGCAGGTCACTTTAACCAAGTAAGTCTTCAGTGTAACAAAGTTGTCTCACTTTCATATGGACAATGTCATTCACATAAGGATATTTGTCTAAGTGTTGACTTTCAATGCAGGTCTAAGCCATAATCAATACCTGAGATTGTTACAGCTTAATCATATCTTATGCATGGTAATTTCTAAATTTCTTGTGCATTAATACTTGCCTGTGGGTTTCTGCACAACTTGTAGGGCAATAATGCATTACAAAATGCAGCAAGATACCAGATAACTTTGTGGAGGACTTCAGTTTTCAGTATAAAGAAACTTTTTGAAAAGTCAATATTGTTAGTTAAGGCTGTATTTGCTTTCCTAAAGGTTATGTCCTTCATGGACTCCTCCTATCCCTGGCATTGCTTATCTAGTAAATAATTTTTCACCTGAAAAGATCAGGAAATCATTGCTGACCTCTTTGTAGCTTTGTAACTTGCGCTTATTTTCACTTCAGATATTTCAAAATGTCACATTATATGTCCTTCACTTGAACTAATATGTCTAAGTTGGGTTAAAACCTACAAATTACAAAAGAATTGAAGTATGGCTTGTAAATAGCATTTTAATTGGGAAACTCACTGGCATGCATGTGTATGTTCAGTGGCTATTTCTAGCAACTTCTTTTAGTTGTGTGCTTCTGGGCAGTTGGTGTATGCATGTTTTTACAGTCCAGAATGCTGTCACTGGGCAGTCTCTGAAATGGGTCTCTCTGGCTTGGAATGGTTGACTTTGAACTTAAAATATTGGCTATACTTGTGTGCCAAAATTGTTGGGCTTGTAATGGTAAAAGTAGAGGCTGGCAGCTAATTGGTCATCATTGCATCTATTTGAGGTATGTTGCATTGTATACTGATTTATTTTAACCTGCCCTTAGGTTAAAAACTGAAATGCCTGCTGGAATACTGGTCCTTGATGACTGAGAGAACACATTTAACTTTATTCCTGGGTTCTAGAGAACAATGATAGGTCAGCTTATTTCACTTTACCAAGGTGTTTCAGTTAAAGTAACTCCCTAGCCCTCATCATAGCTAGTTAAATCAACACTTTACCCAATTAACTAAAATATGATTAATTTATAAAGTGGCATTTTCTACTAAATATGTCTTGCCAATTAATGCTACTGTTACAGAGGGTGCACTTAGTTTGAACAATGAACCTGTCCTATAGTAAACATTGGCTCCTCAAACTCAGAAATGCTACATGTACTCAGTGGCCTGCAGCTTTGGTATGTCTCTACCTAACCTTAACTATCAGCATCAATATTGCTGTAAGGTTGATGATGCCTAACTTCACCTTCAAGATGTACATAACCCTTCTTTATTTGAAGGGAAAAGGAGAACTCAAAAATGCTTAGACAAGTACTGGCTGTTGACATTGCTTCTGTATGTTGTGTTTTGGTGACTGTGTCATTAACTAGGTCAATAGACTGTGTTCTATCATTTGAATGCAGTATGTATCTCAGCTGTTGCAGTATTTCACTTTCTTACTTTTTTTACTGTTAAAGCTCTATTAACATGCGTTAATGTATTTAACCTGTGATTGTTGGTACGGATTTGGTACAAGTCATAGCTAGAAGAAATGCACGTTGGTCCCATGGATACAACTTTTATTGAGGAGAAGCTGTTTTTTGTAGTAAAGATACTTAAGTATGGGGTCAGACAATATTTATGTATTGCTTGGAGACTTGCTCAGTATGTATGCAGTGAACAGAAGCAGCGTAACTGCCTGCTGAACAGGTGATCTGAACAAACATCTTTTAACAGATTCCAATAAAATGATCAATTATGCAGAAATCCATGTGTATTGAGTTGATGTAGAATGTGATATCTGTTCTGCTAGGACTTTGTTCTTTTGTGTGATCCCTGTTATGAATACATCAGATGGCCAGTAAAAGTACAGTATAAATGGGAACAGAGAATTGAGCTTCAGAGCACTTCAATGCCACTGCAAGGCTCAGTGCCACCTCGCATCAGGCATGCTGCTGCTGCCTCCCCCAGGCAGCAAAGCTCAAATCCTTCCATCACTATTGGTGCGTGTCTCAGTTCCCAGCACCTCATGAGTACCTTCAGGGGCAGTGCTGCTGAGGAAGCAGCATCATTTCACATCTTAGAGCTGTGTACTGTACTCTGTATCAAGTAATACAGCATTTCATCAACAGACTAAAATATGTGCAGATTAAACTGGGGCAAGAACAAGATGATGGTGAGCTAAACAGAAACAGCACTTGTGCCACAAGTTGAGGACACATTTGCCTTGTCTACCAGAATTGTTGCATTGTGGAAAGTACAGATATTGTGTGTGTAAGGGTGATGCTGGGATTACTACTTCAAATAAGAATTTCACAGCTGCAAATATATGGTTCAGCCATGGAGGATGGCTGAATCTTGACAGTCAACACAAGATTTACCTTAATCTTTAAAACTGCTGTAGGTGAATGTGTCAGTTCAACAGTAATACTGTATAAGAGGGGAGTGGGAGATGTGTTACCTGTATTTCTAACTTAAGGCTCTGTTAACTCTGTTCCCTTGTGTTCAGTGGTGTGTGCATTGTATTTGCAGTCCATCTGTCTAAATGCTGAAGCACAACCCACGTCAGTTGTGCAAAGAGTGTTGTTTCTAATTGAAACTCGTAGAACTGTACTCAAAAGCTTCCTTGACAGGTTTCAGTACTTATTACTCACACCACTGACTGTTGTGGTTGATGGCAAGTCCATGATGTGGTGGTTGTGTTTGCAATGCAATAGATAAGCCTATTGTTACAATGCGCTGGTTACATCTTCTGTTTTATTTGCTGCTTGTGAGTATTAATAATAAATTTCTGGGTAGAAGGAAAGGATAATCTGACTTTTGTAACTAGATCACAAATTAAGTGTAAGGTGGCAGGAGCATTGTGTGGCAAAACAAGAAGCAAACTGAGATGCATAAATGGTCTGTGTCTATCTGTTCTGCAAGGTTTGAGGGTAAAAAAAACCCAAACAATTTCTCTCATATATTGATCAGTGTGCAAGTCTTCTGAAACTGCATTTCTTGCAAATGACCTACCTAATCAGTCATGAAACTTTCCAGGCTTACATAAAACAACATAAGATAATACAGGCACCATTCAGTATATAACATGGTAAGCAGGTACTTTATTGTTTGTGGCAATCAATAACAAACTAGATTTTTTATTTTGTTTTTTTTTTTTTTTAGAACTTAACAAATAAAGGGAGTAGACTAAGTTTTCTAGCTCAAAAAGTAATGACCACCCAGTACAAGATTGTTCTAGGATTGTTCTCCCTATATCATCTATTTCTGTATTGAAGGAAAAAAAAAAGATCAAAAGAACTGCAAAGCATGTATCTGTTATGGTTCCTAGTCTGGGTAAGTAATCAGTATTACTGGTTCACTATCCTCATGGCAAATCTTTTTCTGAACAGAAAAATGCTTGCGTTATAGACTTTCTATTAGATTTCTTAGATAGAAAATGCTTTTTAATAAAACTTGTGAATACCAAACTATTTTTACGGCATCATTAACAAACTTTAAGATCCAGTTTTAATATCCAAAATGTGTACTTAGGGTAGCCTTTAATGTATTACCTCACGTCTTAATTGCAAAAATAATCCAGTTAGGGCTGTCTAGTTGGACATCATGTGTCATGTCACATGATGCTGAAAGACAGGAAAAATGCCTAATAAATAGGGAGATGATTGGTGTTAACGGAAAAGCACCCATGAGTGACACACAGCCATGCATTAAGCATAGTTTCATTCAAAAGCTCTGTATATTAATGAAATGAGTCTGTCAAAATTGCTATAAACCTGCAGTCATTAATTCTCTAGTCTTTCCTGTTGCTTCATCCCTAGTACTTCTTTGCCCACCACTGTGGTGGTGCTACACCTGAGCTAATAACAAGAATACTATTTTCCAGGATTTTGTGCGAGGTGATTAAAATGTCTAATAGCAATTAGTGTTCCCAGGTTCAGGGAACTGGGAGAGGAATGGATGTTGCTTTCCTAGTAGCACCTCTTCTGGAGGTGAGGGAAAGTAAATCTTTCTCTTAACAAAATCTGGCTGCTGTACAGAAGACCTGGCCATAGGATTTTTGGGAGGCATTTATTACTCCTGCTTAAAAAAAAAAAAAAAAAAAAAAAAAAAAAAGTGTATTCATTTGTACAGCATGCTACATTAGTGTAGCTGCCACCCTACTACTCTGGAAGTAGCTCAAATGTCCCTGCAAAGCTTGGTGTAGTCCTGTGTATGTACAAGCACTGTCACTTGTGGGCAGATCCCTTACCAGCTCTTTCCTAAGATGCCTGACTTGGCACATTTCTGTGTGAATGTTGAAGTGCCTGTTGGAGGTGGTGGAGCTGTGTTCAGTGCTGTGGGGTCTCAGTAGCTGTTCAGCCTGCTCCATGCCTACATTCAACTCCATTGAGCATAACAGAAGCTTAGTCACCTTGTCCACATGTAGGTAGCTCCATTTACATTTTTTCTGGAGGCAAATCTTAAATTTTTTTTTGTCGGTCTTTAAAGGTACACTAGTCCTGAAGTTTTTGCATCTGCCACTTTTGCATAATTACTTTGGTCTTTTTATTGTCTTGTACCAAATATTCCTGTAATTAGCCCTGTTCTAAGGGCTTGTTCTTGCTCTTTTGTTCTTGAGGAAGTGCAGCTCAAGCTCCAGTGTCATATTTCGTGTTGACCTACACAGATGGTGTGTAGGATGTCACTGCTGTGCTCTGCAAGGTGTTGCTGTTACACCAAGGGCTCTTTTTATCTCCCCTGCTCCAGAGCCCTGCCAGTGTTCAACACTTAAGTGAGCAACATACGATTTCCTTGGCATAACCTCTGAAGCCTGCACTTGGAACAGTGTTCAGCAGTCATTCTTGCTTGCATGAATAGGAATCTGTAAAGCTTCCAACGCAGCTGATCAGAGGAATCTATGTTCTATTCCTGCTTCTACAAAGTTCAATCCTAAGAACAGCTCGACAGAAAAGATGATCCAGGTCTTTACAAGTCCCTCTTAATATGAAAAGTAAAATATCCAAAATGGAGGAGACAATATCTTTTTATCAAAATAGTCCAGCTTGTAAAATGCTGAAATATTAATAAAAAATGAAAGAACAGAATCTGGACTTACAGTTGGTAGTACAGAAGGCAGAAGAGTCTTCTAGCATGTGGCTTGGCAGCACTGTAGTATGGCAATGCAAGGCAGTCCTGTGTCTGTCTTCTGAGGCTGATCTAGAAATGAACTAAGTACCATTCACTGCTTAGCAAACACTAAAGAGGCTGAGAAGCTGTATAGCTCTATGTCAGAAAGACAGATAAGCATAAAATGATGTAAATTTTTGACAAACACTTTGTGTTTTTAGTATTTGGGGCTTTTTTACATTTTGGCCATGTTTATATAACTTCATGCCAAATCATGTTCCAACAGGTGAAAAGAGTGTATCTTCTATAGAATCAAGGTGTAAGAGACTTCTTAGAGCTGAGGAAGGCTCCTGATCACTCCTACTACTTAGTGAAGAATATGTAAGGAACTTGTGACAATCTAATTGACAAAAAAAATGCAGTGAAAAGGTCACACAAGATTAGGGCCCAAAAATAACATAGGTTTTCCAAGTTGGTAGATGGCAAGCATTTAAGCTGGTGTACTGCACTTTAAAGCCACTCTATCATACAAAATTTGGGGAATTAAAATTAGCTATGACAAGAGTTTAGACAGTTGAAATACATAATGACTGAATTGATAAAGGACAATTCTGATGTCTGCTGGTTTTGCTAACCTGTATTAAAATAGAAATACTGGTGTGTTATGGATCTTATTTCTCAATGATTCACATTAAAGGAGCATTTGAAGTATATCACAGCAGTGATCTTAAAAGCTCAGTTCTGGAGTCAGAGAATCATAAAAGTTGCTTTGATATGAGATCGGGTGTTCCCAGGGTACCTGCAGGAAGAGTGCTTGGAAGCTCTTGCTGCAGCAACTAACTCTTAAAAAAAAGGTGACACAAGGTCTGTGTAGCTACTGAAGAGACATAAAAAGCCCATCAT
Organism: Zosterops lateralis; assembly: GCF_965231275.1. Lineage (NCBI taxonomy): Eukaryota > Metazoa > Chordata > Aves > Passeriformes > Zosteropidae > Zosterops > Zosterops lateralis. Next base: position 131,811,270 of record NC_139762.1, read on the forward strand.
AAACTGTGAAGCAGTGACTGAAATGGCAATAGGAAGTTAGGAGACAGAGTCAGAAAAGTGACAGAATGTGGAGTATTTCTAAAGTACACAGAAATACAGGAGTGTGAATCCTAAAAAAAAAAACTAGGATAAGGTTGGAAAATGTAAGGGAGAAAAAAACTCTTATAATGTGTCTTTAAAGCTGAAATTGCACACATGAAAGAAAACTTAGGTATGTGTCATAAAACTACTGCAGAAGGCAGCACAGTAAACCACAATGATGTCAGATGAAGAGATAGGTCTTGCATTGGTGACATGGTCCTGCTCAGAAAAACAGCCAGCAGATCAAGAGATCAGAAATTACTGAATGTCTAAGCTGAAGATCAGAAAAAAAAAAAAACAACCCAAAGCAACACAAGCTGAAAAAAGGAACAGCTGCTGTTCTGATTTTTAAATGTTTCTGTGCAAATATGAAAACAGATACATAAATCATCAAAACAAATGTATGTGTGCAGGGAATTTAAAAATCCAAGGGCAGTGCACATTACAAAACATTACTTTCCTGATTTTTACATTGCGATGGTACCTCAGTATAGAAGACAGAAAGAAAGCTGTGAATGAGGATGAAAGAAAAAAGATCAGAAAAAACTAAGTAGAGGAAAGCAAATGAGACCTGAGGAGAACTTGTTACTTCATTTTCTTTTTCTGTCAGTCTTCTCGTTTCTATGATATGTGTGTGGTTTTTTTCTGAGGTTGTTGAGCCTCGGGCTATGTTTGTAGACCATGGAAAGTTAAGTTTGGCTTAGAATGCAGTTAAAAGCAACTACATGCTGACATTTTCACAGTTGTTAAAATGCCAAACTGGAAGTTTTGCTCTCCTGCGTTCCACCAGTTGCTGCCCAAATGAATGCTAATCGTTGTGGCATTCCCTTGTTCAGCAGGTTTTTCTTGTCCTCCATACCTCAGGTGAATGCTGCTATCCTGAAGACAGAGAGTTCATTTTGTCTGTCTTAAATCATGCTCACCCAAGAGCAATGCTGCAAGTATGCAAATGGTGTTCATTTGCATTCCTGAAATGGAACGTCCTCAAGGCATTTGGAGATCCTGCCAGTCCATCAGAGACACTGGGTCAACTACTACCAAAGAGGGGAGTAAATAATCAGATGAGTGAATTGTTAGTAAAACTGGGAGTGTCACACGATGCCTGGCAGCTTCATAGGCAGAGAACTGAAATTCTTATCACAGGACAAAAATATGACTTTTGTGGATGTTTCATTTCCAGAACCTTCCTCTGAGATAAATTTAGTTGCCAGAATATTCCACTGGTGGCAATTTAGTAAAACAATGAATATGTCTATATGGATGATGTGATTGTTGGGGTAGAACCTGCCAGGAACATGACTGCAACATACATTTTGACTTTGCAATAGCAAATTGATCAATAATTGACTGAACTAAGCAAAAAATTGCATTCTAGAGCATTTGATTAGCAGGGACAGTAATACATCCACACCTGACAGCAAAACATAACAGGAAAGCAAAACCCAAAGTAAATAGAAGATTTTACTCATTTCTTAAGCTTTATAATTTTATAGGCAGTCCTATATATAACATGACAATAAAAGCATTATTGGTCTGGATGAACATTTGTAAAATATGAAGTAAAATAGCCTTTTACAGCTGAAAAACAAATAAAACCAACAAAAAGCCTAGAATAAACAAGTCATTTCCATTGTAAGTTCAAAGTTTTCTTGTAAAAGAAGGGTAAAACCCCAAAAAGCTAGTGGTTAATAATAAGGACAGAGATAATGTTTGACCAAATGGATACCAGTTTTGATCTACTCTTGATTTAAAAAAATCAATAGACTACTCAAGAAACAGGTCTTTGCAGATGAGTTTGTGAGAGAAAACTAAGAAGCAGCATAAATTATTTATCATTCCTTCACTTGAGCTAAAAAACAGAGAGTATCAAAATAAGGAGAAAATTGTGGTTTGAAATTTTCCTAAGTCAAACAATTTAAAAGATACTCTGTACATTTCTTAAATGGGAGGCAAATTCTAGGTGAATTTTGTTAGACTGATTTCACAGAATAGTGGTGGTTGCCAGAAACCTCTGGGCATCATCTAGTTCAACTCTCCTGCTTAACCTCCTGCTCAGTTAGCAAAACTGCTGTCAGAGCTGAACCAGTTGAAGGAAAGCTTCAGGCAGGTCAAGAGAAGTTTGGATAAAGGGAGTCTGAAGACTCTCTATCCTGAGGCCTTGCAAATTCAGTACAAAGCTTATGGCTCATTTCTAGCAATGCCTCTGCCATATTACAGGGCTCTGTGGTTACAAAGTCCATGCTGGCTGCTCCCAGTAACCTTGTCCTTTAATTATTTGGAGATGCTCTCTGGGAACGTTTGCTCAATCACCTTATAGAGGACAGAGATGAGGGTGATGAGCCTGTAGTTCCGTTTGTCCTGCTTGAGGACAAGAGTGACACTCACCCTTTTCTGCAGTTTAGTAACTTTTCCCAACCACCATAATCTTTCACAGATAATAGAGAGTGGCTTCAATGACATCAGCCAGCATTGTCAGGAGGCATGGATACATCCCTTAAGTACCCATGGACTTTAATATGCCCTTTTTAAAATTAAGTGTTCCTTAACTTGATCTTCTTCCTCTTGCTCGAGACTTTCTCACAGGTTTGAGCATGAGGTTCCTGGAGGCTGGTCTTACCGGTAAACACAGGTACCTCAGCTTTCTTGTTACCAGGTTCCCTACCCCATTCAGCAGCCGGCCCACATTTTCCCTTGTCTTCCTTCTGCAGGTGATAGACACACTTGTAGATGTCTTTGCTGCTGTCCACAATTCCTTACCAGGCTCAGCTCCAGGTGGGTTTTGCCTTTTCTAACCCTGCCCCTGTGTGCTTGGACAGCATCTCTATATTCCTGGCAGTTCACCCGTCCTTGCTTCTACCTCTTGTAGAACACTTCCTTTCTCTCTTTGAGCTTTGTCAGTGTCTCCTTGCTCTTATTTGCAGTTGCCTCCTGCCTTTCACTGATTTCCTGCACACTGAGGTGGATTATTCTGAAGCTGGAGGAGGTGATACTTGAAACTCAGCTAACTCTTCTAGTCCCCTCTTCTCTCTGTGAATGCATTGCACAGGATTTCTCCAAGTAGACACCTTGAGAGGCCACAACCTGCTCTTCTGAACTCCACAAGTCAATCCTGCTATTTCCCTTTGTTTCCTTTTTGTGGGATCCACCACCATTTCATGGCCACTGCAGCAAAGGCTGCCTGGGACCTTCACATCCCTGATGAATTCTTCCTTGGTTGTATTCCTTGGTTTTAAGTGCAGGGTCCAGCAGAATGCTTTGCCCCCATTGCCTCTGTAATCATATTTGTTAGCAACTTCTCACTCCAGTAACCCCCAGATTGCTTGGGTCCTTCTGGGTTGACCTCCCAGCCAGTATCATAGCAAGGCAGGGTTTTGTTAGAATGTAAAAATTCAGCATTTAACTGATTTTATTAAAACAATCTGTTGAAGGTACTGGATTCTGAATAATGCAGAAAATAAATACATTACCATGGAATTTTTTTTTTCTGGAGTCTTAACAGCTCAGGTAATTTCATTTTACAAAGTAGGCAACAACTTAAACTGAAAAGTAATCAAGATAGCGGAGATAAAAAAGAGATAATCTGCTTACCTTACTGTCAGTTCTGGGTATGTGAAATAAATGTACAAACAGAAAGGAAAAACCACTCTGCTTTGAAAGTGAGTGAGCTGAAAATTGAGCTGAAACCCACCTACATGAAAGAAATCTTGAATGAAATTCTTCAAGTGAAATCAAGAGAAATCCTTGCTTGTTCTTCTGAGATATCTGGCAGCATTTTATTGATCTTTAAAAGGTATAGATTTTGTTCCTTATTCTACCAGGAATGACTGGGTGACTCTAGGCAAGTTGCTCAAGATGAAGTTTTGAAACAAGGTCACTTAATTTGCAAACCTCAGGCTTTGGATTACAGTTTCAAAAGCCTGTGCCCATACAGGCTCAGAGTGCACATGCCCCTTTTTGGCTCCAAATGGCCCTCAGGAGGCTCAGTACACCTGAAAATCGAGTAAGAGAAGTCACGACTGCACAGCTGTTTGCACATTTGCTCTTATTGCTCTTCTCTGGATTGTTGTAGCTGTAAGATAGTGATGGGGCTATTCACAAAGACAGGGCTCAGTTAAACTAAGCTACTGAAATAAGCACAGTAAATTCAAATTGAAAACTGCTGTTGCACATTCATGCAGTAACTTTGCTGTGTAAATCTTTCTACTTTTACTGTGTTTCTTTCAGTATCATCCTGTAGTTCTTAGGGAAGCAGTTTCATTTAATCATAACACCTTCCTGCCTGAGCAAAACGTGCTTGGCATCGTAACTAACCGAGTTTAAGGGAAAAAAAATGATTTTGTAGGCTCTTGTTGTAGGCAGTTGGTCTTTGATGTTCCTTTCCTTTCGATTCATTTCCAGTCACAGAACATCTGTTCTTGTAATTGGGAAAAGTTGTGATAATTTAATTAGGCAAACATCCTCTATCTGGCGAATCTTCTTTTTGATGGGAGTTTAGTTGAAAAGAACCCCACTGTTTCTTTTATCAAGAAGCGGTTCTTTGCTAATCTGTTCAGCCTGGGAACGGCTAAGGCAGAACTCTCGTTTTTTTCTCTGAATGAATTATTTGTAAATGGGGCTCTTCCTTGTGGGTGATGTCCGTAGCACAGGGCTGGGCATTTTTACGTGAACTGGAGCTGATGCTGCCAACAGCATCAGGCTTGGCAGAGACAAGGGCCCTGAGAGGAAACACTCCCCTTTGGCCTGTGCCTGTAGTTTTATTTCATGGTGATTTTTTTCAGTCAAATATTCTTAGTAAGGCTGGAATAATGTACTGCATTTTCAACCTTAAAATATCATATCTGAAGGTTATGTAGAAATGAAGGATCCTGTCGAAATTGAAGCTCTCCATTCAAGTTTGAAAAATTCAAATTTTACCTTAATACAATTTATGGATAGGTCTTAGATGCAATTTTTATTTGATGTTCTATATTGTATATATCTCCAATCACAAAACATGTTCTCCATCTAATTATGAAAAATCAAAATAAAATTAGGTCCACCTGAAATAAAAACTGAGATTTCTCGATATAACCTTTTGAATCTTCATTAATTTAAAATTGGTTATTTGTGAAAGGCAAACTCTTAAAAGGAAACCGATGCATTCTTTACAGACATAATGAAAAAGTCTCTTTTCTTTTATATAAGTTTTGTCCCTATGATTAGTTCTGTATTTTATGAGAACTTGATCCTGACATTTATGATATATCAATGCTATCATTGTCCTATACATAACGGAACTGTTAGTGCTAAAATTTGTCTGAGCTCCTATAACCCAGATCTCAGCCTAGAAAGAAATACTACTCCACTGTGATAGAAGCTGACTTTGGAAAGGGAATTTATTGAGATGATTATAACTGCTTAGATCCTCTGGTAAATCAAATTATGTTAATGTTTTGCACTAAATGGACTTCTGGCCTGAGCTATCTAAAAATCATTATGTTGCTAAAAATGCTTAGCAAAACTCAATCCTCCTCTTGGTACCTTATGGGAACCAGGTTCACCTGTAAGAAAACAAAATAATTTGCTTAATGTACCGATAGGGGCTAAATGTAAGACCAGAGAGGTGAGGACTGTGTAAGTAGCACTTTGTTTTGGTTTTGTATCTCTGAACCTTCTGGACATTCCCAAACTTTGCCTCTCAATGGCAACAAAACACCTCCCATCACTTGCTGCAACAAAAGCTGCATGATGTTTGCATGATGCCCAATGTGCTGCCCTCCAGGTCCTTGGCTCCTGGAAAGAAGGGGCTGACCTACTGAAGTCAGGGGAGAGTTGTAGCATTCACATTCTGCTTTGAATTTTGGAAATGTGCCTGTGATGTTTGAATTTGCTCCCTGTGACTCCATGCTGGAAAGCACCATCTGAAGAGTATTCTGCTTGTTGTTTCCTGGTCTGTCACAATGCTTGTTGCAAGCCTCAGTGTGGATGTGCCCTGGCTGGCACAAGCCAAATGACTCATGAGTCAGGAATGCCTCTCTCCAGATTCAGCTCAGCTTTACAGATTGAGATTGCTTGGCCTTTGCTCTTCAGCTGAGATCAAAGAGTACAAAAATAGGTGGGGTTTTTCTCCAGGCATTTTCCTTGGTTTAAACTGGAATTCTCAAATATTTCCATTTCACAGAGCAGCAAATTGAGTGCTTTGTGCCCAGAGTTTTTCCTCACATGGCACACATTGAGCAGCCATGTCCTTCTCAAGTCCCTCCTTCCATTATTTGGCCTTTGGTCTCATTACTTAAATGGATAATCTTTAAAAGATGAACTTTTTGTTATGTTTAAAAGCATCTTTTTAGAGGAATTATTTGAAACCTTGTTACTCAATAGTGAATGTAAATATGGCCATTTTGCAAAGGCACAAGGACCAAGGCTTGTGCCTTTAATGAGGCCTTAATTTTATTCTCATTTTCTAGCAGCTTAGACATGCAGCAGATTTCAGAAGGGGCTGGCAGGTCTGATAGCTCTGGTTAGTTCTTCCATCCTTGGCACATGACAAGTTCAAAACAAATTCTAAATTAATTTTTCATTTATAGTAAGGAGATCCTAATAAATATAGCAGCTAGGATGTTTTCTGGATGTTTTGTTTCTCTGTAGTTTAAAGCAGTTCCAAGGGGACCAAAAAACAAACAAAACAAAACAAAACAAAACAAAAAAACAAAAACAAAAACAAAAAACAAAACAAACAAACAAAAAAAAAAAGAAAATAAAATCAAGAATAAAATAATAACATAATCTATGACAAAAAGTAAAGGCAGGAGAGGGATGCAAGATACGCCAAAATGAGAATTGCAGGCTTTGAAATAGGAAATTTGTTTCAAACAGGCCATTTTTATACCTCTAAAAACCCCATCTGCTTGCTACACTAATGTGCCTGAGAGTCCTTTAGCGATAATTTTAAATTACCACTCATACAGCCAAGAGTCCACTCAAGAATTCTTTTCTTCTCTTTTTAACTATGCACTTGAAATGAATGTTGCATTGCAGTCACATCTGTCTGCTGAAGCTACTGTTAGCCTTCCTTGGTGTGTCACAACGTGGCTCAAACCCTGAGTAAGAGAAGTTAGTTCACCAGTGTAGCCTGGGTATTATTTTGACACTTAAACATTACTAATTGTTACTGAAGTGGATGTTTGCAGATTATATTACTGGGGATTCCGTCATTATTTAATAACCAGGAATATTTTATTATTATTATTCCAAGCATCATTTGTTTCCAGAAGTTTAAGGATAATACTATTAAAATGTTAAAAGACTAATATGAAGATTAGCCTATTCCAGTGTGTTGACATTGTGTGTTGTTGGCGTTTTCTGAAGCCTTGTATTGTACTGAATTTCATAAATTTACAGTAATTCACATTTTAGGGAATTGGGCCCATCCTTCTGACAGAATCTGTAATGGCTTGTTTTAAAGGGTCAGAATGAATCCTTTCTCACATTTCTCACATCTCCTTTCTCACAGAGGTGCTGCCCCACAGGCTCTCAGCACCATACAGGAGCACTGAGCAGACTCTCTGTGACCCTGGGAGTACTCTGGGCTTTAGATCATTTTCACAGTGCTCTTGTCACACCCCCTGAAAGCTGTGCTGAGTAGGGCTAAAGGAACAGTCCTCATCTGCCACACTCAGTAAAACTCACCTCCAGATTTCTCCTGGGACTCACCTCATCTCCTGAAGTCTTGGAGAACAATGTTCTTTCCTGTGTGAAGAGCTATTTCACAGAAAAGTGCCAAAAAAAAAATTAGGGGACCCAACATTTACTGGAATAAGTTGTACTTATTATTCATATCCTAAAGGGCATATGGGCATATAAATCATAGAACAGTCCAGTATGGAAGGGACCTCAGAAGATTGCCTAGTCCAACCTTTTATGGGAAAGGGAGTGTAGATGAGATTAACAATCACCCTGTTCAATCACATCTTCAAAACCTCCAGTTATAGGAACTCTACCACAACACTGGGAACATAGTTCAGTGAATGATTATTCTCACTGGCAAAAAATTCTTTATCTTCAGATGAAACCTAATGTGCACATGGCAGTCACTGTGGCTGCCTGTGTCAGCAGTGCATGAGCACTGAGGTGCAGCAGGTGACTCACTTCTCCTGCCAGCCACAGTAGGGTAAGAGTCCTGCCCAGTCACCAATACATCTTGGAAAAAGCTGCCTACCCGGGCATTTTGGCAGAGGTTTTACCTGGGTTCTTATCTAAACAAGCTAAAATCATGAGCAGAACCATTAACCTCAAGTCCTACTGGCACCATGTCATAGTGAGAGGCACAATGTGACAGTGATGGAGTTGCTCAGAAGTTGATTGGCATAATGATTTTTCACCAGAAAATGCTAATTTATCAAACTCTGTATTGTCAAACAACAATTTCAACGAGTTTAAAACTCCTTTTAAAATACCTAGAAATTGTTCAAATATCCTTCTTCATCTTTTCAGTTAGATTTTTTTAAAAACTCATTTTAAAATTTAAATTAAGTTTTAGTAAAATTAAAGCCAAATTGAAACAAGTATTTTGATCATCAAAAGGAATAATCATAGGTCCAATCTAAAGTTACTCCTTTGCAGGCTTTCATTGGTTTAGCATACTTGAGATAATTATATATTTTCAGCTGAAGAATAGCTGATAAGATCTTGACTCATGGGTGAAGGCAGTGACAAAATGCCTGGCATTTTGATGGTGTCATAATTTTACCCTGCCTCCAAATAAAATGTTTTCCTATGGCTTTAAAACATTAAGATGTCTTTATATGCCTATATAGTTATATAGAGAAGTCATGTTCTCTCTGTTCCTCTGAGATGTTTCTCATTTTCTCAGTGCAATGGGAAAAAATAAGTTTGAGAGAATTCTTGCCCTGCCATGGCAAGATGACAACAGCTCTTCTGAGCCACAACGATGCTTTGGTGCAGCTATTTGCTCAGGAATCTGTGTCTGTTCTGGTACTTTCAAATTTTAACTTTTTGGCTGCATGGTCAGATGTTCCTCATTCTCCCTCCCATTACTGGACTCTCAGTTACCCTCCTCTGGTCTTGAAATGGATAGCAAATCACCTCAATCCTTAGAACTACTCAATTTTCCTTCTCTAATCATTGGGTTTTGTCCATGCAGAATCTGAAATTGCATTCTGGCAGAGATACCCAGGTATGCGAATCTGCATGTAAGGATGAACAAAGCTGGCAGCATTATGGGTTAATGTATCAACAATGTAGTGCTGCTTGTTGGCTTCCTCCTGTTCATTGCAGATAGCAGTCAAATTATACTCCATGCTTATTTAGCAATAAGTGATATTGAAAGTTCATGGCAGTCAGGTGAATTCCTTTGTGACAGAAAAAAGTGAAACATTGCACCCATTTTTAAAAAGGGGAGAAAGAAGGGCTCTGGGTACTATGGATCTGTCAGCTCTGTGCCTGAAAGTATCATGAAACAGATCCTCCTAGAAGCTGTGCTAAGGCAGATGGAGAGCGGGGAGGTGATTTGGGGCACCCAGCATGGCTGCACCAAGGGCAAGTCCTGCCTGACCAGAATAGTGGCCTTCTATGATGGTGTGACTACATCAGTGGATAAGGGGATGGCTATGGATGTCATCTATCTGGACTTGTGTAAGGTCTTTGACATGGTCTCCCACAATGTCCTTCTCTCTAAATTGGAGAGAGATGGATTCAGTAGATGGACTGTTAGGTGGATGAGGGATTAATTGTATGGTCACATCCAAAGTGTGTGGGATCAATGGCTCAGTGTTCCAATAGAGGTCAGTGACAAGTGGAGTCCTTCAAGAGTCCGTGTTGGGAACAGTGTATTTAATGTCTTCATCATTGATAAAGACAGTGGGATCAGTGCACCCTCAGCAAGTTTGCCATTGTCACCAGGCTGAGTGGTGTAACTGACACATGAAGGATGGGATACCATCCAGAGGGATCTGGAGAAGCTCAGGAAGGGGGCACATGGGAATCTCATAGAGGTCAACAAGCCCAAGTACAAGGTACTTGACCTGAGTTGGAGCAGCCCTCAGTATCAATAATCTGGAGAGGAAGAGATTGCAAGCAGCCCTGCCAAGAAGGACTTGAGGGTGCTGGTGAGTGAAAAACTGGACGTGACCTGGCAATGTGTGCTTGAGGCTCAGAAAGCCAACCGTGTCCTGGGCTGCAAAGAGGTGTGCAGCAGGGTGAGGGAGGGCATTCTGCCCCTCTACTCTGTGCTGGTGGGGTCCCACCTGGAGTGCTGCATCCAGCTCTAGGTCCCAGCACAAAGAAGATGTGAATGTCTTGGAGCAGGTCTGCAGGACTGCCACACATGATTAGAGGGCTGCCCACTATTTATGAAGTACAATGATTCACTTACATTTGCATAGCAGCAAACCTTCTAGGTCACCTTTTTGGACAGCCCTTGGCTCCTTTGTTGGCATCTGTCCCCCCAAGTCCAGAATAAGCTGGATGCAGCCATCACAGCTCCCACTTGTGTTTATGGCTTAAGCATGGGTGTAGAGAGGGGTGGGAGAATGCCCTGCTACACTGTCCAAGGTCTCTCTACAGCATTTGAGGTTGATTTGACTGGGTTTTTTGGAAAAAGAGGCAGCATTCCTTTTGGAAATTTAGCAGAACTGGGAAGGAGACCCTGGGAGGAAACCAGTGGGATATGCAATGTAGATTTTTACAGCTGGAAGGAACAAATTAGTGAAGGAACTTAATTGCAGCTTATCTACTTAGGTACAATTTCTCCAACAAGCTGCAGACTCCAGTTATAACAGGATGTTACAGGCTCAAAAAACAGGAAATGCAAAAAAACCAAAAACAAATTAAGTATCATAAAGTCACTATAGTACAGCCTAAAAATATCTGAGATAATCTGCCACTGTCTTATTACATGGGACTTAGGCCCTTCCCTTTTTAAAAAAGGTGCTTAGCAATTTGAGCAACTCTTCAGTCAAAGTGACCTTCTAGTGCCTACAAAAATTATTTTCCCATGGAAATAATTTTTTTTTTTTTTTTTTTTTTTTTTTTTTTTTTTTTTTTTTTTTTTTTTTTTTTTTTTTTTTTTTTTTTTTTTTTTTTTTGTCTTTTAGCACTATCCTGATGTTGGAGTTCCTCCTGTGGCATACTTGCCAGTTTGGGGTGGAACTGTGATCATGGAGTGGCTAAGGGAACTGGGGTTGTTTAGTCTGGAAAAAATTGATGGGAGGTTGTAGACAGGTGAGGTTGGTCCCTTCTCCCAGGTAACAAGTGGCAAACAGCCTCAAGTTGTACCTGGGGAGGTTTAGATTAGATATTAGGAAAAAAATATTTATTGAAAAGGTAGTTAGGCATCACAACAGGCTGCTTGGGGAAGTGAGATGACCAGCCCTGCCAGTATTCAAAAACATCTGTAGACATGATGCTTAGAGAAATAATGCAGTGGTGGATCTGGCAGTTCACGGTTGGACTTGATGGTCTTACAGGTCTTTTCCAAGCTTAGCGCTTCTATGGTTCTGTGATTCCATGCCAGGAGAGGCAAAAGCTGGGAGGTGCATCCCTTGCCTGGAGGAGAGCTCAGCCGGGACCGGCAGAGGAGAAGCCAGGCAGGGGGCAGCATCTGATCACCCAGGGGCCCTCTCCGCCCCGCTCCAGCATCTCTGTGCTCACAGGGGCTGCAGCAGCTCGGGGAGTTTGGCCAGAACAGGGAAAGAAGTTTTGAATCTCTTTGATGCGTTGCTGCGGATTCTGCGATAGCGGTGGATCAAAGTAGCGGCAGCCTCGCTGGTGAAGTTATTTATACGGATATCAAAGTGTTCTGCGACAGGAAACCTACTGCCACATCATTGGTGTAGCATTCGTGGTAGAGAACTAGGTGCTAAGAAAAGTAGTGGGGACAGTAAATGGGGCATCTGACTGTGGACTTCTGTAGTATCTTGTTTTATCTGGAGTACTGATTTCAGCTGAAACAGATCAAAAAGTGACAACTAGTCCAGTTCACTGCTAATCAAAGAGTTCTACTTCTTATATATGTATATATGGGCCTTTTTTTTTTTCCTTGATGATAGGTTTGTTTATGTAGAGACACAAATCTGCAAGTTGTGGTGACAATTTGAATTGCAGAACACCTATGTAGTTATTTTCTTCCACAGCTAACACTGGAAGCCACAGATCAGGATATGAATTGTAAAATTAATACAATCAGTTCCTGAGTCTCCTATATATTTTGTATAGAATACAAAACAGAACAGTGATAGCTCCTTTTTAGACCATGAGAATGTAAAAATGAGCACATAACAGTCAGTATCACCAGCCCTAGGAGCCTTTGTGGAGTTAAGCCTGTGCAAACCAATTAATGCCTGTCATATGTAGTTTGTTCTTTCTTTCATCTTATTCCTAAGAAAACTGTGAGCAGTGAAATGTTTGTGAGATGTCCTTGAGAATGTCAGGCTTTGATTGCCTCTATTCACCTGACATGGCACTCTCTATCACTGGGCAGGTTCAGCTCTAAAGCCCCAGCTGTCTGTGCTGGAGAGTTATGGGTGCTGGAGATGTGTTCTACAACCTTTTAACCAGGGTGAAGTTAAATGCTAACTCTGCAAAAATGCAGATACATCCATCTCACTGGCAGTGGGACCATGGCACATCCAAGCACTGGCTGGAGACCCAATCTTGAACTCAGCCAGGTAAGTTCTCCACCAACCCTCACCAGCCCATGGGGCTTTGGATGCACCTTTATCATCTGACTGCCAGGCATCAAGAAACTTGGCAGATTGCTGCCTGCAGCATTAAAGCAATTGCCTCCTGCAGAATGGCCTGCACTGTGCCAAAATGAATAGGGGTGCAGTCTCCTTTTTTGTGGGGTGTGGTGTGGTTCTTGATTGCACCTTAGATACTTTCAGAAGGAGATATGGGAGTTTTCTAGGCTGGCGTTGATGAGCTTGCAGCACCCACAGTGCTGGGCCCTCCAGCAGTTTTTGACATGATGGCCTTGTGCCCACTAGTCCTCCTCCCTGCATTAGCACACTGAGATTCATAATGCAGTATACTGCACAGCTGATTCCTCAGCCAGGGTTGAACAACAGATACCATCCCTCCCACAGTCCACTGGAGTGCAGGGGGGGTTTGTCATTCCTTAGAATTGGAACAAGATTTGTCCTTGAGGGCTATATTCAGAAATTAATTCAGACAGACTGGAGGTTTCTAGTCCACAAGTAATTTTACTTTTCCTAGATATTTCCCTTGAGCTCTTATGCTGCCTGCTGAGATATTCTTAGTCCAGGTCAGCAGGTACAGGGCTTCCCTCACAGTCAGGTCAGATTAGGGGAATTAGCCAGAGTGGTGCAGAGTTCCCTGAGAAGACACAGAGGATACATCTTTTTGGCAAAGGAGATGACAGCAAAAAGTGCTGTCAGGGCTACCGCCTTCTTCTCACTGCTGCAGAACTGTTTCTGCCTTGTATCTGTGACTTCTTAATATAAACTACAGTCATAATCTCACAAGAGGGAGCCACAACATTCCCTCACCTTCATCAAACGTCCTTACCCTAAACCAGTGCATTTTCTTTAATTCTTCACAGTCTCTTTCTCTCTGCAATCCCACATCTCTCCCATAAGACCTTAAAATGGCATGGAGTTTTTACAGAAGGGCTCGTGTTCCTGTCTCTTCTTGCCTCCCCTGCTTTAGCAGTTATTGCAGGTATTTTGAGCTCTGGTCTCTTGCTTTCCTAAGGAGTACTCATCACTGGTCAAAGAGGCAAAAAGTGGGTGCCACTTTGAAAGGAAGCAGAGAATCTTGCTCCATTGCTTGAAAGAAGTGAGTAGGTACCTTTTGTCTGAAGGATTCCTGGCTTTGGCTCCCATGGGAGTGCAAGCACCCACTTGCAGTCCTGACTTAATCCCCTCAGATCCTCAGAGCTCCAGCTTCCTTCCTCCACCTGGTTTTGTATTTAAAAAAAAAGTTAGATATCCATACACTTCATGGAATGGGGTCATATGTATTGAAAGAAATAGTCAGAAACCCCCCACTCAGAGATGCCTGACCCCATCCCATGAGGTGTACAGACATCCATCCATTCTGTAATGGGGAATGCTGTGCTCTCTAACAAGTTCAGTGTTGTCTTAAAGCCTTACTGGTTTCTCAGGGATATGGGTATTTGTGTTTAAGTTTTTCCACAGGTTGTCCACTTTAAACTGTTTGTTGGTTTTAGATCAAGTCTACAGCTGTTCTAAACACCTTATGGTGTTAAGCCAAATGAAACCAAAGGCTTTGTACAAGGAAGGCAATGACTCACTTTCTCTAGGCAACCTAATGGCCCAACACCTATGTCCAGCTTTTTAGTGTGCTCCAGTTAGTCCACCCTTGTGTTCAAATAGACAGAAAAATGCACTGCATTAAAAAGAAATATTTCTTTCAGACCTTTTCCTTGTATAAATTTGGAAATATACGTGCTAGCACTGAGAGCAGGTGGAGTGGGGCCCTAAGTATTATTATGACTTACTCAGGGCTGAAGTTTTTGTGCATTAGATGCTTTCCTATTCCAGTAATAGATGCATGTTGAAACTCAAATTGAATTTTTTTCAAATGAGTTAACAAGCTACAGTACTTAAAAGTGCTGTAAGGATTTGTGAGATCAAGTACTTGTATCATTCTCTACAAAGTTAATTAGATTCGAGCAGCTTACTCTTCATGATTAGGATCTTAAACTTCAACTGCATGTGCTTCATTTTTTCACATATGGGCCAGACTGACAAAATTCATAAATACACAAAATCATCCTAGAAAACTGCAAACAGGTTTGTTTTCACATTCAGTTTTAATTAGGACCAGACCATTGTGAATAATTTGAAAGGTTCTTGGGACCCATTTTAATGACATCTTTTCATCTGGTTTTTTTTCATGCAAACTTTAGCTGGCATGCTCACAGAAAAGATAATTAACAATATACAAACATACTCCTCAGAAATAAAACTTATATTTGCTTCTTATTCAAACAAACAAACAAACAAACACATGACTTATTCAGGCATGACAGTCTTCCAGCTAATAGGTAAGTGAGCAACTGAAGTGAAATGTTTGATATCTCTCTTTACAAGTTCTTACTCAGCTGTGACACAGGGGTTGAGACAAAAAAAGACATGGAGGACTTCCCCTGTTCTGAAAGTGCCTGCTAGAAGACTGGCACTTCCCACCTGCAGTTGCTAAAATGGAAGTAATGAGCCCAAATTAGCTCTGGGGATATCTCCATTGCTCCATTGCTGCCCCATGCCTGTCTGCATTTCTCTGTCAGAGAAATGTCATCAGTCATTGCCCAACATGGTCTATCCATGCTCTTGAAGTGGTCACACACATAAAACACGATGCTGTGCAGACAAAACAAAGGCTCTATGTGAGTGTGAGTGTGAGTTGAAACTGTTTAGAGGGGACAGATTGTCTTCACCATGTTCTCTGGTATGGTTGTTGACCTGTGCAGTGGAATGAGGTGCCAGATCATCTTTTGCTTCAATCCTTATGAGAGGATTGTTTTATTGTCTGCCTGTGGCATTAGTGTATGGCTTTTCTTGATCTTCTTTAAGAGAATTAACACTTTTTTCCTAAGCATGTATCAGAACATATTCCAGAGAAAGCACAGTCCTGTGTCCTTCTACCTTGAGCTCTTGATCTTTAATGATCAGTGCAAGAGTCTCCAGAATAATTCATTGCTACCATGATTGTTGTATCTTTTCTCAGCTCATTTACAAATTGGACGATTACCATGGTAAAAGTTAAATTCTTCATTGTAAACTGCTTCATCAGCACATCAGTTTTATTTCTCTCAATTAATCATGTATGCAGGACTATCTGGGTGGCTCTCCTTCCTTGGTTGCTGCTGACACACTGTACTGTTTTGCAAACTAACTCTTGCCATTAATTCTGCCTGGGTTTTGTTTTGGGTTTTTTTTTTGCCAGCATGACTTGCTAGAGTGCAGACAGTGCCAAAGTCTGCGAAAATTTCCATGTGGCTGAGGGATATCTGCAGGGAGGAGGAGAAGACGTGAGAGAAGTCACCTTTCATTAGTGTGAATGTCTTGAGTACAACATACTGAACAAAGTGCAGTAAGTGGCAGCTTCTATAATTTCTGCTTTTTCTGCAAGGATGAGCCCTTTGTCAAGGAGTCAAAGTCAGTTTCATGCAAATGCATAGAAACACTTAACTCTTGGAGTGCTAGAAATATTCTGTTAGATACACTAAAAACTTTCTCTTCTGAAGCTTTATATTTCAATAGGTGACCCCTGTATTACATACAAGTATGCCACATATCCAATACATCAGCCCTTATCTCCAGGCCTTTGAAGGGAGCTTGTGATGAGTGTGCCTACTCTGTAGTGCAAGTTGATGATCTGTGTGGGGTGGATTCTTTAAACTTGTTGTCAGTTGTATAAGAGCCTTAGTGGGATGGGTGGGAGTCCTCATCTTAATCCCACTGAAGTCAGAGGAGGAGCTCCTGTGAACTCTAACAGGCCTTGGATCAGTGCCTGTGGGAAGCTATTTTATAAATCCCAGCTTGCCTTGAGCAGTATTCAGTTCTTATAATTTACTAGGACATATTTTGATACAAAGCCATTCTTTACTTCATTTCTTCTAGGATTGCTTGGAGTAATTAAGTCACCCTGTTGAGCTAAAATCTGGGGTCTTGGAGGTGAGGAGAAAAAAGTGGTGGTAGGGCCAGTATTTTCTTTGATGCAGTCCTGTTTATTTGTGAAGAATGTAAATAGCTCTCTTTTTTTCCCCAGAGCACAGCTGGGATCACAAAGGTTACAACTTTCTTGCTTCTAACACTGAAACCTTGCAAAATCATCTCTCCATCTTTCAACAAATGCATTCTCATGCCTGTCCACAATGCAGTTATTGTATGACCATGCAGCACTCTCTTGTGCAGTCTGCTTGCTTTTTTTTCCATTATAAATTAGATCCTCACTCACTGTTCCTCTGATGAGAGACTATTTCCCTACTTACCCCTGTTTGGACCCCATTTATGCTGGATATTTGTATTTTTATACATTTTATTTTTTTTTTTTTACATTTATATTTACAGTGCAAGCTTCTGGAGGTAGTAACTATTTTTTGTACCATGTTTATACATCATTGGTCTCTTGGTCCACCTTGAGAATAACAACAATAATAATAAAAATAAAAACATGGTGTTCTCAGTTTCTTGCCACTCTGCCCAGCACTCCCTCCACCCAATACTGCTCTGGTAACCCTGTCTAAGGTGGGTGCAAAAGAGCTTATAGGAGGGTTGTTTCCAGCCTCCTATAACTGAAAGGTGCTGAAGGAATAAGGAAAGTGGACAACAGAAAGGGAATGACTTAAAATAGTGTCACTTCTTTCCCAACTAAAACTCACAAAGGCTGACTCACCTGATTCGTGTCTGGGGACAGAAATTCAGGATTCCTAAGAGGCCAGGGGAAAAGGCCACAACCAGCATTTGCAGAGGGTTCACTGTGCATATGGGCAGTGTTTTCAACAGACGAGTGGTGTCTGAGAAGGATTGAGTTATTAATGTGAGTACGTGAAAACAAATAGCTTGTCAAGCCTCCTGCTCACAGGATTGCTTATCTTAAAGCTTTGTATGTGAGGGGGAAAGATTTTCTGGAGACAGATTCTGTTCCTTGAAGAATCAGTTGGTAAAAAGGAAAGAATTCACTGTGTTTCCATCCAATTTGGTCTCGTTGCTGTTACTTATCCTGCTTTAGCATGGGATTGATTTGTGAATGTGCAGTGTTTACAGAGGGGAACGTGATCCGGGCACATCCAGAGAGTTACAGTTTGTCAGTGCAGTTTCTCTAAAAGGAAGATTATATGCAAGCATTTGTAATGTAGCTTGGGTGCCTACCCAATTCTGGGGGCCTGCTGTGTTCATTATAATGGTACATTGCATTCCTTGCTGCTGGAAGATAATTTTATGACAGCATTTGAAGTATAAACTGAAGTCAAAGTAAAACCCAGCTTTTTTATTGCTGTTGGGAAGGTCATAATGTACCCTGCTGAAAGAGTGCTGGGGCACAGCAGAGGGCATCCTTCAACAGAGGACCAGTGCAGCCCTCTAGCACAGCTGTGCAGGCAGCAGCATTTCACTTCAGCTGGGCAATTGCACCGATGCTTTTCATGCAATCACTGTGCTTCCAGGGCTCCTGCTGCCCTCATCTCTTCTCACACAGTGGGATTGTGTGGCATGGGGCAGTGCCATGCTGAGACACCAGCCCTGAATGGGCTGCCTTGTCTACCAGGAGCATTTATATCCTGCTGATGCAACACTTGACCTTTCTGAGAAACCACACACAGTTGTTCAAGATGCTCTGTGTTGACATCCCTGTTTCCTTTGTACTCTTGCACTACTTTAGATATCTTCTGCTGAGCCATAGAAACAAATGCATGTACTATCTTTAGCCAAGCTATCCTCTATGGCCCTCTATTGGGTACTGTGAAAGACATAAAAGTAAAGGAAGTATGAAGTCCTGCAGATATAAATGAAAAATCACTCATCTTCTCTATTTCAGACACATTTTGTCTCCTGATATTTTGTCCCATATTCTTCTAATATATTTGAAACTCTGAACAGTGTAGGAAAAAATAAGGTTATGCTGAAAATACAGGGCGCTGGAGAACAGCTGTGTTGTGCCTATCTATCATTAAATAAAGAATAGAGCTCTAAAAGTGTTTACAGATTATAAAACAAAAGCAGATTGAATATGTTTTAAATTCTAGGAACTAACCTAAAATTTGCTATAAAACAAATATATGGCTTACAGCTGGAAATCTGTCAAAACACCCAAATGATTGCTCTGCATTGTCTGGAAAGAGTTTCTGTGCCCAAAGAGTTTCGAACAGCAACAGATGTACTATTGCATAAGAGAGACATCACTGTTTTGAATTTCAGTTTATAGAACACAGAGGCATACAAGAGAAGTAAAGTTCTTTTCATCTTACCCAGGTGCCTCTGCTTCCTCCTTAACATCTTGCTCCATGTAGTTCTCCTATGTTAAAGTGATTATCAGAGATATAGAATGATGGGAACATACATCATTTTAAGAAGAGAAAAAGCCATCTGGCTCAGTGTTTGTGGCTGGCTCTTAATTCAACCATGTTGGGTTTTTTCCATGCCCCTCAAGCCCCTCCCTTTCCAGAAACAATCTATGTGATCCCCCATCTCTTCTTCAGTAACACATTCCAGATGGTCAGCTTTGTACAGAATGGATTTGCCTTAGCTTCCCAGGTTTTTCCTAGAGTTTTTTTTGTTCGGGTGGTTTTTGGGGTTTTTTTCAGATTGCTTCCCCTTTATTTGAAATCTGTTTATCCAATCATCTAGCTCTCCCTGGATCTTTTTTCCTAATTTTTGTAATGCAATCAAAAGATACTTTTCTCATATGTGTATTGTTATCACGCTTGCCACACAATGATATTGAAGCTTTTCTTTTCTTTAAATGAAGGTGTGGAGGAGAGGTTGTGGAAGGCTGTTTAAGTAGGCAGCTTTATAGAGAGTTTTCAATTAATCAGTATGAATTCGGCATTTTTATTGAATATTTTATTCAGTGGATTAAACATTCCTAATATCAACAGTGTGGCCTTTTGCACTTCAGGATGGCATCTACACTTCAAAAAGCTCAGCTCTGCTGTTCTTATCTATCTCCATGCTTCCTGGCTGCCCACATGGCACCAGTTTACCCTTAGCCCCTCTTTTGGATTAACTGATTCCCTGTGAAACACAGGGTGCATGTGGTTCTGGAGGCCTTTCCTCCCTCCTGAGACCCTCCTAGAGGATGAATTTGACTACCTCCACTTTCACAGGATGCTGGCAGTGTCCTGGAAGTGTCCTGTCGGTGTGCTAGCCCTGTTTAGTCTATTCACATTGGTGGGACTGAGGAGGTTGTATTTACAAGAAATTCTAGAAACTGGAAATAATTATGAAAACATCCTGAGGCCTCAGGGGAGTTCAATAATTCTGAAGATGGAAAAAATGGTCTTTTTTAACTGGAGTGTTATACCCTCAGTCCTCCCCACAAGGAAATAGTCAGTTTTCCTGGACAAGGAGTAAGACAAGTCTCATTAGGTTAGGAAGATTTCCCACATTTTCCATCTGTTGGTGCAAATTTTTGAGGCAATGAATGTGTGACATTTCACAAAGTCAAGAGACTCTCTCAATCTATAGCTGGGGGCTATTTCCTGCTCAATGAAAGCTCAGCCTTTAATGTACATATTTCTGGGAGAAAAGTGGTCTGTGGTGCTGGGACAGAACAGCTGGAGACACCCAGGCACAGTCTGTCTGTCACCAGCCTTGCCATGGCTTGGAGATCTTTGTGGGAACAGCTGGTCACCTCCCCAAAGCCCTTCAGCCCAAATTCTTCTTTGAACTGCTGCTTCTCCCTGCCTGCAGCCACAGGAGTGCATTTATTAAATTTAGAGGCATAGTAAAATGCAAAATAGGAGAATTTCTTCTATAAATACACCTTGAAACAAAGAGGCTTTTTTTTTTTTTAACATGGAAAAAATATTAACCAAAACAGTGGATATCTCACAGCTCTTATTGTTTAGAAACAGATTTTATTTTTCCAGTCTGCTTTTAATTTTTCCATTCCCTCTC
This sequence comes from Zosterops lateralis, assembly GCF_965231275.1. NCBI lineage: Eukaryota > Metazoa > Chordata > Aves > Passeriformes > Zosteropidae > Zosterops > Zosterops lateralis. The sequence goes on from NC_139762.1 coordinate 131,831,951, forward strand.
AGTTTGGAGGACAATGCAAATACAGCGCAGCTACATTTCTGCTTTCTATCCTGTGTGGGGTTGCTGTCATGTTTTATGTATGTTTCAGTTATTTGTACCCCAGTTCTGTTTTCCCAAAATGGCTCCCCTGGCCCTGTTCTTTGTCTTCCATCTTGTTGTTTACCCCCAAGTTATATAACCCTTTCCCTGCCTGCCCTGGAGACAGCCCCTGATTGGCTGCTCCTTCCCGCCACCAGCCCTGTCCATCACCCCTACCCCCCCATGCCAATCTCCCTGAGGCCTGAGCCTGGGGATTGGCTGGGTCCCTTCCCGCCTTTTCCCTGATTGCCCCTGGCTGGATCGCCCCACTTGGTTGCCACTCCCTGATTCCATCCTATTGGTTATCCTGTGCCTTCCCCACCCCTGTGATTTGCTGTACTTAAGCCGGTGCACTGCGTTTCTCGGGGCTCTCCTTCGGAGGTCCCGGAGAGGAATAAACCTTCCTTCCCAACTCCTGGAGAGTCCCTCTCTTTATTCTTGCTCAGCTCCATTGTGGTGGGTCAGTCCCGGGACGAGGTGGAGATCCCAAAGCTACTGGTTGCTGTCACGTGTGCCTAAGGGCTAGCCGTGAGGGACAGGTGCACGGCGACAATCCTGCACCTTGCAGATCACATTGACAACAATTTAAGCAAAAGGATTTCTCAGTCACAAAGATCCTTTGATTTACAGAAACCCCTAGACTGGAGATACAGTGTGCTCTCTTGCAGGAGCCCCAAAAAGAATGCTGTGTGGATTATGTTGGATATTTTTATTAATATCTTTGTTGTCTCTCTGAGTTCATACCAGTTAAGAAGGAGAAAAGCTTTCTGTGTTAAATCCTGCGTATTAAATTTGATGCATAAGCTCAGTTCCATATTTTTAAGAGCAATGACAAGAAAATCAGTCTACTGATTTTCATCCTACTTTTTTGCATATTCCCTGGTGGGAAAGTCTTCTGAAAACTAGTTGTTTGTATTTTTGTTCAGTACAGGCAAAAATAATAAGGCTAGAAGACCTGCCAGTATGAAGACTATTCATAATAATTTCATATTGCAGAGGGTTTTGTGGGGAACTTTATCAAGATAAATGCATTGTACACACACACTTCTTGAAGGCTTATCTCTGTTTTTTTCTATAATAGTAATTGAACAAGAAAACACTGCAAGTATGTTCATCTGATTTGAAATAGGACTGAACCACATTTGCAATTGGTTCATTTCGTTTACCATAGCTTTTGAGCATCTGAGCTTACCTAAATACCCAGAAAATGTTAGTGTAGACCTCACTTGGTAAAAAAACCCCACCTGTTGTTATAATTAGTTTTTTCACCTTAATATTTCTGATGAAGATGTCTCCAGTCTCTAACAGAGACTCTGTACCCCATGCTTCTCTCTCTCTCTCCTTATCTCTGAGAGTGCAATTGAATTGTGGAAACCCAAAACTCACAAACACCTGGATTTGCACTTAGTACATTGTAGGATCAGGGCTGCAGTTTTGCATACTGTGTTCTCTAAGCACCACTGTTGTGGAGTGATTGCCTTGCACAACCTAAGCCATTAGCTGTGTCCTGCTTATTGTCATATACCCTGATCTACTATATGATCACCATTCAGACTGTCACAGACTATGCCTTTTGCAAAATTTTGCTGCCTCTGCAATGAAGCAAAATGGAGTCTGCAGCCTTTAAGATGCCCAGAGCTGAGCTGTGGTCTGTTTAGTTTTCACTTTGCAATCAGGACCATGCCTTTGCTCTGAGATGTTTGTCTTGTGACATATACAAGTGATTTAACAATATAAATACTGTGGTTTAAAAGGTTACTTTTTATATTTGTTCTTTAATCTGGCATTTACACAAAAGTTCTGGGGATAACTCTTATCTGTTGGGAGCATGCCCTTCTCTATTCAGAAGAACATGGAGATTGTGGCAGGTAAATTGCACATCTGCTGTGCTCCAGGGAGGCTCTTGATCTGTACTTGTCCTGTGCTAGCTCAAGGGTTTGTAAAGTTCCTTAGAGAAGGTGTTGGGGAATTGCCGTGGGTGGGATGACTCTCAGTGGGTCGCTGCAGGAAGGAACACAGCCCAGCTCTAAGGTCTGGGGACAGTGACAGCAGTGGCAGGTGGTGATAGTATGGTCTCACAATAAACAGGGAAAGTGGCTTTGCAGCAGATGTGAGGAGCAGCAGAAAGCCATGGAGAGGGCATCATGCTGCAGCCCCTGCGTGCTCACAACACAGGTCTCTGGGGGGAGCCACCACAGCAGCCTGGTGGAGGCTCCAGGCTGGCAGACTTACCAGATCCATGTGACATTACATCTTTTGGCAGGGAAAACTTTGTGGAAAAAGCAAAAGTTACACTGGATCTTGTTTTGATTATTTGTTTCTAACCTCACTACAAATGGAAAACATTTCTGTGGTGGGTGTCTGCTTGTTATTTTCCTATTGTTTTATCATCCTCCCTGCTCTCAGTAGGGACTATATAATCCTCAAATGCTGCTCCAAAGGCTGACACTTAGGCCAGGTTATAGATCTGCAGCACAGGAGGTGGATCTTTTCCTTCTCTTTTATTTTCTTTCACTTTACTCTGCTTCTGCTCCACTCTCTCTTTCTCCTTTTATTTTTTTCTTTTTCTGAGTACCCAGTACAACCAGCAACCCCTTCAGCAAACAACTCTCTCTATTCCTCCCAGTTCTGTTTGAAGGTGTGAGAGATGGTTTGGTTGTGATAAACATGAACATTTCCATAATCAGGACAAGTAAGGTGTAAGCATGTTGTACACACAGACAACCAGAATAAAGTGGGATGGTTGGTGAGTATTTTTCCAAACAAAGGAACAAAAAAAAAATGGTTTTAGGAAGAGCAATAATTTGTAGTAAACTTGCAGCTCCCAAATCAAACTGAACCAAAGACTTTGTTTGCAATGGCCTTTCTAAAGCCTATATGGCCTTTTGAACTTCAGAGACTGAGCAGAAATCTTGGGTAACTATGAGCTCTGCACAAGAAGAAATTTGCTCTCAAAGAACTGAAATAAAGATTCATAGAATCATAGAATGGTTTGGTTTGGAAAGGACCTTAAAGATCATCTCATTTCAATCCCCTTGCTGTGGGGAGGGACACCTTTCACTAGAACAGGTTGCTCAGAGCTCTGTCCTGTCTGGCCTTGAACACCTCCTTCACTGCTTGAAGATCAAAACCTGACATAAGAGAAAATCAGTAATGAGGAGATGGAGAGAAAGAGAACAGGAACAAATAAGCTTCTCTGCAACATCAGTGACCTTTGTGAAGTTGGATGTCCCATGTTACTGGGCAGGTACATTGAGTGTTTTACTAGAGAGTGAGTGAATTTTTTTAAAGATAAAGATGTTATTTCACACCAAATCACAGAATCAACTAGGTTAAAGAAGTCTTTGAGATCATCAAATACAATCCATGACCTAACACCACCATGTCAACTAGACCATGGCACTAAGTGCCACATCCAGTCTTTTCTTAAACACCCCCGGAGATGGTGACTCCACCACCTCCCTGGGCCACTCATTCCACTGTCCAATCACTCTTTCTCTGAAGAAATTCTTCCTAATGCAGAATTTTTCATTGGGTAGTAATTAAAACCAGTCAACACATATATATTTAATATATAAGATATATATATTAAATTATCCTGAGAAGTTTATTTCAGAATAGCTTTAAGTTCATAAGGTTTATATTCCAGGTAGATAAGAGATGCATCACAGTGCCTAAGTGAAGTAGAGAAAGACTATTAAATACTTAGCCTTATGTAGATCTAAACTTAGGCCTTTCCTTCCTCACAGTTTAATGTCTTAATTAAAAAAAAAAAAAAAGTTTGTTACTGTATGTGAAAACATAAAAACATTCACAACAAACTCTTGTTCTTTGCTTTTAGGATTAAAGCATGATTCCTCTTGTTAAATAGTTGAAAAATTGAATCATAACATAAACACAAAAAATATTGTAATGCCACTCCTAATTCCAGCTGCCTCCATCTGTTCTTTGACTGAAATACAAAGTAAGAATCCAACAATGTAAGGAAATAGCACTTTTGCCTGATCCTTGCTTCCTTTCAAAGCATCTTACAGTACAGGTAACCAGCTGCACAAAGCCCTGATATCACAGGTGTTCCAGCTTTCCTGTCTGCTGGACCTCCCTCTCAGCTCTGTTTCAAGACACAGATCACTGGAGAAGGTGATCTCATGGCTAGAGGTTATTCATGGTGCTTTTCCAGATGCACTGCCCTATCCTGCTCCAAAGTCCCAAAGGATGTGTGGTCTCAGCCATCTCCTAGGACAGCAAAACTGTTTTGTTTTGAGGCTGTATCTGCCAACTCTGTTAAAGAGAAGATCTTGGGGGTGTATCAAAAAACTTAACTAGTCAATCATAATCTCTTAAGCCAGATAATAAATTCTTAATTACCTCTACTTAAAGCCCAGTGGCAGAGCAGGATCCTTGCATCCACATCCCATTCCTCTGTGCAGAGTCTCTCACCACATCCCATCTTGCATGGAGTGGTACCTCTACCCTTACTGAGCTCCACAGTGCATTTAATGTGATGAAGTCCAGACCACAGAGGAGCTTGGATGGAAACCAGCTGAATTTCAGCTCCTGCAACTAATGGAATATTGTAACAATATTTCAAAATAGAAGATATTTACGGTCAAAATGTGCTTTTGTTGCTTGTCCAATGGCATGAGCATTTTCCATGGTGGCCACCTATTTCTTTGTGATGAAATTTGTTTACTCAAAACCCTAATATTCTCAGTAATTTTCTGAAAATGAGAGACCAATTCCAAACCATGCTGTATTTGTTTACTATGGACTGCATTATTCCTCTTTGTTAAATTTAAGGATGAGATATTTGGCCTTCAAATTTTGAATTTAATTCCATGCTTGAGTGAAGGCTGCCATATTCCCAGCAGCAGGTTTTTCCAGCCACATCCACTCAGGACAAATACTGTGATGGAGCAGACCATGGGCTGCTGATAAGACAGTCAGCCTTTACTCTTCCATGGAGATATCAGCCAATCAACCCCTGTGTGCACCCATAGGCCACATTCTTATTTCCTCACTATATAAAAGCGTTTTCGATTAAAAGCTTGAGTCTCGACCCTTCTGTATTTTCTAAGCATCACACCAAACTGAAGCATGCTTTTGATAAGTGATCTTAACATCACAGAATAAATGTCTGAACGATACAAAAAAACTTCTATTTTTGGAACCCCCTTTCCCATTATGCCTCTGGACCTTTTGTTTTGCTAGTCTGATTGCAGGGACTTTAATAGAATCACAATTTTATTAAGCAATTCCTTTCTTTAAAAAGCAAACTTCTCTTTTTTTAACATGTGCTGAGCACTAATCTTGGTAAAACCTTGTGCTCATAAAACTAAGCACTGCAGTAGGAATTTGCAAGACTGACTTATTTCTTCCTGCTGAACTTTCAAATTACAAGAAAAATATATTGCCCTTTTCTAAAAATATATTATCCAGTTAAATTAAAAAATAAATCTGTCAGCAGGTATCCTGATAGATGCAAACTTTACTGTTACTAGTTAATAAAAAATTAGTTTGTCTTTCTAAGTCTTACAGTAACTTATAAATGGCCTCTTTATTTCACTTCTGAGGTTTATTGTTTTGATGTTAGATAAAAAATTATAATTTCCATTTATTTTCCCTTGTAGTATATTGATTTTTAATACCTTACAGAGGGTACCTAACATACACCTTCCAAAAAAATTTTGGTTGAATCAGTACACCTTCCCTTCCCTTCCCTTCCCTTCCCTTCCCTTCCCTTCCCCTCCCTTCCCCTCCCTTCCCCTCACCACCACATGACTGTCAACATTGCATGGCTTTATTCCACTTGGAAATTAGCAGCAGAGAAATCTGCTGTCCATTTAAAGTGATTTGCCTTCTTTTTACAGTAACTACTTTGTGCTTTTTCTTACAAAAACAAGTTAAGAGACATATTTTGTGTGAGGTGGACACCTCACACCTGGGAAAGTTGGAGCTATTCAGTCTAGAGAAGAGAAAGGAGAGTTTACAGTGCCTTCCAGTACCTAAAGGGGACTTACAAAGAGGAGGGAGATTAACTTTTTGTATGGCGAATAGTGACAGGACAAGGGGCAATGGTTTTAAACCATCAATGAGTGCAGGTTTAGATCAAATGTGAGAAAGGAATTCTTAACTCAGCAGGCAGTGACACACTGGAACGGGTGGGCCACGGAATTTGTGGATGTTCCATCCCTGGATATATTCAAGGCCACACTGGATGGGATTCTGAACAATCTGGTCTAGTGGAAGATGTCCCTGACCATGATAGGGAGGTTGGAATTGAATGTTCTTTAAGGCTCCTTCCAACCCAGACCATTCTATGATTCTATGATGAAATGGTGATAGATCTCATTTTCATTTCCATATGTTTTTTGTCTGGAAAGACATTTACTTGTTTTTTCTTTATATAATGCTAACTAACCATAACAACTATGAATTTGCTTTACCTAATTTCTCTTGTAAAGGTTTTTCCAGAATTCATAAATTGCAATATTTCACAATGGCACAGGAGGTAGCTTGAAAAACTAGTTGTCAGTAAAACTGGGCAAATACAAATACAAAGGGAAAAGCTTTGCAACGGGGAGAAAACATCTCCTTGGATCCATTGAAACTCCAAAAATGCGAAGAACCATAAGGCAGACTCCTGAGATCCAACCCACCCTTATTACAGCTTATTTAATGATCTTCCTTTTGCCTAGATATGAAATTCTCTCAATTACATTTAATATCTCCCTTTCAATCCTTCATACCTTTGATTAGGAAAACTGAGTATGCCTAACCGAGAAAGTACCTTTCTGTTAAAATAGCTAAGGGGCTATTTTTTTGTCTTTGCCATTGTTTTCAGGAGATATTTTTGGCCAAGATTTCATTAAAAGTAATTTTCTTCTGGAGCTTATGGTAGCAAAAGTAAATACCCTTGTTGTGATACAGTTGTTGTTTCAATCTGTTCAGTATGGCTCAAAACAATTTCTTATGAAATTAGGTATTATAAGGAAGAGTATGAGAAATATCTGTAGATAATTTTTTTTTCCAGACCAAATGGGAGAGATATTCTGGTTTTTTGAAGATGAAAACTGACACTGAAAGCCTTTATCCTTTCTCAGTTTTTTGCTTCATTCTCTTGAGGAACCACTGTCAAGATCAAGATTCATGGTTTCCCCCTTGGCTGCACAGGAAAACATTATGTTTTTCATCATCTGATAAAGCTTATTAAAATGTTGTCTACAGCACTTTTCTTCGGTTGTTTGCTCTGAGTGGCATGCTACACCATTTAAAATTACTCCCAAGGGAAATAAGGGCCACATTATTCAGCTGTTGCATATATTCAAGGCCAGACTGAGTTAAGAGACATTCCAAATGAAAAGAGATATATTAACAAGAAAACAATGTAAGAGTACTCTGATTCTCACTAATCCAAGGCTCCTTTCCATTTTTTTTCTTGGGAATAATATTTGATTAAAGACTGAAAGACTTGATCCAGTGAATTTCTATTTAATTAATGTTCTCACAGAAAGTGAAATCTGCTTAAATCTGTGTTTCCGACTGTACCAAATCATGGATGGAACCAGTTAATGGAAGGAATAGCCTGGTACTATGTGGTTGCTCTGAGTGGGATCTACAAATCTCTGATGTGCTTGGCCCAGACAGTCACTAAGTCACCAGGTACAACAGGAAATGCTGTGGCAGCAAGTCGTACACAACTATCAATGTATTAGTAATGAGGGAAAAATAACAGAAGAATTTTTGAGATATCAGTCACAAAAGCACTTCATAACAGTGCAGTAGCCAGGCCCCATTAGTTCCTAAACAAGAATATGTGTTTCTGGATGCAAACAAAAGAAGTATGGGAAATAAATGACCTTTCATCCAGGATAATTGTGGTCTGTGATTGTCTGTATTATTGTTGATAATTTGTCAGCAAAAGAAACCAAAGAAAAGCAAACAAAAAAACTACCAAACAAACAAACAAACAAAAAAGCCCAACCAACCAAACCCTAAAAGCTACAAAAGAATAAGAAATGTTTCATTCTTGGTCTTTCAGCCATTTTTACTGCTTGGGGCCAGGAGGGTCACTACCTACAGATTCAAGGGATTTTGACAGCTTGGGGAGAAGCAGACTACAGATGGGATGGAAGAGTGTGGCAGGGAGGGTTACTCATGCAATCCCATTTTTCTCTGCTGGGTTTTTTTCCCTTCAGTAATTAAGTAGTAGCATCTTGAAGTGGTGTTTGTCTAAAGCAGTGTCTTCATTAATGTAAGTCCTTGGAGAAATAAATGACATGCCAGAAGGTTTTCACATCAGGTGGCTCCTGAAAGAATCTGCAAGCTCTAGGGGTGGCATTAGGTCTGCAGCCACAACCTTTAAATTGTAGGGCCTCATCACTACAAGGGGTGGAAAATGTAAAGTTGTCCCTGGGGCCCCTTCAAGGATTTGAGGCCCAGGATGGACTGAGCTGACAATCAGCTCCAGCAAGCCAAGGGCACGTGAAATTTCACATGTGGGTCTTATTGCTAAGATCCTTGAGAGCCTGAGGAGAAGAAAGGGGGTGACTCAACCAGATCTCTGACAAGAGGTTTGTTCATTCCAGTTAGATTTAGTACTGATGTCTACCAGTGTTGTGGTTTTCATCTGTAAATGTGTCCTAACCCTGGAATACATTTGGTATTGTCAAGTTTTAATGTCAAATTAACTTGCCTGAAGTTGAAGCCAGGCTCTTGAGGTATCCAAGCAACTGTTCCAAAACAGTGGTTAATAGGAGGCCGGGATGTGCAGAGCTGGAGGCAGCGAGCGCTGGCAGCTGCACATCCACTCTCTCCCTGTTCAGGGCAAGGTCGTCTGTACACGTGCACCTGAGGGACTGTGTGACCATCTTTGGGCTGGAGTCAGCATCCTGCTCCCTGCAAGGCTTTTTTCTCCCAGCTTCCTGTAACAGCCTTTTCATGACAAAGCACATTTGAAAAATGGTGCTTTCCCATACAACAAGCCACCGAATCCGGGATCAGAAGCTATAAACCAGAGGCGAGTTTTTCCACCCACACACAATTCCTTTGCCCTTTTGCCTGGAACCTTTCCTGATCCTGTTTTCCCTTCAGTTGAACCAGAAAAGCCAGAAAATACCTATGAACTGTCTCTGACCTTGAAAAGTCCCCTTTTACCCTGTTGACCTGGCAGCAGGCACAGCACATCAATGTATGTTTCTGCTGTTCTGTTGATCCTGCTGTTCTTTTCAGGGGCAATCAAACTGCCTGTGTTTCAGTTCCCAACTAAGCTTCTGAAGAGTAGAGCTGTTTTAAGGGGGAAATAAAAGCCCTTGGTGATTAATCAAAAGAGAAAGACGAAATGTGCAGAAGGTAATGCGGGATGCCAAGGGCAAGCTCTGGTGCTCTAGTCCTTTCCAAAGGTGGCCAAATCTGTCCATAATGCCTGCATGGTAAACCCAGCGTGCAACATCCCTGTCAGTCATTTGGGTTTCCCCAGGTTGCAAACCCTCCCTCTTTACCTGGCTGGTTCTCCCTCATGTTCTTACCTTGCCGACTCATCTTGAAAGCCTTCTTGCTCCCTGGAACGGATGCATGGATTTATTGTTTAATTGGATCTACAGTGCATTAAATTAGAAATGGGATTTTGATATGCAGATACAGGCAGAGAAAGCACCAGCTAGACCTCAGCTTGCAGCTGCAAGGGCTAACATTGGTTAGTTCAAGTAGTTTGTCCTCACAAATCATACAAAGTTGCAAAATATCATGAAATTGTTGAATACATACCATGACATCTGAGTTCATAAACAATTCAGACCTCACTCTAAATGGGGGGAATGGCTTTCATCAATAAAATCATTCAGGATCATTTAGGAAGAGAACAGCACTGAAAGCTGCAGGCTATTTTGCTCTCTGCTTAGCCCACAGTAACTCTCAAATAAGAATATTGAACTGAATTAGATCGACTTGTGTCCCGTACTCTGCTCAGTACACTGCTTTCCTGACTGTCATTTAGATGGAAATATCACTATTCTGCAGCATGGCACAAAGGCTGAATATGACCGTGTGCCTGCTGACTGCTTATGTTCAAGTCACTCACCTGGGTGATGTGTCAGTGAGTGTCAAAATGCAGACACCTCCAGCAGTAATTCCCAAAGATGTGGTTCACTGATGATTATCGAGGTCACAGAAAAAGGTCCATGAACCATAAGGGCCTCATGTTCAGAGAGGACAGTGTCTGCAGAGTCACGTGGCTGCCCCTCCAGTGCAGGGTCAACAATCCTGCAGAAATGTCCCTGAAAAACAAATAATTGAGGATAATGTGTTTCTCTAGTACACATAGACAGAGCATGGGTGCTGATCACAAAAAGAGGATGTAGCTGAGGCACACTACCACCCCAGTCTGAAGCATAACTGTACCTAACTACATGACTAAGTACCACTCTTTCTTCCAGACACAAGAGATCAGATTTGGTTTTGGATCTGATTCATCCAAAATAGCTGACAAAGGCAGTAAATCCTGGATTTGTTTCTTTCTGATTTATTTCCAATGCTGCTGAGTAATTCCCTTTTATAGAGCTGTGTTGTTGAGATACGTCTCACTCTTAATTTCCACTTCCTTTTACTTCTCTATTTTCTTGCAGAAGATACAAGTAAAGTGGAAAACTGAAGTAGATGGGGACATGGCACACAGGCAGAGGTTCACTACAAAACCTTCTCCTGCTTGTTGTAACTGAAGATATATGAAAGAAAAGACAGATACAAAGCTGGGTTTTACAAAGTAATCTTAAATGTTGTTGAACTCCCACTAGTTACAGTTTTGACTGCATTCTTTCTCCTCCTCTGAGTTTAAACAGTTTTCAGTGGGAGTCCTTTACAGTGGATACTTCTGAGCAGTTGGCACTGATTTCGCATCTCTTATATTCCAGTCTCCTATTTATGGGGAAACAACATGTCCTCAAAAAATGTTTGGGCTGATCTAAGAAATGCCTAATTTTAACATAAATTAGTATCATATTTATATCTCCTCTTCTGTATTCTTTTCAGGATTTTGTGTCTGACGTGTGAGTCTTGTCAGCCCCCAACCTATGCAGGCCTGAAGTGAGACACATGGCTAGCTCCAGGAAATGTTAATGCTTGCAACCCTCAGCTCTTGTTTTTACAATTGAAACTTGGATCATCACCTTTAAGTGATCTTTCTGCATGTCAGTCTTATAAGACATTTGCTTTGGTGATCTTGGTTATTACTTTCAGGGCTGTAATATTATTGTAATTTGGTTTATCTGTAATTGGCATGATACAAACCAGTCTAACATTGCCAGTGGGACTGGGATTGCAGCTCAGCCACCAGAAAGCAAAGTTCAGTTGCCTGAGCCTATCTGTAACGTAATAATTGCATTACCACATGTTGGTGACTAAAAACCAATAAGAGAGTGATGGGGCAATTCAAACCCCCGCATTTGGGGGAGTCTCTGTGTCCAGCCTCTTCCCAAAACCCCAATTCACTGGCAATGATTTTTTCCTCAGTGTAAATGCCCTGAGGCCATTTTACAAATGATTCTATAGTTCCAAATATAGTGGTAACATTTTGGGAGCTGAACCCCATAAAAAACCTCAAAAAATAACTTTAATCCACAAGTTACTTCTTCTTTGTTAGTGTCATCCATAATTATTCTGAACTTTTCCTTTTGGTGCCTCTTTAGTTTTGCCGTGTTTTGAACACCAGTAATCAGATATACATGGTCTGTAGCTCTGAGCACTGAAAGCTGGTTTCTGATAATTTTTGTCCTTTCCTTAGAGAACACAGTGTTGTGCTAAGCACAGTAAATGATGCCAGTAACCAAAACTTCACAGAAAATGTGGCACATGAGAGAAAAAAGCACAAAAGCTACCAAGCACTGAGACTGAACCCATGCTTGCTGAGGACGGGTGCCTCCCAGAGATATAAATCCCCATGCCTCCCCACCCAGTCTTTTCAGATGATGTTAGAAGAGGTCTAATAAAACATTCCCGTTTTAGTTAATCATTCCTTCAAGCTCTCCCAGCCAATCTGAGTTGCACTTCATGAGGTCAGCACACTCCTTGTACTCACAGCCAACGTTCCCTTTTTTTTATTAGTGTATCGACAGCACAGTTTACTCCAGTTACACAGCAGTGTCAGGGCCTCATTTTCCACAGCATGAAACTGTTCCCACTTCACCTGCTAGTAAACACAGCCCTGTTTTTTTTTTAAGTAGACAGACTGTTCCTATCTTGTATGCCTTGACTTTGTCTTGAAAGTTTCTCCTGACAATGTACAGGCCAATTTGTGAGTTATTACCCAGTCCCCCAAAGTAGCTTAATGTCTTTCCCACGGTGAAGAAGGTAATTTAGAAAAAATGTTCTCAAAGCCATCTCGGTTGTGGCTGAGTTATTATCATCTACAGTCCTTATTACTGGCTTGTCATATGTGGGTGCTGTAAAGCTAACAGCAAACTGGGTGACATGAGTTTAAAATATGTCAGTACTGTCAGTGTCTAGCAAGTTCTAAAATATCAGGACGATTTCGAAGGTTTTTGGGACTTTCTCAGGCTGTCAGAAACATGCTAATTAAGAAAGCCAAAGGAATTGCAGAATCAGAGAAGCCCCCAGGGTGAGGGGGGCAATCCTTTTCCCAGCTGTCAGTGATGGGAAGAAACTAAAAGCCAGAAAGTGTTTGAAGGCTGAAAAAAAAGAAATAGGCAGAAAAGTTCCACCTTTAACAGGGGAAAACAGGCATAAAAAAAGCTCCAGGCTCTAAGTAGCCCTGGAAATCTTAGGAGATAGGAGAGATTTGATCCTGGTCTCTGCAAGGTAAATAAAGCCCCAGATCAGCTAAGGAGGAGCCCTGCAGATAAACAAGGTCTGTAAATGCATTTCCTTGCTTGATGTTTTTCTTTTGCAACATTGCTTACAACTTCAATGACTCAACCATCATTCTTAGCTTATTGATGTACAGTAAAAAGTGTTAATTTCTTCTGATTATCAGCCAGTTCCAGAAAAAAGTTCCAGACAAATCTGACACACAATAATATTCCTGGAGATTATGTACCCCAAATGCCATTTTAGGTATTAAAAGACAGACACATCTGGGGCTCCCTAACCTGCAAGATGCTTTCCCCTAAAGCTGTGTTTGTGAATTGAATAGTCAGATGTTTAGTGAAGGAGGGAAGAGAAGTCTCCCTCACTGATCATCACCATTCCTTCTGCTGCTAGGGAAAGGCAGCTGCACAGCAACCAAAAACTTCGCAAAGATGATAAAACAATGGCCAGTAAAGGTGAACAAAATATTTAAAATTAAGAAGTAGAATATGTGGGGAAATCTGAAATCAAAGAGACTCCTAATCAGGCAAAAGACTGACTGAGAGAGACTCAGAGATCACTTATCTCCCCCAAAGGAGAAAGATTTTCTATTTCTGTGGGGCAAATCAGAATGGATTTAAGAGCATGGAAAATAAGCGGGTCCTGCAAAAGGGCAAGGAGATGTTACCTTGGAGCAGCCTTGTTTTTATGTCTTCCTTCAAACTTAATAATAGAATTCCAGAAGCCAATAAATATTTGGAGGACAAAGCAAGTGCACTTACATTTCCAGAAAACACAGGATTAACAAGAACTTTACAGTAACATTTTCTTAAACTGAGCAAGCAGTGTTGAGTGTTTTTCACATGTCAGATAATGAAACATGAAATAAAAGATAATTCACAGACTAGTTTGCTGAGAAATCAGTGGGAGGATGGTTGGTTGTTTATTTTAAAATTCTTTGTATGGGTTAACTACATCTCCCTCAGTCCAGTTTCTGCCTGGAGGGAAGCTGAGAGCAGAATATTCTATTGCAAATTCTTCTGGAACTGTATTTTCAGCATTAGCTGTTTAAGGGAAGAAATTGTAAAACAGAGGCAAAATTTAGCAATATGTTAAATCTGTGGTTACATAATTTTTAGCTGTCTTTTTCTTCCAATATGCAAGACAACATGTCAGGAATTCTTCTAGCTTAAAAGGACTTAGGCTGAATCTTACCATTTTAGGCTGAGAGAGTCTCACTGGTAAGCATGGAAGTTCCCTTGGGTGTTCCCAAGGTGTGTGAAGTGCTGTGAAATTTACATTTCCCAGGGTGCTTGAAGTGGAGAAAAAGGGGAGGTGATGAGGGAGGAGAGCAGCCAGACACAGGGGTGGCCCTGGGAGGAGCAGATCCTGTTCTGGTATGGTTGATAAAGAGCTGGGGTGAAGGGCACTGAGGAGCTGGGCCCCACCTTGCTGAATGGCTAAAGGTACATCACCTCCAGAAATATTATTGTGTGTCAGTTTCTCTGGAACTGCTTTTAATGCTGGATGAAAATCAGAAGAAACTGGCACTTTCTACTGTACATCAACAAGCTAAGAATGAAGTTTTAGTCATTGCAATTGCAAGCACTGTTGCAAAAGTAAAAAAATTCAAAGGACACATTCCTCAGACTGTTTTCCTGTACTGGCACCTGCTGACCCAGAGTGTTTGGCCTCTGTACTACCAACTCCTTTTCTCCCCACCATCCAGTTTGTCTGACCCTGGGAAGACACCCACCATCTCCCAATGTGCCTGGTGTCCCCTTGTCTTGGGTTATGTAACCAAAAAAATGTTTATTCTATTCCATCTGTTGAAACCAGTTGGGGAGGTGTTTTCTTTCTCTCATAACTTCAGGGGAAGGGGGGCAGGTACCTTCTGATAATGGGCCAGCTGTTAAAATTAGGTGGGGCAGTGTTTCTTTATCTCTTTCCACCACCCATCCTCCCTCTGGGGGATATCTGCTGTTAATGGGCCATTAAGGCTCACCAATGACATGACATGTTACATCATCCCATTGTGAGATGCTCCACCCAGTGGGAGAAGCCAAACCATTCCTACCCAGATAAAAACTGAGACATAGGAACACCAGGTATCCTGTGTTTCCACTGGATTCCCAGAAGAAGACCGGACCCATCTTGCCATTACTGGATCTTTTCTACAGGACCATTTCTATTCCAACAGAACCACATCTGCCACTCCAGGAGGGTTTACTTTTGGACTGCTTCCAATACCTTGACCAATAGGGTGCTAGGCTGTATTTCTGGCTCTATCAGGGTTTCTAGGAATTTTTGTTTGTTTGCTTGTTTTGTTTTTGGTGGGATTTTTTGGGTTTGTTGTTGTTGTTGTTGTTTTTTGGTACTACTGCATTTGTATTCTTCATATTCCTAGTAAAGAACGTTATTCCTATTCCCAAATCTTTCCTGAAAGCCTCTAATTGCAAATTTATAATAATTTGGAAAGGGGGTGGGGGGGTGGTTTACATTCTCCATTCCAAGCAAAACTCCAGCTTTCCCTGACAGATACCTGTCTTCTTAAACCAAGACACCCCTGGTGGGGATTCCAGGGTGCAGGGCATCCACCTAGCTGTACACCAACTTGGCACAACCTGGTCCTGTCCAACTTACGTGTTTAGCCAGAGCCAACAATACCCAGAAAATAGTGTGAGCTGGACAGAGAGCTGTGCTTTAAAGTGGTGTTAAATAAATGTCCAAAGTGGTGCTTGCATGACTGCCCCCTTCAAGCTCCATTCAAATTGGTTGTGTGTTGACAGTGGCAGGTCACTAGTTTCCATTGAGATTTCATTGTTGATCAGTGAATGTACAGACTAGCCACAGGGTAATTTCTTCTCCTTATTTAATCAAATGGAAACTTTCAATCCATTTTTGTGTTCACAGAACAGCCATTGCAGTTTATTTAAGTAGGTTAAATATAAACCAACACCAAGAAGCAGCCCAGCAGCATAACAATGCACTCTCTTTTATTTCTTGATAATAATTTGATATAATTGGCAATAATTTATATTATCTTTATTTTATCTCGTCTGGTGACTTCTCAGAAATGTTTCCTATAGTGCCCATTGGCATGTGTTTGCTAGTGCACAAAGCTCTCTGATTTATAGGCTTTGACTTGGTACTGGGGCTTCAAGGGCAGCAGCTCAGCAATTGCAGCTCCAGCCCAGGGAGAAAAAAGTGGCACTATCCTCTCCATGTTAAAATAAGGAACAAAGCTCTCCATGGATTTAAATGGAGCACAATGTGGACAGTTTTATTTTTTCACTAAATATAGACAGCACAGTCTGTCCTCCAGATGTCCAGAAATAGGAAAGAAGAAGATGTAGGTTTTATACAGTGGGATTCACTTGAACATAGTGTGGTGGAAGGAGGGTGGGGGTGGCTTTTCCAAAGGCACTGGGGAGCTCCCCATGTGGGTCATGGCCATAGTGTGCATCTCATAGGAGCACAGGTGAGGGACACTGTAATTGCATAAGGCATTTACAAAAATTGACTGTCTGGTGCTGTGGATGACACTAGGATGCAGGTCCAGCAGGGCCAGGCAAATCTGCACTAGATGTGGCAGGAAGGTTGAAAAATTCCTCTTCACAGGAGAAATTTGGGTTGGGGATTTTGTCTTTTCTCATTTTCATATTCCTTGTAACAGCCATACACATGGAAAATCAAAAGGAGGAACTGAGAGAGCAGGAGGGATGTCATTTAGTTGAGGAGGTCTGGAGAAGATTTCTGTCACCACCTGACATGGCTTGGCTCCTTGAGTTCTGTAAAACAGAAGAGGTGGGAGTAAACTCTTCCCAGCTAGTGAATGCTGAGCCATTGCAGAATTAAAAGAAAGTCAAACAGCTCTCAGGAAGATGTGATTGTTTGATAAACAAGAACATTTTATGGTAAGCTCTGTATTTACAAACACAAGGATAGGTCAAATGTCTGCTCTTGGAAATTCTTTTTCTAGCAGAAATGTCCTTTAAAGCCTAGCAGTTAGAAAATGCTTGGCTAAAAATAACTTGTAAAAGGGCTATATCCATCCATGATCTTTCACTCACAAAATTTAGTATTTTGCAAATATTGCTGGCTTTTAGATCACTCTATTTTTGCAAGGTAATCTAAATTCCTTCATATCAAACACAGCACCGGTAAATCTCAAAAACCACTTAACTTTAGGCACATCTGGGAAAGATTTAAAATGTAATTTCTGATGCTGAAACCTCAAAGGCACCAAAACTGAAGAGGATGTCAAAGACAGCTACTTGAGTAACTTTGGTGGCAATATGTCCAAGTGTATATGTACAAATGGATACATGTTGACCATTTATGACATTATCCTTATATATACCATTTTAACTAGCAAAATGTCATTAACAAATGTAAGAAAGCTATCATTGAAATATATTGGCAGAATTCGATGTTACATCTGAAAGATGTGATTATTTTTATATACATTGCAGATCAAATTATAACTAAGAAGGTAGAATTTAAAAATCTGTCCTGATTGCTTGGAAAAAAATATTTACATTTCAGACATCCTGGCTGTGAGATGTTGCATGCTGCTTAGCATTTTCCATTATTTTAGAAAAATGCAGATAGTTAAAAGACAGGATCAAAAGGCCAAGAAATGTTCCTCTAACTACCATGGTCTGCATCCCACAGTCTCATTTCACTAAAAATTCTCATTGTCTTCAGTTCTGCAGTAAAAATTTCATGGAACTAGAGAGAATTCTGCCTACTAGGACTATGTTAAAGCCAAGCCACCTCTGTAGTGCTTGCCTGTTTTGTTTGCATTATGTGTTTTGGAAAGTTAATGTTGTTGTTCTAAAAGACCTTTATAAAAGTTGCCACTGTAACCAGATGTTGAGTCCAGCTTTGAATCTGTAGTGCACAATAGCCCATAACAATTAAAATTGAATATCTTCGAAGAATTAACAGTTTTGTAACACATTAGAAAAGTCCATTAATACAGAAAAACACTGAACTATACTAGACATAATGATCTTCTCAGATTTGACACAACAATTTTTTTTGTTTAGAAAAAAGCTATTTTGGATTACCCTGCCCTTTCACAATATTTTCTGTATCCAACTGCTAATGTATTTGTTGTTAGTTCTAATGTTTTGCAATGGGGATTCTCTGTATATTTTTAACAGTTTTGTTGTTTATATGCTATTGAAACAACAAATCATGCCATTAAACAACTATATCACAGTTTATAATATGTTAATTTTAATATCTAATGTATGAACAAGTTTAGGAGTTAAGTCTAAGTCTTGCTAGAGAGCTCCAAAATAAGATTAATGGGATGAGTAAGATAAATGCTAATTCCAAAATTGCAAATTGCAAGCTTTGATGCAGCCGATGACTCGAGAACATTACCACTCATTTCAATGTTGCATGTAGGCAAAAGCAATTACTGTTCCAAATATAGAAACCTTGGAAAAATATCACCCATTTGAAAAGGGATCTACTATATCAGAAGATTGATATCTAAGTTTCCTACCTGTGTTTCCATGGTAACATTGTCATTGCCTAGAGACATGAGTATTCCCTGTTTGAATAATGTTGCCTGGTGTTAACAATGAGCAGGTAATGTGCCATCACATGCTGTGTTCCTCTCCACCCCAGATGTTCAATCACCGTTATTAAAATAATATTTTAATTATAAAAATCATAAAAATTACGATCAATAAGTTCCTAACAAGCTACTTCTTATAACTGGTGTGAAGTTGGTGAGATGCTGATTTTAGGAAGATTGCAAAGATAAGGATAATATTGATGGCAACAAGGTCCAGTCATCATTCTTTTTAGGCTGATGTGGGTGCTGTGGTACATTCAGCTTTACCTGTACTGTAAATTACTTGAAACAAGACTATTTTCTAAGGGTTAGGGAATAACTGCTTTCCCATCTTCATTTATTCTTTGGTGTCTCTTCCTGCAGCTATGCTGGTTTTGATGGGGGTAGTAATTTTCGGCTGTAGACATTTGCATTGTAAAAATGTAGGTTCAAGATGCCACAGCTGAGTTCACTAATTCTTCTGCACAATGATCAGAGGTCAACACCTTCTGTTCAACACCAGCCTCAGCTGTAACAGAAATAATGATATGGCAGATGGGTTATTATTGTCACCAACATTTAGCTAACCATCACTTTCCAAAAATAATTTGAAACTTAGCCATAAATTGCCTGGATATGTACAAGAGAAATATACTGAAGAGGGTGAGAGAGAAACATACCATTCTTCATCCTACTTGTAATCCTGCACAGCTTTCTCCACTTCCTTGTTACCTAATATATTAGGGAGAGCTCAGCATCTCATGGCTGCTTCTACCTCCTCCTTACAGCCCTCCAGACTCCTTAGCTCTTGCATGATGCTTAAGAAGATATACCTGCTACTGCCTGTCATTTCTCTCTAGTGTGGCCAAACATTTTGAATAAGATTGGATAATTGATAAAGTGAGGCACTGTAGATTTATGTTAGACACCACAAAAACTAGTTAATAACCTTCCACCAGTATTCCATTATATATTGGTAAATTCTTCCTTAATGACCAAGAAGATCTGAATGACAGAAAATGTTTCCTTTGAAGAAGCCATTGGTTCCTTATTGTCCTTTGTGAAAAGATGAGAAGAACACACTAGCTTGATTGGCAAAAACACAAAATCAGATGGAGTATACTTACCAGTGCCTGCCTTTTCTATAAACTTCTGGCTGTTGTTTTTCTCCACACGAGGTTGTATAGAGACGACTTCTCTTCCTGTGAGGATCTTTTCTTCATGGGAGGTAGAAAGAAAAGAAAACAGCTCTTTTGCTGCTGTTCACCAAAGTCACAGGCACAGGTTTTGTGGGTTTTTTTTTCAGCTCAACATGTGTTTGTTGGTTTTCAGGGACTTTAGAGAAAGGGTCTCTTTGCTAAACACATGGCCAAATCTGCATGGTTGAGCAATGTCAAAATTCAGAGCTTTGGATTCTGAGCTGTCTCGGGTGTGCAGTGTCATTGACAACAGTGTCCCTGAGCTGTAGACGAGGAAATACAGAACTGGGGTCTATAGCTGTGTTTACCTCATCACAAGAAAAATTAAAGCAACATTACAAACAGATCCAAAATAAGGACATGAAATAAGTACGTGTAGCAAAAACCCCACCAAACTGGAAGAAGGTTCACTAGCAAATAGTGATCTTATCTATGGAATGAAGCAATAGTCCCACAAGTGGTTGTACACATCGTGACACAAAGTTAACTTGATGAAGCTCCAGGAGTTTATGTACAAACACGTACAGTAATGTATTCCCAAAATGTTAATGAGGATTTTGCTTGCACTTTTCACCTCAGCCACTTTTCACCTTGACCACAGCCTGTCCCCAGGAGGAAGGGAGCATGGCCATGTGCCAGAGGCACTGGGGAGGCACTGAGAGCAGGCACATGGGAGGGCAGCTGCCCAGAGAAGGGTGCTGGCCTGGGCTCCCCTAGCAGATCCTAAGAAGAGAATTGGAATATGAAAAGACACTATAATGGGGAGAAGCAAGCAAAGAGTCATTGCAAGAGTATTTTTGCCAAAGGCAGAAGCTTAAGTCCTTTCCACTGGCCCCTCTCTGGGATGAGAGCTCAGCATGACCTGAGCTGGGTAGAGTAAAGGGGAGTGGTGGGAGAAGTCCCAGACACAAGGCACAAGGGAGTCATGTATGATTTGCTGTGGGATAAGGTATGAGTTGTGCCAAGAGGACCCAGTGACACATGGGAATGGAGCAACCTCAGGGAAGAATCCTACACAGCAGTAAACTGGCCACAGGGCTGAATGCATTTAGAGTTTTCTTTCCTATAGATTTGTGCTTTACAAGACTCCATAAACTCGTTAATAGCCATGGTATTTAATTCTGAGATGGAAGATAAAGTTCTTCACTAGCCTGACTACCCTGCTGGTCTTTCCTTGGAGGCACACAGTGGTACAAAGTCCTGAAGAGTGAAAAAGTGATTGTATGTTTGACTTTTCTAGCTTGCCTTGAGATTGTTCAGGACTTCAACTCAAACAGAATGAAAGGTCTGGTATCTGGTTATGGGATTCAGAAGGATATACTATTTCCCAAAATTAATATCTTTTGCTGTCTGAGACACAGGAAAGTAGGAGCTCTCTGCTTTCTACAGCCCTATCATGGTACCAGAGACCCAGGGAAGCAAAATCTTTTCTTCCTATTCCACCACTGCATGGTGCAGGGGTAGGCATGACTTTCACGAATAATTGATAAGGCAGTGGCTGAACCATAAAATTTATCTCAACAACATTGATTGCCCCTCCTGAAATATATAGAATTATCAATCATGTTATGATAAAACACTTGGGTGCAGCATCATCCCCAGGCACATCTTGGGCAGCATTGCAACAGGCTCTGTACAAACACAAACTTAGGCATTGCCTGACCCACAAGCTCCTATTTTAAGTAGACTTGAAGAGGTAGAAAGAAAAGCAGAGGGACACAGATGAAGGGGTTTATTTTCCCTGGCCTCTAGTGATCTAAAGTTCAATGTCCTACTAACAGAGTGGCCCCTTTTAAATAATGACTAACATGCAGGAGGATGCTTCTCACATGTTTTTTCAAGCAACAAATCACAATAAATTAAGCCTGACACTAGTATGTGCATGCAAAGCCTCAACTAAATTCCAAAATGCATTTTGTTTACAAAAGTTTTTACATACCTAATTTTCTTAGGGTTTTGGGTTTTTTCTGTTAAAAATCAGTCACACTCAAAATAATTATTTTCTCTTTAATGGAAAATTGTGAAGTAACAACCTTGAGTGAAGATCAGCAAGCAAATCTCTCTAAGCTGCCATGCCCTGTGAATAGAGGCCATGGTGCTGACCAGAAGGTTGAACTACTTTGCAGAAGATTTTGCAAGAAGAAAGGTCCTTGCATCAGTCCCAAGAAGCCTGGTAGATAGCATAGGATGTTGCAGTCAGTGGAGAATGAACTGGGAATACATTTTTTTCACATGGATGTCACACTCACAGAAACCAGTACTCAGCTTCAATGCCACCCAGATGGTTGGGATAACTTAGAATGGCTGGTACATCACAGCTCACAATGGGCCTTGCTGCCCTTTAATTCTCCTGAGAGACCCCATAGGCCAGAGGGAGGCACAGATGGGAGGGAGATGTACTGCACCAACACATACAGCCTTCTGTGTTAGTCCCTGGGAGCTCAGAGCATTGACACAAAATATCCCTAGTGCCAATATCAGAGTCTGTACTTGGGCATCGGTGAAGTTTGCCATCCCACTGGCTATATTCTATTTAGCCTTACAACATGACAGTTCTGGCCAGGCCATTGTTCCCACTGTTATTTTTCCACCAGCTGCCTGTTGAAAATTGCTCCTTACTATTACACTGAGCCGAAGAAATTCACAGCTGATACAAGAAGTTCCACAAATAAAAAAGCAAACTAGAAAGACAGCAGAAATTGTAGTGTGGTATTGTAAAAGACTCACACCAGAGAATGAGCTTGTTGGGTTAACCCCAGCAGCGATTTCCCTTTGGAGCTCCTATGGAGTGCACTTTCCACTGTACACAATGCACACATGGTGGACAGATGCAATTTCAGCCTCATTACAAATTCTGAGGAAGGTCCTTGATGATCTTGGTGACCCTCAGGTTCCTTGCTCTTTTTGGGGTATGGTTGGACAATACATAGTTAACTACACATGCTTTTCATTTTAGTGTCCCCCCAGAGATTTTTGTATGGTGAATGCTTAAAGCACAGCATCACTGAGAGACAGCCATCTTCTGATTTGAGGGGAGCTGCTGAGCTGATGCACATTGCAGTGCAATTTGGGTAAAAAGTACCCAGGAGAAATAATCAAATAAAGGCCAGAAAACTTTAAACCTGACATTAGACAAACAGAAATGGGCCTAATAAACTTTTCAGAGCTATCTCACTTTTTCAGAAGGATGAAAGAGCAAGTCAGTGATGACAGGACATGAACTGGACAACTAAAAGAAGCCTGTTTCAGTGGAGCTCATCTCTGAAATGCTGGCTGGTGTCCAGAAGGTGCTATGCTGGACACAGCCTATGACCTGATGCTGTCCCCAAGCACAGATCAGTATTGCTGCTTTTCTATGGAAATCACATTCTAAATATCAAAAGGAACATGAGGAAAAGACAAAATACAAATTAACTTACTGCACTCAAGGCTGGATTTTTGTAATTATACGAGCAGGGTGTTATAAACCAGAAATGATCTGATGGTGCTCAGCAGTGACTCAACTGTTCAGCAGAGATTACAAACAAAAGAGACCTCTGGCTTTGCTGCTGTTTCTGGCCAGTGCCAGGATAAATACTGATGAACATGTTCGTTGACACAAAGAAACGAAACACGTAAAGAGCAAGATTTGCAGAACAGGCTCTCTGCCTTCCTCTACTGAATGTTCCTGCCAGCAGTTCTGGGGGCAAAACACTCCTCTATGGGCTTTACCTCTGTGCTGTACTGCTGCTGTGTCATTGCAAGTGATGGCAACGCACACACACAGTCCAGTCTTGAGATCAGGTGCAAATACTAAAGCCTGGTTTTGTCTGCTGAGAGCTTCCTGTCAGTCTGTAAAACCTCAAACTCTGCCTCCTCTGCCTCCCTGGTGTTGATGTTGTTCCTTTAGTGGGTGATGTTTATGCCTTATCTGGAGCTAGAGGAATACCACATCTGAAACAACTTCATTTAAGTCCTAATAACTTCTCCTGCTTCCCTGCTTTGGGGATGGTTAAGGAAAACTACTGACCCCTTCCCATTGTGCAGATGCCCAGCTCTTCTTGGAGACCATCAGTGACCAAAAAAGACATCACTCATTCTAATTGGGTTGTAGCATCTCCAAGGCACAGACCAGGGACACTTCCAGGGGATGTGACCCTGGGAGCTCTGACAAAATTGAAAGCTCTGGTGGGAATAGTATCTGATGCTTGGAGAAGAGACAGCACTGACACAAAGGAGTGCCTGTGCTGTGACACTGGTCCTTGAGTGGTGACACTGCTTGTCATGATATGATGTTTTATGAAGCTTTGCTTTATTCAGACGTGTTTCTTGAGCTTCTCTTCAAAACATGGACTCAAGGACAAATGCTACAATAAACATGCCAATTATAAGGGATAAATATTGAAAAGCTTTGCAGATGTCTTTTGGCAGAGAAAGCACCTGCTAATTTTAAACTATTAGAGGGATAAGAGACCTTTCTGCTCACATTGTTAAATAGAACCATGAGTTGATTACTGAACAGCTCTTTTGGTTTTAAGCAGCTACACTCCCACAAATATTTCTGCCAAGGCTTTTCATCTCCACAGCAGTTCCTGCTGCTGTTCAACCCTACCAGCAGCAGTTCCATGAAGGTTTGCAAGCGCACAGTTTGTGCTGTCCAGCCAAACTGAGGCAAGGAGCTACATGATAGCATTTGTTCTTTCCACTCAGTGAGATTTGCAGAGTAGCCACTGCAGAGCAGATTTCTTGTCAGGGAAGTCATCCACCATCCATCCCATGCTGGAGCTGGGGCAGTTCATGGGATGGCTCACTGTGCTGAGCTGTGTACTGAGCTAGTGAGACATCCCACTCCAATCCTGACACCTCTCCTAGTAGCTGAGCTCCAAGTGTTGTTTAGCTGTGTTTTTCTGTAATAGATATTTTAAAACAAGCTCCTTCCTGCTTGCAATGCAGAGTTAAAGATAATTCAAGAGTCACACGGGGATGCTCAGTGAGCAGGGTCCCCCCACCAACCCCTCAGCTCCTTGGGATGAATGCAGTTCTGCACTATAGATGATTTTTCCACTGCATTTACTGGAATGACCCTGTCCTTCACCACTGCCCAAGCTCTCTGTTAATAAACTCAAGTAACAGTAATAAGTCTCTCTTGGCTCCAGCACCAGTGTTGCCAGAACTGTTAAGCCACCTGTCTTGGGATGATGTGAAATTATTGATGCACTTAGAGCACTAGAAACCTAGACCTACTATGTGCAATACCTCTTTTCCTGACCTACTGGAGTATGCACACAGCTTACAATTAACCACCTTGGCTGTTCCTCCTCAGAAATCCTCCTCAGTGCAGAAGCAATTTAAAAATTGCTCAGTCCACCTCAGGCCTGCACTGCCAGTGTTGTTTGCACACAGAATTCCTTCATCAGTTATCAGCACTTATTCAGTGTTGCTCAGCTCTGAGGCAGCTAAGGGAGGGAACAGGACAGTCAACATGAAGCACAACAAAATATACTGTGTTTATTGAGGACCAGAGCCTGCCTGCTCCAGCTGGGCTACTCCCACTGCCCACAGCGAGGGGGTGAGAATGGGCTCTGTGGTTTGATCCTGCCCCATTGCACTTGTCCTGCAGAGAGGGAGGTGGCAGCTGCCCTGAAAACCTGCAAGCTGCAGGGTCTTGGTGGAGAAAGGGTTAATGTGAAAAAGCAGAGAGTATGCACAGCAATGTGCAGAACAGCAGAAGATAGGTTCTTTCTGCTCCTTTTTCTAGTTAAGAGAGCTTTTTTGGCAGGAGGTAACTGATCAAGACTGAAAAAAAGATATTGGGAATAAAGAAAAGGGTGTCAATGGCCACAGAAGAACTAGTAATTTTTTCTTCCAGTGGAAGACTGGTTTTTTTCAGTTAAACAATGTCATTCATGTTAAAACTAAAAGTTTCTATGGAAACAGGCATATGTTGGAAGCATTTTATTTTGGAAAAGGAAAACCTCCAGAAGCCTCTCAGAAAGATGAAATACTCCAATTGGTTTGGGGTTTTGGTTTGCGTTTTTTGTTTGAGTTTTTTTTTCGTTTGTTTTTTTTTCAAATTTAAACAGTCAATTTTAAAAATGCAGTGTTTTTCTGTTACTCCAGGATAATATTTTTCAAAATATTTGATTTTTTTCTTAGTGGAAATGCAAAAGTAAAAAAAAATGCAATGTGAAATGTTCTTATGACAGAAAAATGGTGGGGTTTCAGCATTTTCATTTACTTTGTGAAAATTTCATGATGCTCTGTTTCAATTAGATAAAGAAGTTCCCCAAAACAAATATTCTGAATCTGTTCTTAATCTAACTCCTGCTTCAGGATGGGATCAAAAAAGAAATTTGATTTGTGTTTAATTTTTACCTGTGTTCCAGCACTGTGTCCAGCTGGCCAATAAAGCCAATGGCATCCTGGCCTGGATCAGCACTAGTGTGGCCAGCAGGAGCAGGGCAGGGATTGTCCCCCAGGACTCAGCACTGGTGAGGTCACACCTCGAGTGCTGTGTCCAGTTCAGGGTCCCTCAGTTCAGGAAGGACACTGAGGTGCTGGAGTGTGTCCAGAGAAGGGAAATGGAGCTGGTGAGGGGTCTGGAGCACAAGTGCTGTGAGGAGCAGCTGAGGGAACTGGGGGTGTTTAGCTTGGAGAAAAGGAGGCTCAGAGGAGACCCTTATTGCTCTCCACAACTACCTGAGAGGAGATTGTAGCCAGATGGGGTTGGCCTCTTCTCCCAGGTAACAAGTGATAGGACAAGAGTTGTGTCATGTGTAGTTTAGAATGAATATAATGAAATATTTTTCACAGAAAGGGTTATCAAGCATCAGAACAGGCTACCCAGGGAAGTGGTGAAGTCATCATCCCTGGAGGTATTTGAAAGACATGTAGATGTGGCATTTGGGAACATGTTTTAGTGGTGCACTTGGTAGTGCCAGGTCAACAGTTGGACTCAATGATCTTAGGGATCTTTCCCAACCTATATTATACCATTATTCTATGATTCCATATTCCTGAATACACCTAGGTGTGTTTTAAGTTTAGCACCTGCTTTGTATGGGCAGAAAACTCTGAAATCTTCTGTAATTTTGGACATTCTGTTTCTCCTCTCATCCAGCTTCTGGATGGGTACTGTCTGGGTGAGTACTTCACATCTTTCTCACTCAGCTTTCTCGTTTCTTTTCTCTTCTTTTTCCTTGAGTTGCTATCCAAGACTTCTAGTTGTGATTCCCCTGATTCCTCTCATGTCCTATATTCTCTGCCACAAGTAGTGGTTTCTCTTATTGTTTTCCTAAATCCTGGGCCCAGTCAATCTCAATTTATTTACACACTTGCAGTTAATGTGAAATATGAGTTTTAGATGTTGCAATGAAAATGACTCTTAAGGTCCTGTGCTCTGGAGTAGGCACTAGAGCAAACCCAAGGCTTTTGGACACATCCATCACTGTGCAAGATGAGGAATACACAGCTGCCTGGTTCCCATCAGCCCTGAAGTATATTTATTTGCTTTAAAAGGCACAAACTCTAAGGGAGCTGAAATGGAAGAACAGCAGTGACATATAAATATAGAAAAATATTTGCTTCCTGTGCAGATTAGCTTCATCCAAGCTTAGACTTCAAAAAGATTTTGTAACTTTTAAACAAAGCAGTTCTCCTAATCACATATCTATGACAAAATGATGGTAGCACCTAATCCACTGTAGGAACTAACTTTAGACCAGTTGTGCTATAATTCACTCACTGTACTACTAAAGACATTTATTGTTACAAGAAAAATACATTGTAAAATTATGCACAGCTTATAGCTTTATTATGATTTTTCTCTAATTTTCTAATTTTTCTCTAATTTTCTGATTTTCCTCTAATTTTTTCTGTAATGGCTAACCTTCCACTGCAAGAAGGTGGTACTGTGTAGTCTATAAGGGAATACATGTTTCTGGCAGTCCCAAAAAAGGGAGCACAATGTGTGTTCTCCCACAGTGGAATGGTATCAGTGGTGTATGTCCAGCAGTGACATACAAATCACACAAAATATAAAATAACAATGCATAAAAGCTGATAGCCAAGCTGACATGGAGAGCTTTTAAGTCGAATGGGAGGAGTGAATTGTACTGCTAAAGCAGAACAGGAGTGAGGGGCACTGCTGACTGCAGAAGGTGAACACTTTTGGATTTCCATGCATACAGCATTTCATTCAAGGTCTAGGGAGAGTTGCAGAACTCTGGTTAAACCAGGCTGACTGCTCACGTGTAGGGATTCTTGTGGTGCTCATGCCACCAGCAACAGGGACCTGCCTTCTCCTCTGGGAACTCACAGAACCATGCAGCACAGTGTCCTGCTTCTCAGACAAACCTGTGGGGTGCAGTCCTTCTTTGCAGGGATCCTGCAGCATTGTATACCAGGCAAATTTCTTGTTCCAGTGCTACTACTGGGATGACGTGCCTGTCTTGGTCTTCTGAGTCATAAAACCCAAATTCTATCATCTACATTAATGTTGTTTGTAACTAGTTTAGATTTCCATCTTATGCCACTTTCCCTTATATAGATATTTTCTTCCCCTGGTGTTTACTCTTTCTTGATGTATTTTTAGAAACCTTTTGTATTCCTTTTCTCTTCCCTGCTAAGCAGGCGCCGGTCTCTCCTGTAGGAGAGTCTCCATTAGTCTGATCATTGTCTCATTTGCTCCTGTTTCAATTAATCCTTCTTGACAGGGAATTCCCAGGAATGTCTGCAATATTTCAGATTGGATCTCACAATGTGAGACACCAATATTCATAATTTGCTGGCTTCACATATTTGCTTTTCTCACGGCTGTGTGGCAGCAGTGGTTCACACTCATCTAACACCACATCACTACAGCAGGCTTCCCCTCAAGCCTTCCTTCTGTTGTTTTAGCATCAGCAAATCATTTTTGATCCCCAGGTGATACTTCCCTTCACAGTATTGATGTTCAACAGATTCCTATTACCTATTTCTCAAGGTCACCTTTTATTCCTTTGTGATACTCTAGTTCTGCATTGTGCTGACAATCACCGACTACTTGTGTCTCCAGAAAAAGCCATTGGAAAAGTGCAGTATTTGCTGAAGTCTCGGAGGAAAATATTTAATTAGATGAAACCAAATCTGATCTTCAATAAACTCTAACAAGGTACTTCAGCCCAGTAGTTTCCTTTTCAATATGATCTGCTTTACCTTCTCCCTGTGAAAGCCTGGTATAATTTTTTATCCCATTTCTATCCTCTGCCTTTCTGAGTTATATTAAGCATTTCCCATTTGATAGTGTATCAAAATACCAGCTGACACTCAGTGGAATTAGACCAGTTGGGTT
Organism: Zosterops lateralis; assembly: GCF_965231275.1. Taxonomy (NCBI): domain Eukaryota; kingdom Metazoa; phylum Chordata; class Aves; order Passeriformes; family Zosteropidae; genus Zosterops; species Zosterops lateralis. Next base: position 131,860,911 of record NC_139762.1, read on the forward strand.
CTGGTTTTTTGGTTGGTTTTGGTTGTTGGTGTTGTTTTTTTTTTCAGGGGAAATTAATTCTTCTGTCAGCCTGAGGTAATTAAGCTTCGTAAACTCATGTGTCTTTCTTCCTGTTCAGAAATTATTTTTATATCTTTAATGACTCCTTTTCAGTTACGCTTGTTCTTTAAACTCATGCCTACTCCTGAATTCAGGAGAACTGGCCCTGCCCCAGCACACAACTTTTTCTTTCCTGAATCCTCATATTTGCTATTCTTTACTCATAATTGCAACATTTTTAACTTGATACCAAAACTATGGCTACCAAAACTGTAGTTTGCTGTAACTAATTCTAGAATTTAGGAGACAGAAGCCCATTATTAGAGTACCTGAAGTTTTGTTTACACCTCAAATGCTGTCATTACTTTTGGTTGCCTTGCTTGTTTCCATGCTTTATTTCATTTTTCTTATTGCAAACTAAGTCAATGTATGAATTTAATTTTTAAGCTATTTAATCCTTGCTCCATTGTGGCTCATCTTCATCTTCCCTTTTTATTTTTTCTTATTATACTACTGAAAAAAAAAGTTTTATTTTCCATTTTCATTGCAACATCTAAAACTATTATAGTTTTTGGCTTATTCTTACTTTACATCTCCACATCCGGATGTACAAAAATTGGTTCTATTTATTCCTAAGAATTTGCTTGTCATCTTTAAGGACCATAGCTTTATATGCTCATAAGTATTTGTTTGTGTTTTGTAAGGACTATTCCTAATGTCTTCTTTGAGGGGATACTCAGTCAATTAAGTCTGGAGCACTTCTCTGTATCTCTAAGTTTGTCTCTCTCTCCAAATAGTTTTTGTATCTTTGAAAGAAGCACCAAGATTAATCCTCATTCAGGTCTCTGAGATTTTCAGTTCAGTCAGCTTCACCATTTTTCTTTGTTTTAACCAAAGTTCATGATTTAGGACTTGTAATTTTTGTTTATTGACCTATATCTGGCAGTCTTTCTAGAAAATAGGAGTATTTAATATTACAGCTAAAGTTTTATTTTATAATCAGTTCTTTTATAATTTTCTTCCTGCTTACTGAAGTCAAGTCTAAAATAGTATTGCTTTTGTTTGTTCAGTAGCTTTTAACAGTATCTCCTGGCTAGTATATCTAGGGATAGCTAAGATCCAATTCTTCAAACTGAGCTCAGGAAGTTCATGATTACATCACTTTGAGTCACTCCATCCTAAACATTGATTCAGTTTGATGACTAAGACATACACTGATGGTCTGCTACCTGTCCTCAGCTCAGTTTCCAGAGATCCTATCTTTTCTGTCTTACTCTGATTTTGGTCAATGTAATTGCTCTTCTGTTTTTCAGTGTAACCCTATTCTCTTCATTGCTTTATTTTTGCTTTGTACTCCTGTATAAACTTTTTCTTTTGATCTTCCTTCCTCACTGTGTGTTTTCTTCTCTTGATACTACACTTCCCCTGCTCCCTTTCTCACACAACAATGTGTGTCCTGCCCATATTCAGTGTTACTACTTGCCCATGGGTGCTCTGTCCCATCAACCACATCAGGTGGGGCTTCATGCATAAATAGTTCCTGTCAGGTAACTCCTCTTGCAATTTGTGTCATCTTTGTCATCACATCCATTCCTATACCTGCCCTAAAAAATTAAGTTAAATTACCATAATTGAATTTCTTCATCCCTTAACTTTTTTTTTTTTTTCACAATTGTAGCAGGGAACTCTAAATACCCATTTTATAGGCTTTATTCATTGTTTTCCTCTTGTTTAGCCCAGTCTAGTCAGCCAATTGAAATCCTTTCCACTCCCTGTGTACTGCAGCTAAGTGGCATCATCTTAGAGCTGCCCTCAGTGTCCTCACATGTCCCACAGGTAGTGACAGATCCTGAAATGTGAGAAGTTTCCTCCTTGTTGCCTCTCCTGATTCCAATGCAGCTGTTGCTGTTTAATGCCATACCATTACCACAGCCAAGACATTTGACACCATGCCCAGGCTAGAATGCTCCTGGGCCTGGCTTTAGAAAGCTAGAAATACTAATCAAAACATTATTTTGGGGATGGGGAGACATAGCAGTTATTCTGCCAAATCTTGGAGTAGCTGATGTATTACCATACATAATATCATGTGGTTCTATTGAGTTAACAACATTAAAGACATATTTTTCCTACTCTGTGAACGAGAGAATGCCATTCCTTCCTGGTGCACCCAAGGATGTTCTGGAGTTTGCTAATGAAAGGTGAAGTTCATCCTAAGGGCAAGTCCAGGCTTTTGTCATTGATGTAGACAATGGGATTGTGCACTCTTCAGAAATTAAGTATTTCAAAGATAGCAGGAAGTAGTACAATTTAAGTTGGCTTTCAGGGAACACACCTGCATTTATCAGAGCAATGAATGGAAGACCATATTCTACATCTCATACACAAATTTTGGTATCTTTAAATACCCAAATGTTTTGTAATGTTTCATCAATGTTTCAATTTTTTTTCCATGGTGTTTTAGCATTTGATTGCTGTGTAGTGACATAATACAATAATCACCTATTTTCTTGAAAAACTAGAGTAATCTTTGTATTCCCTTTGCTCTGGGATATATTTTTCAATGTAATCTGTCTATCTAATCCAAAATAAGTGACAGAGTAGTGGTATAAGTGGTATAAGTGGTATTTCTGCATAGTGCCATCCAAGAGACCACAGATCTTCTTCTGGATCATTGTTTTGATGCTGGAAGCTTGGATGCTGCTCCAATCAACTAAAAAATACAGTCTGCCTTTTTGATATGTGTTACCAGTTCATCAAAGGCTTTTCAAGTGAGCAGCGCCTCCAGTTGTAATCTCCCAAATGGAGATTTAATGTTTTGGGAAAGTCCATTTTGCCATGGAGCAGCCAAAGCAGATGATCACCTCACCCCTACATGTACGCATTGAAACCATCAGAACTCTTCTTGTGGGAACAGATTCCTCTAATACTGCAGCTAAATCTGGGCTATCAAAGCAACAGGCAGGATGGTCCTTGTTCTCCTCAGTGTTTAGATTTCTTTAACTTATCAGGCAAGTAATCAAAACATCAAGACAGATGCTGAGTAAAGGGAAAATGCAAGTTACACTGTTCTGAGATCTCCCAGTTCCAACAGTGAAAAACTGTGCAATTTACAGAGGTCATTCTGCTGGAATTATCTTAGTAAGAAAGTTCCAGTAAAACTCCTAGTAGAGATCTGCCCTATCTTGGCAGACTAAAACAGTTACCTGGGACTTAAATTAAGACTTGAAGGCTGCTCTGTTATAGCAAGGTGAACTTTAATCCTGGATTTACAATTTGCATTAGAAATCTGGGACATGGATAATTTCTGGTGGCCAGAGATATGAATCAGAGATCTGAATATCTATTGACTGATAAAACCTGAGAGCAGACCAATCCACAAAAGCCTGCAGCACTCCATTTCACCCAGACATCAGTCTGCCTGTCTTCAGAAATCATCTTTGAGCTATCTTCCTCACAAGACCATACCTAATGACACTGTCCTTGAAAATGGATGGCTGCATGTAGGGATTCTCCACTGCCCTTTAGGGCATCTGGTTCCATGTAGTGTTGGTCAGAATAATTTCAGGCTGATTTCTTCTACCTGGTGGTAAATCCTTAGTCTTCTAAATGTCATTTTCAAATCTCTCTACATTGTTCTGTCAGCTAGTCCCCTGTGTTGGAAACTGGTGCTAGGTTGATACTATCATCTCCTGAAACTTCATCAGTGTGATATGCTGTACACCTAACTCTTGGCCAGACTTGCTCAGGACAATGCCTCCATGTCTTCATTTTCCAGGGTGCTTCTTTATCAACTTGGGATTTTCCTTTCTTCCACTCTGACCTTACTGGATGCATCTGCATCCTCAGCAAAACACAGCTGATCCACCACTGTGCCAAGGAAGTTTGTCAAGAATATTTGCATTGCTTCTCTTTTAAAGCCCTTAATTTTTTCAGCTAACATTTGAGTGTTGGAAGTCCTCAAAACACAGAACAACTTGTCACTGTTATCTGAACCCGTTTTCAGCTAAAGCACAGATGCATGCTATGTTTTCATGCCTAGCAATACAAGGCTCCAGGAAAGACTGTCTCATTACATGGCTGAACTCTTCTCTGTTTGCTCATATCTCCTCCTTTTCCTCTCCCCATTAGTCATGGTCATGCCTCTCTTTATGACATCTCCCATGGTCATGATGACTTTATACTTATACACATCTTGAAGCCCGGAGGGTAGTGCCACAAGCTCCTACATTCAGTGGCCCAGGCTTTGGGGGCATGACCCAGGATCTGTTGGAGAATTGTGCTGTCATGGCTCAGCACTGCAGGCCAGGCAGGACCACCGAGGGCTCCTCAGAGCAGACCCAGCACTTAGGGCCTGTAGGTATCTGTGACTGCTCAAACCAGCCTGTTTACCCTGCTCCAAACAGTCTCCCCTCTACCCTCCTGCTTTTAAGGTTTCCTAACGTTTTTGTTACTCCAGATTGCGCTCCTGCTTTCCCATTGGATGCACCATGCTCAAGGCCCACAGAAGGGTTGAATCATGACTTGACCCTCAAGGGTGGACCTGCCTTGTCTGCAATTCCACCCTGGCTTTGGTCCAAGCTTGTTCTATTTCCAGCCCTGTCTACTTCTATTAGTTCTGCTTTCCTCCATTTTCAACTGGTCCACTCATTGCTGCTAATGCCAGGCATTTGCTTAGTCTATACAAAGCTGTCTTTGTCATCAGAGCTGGGGACATCATCCACACAAATAACATTCTTGGTAGCTGTTCTGGGTTGTAGTGTAGGATGTACACAAAGTATTTATTCTATCACCATCTTCATGAACAGCTGAAACCAAGTGGGGCAGAGCTCTAGTGTTGGGCTGTCTTCTGCTCATGGCCCATCAACGCCTTGCCCGTGACTCACAGGTAACTCCCTCCAGGGGTTATCTCTGTTTAATGGGCCATCAAGGACCCACTTCACACTCCTCGTCCCATTGTGAGATGCTCCACCCAGGGGGAGGAGCCAAGCATTCTCACCTGGATATAATCTGGGTTTTGGGACAGGACAAGCAGCCCTGACCCACTGGATTCCCAGAGGACCAGAACTACCAGACCTTTCTACAGGATCACTGCTTCAGGAAGACCACCTCATCTGGACTGCTTCCACCATCCTGCTCAGGTTGTATTCTGACTCTGTCAGTGATCCTTTGTGTTATTGCATTTATTTTATTGTATTGTTACCTTTTTACCTTCTTATTAAATTGTATTTCTGACTTGGAGCCTCTCACTCATTTTGCTTTCAAACCACGACAGTAGCAGACATAAATTGCATCTTGTTTGCCTGTGTTTTCACACCACCAACCTCTGAAGGCATAGTGGTGCACCCTGAGAAACAGTAATGCCACTGGCAGGCTGGTTATAGTCATTCTACTCTAAGCATTATGTAATGATAAAAAAATGCCACAAGAAGTGGCATAGGAAACAGCATGATCATAGAGAACTTCTTGTCTCCTGTACCTGTTAGTTTTTACAGGGATGTTTCTTGTGGAAGTGTTTTATGGAAACACTTCTTTGTTAAGGCTTCTTCCAGCTAGCATTACCACATGCAAATCTGCACATTTTTAGAGCACCTTCAGACTATATTTGGGTTGTACCTCTTTCTATTCCTCTTGTCATTTGCTTTGGTGGCACCCTTTGATATCTATGAAGGACAGGGAACCCCTGTTTTCTACTGCAGTGTTAGAAAATGGGGCTTCACAGTGGGTGTTGGCAAGAAGTCAATTTTCAGATGAATATTTTGTGTAGTTGCAGTGAAGATGGTGGCTAATTTCTGAAAACAAGCCCAAAGTCTTGCTGTGGGAATTTTTAACTCTCTGCATCATGGTAAAACACCAGTAGGCAGTGTAGCAGAAAGCTAGTAGAGTTTGTTTAAGGCTCTCAGTAATATGAAAACTGGTTTAAAACACTTGTTTAATAGCCACAGGCCTATCTGAGGAGCTGAGAGATTTCCTAGCAGCAAATGAAACCTGCAAAAGGAAATGAATGCGCTTTGTACGTATGCAGGAATGCACATCAAAGGCAGACCAAGGCTGGGTGATAGGCCCTTGCAAATCAAACAGGCTCTGGAGATTGCTAGTATCAATAGTATTTAATATCCAGGGTATCTTTTACTCCCAATATTCTGGGAAAATGGCTGTAATCACAGCTCTGCTGTGATAACGCCTCCCTGAGCTTCTGGGAAAGCAGCTCTTTCCTCTTCCCTGGAATCTGAATGTCCTTTACGTGGCACCCACTGAGTCACTTGGCATCTCAGTGTCTCTGGCCAAGCTCAGTCTCTCCCTCCCTCCCTCCCTCACTCCCTGGCATTAATGTTTTCCCAGAGAGGGCTCTTGTCACTCTGGGGTGCTCTGCTGGAGCACCCTGGGCAATCACTGCAGTGCCACTGTTGCTCATTGCTGCTAATGCCAGGTATTTGCTTAGTCTGTACAGAGCTATCTTTGTCATCAGAGCTGGGCACATCATCCACACAAACAGCCCGGAAGGAGCTGGATGGTGGCTGCAGCCTCGTGGATGAGCTGCTGGCAGGCTCTGCCTAAGCCAACAGCCCAGTGAGGGCTTTCCTGGAGCATGTCCACAGCCCCATGCAGGTGATGGAATTCCATGAGTTGCCTTGAAAGGCATTTCTTATCGGATATGGCTTTTGCAGATGAGGTGTGCACCTGGCAGAGAAAGCACCTGCTTACAGCTTCCAGGAGCTAAGCCTTAAAAAATGGCACTCACACATGGGCTGATGACTGCAAAGCAAAGAAATTACCCATACAAGGAGGGGACATAATGACATGCCCTAGCTTGGAGTATTCAGAGTCCTGCTGTCCCTGGGGTCATCCTCTCCTGCACCATCACAGAGGTCTGGAAAGGCAAGCAACATTAGCAAGTGACAAACCTACAAGCCCAGCATCCAGGTTGTCCCTAAAATACAAGGTACTTGTGACTAAATTTCTTAGCGCAAAATGGTTTATTGATTCTCAAACCCACATATCCAGAAGAATGAGTAAAAACAGTCACTGCCTAGGGTTTCACATGTGTCCTCTTCTCCTTCTTATTTTAACTAATTAGTTAAAATAATTCATTTAGCTTTCTTTTGGCCTCAGGCCTCTGATGTAAGCACATAGGAATATGCCCTGTTTCTTATACATTCATCCAGTCTGCTAGCCCACATTGACAGTCTGACTTACACAGAAATAGTAAACCCCTCTTAGCTGTGCCTCACTTAAAAGAAGCACACTGTGCATCATGGAAAAAAAAAAAAAAAAAAAAAAAAAAGCAAAACACTTAACAACTGGGACCTAAGACAATAAACGTAAGGCTCTAAAAATTAGACTTGGCAGAAGTCTAATGCAGATAAAATCAATAAGGAAAGGATAAGAATATATTAACACAAAATATTTCCTGGGGAAATGGAAAAAGTTTCATAAGAGTAGATCTTAACATCAACAGAGTTATCCAAAGGGCAAGAAAAAAATCTGTAGCCTTTCAGATGTTGGCCAAAAATGAAAGAAAAACAGGCGCCTTCTCAGTCAGGTCTGGCAGCAGCAGCCACGAGCAAAAAGAGCTCAAGAGATGTGGCAGCTGGAAATCCCTCGTCTTCTAAAGGCCCTGGCACTTTGCTGCCTCTGACCCTTCTGTGGCCACCAGATCCAGAAGTATGTATGTGCAACCTGAAGTTTACTCGCATCCTTCTAGGTAGGAAAGACAGTGATGGTTCCAAGGAGCTGCACAGTCTTCAGGCCTGTACACTCATTCAGGTCTTCAGAGTATGCTTCTGCTCTCATTTTTTGGTGTGTCTTGCTTGGTGCTGCCTTCCTGTTCCTTCTACCTGCTGATGCTCCCACCAGTACTTCTGCTGGTAACCCTTTGCTGTCCAGACTGAATGTGTGAAAGCCACACAGCAAAAGCTATGCCAGTCCCCACGTCTTGTTAGTCTGCTCAGCTGGATGGGACAAGTTATTTCAAAAGCCTTCTTGAGTTATAATAAGGTAAATCAAGTCAGTAAGTCTTTACTGGCATCATTCTCGTACTACTAGACCTCCACTGCTTTTCCACAATGGCCTTCCTGTGTTGAGTGAGCATAGACAGGTCACCTTGCTGGGAAGGGACAATCAGCACAGGTGGGCTCAACTGCACTGCACAGAGGTATGGGATAAACCCTCTGTGAATCTCACATGAGGAAATGTCATGTGGATTCAGCTGTTGCATCACTTCAGTTTTGCCAAACAAAATAAATAATTCAAATGTAAGCATGTAGTTCTGCAATGATGGCCTCAGGGTGTGAAATATTCAAAGAGGCTGTTTCTGGCAGGTGGAGAAACAACAGGAGGGATGTGCCTATGCTGACTGCCAGCAGCTGGACTTTTCACTTGGTGATGGGATTAATGCACCAGAGGGATCTCCTCTGGTCTCATATTCCACCTTCTATTCTTTCTGCTCACTTCTGAGAGCCAGGAATCATGTGCTAGATCTACACCTCCCTAGAGAATTTTCCTGTTAATATTAGTCCTGAGGAATAGCGATCTGGAAAAGGAGGTTGTGGAAACACATTTCTTGACCATATTCAGCATTATGGAATGATTCAGGAATGGTGAGATGGAGCTTGTTTAACCCCCACTTTTGATACTGATGTCATAACCAGACGTAAGTGGGCAATAAAAGTTGTCATCTTCTTAGCTGCAAACACAAGACACTTCTTCCCCCTTGAGCTCATCTGTGGCAGAATATCTTTTTGCAGCTGTACCCATCACCCATCTCTGGCCCCGAAGATGTAAACAGAACAGGCTCAAGCAGTTTGTCTCCCTGTGCTGTACAGTCTTTCACTATCAGTGGAGGAACATGCTGTCCAGCAACAAGTTCAAAGAGCTGCTGCTGGTTTGCCTTTAATCTTCTGTTTTTCTTTTGGAATATGCAATCAAAAAACTGGAAACATTTCTTGTGTCTTAGAGTCCTTGACATGATCATGCTGTCCATCTTGCTGAATGTTTCTGTGGTATTTTTCTGCACTACTGGATGCTCATGTACATCATTGTAACCCTTTGGTTACAGCCTGTGGTGCTTCATTTTTCTGAGCTCTGTCCATAGAGAATCACAGAACATTCTGAGCTGAAAGTATGGTCTGTGGCACAGCCTTGTAGCTCTGGGAGTTTGTCTGGCAATTGAAGCTGCAAATTTCTGAGTCCTCTATTCAAGACCTAAAGTCTATCAAGAGGAAAGGAGTGGGTGAATGCCATTGGAATCCCATTTAAAGAACTGAGCACAAGATCTCTAGTGTCTAGAAGCAGTGGTAACTCTGTAGATTACATCTGTTCCTTGTTCTAGTTTGTAAAAGCAATTAGCTAATTTCAGCTCCCAGTTCTGGCACATCTGTGGAAAATAATACCAGGAATAAATGCATTTATTTATTTTAAAATAAAGTCTTCTCAAACTCCTAGAGAGGTGTATTTAGGATTAGCTGCTACACAGAGGGATTGGGAGAGGACGCATTTGCTTTCAGCCAAAAACAGTTGCTCTTTATCAGCCAGCTCTCTAATCCCACCTCAATTCCCTCTCTGCTTCTCCACATGGTGCTCACCTACTGCAACATCCATTTTTTGGGTGAAAACACATTTCTCTCTGCATTCCCCAGATCTGGGGGGAATCTGTCCCCCAAGACATGCCAGTGGCTCCAGCCAGGTGCAGGGCACAGCTGTGCTGCTGGCACACAGCCCTGCCCATCCATCCATCCATCCATCCATCCATCCATCCATCCATTCATCCATCCATCCACCCACCCATTCACCCACTCACCCATCCATCCACCATCCATCCACCATCCATCCATCCATCCATCCACCCACCCATCCATCCCCAGCCGTGCTGCTGGCACACAGCCCTGCCCATCCATCCATCCATCCATCCATCCATCCATCCACCCACCCATCCATCCCCAGCCGTGCTGCTGGCACACAGCCCTGCCCATCCATCCACCCATCCACCCACTCACCCATCCGTCCATCCATCCATCCATCCATCCATCCATCCATCCATCCATCCATCCCCAGCCGTGCTGCTGGCACACAGCCTTGCCCACCCATCCCCAGGCCACCAGCGGCTGCTCACCTTTATCCCCATTAACATTAACGTTATCCCCAGCAATAGTTCATGTGGTGGATACAGCCTTGTACATTTGATCATGTGAAGGCTGATGAATTCTCCTTCAAAATGTGGGTTCAGGACACATTCTCCCCCCTTGCCAAGTAGCTACTGTTCTGTGGCATTTGTTCTGTAAACCCAGATAAAAATCTGGGTTTACAGAACAAATTCTTACTTTTTAAGTTTTTATTTACAAAGGGTGGAAAAAGAGGCATAATGACAGTTTAATTAATGTATGCCATTAATCCTGGAGATAATCAAAAGCCTGATAAGTCTCTAATCTTGTAAAAAAGAATTAGAAAGCACTGAAACATCTTTTGCTATCTGTAAACCTTTTAATGAGATGCTGTATGCTTGGAGGAGGAGCCATGGAAAGGAGCAGTGCCAGAGGACATATTCTCAGCAGATTTCATCACTGAACTTCTTGTGTGATATTGTTCTTGGCAAAAACTGGAGTCCAAGGCCATCAATGTTGTTTTCAAAATTTGTCCTTCTTCTATCAATGTATAAAGTTATTCTAGGAATTTGTGGATAAAAATCCTCATTCCTCTCCCATTTTCTTGTATCATGTATTTAAAGCACTACTTCCGCTTTAATGCTTGCAGACCTTACTAATTTCTTCCTAGTTTTTCCTGTAGGTGTGAAAATCCTGCCAATATACAAATCCTGCCAATATACAATATCTATTATTCACGAAAAAGAATTACTAGAAAACAATATTTCCAAGGTGTTTTAAAAAGTAATAATGTGGCCAGCTTCAGAGATCTATTTTTGTGGGGGAAGTCTGTAGAAAATTCTTGTTTCAATGCTGTCTGTAACTTTGCACTTTTATATGCAAAGTGCAGTTTATGTGTTGTCAGTTATTACCAGTAAATGTCAATGAAACAACTTTGGAGGATGCAGTGACCAACAGACACTGTTCAGATTTTGAGGAGCTCAAAAAGAAATGCCCATTCTTGAGCTCAGAGCAAAAGTGTAACATACAAGGGCAAAATGCCCTAATGTCTGCCACTCCTGCAGGGACCTGGGAACCAGCTGGTGGGAAGCGTGGTGGGAAGGAATAATAATAAGTATTGCTTCTTTTCCTCTCCGGAGACCCAAAGAAAACTGAATTTGTCCTCTGGAAAGGAGGCCAGGGGCAGCAGTCTGCCACAGGGGGAGAGTTAAGGCTGGGTGAGAACTTTTGTCTGGCTCCCAAAAAAGACTGAACCAATAAAGGAGCCAGAGCAAGACTGTCTTAAATAAACCCTGGAGGGCTGGGGGAGAAGTCCTGGCAGGCAGGCACGAGAAGGGTGAAAAAAATGAGAATATTTGTGTCAGGGTTTGGAAATGAAGTTTCTTTCTTTTTTTTTTCTTTTTTCTTTTTTCTTTCTTTTTAAATTTGAACTGTACAAGAAGCACTAAGAAGCACTGGTTTCCCAGGCACAGGTTAGCCAGCAGCTGCACTACTTGTGTTTCCTGCAAGAATGAACATCCCAAGTCTCTTGAGCACAGGGAGCCTTCGGAAGTGGTCTGGGGAAGGGGGCAGAGGTAGGGTGAGGCAGTCAGGGTGCTGCAGGCCCTGCCTGTGCTCTGATGCAGGCAGAGGTGTGGGCTGTCAGGGGCCATTGTAGCAGCAAGTGTGCTCAGCCCCTGGGGATGTCACCCCAGGGCAGATTCCAGAGAAGGAACACCCCAAGGTGGTTTCCTTCAGACTCTCCTACCTCATGTGAACAACATTTAGTAAATACCTGCAGCAGGGCTGATTCCCAATGCACTGAGACTGAAAGCTTCAAGACTGAAAATGTGTTTAAGACCCCGAAAAGGGGGAACTTTTTTGCCCCTCTAAGGAGCTCTGTGGGCAGGTGCGAGAGGGTGCAGTGAATTACCCCATGAGACACAAGAAGCAGAGGCAATGTTAGGCTGGGGACAGGGACAAGGTCCTGCTGTCAAACCAGTCCTGAATGTAGGTAAATGAGGACAGAAATTTTTTGACCCTTCTCCAGAAAAAAAGTTGTTCAAAGTAGGAGATGCACTTGAATAAACTTAACAAACACAAAGAAAGGTCAGGGAGATAGAGCAAAGGGGAACTTCTGCACATTTTCCCCATCTTCAGATAAAGCTGTCTTGGTATACACAAGTACGACGACTGCTGAACTTTGTCTCCTTTATTTATAAAACAATATACTAATCTTAATCCCTGGACACACTGACGTAACTGAATGTCATACTTTCCAAATATAATGGATTACATTCCCATCATAAAATAAATACATTCCAGCAGTGAGCCCCCCAGCAAATAACAGAGCTCCAACAGCTGGGGAAGCTGGGGCAAGAGGTACAACAATTGACTTGTGTTGCTGAAGCCCAAAGGCAAAGTTTTTGCTGGCAGCATTCTAGGAAAACCTATTATAAAAGCAATGCTACCAAAAAAAATGTTCTTTTCTTTCTAGTTCTGTGCTGCATGCAAAAGCCATTAAAAAAGTCCTGGGTAAACAAATATACTCTTTTCCATATGAACTTTACTTGAATATTTTCAGAAGTATATTGTCTTTTCCGCTTAACACAATATTTGTCAACTTTTATTTATAGCTTAAAAGAAAAGCCTTCCTCAAACTGTCACCAAAAATGCCCTTCTACAGGCATGCTGTTAGGGGAAAGGCTTTTTTTTCTCTGAGTGTCACCCTGGGTTCAAATACATTTTACTGTAACTAGGACAGAAGTGGCTTCAGAATCATTTCATCGTGAATTTGCTGGACACATCACTCTGGCCAAAGAGCCATTTTAATCTGTATTATGTGAAAGTAAGGGTTAAATACAATAGAGAACCAAGCAGCAATGGTTCGCTTTCATGCACACTCTCATTTTTAATTTTTTTTTTTATAAAATAAGCAGGGACTAAAATCTTTAAAGGACATTTTTATTCTTATCCTATGTGTAGGGGCCAAGAGAAATATTTGCAGCAGTATGACAAACCAGCATATTACCCACATGACTTTGTATAGGGTTTTTTCTAACTTAGAAAGAGTAATGAAAGGCCATGATGCTTCATAAACTGGTTTTACCCTGTGGGATATCAAAAAAGAGAAATTGAAAGTCACATTGATAGTACAAATTCAGCATAATGTAAGCAGACATGACCCAGGCCAGACTATAGATTGCAGTAAGTTTGGGATCTTCTTTGCTGAGAGTCAGAGAGATTCCTACAACTTCATGGGGTATCTTCAAATGTAGGACTTTATTGTTCAATCTGCTCTTCAGTCACTTACTGAGTTGGAAAGAGATAAATATGTGCAGGTTGACAATATGTAGTCCTCTGTAAAGTCTGTATTTACTTCAGCTGTCAGAGGAAGACTGGTCCCATGTATCCCTGGAGGAGCTCAGCATTTGGTGTTGTCATGAGTTAACACTTCAGTCAAAGCTGATGTGCTTATTAATGGGTGCTGCTGAAGGTTACATATGTTTTATGTTTTGTGACTAAATAATATTACATACAAAAGTGAGGCCAAACCCCTGGGAGTCTACTTTTGCATGTTTTATCCTGTTTGTGATAAAACACCTCTGGGCCTTGGAAGCTTCAGAGTTCATTCATTCACAACCCAAAGGGTGGTTTTGTCTCTTGATGAAACAGTCTTTAAGCCAGTCTGTCGAGCTCAGCATTATCTTTTGCATCTTTGGGTTGGCTCTTTTCCTTTTTCTCTTTCTGTTTCATGCGCCAAAACACCACCCCTAAAATGGTACCTGAAAAGAAGAGAATGTTTGTGTGTAAAGGGAAGAGTAAACTTTCTGAAAAGATGTTCCAGCAAGGGCCATGACACTGCACTGTAATATCCACAGTGCTTTACCTCTTGAGCAAATACCTTTGAGGAAGGACTGTGCAGCATGGGACCAAGAGCATGGACCCAAGGAACTGCTGGGCAGGATCAGATGCCTTGGGGCTCAGAGGCCTTCCCCCAGAGGAAAACATTTCCTCTAGGATCTGACCAGATGACAAAGTGTCTATTTTAGCCCCCCTCCCTCTGATCAGGGATTTGTCATGTCTGTCTTGAGATGCAGTCCCTCTTTTATTTTATATATATATGTATAGTTTGATTTTTTAAATCATAATGAGCTTGTTACACTGTATATAAATTTATTTCCTCTTTATCCATGTTAGAATGAATATGAAAGATGTAAACCTGTGAAGCTAAAATAGGTGACTAAAACAATAACTGTAAGTTCAGATAATGTAAGTAGGAAGCCTCACTATTTTCACTATAATCTGGACACCTAAGAAAAAGCTCAAATCCCCTCCCTGAGAGGCAAAGGGCAATAAGTAGCAATGAAATGACAATATGCTACAAGTTCAGCAGGTTTTTTCTGTCCTAGCTCATTGTTGTGATATTGGATATTTTTCATACAACCAAAAACTTAGAAGTTTGCAGCCATCATGATACACAATCATGGGATTTTTCACTCATTCTGCAGCATGCATGACAAATCTTCACCCAACAAGTGAATCAGTTTCAGAAATGCAGCAGCACCATCATATCTCAGAGATCTGGCTTCAAACCAACCTAGAAGAAGTGACTTACCAATGACGATCAGGACTGCAAGTAGAATCCCAATGGCCTGCCCAGCGGTTGGCAAGTAGTGCTCACGGTCTATTTCAATAAAACAGGAATTTTCACTGGAACACTTGCAGATGCTTACTGCAAAAGGAAATGTCATGAGGTTAATGAGAAGTTTAATAGACACATTTGGTTATTTATAAGCGTAACTGCTGTCTTGGAGCTAATAGTTCTGTACATAGAATACCTTTAAGATTCACTTTGTTTTCCAAGGATGGATTTCCATTGTCATTAAGTATTATTGGAACTTCATACGTCTTCTCTTCAAAGTTAGCATGTTTTGGGGACAGGTAAGCATGAGTAGCTGCAAGGAGGAAATGGGACATTCATGTCAGCACCAGAAAGAAAGTTAGTTCAATATTCATACCTGCAATATTTATAGCTGCAAGTGTTCTTTTTTTTAAGGCTGCTTTGTACATAATAGTAACTTTTGTTTTCCTCTATGTCTTCTAAGATCTCTTTGGTTTGCAGACATTAAGTAAAAAGGGAATATCTAGAAGCCTAGTCTGGCCTTCAGCATAATATGACTATAAAATCTCCTTCCTAGTTTCTACACCAGGCCAAATCTGGTCTTGGGTAGTGGTACACTGATAGCATCCCATCTAGACCAGGAATAGCCCCCTATACTCATAAAGACCATAACCAGATTAAATTGTTCCCAAGGAAATGTAGGACAACCATCCTTCTAGTGAACTTACACTGTCACATCTAAGACTCTTTAAAGACTGGAAAAGGTCATAATAATCATTGGAATTAGATCAAAGGTCTGTTTAAGTATCTTGTCTCCAGAATAAATGAAGATTACAGTGAAAAAGCAAGCATGTATTTTATTTTCTCCTGATGCCCTCTCATCCTTTAAACATTCTCAGCTAAGGGGCTTCTATGGTTGTTTCTTGGTAATACTCAATATTTGATCTGTTTTTCTGAATACTGCTGATAAATTGATCTCACATTTCCATGGAACTGCTTACAGGTCTCCTTCCTAACTCAAAACAGCCAGCTCAGCACCCACGATGGCAAAAGTGAATTTGGGAGTCCAGGGTTCACTGGCACCTATCAATTTTATTGTTCAACCAACTCAGTCTTGGAAGAATGTTCTGAAATCCTTCACATTTGTTTCCTATTCAAAAAACTGTATAATTAGTAAACTTTGCCTCCTCGTTGCACACTCATATGTACATATGTATTGAGTTACGCAGATCTCAGCAAAAAAAGCTTTGGAAAACTACACATGAAGTCCCCTCACTGCAAGAGATGACTGTTTACTCCAAGTCCTGAATTTTAAATTATTATTTACTCTTTCATAACTTTAAATTTGTGGCAACCCAGCTTTCTCTAGTGGGACAACTCATCAAACATGTTTTATTAATTCAGACAGGCTCTATCAGCCAAGCACTTATTCATGTGCTTACTGTCCCCTTCAAAAAGCTCCATTCACTTTGTGAGGCAGGACTTCCTTTTGCACATGAAATGTCAGAAATGTACAGATTGCAAACTACTCTATTTCTTTTTCAGCAGTGATTTGTGTTTGTTAAACAGACGTATTTCGTACTTACATGCTTCTCTCAAAAATACTCAGGAAATTATAGCTTGTGACATACTAGGTTTTATCTCTTGCAAAAAATAATTAGTGACTTCAGTGTTCTAAATAACCTAATCATTCTCTACATGGAACACTGGCTATGCAATAATAAGAGTGAAAAGGAACTCTGTAATTCTTCATATTCACCTGAGTACCAAGTGAGTCCCATATCATATTAAGAATGGCTGTATTAGCTTACCATTGAATTTTGAGATTTCCCAATTATTTCTTGCATTCATCTCATTCGCAAGGGTAAACGTAAATTTTGAATAAAAAAACTGTTCATCAGCATCAATAGCCTGAATAAGAGTTCTCTCTCCTCCACTGACTGGGTAGCAGAAGAAAGTAGGATAATCCGTAGCTATTTGTGGAGGGTTGTCATTCACATCATGTAAGTGTAGAACCAGGAAGGCTTTGGATTTCTGAGCTGCATTATCTGTTGAGTTTAACAGAATGCAAAGTTACATGCACATCTTGGATTCACACTCTGGGCTGTTGCATTTGCAGCTATCACAGAGGTACACCATCAGATAGGCAGTGAGAGGTGGTGCTCTGTCTGAAGGTTGCAGAAAGAAGGTCTCAGGAGGTCCTGAGGGATTTGTGGTAGCTGCCACTACTTTAACAAGCATGGTTTATTTACCACCAGCTCTTGCTAACTACAGAACACTAGCAAGGGAAAGAAGGCAGATCGTATCTAGCAATCTGTCATATCCATCATATCTGGCAAGCAGTCACATCCAAAGTGACTCTTGCGACTCCAGTGCTGTTGAGAGCACCCTTAAGCATGAAATACCATGGGTTTCCCACCCCTCTTCTATACATAGGAAATGCAAGCCAAAATTGAAAGATATTAATGGCTGAAACTATAAGTCCTGATATATTTCAGACTTGATAGAGTATTAGTTTTAATTCTAATAAAATTCAGTTCTGTAGAAGGTTACAAACTACTCTCCAGGCATATTTTCAGAATGCTTAACCATACATTGGAGAAAGACTAAAATCTACATAGCTGTAGAGAAAAAAAGTGGCTGAAAATATTAATACTGAAAACAGTGGAAAAAATTTGAGTCTTCTCTATAAGCCATGTGGTTCAAGCAAGTATAAGACCATGCCCAACTTCTTGAAAGCTATTTTAATCCTTGTTATCTACCAAGCAGCATCAAAATTTCTGCATGAAATTTAAATTCTTAAGAAATATATATTTCTAAGGATACACCACAGGTTCTCTATCTGAGATTACATGTTCCAGTACTTTTCATGGGTTTAGTCATGGTAGGTATAATTCCTCATAAAAGAGAAAGGACAGGGGATTCCTCTCTGTGTATGTTTAGTTGTTTCATCGCTTACTTTGCTCTGATACAACAACGTCTACAGAGTATATTTCTTGTTTTTCTCGATCCAAACGGGCAGCAGTGTATACCTTCCCAGTGGCTGAATCAATTCTCAGCCATTGTCTCACATCACCTTCCAAGGAGTATCTTTGGAAAAAAATAAGGAGAAAAAGAAATCACATATACCATTCCAAATTGGGAAAAAATTCCAGCAAAGCAAATACTTCTTTGTTGATTTTATGCAAGAAGCTTGATTACAGTTGTACTCAAAGAGAGGGTTCTTGGAAGAGTCACAGTACAACAGTATTACAGCCAATCAGGAGATTCAGACAGAGGAAGAGAGGCCAAAATCATCCAGAATAAGAGTGAGAGCAGAACTATGGAAATGCCTTTGCTACTGCAGCTTGTGTACTTGCAATTCCACTTTCCTTCTAAATGGGGAACCTGGGATGCAACTGAGTCCAGAAGTGTGATTTGTCCAAACCTTGTGTCCATCTAGCCCCATCATGCCTCCCACATCTTGTTTTTGATAGGGGCACAAGCCAAGGGCTAGAGGACAGAGGGGCCAGTGCAGTCAGGTAACCTACTGTGGACTGAGAAGGGACCAGGACCCCAAGGTGAACTGTGGTGATTATCCTCTGCCAGTCTGGAGCAGCCCGTAACTACCTGGGACAGCCTTGGAACAGAGTGCTTTAAGCATCACCACATAATTGCATTTATATCACTGTTTAAAAAATCACCAAGATCCCTGGGTATTTACTTATACATATTTAACCATGAACATATGACCCAGTTAAAGCACAGGCACTCGTTTGAGTAGAAGTGACCTGACCCTCTCATCCAATGTTTTTGTTCTTTCAGTACCCTTTACAGTAGAAACAGTATACTTGTACATCTACTTTTTATACTTTTTATTTTATGGCCTTCAACCTATTTTTAGAAGAAATGTGGTTTATGTATATCTGAATTCCTGTCATGTGTCTCTGTCATCATCCCCCAGAGCTTCTCGACTATGTGGCTCACTTTCAAACCAGTTTGACAGAAGGCCAAACATGATAAGTTCCCAAAAGTTAGGGACAAGTAGAAAGCCAGATGAGAAATCTCTGGGAATAAGAAGAATCCACAGGAGGCCTAAGAGTCATATTATGCAACTCCATTAACTACTTGATGTTTTGCTGAATTTTAGTTAAATTTCAAGAACAGTTTATTTTGAGTTGATCTGTTCAGCATTCCAGCTGAGAATTGTACAGCAAAAGTCACAAATAATTATTCCGACTCTACTGTGCAAGCCACATTTACACCATGCAACACAGCACAGGAGTTGTCTTGCACAGAGCATTGCATCCACAATAGAAAGAGGTGTGTCATCTCTGATAGCCAGGAAAGAAAATGAATTATTTTTCAATTGTAGACTTGAGGTTGTGTATTCTGGTGGAGAAAAAGTTGAGGTTGTGTATTTTGATGGTTTCCTGCATGGCATGAAGAGCAGTTACTCTCCTACTGGTTCAGTGGTACACGGTATATGCTTTGTTTTTTTTGATAAAGGCATTACGGACATGGAACCTTGTTATTCTCAGTCCAGCTCTACCTTTTCCCTGGAGATATAAATTAGCCTGCTTCCCTTGTGGCTTCCTGTTTCAAGGCTGATGCTTGTCACAGCACAGAGAGAAATCTAGTGAGAAAATCTACCCAGCAGTCTGCTGCTGCTGGGTCGCTGACCCACACCCCACCACAGGTCCACCTTCTACTAGGAGATAAGACTTCTGTAAAAACAGTATTTTTCCACATGCCAAGCATTGGGCATATTTGCCTTGCACCTCCTTTAGAACGATTTTTGAAACCCGTAATTCAATTAATTAATCACAGTCACTCTCTTTTACCGTACAGAATCCCCTTCAGGATCATAGGCCTCCACCGTCATGACCAAGGTATTGACAGGAATGTCTTCAGACACTTCTGTTTTGTAAACCGGATTCAGGAAAACAGGTGGCTCATCCACATTCGTTACAAAAATTTTAAACGTGGTAAGAGAGCTCGAGTTGTACTGCACATTTGGCACCAGCGGTTCAGGGTTTGTGGCGTTGATCACCAGGTTGTACACAGGCATTGTTTCAAAATCAAGAGCCTGGATAAATTAGAAAAAGAAGGTTCTTGAAGCAATGGCTCTGCTGCTGTAGGAAGCTCCAATGAGAAATGCAAAAGTGCCCCTCTTCTCAAGGGGGACATTGCATCACAAATACAAGCAAAATAAGGGAGAGCTGTCAGGAGAAAATGACACTGGGAATGGTCAATTTAAATGAAACCATATGCGTGTTTAGAAGCCTCGTCAGCAACTGCATTTTCTAATAATGTTGCCACCTGCTCGAATAAGTTTAATAACAATATCCTGTTTACAGAAATAGTATTTATAGCTCTGTATGAGAAGGCCTCAAATGACCTCCGGGTGCCAAAAGTCATGCGAGGGTTGTTACACCACAGAGTTTCTCACAACTGCCTCCTTGGGAAAAAAAATGAGGCTGAGGCTGAGACTGATCCTGAAGATGGTCCTCCAAACACTGCCTCTCCTGTGCTTGGGCTGGTGGCAGCACACAAGCTGGATGCACACAATATGGCACCCCCTGGAAAATGAGTGATAGGTGTTCTGGACCCATAGTCCAAGCACCTTTGAGAAGGTTAATTTCAAAGGGAGAGCAATTTTGCTATTGAAATACAAGAATGCAGCAAAAAGCGTTCCATATATTCCTGTTTCCAGCATTCGACATATGGGCTGTATCACCTACTGCAGCACATGCTGTCCTTGGCTAGGTCACAATCAATGTTTCCCTCATCAGGAACAAACAGTTTCTCCATGCTGACACTAAGACACGCTGGCTGCCCTTGCACCTTGCCTTACAAAGGCCACTAATGGCCAGAGCAACTGCAGGAAGGAGAATCTGCCCCATCACAGCCCACCACTACCACCACAGCCCATGGAAGCATTAGCTGGCTTTCTCTTGTCCAGAAATGCTGCTGCAAAATCACTCAAATAATGTCAGCTTTTTGTCTTTATGGTGCATAAAGACCTACTTCATTAGCCAGAAGCTGTTTTCCTGGAGAAGCAGTCAGCAGCAGAGCCAGTGGAGGGAGCTGCTGGTGGTGGCACTGGTGAGGGCACAGCAAAGGAAGGAGAGGAGAATAGGTGTGTGTGAAACTGCACAGGCACAGAGCCTGAGTCCAAAAGTGGAGCCTCCTGCAGTCAGCACCATGCTTAGGGTGCCCCCACGCACCACCAGCCAACAGCCTCCCCACAAACCACTACCAGGGCAGTAACTGTGTATGACAAATAAGTAGCATTAAAGGAGAAGAATAAAACCAATCTATTCACCTTGTTAACCTTGAGGAACCCTCGGTTTGTTTCAGAGTCTGTCTCTATGATCAACGTGTTGTTCGGATCGCCTTCCTTCACTTGGTAAATGATGAGGGAGCTCCCTGTGCCAGGCTCATCTCCATCGGTAGCTTGAATTTCTAGTAACACAGTTCCTATTGGGATATTTTCTGCCACAGTCACATTGGCATACTGAAGAGAGAGAGGTGTCAGTGAAACATGACATACCAAGCACCATTTGTGGATAAAAACTTCAGCACAACCACAAGCTTGTGACCCACATGCATGGATGTATTTTAACCCACAGCACCCACAGGAAGGAGGGAAGTTTTTTAGTCACACATTTATCGTATGATGGGTGATGGGTGATGGGATCTATGTCAGTGCCACTAGTACAGCACCAGTCCCAAATCTTTGGCTCCTCTGTCAAAACCAGCCCACGATCATGCAGCAGGAACAGTACAGCTTCTCTGTACCCTCTGAGCATCCCAGCCACTCACTATTAAATATTTGATTGTTTCATGCACCATAGGCTGTTGCCACATTGGCATCCCAGCTCTTCTGACTCTAATGTGTGCCCTTGCCCAGAAGCCTCACCGTGAGACCAGGTCCTGGACTGAGACCCTGAGGTGAGATGGTGTAAAACTTGCCAGGGCACCTTGCCTGCACCTGACTGTGCTGCCATTGCCAACAACAAAGAGCTGGGCAACGCAGTCTGCAAAGCCCAAAAACCAACACAGCTTCCCTGAAAGGACAAGTATGCCTGATAGGCCAGACAGCTCTCCTGAGCCCACCACGTACATGGCCTGCAGGAATGGTGGTAGCTGGGACACATCTGTGTACATATTTCAGCCACTCCAGTGTCTGCCAAAAGGTTTGGGCCATCAGGTAGAAGTCACAAAATGTCTGCAGGTCTCTGCCAGATGCCAGCACCTCCACCAGAGAAAAGGCAAGAGCCTGACACCCATCCTGGAACCAGGTATGTGTTTGGGCATGGATCACTGGACCACTGTTTCTGGCCAAACCATACAGAGCTTTTGATGCCCACGCACCTTCTGGCTATTTTGGGTACACTAGTGCTGTGTTTGGAAAGGTACTTGGGAGATGCCAGCTTTTTTCATTTAGCTGTTTGATTAATTTTAGAGCCTTTTCTTCCCCTTTTCTCTTCAGAACTTGCATTTCTGGAATAAACTACTTTAAAAGAGTAATTTCTTTCTGCACACATTGTTTTCCACTGAGAAAATTACCTTAAATTTCCTAATTAGCTGTTAGTCTGTCTAGATAGAGCTTATGTGCAGACTTACAGCAATATTTTGCCTTTATTTTTACTAGTGGGTCACACTGTTACTTGTTTTGTAAATGACTAGTTTCCCACTGATATTCTATAGACATTGAAGGTATGCTCAGACACTTGTCAAAAGTTATTGGAACATGCAAAATACTCACATGTACGTATTGGTTTTAAAAATACTCACATCTGATTTTTCAAAGATGGGAATTTGATCGTTGATGTCAATAACATGTACTTCCACATCACAGACTGTTTGAAATTCTGCATGGAAAGACACAAACAACATCACACTAGGCCTTCTGCTGAAAATAATTTTCCTTCAGAAGGGCTCACTGTGAGCAGAAGTGAGCACTGCCAGATTCCCCAGTCTAAGCACTAAGTTGAGAGAAGCACTTATCTCAGATATCTCTTAGTCAACGACAACCTCACTCTCTATCTTACCATTGATCTTCCCAACTTCTTCAGCACTGTCCCATCCTGTTTCCTTTCCCTCACTTTGGTAAAACCATATCTGTTTACCAGGATGATGATAACTATGAATTGTGTTAGCCATCTCAGTATCACTTTTCCATGTTAAAAAGTAAGCCCCGGATTGTGAATGCTCCCATGTCCTCTTGGTCATCAGGCAGCACCTTCAGTTTTGTAACAGCCAGACAAACTTCAGATCCATGTAAATCTAATTACTACCTGAACAGGGGCACCCATAGCAATGGCAGGTTGTGATTTTAAAAGCATAATATATCCATATATAGATTGGTGTTAGTATTTTACGAACATACTTCATGAGCTGAAAGTTAAGGAAAATTCTAAACAACATTGTTTGGATGGAATTCAAATAAGCATCCAAAGCTTCTCCCTCTGGAAGGCTTTCCATCATCTGCCAAAATGATGTAATTTCATTTACAGACATGTCACTCTGCTTTCTTTCCATGCCAGTTCCTTCATGTACAAGTTTTGTCTGACTGTAGGGACTCCAGCACAAAGCTTTAAGCTTTGGTATGGAGTTTGATTTCTTTTCCATTCAGTGAATCACAAAGGACTCCTGGCAATTTACATAAGGGACAAGATTATTCTTGAAGTTTAATTTCAGCCTAATTTTCTCTTAATGTTTTAAAGTATTATCTGGACTGTCTGAGCAGCTGTTTTTAATTTCTTAATTTTTTTTTTTCAGTTAAGTCCCTTTGAAAGATCTGGGGGGAAACCACAATCATGATCTCTTCATTTTTTCCTCCTGTGGAAGGAAATCTCTTACTGAAGTACTTGTTAACAAGCTTCCCAATTTAGCCACATTCTGTCCTAGAGCTGGTTCCCTTCCATGCTTGCATTATAAATCATGATTAATCTCCCTGCATTTCAAGAACAGGGCCAGTACCATGTCAGAGCAAGACAGCTCTCAGTGCTACTGCCTGTTCAGCAAATCCTCCTTGTCTCCCACATCCCTTAGACACTGAGCACAAGTCATGCCAGTGTGAACAGAGTTATTCCAACGTATAACAGCAGGCATTACATACTTGTATCTGTCACCAGGACCTTCAAGAAATACTTGGCTGAATCACGCTTGCTCAAGGAACGGCCACTTAATTGCAAATCTCCAGTGTCTTGCTGGATATAGAAGAGGTTCTTTGTGGGAAACCCAGGTTCCTGACTTTGGATTTGGAACTGCAGACGGGAGTTAAGGGTGTCTTTCTGGTCCATGTCCGTAGCAAGCACAGTGCCAATGTTACTTCCTGTAGCAGAGTAGAGTCAGACAGATAATGCAGTGGTCCTGTTTCTCCATAGAAGTACACAGTGATAACAGTGATGCAAAGAGTAGAGGGTCAGTAAAAATAAAGCTGCATGGAAAACACTTCAGTGGACACAGTCATTTCACTTCTGGGAGTCTTTCCTTTAGCATGCCAACATACTGGTTTAGGGTCAGGGCAATCTAAAAGATTATAACAGCAGATTCTTCAGTCCTGAAACCAAATAACTGATGTCATGACATGGGACAGATTTTGGTTATGGTCCACTGAAGTCAAAGGCATTATGCTGGAGGAGCAGCAAGATGAGGGAAAATGGGCTCATACCATTTTAAGAACACTATTTCTTGTATTGGTAATAATAGAGGTGTTTTTCTTTATACAGTCTAAGCAGTTATCCAAATTGTGGTTGTGGGAAAATGTAGGTTTATATTTTAAATAAAACAGCATTTTTAAAGTAGGTGTTTTGAGTGTGTCCTTCTCAGGTTCTTTAAATACTTTCCACAAGAATTACTGAAGGGAAAACAGGAGGGCTATTTGCACAGGGAAATATTTCCCTGGGATAGCCATGTTTCATTCTTTGGGATCAGAATTTCTAGATTCATTCACACACAGCTAGAAACAAGAGGACTACAATGAAGTATATAAATTAACGGAAGCTGTTTTCTTGCCTCCTATTTCATTTTCTTGAACTTCAATTATGGTGGGGTTCTGCTGGCACACAGGGGGATTGTCATTGATGTCTTCCACAATAATGTGAATTTGCAAAGGCTTGTCCACCAGTTCTCCCTTGCTATCTTTTGTCACCACAAAGAATGTATACTGTAACAAAAATAAAACAATTAGACAGCTTGAATGTCCACTGTGACAATATTTTGCATTTTAGTATGTAACTACAGGAATATGAAATATCCTCTCATGAGTTTGTTCAGTATTTTATCTCTGTTTAAATCAGAACTCTTCCATCACCCCTCAGTTTCTGAGGCCTGAGCCCTCAAAAGATTTTAAAATCTGTGGTCCCCAAGATCTGAAGTAGATTGGAAACCTCCAGATCTTCTGCACTTCACACTTCCCATGACCTACCTCTTACTTGTGCACCTACAGCTCTCCCATAGCTGGTCCATACTGTACATTGCACATATGCTATGAGCAGTGATTGCTGCTGCCAGACCCACTCTAGAGTAAGAACCTGAAGACTGTTTACAGTATGGTAGGTAGATGAACATTCACATATATTCCACAAAATTTCCAAACAAAAGTGACGCAACAAAGCCTTTATCTATTTTCCCCTTCCTCATCCTCCTTCCTTTCTGTTGAGTTTTCTCACACTTACTCCCACACCAATAATTAGCTTCCTGCTGTGATCTCTGCCATCAGTGAAGTTTTATGTGTTTACTTACAGTTTCCTTTTCTTCCCTGTCCAATGGTTCAGTCACATAAATATCACCATTCTTACTGACGGAAAATGGGAGCCTTGGCAGCTTTTCTTTTTCAAAAAGTTCATAAATTACACCTGGTTCATTTGACTGCACCTAAAAAAAAAAACAAAAACAAACCAACAAAAAAAAGTCAGGATAGGAAGCCAGATGTATAGAGTGAGATTTAACAGGGATTATTTCTGGACGACAAACAGAAACAATCGCATTCCTGCTAGCTTCATAAATCAGAAAATCAAGAGTTTGGCAGGCTCTTGGGATGAAGTGCAGAAAATTAGACTGATAATCCACCTCTGCTCTCTGAATTGTGTGGTGAAGCCACTTTACCTCAGTTTCTCCATCTATCCAGCTGGGCTACAACACATACCTTTTTATAAAAGGGTTTTGCGATATGGAGATAAATAGTGATTATGAAGAAAAAAAGCATTATTTGCATTTGAATATCTTGATACTAATTATTTCTATCTTCTTACACTCTCTATTCCTGTCTGTTGTTTTGTTTTATGTAATTCAGAGAAGTGGAACAACAGAACAACACTAAATTAGGAGAAGCTGTCAACTCCCTCCAGGACAGAAAGGCCCTGCAGAATGACCTTGATAAAAGTTTTTCACACAAGAGAGTTGCTGGGCAATAAAACAGGCTCCCCAGGGAAGTGGTCACAGCACGAAGCCTTTACAAGTTCAGGAAACATTGGACAATGCTCTCAGGCACATGGTGTGACTCTTGGGGGCCCTGCACAGGACCAGGAGATGGAATCGATGATCCTGATGGGTCTCTTCCAATACAGCATATCCTATCTTTCTGTGATTCTGTGAAAACAAATACCTGGCACCTATCTGTAAATAGGTGTATGCATACTCTTTACATTCACCAAAGCTCATGAGGAAGGCTCTTTTCTGGGGTGCCGCACATTTAAAATGAAATTAAGGACACAGACTGGCAAATTAATGGAGTCAGAGTTAAGGTTTATGTTCTATATAGCAGCAACTGCATTTCATTTTCCCCTAGGTAGAATCAACATGCCAATGGCTACCACTTGAAATTTATATGCAAGTGACCCCAAAATGGGTGCACCCTTACATGTTAGTTTTCCTTCCATCTGTTTTCATTCTGGACTTCCTTGGGCTGTCACTGAGACCAGTGGGAATACCACCAAGCCAGTTACTCCTGTGAACAGGATCCATGGAATCCTGCCATGTTTAGGGGATGACAGCATTGGGGGTGTCATTGCCAAGGCATTTTCAAAGTCAAATATTTCTGAAAGGCCGTTGGCCTGTTAGTTAATATGTACTGATGTATACACTGCTATTGGTCTGCAGTTATCAGCAAAATATTTTGTGTTTGAACTGTGAAAAGAGGAACACTGTGAGAATGCAGGATGTGAAGGAGAGTGTTTCAGTCCTTTCCAGGTGCTTTTGATGTAGCAGTTGTGCTGCATGATACAAAACTGGTCACTGCAGGTGTCCCTGAGTGTGGAGGACTGCCCACAGCAGGGCTGTTGTGGAGCTGGTCCCCAACCTGCTCTTCTGCAGGTGGAAGAAGCTAACCTCAAAATAGGCTCCAAAAAACTTTTGGTTTGCTCACAGCGTGGAGGACCCATGACCAGATTTTGCTCCCAAACTGAAAGGCAAAGTCCAGTAAGTCTAGTGTTTGTATTGACTGTATCTCAGTCACCTCCAAACTATTAACTTTCATGTTAACAAAAAGTCAATGAGACCTCCACTTAGAATCATTTCCAAAGGATGCCATATTAAGAAAATAACTGGAAGGTGACAAAGTCCTTCTGAAAAACCCAGTGTTGGATGCAGTGGAGACACCTTCACAGTCAGTGGTGAGGAAAAAGTTGTGTAGTACAAGGAGAAGTTCAGGGAGTGTGGTCAAGGACCCTACCTTGCTGATGTTAACAGGGTGGACCTGGGTTGAGTTTTCTTTGATGTAGATGGTGGGGGGAGCTTTCCACAGGCTCTCCATCACAGTGATGATCACATCAACACTGCTGGTGAAAGCATTTATAGTCTTCCCTGCCATGTCCCTCACGGATACAACAAGTGTGAAGGTGTCCTGTTTTTGAGGATCCAAGTAATAAGAGCCTAGAAACAGAGCAGAGAGTCAAGAGAAATGACACAGAGGCTGTGGAGGTTGTTCATCTGCCCATTGCCTCCTACATGCACTATGGTTCTTCAGCTGCTTCAGACTTATGTTTTAGATGGTCCTTTGGGACAAACCTCAGCAAGCCACTTCCTCTGGGTTCTTTGAATGAAGCAGCATCATGTGGATGGAATCATATGAGGCCCCTGTGCTGTTGGTCTCATTTTGTGTAGAGGCATCACTGAACAGCCCTCACTCCAGTTAGGCACTTGTTGAGCCCAGCAGAATCGATGGGTGTTTCTAAATCATTGCAGTTTAGTTGGGATCACACATCCAGCTGAGCTTTCTCTGCATTTTTCATGTTACTGCTTTTGGGCTTCTAAATTTCAAGGCAGAGAATTAATTCCAGGTTATGACACAGTGTAGTCGTGAAGGCCAGAGGATCTATCTCTCTTCTCAGTGTACTTTCTGATCTCAATCTCCATTTCTGCTAGCTTCCCTTGAATTTGGTGGGATAAAAAATAAGTTCCCCAAAACCAGGGATTTAGTGGAGTCTGTCTCACTAACAACATTTATCCAGAATGTAGCATCAGACTTGTGTTGTTTTGTTCCTATGCACACTCCAAAACTCATGCTTGCTCTTTGCAAACAAGAATCTTTTTACATACCTGTCCTGCTTGGTGAGATTGCTCCAGTTACATTATCAATCTGGAAAAGCATTTCTTCATAGGGGTTGGGAAAATGATGGAGAATGCTGTACGACAGCTGTGCATGGGGAGTTGTAGGATCATCGTGGTCAGTGGCATGGACATACATGAAGGGCTTGCCTGTTTGGATTGGAGAAGAAAAAGTGGTAAGAGAGGAAGCTGAACCTCAACACATAATCCGTTTGAGCAGAGCTCTCAAACCAGGAAAGCAACTTACAGGGAGCACCCATTTTTCCATAGTGCATCTCTCATGGGAAGCCACATGTAGAGGTTACACTGCTGTATGCCATCCCACAGGTCAACCCTCTACCAGCTCTGCTTAGTAGGATCACAATAGGTGGGGTGACCAGTTGATGAAGAAGGTGACAGACTCATATCAGCAGAGAGCTATCTATCATACCAGAGTGCCTGAACCCAGAATTCAGCTCCCTAAAATCTCTCCTTAAGGCCACTTTACAGTTCTTACACAAACCAGTTAAACACAAAACACCTTGACAAAAGTTGGGTATGGCCTGAGACACAGATATAATAGAAGAACAATCATACAATGAAAAAAAAATGCATAGTGATGTAACTCAGCTTTTACCTTTTAAGCTCCACTACAACATTCAAAATCTTTCTGACTTGAATGCAGTTAAGAATACAGTTATATGTTTCAGAATCATTTTCTGGCCCCATGGAGGTTTATACGCATATTCTTTAGCAAAAGTTTCTTCTTGAGTCCATAGTCACAGCAATAACAGCTTTATGAGTCCTTTGCTTCATTTCCAACATGTAAGTCTCAAACTGCTCTTTGATACTTGCATGACTCCTGATGATTATGGATCACTGCAATCCATAATCTAAGAGTCTCTTCTAAACTTTAAATTTCAGCCCATGTTCTGAGAAGCACGACTCATGGTAAGCACATACCCCATATCTACCCTGGCACTTTCTTTCACTGATTTGTAAAGATTCAGATAGTCTTAGCATTCTCTTTCTGTGTAGTCTTTGGTAGCCTCTAAATTTTAAACCCCTTCTAGCATAAGGGGTTGGTTTTTGGTTTGTTTGTTTTTGTTTTTTCAAAACAATGGAGAGAGCAGAAGTATTTGCCTGTTAAGTGACACTTGCAAAGACTAAGTACTAAAATATTTCTGATTGCACTCATCCCTTTAGACCACGTGGTGGTCACCTCTTCGCCCTTTCATTATATTATAGAGACTTTCATCCATATTTTGTACAGTCCTGTGGGAAGAAAAACTGATCTTTTCCAGCTTGTACAGCAATCACTTTACCTTCCTGCTTAATTTACCTACCTTATTATTAATGATAATATTTAATCATGGTGGCAATTACCTGGACGGGAGTTCTGCCTCACTACTCCAAAGTACTTTTTCTGGTCAAATTCTGGTGGGTTGTCATTGATATCTTCCACATATATTGTAACAGGAAATGGACCTTTAACAACACTTCCATTTCCATCCAGACTTTCCACCTGATTTGAAAAAAGAAGGAACGGTAAAGAAATATTTTCATGCAGATAAGCTAAAAAGCATAAATTAATGTCAGGATGTCCAATGCCAGATCACTCTTACTGTGATGCAAATCTGGTGAGACCAATCACTGGGTAGCTCCACATACAAAGACAAACTTGTCACTGTAGCTTCCTGACAAAAAATTTACCACAGTATATAATGCCAACAAACAAAATAACCCACTCCTGCTTCTGATGACACCTTTCAGAGGACAATTTCCCACTTCAGGTTCAGCAGACTTCTTCTATTTTTGCACAGCTTAGAACTCATTTTTTCTTTAAACAGCAACATATACTTTCTAGCAAAAAAGGAGAAAATTCCACATGATATAGCATTTATAACTAATTGCTGTTAAAAATATAAATCAGATAAATAGTCTGATATAAGGGTTAATAAAGAAAAATTAATTCTTAATTCTAATGACTTTTTTCCCAAAAAAATTGACTTATTTTCCAGAATTCTTTAACTTTAAAGCACAAAATATATATTTTATCTGTCACGCTTCATTTTGTTTGCACATAATAGAAAAAATCACAATTATTTATGCCTAACCAAGCATAATTTTTTCATTCTGTCATCACTTCTTGTCTATAAATGATTCACATGTTTAGGGTTATTAACTTCTGGGGCAAGAAAATTGTCCTCTCCAATTCCAATCCAAGAGTGCTTTAGAGTTAATAATGTGAAACCATGAAACATGAAGTGCTAGTCTTTAGAAAGACTGCTAAGGCTGGCTAAAAATCATCATGTATTTTGTTCAGATAGTGGTCCTCTCATGATCATCTCTTTCTCAGCTGCTAGTGCCTCAGAAAAAAGACGACACCATTTTTGACATGGTTTAAGAGAGCAAAGCTATACTGAGACCCAAAGACTGCCTCCATTCTCAACAGTGTTTACACTAGTGAGATCCTCATGAAAAAGGTGTAATAGCAGGACAAGCACACAAAGCTTTTTCTTCTCTTAGGGTTCAACATCCGCCAAAGAGCTTTCTGCTGTTGTCTGACAGAGGTTAGATCTGTGCCTCTCTGCATAAATGTTTTTTACTGGTCTTGTTTCACAGAGTCACAGAATACTCCAAGTTGGGAGTGACCCACAAGGATCATCAGGTCCAACCCTGAAGTGAATGGCCCATAGAGGGATCAAACCTTCGCATTATTAGCACCATGCTCTAACCAACTGAGCCAATCTCAGTTTGTCACCATGTAAATTATAAGCTTTCTAAATTATTACAATTGTTTATTTTTCCACTCCACACATGGAATTCACTGTGTCAGCCATCAGGGATAACAAGAGAAGCTCATTCATGAGGCTAGACTTTACTTCCAGTCAAGTACTCTCCTCATATTAAGAGAGTTAAAGGGTTGGTGTTGGCATCACAATTTTTGTTTTCTCAACATAGCCTTCTTCTGCTAAGGAGCATTTTCCTGTTCAGTCTTTGAGAGCTACAAAACTGTATGTCTTCCAGCAAATCTTGATCTTAAAAATTAAAAACTGCCTGTAAACATAGGCAAAATAAAGGATTCAAAATTTCAACAGATTTCTCTTAGTATCAGGTTTACCAAAAGATGATGAATGTGAATACTTCTCCCTTCCTATTTTTCATTGAGTTGTTTACCTGCAGTTTGTGCACTTGTTTGGTCTCCCAGTCCAGAGATCCATTGATATACAGGATGCCTGTGCTCGATTCAATGTCAATAATTCCAGCTTTTTCACCAGACATTCTGAAACTCACAGCAGGCGACTCAAGTGTGAACTACAAAGGCAAAATAACAGAGGGGAAAAATGTCATTTTTTTAGCATTTTTACCATAATAAAAAAAAAATTCATGCTTTTGTGACTTTTAAGATCTCTTGCCAACAATGTGTTTGGCTGGGATAATGATATTTCAAGAGTCTGCTCAAACAAGTCTGCTCTTTTCTGATCCTCAACAGAGGAGTTTTCACATTATTTCCTGAATGCTACAAGAAATCCCAACTGCAGTTTTTTTCCAAAGCAAACGTCTGCTTAGGACAGGCTTTGTCTGAGCATGGGAATGGAAAAAAATGACACACATCCTCCATTTGCCTGGGAGCTGGATCTGTCCTTCTGTGGTTATGGCTTTGAGAGGAAAACCTCAGAGTCAAAGGAAAATGATGACACAAGTTGCATGGAAAGAAAATCTCCAGGAATGCTGATTTCATTAATCTCTGTCTTAGGATATCCTCTTAAAAAGGTGTTTGAGATGGGGTTGTCTCCTGCTCTTTGCATGAAGACTCTTGAATTCCCAGAAAGCGAAATTAAAAACTGATTTCAGATCCTCTTGGGGGACTGTCCTTCCCACCATCACAGAGACAACACTTCATACATGGTGTCTGTGTGCAGCCTATGGGGTTTTTGACCAGAATGGATAACACAAGACACTTGATAACATAAAACACTTGATTACCTGGTGAAGGATGCGTGGACCCCCTCCTTCTTGAACAGTGAAATTCATGGGCTTCAGAGGCCCACTGACACTCAGGCCCTCCACATCAAGCCACAGAGCCTGTGAGAGAGAGAGAGAGAGAGAGATGGGATGGAGGAAAGCATCTGAGGGATGTCTGCTGCCACCACACACAAACAGCAGCTCCCTGTGAGCCTCCTATAAGCTATTTTGCTATAATATAATGGCAGATATCCTTCCAGGTTTGCACTGAACATCTCCAGGTTTTTTACCATATATCATTTTTAAAAACAGTGCAATTTATTAATTTGAGAACAAAGGCTTGTGCCCTGCCCTTTTCTGACCACTACATAATTAAACGAGATTGGATCTACCTTCAAGAGCAAACAGAATAAGAAAATAGATGAATGTAGACTGAGAGCAAAAGGGAATTCATAAAATCATTGCTGGATCTCCTCTGTGTCCCCAGCAGGACCATCCACAACCCATCCAGGAGCCACAAAGCCCTGTGAAAACAAGCGTCTGGAAACTGAGCATCACACCTGGGGATGGGGAGGAGCTGCAGCTGCATCCTTTGTAATTTCTCTAGTAAATTAAATCTTTTTTGTATGGGAATGAGGTGGCCCTCCTTGGGTCCCTACACCATCCCCCACAGTGCCACAGCCATTTGGGCAAGCCACTTGAGCCCTGTGTCTTCACATCACTTGCATGTGAAATCAAACCACAGAGAATAAACATGTCCTTCAGATCCTTTTCTTTTACCTGATGGCAAAAATATCATACAAGTGTGTCTCAGTCTCTGTTTACTTCCTAATGGCTAGCAATATCTTAACATTATGGTTTTTTCTGCCAGATTTTTAGTTTTATGAGCACACAGTGCCCAAAGACCCTCATACTCCTGCCCTAACATTTCAGGGTTGTTCTTGCTTCCAAACAAAAAAAAAAAAAGGCAAAAATGAGCCTCTCAGGGCAGGCCTTGCACACCAGACAAGTCACACTGTGGTTCAGACAATCAACTTATTTCTTCAAAGGCAAGACCAAGCTTCCTCAAATTCCCTCTCTTCACCACCTATCTTGACAACACTGAGGATCTGCCTGTCAGAATTAGGGCTCCATTTTTTTGGCTGCACAGGTAAAGTTTATTTTCTTCCATAGTAAAATTAATTTATTTTGCTTTACAGATTTAGAGTACCATTTCCACCCTGTCCATGACATCACAGAGGCGTGTGTGTGTTCTCTGCTGCATGACTTTTACTCTGGATTTGATCTTACTGCTGCTGGGACAGCTATTCAATTTCTCACAGAAAAGCACAGTTGGCATATTACCAAGGGAAAGCTTAATTCTGCCTATGACAAAAACATAGCTAAGTTCAGCACAATTCACCCCAAAGCACTGCTCTCTCTGTGTGTGTCACAAGTAGTTTTTCAATAATTCCATACTGTTCTTAATAATACCCAGAGATGATGTCCCACTTGCCTACAAGGCTTTGTGACTCCTTTTGACAACAGGAAAAGCAGAGAGCTGGGGGAGGAGAGGGAGGGATGTTAGTGAGCACTAGTGTCAGCAGAAGAATATCAACAAATGCAATTTGATAGTTATGCATCCAGGAAAAATGCACTTTGGAGCTACCTTTTAATATTTTTGCAAAATATTGATTGCTGGCTTCTGCCAGGGACTAGATATCAGGACCCTGAATCTGCCCTGCCATGGTTATTCCCATGTCACACAGGTTGGCACAGCCTGGCTCCTGGAGGCTTTTCCCTGGGCCATTTTGTGGACAGATTTTGCTTTATCATGTTCCCTGCCACAGAGGAACAAAGGCTGATGTTATAAAACTCACAAGTTCAAAGTGCAGCCTATGAAGCAAGTATGCTATATCACTTCTGTCGATTAAAAGTACTTTATGTGTACCATAAATATTTCCAAACATATTTCTACAGCATGAATCACTGTTCTGGAGCTTGAAGGGGAAAGAGGCTTTACCTCTTGGTCCATATTCATTGGCATCTCTTCTGAAGATGCTATAATGCCTGCAGAGTGTCTTCATTGGGGGTGGGAGGGAGGCAGCACTGCCACAAGCAGCAGCTTGTGAAATGGGAAGGGAAAAGGAGGTACTCACTGTGGCACCCCCCAAGGTCTCCGTACTCTGAGGCATTTTTAACTGAATTTGAATTTGATGCATTTTTTCAATATTTTCTGTTAATTTCAATTGTGAAGTAGAAGTCACCACTATAAAAACATCAGTAAATCAATTGAATTTAATACTTAGGATCCATAAAGAGCATAACTAATACATTTCACTTTCAGAAAATCCTCTGAAAAGGGATTCACAGGAACCAAATAATGAGGATATGTAATTAATATGCACAGTTTAAACTATGACCCATTATATGTCTTAGAATACATTTAATATGTCAGGACATGTATGGATTATAATGCAGAACACCTGATACTGATGTTTTCACTCCTTGGTGATTTGTTGCAGTATGTTTAAATCTTTTCTAGCATGAAGTTTATGTATTGAAAACAGTGATATCTAAAGAGGAAGTAGAAGAGGCAAAACAAGTAAATTGGTGCCTTCTAGGCTTTTTGAAGTTTTTTTCCCCCTAATGACTGAGATGTCTTCTTAACTTGCTGCGGGGTCACACGCATGTGCCAGGGACACACTCCCACACCCAGAGCTCCAGCCAGTCTGCTGGGAGCACAGCCAGCCCAACCTGCAGGCTGGCACACCCCACGGATTAGAGCTCAGAGGCTCACAGGCAGCCTTTGCCATTTGCTCACAGATAAACAAAGGAAAACCTGTAACTCACCGAGTGAAGGAGAAGCAGAAATTGAAGTTCACACAGTTTAAGCATACTGGAATATGCTTTGCTTCAGCTCCTGCAAAGAGATGACAGTCACTTTAGCCCCATAGAGCTGGGCCAGTCTATTTGCAAACAAAGGCAACAGCTGAGTTTTCCTGAAGCTGCAGGGAAAGAGCTGAGGAGAGAGCCCTGAAGGAGCTCTGACCATGAAAGGAAGACCAGTGGTACCCCTGGGCTGCCAAGGAAGGCTGTGCCCATCAGGTTGTGCCTAATGGTGCAGGAAGAGATACAGTATGTGAGAGCCCCAAAGAGTTGTCAAAGATTGAATCTGGCACAAAGTTCAAGCCATGCAACCGCATTGTTTCAATGATTCTTTACTCCAGACCCATTTTCATTTCCTCTTTACTGAAGGCAAAGAGGCATTCACAGGAAATGCTATAACCACAGCACAGAAGTCTTGCAGAGACCATCCCAAGGTGCTGTCTGTCTTCTGGTTCCAAAAAAACAACTGTTTGCTACAGTTCCTACAGATTGCAGAGGCAAAGGAAGCCTAAAACAACATGGCTACTGGAAACAAAATTTCCAAGTCCAAGGAGCGCTCTCTGCCTCAAATTTCAAAGAATTTCACTTTCTCAATTTATGTTACATCCTCCTGAAAACTAGGTGGCTTTCTCAAAATGCAGTCCTACTTCCTCGCTGCCTCTAGATTTTAACCAAGAGGATGAGGCTGGTTCTGGAAAGAGGTGCCCTATTGTGCTGCCATCTTCAGTGGTGCTTCATGTTGTATGGCTCACACCTACAGGAATCCTTCCACAGCTCTGTCCCATGGAGGCCACCAATGGGGACAACACAGTGTGGAGGCACAGCTCCCTCCAGATGCTTCCCATCATATCTCCTTTACTTTCCTCAATGGCTGAACAAAAAGGGGACCTGTAAATATAGAAACTGCTACCCACACTGCTGTTCTCTCCAGCACTCATTCTAGGGCATGCCACAGGACTTTATCTTCCAAATCCTATTCTGAGCTAGGTTATACTGTGTATGTAATTACACCCTTTGAAAGTACTGGGCTCTTTCCTTGGGCTGGAGATAACTGTGTGGGTACTGGAAGAAAATAATATGACATGCTTTTGAAACCAGAAGTGATCAGGAAAATCATTAAATTTGTCATGAGACAAGGGCTGATATTGAGTCCCTGTAGATGCTCGACTGTGATGCCTCCTTAGTGGGTCCTTCACAGACTTCCTGAAGCCAGAGGAGGTAGCACAGGCAGGGCAGAGAGAAGGAGAAGGCACTTTGAACCTGCTGGAAGGACACTTTGAACCAGAACTGTTGCTGATATTCCGATTATACAATCAATGGAAATTCTTTCGGTTCCTCTGCCTGTACAACCTCTCCCCTCCCCTTCCCTCCTGCCATTGTCTTCTGAATATATTGGCCAGTTTCAGCTGCATTTAATAGCCATGTGAGAACTTAAAAAAACTAATTTCTTATTAATTTGGGATGGAAGGTGGGACAGAGTACCCAAGGTGTTTCCTCTCCATCCTGTAAGGCTGCTGTCTGTGTCCAGAGGCTCCAAGCAGGGTTTTGTCTGCCCCTCTGGAGGAGGCATGGCTAGAGGAGTCCCTCTGCCAGCCAGTGGTGGAGGAACACCAGGGAGCTAAAAGTACCAAGGGAGGCCATCAAAACAAGGGAAAAACCATATGGGGTGGTCTGGGGTACCATGGTCTGGATTCAGGGAAAAGAGAAGGAGCAGGACTACCAGGGAGAGAGAAAGTTTCAGAGACACATCTAACCTTATTTTTGGGGACAGAAAATGCTGGAAAATTAATTGCTAAATGTAGCTGTGTCATGGCCAGGTTCTCCTGTCCAGATCTGACTACCAAATGGAGCAGTGGAAATGCAGCCATTTCACAGTTTGCATGACAAGTGCCTTTGATGTTCTCTTCTCTTTGAACATAAACATAATTTCCTTATGTCATGCCATTTAGGGTGCCTATTGCAAGTCTTAGTCAGTCCTTGAACATTCATTTTTCAGTGGAAACTGTTACCAAGTCTCATGAACCATCTCACTGCCAAGGACCAAAACTCCAAAATCCATACTCCTCTGTCACTCAGAATAGAGTTCCAGTATATATAGGTTCATATAAAAGCTTTCAGTAACAGGGAGTTTCAGGATTAGAATAGCATTAGCTTAACTGAAAGCAGCTTGAGATCTGGCTGAGGACTGGAGCCATATTTTCTCCTTCAATTCTTAACTTCATCTCAGTGCTATATCCCCAATAATCCCTCACGCTTCCCATGACTGAAGAGAAATCTCTAGGATAACCATCACACAAATATCCCAGTGACTTTCAATAATAAACATTCAGAGAACAAAGAATATTCCCGGAGATTAAAGATCAGTAACAATCACAAGTATTTCGTTCCATGGAAAAAAAATATTATTTTCTTTAGTTGATTGATTTCAGATGTTCAAATTCAGCAAAGAGAAAACAGAGGAAATTGATCCAAATCAAATATAAACCAGACTAAGCCTTAGCACAGCAGTCATCCATTTTACAGGGACAGCTGAGTTCCTAACACTGCCTGAAAATCCTTTAGCAAAACCCCCGCTTCAGCTTTTAAAATCTTTCTGTGAAATGCCAGTTAGATCATCCCTTACCTGTAACATGAAAAGCTTATTTTGCTCTAAAAATGATTCTTTCTTTCAGTTGTAGGAATCACCTTTGCACAGGTTGGTGATGTCTGCTTCTGCTTATCCAGTTTATAGTTCCTCAGACTTGCCCTCAGAGATTCAGCAGCTCAAACATTAACTGCATGGGCAATTATTGATTCTAATGACTAGGTGTGGTATGAGACAGCAGCCCTTTAAGGAAGCAAGGTAGCTCCAAGGTAATTTACAATCTTCAGTATTTTTACATCCTTTGTGATTTTCTTTCTGATTTAATTTTTTTTTCAGTCGGGCTGTGAGAAAAGAGGATGCAGGTCATGGGTTGGAGCCACAGGGGAAATACAGCCTTTCTGTAGGAGAGCAGGTGGGAGGAGAAGGCATGGGCCTTGTGTGGAGAGCGTGTTTGCTACTTGCCTAGCCACAGGAATAACTCACATTCAGAAGACAAGAATTTGGACATAAAGGTGGCTTGTTTTCACAGCAGATCCTTTCACGGGAAGGTCTCAGCCAAGTTATGAAAATAATTTATCAAGTCCTCGTGTTGGAAAGTTCCAATTCTGTCTGAACTCTGCTAAAAATTTACTTTGGGTAACTTTGGGCAAATCACTCTGTCTGCCCTTTTCCAAATACTTATCTCATAATGGATGCAATCATTCCTGTCCCTTGTGTGCCATCTTTCATGTCTGTTTATGTTTGCAGCCTTTCAAGGGAACTAGTCCCCACTAGTCTCTGAATTATGACACTTGCAGCAGAGGGAACTGAAATCAATTGGGCTGTAAAGGACAATGGTAAAACAAATAATAAATAAAATTTATTTGGAAAAAAAAATTTTAAAAAACTACTGTTCTTGAAATGTTATGCTTTTTTGTATCTCATTTTTTAATATCATGCTTATTTCAGAAGTTTTGGACAGGCTCATTATATTGTCTTGAGAAATGTTACTTTTCATCCAGGTTCTGACTTCTGCTTTCAATTTCCTCAGTCTGTCAGATTGCCCTTGAACACTGTTATATTATTTGTGCAGCACACTATTTTCTGAAATACATATCTAAATAAAGAAGTGTTTAGAATTGATTGCAGCTCTAAGGTGTACAGTTCTGGGAAAAGGCCTTCTGTTTGTGTTTCAGATCACACATTTCCCTCGAAATCGGTGTTTGTTTCTCCAAGAAAAAACCTGTAGGCTATGCTTTCAGCATGCTTTAAAACACAAGTGTTCTCCATTTACTCATGCACTCAGAATTATTCAGACTTTCTCAAAGCTGTCTGCTAGCAGTGAGTTATCTTTAGAGCACAGCTCAAAACCAGTTTTGAATAAGCATTAAAATTCATTGCTGATGATTTCTAAATAAATATAATAAGGAGAGGGAAATGAACTTTCTCGGAAATATGTTGTTTTTAAGTGGCCTACATGCAGATTAACTGTGTACTAGTTGGATATGAATGAGCAGCAGTACTTGCAGCATGAAGTAGTAATTTTAAAACAGTGTGGCAGAACCAAATACACACACAAATTCCTAATGACGATTTTGGTCTTCCTTCATATGACAAGTGCAGAGTAACTCAACACTACATGATGTCAGAAGTGTGATCCCTATAAACAAGTGAAGCATTTGTCTTTCAAGTGCCAGAGTCTCTGCTTGGAAGTTCAATGACTAGGAAGTGCAGTGTATTACTTGAAGTACAAATACACAAATGTAAGGTATCTGCCTAATTGAATGTCCCCATTATTTAAAGGTGACCTGTCATACTCGGTATCTTTCTCTGGCTGAAAGAGTTTCCCAGGCACAGAGCAACTGCTTACAGGTTGCAACCACACAGGAGAAAAAAAAAATCTCCCATGTCAAATGCATTACAAAGTCCAGAAGCACTTAAGGCTTTACAACAGTCATAACATGGTGCCACAGATAAAAACACAAGAAGAAACTCAGCAGTGAGACTGGATCCTTGAGCCAGCTGTTTCTCTGAGTAAATCCAGCAAAAAGAAGGCAAACGTCCAGGTGTTTATTGTGTGAATCATTGTTCAACGAGTCAGTTTTTCCAGAAACAACTCTTTTATCATTAGTCACATCCTTTTCACCCTTCCCATTTATCAACTTTGTCATTTCTCCCTCACTCCTTAACTTTTTTAATTTTGTCCTTTTACTTTTACTCCTGGTTTCAACTCAGCTGATATTTCTCCATGTACCTCTTCCACTTACCAAACTAGCTGGACCTGCCTGACCCCAGCTTCTTTCCCTTTCTGTTTGTTTAGAAAATAATGCTTTTATGGATCTATTAGGGTATGATAATTTCACAACATAATTAATGTGTGTCAAAATGAGATAGTACCACTGGAGGAAAAAGAAGCATAGAAAACTTATGCTGAAAACAAACTTAAGTTTCTATTGAACTTAAGTTTCTATTCTCCTGAGGCAGAATCACCTATACCTGCAACCTCCCTGATTGTAAAAAATGCAAATAATGACGAGTCTTAGTTTCCATAGCTAATCCATGGTGGCATTTTCAGCATCTGCTCATTCACATGGCTGCCCTCTGCACACTGCTCAGTCACTCCACCTTTGCTGATGACCTCTGTCCCCATATCCTGCCAGATGAGACTGTACAACACTGCTGAGGAAAAGTTTCTACAAAAAGTATCTCCCAAACAATGTATCTCTTACCAATGCACTTATAATGTATTTTCATGTTCTCCTCATTGCACTGATTGTTGCACTGACAGAATTCAGATTTTGTCTGTATTTGCCTACTCTATATACTCAAGTACATACTATCTATACTATATTAATATAATACACTAAGTATAGTATATACTCATATTATAGTATATAGTATGAGTATAGTATATACTCATAATTGTTTGAGCTTCTTTGTGAGACTGAGAATACTGATGAGATCTGATTTAGCAAAGATTAACTCTGATTTAGTTTGTTCTTACTAACCTTCCTAAAATTACTTTTGCATTGGGATGTATGTCACTCACTTCATTTATAGAGAGACCAGGTCATTCCTGCTAATGTTTTTCTTTGGTTTATTTTTTAATAAATTCTTCTAATTAATAATGTTATTTTATAGAAGTCTGCATTTTCCAAGTTCACTGTAATTTTTTTTTTACTTTCCCCTCTTTTCCTTTGTGACAACTGTGGATTCTCATCATGGTATAATTACCAACACTGATATCATTGCTATTGTACCCTGCACTTCAAAATAAGTACATGCATCCCAATCAACATTTCACTTTTTTTCCTGACAGTTCTATCTTCCTGACAATTCTTTCTGAAACACTTTACCCTTCTACACAAGCAATTCAGTCTTAAATTATTCAGCCAAATTTCTGTAGTTCTCATAATCTTGAGAATATATTGTGTTAAAGGATCACATATTCCTCCCGTTTAAAGTATTCTTCAAACCTTCCTTTGACATCTCTCACTCTCTTTTGGTAGCTTTGCCCTTTCTATTGTTTATACACCAGTTCACATTGAGATAATTTGTCTTTATACAATGGTGTGAGAATTGTGCTGGGGATAGGGTACCTAGACAAAAAAAGCACAAACCAAGTAAAGCAGATGAACATCTTTTTGTAAGCAATCACCCAAAACAAGAGACATCATGGTAAAGGGCATAAGGGGGACAGGTAGGTAAACCATGTAGGCATGTTTGGGGTAGGACCAAAGCATGGCACTGACTGTTTAGCAAGCTCTGCACCAAAGAGGGAAGGCAGAGGCATCCAATAGTTCATGGCACTAATGCTTGATGGCCAGAGTGAGTGAAGCTACACCATTTGTGTGGCCCTGTTCTCCTGTCCAGGAAATATGGCTTTTTGACTGGCCTATGTTGTGCTGTGTCTTGGATGATGAAAACCTTGCCCAGATCATCCCTGCTCCCAGTACAAGCTCTTCAGTTTTGACCTGATAATCTTAATTCTCAGTTAGATCAGTTCTCCTGTCTGAGGAAGCAGAAAACAGATGAGCAGGAACTCAGGAGAGGCACCTAAAAAGGTTCCCCTACACTGTCTTAGAAGCAGAGACACTTGTGCTTGCTTCCTTCCTTGCAGCAGTCGTTATGAATTGCCCATCTGCTGGAAGACACGGGCTTTGCTCTTTCTCAGGGAAGTTCACATACAATTTTCAGCCCACTGAGAAGCACAGCCCTTCCCTGTTGATGCTGCCATATATGTCCAGCTTCTGTGTTTGGCTGTCCTCAGAGTACTCCATGTCCATTATATATTGATGTAATTCTCCTAGCCACTGTTGTGTCTCAGCCTGGCCACCACCTCCAGCAGCCCTTTACACACACATGGTACTCCATTCTTGGCTTGCAATGACAGTGATGCCTCCTCACAGCTCACCAGAGCTTGGACAGGTGACTCCTAAGTTGGTTTCATTTGTTTGGTAGGTGTGGCTACTCTCAAAGCAGGAGGAAACTGAATCAGCAGCACATCTGACTAATGAACAGCACATGGCCACCTTCACTCTCAGAGGATCTCCTTGAAGGGCTTGGTCAGCCCCATCCCTGCAGAAGTTACCTCACACGTGTGGCACTCTCAGGCTCTGTCCCCAGGCATGGCAGTGGGACCTGTCCTGCTGCACACAGGCAGACCACACTGTCCTGCCTGTTACACTACTGGCACAAGAGGCCTGCTGAGAATTCCCAGTTTGCTGCTTCCAGGCCCCAGCCCCTGTTAGCTGTTGAGCTAATGCTGTTGAACTCCTCAGCTATTAAACTTTCACAGGTCAAGATGATAGATTTTAGTTTTCCTCTTTCTTCTTGCAAGCAATGACATAATGGAACCAAGTGGCTCTTCTGGAATAAACAATGCATATTCTAGAGATTACTTGTGTTTACTCTACATGCAAGACCTCCAAAGAAGATTAAAACTTGAGCTCCATACTGTAGCATGGAGATAGTCCCTTTCTTTCAGGATACTGGTGTCCTGTAACATGATGTCTTAAGGTGCCATATGCAGTAAGACTTATAAACTGCATTATTTCAAAATTACTTTTTTCCTCATAAATGCAGAAGAAACAAATTTTTTAACATCTTGCATTCATAACTCAATACCTGTATAGACGTCCAAATTGGCACTGCTCAAAATACATAACACAGTGTAAAATCTAAAAAGAAAATGCAAGTTGTACCTCATCTGTAGTCTTTTTACAAAACTTGATAGTATTACAACATGAAATAACCATGAAGCTGGCAGACTGATGCTTCTTTTTTTATTCACACATGTATGTAAATGCAGATGGTCTTAGAGGAGCCTATGGTCTGGATGTATGTGCCCACCACAGGACACTGAGATAGGCATGATAAAACAAAGTCATCTCTAGGGCTTTGTTTAGCACTGAGACCAAAAATTCTGCTGCCTGAAGTGTTACATATAGCAATCACTGCATGAAAATCAGAAATAAGCTCAGGAGCAGACCTCGGATACCAAAATTCCTCCTTCAAATTGAAGCAGGACTTAGGTGCTCTTCATTCTCTTTCTCTTATCAGAAATCAC
Organism: Zosterops lateralis; assembly: GCF_965231275.1. Classification (NCBI taxonomy): domain Eukaryota; kingdom Metazoa; phylum Chordata; class Aves; order Passeriformes; family Zosteropidae; genus Zosterops; species Zosterops lateralis. The sequence goes on from NC_139762.1 coordinate 131,904,140, forward strand.
AGCCAGGCAATCCCTTCAGATCTTGGGCAGGATCTACAGCTCTGGCTCCCAGGTGTAGGGACAAACACTTTTCCTGCAGACATCTGATCCCCAGAGCTGGGGCAGGAGCTCACAATCAGCCCTGTCCTTAGCCTTCCCTTGAATGGAAGTCCCTACTACTGCAGCTCACTGCTTCACCTCCTCACTTTCTGGGTTTACTGGCCCTGTTAGCTGAGTCAGGAATAAAGTCTTAGAGCTTTGGGAATGAATTTTGCTCTGTGCTTGAGAAAAAAAGCCCAGCAGAGTTTCAACTTCTTATTTTATCTTGCTCTTAATGTCTTAATTAAAAATAGTATTATAATACACATTTTGTGTATATGATCTATGAAATATATGTATGGTAACTGACTTACAAAGTAATCTGAAATTCAGTGGACCATATAGAGAAATCTGCAATGCCTAGGCAGCCCATGTCCCTCACCTCAGAACCTGGAAAACTGGCATTTGAATGAAAACATGGTCCAAAAACAAGCACAAATGACTGAAAACTAATGCTTTTTGTGTGCCTCCCTCCCAAACTCCCAATTGTGAATACAGAATGACTTTCCGCTGCCCAGGCTTACCTGACTCTCCCTTTGCCATAACTGTGTAAAACCAGGAACATGAAGGAATATCACTTCAACACCCTCATCTCAAGTCTGATGACTCCCACAAAGGGCAGGATTTATTGTTGCCAGCTAGTACAAACCTCAAAAATGCAGAGCTTGACCACTGAAGACAAAACAGGTCAAGGTTTATAGTTTAAAACCAACTAGCTTGTTGTCCTGGAATAGGTTAAAAAAAGTTGCTCTTTGCCTGAGCAGGGATAAGTCAGACTCATTTTCCCCTTGGTTTTAGCATGTCTCTTCCCCATGCAGGCAATAGTCATACGGGCACTGCTTTACATCACAGGGTGGAGCTTTCAAAGCCTGATAAGACACCAAGTGTTTCCTTAGGCACAGGACTTCTTGTAAATACTTGTACCAGCAACTGTAATAGTGAGAAGAGCAGAAAACTTCAGCTGTCCTGGTCTAGAATGACAGGTGTTTGCTAAGGAAGGCATAGGCCTCCCTTGAAATGGAAAATGTAAAACCTCTCCCTCTGAATTATTATGATTCTGAAATTAAGGGCCTCTCAGGCAAAGATATGGGAATAGGAAAACCAGTTCTTTACTAGAAAAATTAAAATTAAAATGTAGCAGTACAAAAAAAAAAAAAAGCAAACAAAAGGAAAAGGAAACACTGACAGAGTCAGAATACAACCTGAATTGTATGACACTTTGTTGGTCAGGGTGTTGGTAGCAGTCCAGTCAAGTCCTCCTCGAGTGACAGATGTGGCTCTGTTGGAGCAGAGATGATCCTGTAGAAGGGTGTAGTTTTCCTCTGAAGGTCCAATGGTGGTGAGATGGCTTTGTTCTCCCTCTGGGAATCCAGTAGAAACAGGCTGCTCTGGTGTTCTGAATCTCCAGTTTTTATCCAGGTAGGACTGCTGGGCTCCTCCCACTGGGTGGAGCATCTCACAGTGGGATGATGTAATTTTATCAGTCATGTGGTGAGCCTTAATGGCCCATTAACAGAACATATCCCCTGGAAGGAGGATGGGTCGTGGAAGAAATAAAGAACACTGCTCCACCTGGTTTTAACAGATGGTAATAGAATACATACTTTTGGTTATGTCTTGCATTGCAACCTAAGATATCAGTTCATCAGGAGTTCTTACTGGTAATTGAGCTCCCAGAGTATGTTTCCCTAAATAATATCTGCATTTCTAGCATTGAACTAAGCTTCCTTGAAGCCTTTGACAAGGGTAGGAATAGATAGCAAAGGACTGAATATTCACACTGATTTTAACATGCAACAAAACTACTTTATGTCTAAATATCAAACTTGGGGTGTTCATTTTAGCACATTTGCTGTGGTGTGCATTTTAGGTTTACCAAATTTCTGTACAATGGTTTATCCTATGTACCCCATGTTAAACCCCTTTTTGGTTTTTCCCGAATTATGGGTCCTGTCCATCACTCTGCAGCCTGCCTTGATGCCTGGAAAGTTCTAGTGAGGCTGTCAAGTGATTTGGCAGGGCCTCAGTTCTCCACTCCCCTTTTTATGTATGGAATTGTTCTACTGTCTGTCCTTTCTGTTCTGGGTCACTCCCCTGCCCCGGGATGGGCTCCAGGCTGTCTCCTTCCCCTGCCCCCATCCTTGTACTTAAGGTGAGACACAGAGGGGGAAACCAGCTTTCATGGGTTCCCACTCTGGATGAAATAAACCCCAGTTGAACCCCACAAGAGTCCTCTGTTCTTCCTCACCACTGGCACACTTCTGCCTAAGGCAGAGACCCACAGGATCAGAAAGGTACCAAACTGTGCCCTTTAATGTAAGCTCGGTGCCAGAGCTAGCTGGAAAGCAGCACCAAACCTCCGCACACATTGTTTTCAGAGGAGCTTCCAAGTGGCCCTAAATGTGGTTCCTGCTGGAAAAATTGCCACAAATCAGTTGTGTTACCATGCATCTCAGCAGGACAATGAGGTCTGGTTGCAGCTATGCCCCCCACTGAAAGTATTACAAACTTCCAAAGAAGTGACAAAATTGGAGTCATACCTTCTAGGGTTTTGGCAGTTTCACTCCAGAGACAAATTACATGGCTCACCTGATAAACCTGAATCAATGCTAACACTGACCTTTAGCTATTGGAAGGAATTCTACATTCATTAGAGGCCAAGCCAAGCATAAATAATTGCACTTATTTCAATTACCTACTTTGGTAATCAAAACCTAGTCACATGGACAAGCCATTAGAGGATGAGGCCTATGGTCTGCAAGAGAGGAGTGTGCACATTTTGTGTTGCCATCACCTACAAGGAACACTATTTAAAGAACTAATTCCTGTGCTTAGAATAGAAAATGTCAAAAATACCACATAATTTTAACTTCTGCCAGTGATGGATGACCAGCTTTTGTTGGCACACCATACTCAAGCTAGAACCTCAAGGGAGTTTCTGTGGGACTTTCATTTCCGTGACTAAACAACTGTGGTATTGAGCTATCAGTGTATGTACTTCGTGTCCACTTCTGTACTTCCAAAGATTACAGTGCAACCATTTTAGCTCTTTTTCTGTCTCTCTTGTGACTTACATGGAAATGCCTCCCTGGACATACACCTCTGCTTGACATTTATGGGAACTCCATGACTTAATTCCCTCCATCATCTCCCACCTTAAAGCTTCAAGTGTGCATCTGTCTCATTACCTTTCAAGTTATAAGGACAGTCAGCAGGGTAAATTCATCAGTTCACAAATGTCTCTGCGTTTTTGCATCTCAAGGTCAGTGCAGCCAGAGAATGAACCAGTGCCTTTAACAGTGCCCATGAGAAGAGGTGCTATGGTGCTGGCCTTGGCTGCTGGTACCAATATCTATCCTAGACCCCAATGATCCAAGCCCAGCAAAGCTGAAACTAAATGCTGTGCATTCAGGGGTTTCATGCTCAAAAACAACAGGACAGACTTCCTCTTGAGACAAACCCACAAAGCCACTTCCTTTTACCCTCGACTCCAGAAAGGTCTTCTGCTCAGGTCAGAGCAGCACCTCATGTCTGCTCTCAGGCTTATATTTCCTTCCCGCAGGCACTGCCCAGGCCATATCACCAGCACAGGTACAGCAGGGTAGGGCTGAGCAAACAAGAGTCCTGGCTCCCGACAACCTCAGTGCCGCCGGTTGGGTTCTCCTCCCAGTCCAAAGGGAGACCAGAACATCTATAAAAGGCAGCCTAATGAAGAATATTTCATGCCTGAACTTCTTGGTCTTAATGTGTCTTGTCTAAGTGCTGAGTGGACACAACCGTTCATGAGATATTGAATAAGTTGCATCAATTACTGGTTAATAATACAGTTACATTTATATAATGCATTATAGGAGTTCCAAGCATTTTGTAGACTTGGTTTAATCAAATTCTGCAAGATCTATAAGAAAAACCATCTCCTTTCCACAAAAGTGGTGCTGCCATCAATTCCAGGAATTGAAAAACAATAATTCAGGCCCCAAAATACCATGGTGGTCTTAAAAAGGTCTCAATAAGAACAACAATGTGAATGAATGAATGAATGAATGAATGAATGAATGAATGAATGAATGAATATCTTTTTATTTACTTTTTGCTGTGTGATCCTTAATGTTTAATTACAGATATGGAGATTAGGGAGAGTTTTTTGAACAACAGAAACTTTCTCACATACTCATAAATTTGTAGAAGCTATCAAACAAAAACAAGACTGTTTCAACACAGAGTGCTTAGAAAATAAAAATACAACTCTGTCTGAACTTCCTATGTACTTTTCAAATAAATTACTGAGCTATTTGGAATTACAGAGATATTTATCTCCTATCTCTAACTAATCTAAAGCATAAAGAGCCTGTTATAAGTCTCAGGACTTTGAGTTATGTTCATGAAACTGCAGTTCTGGTAGTAAGGTTTTTTGAATGACTTGCTGGTAAGTTGAACAGGACAATGAGCAGCTAATGCAGAAAGAGAAGTAATACATGTCCAATGTCTTTGATATTCATGCAACCCACTGTAACTAGATCACAGAGAGGAGAGATGGGATGAGGACAGGATATTGGTCTTTGTGGTACCTGTCCACATTCTTTTAATAAAACTGGAGGGGTTTTTGTCCTTCGTTGCCCAAAATATGTTTATCTACATTCCTATATATTTTTAAAATATTTTACTTCAGTCCTTAGATTTCTCTGTTTCATAGTTCTTCTGATTTTCTCTTACAATCACAGAATCACAGAATCACAGAATCACAGAATCACAGAATTGATAAGGCTGGAAAGGACCAGACCACAATGGGTTATCTGGTCCAACCTCCCTGCTCACATACAGTGAAGGGGGACTCCACAGTGTCTCTGGGCAATCTGTTCCAGTGCATGGTCACTCATACAGTAAAGAAGTTCTTCCTCATGAAGTTCAGATGGAACTCTCTGTGCATCAGTTTTTGCCCATTGCCTCTTGTCCTATCGCTTAATGCCACTGAGAAGAGCCTGGCTCCATCCTCTTGACACCTCCCTTCAGAGGCTGAATGACATAGGTGAGGTCCTTCTCAGTTGTCTCTTCTTGAGGCTGAACAGACTCAACTCTGTTAAAAGTTTTAAGAAAGATGCTCCAGTGTCTCAACCATCTTTGCAGCCCTCAGATGGACCTGGAGTCTTTAATCGATTTGCATCTTTTGGTTATGATGCTTCACTACTTACAAAAAAAAGTCTAATTTTTTAATTATATCCTGTATTTAAGAGGGGTATCCATTGCTTTTGCCCTTGTGGTGGCGGTGTAGGGGGACAGGCATTCCCCACCCCATCCACTGCACAGGCACTCCCAGGTGGATGCTGGTGTGTACCCTGCTCACCCCAGCCAGCTTTGCAATGACATCAACTGCAATGACATCAACTGCAAGATCACCTTGACCAGACATTGACTCTTTTATACATTCTCTTTTTAACTGAAGTTTTGTTTTTAAAGTATCTTTTTACTAAAAGTTTAATCTTCTTTACATAAAGAAATGCAAATTGTTTTAACTCAGAAAGAAAGAGACATACACAGGCCTAATACTGCATTTGATATTCTGGTTGTTTTTAAAGCAGCCTTGAGAGAAGTAGCAGGTTTTGACAATGGTATAACATTTCAGGTAAAAATAAAAACTGAAATTGTGTGTGTATAGTTCTACTGCAATGGAATTTTTACAGTTAATTCCTACAAAGTACCAATTACTCTTAGAATTGGTAACTTCATGTCTCTGCAAGATTTTGCTGAATTCAGCTTGGTGAGAATGACAAAAACAAAACTATTTTCTTCATTTTCTTTTTGTTTATTTTTTATGTTTTGCTGTTAATGGAGTCTTCTTTTAAATATGCCATATTTGCAGACTTCCTGCTACTCTTTAAGAGTGAATGTCAGTTTTAATGTATTTAGATTTGTTTTTCTTTGCTTTTTGCTACTATGAAGTTATGTGTCCATATTTTTATGTAGATATGTTCTAGGTTGCCTACAGAAAGAAAAACAATTTGTTGAGTAAGCACAAGTATAAAGGAATGTTACATAAATGTTAAATAAATCCTGTTTAAATACCATATCTTTATTGTCTATTATAAATAAGAAAGATTTTAGTCATATAACACATAAATTCATATGTCATTAATTTATTTTTTACATATTTGCTCTTTATCTCATATGCATAATACAAATGCTTCATATCTTTAGCACAGTTCCATTTTACCTGTGTAATGGTACCTGTAGCACTGTTCTAAATTTTTGTTACTAATTTTTACCCAATCTGAAAAAAAATCTAATATTTTATCAGAAGTCTTCCAGAAATTTATTTCCATGCCACTGGAGATCTCTGAAGGTGACTTTTGCTTCAGGGGTCAGCTTCTAGCTGAGCCTATTGAGGAATACATTCAGTGCAAGTAGCTCAGGCCAGGGGACCTGTGGCACCAGCCAGGTGATCAGGCACTCAGTGAGACTCAGAACCAGCAGGAGTTGAGGGCACAGCAAGGAAGAACCCAGAGTGACACTGACACAGACTGTCAGGGTATAAAAGCCCAGGGTTTCCTTTGTTCAGGATCCTCCTGACAGTCAGCAGCTCTGTTATTCTGTTGTTGCACCACTATCAAATCACTTTAAGGAATCAGAGCTCCAAGATGCTGCTATGGGAGACCTGGAATCTGCTAAGGTAACCTGGTCTGGCTGCATGAGAGTGGGATGTGCAGGGAGTCAGGGGTGCACCCTGGGTCACTGGAGCTGCCTGCTGTGCAGGGGGTCAGTGCCGGCATTGAAAGCCTGTGGTGCTGGGGGTGTGACTGCCAGCATGGCATATGAGTGCCCTGATAGGAAAGTTTCCTGAACAAGCTCTTGGAGCCAGGAGACTGTTGTCAGACCAGCTGATGGCAGCTGGGCAGCACCACTGGCTTCGTGGGTTTGCTGATAACTTTTGGTGCCAAGGCCTGTAGCAAAATAGCAAAGATTGTGGTGGATTAGAGCTACTGACACAGCCCACAAGGGCAGAGCTGGGCCACAGTGCTATGTGGTCTTCCAGGGATTGTTCAGAGGTGCTGGGCTGGAGGCTTCTCCTGTGCCAAAATCCATGCAGCTCTGGAGATCTGCACAGTAGAAACACTGCAGTTCACTTTCTTATTTAAGTAGTTTAATTTTAGCTAGACTGGTTCTCACCATAGATTTTGGTGTACGTGTAAACATTTGACCAAGATTATTTATTTCTGTAAATGTGGTTAATATTTCTGAAACTTATTTAAATACATATTGCATATGGGATTTTATTTCTGTAAATGTGGTTAATATTTCTGGAACTGCTTTAAATATATATTGCATGCAGGCAACAATGTAACTTCTGAAGACAAGTGTAATTTTTAATTTCATGTTTCAAGGTCAAAATCTCAACACTATATAACTTAATGTCTTACATGCATTCACTTGCCATCATGCTAAATTAGTTTTTTAATTAGAGAGGGAAGAGTTTGTTGATTCACCTGTATTGCAGTAAATGCTGGCAAAGATTTTGCCAAGGACAGATAGAATCACTGCTATAATTGCACAGTGGCAGAGCCTGCACATTGCCTGAGGCTACAGTTCTGCAGAAGGGTTTCCTGTACCATGTAGCCTACATCACTCTGGAGAGTTGTAATCACCCACAGGTGGACCAGGAACAAGAATTTTCCCTCTCGAAACTAGAGTTGTCACTGATAGCTTGTACTTCAGCATTTCAGCAGGTGCCATCCACCAGGGATGCAGATGTTCTGCACCGTCCCTGTGGCACTCATAGCAAATTCTACTTTCCAGGGGAAAGTGTTTAAATCTTTTTGTGGATCTGAGGCACTCTGGTTGCTTGTCTCTCCAATTTAAATAAAAATTCTCAATCACGACACTGGTGAAATACTGCAAGTAGAAACCATAAAATAGTGGCCTTCAGATGTGGAGCTGGATCATAAACAAGGTTTGTCTGTACCCCTCCAGTCTGCAAGTCCTCAGCCTTCTCATGGCAGAGCCCATGTTTTTTACCATCCTCATGTACCTGCAGAGCAATTGCACTATGCTCCACATGCAGCTGGCAGGGCTGGAGGTCACCTACTTCTTCCTGAGGAACATGCTTCCCAAAGCACAGCAGGCAGCACTGAGTCCTGCACTGGCACTCAAAATGATATCTTTCAGCCACATATGACAGAAAAGAAGGCAGTACTGCTGTCAGCAAGAAGGGTGCATGAAGTACATGTTTGTTAAGCAGACTGTCTATAATTGGATCTGAAGTCAAGGAAGAGACTTAAACTAAAATTAAGATTTCATGCTTAACACTGAAGTTGCTGTAAGTTCAGAGGGATCTCTTTCCAACCCAATTCTATTCATGAAGTTACTTTTTCAGGGAAAATGGGAGTCAACTAGTGGATCTACTTGATGTCACATGGAATGTAGCTATTTTTAATGGCTTTTGGTAATCTGGACCACATGTTATTCAAGAACTTGCCCTCACAAACTAAATGTAAAATAATGCTTGCATAGAAATTTTATTTTTCTTCATCCAACATACCTCCAGCTCTGAGCAGTTTAGAGAAAAGTCTGTGCTTATTGTCAATACAATCTTATACCTGTGTGCCAAAGTACAGAGCATTTCCAGGCCCCCACCCATGAGAGATAAGAGCACACCCACCTGAAAGGAAGTGGCAGATGAACCAAGTGAAACCATGACATATTTCCTTCTCATGCAGGAGAATGCCATAACTTCTTACTCACAAGCAAATCAACAGATCCTTTTTTGGCACCTCGTGCTTTCTTGATTCAATAAAAGGACACTGTCTGGTCCTCAGAATGCCGTTAGTGTGAGTAACATCAGCCAGACTACTTGAGCAAAAATCTGCAAGCATAGTTGCTGCAGGCAACTGTCTTCCTCCTCACTGCATGATGCAATCCCAAACACTGTCAGAGATGACAGAGCTGCCTTTTACCAACTTGTCACCTCTTTTCAGGTTTCCATATAAGATACTTATATACAAGAAGGTCTTAATCTGATAATACTTATGAAGAAAAGTCTTGTTGCACTCAGCCTATAGAAGTTGTAACTTGTAACCAAATATAGGTATTTAAATCCATAATTAGGACAAAAGCTGTGCATTACAAATCAGTAGTTTTCAAAATATTGCATGAAAGAGATGCCCAATGTATTTAAATGGAGCATAGTTAACATAAAAACTATTTTTGGTGATGAAGGATCTCATAAGACCGAGTGGGTACAAAGATGGCAGGTGAGCCGTCACAGTTTACTGTGGTCTGAATATGGTGTGTAACAGCAGCAAAACATGTCAAGAAACATGAGACTTACTCAAAAAGTGGACTGAAAGCAGGAAAGAAAACTATGTTTTATCACTCTCTAACACAGGGAAGAGAGTTTTATCACTCTCTAAAACTTAGCATCTAGAGCAGAATGAACTTCATCCTCTCTCACTCTGTCTCTTGCAGAGTATTAAAGAAAGAACAGTGAAGGGCAACAAACACAGTTAAGTGATTGTAGCAGCTGCCTGAAGGTAAATACTAACAGGTTTTGGACTTTTCAGCATGGAGATGAGAAGGCTGAGGAGGAAATGGCAGATAATTTCAGTTTCACAAAGCTAGTGGGGAAAGTGAGTGAAAAAGTGCTGCTCATAAGGTCCTTTAGGTGACAGCATCTGCTATTGCTGCTTTCAGAGACAACACGTAGCTGGAAGAACCACAAGTCCAAAGCAGTAGGGCATTTCTTCTCTGTGTCCTTAGATTCTTTTTAGATAATTATCCAGGCACAGTCTGAAGTCCATAAACCAAGGAATATCAATTTGCTTTGCCAAGCTGCTCTGGCAACCTCTGTTCCCAGGGCTTCATCAGCTGGGCACACCACCCCAGCCCCAGCAGAGTTGCCAGAGCTGCTTCTGTCAAAGTCCATGTTCTACACATCCTGGTGGGGCTGGGCAACTTCCAAATACTACTGCTGGCAAATATCCTACCATGGGTGCTACAGGAGCATTCCAACTCCCTTAGCTTCTGAATGGAGCAAGGTAAGGAGGAACAAATAGAGCCATTCATGACACAAGATTGCACCAAGAGGAGGAGGAAAATCTTAAAGCACAGAAGACTGAGAATAAAGTTAAAAAGCAGCTAAAATGGCATTGTGGTAGCAAAGCTGGAGAGCATCCCACTGGGCACCACTCAGGGATTCAAGGTGTGTAGAGAGGGAATACATCCTGAACAATGTGAGAGCAAAGCTGTGGATTGTAGAAATACACACATGTCACTGAAAGCCATGGGCAGACACAAAAATAGTAGCCTGGTCATGCCAAAATTACTGCAGTCCATTCTGAGCTCAGAGGAAATTAGGCCAGTAAGCAATTTAGTGAAACACACAGCATCAGAGAGTGGGTGCAAAGCTCAGCAGAGCTGGAGGTCCCTCCTCCACAGGAGCAGCCACCAAGCTCCCCCTCACCCCAGCACGGGAGGGCCACCAGCCCAGTGCCTTCCCATTGCTCCCCTGTTCTCCCACTGCTCACCACACCTCAGGTGGGCAGTGCCAGATCTTGGGGGAACATGGTGTTCCAGGCTTGCCACACCCACTAGGTGGGGAAGAAAGGCTAGTCCTTGCATGCAGTTAGCCCAGATGCAGGAGCTGAAGTCAGGCATCCTTCAGTGTGATGTGACATCAGTATTCATATGACAGTCTGAATTTTCTCATTGAAAGTTCCCACCTGCCTTTCTCCTGTTGGCCCAAAGAGCAGTCCAAGGTCTGCTCTGGGCAATCTGTGTCTACCAGGAGACTTTCGAGTGCACATATGCAGAGTATCAGAAAAAATTCCTATTTAGAAAGTAATTTCATTTTAAAATGACTCATGCATAATTTTCAAGACTTAGAGGAAGTGTGTCACACTAATCGTTTTCCCAGCAAATTATTAACCATATTGCAGGCAGCACTGTAGAATGAGGCATGCAAGACCTGTGTGCTCTCTTGTGGGTGTGTTGTCTCCACTGTCTGACAGCAGGGAACCGGTTGCAGCAAAATTGCTAAAATTACAAGTAATTTGCACACTGAATTTCAGTGGCTCTAAGCAAAAAAAACCCCATTACCTTGATGATCTCACATTTGTTGTTGCAGAGGATAAATGCAGAAGTATTGCAGGCCTCTGTGTGAGATGGTGAGATGGTCACTGAGGGAGGAGTGGGGCTTGCTGCAGCACGTATGGGAGATTTCTGGAGTGACAGTACCAGGAGGGGCAGGTGGGGAAGTTGTCAGATTGCACACTAACATCATGGGTTCTCTGGTCATGCCATATACTGGGATTCACCCCTTTTCCTGCAGCCATCCCTACCCTGCATTGCATCCCTACCTTGGGCCCATGGTCCCTTCTGGACAGTGACAGAAGCAAGGCTTCTCCACAGCTTTCTGGAGTATAGTGAAGAGAATAACATGGTGTTCCCTTTTTTTAACTGCAGGGGGTTACATTTAGGGAATTAGAAGTCACTCAATAAACCTCCCACAGAGTCTGCCATGTTTAAAAGTGCTGGCAGTGTATCACCAGCAATGTCATTGAGAAGATCTTAACACAAGATGTCACATGTGTCTTGGGTGCTCACATTTGATGTTGCAGAGGATAAATGCAGAAGTATTGCAGGCCTCTGTGTGAGATGGTGAGATGGTCACTGAGGGAGGAGTGGGGCTTGCTGCAGCACGTATGGGAGATTTCTGGAGTGACAGTACCAGGAGGGGCAGGTGGGGAAGTTGTCAGATTGCACACTAACATCATGGGTTCTCTGGTCATGCCATATACTGGGATTCACCCCTTTTCCTGCAGCCATCCCTACCCTGCATTGCATCCCTACCTTGGGCCCATGGTCCCTTCTGGACAGTGACAGAAGCAAGGCTTCTCCACAGCTTTCTGGAGTATAGTGAAGAGAATAACATGGTGCTCCCTTTTTTTAACTGCAGGGGGTTACATTTAGGGAATTAGAAGTCACTCAATAAACCTCCCACAGAGTCTGCCATGTTTAAAAGTGCTGGCAGTGTATCACCAGCAATGTCATTGAGAAGATCTTAACACAAGATGTCACATGTGTCTTGGGTGCTGCTGCAAATCTACTGTTGCATGGGTCCTACAAGGGAAAAAACACAAAAGAAAGTATTTTTTCCTGCCCTCTCTGTCCTGTGCTACCACAATGAACCAGAAACTAGTAGGGACTGCAGGCAAGGCAGACAGATCTCATTAAATATTATTTAACACACTTGGAAGCCACATCTGATAAAACCTACAATGTGCTGAACACCACCTCAGCCCATAGCATTTGCCCTCCTAACTTAGCAATGAGTTAGTCCAGGAAAGAGAGCCAGAGGAGGACCAGTCCCAGAGCTCACATCAGCATTTACCTCCTGTGCTTGTGAGTCAGACACAGGAATGATTTACATGATGGATTCAGCTCTACAGTCTTCAGAGGTGTCACAAGAAATGAGTTGCAGGGTTCACTTTTGGAGAGTCAATAGTTTATTAGTCCAGGGATCTCACAAGTACATTGTCTCTTCTCTGTGTGCCACAGCTATCTCTAAAGAGCCTTCTCAGGGAGAAAGAAGAGCTGTAGCAGATTATAAAGATACAGAACCCAGCTGCTTCCTTCCTCTGCAGCTGCCTGCCCTCTGTAGATCTGTTATCTTCACCAGTGCTGCTGCTGTAAGGAGTTCTTTCTCCTATTTGTACCTGAACTACAAAAAGCCCAAGAGAGAGAACTCAGGTCTTTATAGCTTTCCACGGAGTTGATGTTGAAAGGCTTGTATATAGGAGTGTCAAGTCCACAGTACATCCATTGGTTTTATTGAAAATATCTTTCTTTTACTTGACTAAATTTTATCAATAATTCTCCCAAATCCAAAATCCTGTAGCACCGTGGAAATCCACACAGTGCCATAATCATGAATAACTGTATTTTCTCCCAAAGCATAAGTAAACTTTTCTTCATACAGTTCATCTGTCACAATTAAAGATTACAGAGCTGGACATGCTCTGTAATTCCTCTTACAAATCTGATCTATCTTCTTGAAGAGAGCTTTTTATAACAGCTATTTCGCTATAATTGGCATTTTGTGTGTTCTTAGACTTCTTTTTTCTATACTTATTTTCTTTTATTTTATTTGGACTCCGTGAGTTTTGCCATTTTGGCCTTGGTGTGCTCAGTGCTGTGACTCACGTATTCCACAGCCACTGCCAAATCCCTGGGTCCAGCACTGTAATTATCACATTAGGATCTGTCATTGTAGCCCTGACTTAATAAATAGCAGAACAGTGATTAGAATCGCTGATTGATCCATTCCACAATTTTGGACACTCACATCTGAGATGAACAGAGGGACTGTCTAAGATATTAAAGACTTGAAATATCAGCATTCCAGAGTAAATTAGCATTAATCAGTCATTCCAGGTACACTAACTTTTATATATAGCAAGAGTTGCTGTATTTGGTAATCTGGTGATGATCAGCTAAAACCAGGACTCAGATTAATCTCATGAGCTGCAAGGGAAAGCCCCAGCCCTTCCTCCACACACAGCTTGCTGTAGCCATTAGGATCAGAGCATATGATTTGGATTCCTTCAGGTGGAACTCACAGCGCCCTTCAGGAGTGCCTCTCAGCCACTGCAGTCCCAGGTGGACATTCAATCCACAGGACCAGACTAGACCAGGTTCAAACCAAGAAACGCCCCAAAACGTGCAGTGTAGATGCTCAGCACCAGGTCTCTCACTCCACGTCAGCAGGTCAGAAATAACACACCCTGGTGGTGTCTGAGCTACAGCTCCATGGAGGAGATGTTGCTGCTTGTGGATTTTCACCCTACAGCTTCCCCCATGCTCTGCCTGAAAACCCATGGCAAGCGTGGAGCCTGCAGGGTGATCCAAAAGGGCTGGTGAGAGGTTGACTGGGACACAAAAGGCGGAGACATATGTTTAAATTGTTTTGGTCCAAAGGCAGTACTGTGCTGTTCAGAGACCAGCAGCAGCCCCAGAAGACAGAACTGCAGTGATGTCTGCTTGCTGTAAACAGGAAAAGTCAGGTGACATGCCAAGCCCCCTGCACAGCTCTTTGGGGCATCTTGTGACATCTTGGGGGAATGGGCCTACCTCATTGGGGTTTTTTTGTTTGTTTTTTTTTTCTTTGAAAAATCATGTGTTTTAGAAAGAAATTCTGTTATCCTGGAAGGAGTGAAAAGAGATGAGTGAGGATATGAAAACTTACTGGGTGATTCCAAATTTTTATCATACCATTGCTGTATCCTGATATCATAATGAGGTTATGAACATGGATGGCTTTTATTCCTAAGGGCTGTATGATCAGCATGGACATTTTGCATTTCTTCAAAACCTGCTTGGTTTAGATTTGTAGCTAGACAGATATAGAATAGACTAAGGAAATGTGCTGGTTGCATACAGCTTTACTTCCAGTTCATAAATATAATCTTAAAAACTAATTTGTGTGATTTTGTTTTCATTTTTGAATGTTGGAAAGGGTCTGAGTGTTTAAAAGTTCTGAAAGCTAAATTCTCTAGACTGCTCTGGGTTGACCTTAGCTTCCATGCTGACAGCTCAAAAGTGTTCATCCAAAATTCAGCAACATGGATCTTGTCTGTGCTCATTTAAAAAGGTTTCTTTTTTCTGTTCTTGTCAACACCTTATTCTAGATCAGAAATTTCCTTCCAGGGAGATCTTAATACCACACAAGCATTGAGTCATTCTGCAGAGGGATGTTTTACCCCTAGAGAACTGCTAGAAATCATCTCCTCAGCAGAGGAAATTGTGGGCAAACACTTTGCATGCTCATTCCTGTCCAGAGCATTTGGTACATTAAAACTGTGTAGCCCAAAAGGGGGAATACAACTTTCACCTTATTAATGTTGCATGTTTTGGCTTCATCATCTGGGAAGATGAGCTGTCAGGATGGAGATTTGGCTTTTCTGAGACATGTGGCCAAAAATGTAATGACTGTACCTCTGACCAGCACAGTCAAGAGGAAAATAGCACAACTATGCCCAACAGTAAGTGAGGGCTAGGGCACACCATGCCAGCTACCTGCTTTCTGTCCCTGAATGTATCATTTCATTTCTCTTTGTCTCCAAAATTGGGGTAACAGTACACATCTACACTTATAAAGTGTTTCCAGGCTAAAGGCCAAACACCTTTGCTAGGGGTGATTTATTTTTAGTTCTGTCACCACAACCCCATTTTTGTGTGAGGGATATTGTGACTTGTCTTTGAGGCTCCTGGTGCTTCCTGCCTTGACATCCTAAATTGCTATGCAGCCTGTGTTCAGAGGTGTAAGGAATCCTCACTGTGTTTCTCAAGCAGCAAACTTGCTCAGCATGCACAATCTTTTCTCTACTTGAAAATATTCTTAGGGATTTTCCACTGAGGCTCAAAGGCAGTCATACATTTTATTTATTTTATTACAAGGCATGTAAGTAAAAACTTGCATATCTGAAAAAAAGATATTAGATAGAAAATGGTAATAAAATTAACATTATCATCTTAAGAAAATTGGTAATAAATACATTTCCCCTCGACATTAAAATGCTTGTTATTTTGCACAACAATAAATACAGCATAGCTCTGGCATAGAGAAAGGCCAAGGATGGATACAAGAAGTCCATGTGGTGGCATAAAAAAGCTCAGGTGATTTTTAAAGGTTTGGCATCCTGCACTTGATGCACTTTGATACAACTTGCACTTTAATTTTAATTTTACTATTATTTTTAAACAGTCCTGTAATATGAAAACATGAAAGGAAAATTTGTTTGACTAAAGGATTTTTCCTTTAAATATTTTCAAAGTAAGCTCACTGAAACTAATCCTCAAAATAAAGAAAAAAATATCAAATAGGTGTCTTTGTGGTTAATCTACAAAAATGCATTTTTTTCAGGTGTGGGTGCTCAAGCCTGACCAGCCAACTGACAAGGGACCAATCTCCAGTCAGTTCCTCAATTCTTTACACAGTTTTAAAAAAGAAATATTAATAACAAAACAAGGAGAAATAGTAAAGACAGTAGTATTCACTTCCCAAGTTACGGCATTTGAGTTTTTTACACTATTACCCAAAGGTGAGAGGAGAAAGAACAGGTGTATTCCAGAACAATTCCCAGCATAATTTTGGGTCATTCTGGTCTATACTTCCCTTTTAAAACTACTACTACTAAAAAAAAAAAAAAAAAAAAAAGAGAGAGATATTTCCATGCATTGTGCTGTTCTTATGCCAGCACAATCACAGCTGTGAACCTAAGTCACTGATAGCCCAATCTAATATAGATTGATTGATTGTCCTATGACAAAGTTAGATAATGTCCACAAAATGCCACAAGCTCTGGCAGAGTCCAGCATTCTTAAAGTACTGATAGGTCATGGCAAGACTTGGACTTGAGTTTGAAGGCCATGTTCTTGTTGTTCTTGGCAACTATTTTGCCCCAGAACCTCCTGGCTTTCTTGGGGATGCTCTCTCTCCGTTTCTGCAGCGCCAGCCGCTTCTCGTTCTTCTCCTTGCTGTCCCTGCGGAGCCGGACCTGCCGCACGATGCCCTCGAACAGCTCCTTCACGTTGTGCTGCACGGCTGCTGAGGTCTCTATGAACTTGCAGTCAAATACCACAGCACAGGCTCGTCCCTCTGCAAAATCACAGGGTGGACACGTTACGTGGGGTCACAAGGCCCACAGAGCCAGGGGGATCAGGGACAAGCTGCCACGTGGAGGGGAGTCAGAGCCAGCAGGGAATTCCTCAAGCCTGATATAGGCGCAGATAAGTCTTTAATCACCTGATGCTGCCTGATACCCACGATCCATCTGCCCTGTGCCACAGCTGCTTCCCAGAGGAAGTGGGAGGGGAGGGGGCACAGAGCACAGAGTAAATCCCCTCCAGTAAAGCCCAGCCTGCGCCGCTGGCTGTGAAGGTGGCACAGACTTACAGACTTGAGCTGAGACACTGATGGCTGGGAGGCCAGCAGTGCCTCAATACCACCTGGCCATCTTTGATGAAGACTCCCCCAAGCTGCACTGAAGGGTGGTGATGGCACTCTCCAGGCGTGCAGCACAGCACTAGAGGCAGGGCACCTTCCTCCTTCATGGGCCAGGGGTGTAAACCAGAGCCTTGGAACTGTGGCAGTTTCAGTGAGAATGGACACATGTACATAAACCTTAATAAAGGTCTATGGCTTTAGGGGTACATCTGAAAGCATAGTTCTCATTCCCAATTACATGAGCCTAAGCTAAACCTGACAGCTGGCTTTCACACACAAGTCAATTTATTGTCGTCTGGCTTGCTCTGAATTCATTTCCAGGGCCACTGAAATGACAGGAATTCACCTGCCGGCTTTCTAAAGAACTTTCCAGCTGGGTGAAGAGGAATGAGAAGGCAACTCTGGCCTCCCTATGAACCCTTCAGTTCAAGCTCTTCATTTGGGGCAGCTGTGACGAGAGCCAGAGGAACTGTGCACATCCACAGAGAAAGGAAAAAAAGCCTAGCTCAGCTGGGAAACAGAAGAGCAGAACAGCTGCAGAGGGAAGAAAATGTTGAGCGGAAGAACCCTTGTTTCTGATGGGCCAGGATGAGAACATGTAATGGTCAGCTGGGTATCCCCTCAGCCTTAGGGAAGAATCTCCAAGAAGAGATTTTACTAACTGCAGATGTTGAGAGCCAGCATCAGTGTTCCCAACAGTCTCTCCATTCCTATTTATGGGCTTAGTGGTTATTAATTTGTGTGCAGCCAAGGGAAGGCAGACTTAGCATCCCAAAGCAAGGCAGTAAGGAGACCTCTTCTGAAAGGCTGCACAGTTCCTGCCCAGACTAGCAAAACAAAGATTGAGAGGGAATTCTAATTCATCAGGGAGGACAGAGAACTGGTTATAAAGAAGAGAAATTTTGGCAGTAGAATAAAGAGGGTGAAACTCATTATGCATAAATATGCAGAGGGAATCCAAAGGGTTCCCAGCTACCAGAGAAATCACATATTGCAGTGGTCTTATACTAGGAGCTGGATGGAAAGAAATCGCATTTATGATGGTACTTAATAAAAATAGAAAAGGTATTATCTGACATGTAACAGTATTACCAAGGAAGGCTTAAGGACCTGGCAGACCCTTCCCAGTCCTCTGCCCTATGTTACAGTCCTCTTTTATTTTATTACTCTCTTATTAACCAGTCCTGATCACAACACACTCCCTTCAGCCAGAGCACTGCAGTTTGTCCAAAAGCTACTAGATGGCTTTTAATGTTTATCTCAGGTTTATGCTCATAATTTCCTCACCTGCCACTGAAACTTCACGGCACCTGACAAGGTCACTTTTGTTGCCAACCAGAATGATGGGGATGTCTTCTTTCTGGCGTGCCCTGCGGAGCTGTATCCGGAGTTCAGAAGCCTTCTCAAAGCTTGCGCGGTCTGTGATGGAGTAGACGATCAGGTAGGCGTCTCCCACTTGCATGCAGTGGTCCCGAATCCATTCTCCCTCATGCTGTTCAGATTAAATGGTCAGACATCATTATGCCCAGAGCAGATTTTACTTAGAAAGTAAAACGTTAGAGAACCCAAACGCATTCCTGCTGTACACTGTAATGGGTATGTATGGTTTGAATCACAGTTGTACTACAAGTAATTCCAATGTGGTGATGGTATGAATACTTCACCACAAAGGAGGGCAAAAACTTGCCCCTGATAATTTATTGTGCTGGCTTTAGGCTGGAATGAACACAGTCTGGAAAGAAAGCTTTGAATGTTTTGTTTTATCATTAAAAAAAATGAAGTCTTGCACTTCCCAGGCTCACAGTGCATAGCCATTAGGCATGCTTGCCTTGATGTGGGGTAGGGTTAATCCTATATCTTCCCTGATTCTGCTGTATGAGAATGCCTATTTTCTTTCCCAAAGGAAAGTGACTTTTTATATTAGCAGTTATTCATATACACGTTCCTTTCAGCATTTGACTAGAACAAATAAAAGTACCTTATTATCCCACATGTCGAGCAGTATAACAGTTGCACTTTCCCCATCCACCATCAGAGCTCTTTCATATGTGTCTTCTGGAAAGAAAAGCAGAATGGTGATACATTAATTTTTGCCATCATATACATTACAAAATTCCAAGTTGTTGAATGTGGGGGATTTGTTCACAGAGTTATTGAGCCGAATTTTAGGCCGGCTCACATCCAGTTCTTTCCTCATTTCCATCAGCACTGGATCTGTGCTCTGTTCATTATTGGTTGCCTTACTTTCCATGATAGATGAAGGAGGCTGAAAGATCAGGAAACAAAATGTTCATTATTTTGGCTGATAGTCTGTCTATCTTATGTGGGAGAGAGAAAATAGAGCCAGTGGAAGAAATAACCAAAGGCTGAACATTTGCCCCATGGGAGCAGCAGAGTCCAGCGAGGCTGAGTAATGGAAAATATTTGCTTTCGCTTTAGCATGGACAATTTACGGGTGAACAGTCACTGCTGCTGAAAGCAATAAAGTGAACAGGCTACCAAGTGAGGAGGACAGGGTGTTGTGAGACAACAGCTGTTCGGTTTGAGAGAGACTGAGGCGGCTGTTGAACACTCTCTCCCATTACAGAGTTTCCCACACCACCTTTGATGTCAAATAGCAGAAAAATTTAATAAGCACAGGTCAGTTATTTTGTACTGCAGCTATAAAAATTCATACCTGGATTATAACACCATGTGGCAAAATTCTGCCTAGATTTAAGGGGTCTGTTGCCACTCTGAATTTTGATCAACCCTTGCTGTGAAATCTGCTTCAAATACCAATCTTTCTTCTTCTCCCCAAAGCTGGGGACATTAGGATGAGCAGAGAGGTTTGGACCCATTTCTATCGCACACTAGTGGTCAGTGAAAAAAAAAAAAAAGGCAGTCTTAAGCTACTGCAGCATTTAAAGGATCTGTCCCAGCCACACTGGTAGTTAGGGCTGTGTCTAACCCTGTGCCTCCTAAGACTTCTACTGTGCACTGGTGAAGTGAACTTTCCCCTAAATTTTAATCAAAGCCTTTCCCTCAAAGCTAGGGATCTACATCCCAGCAAAAGAATAAGAAAAAAATATTACACATTTTAAAAAGAGTCAAATGGAGCATATACTTAAAATGTCAAGACTAAAAAGACAGAGCTAATCAGTAGGAGTGGTTTCCCTTGAGGTCCCAAGAGTATAAGACTTGTGTTCATGAGTTAGGTTCATCTTACAGTCAGTAGCAAAGCTTCTCCATAAAAGCAGCTGTATTCCTCTGTGAGCTGGCTACCCTGAAACTATATTCTCATGTAATAAAATTTCCAGTGTGTAAGCTAAAGTTCCAGTTTGTAAAGCTAAAGTAAATAGTTTCTTCAAGTGACCGAGTATCTGTGTGAGAACAAGCTCCATGCGTAACAGAGGACAAAATCCAGAAGACTCTTTCTGCACTGTGTTACATACAGAGAAGCTACAAATGCATAATCACACTCCTTGAAAATACTATGCCTAAATGGTCATATTCAGTACTGATTTGCACCTTGGTCAGTCCTAAGGAACTTCTGTAGAATATAAAACACACTGAAAGTGAGTCCTTAGTTAATTTCATGCTGTTTTCGAAGCTGACACTAAAAAAGGAGAGAGATAACACCAGCAAGACTTCCAATTATCTCTTCAGAGCTGGCCTTGAAAATCTGTCACTGCTATAGTCCAAGCAATGCTGCTGGGAGTGTGATGGAAAGAGGAAACCACGCGGCTCCACATGAAGGAAAATAACACCCTGCCTGACAGGGGCGTGCAAAGCAAATCAGCGGCACTTTCTGATGGCTTGTCCAAGGATCCTACTCTACTTCAGTTATTTAGCACTAGGATAACTTTTATCAGATACACTCCAGGCTGGGGAGGTGGTAGAACTATGAAAAAAGTTGTGGCAGAAGCTGAAGGCAAAGCACACCTAAATCAGTGAATTTCAAATCCCCCAAAAGCACAAACATTTGTGTACCCAGTCCGAGACAACAAGCAAGTAAAATGCAAGTCCAACCTTCCTGATACTGGACTTTTTAAAATCCTGGGCAAAGTTTCCCCTAACTGGAGAGTTAAACACACAAAAAAGAAGCTGTCCTGCCTATGGCCCACTGAAGGCTGGAAGAGAAGCCCAGAAATTCTCTGTGGTAGCACTGGCACCATCACACCAAGGGAATACAGGCAGGAGACAGAAGGGATATGGGCGAGATAAAGAAAGCCCAGCATAGTGACAAACAAAATCTGGCTGCAAACTGCACATCCCCTGAAAGCAACAGTGACTACAGTGTCCATAGAGACACAGCAGATTTCTGTGGCACCACAACCCTTCCACATCAACATCCTGCACACAATATAGCCCAGGAATTGGTGCTACAGCTTCACCTTCTGTATGGTCTGATCTTTGGGATTTAAGAACACTTTGCAATCCTAAATAAAGCAAGGAGGAAGCATCAAAGAGAACCCTACAGTTTGTGTCTTTCCTCCACTGGGCAACAGACAACAGGAGTTTTCCTACTCTGTTGAAGGACCTTTATAATTTTTCCTCCTGGAGATGCCCATACTGCGCAAGTAACACAAAACAAGGTTTTTACTCAAAATTTCATATCTTTCACTCAAAGTCAATACAATCTGTGCTAAGGCAATATGTTATACAGAAAGGCTGAGATGACTTCTAATGGCAAATACTTTGGAAGTGTTTTTTTCTTTATACATGATTTTAAAGTATTTAATTTTGTAAATCATAAGGACCTTCAATTGTTTTCTCTCTGACAAGGAAAGCTGGAGTCAGCTCTCTGATGCCAGTGGTGACACAAATGTTGAACCAGCATGAAAGCTGAAGCAGACTCTTGTGTAGCATCATCTCAGGCAGGAATGAGGCAGTTTCCAACAGATATTTTGGAATGAAATAACATGGGAATCTGAATTGCTCTCTTTCAGTAGCTTTCAATCATTGTTGGAGAATATCTTACTCATCTTATTTTGTTTTCTTGTTCTCTTAAAAGAGGTGCTTGAGTTCAATCAGTTTTAATGACCAGACCCAAATGTTTGTTACCTCTGGTTCATATCAAATGGCCTCTCTCTTTCTCTGCACCAATCACTAGAGGCAGAGCTGACCGCAAGCAAACACCAACACCTATAATTACATAATTACCTACCTCCCAGCACCTCACAGTCACTGTCAATGCTGTCGTGCACCCCTGCAAAGATGTTGGCTAGTGAGGACTTCCCCACGCCGTGCTCCCCGATCAGCACCACCCGGTAGCAGCTGCTGCCAGACTCGGAGGAGATGACGGAGTCGGATGATTCCGAGGACCAGCTCCTTCTGTAATATTCATCAGGGCTGATGGTGTATCGTTTCTGTGGGTTGTACTCGTTGGAGTCTTTCTGGACCAGCAGATTCTTTCCATCAGCAGGGATGCTCCATCGCTGCTGCTGCTGCTGGTGCAGACTGCTGTTGTGGGTGCGACGCATGGTAACGTTGTTGAGAGTCATTTTTAACCCCTGGTGAGAAACAGGAAAATCACAAATGTTACCCACAAAATATTTAGAAATGCTCTTACTAGCTTCAAGGGGCCACATCATGCTCCTCTGTAGGGACCTAATAGGTGAGAAAAGAAAAGTTAGCCTTTCTACACTCTTGTGTACTTGGTGGTGCACAAAGAAATACTCTAGTT
This sequence comes from Zosterops lateralis, assembly GCF_965231275.1. Taxonomy (NCBI): domain Eukaryota; kingdom Metazoa; phylum Chordata; class Aves; order Passeriformes; family Zosteropidae; genus Zosterops; species Zosterops lateralis. Next base: position 131,926,879 of record NC_139762.1, read on the forward strand.
ATCAGCTAGTGAGACAGCCTGTTTCCCTGGGATAATACCACCTTCACATGCTAAATCCCATCTTGTTTAGTGGGCTAGGTGCAGCCCAGCCCTGGAAAGAGGGAGACATTGCTGTGTCTCCTCTCCCAGGAGGAGAAGGAAGGGACAGTGCTCACCACACCGGTCCTACACAGCAGCTGCAGCCCTGCCAAGACTGCCTGTGGTACAGGCAGTGTTCACCTCCTTTTGGTTTGGCTGGGGACAAACAGAGACACTGGCCTCAGTCACAGACACTGGTCTCAGTTGCCTCCAGCTGCCAGTGCAGCTGGGTGTACAGCATCTTCCATTGTCTCAACTAAGAGCTGAAACTCTTGGCAAAACAATAAGGCATAATTCATTGCACTCTTAGACAACTTTTGTACAAAAAGTCATGCAAGCAAGTCTTGCTGTGATGGGGTGGATTTGGGTCTTGTCTGTGGCTAGGTGAACAGAGAATGATTCTGCCTCAGACAGTGACTTTTTGGCTGGTAAGAGGGAGGATGTAGTGAAACCCAACAGTTTTTCTGAGGAGGTACAAGGAGGAGGCTTTATAGCCTCTACAGGAGATATACTGGGAGAAAAGGCTCATTAATTTATAGATATTAAATCAATAACTTCATTACTGCACAATTAATTAGATAAGTTCACTCTTCTTACATAAGCATAGTTCTCTTAATTACATTTTACCCAGCAAACTCTATTTTGCCTTGCTTGGAGGCAGAGAAGAGTGATGTTATTCTCACAGGCCAATAGCTACCATTTTTAGGAAAGTTACTTTGATGCATTCCAGCTCCCAAAGTGACCGCTATTTAGACATTTTTCTTTTCTGCCCTTTATCTGATGTTTCTCAGGTCTCTCCTCCATATCAGTGAATAGGATAATTGTCCATAAAATTCACCCAACCACTTTCAAACCTCAGTAACAGGTGATGAACAATAAAAAGTACAGTAAAGCAACACATACAAATTGCTATTCTTCTTCATACAAAACTCTCTGAAAACTTCTGTGAATAAATTCCCAGCAGGACCTAGGACAAATATATAGAAAAAACACTGTCTGAACTTATTATGGCACACACAATATTTTCTCTGTGATGTGCAGTACTTTGGGGCAAAATGAGATCATTTGCATGGTCCTGGTCACAGTAACTTTGTCAGCAAGAAATACATCTAAAGAAGAAATCATGCACTAAGCAAAGGCTGCTTCACAAACAAAATTAAGTATTTACTGTGGCTGAATTCTAAAATGCACTTTTTCTTTGCTGTATCCCCATTGAAAAAAAAAAAAACAACCAAAAACTAAAAAAAATAATAATAAAAAAAAAAAAAAATAAAAAGCAGATGAAAAAAGCCAGATCTGATTCAGTCACACAACAGAGAGTAACTCACAACCTGCAACAAGCAGTCACTCACAAAACCATCACAAACATTTTACAACTTAGCTTCTAACAAATTGTCACCCCCTCGTTGAAAAAAGCCAAACAAGTCCCTGTCACACACTGTGCTCCAAGCTCAAACTGGTTTTGTTACCCTACACTGCATTTAGCTGCCTGGGTCTCCAGCACCTCCAGGAAAAGACTGGGTCCAAACCCACTCTTACTTGTGCCAGGCTCCTGCAGCCAGTCCAGTCCTTTGCTCCCACTGCTCCTCTCTCAGTGGGCTGTGACACACTGAGCAGCTCTGCTGAAGTAAATCCTCTCTTGCTTTGGGGCTGCCTCTTTAATTCTCCCTCAGCAAACCTGGTTTATATTAAGCCCATCTGATCAGAGACAGGGCTTTTCCGTGACGTGGCTGGCCTTTCCATACAACAGCCAGCCCCCAGCTGGGAGGAAGCAGACATGCAGAAGAGAAAAAACTTGCAAACAATCTCGAAAGACTTACTCAAAATCATGTGCTTGTTTTAATATTGCCAGTAAAATCAACACTTTTGGTTCTCGTATGATGAAAACAGGAAAGTGGAACAAAAATAAATAATACATGGCATTTTGCCTCAGACAGCTTTTAATTCAAAATTAATGATGATTTAAAAATTACCTAGGTTTATTTAATGCATGAAATTCTGTAAATGTATTATGCATCTGTTCTCTCTCTGCAAAACACACTTAATCCCCTGCTGGACAAAACATTTCTCTGGAATAAAATATCTGAATGCCATTTTGAAATTTTTTAGAAGTAGGAATATTATTCTAGGGGCTTTGTTGGGTTTTTGTTTGTTTCTTTGTTTTTAAAGCTCCCATATTTACAAACCTGTTATTCTCTATCAGCCTCCAAGTGACTGTACCCAGTCTCCTGAACTGCATAACAATCTCTCTCTCACTTCTGCTTCAATATATTACTACTAAGGGCTTGAAAAGACATCCAGCTATGAATTCAGTGTTACTGCAACTGGATGTTGGCAAAGATGCATCAGAACACACAAAGTCTGCACAAAGTCACACAGTGTTGATGCTGTGCACAGGAACAATCACTGTATCATGCACATGCCACAAACCCAGGGTCTGGTCCTTACATTTTTATAGCCTCATAGCTGATTGGCAGAAGAAATTTAGCCAGAAGAAAAAGAATCCAAACCTGTTTAAACTTGTAACAACATACTTCTTCATTAACAAAGGAAAAGTAAGGAACTGTTTCAGAACTACTTGCTTGGGCTACCACAACTTTTATATAAGTATACATAAACCCTGTAGTCAGCTCCCAATTATCCAGACTCTGGTTTAAATATAATGAGGTCCTACAGCTTTCTTTTATATTGACATATTTATAGATTTAAATTTTATATTTACATGTATATTTACAATCTCCTGGTCCTTGAATCTAATAGGACAAGTTCCTATCCTAGAAAGTCCAAACAACTTTGGCTTTAAACAGGGGAAATAATTTTTTTCCATGCTACGGGCAAGCAAAGCTTTAACTGACAATGTACCTTTATTGAGGGGAATACTGATGTATCAAGGGATGTATCAAATATCCCTTGTTAACACTGAAATTGAATTCTCCTTGCTTTGTTTCCCCTTTGGCTTTATTGCATTCCTGTGTCTGTCATGAGGATTTTCAGGGACATCCTGAGCCTTTGTCAAGCTTTAAAAGCCAAGAGTTTTCACAAAGTAATAGGTACTCATCAATGTATGTGGAAATTATGCAAATCTACCAAGGGTAGAATTTAGCAAAAATATGCCCTGATTTTCCTTCACCTGTATTTCAGTGCTTGGCAGCAGCTAAACTGGCCCCAGGTCCTGCATCTTCACCTCACCTGTCTCGTACACATCAGGCTCTGGTCCTCTGCTGCTGAGTGACAATCCCAAAGAGCACGAAGTGCCTCATCCCTCTGTGTAGGTTGTTCAGAGGGGCTTGTCACACTTACTACATCTGTCTCCAGAAAGGTTTCTGGCATGGACAGTACTTTGCAAAAATACTTTTCATGTTGGTATACTCAACTGAAGTTGCTCATTGTTTTGAAACATGCTGGAAACCACGAAGGTGAGGGGGTGGTTGGAGTACTATGCTCTACACCTCAGGTTTGCATATCTCTCTATAAGTTGTCTGTAATTTGTCACTGCTGAGTAAAAAAGCAAAACCTGTTCACTGCAGGGCTGGAGAGATTTATGGCCCGAGTGATTTCAGCAGAACTGTAGGCTCTAATGTCTCACCCAAATGTTTAACATATATCACAACAGAACGTGCAGACAGAAGAAATAAACCAAAGTCAGAAAAGCCTTTGTGTTTAGTTGTAGTTACTGTTAGATTAGGAATGGCTAGACATCATCTTTCATATCCTCTTCATAAAATTCAAGGCAGACAAAGAAAACACATCTCTCCAGAACCGTGCAATATATCTCTTCCACAAAGCCATCCAGAAGGATTGTCCCAACACGGCACGAAGTGCTCGTACTTGGGGAACTTGCACATGTGTTTTCCTTTGTACTGTCTCTTCTGACTCTACTCTGGTTTTCCAGCTAGACAATTAACTCTCCAAGTCCCATTCTGCACTACACACCCACAGGAGGAAGCATTGTTGCTCCTCAGGGAATGCCATCAGCACTCATGAACTTCATTCACTCTGTCTATGGTGGAAACGCTTTCTCACTTGTTTTTAAAGCTGGGGAGAGATGCAGCCTTTTTAGCCTCCAGATACTTACTTAAAAGGGATAACAGCAGGTTGATTACTGAATATATGAACTGAGTCCTTCTCAGGGACAAAAACAATCTCACAGATTGATGGAGACTGGTGCAGCCCTGATCTCTTCAGCCCTTTTGCACTCTTTGCTGGCCAACACTTCTGCAAGCCTTGTCCCTGCCCAAGACACACCACGAGCAGAGACAAACCATAAGGCCAGTGCTGTCGTAAAGCACCAAAGTGCTTGAACATAACTGCCTGGTGCAATATTAAAATTCAGAGGCATTGTTTTTCTTCCATCTTATCCACTCTGTGTTTAGTTAATCAGATCTTAAAGGGATTTTCCCTGCAGCCAGGATGAAGTAAACATTGCAGAGGAGCAGCTCTGCAATCCTTCCCCAGCCAATTACAATTAGACCAGGTGATGCCCTGAGCAATTAGGCAGAAATTTTCCATTGGATACAAAAGCAGTGCTTTTTAGCTGACAGTTAATTAGCCATTGAATTTATGTATATGATGGCAAAGGTAGTTCCTCAAACCTTCTGGTGTAAGGGTTGTCCATAGGGAGGACATAAACCATCTTGGAGAGGGAGGGAAATTCAAAGGAAGAAAAAAAAAAAAAGGAGGAAAAACAAAATTCAGATTTCTTTCAATGAAAACTGAATGCAGCACGTTTGAAAGTGCACTCCCTCTCTATGCATCCAGCAAAGGAGTTCACCTTCATCTTTTCCTTCAGAAGGCCTGACTTATTAGACTTTGTTCCCAATAGTGAGTTGCTTGCACAGGCAATGAATGAGGTCTGCCCTCCTTACTCTCCTCCAGATCTTTGTGGCATTTCACATTTTGCTCTGCTTCTCACATCTGGCAGTGCTGGCAGGCCCCTGGCTATTGTCAGTCCTACCAACGACAGCAGCTATGGACAGAAATAAATTTGTGTGCTGGGCTGGATGGTGCTGGACACACTGGGAGTGCCCACAGGCACTACATTCCCTAGGGAAGCTGCTCCATTGTCCCCATTCATTCCTACTGCACAGGCAGCCACAGGCAGCCTTGGTGAGCAAATGTAGAACAAAAGGCAAAAATAGATGTGGGATGAAGCAGCATTGGGCCCACAGCAATGGGACCACTGGATATTTACACCAACATATGTCCACAGCTTTGCCTTTGCCTATCCCAATTCACACCTAATGACTTGGTATGAAGTTTCACACTGACTGAAAAGGTACAAGGGATCAAACACTCTGAGACTGGGATGTATGAGGTAGGGAAATTAGGGATTGTGTGCCTGAGGTAAATTAGTGAGGGTCTTAAGAGGGGGTCAGGGCAGAGAAAGATACTGAGACATTAAGGAATAATAAAACATTGATTCATTTTAAGGGAAACAATCAGAAACACCTTAAAGTGCCAGCATCCAATCTAAAAAATAGCCATTGCTCTTTTCGGTAGAGTAGATTTGGTAGACCCTAGAGTTGCTTCCAAGGAGTACTGAATATTTTCCACCAGCTTCTTTCCTTCCACATCACAGCAGAATTTTTATAATTCTAACTGGACAGTAAAAGCAGAACATGATCCTTTGGTGATGAGCACAAGGATAGGGAGGAAGCACTGATAGGCACTCCTTGTGCACAGGTTGGCTGTAAAAGCCAACTTTAGAGCTCTCAGGGAATAGGATTGCCTTTAATCAGCTGACTCATTGGAGAACCCCTTATTAGTCTATTACTTGCAGATAATCTGGATTCTGATGTACCAAAAGGAATGTGTGTTCTATATCTGTGCACTGCAGAGCTTTGTTGACTATAACTGGTGTCCAAAGGTATTTTCCCCACTAATGCATTAAGCCAGCACAGTGGAACACTCAGCAGAAAATGAGAAATGAGCAGCCAGGGGAAGCAATGCAGTTCAGTTCATAATAAAATACAAGTTACCTTTTAGTCTAGTTAACTGAAAAGAAATTAAAACAACTCTCAGCTTTGAGGGGAGAAAAAAGAGCAATGATAAAGAGTAAATGGCAGAAATGGATTATTTCAGTAAGAGTTACTCAGCAAAAGGGCTGCCTAATTCCCATTCTTGCACTCAATGACGTTAATGAATTCTGCTGATAATTGTTCAGGGAATGGGATTAAGTAATATATGACATAAATAAATGTGCTTTTCAATGCAAATTTTAAAAAGTCATAGTATACTAATAATAGTAGGATGTGAGCTAGCCATAAATGTTCTTCAGATACTGAACTAAAAAAATCTTTAGCTGAATGGCACCAGCACAGAAGATTTTTTGCAGATGGGATCTTCATTATATGCCACAGACTTCAGTGCAATCAGGTTCAGGAGCCATTGTGTATTTTGCAGCTACAGGATTCACAGGATTTTACACCTTGATTTTATATCACTAAGTGAAGATGGTTATTTAACAGTAGCCAACTGCGGCGTCAGCAAACTATAGGATAGAAATTTCAGCAGAACAATGATCTTGTTCTGATCTTCAGACCTGTTGAAGGGAGATCCAGGAAAAGGTCTTTTGCTTCAAATGCAATTTCTTCTTCATTGTGGTGTCCAAGACTTAGACTGAGTGCAGCCAACAATTATCAATACTCAGGCATACAAATACAAAGAAAGCCCTCAAAACTCTGCCAATAGAAGCAAATTTACTTTAAAAATATTTCACATTGTGGCCAGGTCTTCACTTTCAGGTTGTGATAAAATTTATCTACACAACAAGCCAGTCTGGGATGGGAAGAAAGCACTACTGAACACTCTGACACAACCTTGGCTTGCAAAACACCTTCTGTTTTGCGTCATCAAAAAGTGTTTTGGACTCCTTGTCTGAGTGAGGTCCCATTGCTGGGCTGGGGCTGACATGGGGTCCTAGGGAGGGTGGGGGAGCCCTGGGATAGTGGGCAAGGTTGTGGGTCTTCAGGACCCCAACCCCTCCTTGGTGCACTCCTTGAGGAGGGATGGTGGCACTTGATTGAGGCAGGGCTGAGTTTGCTTGGGCTGGTTCTGTCCAGGTCACACCAGGTCTGTTACTCACATTTGCACCAGGAGAAACGTGACATCCAAAAACACATGTCACACAAAACACATGGCAGTAGCTAAACCAGCTCTTTCTCCAAAGCATTGGGTCACAGCTGGGGTGTGATGTCTGGGTGTCATATCCTTCCCCAGCTCTCTTTATTGTGCAGTCAACCAGCAGGAACAAAACCACAGCTAAATATGGTGTTCTTGGAGGGAGCTCTCATCCCTCCCCGTTTACAGTCCACCCAACGTCCCTGGTTCAGCAGTCGGCTGCCTGCTTGCCACACTAGCACCTAGTAAAGTGATGCTTCATGTGATTGCTCAGTGATTCACTGCCTTGTTTGGATTTTCTGGCTCCTGGGCTCATGTTTATCAGCAAAACACACACTCTCCAGTGTCAGCCTTTAAGCAGATTGGAGCCACAAAAAATGCCTTTGAGCAAGATGCTCTACGCAGTCAGGAGTAAATAATGTCTATTTAACTGAACAACAGCACCTCTTTTATTTACATGGCTTTACCCTGATGTCATTCATCATGTACTTTCCACTTTACAGAATGTAAGATGTGATAATGAACATATAACTGAAGATATGTTGTTTATTTTCTTCTTGAAGATCTCATTCTTCATCTCTGTTGTACTGTGTTCATGGCAGGTCAGCTGATTACTGGGCCCTGCAGGTAGGATTCATTTCACCTCATTTAAACTGCCTGCCTTGTTTTCCAGAGCAAAGCAGACAGGGTTAACCAAGTAGCTCCAGGGTGATTCATCTAACACAGGTTGCATGAATCATGGAGATGCCTCTCTCCCCATTGACAACAGAGGGATGGGGAGATGAGTCTCTCTGCACTAATGCTGGTTTTAAACTGCACTGGCTGGGGGCTGTACTGGCAGTCAAGTGAAATGAAGAAATGCCTAATGGCCTAAAGGCTAATTTTTATGGTGATTTTTACTGATGTTCTTTTCAGGTGAGCAATAAGTCAGACAAGGTTTAAGAGTTAATCATTGCACATGGTTAGAACTTTCCTCCTCTAGTACAGAAGGTGTACAAATACAAAACGTAACTTGGCTGTAAAATAGGAGAAACCTGTACATGTGCCATGTTCCCCATGGATGGCAACAGGGGTTTTTCCCAGTAGCTGCTGAGACACTTCTGGGGAGGAATTACTTCTGCTACCCTCCACATTGACCAAGCACCAACTGTTTCTTCACAGCCTCAGACATATGGAAACATGGCTTGTGGTGTTGTCTGCCCTGCTTCTGCAAGCCAGTGCATGCTGCCAGTGCTTTCACTACAAACATGTCCTGCTCCATTCAGCCAGCCTCCTGAAAAAGGGAGATCACAGCCAGCATGTTTTTCAGGGAACATACTAAATAAAACAACAGCAGTTACAATGCTGTCAGCTTCAATCTTATGCTGTAAAGTCAGTTCCTTGCCACGGAAGGCTCTTGCATTCTGTAGGAGCCAGAAAGGGGTGGAACAGCTGCAGCAGGATCTTCCTGAGCCCTCTCACTAGGACACACACATGTATGATGCTCAAGCTGCTGAGTGACCTCCTACAACAACCACTACTTTTTCTTCTGCTTTCTCTCTGTTGTTTTAATCACATTTATTCATTTTGAAAGCAGGGGGTAAACAGAGGAGCTGGGCATAGAAGAAAAAGGCATTATTAATAATTCTAATCAACCATCTTGATGACTAGCAGAACTTCCAATAATTTCACTGCATTGTGCTCTGGTGCAAATCATGTCTCTGCAAAATGTGCCTCTCTGTGATAATGTGTGGGACACCACCATCCTTCTCAGCAGTGGACTCTGCAAGGTCTCTGTCATGTTTTTCTTCCTTCACAGGAATCAACACATCATTTAATACTTGCTGAGCATTTTCTACACTAAAATTTCTCATGAATAAGGGAGGACTTTTTCTCATCATCTCACTGATTAAAAGATGTAAGTGATTAGAAAATAAAACGTGTCACTTCTGTGTCAAGCCCATTTCTCAGGTGAGCTGCTCTGAACTGGGTACCTGACATGCGTTGTTCCCATGAGGTACAAAATTTGAGAAACTAGTAGGAAAAAGTGATTTTTTTGAGCCTATGGAGGTAGATTAAACCCTGTTTTTCACAGATCCTCTGTGTTACTGGAAGTTTAACCAATGGTCAGGCTGGAAGTTTTAGAAACTAAAAGCAAAATAGCTAATTCAAAGTCACAAGTTCAAGGAATGTATTTCTAGCATGACTTATAAACTAGATCTGATTGTTGATGTTCTACAAATCTCAGTTCTATGATCTCACGTTTGGAGCTGAGCAAGCGAGGCAGCTGCACAGCCCCACTGTCCCTCCCACTGCACTGTGCCCTCTCTGCAGCCCTGGTCTGATGGATTTTAAACAATTCTGTCATGCTGTAAAGTAAGACCACAAACATGAACTGAGATGATAAAACATATCAGAGTGAACAAAGAGAGAAGCTAGGGGGAACAATACAGACACATCCCATTGCAAAAGGCAGAGAAAATATTTTGATCTCCTAGTTACAAGCCCACTCCTGGTTGACTTCTAACCCAAGACTCTGCTGCTGACAATTACATTACCACTTCTGGCCAGTATAACTCTGCCTTCAGTAGTTCTTTGCCTTGTTAGTAGGGTATGCAGAAGAGCAGCTTCATCTCAGTGGAGGGAAATGGGCTCCTTCAGCAAAGAGAGCAGAGCAGCTAAGGTAGGATTTGGCACTGGACTGGCTCCCATGCTCTCCCTCACTCACAGCTTAAGACAAAGATGAAGCCAAAATGAGAAGCACTCTTAGGATATAAAATGTTCTTTCATTAGCGGATCACATGGAAAAACTCTGTCTGGCACATACTTGAACATCTTCAAATATCTGCTCCTAGCAGATACCTTTTTCTTCTCTCACACTGGTATATATCAGAAGCCACCCTTAAATTTAGTCAGAATCAAGCATAATTGAGATTTAAAAACATGTCCCAGTTATGGAAAAGCAAAACAGCAATAAAAGTCCACATGTTCCACTTCATCCAGGGGATGAAGACTCAGTTCCCCATATACTTGCACATTTCTGGTTCAAAGGTACTGCACAACACCTGTGCTGGGTGCTCACACTTCTCACAGAGAACAGAACATATCCACAGCCTTCACTACCCTGGACTCTCTCTGCTGTCTTTGCTTGCCTCATTGTAGGCCTTCAACATCACCACTGGATCATTTTCTGATTACGTTGCATGTGGCTTGTTAACTTGTCCTGGGGTGACTTTAAGATGCTGAAGTGTGTCATTTGTTGATGAATTGTATTCATCTGTTTAGCCCAGAAACAAGTTCTGCACCTTTAAAACTAAATCTGAGAGTGAAGGGGGAAGAAGGAAAAGTGAAATTTTTTTCACGGCTGTTTTCAGAACACAGAGATAAGCAGTGCTCTCAGATTTCTTTGCTCTGCAGAGAGATGGGGAGGTTTCCCTTGGTGTTTTCTCTGTTTTTTCTCTCATTAGCTGAGGCCAGAAGGATTTTTTGGAACTGTTCAGCCATGGTTCAGTCCAGGAACACCAGGACTATTGTCCAGGGGCCTCCCAAGCTGCACAGAGGCCAGGACACCAGACGGAGCCCTGGAGAGACTGAGAGAAAGCTGAGGATACACCTGCAAAAAGGAACCACAAAAGGGCTCTCTCTGAATTTGCCATCCCTTCAGAACAACGAGAGGTTCCATTGTTTAATATTATCTATTTTCTCATGTTTGTGAATACTTTGCTTGTTAAATAAATGTTTTTTTCCACTTCCCTCAAAGGAGGTTTATGTCCCAAACGGGGAAGGGCCCCTTGAATTTTAGAATTTTAGAGGGACCTCGTCTGAGGTTTTCTTCCAAATTTGCCCTAAACCAGGACACTTGTTAACCTTCCATCTGAATAAGAAAAAGAAAAACTGATGAGAGAAAGAGGTCAAGAGACAGAGGGTCAGAGAGACATCCTACTTGTAGAATAGACTTCTTGAGGCCATGTAGGTTCAAGAAGTGTCCTTAATTTGCAGATAGTATATCATCTTCAGAGTGTTACTCACACTTTTTACATTGGCAGGATCCCAGGAAAGTGGTCTCTTTGGAGGCCCTTAGACTCCAAGCTCCCAGTCTCTTATTGCTCTTATGAAACTATGTGGCTATACTAAGGAACCAAGCCTTCTGAGCCCAAAGGAACAAGGAGAGACCTACGTGCTGCATCACTTCAGCCTTCTAAAGTGTTCCTCAACTACCACTAACATAACAGTCCTTTTTCACCTAGCACACAGGCAGGGGAGGAATTTCTTCAGCTTCCTGATAAATCAGGAGTTTCCCCATGGGTGTCCTTGCACTGGCTGACTACAAAACCCTTAAAGCTCTACCTGGAGTGATCATCACCTGCTCTGCTCACATCAGGGGCTGCAGAGCAAATGTACAAAGTCATGTGTGGGCTTATTCAAATTCAACAGAAAAGGGAACCTGAACATTCAATGAACTTGAGGCTGAAAATCTGTGGAACTGGGATAAAATGGGGATGAGGATGTGGAGATGAGGACAGCCTTCATCTACAGCATTTGATCAGTGATGAGAGTTAAGACAAGATGAGGTTACTTCTCTCTAACCCAGGAAGCAGTCAGGTTTTGTAGGTATCAGACACAAAGTGCAGCTTTCTGTGAAGAACATGCCTGGCTTGCACACCACTGGTTTTTGGATTTTTTTTTCCCCATGTCTGAAGAACACTGGAAAACATTTTGCTCAGTGAGAAGTTCCTAAATTTTAGAAAAGTGCAATAAAAAGTCATGGAAGTGAAAGGGCAGATACTTAACAGACAACATATGAGAAGTGTTGCCTCTGGTGTGAGGCTGGCGACCTGGTTAATCGGGGGCCACGGCGAACTTACAAACTGGCCGGACAAACCACGCGTGACACCAATATGATGAACGGTGGAATGCGATTTATTTCCCATGGGCACCTGCTTAAGTGACCTCGGTGTGCCCACGTGACTCTCAGAAGGGAATAGACAGTAAGCTTACAGGGCAGCAGCATGAAAAAGAGGAGGACCCTATTCTCCTCGTACATCACGTCATCTTCCGTGCGATTTTGCTAACTACATTTCCCCCCTCTCTATGACTACTAAAACTTTCAACTTATACAAACTGCATAAACATAACAACAACAAAGAACTGAAACAACTTGTTAGTAGAATGTGCGAGCAAGTTAAATTTGTTAGCCAATAAATGCTGACGTTGTTGTCTTTTCAAGCTAGCTGTCTTTGCTCTAAAAGCATAATGTCAATTCTGCTTAAGCGAGCTTTAACAAATTGGGTTATTTTGTTAAGCAAACAAGGGCCGAACACGAGGGCAAGCAATATGGTAACCACTGGTCCGATCAAGGTGGAGACAACGGGGGCAATCCAAGGATGTTGGCTGAACAGTGAATCGAACCAGTTTCGCTGCTGGAACTCTTGGCCACGGCGTATAAGTCTTTCTTTAAGTTCTGCCATGGACTGCCTGATCGGACCTGAATGGTTAACATATGTGCAGCATTCCTCGTTCAATGCAGCGCAAAGTCCTCCCTGTTGCATCAGCAACAGGTCCAAACCTCGTCGGTTCTGCAGCACCATCTCCAACAAGGAGAACAGAGATTCTTCCAGTTTTAAAATGTTTTTGTGAATCTCAAGGAGGTCTTCATCAATTGCTCGCTGGAGCTGCAACAAATTCTGTTTCTGTGTGACCAGCGAAGAGATGCCTGTAGCTGCTCCTGTTCCACCTAGAGTTAGAAGTACTGCCAAACTGACAGCTGTTACCAGTTCTCTTTTTTCACGATGACGTGCTTCGAAGTGGAGCATTACCTCGTCATCTGTGTGGTACAGGATCCTAGGGATGACAGCGACTTGAACACAGAAATCGTTAGTTGCATCAAACTGCCTGATGGAGACACATGGGGTGATACCTGTGGTATGACAAGCCCACACACTCCCTGGTGCTGGAATGGCCCATGACTGTTGTTGGTCTAGGGTGATTGAGGTGTTACAGTGCTGTTTGTTTTGAGTGGCTAGGGATCTGCTGCCAATGCACAGTCCGTACCCTGAGATCATTCCCAGAGTAATTCCCTTGCGGGAAGTGTCCCACTTACATTGTTTGGGATTGGCTCTTTTAGAGTATTCAAACATTGTGCTGACACCTATTCCTTCGTAAAAGGGTGGTTTGGCGTCATAGCACAACCAGCATGACTTGGTCAGGTTAGGTTGTGAGTAGTTTAGTGACGCAAACGCAGCGTATAGCATTCGATCGAACAGACCCTGCGAGGCTACTTCGGGTCTGGGACTGGCTGGTACTGAATCGGGCTCTGCCGTTGCAACGAGCGTTTTCTCTTTTTGTGAGGTTATCAGCTCGTTGGGCCCTACTGCAATGTATCGTGTGGGTGGATGGGTTCTGATGATCTGTATAACTGTGCCACGGTCAGGGGCCAGGCGTATTGAGTCGTCCCGACGCCTGTACACTGACCACAATCTGCCTATCGCCCATGTTGGGTCTTGGGGTCGCAGTACTGTGACTGTGAGGTGAGAGCAATTTCCTGGGTGTTTACCTTGGTATGTACTTCTTGATATACAGCCGTGAGGCCAACTTGTTACTTTTAGGAACTCATCCTCCTTTGGAGGTTTCCACCGGTTACCTGTTACTATGGTTTCACAACCCCAATACCTACAAAACCAGTAACCTGATTTAGTGCAATAACTCTTTCCGGGGTTGTGGCTTGGACACCAGTATGTCCCTTCTTCAATAACTCTTGCCTTACCGGATCAGTCTCTCGTAAAGATGTCTGTCAGACGCACCGTCCACGCGGGTGAGTTGGTTTCAGACCAACCTATCACATCGCCAGTGATAAAGTTCTTAAAGGTCCAGATGCTTGGCTGGTAGGGATGATTACCTGCGCCTAGGTGAACTGATGGCAGCGCAAAACTGATACACAAGAACAGAACTGGAAGTTTGACTGGCAACCTGTAGTGGACAACCTGTGGAAAGACACTCGAAGGCAAATTGTTATTTAGTCTTTTCATTGGAAATATTTGTACTGCAGCCTCTGGCAGGTCTGCAAGTGCTGTTTGTATCTTTCCCCAGTCTGTCAGGGGCATGAACTTAGTGTTTTTTCTATGTGCATGCCTCATGGGCCAGTCTGTTTGTTTAAAGAAAACTGCTGGTGTGACCTCTGCGTCTGTACTAGAATCTGAATCATCACTAGACTCCCCACTGGTGTGACACTGTCCCTTGTATTCAATTCCCTGTCCCTTGTATTCAATTCCCTGTCCCTTGTATTCACTTCCTTGTCCCTTATATTCACTTTCTTGTCCCTTGTATTCACTTGCCTGTTCCTTGTATCCACGTCCTCGTTCTCTGCACTCATGTCCCTGTTCCCTGCATTCACATCTTCGTTCCCTGCATTCACATCCTCGTTCCCTGCATTCACGTCCCTGTTCCCTGCATTCACATCCTCGTTCCCTGCATTCACGTCCCTGTTCCCTGCATTCACATCCTCGTTCCCTGCATTCACGTCCTTTGCACCACCCCTCTCGGACCGGCTTTGAGACCTGCTCGACCTCCTCCTCCTCCGAGTGAGAGGAAGTGGACTGGTCAGACACTTCCTGTCTCCTGTGCTTTTTGCTCTGACTCCGCCTTCTGGGTTTCTGGTGGGCAGGTGTGCCACTCCTTCTGCTCCGCCTCTTTTCTAGAGGCATCTCTGCCTTAAAAGGAATGGCTGGGGAACCCGTTCTCCGATTGGGCTCCGACTTCTCCTCCCCTCCGAGGACCGCACCTCCCCCTTTTTGGTCCCAACCGCGCGTGTCTGTGGCGCGAAATTCTACAGAGCTCCGCCCTTCTTCTTCAGCCTCGACGCCATGTTGTGGTGCATATGGAGGTGGCCTTGAGTCTATTTGCCTTAAATCTGCACTCACAACACTTTCCCTTGGGCTCGGGGGGTTCTCCGATGGGTTAAACCCGACCGCAGAAAGGGACTTTAGGACCGGGGATGAGGATCGCGATTGCATATTAGTTTCAAGCACCCGCTCGCTCTCCGTGCCAGGATTCTCGAGCACGGACCGTGAAAGGTTATCAGTTTCAAGGCCTTGTTCTTTTTCAGCCCGATCATTTTCAAACACAGTCTGTGTGGCTGCTCCGATGCCCAGCTTGGGAGTTAACCTCAGGCATTTTTGAGCCGCAGCCCACGTCTCTTGCTCCTCCAGCGCTTTCTGCAGCGCTTTCATCACTTTTCCCCAGCTTTTTAGATTTTTGCTGGTGGCCGAGACTATAACGTCTCTCACTAGCACATTAGTACACCTCACCCAGCATTCTGAATACAGAATAATAATTCCCCACTGTACATAAATTTCTGAAATTACCTTGCTCAGCATTTCCATGCCAGCGGTACTGAGGACGTCTCCTCCACCAGGGTCAGCCTGCTGCCCTGGTCGCCTCCCGCTACCAGCGTGTCACCCGTCGCCCGGAGCACACTCGCACCCGTGTGTCGGGGGGGGCTTCCCGGGTTTCGGCACCACTTGTTGCCTCTGGTGTGAGGCTGGCGACCTGGTTAATCGGGGGCCACGGCGAACTTACAAACTGGCCGGACAAACCACGCGTGACACCAATATGATGAACGGTGGAATGCGATTTATTTCCCATGGGCACCTGCTTAAGTGACCTCGGTGTGCCCACGTGACTCTCAGAAGGGAATAGACAGTAAGCTTACAGGGCAGCAGCATGAAAAAGAGGAGGACCCTATTCTCCTCGTACATCACGTCATCTTCCGTGCGATTTTGCTAACTACAGAGAAGTGAGCTATTTAATGGGTTGCTCCATATCTTGAATGTACTCAGCAACACTCTGCTGTTGGCCTTACTGCTCATGCAGCTGCGTGTATCACTGATCCCTGCTGAAGATGCCTCTCCATCAGTTCAGCACATGGTACTAAAGGAGCTGCCTTATCCTGGTTCTGGCTTGGTCTAAAAGAAGAGGAAGTAGCCACCATATATCTTTTGGGGGCGTGTGGGGGGGGTGTTTGGTTGTTTGGTTGTTGTTTGGTTGTTGGTTTTGGTTTTTGGTTTTTGGGTTTTGGGGGTTTTTTAAATTAAATCCAGTGACAGTCATAAACATGTGTGAAGACTGACAGCCACACCAGCTCTGTGCATTCTGTAGCAATGCAAAAGACAGGATAAACCCAGCCTCAGACACGAGAAAGTAAAATATAGTGCCTTGCAGAGACAAATGCAATGCACTGTCTCTAATATTAATTACTAATTATGTTAGAGCTGTACAAATCACCTGGTAGTAACCTTTTTATTTATTTAAAGTCTGCGTCACTACTATAGTTATTGTCTTTCCATGATGCACTTGTGGAGTGTATACTTTCCTGCAAATGGAGCAGCAAGTTCCCAAAACCCACCTGTTTAAATACACAAACTCTCCCATATGCACTTGAGGGAAAAATGATTTATCAAACACCAACATACATGGAGAAATTCCTGAGCAGGTTGAACAGACCCTCCTGCTTGCTGTCACCTTGCCAGCTGCAGTGGAGGGAAGGAGCTGCCCAATTTAAAGCTTCATGCAAACACTCACAGCTGCCACAGGTGCTGTGTCCTGCAGGGCTCAGGCAAGCCAGGTTGGGAACATGCAGGAGGTTGCAGCTGAGCCAGGCCAGCCCAGAAAATTTGGGGGTCATCATCACATTGTTACATATTCAAGCCAATGTGGTTGTGACAGTAAACATAAAAAAGCTCAGTATAAGCTTTTATTTAATGCAGCAAATCTAAAACATCTTAACAATATAAATAACCACTGCTAATACTTGGTGTTACCCAACAGCTGAACTAGGTTATACTGGGGAGTTTTTGCTTAATTGGGGATAGCCCAATATATAAATAGATTGTTGTTATGTTTAGCTGGGAACAAGGATTAGAGGCTTTATACAGAAGTAGATCCTGATTTCCACTTTGGAAATAGAAAGAGATTAGCTTGACAATAACAACAAACTCACACACAGCGGTCTGACATCTCTGCTGTTTGTGTCATTTCCTGTGCTTAAAAAGGGCATCCCTTAAATATTATGAGATAGGTAAATACTCCAAGGGAATAATGCTGAAGATTAATTATTGCTGACACTGTGGGTATACACCAGGTATTAGAAGACACCTGTTGTACTCCTCGTGCTGCCTCTCATTAGCAAGGCACTCCCTTCAGAGCAGCAGTACTTGGTTTTCAGTTTTATTTTACTGCACAGTTATATTCAGACATCTGGAGCAGATCTCTGTATCATTAGGTCTTTGGATTTAAATCAGTAAAATGACACAGGCATAACACAGTGCTTGTGAGGAGTATTGGAAAAAGCACTTAAATTATTTAAATAAATCATAACTCATGCGGAAAATATTGTTTAAATAATAATTTGCTTCTAACTGTTTAAAAGAGGACTTCTGAAATAGTTACAAAGCTGGAAACAATTGGAAACAACATCATTATTGGTTGACGTACACAGTCAGAGACCAAGCTGCATTGTGCCAAGCACTATACAAACATATATCAAAATACAGCCATTGTCCCAGGCAACTGTCATCCTCATTATTAAACTAGAGACATGGGGAAAAGAAAGAAACAAAGAGAGAGGACTGGTCAACAGGAAAGGCAATGGCCAGAGCAAATCAACATCACAACAGGCATCAAATACATGCAGAATAGTCAATTACTTTTATGCAAACTAACAGAAAATGAAATATCTCTGGGATCTTGTAGGGATCTTTTAGCCACAAAGGACAGCAGAGAAAAAGATATGGGAAAATGAAAACTGTAAATAAAATTCTCCTTCATTGCTCCATTCATTCTCTTTCATTTTTTGGTGGGGGAGCAAAGTTGAGTACATTTTCTAGCAGAATTCTAAATACATTACCTATAGAATTTATCATCCAGTTTCAGGCCATGTGTGTAATAACACATTTGGCCTTAGATAGTCTGTTATATCTGAGTCATGCCTGGATTTCTCAGAAACAGAAATGACAGAAAAGAACACCTTGCCACTATTTAGATTTTGTCCTTTTTTAATTATTATTTGAAAGAAATGTTTAGAACACCTTAATCTAAGTTTCCAGAAGTTAACATTAACTTCTTGATGCCTTTGTACCTTAATACTTTCTTTAATTCCGGTCTTAAATCTTGTACCATAGAAAAAAGAGTGTGAAAAAACTAGTTTCTTACCAAGCCTGTTGAACTAGGCGCAAAAACCTGTGCCTGGAAACAAAAAAAATCTTTTCTATTAAAAGACCAAAGACTTTCCTATGTAAGAGCACAATGAAACATAAAAACAACCACAATGGAAAAAATGGAATAGATTTACAGTTCTAAAATAGCATGCATGATACAAAAGTTCATGGCTCTATTTAAATTTCAACAAAAAAAATTGGGGTTTTTTTTTTCATTACTGTAGAATGCATTCATTGTGGGTTTTAAGCGCCTACATTTCCAAGTTGAAGGCGATTTTTATTAATAGCACATGTAATCCCAATACAACAGATTCCTGTGGCAGATTCATTGGCTCCTTAAACAGACATCCTTGGCATCAGTAGAAAAAAGGTCTGAAAAGAACTGCTTGGCAAGGGGGGAACCCCATGGCAGAGGGGTCCCTGCTGGCAGTGCCACCTCACTACTCTCCCACAGGCAGTGTAGGCTGGAAACTTCCTGGGGACAAGGCATGGGTGTGCATCCCCTCCCATCTGGAAGGAGATTCCACACAGAGATACTTCATGAGCCATGAGGCTTCCTGGGTCTAAACCACCTGGGGCATGAGGACCTCAGGATGCTGTGCCCCTCAAGAGGACACACTCAGCCATCAGGAGGCAGAGTGAGCACAACGCTCAGTGGAATGTGAGGAAGGAAAGGCCACCTTGTTGGCTGTCACTGGCTGTAGCTGACAGCTTTAATCTCTTTTGTATAAACCCTGTTTATTCTAAGAACTCTGACATGCAGCACATGCTGACAGAATAGGACTGACACCACCATCACTGCAGTCCCTCTGGTTACTATGTATGGATTTGATTTGTGTCAGCATTTTCATGGAAATTGTTCTTGTGAACCAAGCAAGCAGAGAAAATATACTCTTCTCACCTTCTTGGGAAGGCAGATAGACACCAGGAAAACCCTCTGTCCAGCAGAGCTTGCAGTTACAGTAAAGGTGTAATCAAAATAAATGTCCCACAATCCACCTTATCAGAAGCCCTGGGTAATGTGTTTCCTGAACTTCCACATCCCCAAACTCCTGTTCTCAGAGGAAGCTACTTCCCACTGCGTGGCCACCAAAACAGGAAACCAGCTCAGGATCTGCAGTGGGCAGCCAAGAGTAGTCACACCTCCAAGGCAGCTCACCACTTAAAAAAAAAAAAAGACAGGATTTTATTAGGAAGCCCTTAGGTTAAAAGCTAGCTATTAGTCCACAAGGCATTAGAAAACTCTTGGGTAAAATCTTTAGACAAGCAAAGAGGAGTGAAAAAGCAAAGGGAAGGTTTTAAGAAGAGCATCACACAATTACAGAGCAAGGGTGAAAGAGAGCCCAGAGCTGCAATTACACATCTCTGACTGTCCTTTGAAGGAATTTAAGGAATGCCAAAAATTTGTCTGATACTGTACTAAATGGTTATTTTTCTTCTTGTTATAAACTTGATGCTAGGGTGATTTTTGGCCCTAAGAGATGAATTCCAAGCTGTCCTGAAGGTAAAAGGGCAAGAACTATCATTACCAGTGGAGTCTCTAAAATGAGCTACATAAAGACTAAGACTAACAGATAATAAATCCCAGCTGCTGATGCTCCCAGTACACAGAACAGAGTTGTCATGAGCTACAACAGCTCTCAGGAGAGGGGAGAGAGATGCCAGGATTGCAGAACCCCTTTACATCTATAATTTTATATAAAGTTTCCAGTGGAAACATTTTGGCACATCTACCCTTGAAAATGTCCATTAAAACCTTGCATGAAGTATGTTTACGCTTTTCAAACTTTCCTTGCTTTGTATATTCTCCTAATATCTTGATAATTGCCAGTGACCTAACTCCAAGGCCATTCCACTGTTCCATAAACCAGCAAGCAGTGGGAGTGAGGGAGTTTTTCTGCTGCTGCTATCACAAAGAGAATTCAAAGTAACTGCAACTCCCTGGCAGGGGTCTGAGTTAATGTGGAATTCTTTTACTGATGCTCATTGCCTGAGCATCCTCTTCTCCTTAGCAGCACAGTTACCTTCTCTAGTCATAGCATATATTGGCAAAGGGGCATTTCTTGCTCCTGAAAAGCCAGCTTTTAAAACATGCTTTGGAGGACCTGAAGGCACAGGATGCCCTTGTGATGGAGGGGGCTTGAGGAGAAGCCAGGTCTGTAGTAACCTGACTGAGACTGGAAAGCAGTGGCAACAGCACAGGGAGCCCCCAGGGACTTGCTTGGCAAATGGGAGATGGCAGAAGAAAAAAAGCAGAGCTAAGGAAAAAGGCACCTGCTACAAGCTAAGCATTGCTAAGTATGGAATATTTTGGAGGGCAGTCCCTCCTGACCCAGTGCAAGAACTGGGCAGGGTCAGGGAGAGCCCTGCAGTCAGAGCACACAGCAGGAATCCTATAAACATGATAAAAGCTCAATACATGCCAGATAAGGCCTGCAAGTAGAATAAAAGAGCCATAGTGTCATGAGCATGACACTATACTAAATGTATGCATCATTCTCCAAAGCCTTTCCAAAAATGACAAATGATCTCAATGCAGATGTTTCTTTATGTATTATTCCCTTTTCATATGTCTACTTTTCCTCTTACAGGCATTTTCTGGCACTTAGGTAAATGATTAAGTAGATTGCAGAACTGTCCAAGGCTCAGGCAGTTGTCATGATAATAGAGATAACAGACATTACATATTCTTTTATCACACAGACAGTCCTCATGGACCTTGCTGGTGAGATGAGTATAAAAAGAATTACTGCACAATAAAACTAACTGTAAAAGAAAAAAAAAAAAAAAAAAAGGAGGATGACAGAAGGTCAGATTAAATTATGTGGAGTATCAATAAAATGTCACAACAGAAACACTTTTCTGTGTTTGTCTTTTTATCAACAAACATTTTTACAGGCAGTGGAATGTTGCATCCCTTGGCTGCTTCTGAATCAGTGCTTGACACATGGGCTTTGCATGAATTTACACATGCAGCAGTGAATATCTAAAATGAGATTTACACACAGAGCTATACTACTGTGCATAGTTTTTTGGGGTTTTAGGGGTTTTTTTGGAAGGCATCTTTTTTTCATAGTGCTAAAAGACGATCAGAAGAATCTGTTGGCATTATAAAATAAGACATCTAAGTGAGCTCACAGATCTAAAAGCCACAACTGTGGGCCAGAGGCTGAAACATATGCAAAAATATTTGTGTATTCATGTAGACATAGTCAAGTTTCCATTCTAACTTTTCCTATGTGAGAAAATAAAGAATTTCAACCAATTACATAGGCATTTAAATAACTGCGCATTTTATAGCTTTCCATTTTCTGTGGTCTTGCTTTATTTCATGTGTGCCATTTACCACCTCCTCTTGCCAGTGGTTTGGAACCCAGTTCTAGGAGCTTTCTAGTAGTTCACTGCTGCAGCAGGCACCAAGCAACAATGTTGGCTGTAACAGCACGTACACTCTAGTCATGATTCATTATTTTTAGTTCCTAAGAGTATACATGATCCTAATCAAATTCATCTGTGAGTCAAGTGTACTTGATTAATGCTAAGGAGGAAAATCTGAGGGCAGATAGGCATGTAATTTCTGCTTCATTTAAAAACATATTGGAAACTGAAAACCTATATTGGTGCAAAGCCTATCCCTAAAACATTAACTATATTTTGTCTTTCTGCATCTGTTAGCTGTAACTACTGACAAGTTAGGAGCACAGTTTCTCCCTTGCTGCTGCAATGTGATTTTTCTTGTGGAGATATATGTGTGCCTAGTTTTGCAGCCACATTACAGTTTGTCCCTAAGGCCATGAAATATTTATAGGGATCCATCTCTGTATTTGAATTGCAGCAAGCAGGACAGTCCCACCTTCTGAAAAATTAAATTTAGACATTATGTCCCCATAGATTTCAGTAGCAAGAACCTGAATAACTTGCAGAATCGGGGCTACCATCACTTACCAAAGAGGTACAAAGTAAAAAAAAACAAACAGTTTGCAACTATCTGGATTAAAAGCCACCATTAGCAGTGGCTGATAGACCTCAGCATCACAACTGATCAGAGTTCCACAAGCCCCAGCTTTGCCAATGACTCTGGCATGGCAGGTGATGTGTGTTAACACAGGTGGGCATACAGAAACAAGCCCAGTGGTTGTTGGTAACAACAGGTATGAAATAGAAGCTTGTACAGTAACAACTCTCACATGTAAACCTTTTTCTAGAAGCCACAGTGCCCAGAGAGAGGTGCCAGCACCTCTGGGGAAATGTGTTATTCTGGCACCAGCATAACCTTCTTTTCCTGGAAGTGCACCCATGACTCCACAGCTAATTTACTGTAGCTCCAGTGCCTGCTCAGCAGGTCTGTGACTGCTGTCTCCAAGTGTTCCAGTAACCCTGTTCATTATAAATAGAGTGTCACTGCAGCCTGAGAAACAGCTTATCACAGGAGCAACACTCTGCTACTCCAGTGCTGCAGAGCAGAGAGAGCAGCAGCTGGGACATGATCCTGCAGTGCCTGGGCTCAAACACCTTGGAGGGAACAAAACAAAGCTGCTTGGCCTTACCCCCTCTCAGCTTTAGACAGGGACTGTTCTGCACTGAGGCTGTTGAGAAAGCATGCAGCATACAGGAAAGGACATTTCTAGGGTCACATCCAGCACTTGTAACCTGTACATTACTGTGAGTATAGAAAAGGCAATGGCTGTATCCGTATTCGTGTCTAACAAGAGTACAAGGGAGAAAAATGTGTGCATGAGTTCTTAAATGCAATACAAGTGGAAATTTGGGTGACCAACAGTAGCAAAACAAGCTACCAAACCCCAGTAAAACAACAGTACACTCAAGAGGTTATAGGCACATAGGATTTTGCCTTAACAATGTTCTCAGGTGCTTAAAATTCTGGACTATGTGTGCCCTCAGGTGCCACTGCAGTGGCCAAGATTATCATAACTCTTCCGCTGAGAATCCAGACTGGACACTGTCTTGACACTCTTAGGGACTGCTAGCACACACCTAAAGTATTCAGCAATATCCATTTAGGGAAAAAAACCCAAACAAACAAATAAACAAACAAAACCACCCCACCCCAAACAGTAGTCATTTCTGTCCTGAAATGAATTCCAACAGGGTTTTCATAGCAGCCTTGTGGAGTCAGCACTCATGCAGGAAAGGGAAAGCAGTAGGTATTCCTCTCTTTTCCTGGGAGGGACTCAGAGCCATGTACATCCTGGGCTGCTGCTGCACTGTACCCCCAAGGAAATAACATAGGCCCCAAAGAGGAAGCTCAAGTCCTCCCTTCCAAACCCAATCTTTTGACCACTATATCACATTCCTTCTTTTATATATTAGACTGTTTCCATGAAGGTTATCAGCTCAGTGTGTGAGTTTTGGCATACAGCTGCTCTCAGTCACCTGCAATTCTTCTATGAACCAGGAGGTCAAGCATGCTCCTGAGAAGAGGAAGCTGCAGACCTGAATTCCTTCAGAATATGGAGCTCCCCTATGGAAGAATGATGAAAGGAACTGACTATTAACCAAAAGGTTGCCTTACCTTCCATGCAGGTCTCTCTTTTCATGGCTGAGAGAGACAAAGATAACAGAGCAGAGTGCACACAGGAATTAAGAGTGATTTTGTAGGTTATTCTATTAAGGCTAGGCCCCAATGCTTCCCCTATACTGCAGCAAAAGAGTTCACATGCTCATTTTTGGATCCAGCCTTCTCCCTTTCCGACACTCCCATCAAGTGCTGGACATGCTGCTGTGACTGCACTCCCTTAGCTCTTCAGTCACCAGACAATACTGGTGGGGGCTCTGAACCCCAATCTCACACAACCTTTACCAGGCATCAGTTCTGAGAAGCACTAGAAAATCAGAGCACTCATCCCTGGTTAGGGACATATTGAATATGGGACCCTTGGGGCCAATTGTCTTGAAAGTTCCTCATGCAGGGTCACCTGCAAAGGGCTTTTGGAATCTGAACACTGTGCCTGCCTTCCTTTCACACTCTTCTCAAAGAGCTGAGCAAATAGCTGACTTCAGCTGAGGGGAAACTAAATATTTTTGTTTGCATAGTACCTCCCTGGGAATGGATGCTTGGAGACAACTAGCAGCAAGCTTGCTTGTCCGAGTGAATTTGCACAAGAATTCAGTGTCTAAAATCATTTAAAAGCTGTGTGGATTCAGTCCTCTGTGTGCGTGTGATCAAGACTGTCTTGTGTGTACTACAGTTTGGATCTTTGGTAATTTATCACTGTCCAGCTAAAGAGACTGCTCCAAGCTCCATTAGATTTTATCACTCTCTTCATGGATTTTCTGTTTTGTCTGCTGACTTACTGTTATCCCATCTCCTTCCCATCTATTGCCTTAAACCTTAAATATGAGTGGAACTACATCAGAAAGTGACCATCTGGGCAGCTCAACCAGCTACAGTAAAGGAGATGCAACCTGAGGCAGCATCCCCTGCTCTTACAAGGAGCAAGACAAATCTCTTATTTGTGCACTAAGAAAGCTTAGGATGTTGCTTCAAAACCTGACCAAAAATCTATGAGCTAAATATCAGCCTTTTTAACCCATTTAGTGCAACAGGAAAGTCTTTTGGTACAGCAGTCTCAGCTGTTTCAGTGTTGCTGCTGCCCATAACAATGTGGACAGAGGAGCAGCCTAGAGCAGACAGAGCCTCTCGTGGGCCTCTCAGTTTAGATTTTATCCTGTGCAGTATTTTGCAATGACTAACGTTTGCTACAACTGCCTTAATGTGTGTTTCTATATGCAAATCTGTCAGCCTGACAAGAGTCCATCACAGCTTTTGGCTTTGAAAACCTCTCTTCTGTATCAGCAATGATGGCAAACAGAAGGCACAACCATCCTGATTAATTAATCCCCACACAGCACCTCCTAGCAACCCAAAGCTGTTATGCTAACACTTCTAGCCAGAGCTTCTAAGTGTATAACTTAACCACATGGGAATGCACTATCTCACTCTCATGAGCTCAGAAGGCTTTAAAGGAAACCTTACCTACCTCAATGCTTTCTCTGAGACACCATCAGTGTCTGGACACCCAGCATGACCAACAGACAGTCACAGCAGGCAGGAAGAGAAGGTCTGATACTAAAATATGTAGTTGATTAGCAACTCTTCCATTCTTCCAAAAGGCTGATGAAGCCACACACTCAGACCTCAGCTCTGTGTCCACTACAGCAAATGACAAGGAATTCCAGAGACAACTGGCCTCTTTGGAAGGCACCTAAACCACTGAATTTGTGCCAGTGAGTTTGTACAGCATTAAGTGCTGATAAACAGCTGGAGACACGTTCATCCAGAATGCAGGGTAATTCACACCTTCCATGGATTTCTGTCACTCTGACATATGCCATCTGTGTGAGAGAAGTCCTCAGGCTCCATATTCCAACACCACTGGAGCTTCCACCACTGAAGCTTCTCACATGCACTAGTGAGGGCAATGTCATATCCCACCACTTCCTGCAATATGACATTAAATCCCTCTGCCTGACTTGGCACCAACAGGTTTTTAAGGTGCTACTTCAGAATGTCTGTAACCTTGTGTTTTTAAAATACAACTTTTACTAGAAAATATTAGTTAAGCAAAGTTAGCAGAGAGAGGCATCTCAGCCATCCTGAAGTCTGAGGAGAAAATTATCCGTCTCCAGCGTTTACACTTGAGACAAACCAGGAGACTCTGCCACCAATGCTGTTGATTTACCTCCAGTAACTGCTTTACACTGGAGTGCACATCCACCTGCAGTGCTGCCCCAGCTACAGGAGGTCAGTTTACATGTTCTTTGCTAAAATTAATTAACAGGAGGAGCAGAAATTTAAATAGTAATTAGTTAATTTTAATTTTCAACATGTTTCATTACCAGGAAGCCCATGGAATATTTATTACCAGTGGATCTCCAGAAAATAAGAACATAGACATAGAATATACAAGATTAAGGCTCCTGCCTGGCATCACATACTGGAGCATGAAATTGCACCTGATAGGCTGGGATAACTTTAACAGCTGCAGATGAATTCTGTGAGCCCAGAGTGCATAAAGGGGTGTATCAGGACTCTTCACCCATATTACCACTGGTTATAAATTGATGTTTCTGTTCTAACTCTTGCAAACAATTTTTAAATTCTAGAGATCTGGTTTTTAAAGTTTTTCATTTAAACATAGTAAAATTCATTTTATTGCTGCTGAACTCTTCTCTGGTAATGAGAGGCATGTCAAAGTGATCTGGGAAATGCTGGCACTCATCTCTCCAGGCAGCACTGCACTACCCACTTAAGAGATTGGCATGGTTCCTCATCAGACTTGTCTTCTCTGAGCAGCGCATCACGTCAGCAGCTATAACATCATCTTCTCTGCAGGACTCCTCTCACACGCATTTCCAGCACCACAAATGCATGTGTCCTCTCCTAAAAAAGGCAGAGAGACCCTTTGTTGAGGATAGCCAGCCAAAAGATTGAGGAAAGTTGTTCCTTCCCAAGTCCAACCACTCACAGCAGCATTAGGTGGAAAACTCGAGGTGGGAGTGGGAAGATACTGGGGTGAGTTTTCACAGTGAGGTGTGAGAAAGCAGCAGCCACTGCACCTGGGCTGGGGTCGCACCAGCAGCATCCCCACACAGCCCCCCAGTCCACTGCCACGGCCACAGGTGCACTGTGACAGTCCTCAGGAGCTGCACTGGGGACAAGGGACTGCTGCACTGGGGACAAGGGACTGCTGCCCTTGCTCCAAGGCAGTGCAAGATCAGAGCTCCTTATCAGCACAAGTCACCAGCACAACTGTTGTTCATTGCAAATCACATACTGAATTCTTTCAATCAGACTCCCTAAGGACAAAGGTCCATATGTTTTCCTGCCTGAAAAATCGTGTGGGAGGCTGGAGGAGGGGGGAGAAATTACTTTGAATATTGTCTGACTGAAAGGAAGCCATTACCCCTCCTACCCTGCCTCACTCTGGCATGCCCAGGGCTGGTGTGGGTCTCCATACCCTGACCTGGGTGCAGCTCCTTGCTGGCCACAAGCAGGAGGGGAGCTCCCACAGCCTGAGAGGGAACTGGAGAGTGTCAAAGCAGCTCAGCACTGAGAGTGCATAATTTCCAGTCTAAGAGGAACATTTTCTCTCTGAAACTTCTCCTCCTTCCCAGCTCCTGATTTTTTGCTTCCTGACCTATTTCCTTGTAAGAAAGGACAAAGGAGAGAGAAAGGGTTCCTATTGCAGACGTTCTGCAGGGCTCAGCAGAAGCCTGAAGTGGGTACAGACACAGCTTCTGCCTCTCTGGCAGCACAACCACCCTCAGCCACACCAAAACAGGACCTGCTGTTGACAGCTGCTGGTAGCAGCCACAGGCTGGACATTGGGTAATTAATAGTTTAACTATTAAACTAGTCTGTGCATCAGCCTCATTGGCAGAGACTGTCTAAAAGTTGTACTCATTCAAACACAAGCTCTCATCAGTCTCAGCTCCAGGCAGCTGAGCAGGTTCTCAGGGGTTTGGGAAAGCAGAGCAGCACACAGCTGAACAACTTCTGTAAGGGATTTCTGGTCAGCAGAAGTTATCTGCCCAGCATACTGCCAAATGAAAAGGAAACAGCACCCACTTTGATAGGCAGTTATCAGTGATGCAAGAGAATGTTTCCTCACATTTTGCCAGACTTTTCCTCATGTCCTTTCTCAGGTGATACTTCCTCATTTCTTACAAATGCACTTCAGATGTCATCACACTGGAATCAACCCAGTCAGTTTTGGTTTGGATGCTGCGGAAGATATGTCTTACTGGGATGTGTACTGACCACATGGTGAGCACCTGGAGGTGGAATAAAGTGGTCATATCTGAAGAGACTTAACAAGCAAGACACGGTAGTTTCAGATACCTTCCACAGCAGGTCAGCCACCTGTATCTTGAAATCTATTCTATTTGCAGCTGAGCACTCCTAAGGTGCAACGGCTCACAGGTAACAGGAAAAAACAGCTGGAGAATGCCAGGTTTGCTTGAACTGAATCTTGGCATGCTCATGATTCAGCAAAAAACCAAAAGGCCAAACTTGGAGCATTGACCCTCTTCTGCTCCATTCTTACCCAAGGATTTCAGGAGAACTGTGGCCTGAAAGAAATTTTGTGTGTGGTCTCAAGATTTTATTGCCTAACTGTAAGAAGTTAGAATTTAGAAGAAGTTAGAATTGCAGTAAGAATTAACTATGTCCCACAGGACTCTGACCCTCCCAAATGAAACTCCAAGATCCTGGATCCTGATAGAATGATGCAAAGAGGCCAAATTTGGTAATGGATAGAGTTGGGACCTTCCGTGGTCTAACCACGGAAGGGAAGGTTTGAAGTTTATAATGTCATGATGGAAAAAACCTCTTCCAGCTATTACATGACATTTTAATTTATAGAAGTGCTCAGGCTTAAATCACAATTTCCTACTGACTTCTGCTGCCCTGGAAATGAAAGGAATAGAGGAGTTCTATGCAGTCATTTTAACTTTTTCCTCTTGGCTTGTAACCAGACCTTGGAGAAAGATGCCAGCATCAGCCAGATGTGCAGAGACACATGCTCTGAAACTCAGTATTATGGCATCAAGTTTTTCAGTGTTCTCCCCATGTTCAGAAATCACAGGCCCAAGCTGAGTGCACAGGCATCTCTGCAATACCTGGGGAGAGCTGAGTACCTCAGCTGGGCTCCACAAATGCCTACAGCATGAGGAGAAAGGAAAGACACAAGGGCATTGTAATCATGGTGCAAAGTCTTTGACAACTAAACACCGACCTGAGATTATCCTCAGGGAATTTATTGGTTGGGATAGATGTTTGGTGCATTCAGATGTCTTACAACTCAGCCTGCAGCTGCAAAGTGGTTTCAGGACTCAGAGTTTTTCAGTGCCTATAGCAGGACTAGGGCAGTACTCAGGTACCCAAATTCCTTTGCTTCTGTAACCCACCGTGTCTGCACTTGCTTCCTGGAGCTCTCAGGTGCCCATGGTCAGGTGTCGGCTGCAGCTTTGATTTACAAACTCTGGTCATCCCCATCAGTTATCAACCTGCACGGCTGGACTATTCCTTGCCGGGAGGTGTGATTGCATCATAACTCAGGACTCAGCCAGTCACCAGACGGAGATATCACTGATTTCAATGCAGAAATAGAGAGACTGTGCTTTACTACTGCCTGGAAGGATCAGATTCACACAAAGTCAGCTTTGTAGCAAAGTCACCTTCCTGGTACCAGGCCTCCCGATGCATGACTGATATTTGGTCACCTTTGGAGTGCCCGGTCGGATCTCCATCACCCGGCTCTGCAGCCTCCTCGCTCAGCGCTGGGACCGGCGGACCGTGAGCAGCTGCTGCCACCCTCAGGTCACCTTGGCAGGAAACCTCGCTTTCTGCCTTTGCTGGAGGCTCTCTAAAAAGAAATTAAATGAAAAGCGAGCACAGCAGAGCTGCTGCTGATAGGACTCCCACACCTGACTGGCGTGTTGTCATTGCCTTCCTGCGGACGTGCCAACTAACGTGTTCTATGGAAGAGCAGGAGCAGAGGCATCTCTGACATAAAAGGGCAGAGCAGGAGGACCAGCGGGGCCACAGTCATAGAATCATAGAATTGTTTAGGTTGGAAAGACCTCCGAGATCATAAATTCGAACTATTAATCTGGCACTGCCAAGTACAGCAGTAATCATGTCCCCAAGTGCCACTCCGTCCCTTTCCCAGGCAGAGCGTTCCAGTGCTTGAGTACCCTCACGATCGAGTTTCAGGTGCAGGAGTGGGGCTGCAGTGCAGACCTGCAGGCAGGGAGCAGCACACAGTCCCTCTGCTGCATGATGCCTCAGCTCTCCCCAAACCAGCCCAGCACACTTGGGCAGCCAGCCAGGCAACTGCGTCCAGCCTGCAGGAACACATAGTTCAAAACGAGCTGTGCCTGCCTCAGGAGCGTGATATTTCGCAAGGACTGGAACTACAGGAGTGAAACTAAAACCAGAGCTAAAGAAGGAGGTGGCCTCAAATCACCTTAATTCCCCACTACCGACACCCCAGGTAAATCCCCAGGTGAAACTAGACACTCACACTCTTACGCTTCTCTTACCCAGCAGTAGTTTTGCATTTGCGGCTAGAACCTCTGCTGTTGCCAAAGCTGGACAAAAGCACAACATCAAGCAATCCTAATTGCTTTTTAACAAGTGTTTTGCCAGCAGGCGCCACCTACATCAGCTTGTACCAGCTGAGGGGCATAGGTCTTGAAAAAGGTGAGATGAGAGAGCAATAGGAGAGAGAACTTTCAGTGCTGTGAGGCAGGGAATCACTCCAAAGGCAAGCAGTGTGCCTTCTTGCTTCCTGCTGCACTGCAGGAGGAGGGATGAGCTCGGTGGAGAGAACTTGGCTTATGGCAGTCTTTTGCAAACAGGGGCTTGGCTTTTACTGTCTAGCCAGTTAATCAAAAAACAACTTGAAGGTGGGACAAATCTTTGCTCTTCTTGCTCTCCTGCTGTACCTGTGGTCCTTTCAGCACTGTGATACCTCTGCAGCTCTCCTAGGGAGAGGAAAAGAAATTGTCTGAGGATAACTTTTACAGGCACATCTCAGTGCAGAACTAAATAAGCCATGTCTTGGGGGAAATTTCACATCCTCTTGATGATGTATGCTCCAGGTGAATGCTGGTGAGTACGATTTTTCTTGGAAGCTTCTTTCCAGAAGTTGCTCATATGCCAAAGTAGGGGGAAAGCAGAAATTATTTTCCAAACGAGTTTTGTTCATAGGAATGTCAAGTTCAGCAATATTTTCATCTGCCTTCATGTTCTTCCCTTCTAATACAGTGTCTGTTGGTTTCTGAGTCCATCAAGGTAATTTCTGAGCTGTGTTTATCTTTCAAATCAAGGGTGAGATTTTTTGCAACACTTCAGCAGATTCTTCAACAGCTTCTGAGACATTTAAACCTTGCAACGCCTTTGGGAGGAGATACAGAGATTACAATTGGTTTTGAGTTAAGTTTTTTTTTTTTATTGTACGGCTATGCAAAACAACATAGTTTGTCAACGGCTAGACAAAGGGTAGGATATTGCTAAAAGGATTTTGATGAAAGCTGGCACTTCAAGTGGCTCCCGGGTTTCGGCAATCTTCCACTCTTCATGTGCTTGCCACAGGCTCCTCGGTTAACTCTGGCTTCTGGAAGCTGCCAACAGTTAGTAAAAGACCTCACAACTCTTCTCAGGCTGTTGATTTCATCCTGGTCATACTGAGTTTTCCTCCACAAAGCAGGATTCTTGACCTCTTTCATCATATCAGGTTTTAAAACCTCACTGCTCCTGAGCAGATTCTTTTGTTCTACATCTATCACAGGTTTTAGACCCCAAGGAGCCCTTGACAATAGGCACATGCCGTGCAGATCTGTACTTTCTCCATATTCCTAATACAGTCCAGGAGATCACTTACATTGGAAGAAGCCTTAGGAGATCCTCTAGTTTAACCTTCTACTGAGAAAACGACCAACTTAATTATTAGATCACACAGGGATTTTGCTTCAGTCTGGTTTTAAAAACCACTAAGGATAGAGCTTCCACAGACTTCTGGGAGGCCTCTTTCAATGTTAATCTCTTTTGCTGTGTGAGGTGGTTGTTGTTATTATAATTTATTTTTTTCCAGTCAGATTTCAGATTTTCTCATTCTACAGTCAATAACTGTCTCCTTCTACTCTTTTGTTGTGCACCTCTGATAATAGTTCGGATCCTCCTTCTCTCTAAACCTCAGGTTGGATTACTGATTTCTCCCAAGTGTTGCATGGAATTTGACTAATTTATCTTCACATCACTGCCTTCTGATTGAAGAGCTCCTAACTGCACTTACGAGGTGGAGCATAGATACTAAAGACAGCAATTAAAGGTCACAGAATCACAGAATAAGCTGAGTTGGAAGTGAACATCAAAATCAGGAAGTTCAACTCCTGGCCCTGCACCACCAACGACCACCCCCAAGAGTCATATCATGTACCTGAGTGTGTTTTCCAAACACTTCTGTCAGGCTGATGATGTGATCACTTCTCTGAGGAGCCTGTTCCAGTGCCCTCTGGGTGAAGAACTTTTTCCTGATATCTAAACTAAACCTCCCCTGAGACAGCTTCAGGCCATTTCCTCAGGTCCTGTCACTGGTCACCAGAGAGAAGGGATCAGTGCCTGCCCCTCTGTCAGAGTCTGTCCGAGGATGTGTTATGCCTCACAACTGTCTCCGATGGTTGAAGACCAAGACCCCCAGAGAGACTGGGGAGAGCCCCTGGCCTGGCTGAGGTGGGGCACCTGCCGAGGACTGATACGCATCTCCACAAGAATGGAATGCAAGAACAATAGCAGCTCGTTACAGTGGACTGAGCTGGTTATACTGACCGTGCTAGAAGGGTACAGCTTGCTGCTTGTTCCTGAGCACCCAACTTTGACGCAGGTGCCTGCACTGGCCCAGTGCCCTCTTTGGCTCCATTCCACTCGCCTTGGTCCTTTTCCTGACCACCCTATAAAGACTCTGCGGATCCCGTGCACCCTTTGTGTACACCCCACTGGAGAAGATCGCGTCTATGGGCATCTCTACGTCCTGAGGACCTCCGACTCTCCACGTGGTAGCTATAATCCCCCTTCCCCTCTTTCTCTATCTTTCTCACTATTCTCTATTTTCTCTCCCTACTATCGCATTGTGGGCACTAAATAAAAGTGCATTTTTTTTGTTTAAGCAAACTGGTTTGTCCCCTGTTGTGTCTTTTGCGCTTTGAGATCTCCAAAACGAACCATCAGGTTCCCCGCATATGTTTGCGGACCCTGACATTAAATTGGCGTCACGGACAGGATCTTGATAGACTGTGGAGTTGCGGGTTTTATATAGTTTGTAGAAGGGGAAGGACCCTCGTCTCAGCCGCACCTAGCACGCCACTTCGGTGAGCGCTGTTAGAAAGCAAGGGGGGCGAGGGAAAATTCCCGCTAACTGTATACACCCAGGCGAATAAGCACTCCCTGTCATCAGGATATTTCAGAAACGATCTCACTGTGCAAAAGATGGGACTCTGTGTTTTAAGCTGCTTGGTGTAGTTGAGGAGACAACAGGCGTTTTTTGTGAAGAAGTGCCTCCCAAGCAGCTGGGTCTCCTCTCCCATTCCAGGGAAGCGAAGGGAAACACAGTATTAGCTGTGCCATTGTTTGTAACTTTAAGAATACCTCCCTGAGAGTGGTTTTTGTCCCTTCACAAAAAATGAGTGAAAATTCTAGTACAAAAGATAAGGATATTCTTTTTGCTTTGCTAACAAAGCATGGTGCTAGACCTTCTCCAGCCGGAGAAGAGTGGGCACAAGATAATTGGTTTAAGTGTGAAAACATTGTAGATAGAATATATTCTTTGCAACATGATGCTAAGTATAAACTGGGCAGAAATAAAACCATTCTTTGCTCAGTTTTGGGGGCCTGCCTTTCGGCAGCCATAGAAACCCATTTTAAACGGGTAAGTGAAGAGAGAGCAGAAATAGAATCCCTGCAAAAACAATTGGAACAGGAAAGAAATCGAGAGGGAGAAGTAATAGAATCCCTGCAAGATTTGGTAGAAGCTTTGCAAAAACAATTAGAACAGGAAAGAAATCAGAAATATTTGCTGGAGATTTCCCTTGCAGAAGAGCGGAGCAAAAATTCAAAACTTGTAGATTCACCAAAGGAAACAGGAGGAAAGGAGACATACAGCATTAAACAGATATACCCTCAGAAAGAATTAGTACACATGCAAAATTGTGGGGAACTCTGTTGCTCCAATTTGAGACCTCTTGTCAAAACAGAATTTAGTTATATAAATGCAGAGGTTCATGACCCCCATATAACCACCAAACAAACACCCAACACAGCCACTGAATTAGCTAAATTAAAGAAAGAATACTCCCGACTTTCTAGCGAATCAGAGACGAAATATGTCTTTAGAGTTTCACTTACTGGTGGTGACCAAATTAAATTAAGTGAACAAGAAGTAAGTGGCTATTGGGGACATGGAGTTTTCTTAACAACAGGGAATACACGTGCCCCATGGTCCCTGACACAGCGTGCAGCTTACTGGGCAGGGGGACTAAGCCCCCTTGAAAGGGGCGACCCTCTGGCAATAGTCAGCACCCCGGACCAACTCCTGGAAAACATACACAAAGCTGCATGCTTGCAAATGATACATGAAAGAAAATTGATTTATGGCTATGAATCACCCATGCAACTACCTGTCAAACCTGAAATAATGACCCCTCTAATTCGAGGTTTGCCAGAATCTCTTAAACCAACAGCAATTCTTCTTCAAAAAACAATAGCGTCTATCACTCCGGTAGACAGGCTTGAAAGATTTCTTGGACACACAAGTGATCAAACTGGTTCCACTGACTCCACTGACTTCTCGCCTTTTGCTACTCCTAGCACACAATCTAACAGCAGTCATAACAGTGGAAAATATGGACCAGTGAAGCACTCAGAGGACAAACCCGAAAAACCCAGAGAAGTCAGGCACATTGCTTCTCCTAATGAAAAACCAGAAAAGGAAAGACAAATCCCTAACCAGCAGCAGTTGTGGTTGCTAGGGCTGAAAAGGGGACTACCTCGAGAAGTAATGGACAAATTGCCTTATGATAAATTGGTTAAAATAAAATTGCTGCTTTTTGAAGCAACTGCTCACCAAGCCCTTGGCCCTATTCATCCTACAGATCCTTTTCACGTAGAATGGGGATTTGCCACCTCAGGATTGTCATTGTATATATGGCAAAGGGGTCCTGAAGGCCCAATCAGATCTGTCAGCTCTTGCTCTTGTGGCTTTAAAGATGCTGAAAAGAGGTACACTACCTGGGAAAAAGGCTTGTTTGTGGTTAGCTTAGCTCTCATAGAAGTGGAGAAAATTGCACAACAACAACCAATTGTTTTGAGAGGCCCCTTCAAGGTTAAGTCAGTCACTACTGGGACCCCCCCACCTGCCGGGGTGGCTGAGAGGACCTCAGTAAGACAGTGGTCTGCTCAGATTGAACATTATTGTAACATCTTCTCAATAACTGAAGGAGCTGTGAAAAATCTAGCACTACAAGAAGCAGAAAACTTGGATAGCATCCAAGACAAACCTGCCTCAGCCATTACCCCTCCCTTTTCCCCCGAACAGCCAGCAAATCCTTGGTTTACTGATCCTTCTGCCTTTTGCCTGACAGCTTCAAGCATAATTCCCTCACTATGGGGACCAAGTGATTCCAACAATCCAGCACGTCACCCTGGACAGTCTGTTTTGGTGGACCTCCCTACTGTAGGGGAAGTACCACTAGTGCAGAAAACCCCTCTGAATAAATATACATGGGCAGCCTTTGATGCTCTAGGGAAAGAGCATCGAATAAATACAGGATGGGCAATTTTCATCATTCTAACCTCCTGCCTCCTCGTGGCAGATTCTGTTGTGCTTACTTTCCACAGGAGAACTCCGAGGGACATGAAGGCTGTATAAACCATGATAAATATTTTAAACAGAAATTTTAAATAGCATTGATTCAGAAATATTAATGAACAAATTGGTTGCCACAATCAAAGATTTGACCAAATTATAACAATTATTATAATTGTCCTTATTGGCTTTGAGGACACTTCAGTGATTGCTATTAAACATATTACCAAATTGGGAAAAGATAAATGTGAATGATAGCAAATTGGTAATTGATACACCTGGTGCTACACAAAACCATGTTTCTTTGGCCCTTAAGCTGCATCCAGGCACAGCTTTGGATGCAGATGGTTGTTGCCTCAATTATAAGGCAAGAAGAAGAAGGAATTCTTCCTACTGAAATTTGGAAAATAATTTGGGACAATGCAAATTCTTTTCAAAGAGAATTCCAATCCTGGTGGAAATTAGTGAACTTTACCTACAACCCCAATACTAACACAGTTACAGCCTTTGTGTTAACAATAGGTAATGCTTCAGTACATTTGATATTCCCTATCTTTGCATTAGGTATAAACCATGATGGAGCTATTCTCTATCCTTCCGAGCATAGAGAATGGGCCCGTCAAACTGGTGAGAAATGGCAAACTGTCAATTTAGAATCTTGTGTTGTTAGGGAGCAGCAAGGTTTCATTTGTGAAAGTAATGCAATCATAGCTCAGGACATTTGTTTGGACACTGAGCAAAATATTTGTCATTTTGAAGTACATCCTAACGAAGCTCCTGGAACAGTGCTCGTGTATATAGGCAATGGGTGTGCATGCTTTAGGACTGTCTGAGATGTTGTAGTTGTAGAAAATGCAATAGTAGATACTAAAAATCACTCAAATTTTTGTGTTTGTGATTTTACCACAATTACAGGATGTGACTTTTCTTATAAAGTCCCAGCTACGTCCTCCTTTTGATTTTGGTTTTGATTGGCCTTGTTTTAGTTAACATCCCTTTTGCAAAAGACACTCCTAAAGTTATTGACGTAAAATGCACTACCCAGACAGCGAAAGTTAAGCCTGTAACAGCAGTTTGATTTGATTAATGTTGCTTTGTCTTAGTCATGTTAATTAAAAATTAAGGTTTGTTTTGTTTTGTTTTCTTTTTTGTTTTTGTTTGTTTAGAAATTATTATCATTTTAAAAATTTAAAGAATTTTGTGAAAGAAAATTGTTTTAAATTAAGTATTTGATTGAAAATTGTAATTGTTGATTTTAATTGATGGTATTATATTAATTATTTAGTAATTTGAGTTAATATTTTGAAAAATTGTTATATTAATTATTTGGTGATTTATGTTGATTATTTTGAAAAAAATTGTTAAAAATTGTTAAATCAATTTCTTTAATTTTTGTTTCATTTTTGCTTCTATTCCCTTTCTGTATTTTTCCTTCTTTCTCTCTGTCTCTGTCTCTCTCTGTCTCTCTCTCTCTCTCTCTCTCTTCTACACCCTCTCTATTGTCTCTGTTTTTCTGGGATATGCTGCCAATGTGGATGAGTCCTGAAGACTTCACGAGATTACGGAACCTGCTGATGGAAGAACACCTTCGTCGTCAGTCGTGAGTCACGGGGTGGTGTCAGAGTCTGTCCGAGGATGTGTTATGCCTCACAACTGTCTCCGATGGTTGAAGACCAAGACCCCCGGAGAGACTGGGGAGAGCCCCTGGCCTGGCTGAGGTGGGGCACCTGCCGAGGACTGATACGCATCTCCACAAGAATGGAATGCAAGAACAATAGCAGCTCATTACAGTGGACTGAGCTGGTTATACTGACCGTGCTAGAAGGGTACAGCTTGCTGCTTGTTCCTGAGCACCCAACTTTGACGCAGGTGCCTGCACTGGCCCAGTGCCCTCTTTGGCTCCATTCCACTCGCCTTGGTCCTTTTCCTGACCACCCTATAAAGACTCTGCGGATCCCGTGCACCCTTTGTGTACACCCCACTGGAGAAGATCGCGTCTATGGGCATCTCTACGTCTTGAGGACCTCCGACTCTCCACGTGGTAGCTATAATCCCCCTTCCCCTCTTTCTCTATCTTTCTCACTATTCTCTATTTTTTCTCCCTACTATCGCATTGTGGGCACTAAATAAAAGTGCATTTTTTTTGTTTAAGCAAACTGGTTTGTCCCCTGTTGTGTCTTTTGCGCTTTGAGATCTCCAAAACGAACCATCAGGTTCCCCGCATATGTTTGCGGACCCTGACACCCTCCTCTTCCCCTTATGAGGAAGTTGCAGACTGCAATGAGGTCTCCCCTCAGTCTTCTCCAGGCTGAACAGACCAAGTGACCTCAGCTGCTCCTCATTCAGCTTCCCCTCATGGCTCTTCACCGTCTTTGTTGCCCTCCTTTGGATGTTCTCTAATACTTTAATATCTTTCATATATTGTGGTGACCAAGACATTGGCTAATTTGGAATGACCACTGTGAAATGATACTAGATTTCTTATATGTAGAAAATATTCCATTCCGTTCCATTCCATATGTAGAAACACTTAATTCCCAGGTTGCTGTCCATCCTCGTAGCTGGATGAAGCAAAGAAATAGAATATGTGTTCACACAAGACTCCACTCTGATGCATATGTACAAGGTCATTAAATGTCCTTGTACAAGGCAACACTGATCCTGAACATCCACAGCTTGCAAAACAGTATCTGTGTCCTTTAAGAGGTCATGCTTCAATGAAGGTTGCAAACTTTTTCATCTGGATTATACTTTCAAATTTCCAGTGATTCACAAATCAATAGCAAAGAAGTCAATGATTCCCAAAGCTTACAGACATGAGCTGAGAGGAAACAATTGCTTTGCCAGTGACTCCACTGGAGTATTGGGTTTGAGTAGAAAGATTTTGGCAGCAGGGGTGCTCCAGGTGTGGCTTCTGTGAGAAGCTGCTTAAAGGTTCCTCCATGTCTGATAGAGGCAATGCCAGCCAGCTCCAAGACAGACCCACAGTGGCCAAGTGTTGCTTCGCGTATCTGTCTCTCAGGCCAGTCCAGTGTTCAGCTGGACCACCCTGCTAGCTCTGATACGCCCAACAGTACCTTTGCATGGGTCTTTGGCTCCGCAGCCCCTTTGCCTTGGCTGTCACGGCCGTGGTTCGAAAGAGGGGACACTCGAGGCTCAGGGAGAAAGGTTTTATTCGGGAAACACAGGGGCAGTCCCTGGTTCCAGGCCTGTGCCTCTGGGGAGTGACCCCCGGCCTGGTTTGCAGGGGGTTTTTGTTTACCAGAAATCTCAGGGGTGGGCACAAGTTACAAGACCAATGAAACAAAGCCAGGTGGGTAAGGCCAAATGCAATACACAACATTAACAAATCAGGTGAATTTGGGATGGGGTCCTGGGAGATCCACCAATCACTGTCCAACACCTCTCCTGAAGGTTTTGGGGCCTGGGGGATGATGGGCATGTGGGGGAGAATACATTGTGATGGGGGAAAATACAATAGGATGACCAAAACTCTGGGCAGAGGATTAGGTTGCCTTGGCAACTCTTATCAACCTCTGATAAGAACAATCCAAGACAAGAACTTTACCTGGCTAGGGTTAAAGTCCAAATCACATCAAACTTACAACTAAAAAACCTATGAAACAATTTCAGCACCCTCACAGCCAAGGCTGAGTCACCCAGGAATGGTGGTGACACCTCTGAGGGAATGTGTTTAAGGAGGGGCAGAAAGGAAGGATCTGGAAATGTGGAACATCAGATGGAGGAGAGGAGTGAGAGCATGTGAGAGAAACACTGGCAGAGAGGATGACGAGGTGTTCCAGGTGACGAAGCTGAGGTTCCCCAGGAACCCATGGTGCAGAGCATGGGAGTCCACAGTAGAGATCCATCTGCAGTCTCCAGAGGACCCTGTTCCAGAGCAGGTGGATTCCTGAAGGAGACTGTGGCTATGGAAAGCCAAAGTTGGAGTAGGCCCCTGGCAGGACCTGTGGCACCATGGTGAGAGCAGCCCATGTGGAGCAGGTTTGCTGGCAGGACTTGTGACACTGCAAGGGACCAACACTGGAGCAGTCTATTCCTGAAGGACTGTACCCTGTGGAACAGACCCACTCTGAAGCAGTTTATGAAGAACTGCCGCCTATGGGAAGGACTCACATTGGAGCAGTTTGTGGAGGACTGTCTCCCGTGGGAGAGACCCCATGCTGAAAAAAGAGCCAAATGTCAGCAGTTCTGTCTCTGAAGAGGAAGGAGTGGCATGACAACCTGTGATGAACTGACTGCAACCCCCATCCCCGTCCCCCCGCATTGCTGGGAGAGAGGAGGGAGAGAAAACTGGGTGTGAAGTTGAGCCCAGGAGAAATGACAGTGTAGGAAGTTGATTTAAGATTTATTTCTCATTCTCCTATTTGGAATTTGATGGGCAATAAATTCAGTTGATTTCCCCAAGTCAAGTCTGTTTCGCCCACGATGGCAATCAGTGAGTGATTCCTCCCTGTCCTTATCTCAACCCATGAGCCTTTTGTCATATTTTCACACCCTTGTCCAGCTGAGAGGAGTGACAGAGCAGCTTTGTTGGGCACCTGGTCTCCAATCAAGGTTAACCAACTACAACGAGCACTTAATGAAAGCAGAATGTGAGACCAGGAATCAAGCACTCTCACTCCTTCCACCAAAGTCAATCCTTCTTTCTGTTTAGTAGTGTTATCTGGTTCCAAATTTTTTTTTTTTTTTTTTTTTTTTTTTTTTTTTTTTTTTTTTTTTTTTTTTTTTTTTTTTACCTTTTGTCCCCACACATCCTGCTCAGTCAGCAGGTCACCATTTAAGCCTTTGTTTGCCCAGTCTTGGTCCTCTCTCCTATCATCTCCTTCCACTCCTAGGTCCCCTCCACTTCCTTTTCTCTCTCCATGACAATCCCGATCTCACCAGTTTCCCATCCTTGGCTATAATGTTTACTGCAGTGAGTGGTTCTTTTTTCCTCCATCTGGATGGGATGCCCTCCATCCAGGATGGTATGCCTGATTTAGGACACGGATGAGACAGTTCTTTGCTGTCAACTGTGGCACTGTGCCCTGCCCAGCAGAGAGCAACTGGAATCAAGAATTGCAGAAAGAATCTCTTGAAATAACTCCAGTTAGACTGCATTTATTCACTCTGTGAGATGTGGGGCATTCAGGGGCCTGATCACTGGTAAAAGCTCTGAGGGAATGCAACTTGCTCAAACTGATAGCATTGCAGTTCTGAGTCCCATAAAAGCCTAGCGTAGAAGAAATTAGGGGACATTTTAGCTGCTCAAAAGAAAGAATATTCCTACTGCCTATTTTTTTGCAAATATTTATAAACTGGTGCAGAAACTAAAGGGAACAGTGAAAAACATGCTAGTGCAGAAGCCATGCCTTTTCCTCCTATTTTTTTCCCACCTCTATTTTAAGTCCTTATCCAAAATATGAAGGCAAGAAGGCATTTCAGCAGAAGGGTTTCCAGTTCTGGAATAAGGACAAAACAAAGTGTTTTCTCCCACCCAGTCTTAGGAACAGATCAGATTTTTGCTGAAAGTTTTGATTCAACACAAACATAAATCAGCCTGAAAGCATAAAACTAATGAGGAAAAAAGAGGACAAGTTTCATAGTAGCAAAGGAAAGAGGAAAGTGGTGTATAGCAGGAGGTTCTGGGCAGCTTTAGCATTAGGAAGTAGTTAACCCCTTCTACACTTGTAGTACATACATCAAATGTGACATTAGCATGAACAACACACAAAGGTTCATCTTAACTCATTGCTTTGGGAATTGAATTCAGATCTTGGTTCTGCAAGGTTTTGGGTAAGCCTTGACTCCTGCACAGAACTCTCTGTTGACTCAGTGAGGCTGTGGAGACCTCTCTGCCCAAACCACCTACGGGATGAAAACTCCATCCAAGACAACATATCCCAGGTGGAGGGAGGAATTTCAAATTACACTTCTATTTTTGAGTAAATCTATTCCTCAAAAGGAACCTGGAAAAGTCAAGGGTCAAGAGGGAACTCACTATTACATGTCATAACTCCCACTCTAGAAAACTAAAACCTGGGCCAAGGTAGTGATACGTGGACAGGAGGAAAAGATCTATAACTAACTGACAGAAAATACCCAAAAAGCTCACAGGGCCCAGGCTTTTGTCACAGTGACTGACATTTTGCCTACTTGGAAGGAAATTAATTAGAGGAGAATGAAGAGCATATGTTGTCAAGTGGGTGTAAATCAAACTAAGCAAACAAAGGAGTACAGGGAGAACTCAGGCTGACATCAAGGCTGAGAGAGAAGAAAAGGCTGGAAGGAGCAACAGCCACAGAGGCTTTTAGATGGACATATTTCCTTCAAATCTGCTTTTATTTTCACACGTTAATGAAAAGCCAGGAGAAAGGTAGCAGCAACCAATGTACCCGTGAAGGGAAATTGCTATCGCAATACTCACAAGCTAGTTGCAGTGTTCAGGATTACTTATCTGGTCCTCCTGGTGCTGCTTGTCAAAACACATACCACCTCACAGGAGTGGAACACTGCATCATACATTTTAAGTCCCATGAGTGCCTATGCCTACAAAAGCAGCCTTGCTTTTGTACCAAGGAAAAGAACACAAGGCCTCGTTAAAAACCATTTTCAATTCAGCTTATTCTTCAGTTACTCCATAAAACCCAAAGTGGTTTCTCTCATTGTTTTTTATGGCCTTCCCAGATCTTCTAGCCACAAACACATAATTTATTTAAGCCACGCATAAACAACCATGATTTACGTCAACTTTTCATTCAATGGAAAGCACATGAAAGAACTACTTTCCTTCTGTGTGTTACTTGCCTGCAAGGGCTGGAGCACATCTTTCCAAATTCCTGGTGGTAAACCCAAGCAGTTGTGAAAGCTTGTTCCATATTTGGCATTTTAAGAACTTCCCACGAGTTTTTTTCCATTACAGAATCATTCGGTCACCACTGGGCACCTCTCTGTACCAGATGACACATGAAAGAACTTTATGACCTCTGAAAAAGGCAGACCCTTAAGTGGACTTGATGTCAACCTCTTGTCAGAGTGTAAGATATCTATGGCAGTTGCCATACAAACCTGTATGACACCCAAGTGAATGGAGTTATAATTCAGCTTGCTATTCCTTAAGTGAATAATGATTAAGGGTCACCATCTCAGTGACAAGAAAACTCGTGCCAAGATGGTGAAAAGCTGAATCAACAAAAACAGTCATATGAAACCCATAAAAAAAAAACTTTGCTGCAGTATACAGAAATAAATGAAACACCACTCCTTCTGCTTTTTAAAATCAGGGTTGGTCTCAGGCAGGAACACACAGTACACTTGTCTCTCTGGCAGCATGCCTGTACCAGAAGTAATTGAAATTCTCCAAAATCCCCTCCTCCCATCTAAGACCTGGCAAGGAACAAACACAATACTGATTGCTGTATCTGAGGAGTGGCTGACAGGCCTTCCTG
The DNA here is from genome assembly GCF_965231275.1 of Zosterops lateralis. Classification (NCBI taxonomy): domain Eukaryota; kingdom Metazoa; phylum Chordata; class Aves; order Passeriformes; family Zosteropidae; genus Zosterops; species Zosterops lateralis. The sequence goes on from NC_139762.1 coordinate 131,970,100, forward strand.
CCCAGTGTGATTCAGAGACCTGCAGCAGCCATTCTAAGATGAGCAGACCATTCCCTAAAGAGTGTGTCTTCCTGTTCTTTATTCTGAAAAGGTGAGCACTCCTCTCTGAGCCACTGGTGAAACCAGCTTAAAGCAGTGTTATTCCAGGAAGTGCCCTAAAACAGTCTCAGCTCAGATGGAGCACACCCTCACCTGATAACCCTCAACATCTCACACCTATAAAGACACTGGGATGTTTAGCTGGCACTGCACACACCACCTGCTGCCCTGGGCATAAGTCTATACTGTTCCCATAGCACGAATAAATGTCAAATATTGGCAATTTTTGCTCAGCAGTTGTTGAAAGAATATGCTGCTTGCCACTGTGCTTACACCTGTAGTATCTGCAATGAAAAGGCAGCATTTGAGACCTGTTGTTAGGCAGACTTGCCCTGCTCCTTGGCATGTGCCCATATGAACTACCATGTGGTGGATGAATGCTTATGTCCTTCAAAAACTGGAAAAGGCAACCAAGTACATTAATTAACACCTGGTATTCAAGCATTGCACTAGAACACAGCCATTGCTTCAACACCCTTTGCCTCCCCCTTTCTGCAGAACAAGTCTTTGACCTAAGACACTAATTTTATGCAACATAAACCACATAGGGTTCTAGAGCTGGCATCACTGGCAAGGAATCCAGAAGCTGCATCTGAGAGCATCTGCTAGACCAAGTATCAGGTCCTCCTGATATTTGTCTTTCAGCACCAGCCACTTCCCCATTCTCTGGGGTTTCACCCTTGTTAAGAGAAGTGGCAACGTGTCATAGCTGGAGACTTGAAATCCCCAATATACCTTACCAGTCAACAGTTAAGATTACCAGGAAATTCACCACAGGGGCTTTTCCTAGGAGACATCTCTCTCCTAAGGGTGAAGAAATTCACATGTCCACTTGCTGCAGTCTGTATGGTAACACAGATTATTATACTATGATGAAACATGAGCAGGATGAGCTGGTCTCACTCTGAAGGCTGTTGCAGACTACTGTGAGAAAATCACAGATGGCACAGTAAATTAGAGTCTATATTCATGCTTCCTATATTTTCCACAACCTATTCTTCCAGTGAGAAACATAATTTTCCAGGATAAATAAAATTTCTGAATCAGATTTTCAGTCTGCATCACGTGTAATGCCATGTGCAGCCTGTTGCTTGGAAAGTATTGTCTTAGCCACACAACCAAGAAGCACATGCTTACCTCCCTCATGCCTTGAAGTCATGACAGGTGAAGGCAGAGACACACTTGACTGGCAGGGTGGATGCTGGAGGAGCTGTTCCCCTGAGCATCATCTTGCAGCTGCCACTGCCAGAGATCTGGGGTAGCTAGGCATAGCTGGGCACAGACAGGGAACCATACTGAAGCTGTGACTGGCATTGAGCGTGTTTGTGTGGGCTGTTTTGGCCTTCTTGACCTTGAAGGAACATTCCCTAGTGTGACAGCATCAGCAGAGAAGGCCAGCACGTGCTCCTACAGACAGGGACAGGAGAGAACTTACAGAGATTTATGGGCAGCACAGATCTAAGTATCATCAGTCTCAGATAATTATTAATTACAATAACCATCATTATACAGAGTGCCTAGAATCTCCACCTTGAGTTACAGAGCTGCACACCTTGTCCTTGCTAAGAGAAATAAGCTGTGTGAAATTTGCCTGACAGCAAATGGGCACCACAGCAGTTGGGTAAGTGTGGCCACCACATCACCACTCACTGGGTGAAGAATGAGCCTAAAATGTTAATTATTTATTTAATAATGTTATTATTAGCATAATTCTAATTATGACCAAGAACACAATATGCACGCCAAAAAGATGTTCAGAATTGATGACTTTCTCAATCATACTCTCACTTCAGTCTTTGTTACTTCCTGGTGTCATCCAGCATTAGAGTCAAAGGAAACTCAAAAAACCCTCTGAAATAAATATGGGTGGCAAATAGAGGTCAGTGCACATGGCTATCAGGTTCCAAAAGTGCATCAAAATGCAAGGAGAATGTCTGATGATGGGTTAGGATGGGCTGTGAATTCCATGCCAGTCTGGGGAAAGAGACAATACTAACAATAACACAGAGAATAATTTTAAATGTTTCTGAAATTTGGTTGGGCAATCAGGGTCTGTTGCCATATATACCAAATATCATCATGTGACACAATGCAGGATTATGACAATGGAGTCCTCTTCTTGCTCAAAGTCTTTCAAATTCTGTAAGTTTACAGTATTTCTGAAAATTATCCATTCTTCTGCTCTTGTGGGCATTTCTAAGTACTTCACTTAAAAGCTACAAACTGATTTTCAGTGTTTGTGTCTTCAAAGAAGGGAAATACAGTAAGTAAAAAATATACCATAAAAATGCTCAGTACTTCAGTCTGGCAACACACATCCTTAAAAGGAGTTAACAAAATTAAGATAATCCTGTACTATGTAGGTCTGAGGAATAAAGTTTATTTTCCCAAGTAAAAGCAATAAGAGAATTTTAGAATATTTTGTATCAAGCCATGCCCTCATATTTTTGGACATTGGTGACTATTGCTCTGAATTTCATTAAATTGTAAATTCAAAGAAAAAAATAATCTACCTTGTAATAAACCTGCATTTATACAGACACATAACATTCTTATAATAAAAATCCAACCAGAGTCTTGTAAACAGCATATACATGTATATAGCATTGCCTAATTTATAAAATTTGGCTGAAGAGTTGCCAACTTTACAAGCAATAAATCATTATGATCAAATGAAAATTATAAACCAAAGCAGACTTACAGTAGAAATGTGCATAAAAACAATCTTATTAATTATTATATCAAAGGAACAGAACACTGGAAAGCAAAGTTAGTTTTAAAGATCTGCATTATGATTATAGCAAGTATGATTAACTTAGTAATAACTGTAACTTTGTATAAACACTAGGAATCACATTTACCCAGAAACCTCACAAGAAACACAAAACAAAACTAGGCAAAAAGAACAACAGGTAACTGCACATCAATTGTTTACAAGGCCTATGACAAGGAGGATGCAGAAAAAGACACTCAAGTTTTATTGGGTGGGGAAGTAGGATTGCTCACATTCTGGAAAATGAAAGAAACATTCTCTTTTATCCTTTCAAGGAAAGGATCAGCAAGAGTCTGATGTTGCCCAGAGAAATGCTTCCATTGCATCAACTGTGACATGGAAAGTGGTTTCTTTGAATTAGGTTTCCCATGGTTCTGTTCAAGCTGGCAGCTTCTAGATATGGGAGGCTTTTCTGAGGAAGTATCTGGAAAAAATGATGCAGTAGACTAATCAGAGAAAACTACGACAGAAAATTTCAGTCTGAACCAATAAGACAGTGGGTGATAACAAACAAGGGAAAACAGAACAGCACATATAATCCTTCTGTACCAACAAAATCCAAACATACATCCCCAGTAAGAAACGGAAGGTTTCTTGCTCAGTGACTGAGGTTATCAAATTTACCATATGCTAGCATAAAGACAAATCCTTTTACACACTGATGGGAAAGGAAATATCTTATCCGTCAATTTCCTTTCCTCCATCTTCCTAATTCTGTGACATTTGGCCTGCTCTCATTCTTTAAATAAATCTGAATCTAGATGTATGTTGCAGCAAAATTCATGCTAGGTTCAATTTCTTCCCAGAGGAGTCACTCCAGCCAGCTAAGAATAATTTGAGTAGCTGCTTCATTGACTTAGCACATTAGATCTGTACCGTTTGTACATCCAGATTATGCCATGTTGTTCAATATACACAATACTGTATATCACAGTAAGGAAAAGACTATTGCTATGAGATTAATTCACTTTTAAGAGAGGATCCTAAAGCCCCAAATAGTATCAGGTCATTGCAGTGCACGTCACAAATTGATGGCTTTATGATTCATCTGATGCTGAGAAAAATGAAGAAATAATTTTGTATGGAAAAAAAATTGCATCATTACTGTTACTGGTTTAAAATTTGTCATCAAATATTTTCATAGTAGTATTATGTGTTCATTAGGAAAGACCAGTGACATAAGCAGCATGATTCAGACTAGTCCTGGTATTTTTAAGTTTCTGAGAGTCCATAGCTCATAAACACAAAACTTTCCTTTTGACTTTCCTTTTGACTGGCATATGACATTTGAAGTAGGTTTGAAATATATTTTTTTTTTACTGTCCAGAAGAAAATTTAGAATAGATGCATTTACAGATTCTGCCATCCTAACTCCTAAGACACACTATGATCAGGTAAAATAACAGGCTTATAGCTTTGTAGCTGATGTGAAGGCCAGCAGAATAGCAAGCAACCCATCTGCATGATCCATGCACAGGAAATTTCCTCCTTTCAAGACCCCTGTTTTCCATAGATGACTCTAGAGTGAATGGACAACAGGCATAGTTGTGAGACCTGTATTATATTGTTTGGCTCTTCTTTAGTTTATCTTTTGAATCATACTTGATAGAAAAAAAGGAGAGAAGTCAATGAAAATTCTTGGCTTTACTGTGCAGCAGAATCTATCCCCAGTAACCTGGAATCTGGTTCTTTGATGCAGTAATTTGAGAGATTTCTGTTCTTAGCAAAGGCAAATGGTTCCTGCATTCTAGGGTGATCAAACCCATGACTCAGAACATTTTGACTAGGGAGACAATGAGCCAGCTTGTCCTCTGCTCTTTAGGAAGTCAAACCTTCTCCTCACTCTATCATTGCCACCACTTATGTCTAATAATGACCTTCAGGCTTTCCTGGACTTACTGCCAAATGGTTTTGTCCACTGGGACCTTGAAAAAGTCACAGAACCCAAGAGGCCCCAAAAATGTTGTAACTGAATTGATGAAACCAAAGTGTGTTCAAAACATAAGATAATAAGCCAAGATGTTAAGACAATTGCAAACTGCTAAATAAAATTACAAGCACCAGTGTTTATCATAGTAGCAACACAAAATTACTCTGGATTTCTGCAATCCAGGAGCCACACCTGCCTCACTGCATACCACTGGGAAAATGTGGCTAACATTTAACACAAAAGATGCCTATCCCACACAGATCCTGTAATAGTACCTAAGCGGAGTATGGTAAATTTAGAAAATCACTTATGCAGAAACAGAAGGTCTAATTTCTCAATCATTAAAGAAAGATACAAAGATGATTTAATCAGCATATGGAGCAAAAACAAAGGAGATATTCAAATTTTTATGGCTACTGTATTTTTACAAGCCAGGTCCTCCCCATTTTGGGTAGAATGAGATGAGAAAGAAGCACAAGTCTAACCTATTACCTGGAAACATGCAAATCATCAAGCAAAAAAGTATTGGGTTTGCATTACTTCTTTCCCTGCTCCTGCCTATTGAGAACACACTCTCTTGTACTCATTTCTTGAGTTCTTTTTATTGAGGTTTCTGTGTGCATTTAGAAGACATCAGTATTGGTACAACACTATCACTACTGTAAATAGTGCACATGGATATTTCATGCCCCAAAAGAGAAACATACCAAGGCAATAGACACTCTTTCCTTTAAGAAACTGGATGAGCTATAAAAACTAAAATGGATAAGATGCAAACATAGCTTATGATCATTTATTTTTTTTAATCCTGTTTCCAACTTAAACTTATATACCTGTACACAGCAAGGTATGAAAATAACTTTGATACGCCAAAAGAATAGGAGACAGGTTCCTACGGAAAGCATAGATGTGAATATTTGTTACTTGAATGATAAATGAACTGGTTGTTACTGCAAGGAATTAATCTTCCTCCTCCTCCTTTCACGAAGGACTCCTATGGATTAGATAAATCAGACAGTATGTGCAAGATTCCATAATGAACCTCATTATTTCAATCTTCTTTTACTGAACATCAAAGTTTTCTCCAGAGATAGACTATATATTAAGAATGGATTCCTCAGCAGTGGCCAGAGATAATGAAAAACAAACTCACTTTGATGGTCAATCTTTCCCATGCAGTCGCACTCAAGCAAGTCATGAGTAACACAGCTGGAATCTTCATGTAGAGTAAAGAGATTTCTAAGCTCCTCAATAGAAAAATGTGTGTGTTCAGATGTCTTGGAAAGGTCTACAACTGCCCCAGAAAGGTCTTGTTTGCTGATCTGTCTTTGATAAATCTTTTCTTCTATTGAGCCTGTATTGAAAAGAAAAACAGATAAACTGGGATAATTTTTGACCAGTATTTACAAAGAAGTCAAATCCATTTCTTGATAACGAAATACATAGGAAATGCTAAATCACTATTTTCAGTTAAGAAAAACCAAAGCAAAGGCAAGTGAATCAATGCGATGCCTCCATCTTAACTGAACTCAGAACAAATACACATATTTTTAAAGAACAAATAATATATTTTTTTATAGAACAAATTATTTCCAAAAACATTCCCTCTCTTTCTTTTATGGACAAAATGTCAATATCTGTCTCACTCTAAGTTGAGTGCCATCTCTGACCTGTGGTTAGCAGCCTGTAGATATGGACAGTATGTTTCTGACCATCTCTCCACACTCTAGCCATGGCCTGAGGAAAGCAAGAAGATGAAGAGCATTAACAGCCTGCTATACAAGGATACTTTACTAAAGCTTGTAGCCTTCACTGACCAAATTACCAGTTCTGCTCACTTGCTCAAAGAGATGTTATCTGGATAATACATTTCCCAATAACTCTCTGTGATTATTTGTGGTATTAATTGTAAACAGTTTTGAAAGTATAATTTACTTCCTGCCATTGATGCTTCTCTTCCTTTCTGTACACTAAAGTAGGAAAGTAGGTGTTTCAATTATTGCCTGAAACAAATCCCCTCTTCATATTTGTTTTCCCAGCATTAACAACTATTTAATAGTTCAGGAATACTGATCACTCTCCCCCATCTCCAAAATTGCTTTTTTGCCACAATACATCTTTAAAAGTGACTTTTACATTTCTACTGAAATTCTAAAAATGATTGTTTGCATGTCCTTTATTTCTTAAAAAAACACAATGTAAAACTGAGTACTGTTACATGATTTTTTTTTTTCAGAAATGTATGGGTTGCATCTACATCCTTGGTGGGATGTAGGTGCAAGCACACACAACACGGTTCGCAGTCTCTGGCAACCTGTAGCAATTTTGTCTGGCTTAGAAGACTTTTTCAAGCAACAAGACAAGTGACCACATGAGGGTACTAATTCACTCTGGGAAGAGGAGCAAGGTTCAAGAATCAAGGCTTACTTCAGGTATTAAGGGCATGGCAATACTCTACAATAGAAAGTTCCTTACTGAGTTCATAAAAAGACTTTTTTAATTGTTATTTTTAAGGACTATTTTAACTAAGGACTCTTATGCCAACTAAATAATCCCTTGAGGCCTACAGTGCCTTTATAAGAATAGCACAGCATTGGCTTTCTTTTCTTTCTTTTGGCATCACTGCCATGTGATTTTCTCATTCTTGCAATTTTGATCAGTCTCTCCCTTTTTCTCAGGGATTGCAAATCAACAGCAACATTTGCTATGCAATCTAATCCCATTTTCCTTTTCTTTTTAGAAACACAGCAACTCTCCAGATAAAAAGACATCAAGAGACAAAGAAGATACATGACTCAGTCCTCCAAAGAAACTAGAATTTAATCTTTTCTTTTTTTACTGCAAGAAGGTTTCTACTGATCCCAATGTATATAATATGACAGAGAAATATTTCTTCTTCTCAGAAATAGTTTTCCCTCATTGTTGTACTTATCCCAATAAAATGTGGTAATTGGCAGCACTAAGACATGTAAAGTCAAGCAATTCAAAATCAGTCAAGAATTCATTTGATGCCCATCCCAACCCACATGTACACAGTTGTTACCACACCTGAATATCTGTAGCTGGATTCCAGTCAATATCATAGAGGATCAAATGAGATGCTCCAACCAGGTTCAGTCCCACTCCACCAGCCTTTGAACTCAGCAAAAAGATAAAAGCTGGGCTGAATTTACTATTGAAAGTGTCAACAATATGTTGTCTCTGGGAGACAGGAGTATGTCCATCGAGTCTAGTATAGGAGTATCCATAATGTTTGCATATGTCTTGTAATACGTTTAATGTCTGAGTGTAATTGGATACCAACACAACTCTGTCAAAGAGTAAAACAAAGTCATCATCCTAGGCCTTGGTAAAATTAAAGTCCAATAACAAATTACTGAAGGCATCTAAGAAAATAAAATTAAGAGTGAAAAATTACACATCAACCCAGGGTTAGTTTTACTTTCTATGAAATAAAACATTTCCAATTAATTAGAAGCATATACCAGATCTAGATGCCTTATACCTTATAGTGTCAAGCATTCAAATGTTAAATAATTAAGGTCTCCTTTTGCAACAGAACTTGGCATAATGCACAGATTGCAGGCATTCAGAACCAACCAGAAAGACAGATTTTCTTCTTTTAAATCTCTGTTTATACAAAATAACTGTTGTTAAGACAGCATTTGCAGAGGATGTTGTAGGAGCTAATAAATAATATATATATAACTCTACTTACTGAAAAAACTACTATGAATTTCTACAGAAAACCTCAGAAAATTCTACCAAAAATCATAATGAAAGTCGAGCGGGAAAGCAGAGATTCTTTCCTACATTTTTTTGGCTGAAAAGAACAGGGATGAAGACTAGTGAAAGATTGACACTGGGTTTTTTTTTAGAAAGCAAAATCAGTCTGATTCTTTACAGTAATGGTCCAAGCTATGTTGGTCTATTTTATCTGAAATTTTGACTAAATAGGTTTAAAGGTCTGAAAACCTAGCATTCCTATCCTCCCAAATATTAAGGATGATTCTACTAAGTAGAGAAATATCTTTTGAATTTAAGCCACAAATTAAAGAACAGGGCATTTTCTGCCAGATCTCATTTAGAGGTCTTTTGTAATCTAAACTAAAAGTAATATATTTCATTATTTTTTGAAAAGAATATTTTTTTTAAAAAAATAATTTTTATTAAAAACAAGTTCTGAAGAACTAGACAAATAATTTCAGTGGAAAAGGAAAATATTAATGTTTTAGAAGTGTTTTAGAATATTTTTATTAATACACTTTACGACTGAACAACATCCATGACTTGTTTGTAATGACTTCGCAAGACTTATTTTTTTGTCAATCAACACAACATTCACAGTTTTGTCTGCACCCCAAAACAGAATATAAACTTCAGATTAGGACTGGAAATTGAGTTCTGTATATTGCAAAAACTATTTTGTACCAATGAAAGCAGAGAAACCAAAGAAAAATAATCATGAGCTGCACTGAATTAATGCAACAAAACTTAAAGGCATAAAGTAATGCCTCAACTCAGCAGCTCCTAAAGCACTGCTACAGAGAAATATGGGTTTTACTGACAACCCTTGTTTTGCTGAGCTACACATAATAAGGCCAGTACATTTAGATATACAGCTGTCATTGCTTTCAATAGATGCTAAGTATATAAACTCCAGCAACAGGCTCAACTTCCCGATTTGTAAAAAGAAAGTATCTTCATGTTCCATTACATCAGTGTCAAGAGATCTGCTGTTACTTCCCACTCTACTGAATTTCAGTGTGTCCTGTTTAAACATCAGTTGAAATAAAAGTTAAAAGTTAAATACTTTTGGAATAGTTGGGCTTTAAGGCATGAGTCCATATAAAATTATCCTGGGACACCAGGTCATGTGAGATTCCCACAAATGAGCAATTGCACAGAAATTAATCATCTGCATCCTATTACCCCAAGACAAAAAGAAGTTTTCTTACATGTCAGTGGCATTTAGCACAGGGGAAATAAACAATTGCTGGGCAAGTTCATCTGTTGAGAATAGTTGCCCTGAACTTCAGAAAAGGCAGCAAGCAGTGAGCAGTTAAGTGTGATTAAAGCGGAAATAACTTACAATCTAGTAATGAAAATATTTCAGTGCAATTTAATAGATTAACACATTTTTCATGAAGATACAAAGTATTGGAAAGCCTCAGCAAGTACAGGGTGCAGCAAAACACCTGTAGCAAAACACCTCACTTGCTTTATGGTGTAAAAAATACAAGTACCACTATCTGGGAAAAAAATATGAAGAGCATCTTTAAAAATTATGTCAGTTGCAAATTCCAGTTTCACAATTTAATGAGAAAGCCAAGACTACAATGGTTAAATTATTTGGCACCCCTGCAAACAGCTGCAATATTTATTTTGAATGTTACACTCCTATGCATTTGAAAAGCAAATCAATATGCAGAAGGTCACTCCCATTATCTCTCTTCTACCTTTCTTTCACACTTGCCTTTCAGAAGAGTTAAGCTCATGGATTGCCGCTAACAACTTCACCAGCACTTGCAATTTTCCTGAATCAGTTTCAGTGAAAGTGTCTGAAGTATAATCTTGTGGGAAGACATCTATTACACCTTCATAGAGGCTGGACTCATCATATTCCTCAGACATGGGATCACAGCTTTTTTCCTATTGAAAATAAAAGGATTAAAATTCCATTTACCCTCTAAAACAATTTTTTAAGACTGCTATATTTTTATCACAAAGACAAGAGGCATAAAAGGCTGCCACAAAGCAATGTATTATGTGAGCATGAGCATGACAACCTCCCAACACAGGACTGAAAGCAAAGTTTTAAAATACTTATAGTGTTTATTTTAGTTTACACTCTCTAATCTAAGACATTGTTTGCAGCTAAGTAGAAAGTTGAAATACTTAAAATTGAAAACTGTACTACTTCTCTACTTAAACAACCACACAAATGTATTTCCAGAGTAAAGACATATCTAAACCTTGGGAGTGAGGAGGAAATCAGTACACTATTTATTCTTTCTAAATCCCGTAATACTTTATTATGAAACTTCCCAATCATTGATTCTGTTTAGGAAAATACTGTCATTAAGATTCAATTATACTACTGGAAATGAAGAAAAGCTAGCAAACAAAACCAATAAATGCAGAAATACAGGTAATATTTTGCTGTATTTAGAAAATCAATGTTTCACTGTGAGGAAAAAGCCAGACCACTCGAATGCCAAAACCACAATGGCAATAAATGACTTGCACATACAGTCCTTTCCATCCCTATATTTAATAAAGGCTTGTGGTTTTGCATGTGAAAAGTTTCTAATGCTTATACTATGAAGTAAAGGCAATGAACTTTACCTGGCAGCATTGAAAGTTACATGGATACTGCACTGTGGATATTCCAGCAAAGTCATGAAGTATATCTTTTCAGAAAGATTTACATTTCCACCCACCTTACTTGGACTTCAGCTAGTGGCCATAGAAGTTACTATTACCAAGTTCTAACTATCATACTATTTTCCTATAGGAATTAGAACACTTCTTTATGTACAATCCCAAAAGAAGAGGTAATGGAGACAATCTAGTAGCACTGACATCTTGAGCGTGCAGCTTCCAGTGTCATTAATCTTGAAAAAGTAAAATTATCACATGTGGACAGGGAGGTTTCAGAGAAACCAGCAGACAAAGTACACACTAGTAATCTAGACTAGTAATCCCTAGTTAACGGTGCCCCTTGTAAAATTCACATTTATATGTATTTTTACAAATATTCAGAGACAAGGTTAAGATGGAAAATACATTAAGAAAGAGAAAACGGCATAAGGTAATAGGAAACTGGTGAGAAACCTTTCCTGAGTACATTTAGATTTCTTAACAGTTGTGCTTTTGAAAGCAGACTTCCTAGAGCAAGAGTAAGAGTATGGAAATTACCTTAAGCAACATGCACATTGATAACACAGCTTTAGTGACCTGCGTCTGCTGAAATGACTAAAAGCACACAGCCCCATGCAAACAGATACCTTTACAGCTTTAAACAGAAGACATGGATGATTGCAAAGTTTTTTCAAAGCTCCTATACATATTAGGTGTGGACTATTTTCCAGCCTGCCTTGTAGACAGGATGTAATAACACGAGAACTAAGCAGTTTTCGATACAATTCAAGTTGCAGCGCTGTGGGTCGGCAGAAGATTATGCTCTCCTTTTTGGGGGGCAGAAATCTGTTTATAACCTCCTGTGTTCTTCGTAGAATAAAGAGTCCAGTGAGGCGTGTGAGTTCTGCTGCTCTTTTTTCTCCTAATTCTTTTTCCTCCTAAAAGAACAAACACAAAATTAATTATAATCTTGCATTTCATCAGAACAATGTTCTGCATGATTTTAATTAGGTATTTAAAAAACCTTTTAAAAGTATCATACCATTTTCTGACATGGGACTGTAATGACCAATACTTCTCCAATTAGTACCACTGCATTAGTTCTGTGTCTGGTTTCTAAAGTCTTAAACAAAGGAAAATAATGTCCCAGATGACATCCAAGGCTTGAATTATATTCTAGAATTTCTTGAGATGCAGTGAAAGCATGCAGACCTTGCAGCACTCTGGAGAAGCTAACAATGAATAAAGTATCATCACATGGCAATGCACACGGCCTTTTGGGGAATGCAGGTGTTGGAAGCACAGTTGTTGCCTGATAATTAACAGGCTGCTGAAATGAGGTGATTTTAACATGTGTGTTCTCCTTCTGCTCCCTTTGGAAAACAAGTGACTTTATGTCAAGTAGGAAGGTGAAAAGCTTCAGCTACTATTAGTAGTCACAAGCTTCACTTTATTTCACAGAATGCAAATTTCAGTTACTAGGAATTTTCTTCTGCAACTGAATTTTTAAACCAAATACCTCTGTTGCTGAAGGTTCTCTAGATCTGACAATTGGTTCCTCATATATCTTTCTATACGTGGATAAAGACCCAAGTATTCCTGGATTCACAAACTCTATTAATGCATAAAATTCTTGCAAGTCATTTTGGATTGGAGTACCTTCAAGGGGAAAAAACAACATTCTGCAATTGGTTACTTTTTTCTTTAAACTGATGGAAATACATTGAATACAGGGTTTAATATCGGGAATGTATCTTGAAAACAGATGTGTATCATATTTCAATATGAATATACTCAGAGTCCTGAATTGATCTAAAGCTTTACCATGAATAACAATATACTGTACTCCTAACTAAACAGACTGCAGATATAATTGTTCTGACAAAGGAATTTAAAAAGTCAACTTCTAAATCAATTTTATTAAATAACTAAAAAGGAAAACATTGACTCTACGCTGAGCCCCGATTCCCTTACAGAAGATCCAAGGCTCCCTGAAGACTGACAAAATTTGCCTTTATGTAAAAAAAATTGCAACCTGTTTTTACAAGACCTGAGATTACTTCATTTAATACCCATTGCCAAAATTCCAACTGATTTCATGCTGTAGTAAGAATACCTTTTTCTTTTACCCCAACCCAGCACTATCAACATAAAAAAATACTAAAAGTAACTGTAGATACTAACCAGTAAGGATAATTCTTCTCTCACAAGACAGACTAGTAAGGGCTGTAGTTGTCTTAATAGAGCTATTTTTCAGACGATGTCCTTCATCACAGATTAGGAGGTTAAATTCTACAGACAGAATTTGATCTAAAGATCGCAACAGCATCTCATAACTGATTATCATAACTGAATAAAGTGGAGAACCGATGAATTCTTCTACTTTGTGGTCCTGCAGGCATAAAGAAAAATACATCTTACAACTATTTCATTGGAGATCACATCCTTAAAAATCATCACATTCCTTAAAAATACAGTAAATACAGAAATTTCTTCTCACATGACACAAGATATTTACTATCTCCTTCATGACTTCGGATTATTGATTCTTTCCTAATTTGCAAAAGAAGTCTGATACAGCAATTTAGAATTTTACCACCTCATTAAAAGAAAATTTATTATTCTTTTAAGCCTTCAAATCCTCTGAGACACATTACCATGAAGGTGAAAAGCACAGAGTTTCTGTAATAGCTTCCCACTGCTGGCATTTGGGTAAACTTCAAATGAATAATTAAAGCCAAGATGATGAAGGGCCACCGGTAGCTCCTTGTACACTCACTTTGGATGTCAGCCTGGTAATGTCTAGAAGGAAGTTACCACATTCTACCAGAATTCCCTTTGTAGTTTTTAATTGAATTTTATATTATTGAATGTGATATTATATTGATAATATTTAACCTATTGAATTGGTTTGAGGTATCAGATTGTAGAAGAGCAAAGTTCAGCTTGCTCAGAGCTCAGGTGGGAAGGATTCTACAGGGAACTTTCATGGAGGCCAAAGGAATTCCCAAGTGCTGGGAGTTCTTCAAGGATGCTCTTCTGGAAGCATGAAAACAGTTTATCACTTTAAGATAAGGGAAACAGATGGGGCAAGAGACCCCTTGGCTTAACTGCAAGCTTCTGAGTCAAAATCAAAAGCAAAGCGTACAAATGATGGAAATGTGGATCTGTTGAGACCTACAAGGGCATTGCCAGGGCCTGCAGAGATGTGGCAGAAAAGCAAAAACTCAGCTAGAAACTAATTTAGCCAGAGATGTTGAAAACTGCAAGAAACAGTTCTTCAGGTATGTAAAAAACAAGCAGAAACGGAAGGAAAATATTGGCCCAGCGATAAACAGGAGAGGTGAATTTGTCCCAGCATCTTCTTCACCCCTGTCTTCACCAGCACTGCTGGGTCCCCAGCCCCAGGAACAAAAATCCAGGCTGCTGCAAATACAGACCCACCAGTGCCAGTGAGGGTGAGCTATTACAGGAGCTTGACCCCTATGGATTAATGGGCCCTGGCATTGCCCAGGGGTATTAAGAAAGCTGACTGACATCAATCCAAGGCCATTCTGCATAACTTTTGGAGAAGTCAAAGGAGAGCAGGGAATATCCCAGAGGACTGGAAGGATAATATCATCCCCATCTACAAGTAGGGTTTAAAGGAGGAACTTTAAGTTATGGAACAAATCTTCATGGGAGTTATCAAATGTCAGATGAAGCATGGGATTGGGAAAAGCCAACACAAACTCACCAAGGACAAACTGAGCTTGACAAACCTGGTCACCCTCTGTGACAAAGTCAGCTGCTTGGTTGATGTGGGGTGGGTGGTGGACATTGCCTCCTGGATTTCTCCATGACTTTCAGTACGGCTTCCCACAGCCTCCCTCTGGAGAAACAGGAGGGCTGTGGTGTGGATGAGTGGTGATGGTGGGAACTGGCTGAGAGGCAGCACCCAGAGGTTGCTCGTAAATGGCTCCTTTCCAAATGGGCAGCGTGGCATGAGTGGATCCCCTAGGGATCCATGTTGAGCCCAGCACTGTTTAATATCATCATAAAGTAATCAGGAAGATGGGAGCAAGTGTACCATGATGAAGCTTCCCAATGATACCAAACTGAGTGCGAAAGTGAACACTTTGGAAGAGAGAGGCACCTTGCAGGAAGATTTGGATAAGCTGGAAAGTGGCTAACAAGAATCTGACAAAGTTCAGCAAGGGCAAGCCTAAGGTCTTGCACCTGGGAAAACATAACCCAGGTGTGCAGCACAGGCTGGGATCTACCCAGCTGGGGAGCATCTCTTTGGAAAGGGATCTGGGGTGGACAGTCAGATCAATATGAGCAAACAGTGCTGTGCTGGCAAAGAAAGACAACGGGATGCTGGGCTGCATCCATAAGGGCATCACCAGCAGAGATCCAGAAGTCATTATCCCACTCTGCTCACTGCTCATCAGGCCACACTGGAATACTGTGCTCACTTTTGGTCCCTGCTGTGCAGAAAGGATGTGAACAGGCTGGAGAAGGTCCAGAGAAGAGCCACAAATTATGATCAAATGACTGGGAAGTCTGTGACAGGAGGAAAGGCTGAGACTACTGGGTTTGTTCATTCTTGAGAAAAGAAGGCTTAGGGGAAACCTCCTCACTATATTCCACTATCTAAAGAGAAGATGGAGACTCCCTTTTTACAAAAAGTAATATGGAAAACACCAAGGGACAATGGGTACAAGGTTACTCCTGAGGAAGTTCCAATTGCACATGAGGAAAATGTTTCACAATGAGAACCACCAGCCATTGGAATAATCTCCCCAGGGGAGTGGTGGAGATTTGGCTGGACACTATGCTAGGCCATCTTGTCTAGATGATGCTTTTGCCAAGAAAGGTTGGACCACATGGTTCTTGAGGTCCCTTTCAATGGGGTATTTCATGATTTTTCTGTAATTAACTTTGTTACTAGCCCTTAACACTTATGGGTTGGCCAACAAAATAAGATCACCCCGGGACTCAGAAGATAAGAGTCCATAACCAGCCCAAGAAAACATGTCTGTCTACTGGTAGATTTCTAATCCCTCTATTACCAATCAGAAAATTACTGCAATCATCTCCTCTCTTATAGACACCTCAAGCCCTTTTCCTTCAAAAGACACCAAGAATTTTCATGTCTATTGAAGGAAATGCACACACTAAATATTCACTCTAATGGGACAGAGAGCTTCCCCCAAAAAAGGTTTCCTAGAAACAGCGACATTTCTGTGCAGACTTGTAAATGTACTAGGATTGTTTACTTGTCTTGCAATTATGCATAACACTGGAAAAATCTATTGGGCAAGTCCCTCACCTTTCCACTTGGCTCCAGATACTAATTTCATGAATGCTACTTCCTGTGTCCTAACAGTGTTCACTAACTAAGCAGACTATGGGTGCAGCTGACAAGCTGAAGAACCTCTTTAATTATGAAAGCAAATCAGTCTAGAGCTTTAGGAGGTATTTTTATTTCCAAACAAGATCAGTTACCAAACACAGACAACTAAGTCTGAAGCCAGATGGTGTAATACATTGTAAAAGCAGCACCACTTAATTATCACACCCTTTAGAGCCTCCTAGCAGGTGATTCAGATGAATCTATGAGATGAATCCAGCACATTTATCTCACAAAGTACCATGCAGCAGATCAGTCCCCCACATGCTGCTCATGATGAGGCCCAGTACATTGGAAGAAGCAAGGAGTACTAAGGACAAGGCACCCATCACTCCAGGTATTTGGGACTGGACTTGAGCTTTCCTGTTGTTTCCAGGACTGTAGTTAACTGCCTGTTTTCTTGTTGTATTTTTACTGCCATTTTCAAAACAGGAGCAGAAAATTTCCCAATGCAGGAACAGAGACACAGAGGAGCCTGTAGGGAAGACCCAGTGTTGTCCCAACTCAGCATACAGGCTCCACATTGCAGCCTTGAAGACAGAGGCAATGTCTCTCTGAACTTCCCCTGGCATGGTCAAGCATCAGAAGATGCCCAGGGTTCAGAAACCATTTTATTTTCCCACACTTTCAGGCTATGAGCTGAGATAGGACAAGTGCTGAGGCACTGGGAACAGCCACCAATATCTGTCCCCTGGAAAAATATCAAGTGCGCAGGAAAGTTTGAACTCCTTAAAAAAAAAAAAAAAAAAAAAAAGGAGAGTCACATACAAGCCTCCTGCAGTCAAATATTATATATATTATATATTTCCTACTGTATGTAATGTAACAACAGCAGTGGATGATGGATGAAAAATTAAAATAAATTTACAAGCTAATTTCAAGTAATTAATTCATACTCTTAACTGGCTGCAAGATAAATCTATATTATAGCCTCCATTTTAACAATTACCCAAAGTGACTTGACAGGTTTAAGTGAGTTGCCTGGAGCCACATATGGAGCACTTGTCAATCAGTATCAGAGGTCCATAATGTCCCAGACTTCCTCTTTGAACAGACCTTTCTTTGTGCTAGTACATATCCAGTGTAGCTGGTAAAGTGTAAATTCAAAAATGCTGAATCATAAAGTAATGTAATCCTGTAATTAATTATTTTTCCAGATATTTTGACTTAAAAAACAAATCAAAACAACTCCAGGAAGAAGTGATACTCTGCAGACAGATAAAGGAATTATTCTCTCAAACACATCACAAATGCTTATAAAAGGAATTAACAAGACCTAAAAACAACCTTTGTGGGGATGCCTTCATTTTAAAAGCAATGCTCTCTACATGGCATTTGCATTTCAACATAATTCAACGGTAATCACATTTTAAAAGCAGTAATATCCTGGTGTTTTAAAAAGTCTTTTACTGAAGGCTGAAGGGTTAGGATCAGTTTGTGGAGTTTCAGCGTGAAAGTGAGGAAAACACTTTCAGAACTCTACCAGTTCTTTGAACGCATTCCTTATAGACAAGAACAGAAAAAAAATGCTTGAGACAAGCTCTTCCTTTTAAGTTCTACTGGAGAAATAATAGTATAGTAATTGCTGTTTTTCCAGAGAAGATAGACAGTATTTTTTTTTTATTTTGAAATACCTCATTATATCCCAGGCAAGTCATACTGTGTCTTCCTTTTGCATGACAGTGTATTCTTTGTATTCGGGAACAGAGTCGTTAAAGCTGCTGACTGTCTCCAATCAAATAGGTCCAACGAGATGAGTAAGAGTTTTAAAGTTATTTAAATTTAAAGAAAATGAAAGCTATTGTCATTTTGGAGCATAGTAATTGTCATCAAATTCAGGCTTTCTCCTCCCAACATTATTCATAAAAACTGCAAGAAAATGTTTAATTATCTCTAACTAGCCTTTTAGGTTAAAATGTTGCCATATTATATTATGAATATAACTTGTATCCATTTCTTTTAGGAAATTTTATCTCACCTATCCTAACCTGTATTATATTACAGATCCTGACAAGTCAGTTTGCTTCATTTCCATAACCTGAAACAAGTTACTAAGAAAAGTAAATGATAGAAAAATGCACCTATTACACAGGCATTGTCTTCAGTGGAAGATCAGCAGTTTCAAGAGTTAGGCAATAATGAGCTGAATTTAAAGAAATAATTATTGTTACAAAATTTTGTACAATCTACTAAGAAGTAAACTTCTGTTGAAAACTTTTGTTTCATCTGAAATATTCATTCTTCTAATAAGGATAATGGAAGAAACTGAAGGCAAATCTGGTTGCTGTAGAATTGGATAACCTTTAGAATGAAGCAGTATATTTTTCATCAGTCTACCTGTATGGAATCGTTAGATTAAAAAACAATTTTGGAATCTAAGTATCTTTATCTTTGTTGTAAGCACCAATGGAGGTACTACAAGCTCTCCACTTCCCTGGAACTTGTGAATGTTAATACCAGCAGGAACAGTTTCACTACAGAAGGGGACAGGGAACAGCATCATCCTGCTTCTTAGTAAGATTAGTACTTGTCTGCATTCTTCTAGAGATGAGAGACAGTCTCATTACCTAACACGGAGACTCTAGGCTTGATAACTCACGAGATGTTAAATCATCCTGACAGAGATCTAACTCTTGACAGTGAGAGTAAAGGGAATAACCTTCTGAAGCACCCCAAAATAGGCAGCCAAAATAAATCAGAAGTTTTCAATACAGAACAAAAGCAACTACCACAGAAACAGAGGACAAGGTAGATGATTTGGTATGTAAAGCAAGGAAGGTGTGGGAAGGAGAAAACTCTTTAAACTGAAGAGGCACAGAGAGGAGCGTGTCACCTTTTAGAACTTCACAGGTGGAACCAGAGGAAAGGCAAGACAGACTACTATGCTACCTACATGTGAGCTTGGGCTGTGACCTGGTGACTGACAGCAAAATACATGGACAATAATCTGAAGAAGAAATAAAGTACTGCAAATAAATATTAACAGAAAATTACTAGGCTTGGTCTCTAGTTAAAAAAAAAAAAAAAAAAAAAAAAAAAAAAAAAAGAGGAAAAAACCCCCATAATTCCTATAATCTGAGCCAATAATGACCTAACCCCCTTTTGGAAATAAATCTTACCTGATCAACTGTAAAGACTTTGATCCTTTCACTTCCCAACCATTTCTGAAATTCTGTTTTCCAGTTTTTCACCAGACTCCCAGGGGTGACTACTAGTGCTCGCTTTAGTACCGGTTTGCATCCATAGGGCCCTTGACGCAGCAGAGTCCAGACAAGGGCAATGCATTGCAGCGTTTTTCCTAAGCCCATCTCATCAGCAAGAATAGCTCCAAATCTGCCACTAACTCTGTAAGATGGAATGAGGTGCTTGGTAACATTTTAAAAGACATATTTATAACTACTCATACCTGCTTTAGGGATTTGCTTCTGTGCTTGTTTTCTGAAGTATAAACAACCTATTTATGTCTACTGTAGGTTTTTGTTCAGTTGTATGAGAAGATCTTAGAATGAAAATTCTCATTTTCTACAGTAACTTATTAGTCCTCTAAAACTAAAGTTTAGATCTTCTTTAGAACTAGAATTATTATCCAATACCTTAAGGAATCTATGACACAAGAAAACACTTTTGAGAACAATGCTGTATTTTTTTAAACAGGTTGAAATAACATATTTTTTATTCTAAATGCCTGAATTGTAAATTACATGCATAATTTTGAATTATTTGAAATATAAATCCCAGAAAGTAGTGTTCTTCAGCATGGCTTTGATTATACCTGTGTTCACAAAAACTTGGTATGTAGAACTGACAGGTCTTTGGGTGCACTAGCTTCTCATGACATCTGGCAAACTCATGGCAAGTGTAATGCTACCTTTAGGTCAGAAAAAACTTGTGCAGCCTCTTTTGGGAGAAAATTACTAGTATTAATTAACTGAACAATTGCTCAAAACTTCCCAAGATGTCACATTTCAAACATGGGTGTGAAAATATTATAAGCATTAAAAGCCAAAAGGATAATTATTACCTTACCTCATTCCCATCACACATTCATATAGAAATATAATTCCTTCCTTCTGATGTGGGCGGAGATTATTTGCAATGTAAGGATCTACAACTACATCCACCACAGGGAAACCAGCCTTATTGAACATCCACTGATGACTTGCATTTGGTCGTGGCATAACTAGAGAATCTTGAAGTTCAAAGCATAATCACATATTACACAAAAGTATTACTTCTAGCCTGTAAGCAAAACTTGTTAAAGTCAATTACTGCTAAAAATACTATTTAATATATTGACCATTCTCAGACTGAAAAGGCATTTATAAATACCTAGATTGCCTTCTAGATAAAAACATCTTTTTTAAAGAGGTTTTCCAAATAGTTTGTAGTTTTTATCAAAGGTAAAGGTGATAAACTGAGAGATACTAGGGGGTTATTTTCTGATGAGGTGAAACCGCCTACCTAATAAAAGTTGCTTGATGACTTTGAATTCCTAGAGCTAAATTACAAGTTCCAAAATATTTCTGAATTGAAAGTCTAAGAAAAAAACCATAAACAATGATCTACATAAAATCTAAATACTACATTTCAAGGGGATATTCTTGCAGTAGCCCAGAAAGACTTCGCTGCCCAAGAAACAGAGATAAAAGCCATTGATTTGCTAAAGAAAAATAAGGAAGCACTGAGTATGAGCTGACAAAGACTGCCACAGTGCATGAATAAAAGAAGTTGACAGGTTTGAAGACATACAGAGGCAAAGAGAGAATGAAGTATTGCGCAACATCTGAAAAACAGTTTTGCTTGCCATAATCTGTTTACATTATAATTTTGCTAGACAATGTCCATACTGGGTTGCTTCAGCCACTGCTACACACCTTCACTAAAAAGCTGTATTGTCAGAGGACAGAAATGAGAAAACAATTTATGGCTTCTGGTATTTTTATGTCACTAGATCTATACTGATAATTTATTCATGGGAATAGACTGGTTGAAGACCTATATCAGTTAGGGAGATTTTGTTTGCTACTGACAAAGGGTTGAGTTCTGATGGATTAAATCAAATTGCATGTGTATGTATTTAAGAGCCAGTGGTGACAAAAAGGTAACTTTTCTAACAAAGAAATTGGATGAAAATGAGGAAGAAACAAGGCTTGGATAGACACTGGACTAAAAGCTTAGCAATTGTATGTGGAAGATACAGTTTTACATCTTTGTCACTGTGCTCTGTTCTGCTGGCTTTCCATTCTGTAGAAGCTGCATTTTAATCAACTATAATCATAGACTTCAACATGAAAACCTCTGACTGTTCCAATATAAAGGTCCTGGTCTTGTAAAGTATCTCAGTAACTTCTCCAAGAGGTTATGCAATCAGGCATTAAATAATGTGATTCTCCTGTGCAAGCAAACCTAAAGACTGAGAGACTCCAACCTATTGATGTGTTGAGGGCTCCCAAAATCTGACAGGAGGTATTCAAATTCACCAGAAGTCACAGAACACAACTAACATAAAATGTCACTTTTTAACAAACTAGTGCAGAAACAGAAAAGAAGTTAATTTACGTGCTGAATATATTGCCTTTTTTAGGTCAGGTTTTCAGTCAGAATGCTAATGCAGCATCATCTCACAATCTCAGGAAGGAACACTCTTAGATAAAATGTAATCAAGTTAAATTAAGACCAGAAGTTGGTGTTAATAAGGATGCTCTTCAAAATGGGCAGCGATACCACTAATTACCATTGATTAAGATTTCATTGTTTATTTATATAGCAGACAGGTAACAACTTCAAAAAGTCCCATAATGTCAGGATATAAGATAAGAACTTGGATGCAGGTATTATAGCAAGAATGTAGAAAAAAGTTGTATTTTTTCAAATAACCATTCCTCTGCTTAGCAACATTTTTTTAGACTCACTTTTATCTTCCATCTGAAAGATAGAGCTAGCAGCAGAATATAGCTCCTAAATGGTTTGTAGACAAAAGAGTAGTTCTGCTTAGATAATCAACACCACTCATTGAAGCTATCAAACGTTTATAGGGTCCCTCTTACACAACTGCTTAACCAGCCTGTTCCTATAGATTATGTGAACTCTCATGGCTCTTCAGCACAGAGTACTTCTCGCACTATAAAACTAAACATTCATTCCAAAACAAATCTATTTGAGTTTGAGTACAGTAGTTACACTCACTGGCTGTGAAGGATCAGGCATTGACAGAAGCAATTCTCTCGAAGTGGCACAACTTGTCTATTACTGATCCTCCACTGCAGCCTCTGTGCTGCCACATTATGGCTGTATTTCACTGATCCCAGTGGGAAGCTGGAACTCATCTAGAATTCTAGTATGTGTCAGATTGTTTCTATGATCAATAAACTCATTTTCCTTGGCAAAACTCTCAGAAACTACTCTAATGTGTTTCCACAGCCATCTGTAACAACTTTGAAAAACTTTATGCAGTGCAGAGTATTTTACTTGTTAGAAACACACACATCAAAATCCTAACATGGTTAGACACTAGTACTGGATGCCAGAAATACTTCAGTAATACATTAAGGAACATGAAAATTTTGGTTACACATTCAATATCATTTGAGAGTCAGAGGATGTTTAAAGAAACTTAAAAAAATTCAATCTTACTAGAAGCATTTGGATCATGGCGAGGTTTGCAGCTTTGAGAATCTTTGAGCATATTCTCTTTAGTACTGGGTTTACAGACATTTTTGAATGGTTTACAGAATGATTTTGTATTAGTTTGAGATAATGCAATTGCATCTGTGTCATGAGAGCCTATTCCAGCCTGAAAACACCTGCCACTGCTGAAATCATCTGCTGAAATTACACCCATCACTTCAATTTCTTTTCCGCCAACCATCAGTGTTTGACCTTCATCAAGACTGTCTAGCTCTTTAGCTTTATATCCAGTACCTAAAAGAACATAAGATGAAATAATTAGGATCACACATCACACATTACTTCATTAACACCAGAATTCTGCAGGAAGGGAAAACTGTGAAAAAGTAACTGATTCTGAAACATTTAATTGTTACACAAAGGCTTTCCCATCCTACATCCTTTTCCTTTTCTTTCATGCCCCCAAAGGAAGTCTCCTAACCCCTCTTGCTAATGATCTAAATAGTGTATTCTACTTCTAAAATAATTCTAAATTAGGTTTTTTCCACTTAAAGATTCACATGCATCTGAAATCTTCACTTTTACATATGCTCTGGAGCATGTTCTGATTATTGCCAAGATTTATGAGTAACTTCAATAGTTGTTGGGCTTGGTCAGGTGGGCATTCTCAGTGCAGCAACAAATACTATGGTCTCATTACAAAATACAGCTACAGCTGTCACTTCCTTTTAAGACAACAATGTAGGAAAGATTGGGGGTTTCTTCTTTTAAATATCATTCTACTGGTTGAACCTCTCACGTAAGAAACAGAGGACATATATAATTTATTTTCTTAACTCAGAGAGGTCAAAGCCACATCTTTGTTTCAGAACTCTTTATCTCAATTGTTGAATTTGTCTAAATTTGGATAAACAGGCTTGATCCTTAGTCAGGCTAAACCAAAATTTAAAAAAAAAAAAAAAAAAAAAAAAAAAAAAAAAAAAAAAAAAAAAAAAAAAGGCATGATTGTGTAGACCAGCAGTTAAATCACTCAGCTGTGAAGAAAGAAACAAGGCCTCCCAAGGCACAATTTATCCAAAAACCACCAAATATAAGGATTCCTGGAAGCTGTTTGCAAAGCTCAGGTCTGCTGCTTCTAGGAATGTGAAAGATTGGAAGGCGAAGGTCTGCATTTGAATTCCTTTAAGAGGAAAAAATTACTGAGGTGTTCACAGTCTAAGCAAGGGCTGAAAAATAGTCGGGCCAGAAGGGAAAGGGAAATACTTTTCTTCCTCTCCTCTGAAAGTATTCAGAAAGCACACAGCAAACCTTGTTTGGCTCTTGAAGGAGCAGTTGCTATCAAGAAAGAGCTGAAGATGCCTGAACACATAAGAATACATGTGTTTTCCTAAATAGTATGCTTAGGGAGGGCATTTATGATCTCCTTTGTTCTGCATTTTCGTTTCCTGTTATTACCTCTACATAGCTTAAAGCTGAACATACTGAATCTGACCTGTGCAGATTCTGGTCAGAAGAGTCTAATTCTAAGACAGGATGGGTTTAAGGATAGATGGAAACTGGGAAGGAAAAAAGCAAAACTACAAAGCTCAACTGTTTATGCAGCTGCCAGAAATAACCGTTTCTGTAACATACAGCAATTTACAAGAGAGCACGTCCTAAATTCTTTGCAATGCATTATTAAGGAATTAGGACATTGCAGGGGAGAACAGAAAGATGTTCTGCAGCCTCAAAAATGAGCTATAATCTGTGCTGAATTTAGGTTCCCTTGTGCCATCCTTGATCCAGCCCTGGTAAGCCGAAGCAAAAAAAAAGAAAAATTCTTCCTTTGCCTTTTTCTTCCCATTTAAAAATAATAATCCCAAAGGCTCATACACATTCACTATAAACTTCCCAGTATTATATATAATTTTGGAGGTAAGCACCACAACTGGACCTTTCTTTTCCACTCAGTGAGCTCAATAATTGCAGAAATTTAAAACTCACACTGCTTAAATTGGTCAATTTATTATTTTCTTATAATCAGTAAGACTTGAAAGCAGCTCTGAATGTGCAAGTTAGCACTAATGACATTGGTATTGTGCTCTCTGACACCATCCAACACGGTAAAAAAACTTTTACCAGAGAAAATCACAATGTTCATTTTTCTATTGTGTTTGCTGCTAATTCAAGAAGACAGGACTTGAAAAAAACACAAGAACAACAGGGTGGTGGCTGATGCATTCCAGGCATTACTCTCTTTCACTCTGCCATTTCCAAAAACAAGCAAGTCTGTACATATATTGCTTTGCTATAAATAAATTCAAATTAACTTCTAAGTCACAGATTGATTTGCAAATCAAAACTGCCTGGTCCTAACAAGGCTCACAATGTCACGATTGTAAGAAAAGAGCAGAGCAGCCATCTCTGACTTAAAATAAATCAAATTACGCTTTGCAGAAACATTGTCCAATCCTAATCCCTTACAGAATATCTTTGGCTCCATTATCAAAGTTAATTCTTGCTTTACTTTCAGTAAAAAATTACTGCTTCAAGTTGACAGCAGCCTATGGTTTGCAAGTCTTATTTTTAACTCTGATATCAACCCAAACTATGTCTTACAGCAGCAGCTGCTGCTAAAACTACAAGACTAAAAATTGCTACACAGTTGACTTTGGCTGGGCTGGAAGATGTTGCTGTTTGCCTGTCTTTCCAACAAAGATAATATTTTTAGCTGTTTGACTGGCTGAAAAGTAGAGATCCAACCTCTGAAATTCCTGATTGCCCTACTGCTGACTGAAATATTTACAAGAAATCTGACTGTATCTTTTCCCCAAATTTTAACTCCTTCACTTCTGCATTATGTGAGCAACCAAAATCCATCACTCATCTCTCATTTAGAATTTCTGCTGAATTAGTACAGCCGCTGATTTCCAGATCTTCTCTTTGGACTAGCATTTGGTGTTTCTGTGAATTATGTTATTCATACTGCTCCAGCCTCCTCCAGGCATCTGCCTTATATGTAATAAATATAAAGCTTTCTTGCAGTCTTCCCCCCATCCTGAGAAAAAAGACAAACCAAAAACAAACGCAAAATCTCTACTGTTTTTTCATCCCATGGTCAACATTGGTATGAAGAACTAAAATATCTAAATATCTAATATCTCTGTTAATTCAAAGCACAATGATTTTTTGCCAGGTGTTCCCTTGAGCAAGTATGCAAACCTGCAGTACCTCTGCCAATGTCTTTGCCTTCCATATCTTTCAGTATTACTGACTTTCCTTTTGTAATAAGAATAGCATCGCCTTCCCACTTCTTGTGCTTTTTCTTTGATGCCTTACACCACACGACACTGAAATATTTCACAAGGCAGTCAGGTGCTTCCTGAGCTGCTTCTTCCTTTGCAGTCCCTGATGTTGGCAAACACAGTGCATCTAAAAGGGAAATAAAATAACAAATAATATCTCAGGTTCTCCTAATAAAGTGTACAGTCTTTTGCATTTCAAAAAAAATCAAGGACAATCCATACATTTAATCTTATATAAACAAAGTGGTATATTTCCTGTCCTTATGGTAAGTTTGGAATAAGACACAACACCACATAAGGACTCACCCTGAAAAAAACAAAACAAAGCAAAACAACATTACATTGTTTCAGAAAGTATGGGAAATCAGATTACCTGTTGCATTAGTAAGTGACCTCCTAATTTGACATATACACAAGACAATAAGAATGGAACAAGAATAAAAGGAAAGGCTGAATAAAAAAAGCAAAAGGGAAACGACCACAGGAAAAAATGAAAACAGGGTCCTCATGAGATGGTGCTGGGCAGTGTTCTGAAAGCAAGGACAGGAACACAGAACTCAGAAAAGGGAACAAAGGAGTCCAGGAATCTGGACTTCAGATCTGGAGCTGAAGTCATCTGTACTAAGTGGCAAAATAACCATAACTGTAATAATAATACAGAATATAATTTTAACTCCTTTCCTTGCACCCTTCAAAAGTAAGTAATTGTGCAAATCTTGAAGCAGACAATCTCTTGAGTATGCACCAACTCAAACAGTGTTACTAGGCTTACATTGATTTAGATTTGTCAGCAGTTACCCGGTTATAAGTGTCATGGATGTAAATATTTAGGTTAATACTTAGGTAATATTTAGGTTAATAAGGTTAAGAAATGATAATAGAACAGACAGCAGTTGATTATAACATCGATTAACAACAAACACATGCTTTCAAGAGTTAGCAACCTGAGACAAGTAATGGTAGAGAAGTCACCAGCATTACCTAAAGGAATATCTGTAGCATTCCTTTTCAGCACATGCACAGCTTCAAAAGGAGAATCAGACTAATTTTCATTAAAATACCCTTGCATGCTGGTTAAAAGCTTAAATTGGTTTGCTCCATTGATTCCATCTGGGATTCAACACTATACAAATCTGTTACAGAAAAGCGCTTATGCCACAGACTAACCTTTCCAAAATTTGCAAGTTGCTGGTATTTAAAGGAGAAGCAGCAAGAGGAAATTCTTGCTCACAGTAATAGTCTGACACAGGAGCAGCTTTGCCAGTTCAACATCAAGTCTACATATTCTTAAAACTGCAAAATTCTCTTAAGTTACATGCCTAAAATGGGTGCAATTTTTCAGACTAGTGTTTACTTAAAAGGTATTATCTAAATGAAAAATGCTGTATTTATTGAGCTGAATTTTCTTTCAAAAACATTCCAAAAGCCATGTTGTCTGTATAAAACTATGCTAATGCAGTGCCTAAAGCAGACAGGATTCTCCATACGTAGATGTTTCTTCAGTGCATTAGCCAACATCTGTAGTTTCATGCAGCAGATGTGTCCCCATCCCCAAG
Organism: Zosterops lateralis; assembly: GCF_965231275.1. NCBI lineage: Eukaryota > Metazoa > Chordata > Aves > Passeriformes > Zosteropidae > Zosterops > Zosterops lateralis. Next base: position 131,998,127 of record NC_139762.1, read on the forward strand.
GAATTAACAGAACAGCTACTGAGCACTGGCATTTCACAGAAGGATAAGAATATGGAACAGAGCAACTCTTTTCGAAATGTAGGGAATTCTTTGTAGATGAATCTTGGTAAATGAACCAGACAGCAACAAAAAAATCCTTGCAGCTCTGAAAAAGAGTTTAAAGGCTCTACTGGATCTTCAAAAATCACAAGAGATAAGATTTAGAGAAGTGAAAGAGAGAGGGGGGAAGAGAGGAAAGCTGTACCTTGCAAAAGATTAATTTTATTCTATATTGAGCTTCTAATTGTAAATTGATTCAACAGATAATACAAGATGAGGGGAGTTTTTTGTTTTTCAAAATTATTCTCTTGGTTTAATCAACAACTATTTCCACCTATTAAGATTTTAAACTATTACTGCAAGAACTGGAGATTTCACTGCAGAATTTTCTTCTCTCTTGAAGGATGGCCATCCATAAACAAATGACCACCTCTTTGTTTCCTTCACTGACCTCCCACATGAGTTTGGTGACCCCTGAGATCTGTTTTATGGTCATTGCTCTTTTACTCAGGGCATCCTGGATGGTATTATCTAAATCACCAGTAGCTTAACTTTTAAGTCAATAAAAGTGTTCAAATTTGTCTTATCCCTGCTTCATTTAAAATAATTAGAAAACCAATAATTCAGAAACAAAGCTGGAAATTATAGCCTTTTGTAATAGTGACTTTTGCTGAAAAAGATTTCCAAAGCAACCTGTTCCCAGTAAGAAGCAAACTGGGCATGAATATTCCATGCAATACCACCATGTTCTTATGGGGAAAATGAAAAATTATAGCCTCTGCAATGTTCAGATTTCTCCCTTCAATTTGTTTTCTGAATTACCATAACTTCTGTTTACAGAAATATTCAATAACAATTTGTTTCTATCCTACATATAATTATCTTTCTTTTCCCAATAACTGCGGTAGAGTTTCAGATAAAAGTGTAAGGTGTTTTAATTAAACATTTTTATCTAAAAATAATTACATTGTCTCAAAATTATCTTCCATATAATTTCCTTGCATAGAAAACCTAAACCTGTTCACCAACAATGCTGATTAGGTACTTGCATTCAACCTCCTTTTTATCTTATCAGTTTTGTTTGTATTCAGCTTGATACCTATTTAACTTTAAAGATTATTCCAGTGCAATAGCAGAATATTCAAACTCAATAAATACAGTGTCATGGGCTTTTCAGGAATTGAAATGAGAATGCAATGTTATGCATAGGAACTAAGTTCAGTGTTTGATATAGGGGTACAGTGAGCAGTGGATTCAACAGAAACCCCTTCAGAGACCATAGAGAGTAGCTGAAATAGAGCTGGATTTGCTGAGACCCTGGAAGAGAAACTGCAATTGTACCTTCTGAGCTCTGCTCTTAATCAGTTTGGAGTGAAAATAATAAGTAACAGCAACCATGCTGTGGTATGAGAAACATCAGGAAATCATGCCCACTCATTCCTCTTCCAAGCAGCAAAAGCCCAGCCTGGCAGGGAGGTTTGCTTAACCATGAAGAAACAGTAGCAAGAGGCATGGCTCTCCTCCCAAAAGGAAGGGCTTGGGAACTTCAAAGTCATGGCTAACAAGGCTTTGCAAAGCTTCCACAAATAAAGCTTTCTCTCTGTGGTTGAGAAAACAAGGGCTTAGGTTTCAAGATATAAACCATAGCTTTGCTGATACGAGGAAAAGGTGATGATTTACAGAAATTGGGATGGGATCCAGGAGAGGGGACGGGGAGCATTCCAATGGCAAACTAGTTTAACCAGTTTCTGATGATCAGGATTTAGAGAAAATGCATTGATTAAGTGCGTTAGGTTACTCCCAATGTGGCAAGAAAGCAGCTGCATTATGAAAGACTCCCCAAGGTACCTCAAGCGTTCACTTTCAGGGCACTGTGGGCTGCAGCACTGTCAGTACACGCACATTCCCTGAGGATTGAGGGACATGCTCCACTGACCCGGGCACTGGCACCTTGGCCTGGGTGTGGTTTCATGCATGGCTTAACCCCATCCAACTGCAGCCTGCTGCCAAAGCCCATGAGCTCACCTTTCCTTTCCTTCCCTCTCCTGCTTTGCTTCTCATCCGCCAGCTGCAGGAAAGCCAGCTCAGTGAATCCCATCACCAACTACAGTCAATAAAGGGAAGGGGTATGTGCAGTTTGGACCAAGAAGACTGGGAGGCTGCCCATTTTCTTGTAGCAGCTAATGTTACGTTGGGGTGATTTATAAACCATGGGTCCTATGTTACCCATCATCTCCACACCTGAACTTCCACGACATAAGCATATGTGAAACGACAGGCGAGTTTTCACTCAACTGCTCTGAATCTTCTCAGTAAAAAGTATTGTCACAATGCAAAAACCACAGCTTAGAGAGGACAACTTTGATTCAAGTTGCACTCCATAGCAATTAAAGAACAATTAAGAAGTAGAGGGAGGCAAATAAAAAATCTGAACTGCAGTAAAAGGGGACTGAGGCTTTGAATGAATCATAGCCCAAACTCAATGCCAGTGCTCTGCTGTAGCCTCTGCAGTGACTCTGCCCAGAGTGCCATCAGTCTGCTCCATGGAGCCAGAACCATCTCCTTCTTCTGAGCAGAGGAAGTAATCAAAAAGTTCCTGAATTAAATCAATTCATAACATTTTGAGAACAGACATTTACGTAGCAGTTAAATGTCTAGGTATCTATGAAAGATCTATATGTCACACACTCCTAAGATATCCAGGAATATTTAAAGAAATATGAGTCAGATAGCATTATCTTTCACTTGCAAAGCTATTTCAGTCTAATCATAAACTTAATACTATGCTAACATGTAAATGTATATCAGTGTGCCTCCAAGATGGAAAAATATGTAATAACTCTTCCCATGGCACTTCTGTGAGACTTCAGGAGGAGTGCAAACACTAAGAGTCAAGCTGCCTTGCACTAAACCTACAGGAATCAATGACAGCTGGGATTACATTTCAGAGTCATTTGATTACAACCCGGTGCTTTGTACCTCTCTTTCCAAGACAAAATGTATTTGTAATTCATTTTGCATGTATGAGCATAGACAACGAACTCACCCAAAGACTGCTATTTCAAGCAGGACTATTTCCTTTGGGAAACAAATCATTGTTCTAAATCAAATTTTTTTTTTAACAAAAATGCAAATGATAATTAAAAAAAATAAAATTCGTTCCAAAATCTTTTAATAATCTGAAATGCCAATCAAACTAGCCACTAGATTCCTGACCACACAATACTGTGGGGATTTCCTCCAGTAGATTTTATTTTACAAAGCTAATGACTTTGCCAGGTCTTCATGAGTCCATAGTACACCTTCCACGCTCGTGTCTCAGTTCAAGCACACGTATTCACACACACGCACAATGTCGATAAAAACTGGCAGTTAAAGAAAAATCACTGTTTATAAGAAAAAAAAAAATTACAGATTCATCCAGTCTTAGCCACAATGAACTTGTTCTCCTTGTAGAAGCTCTACTAATTCAATACTCCAGAAAAGAATCTAAAAATCTGCGGAGTAGATAACACTACTTTTTTTTTTTTTTTTTTTTTTCTAAGGTAAAACTTTTACCATTCCTGAAAGCTAAAAGCTCTTAGAAATAAATGCAGTTTGCAGTCTCTACAGCTTAATTTCTTGAGGATTACCACACTGGACATGCTCTGAGGCCAAGAATAGATTTCCCTGTAGTCACAGCTTTCATTGCTCAGACCAAAGTTGAGTTTCTTCCGCAATTCCAGCAGGGAATTTTTCCACAGCCCTCTCCTTCAGACCATCTTCCCCTCTCCTGGCACCAGACAGGCAAGAATGGCAGAAGGGACAAGGACCAGCTACAAAGAAAAGATGAAGCCTTTCAGGAAAGACTTTTGCTGGAAAGGAAGATGTTGATGTTGAACCAGTGGAAAACTGGCAACTGAGTAAAAGACTGTAAGTCTGAGCTGGAAGCAGAGCATGCAGGGAAAGGCTAGAAACCAGGTAGAGAGTAAAAGAGGAAGAAGACAACAGGATATGTTAGGAGGGTGGTTGGGGAAAACCACTCAAGCAAACTGGGACTGGGGTCCAGTGTAAGAGTCAAGGACCAGACAGAGTTGGAAATTTCTGAGTAGGAGGTGGTGCAAAAAAACCCTTACTGCCTCTCATCTCTGACCCTCAAAATGCAAGATTCACTATGAAAATGTAAAGCTGGAAAACACTGAGGCAAATAACAGGACAACTTGGGAGGAAAAAAGGAGAACAGGAGCTGATTAGGCAATGACAGGGAAAATGGAAGTGGAAAATGACAAGAGAAGAAACCAACTAAAGACAGTATGGCATTGCTACATAAAAAATGGCAAGCAGTTGAGCACAGAAGGGCACTGACTGCACAAAGACATGAAGGGCACTCACATAAACACAATGTCCTGGTAAACAGAGCCCATTTGCCCCATCCTTCAACTTTTTCCCTAATTAAATTTTTAAGACTACCATGGTGGCCTTAAAGATAGTCAGCTTAAAAATACTGTGATTATTACACTGTTCTATAAAATTTTACAGACCCAGGTTTGGTAGCTGCTTTACAGGTGAAGAGAGCTGGAATGGAAGATTTAAGTGCAACATAAGAGATGGAGGTAGTTAAGCTCCTGACCCGGATCCATTTCACAGATCATTCCTGTTGGGAAAGATGAATCAGGGAAACCTTATAAATATGATTGCTTAGCAAAAGATTCTGAAAATATGAAACCTGTAATCGAAATGAAAGCGTACTTTGAGTTGTAGGATACCAAGTCTTAGTTGCTGTATAACCTAAAGACAATAGCCTAGCCAGCTGAAGGAGAATCCCTTTTGATTGAACAATGCCTTTCTGCTCGCTAAGGAATCCAAAGGTCAATGTAGCAAAACAGAAAAGTCTAAAGAGTAGTTTTTAGGGTTTAAAATATAACACATGGTAATGTAGTAGTTCTTATAGGCTGTATGTAGATTCTATAGGGTTGTGTGTCTTGTATTGGTTGGTCACTGTAAATTAGAATATTCATCACAAAAGGAGATATAATGTATTGTAACCTGGACCTCGCTCTCTTGGCCCACTTCTCTTCCCTGCTCTTCTCCTCTCTCTTGGTTTGCCCCCTCTCTGCTCTTCTCTTCTCTCTTCCCCCTGCACTCTGACCCCTGCCACGTTTCTCTAGCTCTCTCCCCTCTTCGTGCCAGCTTACCCTCTTTCTCTCTCTCTCGTTCTCTCTCTGGGACTTCCCTTCAGCCGAGGCTGGTGGCTGAAGGGAAGGCCCTTTCTACCCACGATCCTTGCAATAAAACCACGTATTCTAGAATATCTCAGGTTTGCAGAGTACCTTGTCCCTGTAAGTCACGGATGCTTCTACAGTCTGGTGCCCCGTGTGAGGAAGCCGACTCTGTTTTTTCATCTGTAGAACTTCGTTGACGGTAATTATAACTGCCGGTTGTTTTTGTTTTGTTTTGTTTTTCTTTTTTTTCTTTTTATACCCCAAACGGCCGTCCGTGAGCACGGATAGCGTTGCGAAGCACCGCTAATTCGGAGCTCTTAAAAGGTGTTTCCGCGGCAACCCTTAGGCCTAGCTTAGAGGGCTTGCTGGCGTGGGAGGGAGCATACTCGGGCTGCTGAAAGGCATCCCGGTTGGTATAGCTCTTAAAATATTTTCCGCGGTGCCCCGGGAGCTGAGCTCTCAGAGGACCCCACCGCGTGGTGAGCCCATCCCCGGAGTCGCTGCAGAGACCCGTGAATTGGAGCTCGGTAAATATCTGTCCGCGGCAGGCCCCAGGCTCGGCGAGACGTTGCTGAAAGCAGCGCCTAACCGGAGTCTTGGAGAGCCCTTGCTGCGTGGTTGGTGGATATCCCGTGGGGTCCTGAGCACAGAGGGACCTGGCCACGGTGGGTGGAGCCCCATAACTGCTTGGCCAGCAGCACATTGGAGCTCTGACGGACGAGCCTCTTTCGACCCCCTGATAGGTGAGTAACAACCGGTGTTATCATGGGACAAGGTTATTCTGCTCCAGACAGAATTCTCTATAAACAGTTAAAAGATTTACTTAAATCCAGCTCAAGTAATTTGCCTAAGGAAGAGCTAAAACAACTCCTAGCTTGGACTCTGAGCAACTTCCCAAATGCTGACCGTTCAGCCGTTTTTAGCAAAGATTTTTGGGATACAGTCGGGGTTAAGCTTTTTAATAACATCTCCCTTCGGGATATGACTGCTGCGGAGCTGCTCCCAGCTTGCAGGGCGCTCGTTGAATTGTTTGCTGCAGGAGCCGCTCCCCCGGTCCCGCGGCCCCGTGCGAGCCTTGTTTTCGCGGCCCCGCCCCCGCCGGCCCCCGCTTTCCCCGACCCAGTCTGTGCGCTGCCGACCCCCGAGCACGTGGCCTCCCCTTTCCCTGCTCCGGCCGCCGCGGCCCCGCAAACCACCGCGGCACCCGCCACCCCACCGGACCCCGCAGCCCCTCCCCATCCCCCCGCGGTCCTGGCCCCGGCTGCCCCGGCTGCTCCTCCCGCCCTAGCCCCTCCTGCCGCTCCGGCCCCGGCCGCCCCGGCTGCCCCTCCTGCCGCCCCGGCTGCCCCTGCCGCCCTGCCCAGTGCCGGCATCGCTGTCCCCGCGACCCTGCCCCCTCCTCCCGCCCCGGCGGTCCTGCCAGCCTCTGCCATTGTTACAACCCCGCCGCTAGCACCCCCACCCCACCAGCCTGCCGTGCCACCCCAGCCTCCCGTTCCTGTTGCACCCGCGGCACCCCCGGTGCTCGCAGCCTCGCCACCGCTGCATCCACCACGGCCTCCCGGTTCCGAGCAAAACACAGCCCTGCCGCTGCCGCACGCCACTGCCACGGCAATGCCATCGCTGCCCGCTTCCTCCGCGCTCACGCCAATGGCACCCCCCGAGCCGCCACCGCCCGACCTGTCCGCTGCTGCCCAGCCCAGCCCAGCCACTGCTGTGTTTCTGCTTTGCTCCCCTTACTTTAAACTACTACTGAAAAGTACCCTGGAAAGACACACACCTAATGACTGTAAAAACCTTGCTACCATAATTCTTATGAACTCACACTACATAACACATCAAACTTTAAAACGCATTTTTCATCATCCGAAAGGGGGAGAAACTCAGGCTACACCTCAAAGAAAGTTGAATATAGCCTTGTACTTTTATAATTACTTGAACGGCTCTGCAGAGGAGCCTGATCCCCCCATTTATAGACATTTTTTAAACAACAAAAAGACCAAACTGAAAGAACATCCCCACACCAGCCAGTTACCTTCCAAACAGAAGCTAAGAGGCAAGCACCCAACCCTGAACTGCACAGATTCATCAGAAGAAGATGGCCTGCAAGAAACAGCTCAAGAAAAAAACTGGACTTTCGTTATTTGTGTGAATGCATGTTGTGTTTACCGTTTTGTTTTTAGTTTTTGTAGTGAAGCTTTACCCGTAGATCAACCAAAAACAAATGTCTGGGTTGTTTTAGCCAGGTCTGCAGGCTCTGACACCATCTGCTCATCTGAAATGAACCCTAACAAACCCTTCTCAAACTGTTTAGCTGGAGTACCTTTCCCAGAAGGTTTTGACAATGTTACTTTTGAAAACTATTGGCCACATAAACTTGTCTAATAATTCTGTTTCTATTTATAAACAGTTACAAAATTTAAGAAATTTGCCTAACCAAATCACAACAGATGACCCATCTTGCCTAGACAATTTGTTTAACGGTTTGAGCTTTGCACCTTGGCTAAAGGAACTCTGTAAAATAGGTTTGATTATTTTAATAGTAATAATTGTAGTTTTAGTAACAATACCCTGTATACTTCAGTGTGTGCAAAAAATAACTAGTAGGACGATTTCTAGTATTTTAGTTGTTCAACAGAACGGGGGAGATGTTGGGAAAGATGAATCAGGGAAACCTTATAAATATGATTGCTTAGCAAAAGATTCTGAAAATATGAAACCTGTAATCGAAATGAAAGCGTACTTTGAGTTGTAGGATACCAAGTCTTAGTTGCTGTATAACCTAAAGACAATAGCCTAGCCAGCTGAAGGAGAATCCCTTTTGATTGAACAATGCCTTTCTGCTCGCTAAGGAATCCAAAGGTCAATGTAGCAAAACAGAAAAGTCTAAAGAGTAGTTTTTAGGGTTTAAAATATAACACATGGTAATGTAGTAGTTCTTATAGGCTGTATGTAGATTCTATAGGGTTGTGTGTCTTGTATTGGTTGGTCACTGTAAATTAGAATATTCATCACAAAAGGAGATATAATGTATTGTAACCTGGACCTCACTCTCTTGGCCCACTTCTCTTCCCTGCTCTTCTCCTCTCTCTTGGTTTGCCCCCTCTCTGCTCTTCTCTTCTCTCTTCCCCCTGCACTCTGACCCCTGCCACGTTTCTCTAGCTCTCTCCCCTCTTCTTTGCCAGCTTATCCTCTGCTCTCTCTCTCGTTCTCTCTCTGGGACTTCCCTTCAGCCGAGGCTGGTGGCTGAAGGGAAGGCCCTTTCTACCCATGACCCTTGCAATAAAACCACGTATTCTAGAATATCTCAGGTTTGCAGAATACCTTGTCCCTGTAAGTCACGGATGCTTCTACACATTCCCTGCAAGACAAACCCAAATCAATTCTGAGTTTAGGACCAGCAGAAGACCCAGAATCAGACAAATATCTTCTAGTGGACAAGTCTACACAGGCAAAGCAGGAGCTAAAGCTTCAATCATCGTATCGCTTTCCCTGAAGTCCCCTCAGTACCTTCTGCTCTTCAACCCAAAAAATTTTCAGTCCTTCAATTTCTTTGCTGTCAGAAAATTTGTGGAAAACTCACTGGGCAAAACACTGCATGCCTTGACACTAATGGTGTACAATGAATGCAATGATGTCTTAATGCAGTAATTTGCTTTACTACTTTAAAGGGGAAAGATAAGGTTTTCAATCCTGTCTTACAGAGATGAAAATACCAAATTATATGGAATAATCTTTTTAGAAATGTTATTTGCTCCAAAACTCAAAAGATTAACAACCTTGTGGTACAAAACTACACTACCCACCTTCCCACCATGCCTATGACCCATCTTCATCAAGTGAATGGTTCTAAGGTTGTGAAGTCAAGCAAAGTTTGAAGATGTCAAAAATACGGTGTTCCAGTGGCCTGATCTGCCCCACTGTGCATATACGTTTATGATAAATTCTTTAGAGACAACATGCTGCACTACACTACCGTGGGACCTCTTGCTCATTCAGTGCAGAGAACTGAACTGCTGGAAAGGCAAGAAAAGTGGCAGGAAAAAAGGCTGCTGCTGCCTCTGCCATCCCTGCACTGCTTTATAGTAAATTGCAAAAGGTGTGGGATGGACAAGGCTGCAAGGACAGACAGTCCAATCTTGTGGTTAGATAAACTGAATAAATGCCTTTAAAAACAGGACTTTACTTGCATGTCTTCTGGAGTCTCCCTGTGATACAAAGAAAGTCATTTAACCCCAACTTTCAGCAATAAACACTTGTCTGAGCGCCTGACTTGTGATTCGGTCTCATTTGTATTAATAGTGAACACTCATGGGTGTAACTGGAAGTTGTGGTTGGGAAAGATTAACTGCCCAGTATCCTAAAGCACTGAGACAATGCAGTCCTCCATGATTCAGTCTGCACCTTCCATAAAAGTAGGGCTTTTTGGTGTTGTTCTCTTTGCCTCAACTCGCACTTTATCTCCTAGAAAGTGGAGATTACACCAACTTTTTGTCTCACAAAGATGTTGTGAAACATAATTACATCTTGTAGGTACTCAGATACTATCACAATGAGCACCAGAGGAAAAAAAATTAGCTAATTAATTCAAAATAGTTTAAAAAAATGTGCTGAGAACAAGGCGTAGCTCTCTTACTGAACAAAGAGGTGGAAAGAAAATACTGAATAGTGACTCATGGAGTTGACACAGTCCATTCTGTGAACAGGCAAGGAAGCCTACAGAAATACAATTCTTAATCATGTACCTAATGACTATACCCAACAGAATGTGAAAACTGGGTTCAGGTTGTGCTGTTTGCAAGTTTTTGAACACTTGAGTGTGTAACCTTTATTTTCAAATAGGAACCTTCTATATACATACAATAACAGATCTGGCACACTTATTTAATTCAAACATGTAGGAACAATCCTTTCATCACCACTTAATGAAACAGTTACCTCTTAAGGATATCAGCTGTAAAGAAGGGAGGATGGAGAGCACATACTTTCAAAATTACAGCTCCATGGCAGAAAACTATTCTTCCTAAACCCTCAGCTGTCTACAAATCCAACTGACTCCAGCTTTCACTGTAAAAATTTAATGAACTAAGCTGAAAGCTTCTGTCAGGTCCACAGAAATAGATGTGCAAGTTCTATTATCAAAGGAAAAAGCAGCATCATTGAGAATTCTGAAAGGCTGCAGGCATCATTCGGCGCAGTGAGCCAGATCAGCTCGGTAAAACATTGGAACCAGTCAAATGCCATCCAAATCGACTGTTTACTATACTTCTTAATGTTGCCATCCACACTGAAAGTTGTTTTGATTAATTTGTCAAGTAAAGGGGGGGTTTACTTCAAAAAATAAATGCAGAAGTGATACCCGAAAGCAAAATTATTCTCGGGTTCTATAAATATTGAATGTTATTGCAATAAATTATACTGTAAATGTGATATGAAAATATTCCAAATATTTAAATTTCAAAAAACCCCACATTATTAAAAAAAAAGCTAATAGAGTATTACACAATCACAGGCTAATTGTAGCCTTCTCAAAAAGCAGTCATTTTTGGAAGCAGCTTGCAGAGATATAAGTCTTCATCCTTTTGTGTTTAAATGTAAATGGAAAGTACTCAGCTAAACCCATATGTGGTACTTTGAAAATATGTGGTTTGGCATTCTCTTAAGCATTTCTTAATACTTCTGTCACTTTGTTTTAGAAAAATAAAACTATTTCTGTACTGTACAATATCTCTATTTCTAAAATACAAACAACTTAAGATCTGTAACAAAAAGCAAGCAGGCAGAAAAGGATTTATTAAGATTACACATCCTTCATATTAACATCTGTTTTAGCACATACTGGAAGTAAAAAAACTTTTAATGTCCTGTTTGTGTTTGTTAATAGCCATCTTTGATTTCCCTGGATTATAGTAAAAGAGTCCTCAAAATACAAGTAATCAATAAAATTTATGCCCATTGTCACAAGCATGAAACACAACATATTCCTGTCCTAAATTATTTAAACAGGACTGTTTAAAATTTATGACATTACCCTGGGAAGAGGCACACAAAGGATGAGTCATATTTTTTAGAATTTTCATGTGTTATGCAGCAATGATTACTTGCAGAGTGCCTGATGAAATATTTGGAAAAGGAAAAAGTAATCTTTCTAAATCAAGTTACATAACTTTGATTTACATAAACGTAATCCATTCAGTAGTCCAAGCTGAAAAGTAATATTTATGGCCCAAACACAAAAACCTAGAGCTTTAGTTGTAATTCTTACTACAAAAGCAAAACAGAACAGGGAAAATTAAGGAGGGAAGAGAAGAAATTCATCATTGTGGAGGTACGAGGTGTTTACTGTGCTGCCTTTGCTGGCTCTGGATATAAGAAAACTGAACACAAATTGCATACAAAGTCCAATGCAAATTAATAAGATGATTCCATGCAGTTAGACTTAAATTCACAATGCCTTTAACAGAGCCTACTTTATGTCAACCCTGCCTATTTTTGGCCCTGAGCTGACCATTTATATAAGGAAATGCTAGAAGACATGGAAACGTGGCAGCTTTCCATCAGCAGACTGGCTCTACTTGCCATTCCCAAAGGACTACTTTGACCCTTGGTGTCACTGGAAAACCTCTGCAGCACGTGCAGCTCTTCTTATCAACTGCCCCTATGTGTTATCTCATTGGGTATGGGCGTGTCTACAAACATACAGGCAGGGGCACACTCATGAGAGAAGGATGAGATTTAGAAAAAGATTAAATTTATGTCTATGTCCTCTGAAAACAAGCTTTAGAGATGCCAACTAGATCTTCAGAGCTTCAGTATTATGAAATTCTCCAAGTATATTTAAGTTCTGCACCGCTGAAAAACATCTTTAGTGCCACCTCAGAAGTTCACTTAGGAATTGTGTATTTTCAAAACTCAAGTATAGCAAATTAGCACATACAGTTACATAACAGAATAGATTTTATCTAGCAGAAATAATTTTAACAAACAGCAAAAGCTAAATTCCCTAAACAAACTTAGTCCAGTCCTTTTCTGCACACACACTATGCAGCACTCTGAATCACAGAGCTTATAACCTATATTTTCCAGGCTATTGCTGGTCTTCTTGCAAAAGAGCCTCGCCATTACCTATACAGCTGGACAGTCCAACATCTGTCTGAAATCCTTACTGCCCAAAAAGAAGGCCACGTGTGCTTGAGATCCTTGTTGTCATCCACCACCCCCTGGATCTAAACAAAGCAGCTTCCTCACTGAAGCTGTCTGTCCCATTACTGGCAAAACTACAGTCACATTTTCTTGCTTTCATTCAAGGTGCTCACAGCTGAGAACTCCCTGATCCACTCTCAAGAGTGCAAAGTGCTCAGACTGGACAGACTTTCCTAAGAATCAGTTGTTATGGACTACATCCAAAGTATAACAAACTTAAAATGACCACCTTCTCTGCTTGTTAATGACTTACAAATTAAGACAAACTTGAGTGAGGTTTTATAGGAATGGCCAAAGACCAGCCTGATGCCAAGTTCCAAGTACTTTTTCAAAAGCACAGGGGAACTGGAACTCTACAAAGGAAAGATGATAAAAATTCAATATATGCTAAATAGCGTATTCTCCCTGCAATCTGTTTCACAGGAAAAAGATGAGTCATCAACCAACCCATACACAGAACACAAACATTATAGCCTGAGAGGAGGTAACACAGCATGAAGTAGCTTGGCCAAACTGACAGTTAATGCTACTAAGGTCATCTTGTGATGTACAACTTACTGCCAAAGCCTCCTTACAATGCAAAGCAATGCAAACATTACTTGGGTGAAACCGGCAGAGCTTACAGGTCAATTTTGCTTGGGGGTGGCTTACAGCACAGCCCAAACAAATGCCATATTACAGTAGAGAACAGGGCAATAGCAATAGTAAAATACTGGTTTTAATCTTGTATCTCTGTTACCTACCACACATAAACGTTTTCACTTCACAAAATGATAGTATTGGCAAGTGGCCTATGTAGAATTTACCTGCAAACTGCTGCTGAGTTATGATAAACTACTTCTTTCACATGAAATACTCAGTGATTAATAACAAATAAAACTCAACACTACTGCAAGTTTTTATCTGATGCAATGCAGGACACAAACAATATGGTAGCAAATAACCACAGACAGTCCAACATCCCTTCTCCCCATCCCCAAACTAGTTAAACACTTTGTCCAATTGCTTCTGTTAAATGAAAGCTAAAAAAAATATTCAAATCAGTAATTTATAGATTGCCTTATTTCAAGCATGCAGAAAGTTCCAAACTTAGAAAATGCATATTTTTTGAGAAATTATTAGCAATACAGACAAGGCTCTTACAACAACATACAAAGCAAGCAAATTGTGACACACAGAATACTGTAAACAAAATGGCTGAGCCTTAACCAAACTGAGTCCTGAAGTCAACCAAATCTGGAGAGGCAATGTAAGCCAGTGGAATTGTTTTTTTATGCTATTTATGTCAAATTATGCTAACTACAATGCCTAACAATAAATGAAAATCAAGAGCCAAAAGGGAATGGTCCAGAAACAATGACTTCTTTTCAAAAATATATATAATTGCATATGTAAAATACAAAAAAAATCAGTAGCATTCTCCAAGTCTGCGGTTTTGTTAAAGAGTAAATAGAAATCATAAATTAGGTGGAGTGACTGCTGATTAAGTATTCAATTTAAATTATATTATATTCTTCCTGTGTGAGTAATACAGAGTCAAACAAGGTGTTATACTGAAGAGATATTTGGATGCATCAATAAAACATTCTGTGTAATCACTAGGATAAAACAGTGTGAAATCCCACAGCACAGAATAAAGGCAGGGGCAGTGGGGAATGGCTGAGCTTCCCTTGGGTTCTTTGACCCTCATCCACCACCCCACATACACAAATCAAATGCAAGGTTTTCAACTATTTTACTACTGGACAACTGTAGATTTTACCAGGAAGCATTCACATTTTGTTAGTTAGCACTCACTGGAACTTCAGGAAACTTCAGTATCTTTAGTATGGGGAAAAAGTTTACCCAGACAAACTGGATGCTATTTAAGGGCAAGCATCACTACACACAGGTTGACACCAAGGCAAATACTTTTGGTTTTAGCAGAGATAAAACAGTGGCCACAAAATGACTGAGATTTAGTCCTATATTATACACACAGCTAACAGACATTATTTTAACTACTGTAAATAGCACCTTTTTTTTTTTTTTTTTTTTTTTTTTACTCTAAGACACAGGCAGTGAGACTTCTCAAATGATTTAAGACCTGGATATTGAAAACAGAATAATGGCCTTACTTGTTAGGAATACACACTGAGAAGCTATATTTGGTGCATTTTAATGCTAGAAGTGTTTAGAGGCTTCTTTTTATTTTCATAGGCAAAATGGAAAAGTAATCAACACCTTAGCAAAACAACATTTTATCATCTTCTTGAGTAACCATTTTATTATTTTACTGAAATTAAAATTGACACGGAAGCACCCTAAAGCACTTTAAAGAAAGACATAGGAAATTTTAAAAGACAGCTTAGCCAGGCAGCCTGGGTAGCACAATTTCTTGTTTCTTTCTCCCACTCAGAAATAACTATCATTTAATTATAAGGAACTTAATGGCTTTGACTATTGGAAATCCAATGAGCTCAAGTTTGTCCAAAGAAGAAAGCATGCAAGCTGAAGTTTACACATTTTCATTGTATGGGATGAAAAAAATCACAAGTCAGAAAATGTGTAGAAATATAAATGAAAGAATAAATTAAAGCTAGTTAAGTGGAAAATGTTAGAAAACAGGGGTATGACAAGTACAATTAGCTACAAGCAATCTCTCCCAGTCTTGGAGTATTCTCTCCTACCATTTTTACCTGGTAAGAATTCTCATCTAAGGCGAGCATTCCACAGGAATCAAAAGCTTACAGAGGGAAGTAGAAACAAAAAAAAAAGCAAAATAATTAGGTAGCAGCAATGAAATTATAGACCGATTGTTAGCCAGCTACTTGGATAGATGAAATTACACAAGATGCTATCACATTTATCACAAAGTTATCGTAAGTACAGTTTTTTATTCTAATCCTAAACATAAATCCATTAGATGTTTGGAATTAAGTTACTCCTACAGCCTGTTTATTGCAGTTATCTTAGTAGAAGGACATGAACATATGGTAGAAATTTGTCCTTGCCTAAAATTACTCTGCCTGTACTCTGTACATTATAAACATGCAGACAGGGAATGGCACTGCCAGATGTAGCAAAGGGAGTAAGAGGATAAGAATGAGGGTGAAAGAGGGAAGGGCTTCCTACCATCCCTTTTCACACATGCTAGCACAGTATCGTTGGCTGGAACAGTAAAAATTCAGAGCACTTGATGGTCCAGAAGGACCAGCCACAGCTGTGGTGCATGTACCAAACATCAGGAATACATGGAAAAAAAGCAGGAACAAGCACGGAGAAGTGAGAAGTCTGACTCAGAAAGATAACCTGATACTGTAAAACAGATGTGGAGTGAGGAAGAAATGCAAATCCACCAACATAGAGAGGTATAATATATAGTCAGCACCACACTGCACTGAGAGAGCAACATAATGGCATTGAAAGAGGAAACACTTCTCTAGTGAAAGGAAATAATCATCTCGCTAGTAAATAAAGGAGCAAAATCCATGGGCACACACTCAACAGATGTCTCCTCTTTTCCCAAGCTCCCCAAAAGTCAAAAGAAACAAAACTGAGAACACAGCAAATGACAAGGATGAGATCTCTGAACTAGAGGTGCTGCTTGCAGATAAAGTTTTTCACTAACAAGTCAGAACAACGGAACACAGAAGAACACCAACTATAAGGGGACAGTGTCTTTTATTTCTTTAGTCATTTACATCCCCTTCCTTCTCACAAGGGAGACTTTGCTCTACACACAGTCCTATTTTTGCAACTACTTTGCCTGTCAGCTCAGAAAAGACTATAAGCTTTCCAAGACTGAAAATTCCTCTAGTTCTAGTCCTCAAAATAAAAGCACCATGCCAGTAGAAACCATGGGAATCACCTCTTCATCTAGCATCAAAAGAAAATATCCTTAAGTCTCCACAGCATTTTGGTAGCCAGTGTTAAGAGTACCTGTAATTCAAAACCACTGCAAGACAATGAGCCATATGGGAGTTATTTTCTGAACTATATGAAAATTGTTCATTTGCATAATATATAAGAACAGAAACTAGAAATTAATTCCTTACTGCTGGTAACCAGAATTCTGACTTTCAACTGAAAGGATAAGATCATACATTTCCAAACTACAAGACAAGAACAGATAATTTTGTGTTGTTTCCCATTTCTGAGAAGCAGAACAAAAAAGATCTATATTTATTTATAAAATCCAGAATTTTGATCTTTATGAACTCAGAGATGTGAGTAACTCCTTGAAGCGTTTCCAACTACACAAAACCAGATCAATGTCCTTGAACTAAGAAACACAGCAGAAAGACAAGGACTTTACTGGAACAAAGACCGCGTATCCAGGCATTGTAATTTTCAGTACACACAAAAATTCCCAAAACACTTACAGTAGTACTCTCTTCTCAAGAAAACAACTGAAGAAGTATTGAAGAACTCCACATTGCTGACACCTGTTTTCACTGTTCTGTATTTTTTCCTCAGTTTGTAAACAGAAGACTTGCTTCGTTTACTTTTCCTACATGAAACCTGAAAGTTATCCTGGGCAGTGACAGTCAAGATTTCTGTATCACGAAATTTAACTACTATGCTTTAAGCTCCATTAGCCCCTCAACTACACTTAAATGCTTCCAGTCTTCAGCTTTCAGAAGTACCTACCCCTGTGGTACCTGATTTACTCAGAAGACCAACAAGGAGGTGTGAGGCTTACCTCACTGCAAGTCTGCTGATGCAAACCAGTGCCTCATGCTTGCATGCAGAGGTTTGTGGGAGTGGAGAAAGAAGCAAATTTGGGAAAACAGTGGTGACAGGAGTGAGGAACAGTCTCCTTCCTATTGCTTTTGTTCACTCTGTTGTTGGGGCCCTCTGAGATGGGAGGCACCAGAGGAATTACATTTCCTTTGTTCTCTCTTTTTCCTTGATGCTGTCCTTCATTTCCTTTTCTTGCTGTAAAGGTTAGAGGAAGGGGAAAGCATTGTTACAGGGAATAAGGAGCCAGAGGTCCAAGGCAGTTGTGGATCCCTTCACAACAGGCAGGAGATTAAGAATTATGAAGAAATTAATCATCTAGGATTGATATTTTCCACGTATTTTTCTTCCAGTTATGAACATTGATCATAACTAGAGAGGAAACAGCTGCTACTAGGACAGAAAAAGAATCAATTTTGTTTTCATTTGGGGCTTTTTATTTGAAACTAATCGAAAGATCAGAACAACAGCATCTATAAAAGGGACCCAGAATAACACAATCCTCTGTTGATTTCAAGTCACATGTTACTTACATACAGAAACTATTTGATTTCAGTAGCTTATAGTCATAGTGATATTGATCAAAGGCACCTGCAACTGTCTTGGTTGCACATGCACTGTAGTAATTATGCATGCAAATGAGCAAAGTAGATATTTATGTGTTTGATCACCAGTATAATCACTAAAACTGAATACACAATCATGGTAGCTGTACACACAAATTACATATGCATGCAGTTTTAAAAACCAAGTGTTGCATTCATTGTCTCTATTTTGATAGCATCCTATGGAAACACTTCTCCACTGGAAAAAATTAAAAAGTATTAACTTTTAAAAAGATGTACATTTATTCAACTGTCTACTGAACAATAAAAAAATATAACAATCCAGTAATTTTGCCTTCCAAGCTGACATATCAGCAAAATGTCACTACTGTAATAAGATTTACCAACTTGAAAAGAATAAAACATTTAAACATAGCCTCTTATATGCATTTATTTACCTGCAACTTCATTAAGATATTAGAGGTGATTATTTGAAAAAATAATGCATACGACCAAAATTTTTAACAAGAGTTGAGTTAAATCTCCATTAGCTCATCACAACTCTAGAGATAAGTGGAAATATTTTCAGAGTTTGGATTTTTATCAATCTCAACACTTACACGTGGATTTGATTACACTTTTGACCAGAAGAGTTGGTGCATTCAAACCCACAGGAGGTATTTTTCTAAGGTACTTAAACAACATGCCCTTTCACGTCTCAAACCCAGATTTTGATCCATCCATATTAACATAAGAAACAATTTTGTATTTATTATTAAGTATTTCAAAGAATATGACAGAAGTAATAAAATATTTAGATACTGCTGTATTCTGGCAGATCACGGCGTAGTCGTATCGCCTTCAGCTTCTCTACTTTGATTTTTGTTCGCAACAGTTCTTCTTCCAGTTGCTGCTTTCTTTTCAAACCATCCCTTTTTTCTTGGACATAAAGACCAATTTTTCTTTGGTTTTCTAATATTATTTGATGCTCCTCTTTCAGCATTTGTAACATCTGTGGGTCATAACCACACATTGGTCTAAAGCGTTCTCCAACCTCAAGCCTAAAAAACTCATCTCTTCTTGGTACAGGGGAAGGAGACATCATCACTCTCATATCAACTGAAGACACTGATGTTGAAGGAGACCTTTCCATAATATGCACCAGCTGGTGTTCTTCCTCTTGATCTAATTGCTCATTTTGCTGTGAGTCTATAATCAGAGAAGGAGGAGGTTTGACATCCTCTTCCGACTGCAAGTCCATCATGACTGTCGCAGGATGGTGATCCAACATTGCCTGCGGTGAACTGGTACCAGCAATTGTTTCTTTATCGATACTAGCACTAGAACACATAAAATCATATTTAAATAATCCATTAAAAACTATTTTAAAGGCACAGCTGTAAATAACTAAAACTTCCATTTGAATACTACTCTGCTATCTATGCCCGAGACTCTGTTTCATTACCTGAACACCACTTGTGCCCCTCTTTCTTTCCACCACACAGCCCTGCCTTACTCAGATTTTATTGCTCTAAAGGCAGTACAGCCAACAGAGAGCTCATCTGGTAGGCCCCTCTAACACTCAAGAAGCAAGGAGGACCATTAGTGACAAATGAAAATTATATTAAAAAAAGGCAGCACCAAGTCATGCAAGTAATAGGAAAAAGTTTATATAATATAAAAGGTGAATTTTAAAGGGCACTAATTTAGATGGAATGGACTATGGCGGAAACACTTCCATCTCCCAAACTTATTTGTCTCCCCTGTCTTAATGTGCTCCCTGTTTCTGATTCATGCACCCAAGTATTTGGGGTTGTTTCAATGTAAAATAATTACTAAACAAAATTACACAAAGAGCCTTGGGAAAAGAAACCAGAGCCTGAAAGACAACCCTTGCCAGTAGATTTGGGAACCAAGCTAATCTTTACTCCTTCTCTTCGAATTGTTGATCTTAGTATTTCTTCTGAAGCTTCAAGACACAGAAATGTTTCCATTAAGAACAGCCTATAGTTCTGTGCATTTCTTTTTTGAAGAACAACACCCACTTGACTCATCTGTCTTTGTGCAAATCCCTGAGTCAGCAGCACCTCAAATCATGATTTGACATTACACTGGCTTTGATGATAATAATGGCTCAAGCTGTTCCTACCATCAGTTGTGTTTGAAACCCTACACTTCTGCACATCACTCCTTTATTCAGGTAATGCTTTTTTAAGCCAGATCAGCTCCTTGATCTATTACTGTACAGATCTACAAAGAATACTTGCAGCATGACTGGGAAGGCAGTATAGAGTTACATGGGAACACGAATATATTAACTCGGGATTGACAGCCAAGTCAGTGCACCCTCATGGCCAGGACTGTCTAAAACAGAGGCTATAACTGGTGGCTGCAGACTCAAGGCATTTCTGAACCTTTCAAAAACTGCTGCTAGCAGTTAAAGGCAGCAGGTGGACCCATGATTAACGTAACATTCACAGATGCTCCCCAATCCTGGAGGACTTGAGTCGGCATCTTAAATTTGGGGGTGAGCAGTCGAGTTTTTCTACACCTTAAAATCAGAGCCATCAGAGACCTGCAAGCCACACACTGAGAAACTATCTGATTATTATAACACGATCCTGATTAGTAAGAGATGTGGATTCAAACTCCCAGAAGCAAAGAAGAAATGTAATTTATACATGCTGTTCTCACATCAATGCACTTACTCCTTAATAAAAAGGTGGCATGATCATAATTTCTGGATCTCCCATGGTCTTCAAAACTCTTGGTTTAAAAGAAGTAAGCAATCATAGTTGCAATTTCTGAAGGACTCTGACTTAGCCTCTGACTAAGCCTGACTTATCCATTAACATGAAAATGCATTTTCTATAATAAAAACATGAAAGCTTCTCAGTACTCAGTTGCAAAAAGGCTCATCAGAGTCAGAGCAATATATTTTCCAAAAATAAAGCCTGTCAACCACACAAACTATTTAAACTAAAGATTCTTTTAAAACCACCGTCCATCTGAAGCAGGTATTGAAAACTGACCTTTCATTAATCCCCTGAAGAAAAAACCAAGATTATCTTAATTCTATTGACTGTTACCTGAGCTGTCTATGGAGTATCCATTATATCACCTTACTCCCTTCTACCTCATGCCACAAAGCTTCACTTTTTCCTACATGCTTCTTTCTTTATATTGTTTTAGTCCTCTCAGCATCGGAAGCATTATCCTGCACACAAATTTTCACTTGCTTTCCCCAGTGCTGAGTGCAATTCTGAGTTTCCCCCCTCTTCACAACCACAGCTTCTAATAAAGCTTCTCTCCTTCTTATTTGCTGGCTCCTGGCCAGCTTCTAGCCTGAGAAAAGTGGAAACAACCAGCAGGAGAAGCAGGTCATTCTGACAAAAGGAAATGGAGAAAGAGCAGAAAGAGAAAGTAAGAGAGGTTAAACAGAAAAAAGAAAGGTAAGATTTTGTGCAGCATAGACTAGAGCCTCCAAACAGTGAAAACAAAATCCAGCTCTTAATAGTGTAATCCACACACAACTAAAAAAATTACCAGACCTTCAGGTAACTCTGATGAGGCTTGTTTGTTTTTTTTTTCCTTAGTCAGCCTCTTAAGAGGAAAACAATTAGACAGCAAAGAGAGAACGAAGGAATTGAGAAACAAAAGAGCTCTGCCTGTATGGTGGTTACTAATGTTGTTTCTGACAACTTGACTGAAAGAAAGACAAACAACAGTTACCACAATTGGGTCATGGTGTTTATAACCCTGCAGGCACCCATGATTCACCAGGTTTTGTTTAATCACAGCGAGGTAGAAATTGCTTAAAGGTGCGAGTAAGAATTTGGGCTCGTTATAAGTCATATTTCTCTCCTCCAAAACCTAAGTCATATCCTGGTGAGTTAAAACCCAACACTGGCTTTTAAAAATTAGGGTAAAATGCAACCCAGAGAACTATCAAATAATTACATATTTGGGCAGGGAAAAAAATAATCTTTTAAATTATGTTCTTTTGCTTCACCCCACAGTGTAGTGGCTGTTCCTAGGAACAACCATTTTGGGTAAGCAGTAATCAAGTCGGTGTTCCCAGACCCATAAAAAACTGCAAAAAATGTTTAAATTACAGGAGACAAACTATGGAGATCATTAGCTCTTAATCATTCACTAAAAGCGTCAGTGCTTTTTATAAGCCAATCTACAAACTAAAGTTCTCACACTATTTTTTTTCCCCCTCCTCCTTAGAAAAGTTGGTAGTCAAGACACTGCAACCTTTATTAGCGCAATTAAAAGCCTCATTTTGTTCCAGAGAATTCTTTGGAGTGGTTCCTCCAGGGGCATTCACCAGGAGCAGCAGCCCAGTCCAGTTGCTTTAGACTTCTTTAGGTAAAGAACCCACAACAGAATATTTTTAGAGCATCTGGCATGCTGGGATTTAGACAATTGTTACCATTCAGTTCAACCAGTGGCACCATGAATCCAATTCAGCGAGTGTGCGCATGCCAGCTTTTCTTAGAGTGTTACGCTACTGCACTCGCTATCAGTGCATCTGATTAAAATACGGAAAGTTCGCTTCCCATTAATCTGCTTGAGAAAATAAGAAAAAAATCAGAGCTTTCTCAAGGTTGCTGGGGAGTTATTTGACTTCCCTCCCCCACTCCCCAGCTTAGTTTTTGTATCTGGAGGAACCAAAATTCGACCCAGGCATTTTTTGATCCCTCAAGGACCAATACAGAACCAGCAGAGTGTTGCAAGTCAGATATGAGGGGCATTAGCCAGCTGTGGGAGAAAGCCTGCACAGTGCCTGCCTGTATTATGTCTGGCTCAAATCTAGACAGTGTGTCTCACTTTAATGAGCAGTAAAAAAAAGAAACCTTGCAAAAAAAAAAAAAAAAAAAAAAAAAAAAAAAAAAAAAAAGGAAAACTTCTAGTGCTGTACCTCTCAGTTTCTCTCTGTATTTAAACTACATCACATACGACAGAGAGCTGCTTGGAGTTTAGACTGCAATAAGCTTTGCTTCAGCTTCAGGGAACCACCGTCAATGCAAGAAAAGTACAATTTAAAAAAACATTTGCACTCACAAAGGCACTGCAGTGTGGAGAATCAATTTTTTTTTCTTTAAAGGGTTGGGATTAGCTAAAACATAACAAGCGAACACCAAAGTAAATGAGAGAAAAAAGGTGAATAATGTTTCTTAGCTCTGTAAACTAACTTTAGTAAAAATCCTATATAAACTGGTAAGAGTTCCATATGTTGCAAAATGACTGCAGTATTACCTTAAATGGAGGAGAATAGCCATCAGTTTGCCAGTGTTTGAATAATCTGCCTATTAAAAGGTAGGGGAGGGGTAGAGGTTGGAGCTACTATTTCTCTTTGATTCTCTCTTAACCCTCACTTTCCAGAGTGTGACAAAGACTCTGAAACAAGCTTTGAAAGAGCTGAAAAAATTAATGCAATGCTAAGTCAACATAAAGCTTCTCATAAAACAAAAGCAGTGTTATTTTTGTCATTGTTTCCCATTTGGGAATTTTCTCTGATAAACACTTCCTTTAGGTGCCTGAGCACAAGCAAAAGCCTTACAAAGTAGATAGGAGGCGCCATAATTTCCATTCAGTAACAAAATAAAAAAGAATTGTCTCACCTTTGAACACCGCTCCTGTCTCTTAAACACACATTGGAAATCTGTGGAATCATCTCCACAACTTTCTTGGTTGGCTCGGAAATGCTGCTTTTACAATCTGAGTGAGTCTCCTTTTGCTGCAATAGCTCCTGTTTGGCATATTCTTTGAGCCTCTTGTACAGCGTGCGCAGGCCCTGTGCAGTACGAGGAGGGCGATCTACTCCGATGGCATTGTAGTTATCAGCTATAATATCCCAGCATTTGTTTTTTTCCACTATTACAGAATGCTTATTGGTATGTTCCTCGAGAATTTTAACGTACGGCTTCACGAGTTTTAGCAAATCGAGCTTTTCAGATAAGGTAAAATTAGAAGATCTGGCCTTCCCAACCATTGTTAGCTCTGAATTAAGGAAGCCGTTCCTGGAGCCACCATGCAGTCCCTAGCTCTGCTCAGCTCTTTTTCACAAACAGAAAAAGATCAGGCTTAACTAGGCTAGTCTCATTTAGGCCCACGCCTACAAGGGAGGGTTTATTAAAATTCCTTCAGCTTAAGCTGACGCAGGTTCAGGAAATCTGCTTAAGCCAAGCCTGACCTACATAAGGCTTCAGACTGAAGAAGGCGAGAAGAAACAAGCAAAATACACTTTTGTATGAAGAGACCAGACATATGCAGGATTTAAAAACACAAAGGTTTAAAGATTAGCACATTACCCAGCTAAAAATTACCTAATTTAGCTGGAGTAACAAGCTCTGACACATCTCCCAGCTTCCTCACACAAATCTCAAACTGAAACCGTGCTGGGGATGATTTTACATGTAACAACGTCCCCCCCCCCAAAAAAAAAAAAAAAAAAAAAGGCAACAATTGCTCTGAGCGAGGCAGGGCGCGTTTCGGGGAGCGGGAGGCGAGAGGCGGCGGCGCCTGTGGCGAGAGCCCCGGCAGAGCCCCCGGCGCCATTTGCATAGAGCTGGTCCCGCTGTCAGTCACCGCGGGGCGGCATCTCCCCCAGCCCAGCCGCCTGCTTACGCTCGGCCTTCGCCGCAAAGCTCGGCTTCTCCCGCACTCGGCTGCCGGCGACAGCCGCCAGCCGGCACGGGGGCTTCTTAAAGAGCCCGCTGCGCTTCCCGGCCGGGCTCCGGCACGGCAGGAGCTGCACTAAAGCCTCGGTACCAAAGCCTCGGTGGGAGCGGGCACCGAGCGCCGCCGCGCCGGCCCTGAGGCGGCTCGCCCGGCATCGCCCCCCGGCCGCGGCCGCCCGCAGTCCCGACAGATTTACCGAGTGCCTTACGCCTTGTGGGTTTTCATCATACCCACCAGCAAACAACTAACTTTTGTTATATTTATCCAGGCGTTTTTTCGGGATTAAAAAACCACCGATTTTTATTAACAAGATGTGCCTCCATTTCTAATGCTTGCTCAGCAACGTGTCGCCTTAAAGCAAGGCTTCTTCACATAAAAACGCGTGCAAGGCTTTACATTTCTGTGGTCTGAACTAAAGCAACAAATCGGAGAAAGAGAAAACCCAGCTTAGAAGGAAAGGTGTTCTCAAGTACAAAAAGGAAAAACTAGTTTGAAAAATGACATACTCTACTGAAAGAGTCCGGAGGGTGGAAACAAACACCACTTGAGATAGTGGCAACAGCTTCCTAAGCTTAACATGTCCAGCCTTGAAAACAGGGGAGCCTAGAAGCAGGGGGGAGGAAAGAGAAATAATTATAGCTTGAAATATCCTAAGGCTATAAAGATCTAGGTATAAACTTGTTTGCTCTAAGGGGAAAAATCCCAAAGCAGACACAAGCCGCATTCAAAACAAGAAACTCACCCTAAACAAAGGGAGACTTTTAACTGCTGAAAATCAATTAGCATTTAGAATAACAAGCACTTTGGAACCATTTCTAAGACTTGGCTACTCAGTACCGCCTAACAAAATTGTGACCAGTCCACTTCACTGGCATTGCTTTCAAGCCAAGATTAAATAAAGCATTTTATAGTCTGAAGCCTATTACACTTAAATTTGAAAAACAATTCTCTTGTGGTTAGAAGCACTGTATGAAAACCATTGCTTATAAACACCTAATCCTTTCCTATTTCCCCTCACTTTGCACTTTACTAATATTAAGTATACAAAGCTGGTGGTTAGAGTTTTGGGGTTTTTTAATTTATGTTCTTAGTTGTTCTTCAGTAACTGAAAAAAATTGGATGTGCTTCACATAATTTAGACTGGCAGTATCAGCACTGAGGAGTCACAGGCGAGCCTATGCTGTATCCTCCACTGTTGAAGCAGTTGTGCAGTGCTCACCCAGACTCTTGACTTTTTAGTGACAAAAATAACTCAGTGATTAAAGGCTCCTCCCCACAGACACAAAGAGCACAAATGAACAGTGTGGGGCAGAGGAACCCCAATAATCCCAATGAAAGAAACCAAGCCCTCAGTCCAGCTGCTCCCAGGCCCCAGGGGCAAGAGAGACAGAGTCCACAGGATAGGCTCTCTCTAGACCATCTCACAGACTCAAGGAGGGGGTTACTGCCCACTGGGTATGGGACTCATTCTGAGATGCCAGAAAGAGTATTTTGGGATTGCAGAAGGCAGTACAGGATATTTAGAGGAAGAACTGAAGGCAAGACAAGGAATAGTGAAGCATGAAAGTGGTTTGGGAAAGAACAAGCGTAGGAGGACACTGGGAGGGGGGAAAGGGCTAAGAGGGGCCAGGTAAATGTAAACAGGTGGCTGCCCAGTACAGTTGTTCAGCCATGCCCTGGGCCTGAGCAGGGCAGATTGTCCTGTCTGCTTGTTAAACTACATTTGTAACTGTTTTCCTGGGTGAGGGAAAGTCTCCTTTGGTGTGACCATGTAGGGAAATGTGGATGCCAGCAGCTGGAGTTGTACCACCACAGGTCACAGGGACCCAGGGTGCCTGAGGCACCAGAAGACAGAGCACCAAGCACATGGCCTGGATACCTGTGTCAGTGTGTGACCTGGGGCAAGCTCCAAGCCAGACTAGTCACACAGAAGGCTTGGGAGCCAAGCAACAATGAGTCTGGGCCAGACTGAGATACTGCAGAGACCAGAAGGTCTGAGATTTGGCTACTGGAGGAACACAGGACCCCTGGGGACAGGCCACTGGTCAGACCAGCTGCCAGAGAGACTCAGTGCATGTTTGTGCATCAGCTGGGAGACCAGGGGATCCAGGGACCAGGAACTAAGCAGAGCAAGAATTTAAGGCCACTTGCTTGAGGATCTATGTTGTATACATAAGCATTTGCCACAAACAAGCTTTCTTCACAGTCCGCCAGTGAATGGAAAGGATGAGACCATTGAAGCTGCTTGTGTTTGCATGAGTGCTGACTGTATATACAGAAATCAGAAGGGTATTACATGATCAGAAAATAAAGAAAAATAATTATATTAGATGCAAGATATTCAACATTTCCCAAAGAAGTTGGAGGGATTAAAATGAAATTTTGCAGTAGTAACTTGTCTATTAAATAGACATCTAGTGTGCATACTTGCCTCTTGAGGATACATCCTTGTGGTCCTGGCCACGAAGAGCTGCAGCAGTCTCCTTTATAATGGGCTACCAGATGCAGCGACTCCCAATATCAGACTTACCAAAACTTGTATTATGCTATTACCTTAGTGCTTAATGTTGCTAGAGAGACTAAATTTCCACACTAACGTAATTAGAGCAAAATACTGCTGTAGTTTTCTTTTGAGCAAATGCCTGATGAAATGCCTGAATTACATATTATTCTGCATGAGGGTAAAATAACGCTTGTAAAAAACGAAGCTGGCTGCCAACCAAGATGTTTTTCCTTACTTTTTTTTTTTTCGCTTTTTAAAATAGCTCTGCTCATCAGCCTAAGGTCACATCAGTACTTGGATGAGAAATCAGAGAATGTGAAAAGCGTGACTATTAATGATACATATAGACATCTTCAAGCTAAAACAATAGGTGTAGCTCCAAGACAATTACAAAAACCAAAGATGTTGCCACAATCCACCCTTCATCCTATACCTTTCACCAACACTAGCACTTGTGCAACACAGTGCACAGCCAGTTCAGCAAGATGATCTAACCACAGAATAATCTATTTATTTTGCAAGCATTAGAATTTAATATGAATTTAATAATTGGCTTAAGTCAACATAGATGTGGGACATTGTCAAAACAGTCATTTCTGCCTCCCCCCAACTGTGTCATGTTCCTGCCCCTTCACTGTGCTGATATCAGCACTCACAAATCTGGACAACTCATATTAATAATTTTTTTTCTGAGCTGGGTTAGTTTCAATCACCAGCAGTTCCCTAATCCAGTATGCCACAGGACAAATAACTCACAGAAAGAAATATATTGAAAAAGCTTCTTCAGTCTCTGTCTTGATCATTGTAGGGTGAATTGCAAACCATATTCCTAAAGACTTGTATTACTACAACTGAGGGAACAGCAAACCACAGGTAGCAGGAGAGAAATTCTGCTCACCACTGAAGAAAATAAATGTAACTGCAACCCTTGTACCACTTCACTGCCTTTTATATCTCCTGTTTTTGCTGTGAAAAAGTCTAGAATTAATACCAGAAAATGAGACAAACAGTGCATCCTGGAGAACTATTGAGATGAATGAATCACACCTATAATAGAGTCAGGAATTAAAGTAGCCAAATCACTATGAATTACTGGAAAAGCTCAGTGGCCACAAATTTTACAAGTCATAGCTTTGTATCAGAGCCACTAACTGCATCAAATGATCCATGTAAATTTAGACACATTATAACACATTACAGACAGCCTGAAAAGGAGAATGTTTTAAATCAGGGGAGCAATTTGGAGGGAGAGGGAGGATCTTTTATCACACAGAACTGAGAAAGAATCTCTCCATGACAGACTTAAAAAAAAAATCACTATAAGGTACATGAAACAAAAGGAAAAAGACATCTGAGAAAACTGAGGATGCCCTAAGAAAGAATGTGTCTTGAAAGATGCCATTTGGAACAGAGAGCAAGCATGAATGTTGAAAGGAATGACACCAGTTTAAGTGATTCAGGCTGGGACCTTCTAGTGCAAAAAAATATCAAATCAATAGACTGCTAAGCCCTGTGAAGGTGCTCTGCCCACAAAGCAGTAGCCCCAGGATAAGTCTGAAGGACTTCTTTTCTTATTTGGTAATACGCAAGCAAACCAGCTCTGCAGAGACCTGGGGTTAGGCATTTGCAATCACCCGGGAGCCTGAAAATCCTCGAGAACAAGAGGAGGATTGCAAGATATGAATCAAAGCTGAAATGGAACCCTGGTACTTCTGTGCTTACAAAAAATGTAGAAAGATTCAGCCGCTAGGATAGGGTATGTTAGACATCACTGAATATACTGGGCTATTATGGCAGTGGAAACATTTGGCAAGTATCGAGGCAGTTGCTCACCCTTGAAAATGAATTTGGCAGCTGCATAAGATGAGAGTGTCTATAGGTAGTAAGAGCTGCAAAACTTCCATTAGGTCATCATATAGTCCTCTCTACTGACATGACAGCAAGACAGAGCCAAGTCATTCGATCTGCCTGTCTGTAAGAGCCTGCTGAGCAAAGGGTGAGTTAAGAAAACTTGCAACTCGTAAGGTTTTTCACAGGGACAGTTGTTTCATGGGTGGTGTCTAAAGCTAAGGGGTGCAGGCATTATTCACTAAGGAGTGGGTTGAAGATGACAAAGTTTTGTGAACCAAAAGTTGTAATACAACTTCACCTGGAAGTTACAGTGCCTAAATACATTCACACTAGACCCTTTAGAAATAACACTTTTACATCATTTGTATTTCAAATGGCTTTCTCATGTCACTTGATTTTTTTTTCTCATCTTCATCAGCACTTTCACCATCAGTTTTATACTTTATTGTTCTTATCTTTGCTGTACCTGGACCTCTCAGACCACTCCACTCCTTTCTCGTGCACAATTATTTCTAAACCTCTGTCTTGCATGGGAGGTGAGACAAATAAAGCAAAGCTTTACCTCTTTTCTTTGTCCAGCCTCTATTTTTGTGATCAGCATCTAGCATGTGTTAACTTCCAACCTCTAACAGTTGTTGAAACTGCTGCAAGAATAAGGGTTCCAGCCTGCTCCAGAGCTCTTGGCAGCTAAAATTCCAAGCATAAAAGATAAACACAGTTCTGTCCCCTCTGCTGATAGAAGGCATTCTCTCAACATTTAGCCCACCAAAATGGGGAATATATGAATTAGCCAATTAAAATGCCCTCGATGCCAAATTTTAAAGAATTTATCTTCATCTCAGTGTGACATTCCAACATGCACACATTCAGATCAGTAACCATCCTTCAAATTAAGTTTGGCTTAAAGCTACAGGACTCTAAAGTACTATATGACTGTACAGCTCCATGAAATAGCTCTTCACTTCATAAGTTGTGTCCTTAAAAATAGAAAAGCTAAGAGCCCATTATTTACAAATTAAGAAGTGCGTCCATTCCTAATACATGCTTATACCTTCTCTGATCCTCTCTTCCAACAAGCTTTTTGATGACTAACCAGAAGCAGCTGAGAAATACAGAAATGTGTTGGAGGTTTGAGCACAAATGGGACAGGACTACTGCTAGACATTCCTCGAGCCTTTATTGCAGGGTCAGTCTCATAACAGGGTTTTAGACAATTGAAAGATGGCAACAGCTCACATCTGCCGGCAGCAGCCAAAGATTTCTTTGTTACAGGGCACTTTAAAAACTTTCTAGCCAACAGCATATTGCTAAAGCTTACAGACAATTGTTCTAGCCAATCACTGAAAGCACATGTACACCTGCTTCGAACAATGCTTGCTTGTATGATTTCTATTAACAATAAACAATATTCCATTATTAAGCTTAAAACTTTCCACTATCTTCCTAAGCATATTTTTCTGCAGTCCTAAGATCTATTCTAGCCAAACCTAAGACTCAAACTATTGTTTCATGTCCTTGCTTCCTGTACTATTGTAACATAGCCTACTTTCAACCTTTGCAGTTACAGCTAAGTCTAAATTCTTCTGCTCTTTCTGTTTCTGGGGCCTGCTTTCATAGCTTTTTGAAAGCCTTCTCACCTTTAGTATTTCCCACAAGAAATGTTTGAAAGTCTGATTTTCCCAGGATATTTCCCCTAAATTCTCACATCTTCACTAGCAAGATAGCCCATAGGAAAATAAATAGTATAAGAGAAGCCAAGTTTCTGCAACTCTCCTGTTTTGTTAATAGAGAGATTAAAATTTTGGATATTGTACTTTTAAATACCATCCTGAAAATCCTACCCTGTGCACTATTCCCTGCATGTGACAGAGAAACAGCTTTCTCCATTCTTCTAATCTTGCTCAGTGGATATTTTGAAGACAGTGAGGTAACCCATCTTATCATTATCTTGTTGGCTCAAGGAAAGTCATACTGTGACAAAGCTTCTGTTTCAGGGAAAACTTAAGGCCCAAAGCTAAAAGCTGGGACTCAACTCTAGTTAGGCTGACATGGTAACAAAGGGGATCCAAACAACAAGCACAGCCAAAAAAACGATTTGACAAGTAGCTTTGAAGGCATCCAGGCCTAGTCTGTCTCTAGAAAACCTCCCAGTTCCCTTCAGTAAAGCATTTCTTGTTCCTCCACCTGATAGCTGCATTCCCTCATCTTCCCCTGAGTCCACCTTCACATCTTTTGGAGACAGGAGAGCTGGGAATATGCACACTCACCAACTCCCCACACTCCAAACTAGGACTTTACAAAGAATGACGGGAAAGAAAATAAAAACATGTCAGAAAATGGGAATAGCCATGTATTTCTCTTTTGCCTGTTTTACATTCACATAGCCTGATAACAGATTTTGAAAATCAAAACAGAAGTAAGAAGAAACTATGTGTACAGCTCCCCTCAGAATGGATGAGGGAATAGAAAGAAATATTACTGATAAACCTGAATGCTTTACGATAATCTCTATGCAGGGTATTTTCCAAGTTCCTCATTTTTAAAGTTATAGTATTAGATAATTTCTTTAATCTGTATATTGCAGACTAAATGCCGTGTGCTTGCATGCAGCTCTAGGGAGCTAAATTGTAATAAATATATTGGGATAGTATGTTCATTTCCCAACACATCCCCTGCCAGCCCTTGGAAAGGGGTGTTTGCTTTTTATCTGCAGTTTCCAAGTAGACCTCTCTTTCTGCGTGAGTATTAAAGTCTTTCTGCTTGTTTACTTATAAATTTTAACTTTTAGTAACTTAATACCTTTTTTAAAAAATGCATGAAAGACTATCATCTTTACATGGAGCACAGCTTTCTTCAATAACAGATATATCACTGCTCAAAAGTAAAAAATGTGACAATTCATATTTTTCATTGTAAAGAAGCAGCCACAGTTCCATTTAATAGACAAGTAACTACTGGGAAACTTTCATTTTAATCCCTCCAACTTCTTTGGGAAATGTCGAATATCTTGCATCTAATATAATTCTTTTTCTTTATTTTCTGATCATGTAATACCCTTCTGATTTCTGGTTTCCTTCCCTTCTCCTTCATTATCTTCATTAGCTCAAATGCAAAGCACATTTAACTGGGGCAAATGAAAAGTACATTTCTCTGCCAATTCACTGCTCTTTTCTCCAATGTGTAAATATCCTGGTTATATCATCTATTATTACATAAAGCCTAGTTATTCATATGACAGCAAGATATGATCATACCAAATTATAAATTAGGTTGTACTAACTGTGGAAATATCCCACTAGAATTATGCAAGTCTGGATTTGTTTTACAGTAGCATTGCAGATAGCTGCCCCATCCAGGAAAGAGTTGCTAAACATTATATGAGATGCTCCCTTTAGTAGTGAAGCTGCTGTAAAGTTTCTTATTTCCATCTCACTCTTGGCTGCTAATTCTAGTAGCACCATGTATCTCAGCACTCAGCTGGTGGGCATCCCAAATTCATGATGAATAAACACAGTTAGGAATGTGACAACAGCCCAGGGGAACACGAGTGTGCACAACTGGCTGGGGAAACCCTAGGGAAGGCCTTAAGACAGCAGCAGAGTGGAAAACATCATTGCACACCCCAAGGAAGAGCACCAAGTAAAAGGTGCTGTCCTGAGGAGATGTCAAAGGATCCCAAAGCTACAGACCAGAAAACACAAGACCTACTGTGACTGATGTATAAATGAACACCTCTGGAACCAGCATCCAATTTACCTTATGATGTATTTACATCAATCCAGTTTTATTAACCAGTTCCCGTCCCTTGAGATGGACTGATCAAACAGGCACAGATGACACCTCAACAGTAAAGAAACTATCCTGAATTGAGAATAAACTTGTCTATAAATTTGTCTATTCACTATTATAAACTATTCTTCTAGGACATTGCAGGGAGAAGAACATTTTAAATCATAAAGATCTATGATAGTAATTTGATACTATTTTAAATAAGAAACAACAACAAAATTTATAGACTTGTAAAATCTTACTTGCAAACAATGCAGTAATAAATTACTTACACTCAGGCATCCAGTCACATAGCTGTTCTAAGGTGTGCTTGGTAATTATTAAGAGCTGCAGATGGTTGTAGAGTATCTTTTACCCAAAGATTTAACTGCTTTACCAGCTGCTTATAAAAACTTTTAAAAGACACACAGAACTGCAGCTACATATGCAGCTCCCTCACTGAAACAGACTGACTGAAATATCTTTTCTAACTCATCTGTGAAGTGCAACAACAGAAATTAAATTAATTTTACTTTTGCAAATATCAAAGTAATTCTAGGAATAATCTGCTTCATTATGAGATGCTAGGCGTGAATGTTTTTAGTTCTGTTCCTAGAAACCATAAATAAGCAGGTAGACTGAAACTGCACAATATGAAAGTCCTGAAAATAATTTTTTTTAATCCTCTGATTAAAAGTGACAGGTAATTGATTGCTACTGTCATAAATGAACACTGGATTTTCTCTTAATATTCACATTAATTGGTTAAAAGGATTTTATTCATATCAAGTGATAAGAGGTATCAGACAGACCTGTAACAATGTTCTAGAAATCTGAAGGAACCACATTATGAAAAATGATTAATGCTTAAGTATGCAAAGCATCCAAACCTTACGAATGTAGTCAGTAAACATTAGCATATCCAGAGAAGATAGAGAAAATATATTCAAAACCATATGCAAATAGTAAGTATAGTTGATATCATCAACATGAAAGACATTCAGAAACATCTATTTAGAGACTTAGGGTGAGCACATTAACCCCATTACGAAATACAGCTACAATTTGTCCTCATTGTTAACTCAAAGATACTATCTGACCATGACTTCTGGCAAAGTTCTTCTTGGAAGATGGATTAGCAGATGTTAGTGATGGATGAAAGACAAGATACCCTTGAACCAAAAACCAGCCAAACAGGAGGTGAGCTGTAACATAATAAAACTCTTTATCCATTTTTTCTCTTCACCTACATCCGGTTCAAACAATGAAATCTCAGTCCAACTGGAATATTGTGTCTTAAGTGTTCAGGTGAAAGAGCTGTTCATTTCCACACACAAAACTGTAAGCCCAAAGAGCAAAACACAGCAACATTCTGCTAGATTAAAAGTACCAAGAGAAAGCAAACTGTAAACTCAGACAATAAACTTTAATTAAATTATGTATGCTTTATATAAATAAAATAAATATTTATTAAATCCTTAGACTGGGTAAAAACCTCAGTTCTTGCCAATCCCGCTCACTAGCTACACTGAGGAAATATTTAGTCTAGTTTAGGGATCTGCCTGTCCCTTGTTTCTTCAAATGCAAATTATTTGTATTTTCTTGTTATTGCTAATAGAACTCAGAATGACATGAGGACAAATAGAAACTGAGCACTTGAGAGGTGCAATAATATCCTTCCAAACACATTTATGGTTTTGTTTTCAGTTACTGGTAAATAGTTTAGGAATGTTTAAGTAATTTTCATTTTTAAAGAGCATGCACACTTAGCTGAATGCTTTGGAGGCACGGGAGAAAAAGTATTAGTGACAATGTCCAATAAATCCCAAAGATCCACTGTGTGAACAAGTATTATATTCTGAATACAAAACAAAGCTACCAAAGAGATTGCCATGTTCATTCCTCTTAAAAGCAAACGAATATCAATTCTTAAACAAAGAAATGTAACATTATTTTCCAGTATTCAGAACTTATAATCACAAGTCATAAACTGCCCAAGGAACATGTTCAGTATCTTACAGTTCAAACACTCCAAAAATTACAACACATACATAGGTTTCATTCAACTATTGCTACAAATTTTTTAAATATCTCTGGAAATACCTCATCTCACAGAATTTCCGAGTCCATTGCACTTCACTTTTATTAATGGCATTTTAGGGAAAAGGGTTATTTAAAAGAAGCTTAGAAAAACAAAGTATTTTTTAAGTCAGATATGCTATAATTTTTAGATTTATTCCATCTAATAAAATCCTCACTTGTCTGCTCCAAGAAATAGACACCATGTGTCAGATAATTGAGTTTTTGGTTGTTGGTTTTTTTTGAAAGAATGCACAGCATTTTCAGAGCTGGGTTTCAGAAAGATTAGATCTATGAACAGTGCAGTTGTCCAATGGTTCACAGGTGTTTCAAAAGAATTTCAGTGGAACTTAGGGTATTTATTTACACATTCCACTGCTGCACTGGAAACCCAAACAGCAGCTTTGAACGTGATATGTATCAAACTCTTTATCATCTGCATTAAATGATATGGAGACAGTAAAACAAAATAATGTATGCACACAGACCTTTTCAATCTTAAAATTATTTTAATGCCCCTTTAATAGAGAAACATGATGCTTCAGAGACTGATAGTCAAATATAATTCCATTACAACATTAATAATAATAAAAAACCCAACTGACTCTGGCTTTCACAACTGTTTTCCATTACTTCTGAATTTCATACCAAAGCCAGCTTTGACAAAACAATTTAACTTCACACTACAAAGAAGGTTATGATTTACAAAATCAATGCAATCGCTACATTAGCTGTAATGAATAGCAGACAAAAGTGACATAAAAGGCAGAAACTGGAAAATCTAAGTTATTAAGAAATTACTTAAGATTTAAGGAAGACTCAATACAGGATTGTTTTCTCGCTACAGTGCTTGCATCACCAGTGAACCTGAAAACCATAACTAACATTGACATTAGACTTCCTTCTTTTATACCACATTTCATCACAGCTTTTCCAAGGCTTGCAGGAGTGGCCTCATTCTGCAGACACAGAAAGGGCTTTGACACAAATGCCTTATTCAGGAAGGCAACAGCATACCAACAGAGGCAGCTCATCCAGTTTCACTCCATAACTTTTTGGTTATTTTTCTAAAGTCATCACTGAGGACCCACACCAGCTGCACCCAGAATTCACGATATGGAAAAGACATTTAGTAACTTTTCCACTTCATAACATTTTTTTGCTGGAATGACTGCTGATTTCCCAGATTATTTTGGAATTAAATGCATTATTTATCTTTCAAGTGCACTGCTAAGCAGAACTAGCAGATACAAATTTTTGCAGATGTACCTATAGGGAAGCATGACCCCTCAAACAACATGTCCCATAGACACTGAAAATTTTCTTAAAGTGTAGGCTTCAACTGGAAGTTTCAGCAGGCAGCAGAGAAACGTGAAAGCCGTAAGACTTAAAGACATACAGGGAAGCTGCATTTCTCCACATTAGCTCTGCCAAACAAGAGAGCATACACTCTGGGTCCCATGCCATGCCAGTGGCAGCATCCTATCAAGGCTATCACATTCTCATTTTCTGGGACTGAAACCCAGAAAAAAGACTCAGTGGGAAAAAAAGGCTCTCCAAAGCACTTTACAGAATGGAGGGGGTTGCTGCCTACCCGGGCCTGGGATTTGTGCAATCTCCAGATAGAAAGGGCTTTGATGGAGAAAAAAAGAATCAAAAACTACAGAGACATGCAAAAGGGACAAAGATGGTTCAGGCAGGAACAAGCACATAACAATAAAAGGAAAAAGGCAGCCACTTTTAAACAGATGAAGGTGAGTAATCTTCCTCAGCAATGCACTGCATCCTGTTGCCAGACCAAGTCCCATCTTCCTACTAAAGTACATTTCTAAATATTTTCCCAGGTGAAAGCTGGAGTTGGACCACACACAGGTTGTAGAGCTCAGGTACCAGCTATGTCAGCAAGCAGAGAGGCCAGAGACCAAGTACACTGACTGGATATACTGTGTGAGATGGCTAACAAACACCAACACAGACTAGTTGGCAAGTAGGGTAAGAGGCTTAGAAGCCAAATACTGGAGCACCCATGACTCTGAGCCAGATATTGGACAGACCAGAGGGTCTGAGACTTGACTGCTGAAGGGACCAAGGAGTCCGTGCAAGTTACTCAAGAGAGCAGGACATCTTGGGGGTTGGATCCTGGTAAGTTCAACTACCAGCCAGAAATGTTTGTATGTGTGCACCTCTTGGGCACAAGGCAACTGGGAGATCACTGAATCCAGGAGCCCACCACTAAGTAAACCAATTTTTCCCTTTTGGGAATTAGCCTCACAATTGGCTGGACCTCGGGACATGGAGCCGTCAGTTTTGCTTCAATGATGCTTCAAGATTTAAGAGGTCTTATAACAAACAAAATTAAATACGACTCTTAAAGCCTTCCAATAATTCAAGGTGATAAGTGGCCCTGAAATACTCTTTTAAAGCTTTGCTCACTACACAAAGTATTATTAATTAAATGAGCCTTAAACCATGACTATCAGTGTAATTAATTATGAAGAAACAACAGTGAAATAACTGTAAGACAGGTGTTTAAAGTGCCTGAGCTGGCTCCAAAAGGAGCAATTTTCATCCATCAGTGTCAGTAACCCAGTTCAAATCACAGGCTTTCAAGATGTACTTGGCCCCTGAGGTCATATTCTTGCACTCACACAACACAGAACTGTGCTGCATCTGTGGTCAGGGCACACCAAGACTGGGAAATGAAGACACTCAACCTCACAATATCATTCAGGTACATCCAAATGCACTTGATATAGTTCAGACACTTCAATGTCTTTGCAGTGCTTTCTACCCTGGTTTATCAGAGGCATCCATTACCAGGGCACAGCTGGTGAAGTGCCCACCCACAGATGTGGCTAAAGTTGGCTTAAACCTTAAGTGCCCACTGGAGACACTGAAGAAAAGAAACCCTCATGAATTCTGAAAAAAAACCTGAATCCATTCAGAATTGTTAGCTTTCTCTGCATGAGGTCAGCAAGGTCTCCAAATTACAACACTTTCCTGCTATTTAAGGTACCACAATTCTTGTATTGCACCAACTGTAGATTAGAGTGAATTAACTGTAAGGCTGTTCTGGAAGACACCAACCTGAATATCAACACTGTCAATTGGCTTCCAAAACACCTTGGTTCTTTACTTTTTTATTAAAAAAATTGTTTAACACTTGTACCTTTCACTCTATCCAGTATAACACCAATAATGCCACCACTGCACAATATTTATAATACTTCACAGAAGTTTAGTATAGGCAGTCTATCATTCATAAGCTTTAAAATTCTTTGATTATACGTGGTAGTAAAAAAGAAAGAGCATCTTACCAGCTTTGGGCACATTTAGGATTTTCTTTTCTGCTTTGCTACACTTGTCAATGCTGAAACATGGTTTTGCCTTTACTCTTTCAGTTGACTCCACAGACTGTATGTAATTATCATTTTGATTCTGGACATTTATTTTAGACAGCAATGAAGCACCTCCCTCTTTCTCATCTATCTGCAAAACAGAAATGAGTTCACAATAATATTTTCTTCATGCAGGTGAAGAGAAATAGAGAAAAGAGCAACAAGAAGGGATTTCAAGACATTAATTGTCATTATCAAATTGTTACATAAATGTATACATCTCTGCAAAACTATATGTGTCACAACAGAAAGTGTGTGCACACAATACCAAACACTTGTGTAAACAGTTTATGAATTTAGTTTAATACAATTCTTCTGTAAATAAATATATAAAAAAGAAATTGTGCTGCTTTCCTGTGTCAATATTAAAGGTTTCAGAGAAAGTACCTTTGCAGCAGAACTGTAACCCAGCATACTGACACTTTATGACAAGTATCCTGGCTTTTTAACTGCTTTTACAAAAAAAAATATCCAATAAAGCCCATGCCAAGATGTAATCCCCACCTCCTTTACACTTAAGAATTGCATTTGGGCTCATTTGAAAAACATTTTTCTGCAACCACTCCACAGTGAGAGAAGCCTAACCTGAGAAGCAAGATCAAAGGTACTGACAGCAAAGCTATCAAAATTTGTTCTGAATAAATTATTTAAGCAGAGATTGTTTGTGGTAAGCTCAAATGTTATCTTTTAATCACAATACTGTACAAAATACTTTTTAGTGCACTGTTTAGTTTACCTCCTTTAACTTAATTTCTTGGTCCATCTCCTTAGTTTCATTCTTGGGACAAAGAGCAGTACATTTTCCTGGTGGTGTAAACCTTGGCTTTTTGCCCGCATTTCCTAGGACTTGACTGGGAGCTGCAGATCGCCTCATATTTCTCTGTGCTGCTCTGCGGGGTGGACAGGAAGGAAGGAAGCAGATAAAGACAACTGTAGTCAGGATAGGGTTTAAATATAAAAATATATCCATAGATGACAACAAAAGCGCCATTTCAAAATATAAAAGAGCATATGAGATCTTCAAATAACAGTATTAATTCATGAGCATAATAATATTTAAGAAAAAGTAGTATCGTTGCACTGCTTTGTTCAAGTACTAAGAAAGATCAACTACAGCAAGTTCTGCAGCTGAACACCTCAATTTTCATTTAAAAAGCCACTAATGCAGTTCCCAATAGCAATAAATGCTCTGGACAAGCACAGTAAAGGACTACTTAACAAACTTACACCTGTTTATAAAAAGACAATTTTAAGCGAAACTTACTATTCTATACACTTGAAACATAATTTTGAGAAGCCCATTATTAGTGCACAATGAACAATGAATCCTGAAGGTATGTCTCATACCTGGGACCACCATTTTGCATTGAACAGTGAATTACATTGGTCATTCAGGTTCACCATAATGAGATTAACATTCAGCAGAAAGTTATCTCAGAATTACAGTGGATATTGTTGCTCCATGTTTTGTCCACTTGAACAGTGGAAGGAATGTATTACAGATTTTCCCTCAAAATATAAGACTATTATTCCCCTGAGCAACCTTAGAACAAAACCAAACATTAATATGACAAAGTTTACTTTGCAACCAATAGAAAAACAAGTTCAAATCTTAATGCTTCAAAGCAGTAGATAGAAATCAAACAAAAGAAGAAAACTCCAACAGAATAACACAGCTGGTGAAATGAAGAAGGCAAGCACAACTTACACTACAGTTACAGGTTTGATTCTCCATTTATACACATTTATTTTAAATGATCCCCCCAAATACTAGGTTAAAAATAAACTGTAATATAGATTGCAGAATCAAACTTTTCTACCATCTCAAAAGCATGTTTGCATCCTGCTGCAACAGTGTGTTTCTGCACCTTTTTTGGTGCTACTCTGCACTCCAGTGGCTTCCTGGGGCACAACCACCGTTCTTTCCAAGGTTTGCACTGAAGCAGTGGCAGAGCACTGCCAAAACACTTTGCAAACATGCAGAGATTGGTAGCAGCAGCACTGCTCTCTCCTCCATATCTGCACAATTAGCAGATATATGATGCTGTTACTAGACATAAATCTCAGGGGCAAAAATGGCCTTAACTGTTGTCACTTACACTCTGGCTGTTATTAAAAATACAAGGAAAGAAGCCTCTGAGTGTGTCTACAGCACTTCACTAAAGTCAGGCTTACCTGACAACAGTGACAGCATTTGAATTTTAGTTAACCCTGTGCAGTAAGGGAGAAGCTTGGTTATCATAACAGGAGTATCTGTAGCGTGAAAAGCCACTGTGAACACTGCAAAGGTGTCTAGAACCTTCTGAGGGAACAGACTGGGAGTGCCAGTGCTCAGCACAGCCAGCTTAAGGTGCCCTGTGAATTTGAACAAGTTCCCACTCCTACACTGCACAGTGATGCCTGGGAAGACAACACAGACACCCCAGGACATGCCTGGCTGCAGTGCTACACTAACCCTGCCCACTGCACTCCAGGTTCTGTGGAACAGAGAAGCTGCACAATTCATAAATTGCACACAGCCATGATTAAAGTGCTCTGGTTCCCAAATCCATTTGGTCTTAAACCATAAAAACAGACTCTGTAGGAGATTTGAAAATTAGTAGGACATTTGAAGACACCAGCCTTGATAACTTAGTAACTTCACTGTTACCAGTGAACTTGCAACTACAAAGATCCTTATGGGTTTGTGGGTTTTAAAATTAAACATTGCATCCAGAAATACATCTTTGTCTTTTAAAATACAAGTTTTAATAAAATGTTACAAAAATATGTTAGAAAAATAATAACCAAAAGGGTTACATTTTGTCCCTTTACACTACTACACAAGAGAAATAGAACATAAGGGATGTAAAACAAACCACTGATGCCAGATCTTTCAGGTAAGATCAGAGTGTTGCAAGGCAAGGAGCAGCTCCAGACTACAAATAAATGAAAGAATATGCAAATATGCCCTTTCCTCAGAGGCAGCACCGATACACCAGGGAACCTCGTACTTGCCTGTTAGGTCTGGTTGCAGGGAAACAGCTGCAAGCAACGCAAAAAGCACTGCTCCTAGCTTTTATAGCAAACCCAGTGCACCACGAAACCACAGCCCAAACCGTCTCATGGGTCCATCTGCTTTGTCAGGCGCTGAATTCTGCTGTACTTTTGTCCTTAAGGGTGCATTAACAGCGGCACTAAAAATGAAACACACATAGAATGTTTCAAGACTTTACACATCCAGCTCAACACGGAGGCAGCTGCAATGCCCATCTCGGCCCAAACCCAACAGCTGCTCCCGGAGAGTTTGAAGAGGCAGAACAGGGGCTGTGGGCAACTGCAGGGACGTGACACGGCATCAGCTTTTACTCCGTTAAATTGCAGGCTGAGAGTGCATCGCCTTGAACGCCAACATTACCGAAAAATCGCTTCGTATCAGAAGCAGCTGTAAGGAATTTTTACAAGAGCAAGTGGTGATAGGAAAAGGGGGAATGGCTTCAAACAGAGACTGGGCTTCGATTTAGATGTAAGGCAGGAATTGCTCACTCCGAGGATGCTGAGGCACCGCAACAGGTTGCCCAGAGAACCTGTGGATGCCCCACCCCTCAAGGCCAGGCTGAATGAAGAAGGTGTGCGCAACCTCATCTAGTGGCAGATGTCCCTACCCACAGCACGGGGGGTCGAGCTAGATAATTTTTAGGGTCTTTCCCAGGGTGGCTTCCGCCGTGTGCCCCCGCCCGGGACTCCCGTACCTGCGGTGCCGCCGCCGGTGCCGCCTCTGCGCTCAATTGTCCCGCCGCGCTCTCCCGGCAGCCCCGCCTCCCGCACCGCGCATGCGCCCTGCGCGGCCTCCCCTCTCGGCCGTGCGCTCTTCCCGCCCTCGGGGGGCTCTGCCACGCGCATGCGCAGCTCCGCCCCGTGGCACCCGTGCCACACACAGCATGGCGGAGCGGCTGCCCGCCGCTCCGCCGTCAAGCGAGAGCGGCCGTAAAGGGAGGTTTGGCTGCGCGACAGCGAGCGGCGGCGGGCGGGGTGAGTGAGCGGGGGCCGCAGCCCCGGGATGGGGCCGGGGGATGGGGCAGCGGGCCCAGGGGGGGAGATGCTGCTCGAGGGTTGTGCTCAGCAGTTGTCAGGGCTGGCGTGCGGGGAAAGGGAGCGGGGTGTGTGCAGCTGTAGGGTGTTTGTCGCTGCCCGAGGCCGCGCAGGTGCCGCTGTTTGGTGTCTGGTCGCGTCTCCAGATGTTTCCGCGCCAGCTCTGTGTTCTGTGGCCAGGATCGTTGTCCCTCCCTGCAGCACCTTTCCAGGCCGTGTCCGGAGGCCTTTCCCCCGTTACCTGTACAGAATTCCCTCTCCCACAGCTCCGAGGGGAGAGAGCTCCTCTGACCCTGGTCGTGGCTCGGCCCGGCCTCGAAGGTGATCATAGAATTAGGTTGGAAAAGACCTCTGACATCACCGAGCCCGTTCCAAGGGCTTGACCACCCTTTCTGTGAAGAAATTCTTCCCGCTGTCCAACGTGAAACGCAATCCCCGGCACAGCTTGAGGCGGCGTCCTCTCATCCTGTCACTGGTGGCCTGGGAGAAGAGACCAGTCCTCACCTGGCCACAGCCTCCTTTCAGGTTGGCCTATAAGGTCTCCTCTGAGCCTCCTTTTCTCCAGGCTAAACACCCCCAGCTCCCTCAGCTGTTCCTCACAGGATTTGTGCTCCAGACCCTTCACAAGCTCCGTTGTCCTTCTCTGGACTCCCATCTGTGCAAGGCAGGTCATGGATGGCATGTTCTGAGTAGGTTTTGTAGGACAGTGCTGTACAAAAATGTTTTTTGTCAAAATAGCTACAGTAGTTATGTAGTTCCTGGTAGAGGCCTTAAATTGTCTTGCATTTTTTATATAAGGTTTTTACAAAAAAAAAAAAAAAAATCAGTTGTTTGCATCAGCGTAAGGTGGTGTTGCTGTTGATTTATTCTTACTCTCCTCTGTTTCTTTTCTTTTACACGAATGTTCGTCAGACTCCCCAGTGCACCAGTCTGGGGAGCTGAGCTGAGCTGTGGCATCCTCAACCACGGACTGCTGCTGTCTGTCTTTCTTCTCTTTCTGCCCTGGCTGCAGTTTCTTATCCCTGGTCATGCCCTGCTTGCACAGTCCCCAGAGCTTTTGCTGAGCCACCCACAAGAAAATCTAGCGTAACAAATCAGGGCATAGTTGTCTGTATGGTGATTTGCATGAGCCACTTCAGAAAAGGGGCAAATTAAATGTTCTCACTGATTCAAAGGAGGAGGTGGAGGGAGGTGAGGAGCACATTATTTTGTGGATAGATAGGCTTAGGCTACTGTAATAAAACTGCCAAAGTTTTGGGTTTTTTTTTTCCAATTCAGTCTTAAAATAGATCAGCTACCAAGAGTGATGCATCAAGTGCCTGAGAAACCACTTGTACAGTCACCGTTGAAGGGGTGAATCTGCCTGTTTGGGCATTGATGCTGGCTTGAAGTGTCAGAGTGTCAAAAAACACACTAAAATATTCCTTCTGTGTAGCAGGATTTAAGGCACAGTGTGTGTCTGTGAAAATAAAGGCTGAAGAAATGTGGTGTCTCAGTGTCACCTCATCCCTGGGCCCTGTGTAGCAGCACTCTGTTACTCCAGTGTTTCTGAAAATGCTGCCTTAGCCATGCACACCTGTACTTCTGTCGTGGTTCACTCCAGCCTTTCAGTTGTGCTTTGTTTTGTCACATGGAAAAGAAGCATTTTTAAAAAATCGGAAGCTACCACACATAACAAAATGAAGGTCACTGTTTTCATTTCAGCATCCTGACTTTCACAGTGGAATAGCTTTGATTAGTGCCAGACATTTAGCAAGCTATGTGGTGATGTTGTTGGGAACTGCATCCCACCTGTATTCTCCCTGTTATCATATCAACACCAAATCTCTGTTTGAGGGCAGTGAAGTCCACGACTCAAGGCTGGTTTTGGATGTGCATCTGCCTGGCAAACAACATGGGGTGACAACTGTTGAAAAATTGCTTGATACCTGTGAAGTCTGGAGGAGATTTTTGCTTGTACAGGACTGCAGGGAAAAATAAAGCATGTGAAACAATAGAAAGCAGATAGCATGTCATACTTTGTGTGCTTTCTCTCCCAAAGAAATCTGTGCACAATGATACCCTGACAATTTATGCACCCTCTCCTACATGCTCTTCACACAACCTTTTTATTTTGGTCTGGGGTCTTCTAACAGCTTGTTGGATTCTCTCTCC
Source organism: Zosterops lateralis (assembly GCF_965231275.1). NCBI lineage: Eukaryota > Metazoa > Chordata > Aves > Passeriformes > Zosteropidae > Zosterops > Zosterops lateralis. Next base: position 132,042,351 of record NC_139762.1, read on the forward strand.
ATGTCCATGCAGGCAAGTTATTAACTGTTCTTGAGTTGCAGCTTCTGCTGATGACCCTGAGCTCCTTATCTTCTGGTTTGTGCTACTTGTGCACCTGCTCCCTGATAGAGCATGGGGAACTGAAATAAAGTCCTAGACTTAGGATAAACATTACTTAGCAACAACTAAAACATTGGTGTGTTGGCAACATTCTTCTCATTCTGAAGGCAAAACACAGCTCTGTAGCAGCTACTGGGAAAATTGCTAAGGAAATTAACTCAGTTCCAGCCAAAAGCATGTCTCAGCAAAAGTCCACAGCTTTCAGCCTAAGGCTTCCAGCAACCCAAGATACATATGCTAAGCAAGGAGATGTAAGCAAACAGCGTTCTAAGTCACACAGTATTATAATTCTAAGTGACTTATTCTGTTTAGAAGTTACTTGCTTGAGCTAAGCAACTGGCAACTCTTAACAAAGTAATGTAATTTCTAGGTGCAATTAAAAAAGGAGTGTGACATTTGGTGAATTGTAGTAGAATTGGGAAAATAAGTTTTGAGGCCAAATGGAGAAGCGAGAAGTTTCTGGGGATAAGTAGAAGCTGAAAATTATCTCATTTTTGTGGTGAAGATACTGAATGTGCTGCTAAAGTGCATGACATTCATCGGATGCTCTCCTTCTGCTTTTATCTTGACTAAAGTCCATCTCTTGAAGTTGACAAGAAAATAAAACATCTCTGGTTCTTCAGGTCAGGAGACTTCTACTGGAACATGAGTCTTGAAAATGTGCTGAAGAATCCCCCTTGACTGTATTTTTTGCCTCAGAGTTCCCATCCACTCTTCATTTGAACTCCAGTTTGGCTGGGGCCTTATACATCTATATATATTTATATACAGAGGAATATGTATATTTATTATATATATATATATATTGTTGTTGCTGTTACACTTCATTTCTCTGTTAAGCACAAATAAAGTTTTTGTTCCCCATTTGATAAAAATACTCTTTCCTGCATTCTGTTAGTCTTCAAACTTGCTAAAATATGCTGAATGTCTTGAAAACTTGATCCTCAGGGACTACCAGTGTTTGTGCAAAATGTAGCTCACAGCATCTACAATTCCAGTAGAACAGAAACTCTAGGACTGTAAAAGTACTTAGTTTTGGTCACTTATCTGTCCTTGAAAGTTTTGTAAAAGCAGAATCCTTGGGATCCACCAAATCCAATCAAAGTGTTAGGCATACATTTCATATTGTCACATCTATGTGTGCTGTTTAAGTCCTCCAGCATTACTTAAGGAGTTTAAGTAATGATATCTTTTATGATGTTTTAAGTGAGGAACCCTAGTTATGCTACATATCACAGCAATGATATTTGCCAATACAACAAACTTGACTGTGATAGTTTTGTTTTAAAAATGAACTGCCTGTCATGACTGGATAAGACCAGGTAGATAAGGAAATTCCATCTTTTTGAGGAATATAATTTTACCAGATTTCAGTTTCTGCTTTTCAATAATACTGAATTCAGTTGTCTTCAGTCTTACAAACAAAACTGGCTTCAAAATTGATCATCAGCAGCGTGTTCAGTTTTGTGATAAATATCTGCATCAGTAGTAATTGAAACAGAGACTGATGATTTTTTTCACCCTAATCTAGTCAGTTCTCCTGTGTTGGATTGTAGGTTTTCAGTGGCTTGCTTTGGAAAACTTGGGTTTAATAGGCTGTTAGGACAGCATCTATTCAGTAGCTGGCTTGTTAGACATAGGACTCAGTAACTTAGGAAACACTACTGAGCCTTACTCTTTCTAATTTTTCTCATAGGCATAATAAAGCAGTGAAGAGAAACTGAAGGAAGTATTACATGCCTTACTGATCAGAAAACTGTTTCTGAAGTATCTGGGCAAACTACATATATATGTAGTGAAATCTACAAAGGTAAGAATTTCTCTTCCTTTTCTATTTTATTTAGAAAACCTCACAGCTAATTAAAACCTCTTTCACTAGTCTCAGTGGGTTTACAAAAGTAACTTCGTATGTCAAGGAGCAATGTGGAGCCTAAAACTTATTCTTTTAAGGGATTTCTGTGGAGTCTTACTAATTGCACAAGGTTTTTCATGATAGGATTTAGATGAAGGCAGATTGCCCATTAGTTCTTCTTCCCAAAGCTTTCAAATCCATTCAGAAGCTTCTCAGTTTTATAAAATAGATCATGCAGGAAAAGAAAAGCTCTTCATGATTTCAGGGTTAGCTGCAGTTTTGGCTTCTTTTACTTCCTGAATATTAAGTATGTCTTTAGGCATGTTAAGATGTCATGCTGTTCCCTCTGAAATGGAGATCTACAGTGAGTAGAGAATCTTTTTTTTCAGTATGAAAGCAACGTCTTAAGTGATGTGCAGTTCATAAATCCAGGATCTTCTCGCTGAAAGTGCCACACCTATTGTCAATAAGAACACTATTTTGTAAGTTTGCTGGGCATTACATAAAAGGTATTAAAATGAAAAGCAAACATTTCCATTTGAACTTCTGTGATGTTTCGGCTTCAGGTAGAATTCATGTAAATAGAAACTGTACATTTCACAGTGGCTGCTACAGTTAAGTTCATTAACAGCATTCAGGAGAAGCACAGCTCAACTGTGCCAAAGTCTTTGCTTTCAGAGTTCAGAATACCTTGATGGAAAATTGCAATTCTGACATCCAGCAGTACAATTCTCAAATTCCCACTTAAATCTGAAAGTCTCCAAAGTGTGTGTGTGTGTTTGCATTCACATGTTCACGTCTTTATTCACATTAAGGTCTCCATGTTTTGAGAATTTTTCAGGCCTCTTTGTGGATCTGTCCATACAGATGCAGCACAAAGATTGTTTTATTTCTGTGTGTTTGGGGTTTTTGAATAGGTTGAAGGTGTGGAGAGCATGGGTTATGATATTGAGCGCTTCGTGGGCTATGTTAATGAGGGGCTGTTGTGCTCCATCTGCCGAGACGTGTTGGAAGATCCTCTGCAGGCTCCTTGTGAACACGCCTTCTGCACTGCCTGTATCCATGGGTGGCTTGTTCATCACAGTAACTGCCCTGAAGACAGACAAGTGATTGATGTGTCTTTGCTACGACCCCTCTACAGGTACCAAATAATCTTGCTGTGTGTTGAAATTACACGAGTTTAGGATTTCTCAGTTTTGCTTGCACAGCTTCATCTGCTGTCGATATTGTCACTCAGGCTGTCTTTATCCAGTATGCCCATGGCAGACATCAACTACTTGCATGAAAGCATTAGCATTTTCTGTTTATTATGACCAACTTTTAGGGTGTTGGGATTTCAAAACTGAAAGAACACTTAGTTTGTCCACCACTTTTTTGTATCTTGAATGCTGATTCTAGATACCTGTCTGGATATTATTCTGAATGTCCCTTACAGCATCAAAACTTTTCCAAACTTTATTTTAGAGAAAACAAGCAAAGCAACTCTTGATGACAGTCACTACACACTCTGTATCTCTTTTCTTTTCAATCTTAGCTAGATGCTGTAGTGAGGTTTGTAAATAACAATTCCTGGAGATACGAACCAAATTTCTGACCTTCAAATTCTTTTTAAAGAGTATCTTTAGACATAGGAATATCTGTTGTGAACCACCTTGTCATGTAAAGCAGGCTGTTTTCACAAGTGCCTTCTATAACTGGTCAGGCAGTTGGACCATATGATTGTTGTTGGTCCTTTCCAAACAAACAGTTATATTTTAAACTGTTAATTCCTGCTATTGTCAGCACAAAAGTTTCAACAGTAGATGCTGCTTGTTGTTGAACACCTGTGTTATGTAATCTTGCTCATACTGACAGTTACGTATTTAAAGTCTCCAGCTACAGTAAATTTAACTTCGTTAGTACTCACAATGTAATTTTTCATTCATGAGATTTTACTATCTGGAAGTTAACTATAGTGTAGACAGAGCACTAGAGTTTAATTTTTAGATTGTTTTGTCTGTACTCACTGTAGTCCTTTAGTCTGGCATGTTTAGAAACATAGAACTTAAATGGCAAATGAGTAGCCCTGATGTTTGTTACTGATAATATCTGCTGAGCCAATGAAAGGTCACAATTAAAAATTATTCAAAAATAAAGATTTCATTTGCACATTTAATTTGGAGCTGAATTTTCCATTAACATTGTTTATTTCAAGCTGGTTTTTACTGATACAGTCACTTGAATTCTTAAAACAAGAAATAAAGCTAGTTATTCGCAATTTTTCCCAATGGAGATTAGAATCTTGCTTTCTTTTCCCAAAAGTTGAAAATACAAATTTTCCAATAATGTTCCCAGATTTAAAAACAAATTCTTTTCTTTGCATGTAGATACATGAAAAATGATTTAAACCGTCTTCAGCTACATTGCAGAAACAGAGAGTATGGCTGTGAAATGGTTTGTTCTCTGGAGTCTATAGACAGGCATGAAAGGGAGTGTGAGTACAGTCAGATACCTTGCTCCAATGCTGGTGAGTAACATTCAAAGAAGTTCAATCTTTTATATTTAGGAAACACGTCTGTCATTGTCCTGTCAATAAAACTGCAATAAAGGCCATTGCTTCCTAACAGAAATTCAGAGCTTTGGCATGATCTACTCTTTACAGCATTGTTTTTGAATAAAATATAGTAGCAGTTTATGGCAGTCATGATGATTAGCAACTGTTTCTTATCCAAAAACTAACCAAAATGAATGTGATGAACTTCAAATGTATGAAAATGTAGTAGTGCTTTAGTTTTGTGTTCTGTCAAGTTATGAGTTTGTTTCCCAATTCTGACTGCATGTTCTGATGTTTAAATGAATGCAGTAGCCCCTGCAGAAGACTTAGGGGTCATAATTTATTTATAAGACACCTGGTTGCCTGGTGCATGTGCAGCTGTAAACTCTGTGACATGGTTTTAACAAGAAGGTATCTTGGAAATAAGCTGAATTCTGGTTAGAATTGTTCATGTTGAGGTTCTTATTTGAAACAAGGCTATACCTCCTGAGAAAAAAACATGCCTCTAAAAAGGACATACTGTTAAAATTTCCCAGTTGATTTCATTTGAAATGTTGTATGTTCCTAGATAAAATTAATTTCTAATTAATGATGCTAAGGGCATAGTTGAGTCTGCCATTGTAATTAATTATGAGATGATTGAGGTACTACAATTACTCTGCTGGAAGTTATAATTTCTCTCAGAAGTAAGTGACTTCTGCAGATGCTTGATTCACCTGTTCTGCTTCCTACAGACACAGGTAGAAGAGTTTACAGAAAATACCTCCTTCCAACCTTTCAGTATTTTCAGTTAATGGATAAATATCTAATAAGACCTTTTAACAGCCTTGTATTAGTAGCTACTGTCATACTTCATATCCTAAACAAACCACTTTTCTCAGCTTCCTTTCTTGAGTGTTTTTGTTTGGGATGGCTGCAAACGCTTTTGTTGCCAATGGCTGTGTTGCCCTGCCCTGCCTTGCTCAGGTTGCAGCGTGCAGGTCGAGCGGCGGAACCTGGACGGGCACCTGGCGGTGTGCGAGTACCGGAGCCGGGAGTGCCCCAACGGCTGCGGATACACCATCCTCAGCGCCGAGGACACGCAGCACAACTGTGTGGCAGAGCTGAGAACAGAGCTGGAGCTGCTTCGGTACAAACCTTCTCTTTCTCTCCTGTCTGTCTTGGGCTGGGCTTAAGGTCACTGCATGAAGCACTTTGAAATGCTAGCACTGGATTCTGGTATGTCTTAAATGGTCTATTGATTACTTGATGCTAACGGGACAGAATTTTATTACATATCACCACAGACTTTAAATTCTTCCTGCTTTGATTCTTTTGTTGTTGGGGTTTTTTTCCCAAGTTACTATAAATCTTAAAAATACCATTGCTTACAGTTGAACATAACTGTGAGCTTACTATTTAAAATTACAAAAAGCCTAAGAAGACTGAAGTTGGCAATTTAATTTTTCCACTGGCCTGTTATAGACACAAAGTCACATTATTCAATACTTGAATTTAGTTTATGATTTTACAGATCAAGAAGATAAAAATCTGTAATTATTTTGGCAGGTACAGTAGATTCAACCACTAAAAGTCTAATTCTGATTTTTTTTAAGTCCCGGTAGATTAACAGGCAGTGAATATGACTCTTCTTACCAGCATCCTTGTTTTCCTCTTACATGTTTCTGTAGCTTTCCCTTTTCATTATATTCCACTTGGACTTTTTTTTCCCTCCCTCACCCTCCTTCCCATTTCTATGTTTCAGCTCCTAAGTTTTGTGCTTTTGAACACTACTGCGAAGTCAGGCTCAAATATGGTTTAAATGTGTTGAGACACAAGGGATTCTGCTACCTGGTTTCTGAACTCAGAAGGTTAATGTAGTGCCATCTGGTTTTGGCTATGGAGCTGTGTGAGTGACTAGGCTTTAACAGTTTACTGCATACTGTCAGTAGTGTCCACCATAAAAGTGAACAAGATTACATAGAACCATGGAATCATTGAAATTGGAAAAGAGCTTTAAGATCATTGAGTCCAGCAGTTAATCCAGCACTGCCAGGCCCAGCACTAAACTGTGTCTGTAAGTGCCTACCGTGTCCACACACTCAGGCTGTCTCACTTCTTTACATGTTTAGCAGTTCTATAGGATTCAGACTTTTTATCTTGGCTGCCTCTATTTCATAACACTTAGCAAGCACATACTGTAGGCAAACAGCAAAAAATCACTCAAAGTCATAAATACACCTTGAGCTCATGGAATTACTTGAGGAATATGATATGATTGTCCTTCTATAAGCTCCTCATGGGTGCTTTAGTGCCCCTGGGCACAATGCACTTGTTTATGCCAGATTTTTTTAAAATTAATAAATCATGCCTCTACAAGGGCATCCTGTACGGGAATCAGTTCAGTCTGTTTGGCTGCAAGAAGGCTTTCTGGATTTTGAAGATCATTCTTTTCTCTGCTTACAAGACTTAACAAGGAGAAATAAACTTTTTAGGTCAGAAATGATCTGCAGAGTGGAGGAGGCAAAACATGAGATGGAGTCAAGGTTAGATTCACAGAGAAGGCATATGGTCCAAAAAGAGAGTATTCTGCAAAATGAAATTGAAGAACTGAAGGTAAATACAATCCTTTTTTTTTTTTTTCCTCTCTTAACAGTCTAGCTCTTTGCTTTTCCCAGTAGCAGTTTCTTATTTTGTAAATAAAGTCTCACACAGAGGAAAATGTCATTAAGTATGGGAAGCAAAACCATCAAAGCTTTACCAGGTTAGCTCTGTGGAGAAGCAGGCTGGATGCTGTATTCCTGTGGTTTATCTGCTTCAGGATCACTGGAGCTCACCTGGGTACTCCATCTGTGTTCTGTGTGTGCATAACATTGTCAGCAGATCAATCTTAAACTGATTTCAGTGTCTAAAAGTAGAGTATATATCACAAACTGGATGTAATTAGACATCCAGCTCCATTTATAATTGCTATTCAAAGTGGCTTATTCCAGAGCTGATACAGAGCCCTGCTGCCAACAGTGATATTTGCACTGTGGTCAGAAGGTTGGAAAGGTTCACAGTAAACTTCATCAAGTAACAAGCAAGTGTGTCTTATCTTTTTATTCATCCTGTTTTGATTATATCACAGAACAATGATTTTTAAAGCAATAATTTTTAAAAGCTTTATAAAGTTTTTTAAAACTTCATAGTTTACATTTCTATTTTTACTGGATTTGATGTTAAATCCCTGAAGAATGTATCTTGAACAAAACCACAACCATATTTTTTTTGGGTTCTTGAAATAGAAAATAAAAGCAGCACGTGGGTAAATTGGCTGTTTCGTATTATACTTTGCAAGAAACAAAATATGAAAACAAATTATTTTTGAAAAACATATTGGAATCTTTAGAACAAGACCATCCCAGAAGGTGGATGCTGGATTGTGTCTCAAATTTATTACATTTGTTGCACTATAAAAAAACTATTTTGGTGGGTTTTTTTATTCCTAAGACTCCATTGCCCTACGTGCATGGCCAGCTCGACTTCCTTGCACCATCATTAGAGGAGGGTTTGTTCCTTGCAGTAAATTTGTATTTGCATTTCAGAGTCAGATGTCACGAATGATGTCAGACGTGCGGTCTCTGATGGCTGCGGAGAGACAGCACCGTCAAGAGCTGGAGCAGGCAGAGCTGGAAAAACGGGAGTTAATGGAGCTGCTGAAGGGGCTGCAGAAGGACTGTAGATTAACTACTACAGAGGGAAGCAGGAAGTCAAATTTCCGCCCTTTGACACGACTAGAGAGTGTAAAAAGAAAACCTAGGGAAGTTACAGTTATCTAAAGAGTACTAAGCTCAAAAAGCGTTTTCTTCAAATACCGGTTTCTGGCAATCTACTTTCTTTGAATGACTGGTAAACTTTATATAATTTCTGATTTACTTGTTTTCTTTTAAAGTCTTAATTACAAATATGTCCTCTGGGGCCATAAAAACAAACAGAAGATTCTTTTTCTTAGGGAATACAAGTCATTAAAAATAGTAATTGGAAGACATATTTTTAGCTAATGTTTTTATAAAAAGAGGAAGGAGACTTGATTTATTCTCTCTTTACTGCATCACCTACAGGAATTTTTCAAGACCGAAAGCTACAGCTTTTTAAAGTAAAAAAATCAGACTATTATGGACCAGGAAGAAAAAAACATTTAAGTATCTCTGTTTCAAACAAAAAAGCAAATGTGACCATTTGAGATGTACTTAATTTGGGGAAAAGTGAACAGTAGAATTAGTAAGTCAGTAATAGAAATTAATAAGATTTTGTTGTTTTGTAGTCTGTAGAAGGTCTCATTTCAAAGGTGGAAAGCAAGCACTTTAAATTATAATTCTTCTGCTGTGTAACAGCTTCAGGTGAGGTTGACTGTTGCTTAAGAGCTTCTTCTCATTTCCCAGGATGATACACACTTAAAAGATTAATACTAAAGCCTGAGGTAGTAGAATAATCTACTATGTGTGAATAACTTTGAGTTTGTGGGAATGGATCTACTTCTTATTTAAAAATTTGAAGCTTTTATATGTGAAAGTATCAGATGTTTCTACAGGATCTTTTAAGCATAAGACCAGTCCATTTGGTACTCAATGTCTTTAAAGTATATATAAATACGTAGAGTATCTTCATTTTCTTGTGGCAGGTTTAAGGCTACTTGATATGCACAAGAGATGAATATTTGCACAGTCACTTGGGCTTCAGACATGTGTGCTAGTGCTCAAGAAGGCTGCAGGGAGTGCCAGAGCCTGGCACTGGCATCAGAGGGTAACAGAACACCTGTGTGAGTAGGTCAATGATCTGCTCTGCTTGGCAGTACAGCTCAGAGGGGAGGTGGGAGGGTTAAAGGGCGTTAGAGCATTCAAGGAAGAGATTGACAGGTAGAGCCATTCTCTGCCTCCCCTCGGGCAAAAATGCCTGTCAAATGCACCTCAGAAAGTGGAGGATCACTAGAGATGAACCTAGGGTGGCAGGTTGGTGATGCAGGCAAAATCATTGACCTGGCTAAAGCGCATCTACACTGACACACAGTGTGGGCAGCAGCAGGAGGAGCTGGAAGCCATTGTTCAGCACCAAATGTTTTGATGTTGTCACCATCACAGAAATATAGTGGTATGACTCTCATCATGGCAGTGCTGCAGTGGCTGGGTACAAGAAGCTCTTTAGAAGAGACAGGCGAAGCAGGAGAGGTGGCTGGATAGCACTGGACAATAGGGAGTGTTTTGATTGTGTTGAAGTTGATGCTGAAGATTACAAGGTTACTTCTGGGTAAGGATCACAGGGAAGGTCTGCATGGCCAGGCTCAGAGAGTGGTGGTGAATGGTGCTGCATCCAGCTGGCAGCCAGTCACCAGTGGTGTCCCTCAGGGGTCTGTTCTGGGGCCAGTTCTGGCCAATATTTTTATTGACAACATGGATGAGGGTATTGAGTCTTCCATTAGTAAATTGCAGATGACACTGAGCTGGGAGCGTGTGTCGATCTATTGAAAGGGAAGAGGGCTCTGCAAAGTGACCTGGAACAGTTGGATGGATGGGCAGAGTCCAGTAAAATGAAGTTTACTAAGTCCAAGTGTCGAGTCCTGCACTTTGGCCACAATAACCCCCTGCAGTGTTATAGGCTGGGGATGGTGTGGCTGGACAGTGCCCAGGAGGAAAGGGACCTGGGGGTTCTGGTGACAGCAGCTGAACATGAGCCAGCAGTGTGCCCTGGTGGCCAAGAGGGCCAATGACATCCTGGCCTGGATCAGGAATGGTGTGACCAGCAGGAGCAGGGAGGTCATTCCTCCCCTGTACTCAGCACTGGTGAGGCCACACCTCGAGTGCTGTGTCCAGTTCTGGGCCCTCAGTTTAGGAAGGACATTGAGATGCTTGAGCACATCCAGAGGAGGCAACGGGGCTGGTGAGGGGCTTGGAGCACAAACCCTGTGAGGAACGACTGAGGGAGCTGGGGTTGTTTAGCCTGGAGAAAAGGAGACTCAGAGGTGACCTTATCACTCTCTACATCCTCCTAAAAGGTGGTTGTAGTCAGGTGGGGGTTGGTCTCTTTCTCAGGCAGCAATTGACAGAAAAAGAGGACACAGTCTTAAGCTGCATCAAGTTAAATATAGGTTGGATATTTTTTACAGAAGGGGTGATACAGTGCTGGAATGGTTTGCCTGGAGAGGTGGTTGGAGTCACCATCCCTGGATGTGTTTAAGGAAAGACTGGATGTGGCGCTTGGTGCCATGGTTTAGTTGAGATGTTAGGGCTGGGTTGGACTCAATGATCTTGAAGGTCTCTTCCAACCCAGAGATTCAGTGTGAAGTTCTGTCTGAAAAAGCATTTGTTAAATATTCAGGAACAGACTGTGTAGACAGACAAGTTGTCAGGGAGAAAGACCAGCATGGTTAAACAGAGAACTTAAGCTGGAACTTAAGTAGGGGGGAAAAAGAGAATACATCATCTCTGGAAGGAGATCAGGTAACTTGGGAGAATTATAAGGATGTCACAAGGTCATGTAGGAAGAAGGTTAAAAGGGACAAAACCCAACCAGAACTTGCTTTGGCCACTACAGTTAAAGACAACAAAAGAAGTTTCTATAAATACATTGACAGCAAAAGGAGGGTTAAGGAGTGTCTCCCCATTAGTTGAATCCAGAGGTTGCCTAGTGACAGAGTCAAGGAAAAGGCAGAGGTACTTAATGCCTTCTTTGCCTTGGTCTTCAATATCAGGATCAGTTGTCCTCAGGATATCCAGCTCCCTGAGATGGAAGTTGTTGATGGGCACATGAATGAAGCCCCCATAGTCCAGGACAAGATGGTTAATGACTTGCTATGCCAGTTAGACACTCACAGATCTATGGGCCTTGATGGGATCCACCCCAGAGTAATGAGGGAACTGGCAAGTATTTGTCAAAACACTTTCAATCATCTGTCAGCAGTTCTGCTTAACTGGAGAAGTTCCAGCTGCCTGGAGATCAGCAGATGTAACACTCACCTACAAGAACGGTTGGAAGGATGATCTGGGGCACTATAGGCCAGTCAGCCTGACCTCAGCTCTGGGCAAGGTTCTGGAAGAGATCATGCCAAGTCCCATTACATGACACATATGGGACAACCAAGGGAACAAGCCCAGACAACACAGATTTAGGAAAGGCAGATCCTGCTTGACTGATCTGATCTCCTATGACTAAGTGGCCTCCTGAGAAGATGAAGGAAAGGCTGTGAATGTTGTTTATCTAGACTTCAGTAAAGCATTTCACACCATCTTCCAACAGCATCCTCCTAAAAAAACTGGTTACTTGGGACTTGGATGGGTGAACTCTCCAATGGATAAAAAGTTGGCTGGTTGTCAGGCCAGAGAGTGGTGGGGAATGGACCTAAGTCCAGTTGGCAGCTGGTAACTAGTGGTGTTCCCCAGGGCTCAGTATTTGGGCCAGTCCTGTTTAACACCATTATTAATGGTCTAGACGTGGGGATTGAGTGCATCCTGAGTAAATTTGCAGACAGCACCAAGTTGGATGAGAGTGTTGATCTGCTCAGGGGTAGGAAGGCTGTGCAGACAGACCTGGACAGACTTGACCAGTGTGCCAAGGACAACTGTACAAAGTTCAGTAAGTCAAAGTGCTGGGTCCTGCACTTGGGTTGCTGCAACCCCATGCAGTGCTGAGGGCAGAGTGGCTCAGGAGCTCTTCATCAGAAAGGAACTTGGTTGTGCTGGTTGACAACCAGCTTAATATGACCCAACATGTGCCCAGGTAGCCAAGAAGACCAGTGGCATCATGGCCTGTATCAGAAATAGTGTGGCAGGGATTGTCCCTCTGTGCCCAAATGGCACTGGTGAGGCCACACCTCAAGTGCTGTGTCCAGTTTTGGCCCTTCACTTTAAAGAGGAAATTGAAATGCTGAAGCGTGTCCAGCAAAGGGCAACAAAGTTCATGAAAGGTCTAGAAAACTTTTCTTGTGAGGAGCAGCTTGAGGAGGTGGGTTTTTTTAGTCTGGAGAAGAGGAGGGTCAGGGAAGACCTCTTCCCTTTCTACAACTCCCTGAAAGGAGGGTGTAGCCAGGTGGGGACTGGTCTCCACTTCTTTGTGTACAGTGAGAGGACAAGAGGATATGGCCTTGAGCTCAGACAGGGGAGTTTCAAAAAAAAGTTTTCACTGTTAGGGTGGTCAGGCGTTGGAATACAGTCACAATCCCTGGAGGTGTTGAAGAGTTGTCAGGATCTGGGTTAGTGGTTTAGAGGTTGCAGGATTAATTCTGGGTTGACAGTTGAATTTGGTCTCTTCCACCGTTGGTGATTCAAAGTCTGCAATAGGACTTTTTAACAGACCCACAAATCAAGGAGGCATGTATCTATCTGTAAGTATTGCATGAGAAATCTGTTCAAAGACTTTCTCCAAACTTTTTATACAGCCTGTTCCTGTTGTTTTTAGTGATATAACTAAGCCCTATTCTCAGCTCATCAGTGGACTAACTATAGAGAAATCTGGCCTTCTGTTTACTGATTGTGTTAAATCAGTTTTGAAGGCTCAGGAAAATGTATGCAGGTTCAACAATCCAAATATGTTTATATTATAGTTTGAAAAGCAGCTCCATTATTGTGCATGCCTTGCTGTCACTCAGATTAATGCTTTTATAGCTAATAGCATAACCAAAGAGAGAGGCAGAAGTCTTCTTTAGCACATAGTCTACATCATGAAGATTTGTGGTCAGAACTGCCTGAATTTCGGGCATTAATAAATCCTTCTAACTTGCTGTTTCTTTCTGCTCGGTACCACAGAGGCAGATGTGCACATATTCAGGTCTTGCATATTGAAAAACTGGTCTTGTGTATTTAAAAACTGACATAAATAGCTCTTCTAAAAGCAGGTTTTTTTCAGGGAAAAAAAAAAAAAAACACATTCAAAGTAATTGAGATTACTTGGGACACTACCAATCTCACCAATTCATGCCATAGCACATCTCTCAAGCAGCCATATTTAATAATCTGAAACACTAAACCAGTAGCTATAATTTGGGAAGACCTTCATTCACACTAAGTATTCAGTGGTCAGTTCACTTACATCAGTGTGTGTATTAAAGCAATAGGTAGAAACTAAGAATGCTGTTACTCTCATGTTCTAAACAAGCAAGCTGTGGGTGTCTGTGCTCTGCATGACATTATTGCAGCATTCACACTAATTTTCAAGCTTTTTGGCAACACCAGATTTCATGCTATTAGATGCAGTTAGTGCTTTTCTGTGTGCTGTAACTGTGTGGTTGTGATGTGACTTTATCTACTTTGCCTAATGTAAAGAAGAAAATTACTTCAAAATCCTTTAGAACGCAATGAGCTGGATCATCTTTCCTGAGTCAGAGGGCAGTAACCCAATCTTTTCTGTCCTGACCACAGAAGAAAGCAAGTTATTAGCTCTGTGAATTCCCCATAATGGGATCTCTGCATTTGTTTGCTTTAGAAACTTCACCCACACATTTATGACTAAATTCCTCCTAGTATGGGAAATGGGATTTATTTAATGTTTACTTAGCCTCTGGTCTGCTGTCTTTTCCTTAAATGATGGACATGAAACTGCATGAGAAGACATGTCCTAGGTGGTAAGGAAGAACTTTCTGCTGTGCAATCAAGCTCTGATAGTCCAAACTTCCAGCGTGGAAATGTGCTGCTGGGAAGGGCTGTCAGTTCGGGTTTCCTTTAGCGGCAGAGAAAGACTTTCAGAGACATTTTAAACAGGCACACAGTAGCTAATGGCATCAGGTCCCTCTGGTGACTTTAAGCTTTATGCCATTCCTCTGGGTTGGTAATGGTTCTGCACTTCAGATTTTCCTCTGCTAATCAACCCCTCAGAGGGTGGCATTGCTGAAGTATCGTATCATTTGATCTGTCTTACAATTGACTAGACTGACATTAAATAGCCTGTTACGGTAGTATTTCATCTACTTCTTGCTTTACCAGTCTCATTTATTATGCAGGTCTTAATAGCAGTTGGCAGCAGCAAGGGATTTTTTTTTTTAATTTCTTTCGAATAGTCTCTTAATCCTGTTCACAAAAACTAAGACTCCAAATACTGTACTCCAAATACTGTACTGGACTTGACGTAAGTTAAAGACATTCACTTGGAAATGCTACTTCCTTCTAGTCATGATCATACTTTAGCATTATATGAGACACTGCTAAAAGTGCATTACAGGAGCATTCCAGCACAGAATTACTGGTATTACTATTCTCATACTAAATCACACTTTAATCAGTTCCATTTCCTCACAAGTGGAACTGCTGCTCCAAGTGGACCAGTAACTGTGCAAATTGTATTTTGAGTTGCTGCTTCTGGCTCTTTGCAGCTGGAAGAGGGAAAGCAAAGAGAGAGAACAAGTGTGGTGTGACTGTTCCCTCAGCCCAAAAGCAGAGATGTGGCTGCACCAGCTTGTGCCACCAACCAGCTTACCAGTGTGAGCTGCCAGCATGTGGCAGGGAGTTATCATGGCATTAGAATTAAAAGGAGATTAATTCTTTATCCACAGTTAGGTGGGTACACAATGTCACAGTACCAAGCCTGGGAGACTCAGAAACAAAACTCAGAGAGAGCAAGTGGTTAAGTAAGGTATGTGGGAACTTGCATATACAAGAGTTTCTTGTCAGCACAGAAGGGAAGGGAATTGCAGTCAAGCAAAATACCTGCTACAGTGATATATTTTGACTGAACAAAGTGGTTTTATCCAAACTGTTCTACGGTGTTTGTATGAAGTAATGTATTAATAGACCTCAGTTGCAAACAGTTCCTACAATTTATAGAAATTGGTTGCCTTGCAAATGCAGTTTTCCGTGTGCTGTCCTCTTGGATGTTTCTGGCATGGTGCTTCTCTACAGCCACTTTCCTTAGAAGTGCTGGGTAGTATTGACAAGGAGCAGTACTAGCCTTGCTCTTCTCCCGTACTGTTGTCAGATGGAGTACGGTAGGTCAGGGAGATTTTACCACGTAGAAGATGCCTTTATAAAGACCTACAATTCTATGCAACTTTCTATTAACTGAGTAAACACTGAACTGTCTTCCAGCATTATGGGTCGCTGCCAGTCTATTTACATTTTCTACCTTTATATGCACAAGGATAAACCAGTGCTTAACAGATCTTAATCTCTAATGTGTATAAGAAATGGTAACACTTTGTATCACTTTGAAGTACACTTTGTATAAAAGTTGAACTAATAAAGGGTCTACACCATAAATAACACACGTTGGTTCTCTTCATTCTGTACAGAAGTTTGAGTACTCTCTTTATCAGACAGCATAGCAACATTTAGGTGCACTGGCCTGCAGAGCACAGAGGCACAAATACACTGCAATTACAGGCGTGGTGCCCTGCAGTAGGTAACTGCACTTTCCCTCCTGGAGGGAGCAATAAACAAAGCAGGTGTTCAGTCAAACTACCCCCCTTCTCCAGGATTTCCCTCCCACTTCACAGAGTGGTGTTTCTGAATGGGATGAGCAGCTGCTTGGAAGGCAAAGCATTGGCAAAAATTGAGAATTCCTGGAGTACAACAGCACTCCAGTCCTGCAGAGAGAGCAGGATAATGAAGGGGCAAGAAGTGAAAACTTCATTTTCTGTCCATCAACTGCAGGGATCTCAGCCCCAATGCAAATTTTTTTATGGCCACTACAAAAACCCAGGTGGGAACCTCTAAAAAGAGCAAAGCAACAGAGCTGTTGTCTTTGCTTAAAAATGAGCAATCTGGACATGGGGCACTAAAGCAGAAATCTGCTGCATGCAGTCCTCTGCCTTCACTAAACACATTCTCTTACCTGATGATGGAATTACTCAGCAGAAAAAAAAAAAGCTGAAAGCCAACACAGCACAACCAGAGAGCAGCCCAGGATCTAGGCTGATAACCTGTTTATCCCCTACACCTCTCCATGTGCACCTGACCCTCAGCCACATTACAGACTGCACAGCAGCTAAAGATTATGGAAGTAAAAACAAATGCACACAACTTGTTTCACTGTTATGCCACACACAAACTGTGCTTTTGTCTGTCCCTGCTGGGAGACAAGGAGATCACTTCTGCCTCACTCACCTCCTCCCACTGTTCTGCTCCTCAAGTAAGCATAGGAGTCTATAAAGCTAGCCATTTCCTGGTCTTCCAGTCAGGAAACAAAACTTGAAAATGTCTTTTTTTAGCCAGAGTATCAAAAGTAAAATTGAACACTTTCAAGTGTTATTTACTCATGGCAGCAAACCAAGTAACACCTGAGTTTTAAACAGCATTATTTCATGCTGAATTTATCCATGAAAGGAACCGCATTGCATTGAAGGGTCACAGAACTAAATTCATTAATTAAAAAACAAACGAAAACAAAAACCATGATATACACACATTTCTTTTTTCGAGTTTAACTAAATTTACAGAGCTTTCATACGCCAACGTAACCAACCCTTTAACTCCTCCTAGTTGGAAAATTACTAATGTGACATGCTGTGTATTTTAAACTTTGAAGAACCAGTACTGAATATTTACATATTTATTCCATGCTTGACACTTTACTTTTCATTTCAAATTCCCTGACAGAAACCAAATGATTTATATCCCTGCTAGTTTCAAAAATAGTAAAATTTCTAAAAAAATAAAACCACCTTAAACACATGCTATAAAGGAGTGAGTCAGCTTTAAAAATATTTATGCAGTGCTCCTTAAAAAAATAGCATTAATAACAGTAATGCCTGTGAAAGCTCCACCCATTTTAGTCATTATAATTATTAGTAAAATTACATCTCCCTGTTATTCTATCATTCAGAAAATTGTTTGGCTTCCAATCCAAATCTGTCCATGTTATTTCAAATAAGGCAAAACCTTTTATGACCTGATATTGTTCCCTGTAGGTGAACCCAGTCAATTCATGGGCGCTTCCCACTTTCATAGTTCTTCAATCACCTCCTAGCAGTGGGACAGTCACAGAAAAAATACAGCTAATAGGGGCCTTCTGTATATCAAATTAAAAACCTACTTAATTTAGTCAGGCAGTATAAAAGGTAAAATAATTTCAATTTAACATATTATCATACTTTAGAAACAGTTAAAATAGGGTGTTCATGAGTCTAGGCAGACAAGCTGTCCAAAGTAAGCCAAAAATCACATAAAACAAGAACTGGGCTGTATTTAAGTAGAATAAGACCCCTCTATAGCACTTCTGTAATGTCAACAGACCAAGCATAAGTGAAAATCAAAGTCTGACAGTGGAGCTCATTTGCAAAGATTGCATCTGGCCTTTAGGCTGCCACACCCCACCCTGTCCAAAACTGCAATGGCTACTGAAAATCTGTTAATTCTGTGAAACCCATGGAGCCCAAAGGAATGCAAACACATAAAACCTTACTTCACTGAATTCAATATGAAAATAAATTCAAAATTCAATCAAGTACTGACATTTCTTTATGAATTCCTACTCCTCAAAGTTTTTCTTTTTGCTCTGTATCTCAGTCTAATCCCAGGAACAAAACTCCAACTCTTTATAGACAAGGTTTAACATCACTACCTCAGTACATGGTTGCTCAGGTTATATACTTGTGTCTCTGCCTCTCCTCAACTATGTTAGGTAGAGGAGAGGCAGGGAACAAATTAACTCCAGGTACTCTAAGGGTATGAGTATCTTGTTTTCAAACTGAAAGTATACACTGCTTTCCAATGAAATAACTCTTGTGCTCCTAATGGATGAGCTGGAGTTGTAAAGTAAGTGATGGAATGTTGACTTATTCTCCCTGAAGCTAGAAACGATTTTATTCAAATGTTACCTGGTGTGGGACTTACAAGTTTCTAATCTCATTACCGAAGATGTACATCAAAACCTACAAAATTACATTTACATTTGTATTCTTCAACAGATTATTTTCAATCATTCTATGCTGGCAGATATGCCTCATTCATTAATAACCCAAACTGGCTAACAAAAACAAAAAAAAGAAAGGAAAAAGGGCTAATGGCTCTAAACCTGAGAGAAGAAACCAAAATTGCCTTACATACATATTTTTTAATTTTCTTGCAGTAATAAGTCACACACAAAACACTTGTACCCTTCTTTTGGCACAATGAATATTTAAGAAGTCCTTCAAGTCTTAACTCAAAGACGTGCTTTACTGAACATTGTCTACTGAAATCCACAAAAAAAAAAGAAACATTCTTTCAAAAGGAACAAAAATTTTACAATTGTACACAAAAAGTCTTGAATTTTATTGAAATTTCAAGTCTTGTATCAAACAAAAGCTTTTTCTTCAGACAAAAATATTCTCTTGGTGTCCTCCAGATAACCAGAAACTCTGAATTGGTCCATTAGTGACGCTGCTTTCTTTGCCATCTTCACAGAAGTCCACAAGGTTGAGCTGGTTCCACCATTAGGTCTTTATTTTATCGTGTGAAGGAACGTACATGACGACCTCTTCCACTGCCTCCACTAACAAATTTCCCTCTTGAGCCACCACTGCTACTACTATTAGCACTTGTCCAAGACGGTCCAATTCCTCCGCGGCCTCTGGAAGCACGATCGCGAGGACTCGGTCGGTAGCCTTAAAGCAAAGAAAAGTATACTCAGTTGGAAAAAAAAAAAAAAAAAAAAAAAGAAGCCCTAGGCGGAGTAGCTGCTGCAAAAGCATAAGAAACAAAACCAAGATGAGAGACAAGACAAACAGCGTCTGTTTCCTCCTTTTAACTTTCATTTTTCTCTTAGGCAAGCACTGCTGCTTTAATTGAGCTATGATTACCATGGAGGTACGAAGACAACCGAATGACAAAAGTCTGAGTGCAAAATTAAGATTCTGCCATCAAGTGTTCAATTCAGCAAGTTTTATGGGTTACAGGGTCGTTCGTATGAGAGCACGTATTTGACACAGTCTCAGTGACAACTGTTCATATATGCTTAAAACATTTGCTGAATTTCAAGGTGTCTGCAGCATCCTTGCATGGTTTCATTTGTAAAGCAAAAATGAAATTCAAGGAATTCTCTATAGTTCGATGCCCATATGAATACCATGTACCTGCTGAACTTAATGGTCTCAGTGGTGGCAGTGGACCCCTGTTAAAATTGCTTTGACCACCTCTACTGTCATTGTAGGTTCCCCTGGGCGTACTCTGTGCACTCCAACTTGAGCCTCGAGCACCTTCACGACGACTGTAATTTCCTAGATAGGGAAAGAAAAACCAACACATTGTTGAGCAAACATCACTGGGTTTGAGGCGTTTTTTTCTTTCAATCTTCACAATACTCAGGGTGGTAACATCATATTTACACACTTCAAATAGATAAAGATACTCTGTATCAACAAACCTCCAGTATTCCAACTTGAAGTCTACAAGTTATTCTGCACAGAATCAAGGGAACGGATCTATTTATCAGGCAAGGACTCAAGTTTAAAAGGATTCTCACATTTTCTAGCATACTAAGACAGACTCATGCTTTCAGATTTTGTGGCGAAATAAACCCTAGTATTGATAACTTTATAAACAAGTATTTTCTGTTTCTACTTTGCAAAGACTTGGCCTAATTATGAGATAGAAGGAAAAGGAATGCAATCTTGTCTATCTACAAAAGAAATATAACTCTCTGTAGGCTACAATCTCCAGGTTCACTGAAAATTGCATCTTATTCTTGTCAGGATCTTCCATCTTCTAATTCCAAAGCCTCATTTAAACCTAGAGATGTACTGTGGTGCTTGATTTCAGGAACTACCATGTCACAAAAGGCAGAGAAGTGTTGCTGAAACAGCTGACTCCTTTTGTAGAAGAGAGGCAGAAAGGCAGCAATGGAATTCACAGCCTTGTTTCAACAGTACAGCTTTGGAGGTTCTCATCTTCAAGAGAATCTTTCCTGGTGCTAAACAACTCATTGCAACAACACTGCTTCAGGAAGACCTCACAGTGGGGATGATAAACTGCTAGGAAATTGGGTTAGTATTACTGAAGCAATTTTAGCATGTATTTGCTCCAGTTCTAATACTGGAACCGACATACCTTTTGAAGCAGGTGGTGTAAAGAACCTGTTCTGACTGTGAAAAGCTCCTCGTCCTCCACGATTCCCTGAGAACCCACCACGTGAAGAAATCTTCTGTGACACTTTTGGTGGCCTTTTGGCTGGTGGTATCCCATCTGGAGCAACCACTTCTTTGCTCTCTGCAGCAACAAAATCATCCACATGCATGGAGGGTGGCCTGCTCGTGTTCTGTTTCCTCTGACGGAAAATATCGTGTGGTCGAATTCCTTGTCCAAATCCTCCCCTTCCTCTTCCTCTGGGTGGTGGCACAACATGAGCTCTCTTCGCAGGCTCTATGTACTCAGATTTCCCACTGTCATGACAAACCATGATTGAGTTAGCTAATGTAACACTGTACTACTGATGGTCAGGCATTCTCCATATTGGAGATGCAATTTGAAAGGTATTTGACGAGATACAAAACAATGCTGAAGGCACTGTTAAATCATTAAACTCCTTTTACCTTGAAGTTATGAAGGTCTCATGCTTGTGCTTGCCAAGCTTGAACCCCTTTGTGGTTTTTGTGCGTCCAGGAGATGATGGTTCTGACAAAAATGATCTCTCCAGTTCAGCTTGCAAGTCAAAGTCACTGCAGCCCTTCTCTGACAGTTCAATTAAGTCAACTTTTACCTTCAAAGAGAGTGTTTAATCAAATCATTACTAGATGTAACGAGAGAGTGTTTAATCAAATCATTACTACCACCTCAAAAAAAAAAAATAGAGCAACAGTAACAAAATAAAATACACAGCAGAGCTACAGCAAAATTATCTTGACAGATCTGAACAAAAAACACAAAAGGAGTGAAGGGCAGAGCTCTCAAATATGAACATCTGCCTTATCACTCAATGATCTGCAGTGGGCCAATTCTCTTGCTTAAGTTACAGTCCTATAAATATCACTTTTATACAGTTTTGGTTTTGCTTAAGAAATTAAAACATAACTCTCTTTGCACATAAATTAGAAGAGTAAAACTGAAAAAGAATTAAGGCAATGAAGTCATCAGAAACTGATTATTTCTCACACAAGAAATTAAGACACTGCCAATTCCTTAGTTCTAAAAAACCAGGAATGGTACTGTATTTTTCACTATTAGCTTTAAAGTTTAGATTACAAAAGTTTCAAAAACTGTGAAAAGCATTAGTGCACATAGTTTCATTTACTACTGCCATGTTTCCCACTTTTGTCACATCAGAGCAAACATTTAAAATTAAAAAAAAGTGAAGTTATCAGGCTCTTGTGGATATTACTGCAATGACAGAAGACAAGCAAGTAAAAGAAACTACATCACATTCTTTTCTATGTTCAATACAAACTGATGAAAAGCCTCAGCAGTGCAAAAGCAGTTTGGGACTGACAAACAGCAACTGTTCCCCTAGGGTACTGCAAAAGATCGCAATTTGGTAGAGGCTTCCAAGTCAATCTGAAGGCATTTGATAAACCCTTTAACAAATGCCAACCTCTCTATCTGGGTCAAGTCAGAAAGGTGAGGAAAACAAACCATTTGACCATATGAATTTCTGATGCTACTATTTCAGATTAACCCTCATTTTTAAATCCACTTCAGATAGGTTAACGAAGCCTTTTACCATATCCAGGTCAGTGTCTATTTCTTCAGCCTGAAAGGGTGAGAACCACATGGACTTCAGCTGGTCATCCATCACATCTGCCAACACGTACGTGGTCCTACAACAAAACGATGCCAAAGGCCTGTTTGGTTATGAACCACAAGCAGCTGCAAGTGTACACAGCACCACAGAACCTGGGGTGAACTTTGCTGCCTTACCCTTGATACTCACATGATGTTAAATATAGTGGGACTAGTGGGTAGTAGTGACAACAGTGCTCTTTAGATCCTGTTTCTAATAGACTTAATCTACATATGCATAAATTACTCCATTTTCTCAAATCACAGGTAGACTGATGACACACTCAACCATTTTACCTGTTGTTAAACAAATTCTGAAGAGAGTCTGGTGCAGAAAGAGTAGGCTCAACATCTTGATCACTCAGTGGACAAGCATCACCTGCTGATTCCAACATCTGCCTTACTCCAACAATGTTGTCCAGTAAGGATTCGAGGCCATCATCTTCCTTAGAACGATCCTATGTCAACACAGAATAAGTCTGAATATTTTCCCCTCCTCAGAGAAGAAAAAACGTTTTGTTTATTTATTAAAAAAACGGGGAGGTACTATACAACAGTCTATCCAGTCACAAGTAGTGAAACTAAGACACCTGAGTACACAAACAACAGCAGAGAGCTCCTAGGTGTGGTATTAAACAAACCATGTCACCGCATGCACATTCAAGGTTTCATTCCCAGATAATGCAATATCCTTTGTAACAGTCCCAAGGAAGACACTACCCAGGTTTTATTTAAGAAGCTCTCTCTTAAAGCATTCCAAAGTCCTGTATCTTCTGTTCCTCATTCAGAACAATTGTGGCATTTAATCTCTTACCTAATAGATGCAGGCAGCCAGGGAAGGGATAGGAGGGAATATAGCACTTGAAAGACATTTGTGATCAACAGGCTGTGGAGCAGCTGTTTCATGGACTCTCTTAAATTAAGCCATCTAACTGCATCAGTTACATAGAATCAGATTTGAATATCAGAGTTAAGTTTGCAATTATAACCACAGAAAAGTTGGATGTATTGAATTCTGCACATCCTCTAGTCCAGTCCCCACCATCACTGCTTGAAGCAGGACTGTAATCAAAGCCAGATCAGGTCAGCCATAACTTTATCCAGTCATGCCTAAAAAATGTTCCAGTGTCAGAGCACCCACAGCCCCAGTGACCTGTTCAGTGCTTCACTTCTCTCTCAGTGATTAATTTATTTTTTTCCTAATATCAACCTGAACCTCTGAAGCCACAATTTGGGATCACTACCTCTTGATTTATTGCCTGGAATTACCAAAAGAAGTTTGATTCCATCATCTTCGTTGCTATCTCCCCAAACAGCCTGTGGTAAACTCTGAAACAGCTCCTGAGCCGTCTCCACCAGGCTCAACAAGCCCAGCTTCTTCCTCCTCTCTCTCCAGCACATGTGCTGTAGGTCCCTGACCACCTCAGTAGAACCCTCTCAAGCTTCCCCAGCACTGCCCAGAACTGGTGAGAGGGCAAAGCTGGTCAAAGGTGAACACAACACTCTACATGAGAGCTCAGCAGCAGTGATGGGAGACAAGGCCCCTGGATGTGCTCAGAACACACACACTCACCTGTTTCTGGTGACTGTGCACTGTTGGCCCACATTTTGCCTATCAACCAACATAACCACCTGGCTCTTTTCAGCCCAGCCTGCAACAGGGCAGCGGATTATCCTGCTTTCACTGCAGACCTTTGCATTTTTCCTAATGAACCACACAAACTTTCTGCCAAATCAATCCTAAAGCATTTATGGAGGTCTCTCTGGATTGAGGTTTTGCTGCACGTCAATTAGTCACCCCTGCCCCTCCATCCTACTGGTATTCACAAAATCACTGAAAACGTATCCACTGTTCAGGCCTCTGATGAAAACATCCAACAAAATCCAGCCCCCAGTATTAATTCCACTTGTTACCAGTCACCCATAACATCGAACCACTGCTAAGCTGGGTTTCCTGTTTATTACATTAATAATCTGCTTCACCACTACCTATATCCTCTGCTTGTAGGCATGTGCTGCCTTCCATGACACCATTAACTGCCTGGCCTCTTTGGATGTGCTAATAGAAAACATCAACTTGATTATTTGAATTCTTTTACCATAACATGTTTTTCCAGATCAAGAAGCAAGCTTTCTGGTGTTTCTTCTTTGTTCTGCAGTAGATGTTTTAACTCTGCAGTGGTAAGACCCAGTGTTCTACCTGAATGGGATCCATCTGTTTCCATAAGGCTTCCATCATCTCCACAACACCCCTGAAATATTTGACAGTTGGGGTATAAGTACTCATAAATGTTCAGTACTTCTGGACTGCAAACCACTTTGAATTCAAGCACACATTAGAGCAAATCTAGCAAAATTAGCTAGCTCTTGATTTAAAAACATATGATGTAAATTATTTTAACAAAGTACACTTCAACTAGCAAGTTTATATACTGCACCAAGACAAATGCAACCCTTTTCTGTCTGTACAAGATGAGGTCTGTATCACAGAATTAACAAATATTTTATCACTCTTTCTATACTACACATTGATACAGCAGCTCTCTAACAGGATGCTGTGAATCTAAAACCAGGATACCACAGCATTATCTAAGTTGTCTAATTATGTAACTTATCTAAATATCACAGCAAATCTAAAACTGGGATACCACTATTCACTTATGAAGTCAGTATGAACTGATATGCCATTCTTCCTACTGAAAAACCCTCTTACTTACTAAACATATATCCTGCCCAGCTTTCACAGATTTCTTTGAAAACTAAAGATGGCACTAACACTACTGATGGAAAAGCCTTACCCAGCAATCTGCAGAATCAACTCTTTTCTGAACTAATTGTTCCTGAACATGTCCCACACTGCAGATTTCAGAGAAATGAACTGAGTTTAAGCATTCAATACACATTCACTTACCAGCGTATCAGAGTTTAGAATCTGTCGCATAAAATCCAAAAATGAAGAGGCCAGTTCACCTGTGTCTTTGCTGAAACTAGTTATTACTCGCTTTAATACAGTGTACAGAGCATTGCTGTGTTTTCTTAGAGAGCTGTTTTAAAAACAGAAAGAGGGAAAATACTTTATTAGTAAATAACATTGTGACCATTTCACCATAACTGGTTATAAGAAAACTACATATATGCAAAATAAACCACACAAATTTTACAATTATCAAGTTCAACCTTGATCACAAAGCTGAGGCTTCATTATTTTCTCTGTACTACTCCTGTTTTCACCAGTACTGTCTGTAGATATTTCAGACTGCACATATACAGCTAGATATACTACCTCCAAAACATTCCAAAAATTACAATTTCATCTTTAGCAGAAAAGGGACTGACATACAGAAATATGTGCTTGCACAAGGACCTTATGTATGAAGCAGGATTGTGCCTGCTGCTACAATTTCACTATGTCCCATGATGCCTAACTGCAAAAAACAAACTTTAAAGGCAACACGAACAGAAATAGCAAGGCTGTGCACTGAAGCTGACAGCTGGACACAGGAGATCACAGAAAGGATGGCATCTGTAAATTGCTATTTTTTCATTGGTGGTTGTATGGCTTCTTGCATCCAACAGCACAACTTGAAGTGTTTTGAGCAACCTTGTATTGACACGGCTCCTTTTTCTCTCTGCAAACCTCACCTTTTGGCCTCTGCACTTCAACTTCAGCAAACAGAAACAGGTCCAAATACAGAACAAAGAATCAAATGTCAACACAATATTGTCCAATACATGTATATATATTCTGTTCAAAGTGAGTGGAGTTAACAAAAATAGTTTGGACAAAACAATTCATTTCTAAAGCCTTAACTGTCTGGAGGTCAGAACACTCAGGGAAGTGCAAAACCAAATCCCCTAAAAATAGAGGAATTACAGACAGTTCTCCAGTGTTCCAGATGAGAGCTCTTTGAGTGTCTCAAAAGGGAAAGAACAAGAGCACTATATCTCATTCTAATCCTCCAGCCTTGAAGTGGGGAAACAGAGTGTACAAACCTGTTTTCAGTGCTTTGTCTACTTTTTGAAGCTAAATGCTTCTGTATGCACACTCCAGAAATTATTCAGAGGGTGAACACCAAAATACTGAGTAAAACACTGAAGTCCCAAAGAGAAACAAAAGCTTAGGTGCCTTATCCTCA
Source organism: Zosterops lateralis (assembly GCF_965231275.1). Taxonomy (NCBI): domain Eukaryota; kingdom Metazoa; phylum Chordata; class Aves; order Passeriformes; family Zosteropidae; genus Zosterops; species Zosterops lateralis. The sequence continues at coordinate 132,068,601 of NC_139762.1, forward strand.
ACATTTTCTACTAAGCATGCAGGAAATTATTTCACACTACAGTTTGAAACAATTTTAGGCTGTCAGTGAGATCATAAAACACCATACCTCTTCAGGTGGTAGAAGCCATAGTCATGCTCTGTAAGGAACATCATTGTCCGGATGCATGTCAGCAGACAGCTGTAACTGCTCTCAGAATTCGTTAATGTTTCCATCAGACAGTCACAAATTAAGGGCATTAGCTCTTTGCTTGGTAAGGAGTTGGAAAGCTGCTCTAATTCAGACACTGAGCCTTCTGAAGAACTTGGTAAAATAAGTGCAATATCCTAAAAGAAAGATTATTATATGTATAGTAAAAATGCATTCTGTATACCTGCAGTAAATATAAACCATACATGAAATCAGAAGCACTGGGTTCTTTCACTATCCCTTTATCATCTCATTCCAGTATTTCCATTATTATTGACCAGCAAAATACTAGAGTATTCTTTTTGTTCAGTTCTGTTAAGGGTTACAAATCATTATTTATTTCTAAAACATAAAAGCTTCAAATTCTGAAATATCGTAGCAGAGCTAAAATAAAAGCCAAATACTCGTTGGGTAACATACAAAGTTTCCTGCCTAGATAGTCAATGTGTCCATCAATCTCAAAACACTCCCCCAAAGAGGCTGAAGCTCCTTGGCTGGTCCAGCCTGGAGAAGAGGAAGCTGAGGGGTGACCTCACAGCCATCTAGAAGTGCCTTAAGGGGAGTAGCAGAGGGACAGGTGCTCTCCTCCCTCTGGTGACCAGTGACAGGACAGAAGGAAATGGAATGAAGCTGCATCAAGGGACATTCAGGTTAGACATTAGGAAAATTCACTGAGAGGTTGGTCAGTCACTGGAACAGAGTCCTCAGGGAAATGATTAGGCAACAAGCCTGTCAGAATTCAGAGAGCATCTGGATGACACTCTTAGTCATGGCTTAGTTTTAGATATTCCTGTGAAGAGCAGGGAGTCGGACTTGGTGATCCTTATGGGTCCCTACCAATTTGAGATATCCTTTGATTTTGTGGTTCTGTGAAAATTAAGAGGCTGCAGACACCACCTAAGGAGTTCAGGACCTTCCGTCATTTCCATATTTTACATAAAATAAAACAAGATTGATTTTCCCAATGAGTTTGTATGGACAGAGAGATCTTGTTTATATGCAATTGGCTGATTATCTCTACTGACCAACAACATCCAAATGTCTTTTGTGTAACTGGGTAAGCACTGCATGCACTAGTGAGACAAATAATGACATGCAAATCTGTGCATATATTAATGACAAACTACCGGGCCTGTCTATGAATCAATTTTCAACTAATATTTCTTACCTTTCTCTAGTAACTTCTACTTTTTTTTTTTTTTTTTAATGGAGGAGTTTTACAGTACCAGTATAGCATACATATCTTTATGTATGTGGAATACATTTGGATTTGGAATACATTTTCTAGAGGTTTCAGTTAGACCACTAAGAATACATATTTATTTAACTAGGTAAGAAATGAACAGTAACAAGTCAAATTTTGTCAGTGGCCCACATGGAAAAATGACATCCCTCTCTGAGCTGATGGGACAGGAAATCTTTGTGCCATTCAGTTTCTGGTCTCTAATGAGCTACCAGAACAGTGCACATAATGCAGAAGACATGTCATAAAATGGAAAGTATTTACATTCAAGAACAAGAAGGCAGATATCTGCTAAAGTAGCCAACCATGCACACTTTTTAACAATGTTGATTTTTTTTTTAATTTTGGAAAAATAGAAAGTACTTAAGAAAAACCGCATTTAATTTGTCTCCTACAATAATCAACACATGTTATGCATTAAATATAGCAAATACCTGATCACAGAGGGACTGCAAAAGGGAAGTTACGTATTCAGCACACTGTTGATGAGTGACATTGTCACCAGCTGATCGCATCAAAGCCAAGAGCTCCTGGAAAACCTCTGCGTACTTTTCATCTCCTTTAGTAGTTCCATTGATAAGATGCAAAATAGCCAATTTACAAGCTTTATGTGAAGCCAGGGCATCCAATAAAGCGAGCAGTCTAGTGGTCTGTCCAGAGTACTGTTTCTCTTTATCTTCTGTGTTGCTGAAAGGGTATCAGTGCATTGTGAAAAAGTTGTTTTAAAGTGATCTATGACACTATAAAAACAACATCACAGGACTCATAATTCTGCATTTTAGAAAAAATGCACCTAGTTTGCACACTTAACCTTACAATTCCATTTTCTTTTTGAAAACTGCTCAACTTTCACTAAAGAATTTCTGGTCACATCATTAATTAATCTATTATGCATTTAACATACTGTAGGGCATCTAACTGTATAAGATAAATATGCTGTTATGTAAACAGTATCTAAGGGCATAATTATGCTTTAAAGAAAGAGCACTCAGTTTTAAAACCCTCTGAACCTGTATCATTCAACTTCCTCCAGTTTACAAGCATCTACATGCATATGTAATCCCAGTACATCAAACTTTACTGGCCTACTCTTCTTATTTATGTCATACAGGTCCTTAAAAGCACTTCATAAGTGAAATGAGGCTTTGCAAGGCCAGCCTGAAAAAAATCTTCCTAAAACACTTACCATAAACATGCAACATAAAACTGTCTACATCAAAACTCAGAGGTATGAGCTGGTTCTCTGGCAACCTTAAGCATTACCAGGACACAGCATATAGCACTGGAATGAGAATTCATTCAGCCCATGAGGAATAGTATCTCCAAAAGCATTTTCCTCCTGCTAAATCTACTGCGCAGAAGCAAGGTGAATTTAACAGTTCATGAATGAAATCTCTGCAAGAGAAAACAGAAATACCTTTGGAGGTCTTCTACAATTAGATCCAACACCGTCCTCATGATGAGAAGCGCAGTGGGCGAAGCCAAGTCACAGAGCTGGACACAAATCCGCCTCAACATGTGCTGGATGGGCTGGCAGGATGACCCGGAGAAGGATCGAACGATCTCTTGTATCAGCTTGGCCTGCACGTGGAGGTGCATACTCCACAGCTTCCTGGTGTTGAGTGCCACTGCAATATCATGGGCTTCAATTACCTGCAGGAACAGAGGGGCAGGAGGGTTCTTCCTGTCAGTTTTTATGACAAGACCTGAATTCTATCATCATGTATAAACAAAGATGAAGTATGAGGACTGTCCTCATTAAAAATACGGAATGTCATTTTCATTGTCATCAAATGACAGGGCATGAGCCAGGAAATTAGGTATTCCTTCAGGAGCATGGATTGTCACACATCTTTTATGCTTACTTATTAAAGATCACAATTTCAAGATCTATGACAAAAGAAAGAAGAACCTTAATATACCAAGTTCAGCATTTGGAGCTAAGTTAAAAGCTTCAGAGACAGTCATTTAACTAACAGAACAGGAGTCTAGATAATCTCACAAGGGACGAAAGAACATATGACTGCTAACTTAAGAAAAATGCTCCAAATAACATCCATTTTGGCTCTGTTGAAAAAGACTTATCTACAAAGAATCTGTAGGAGCACAAATGCCTTACAACTTTAATTCATTGTTTCACATATCTCTAAAGGATTATATATAAAGAAAAATTCTTTATAAACTAAATACTAAAATCTAAGTTATACCTGAGTAGTCTGCATGGGCAGTGGAAGAGGCAACAATTCTGAAAGCAATATAAGTCCAGAGAAAAAGCCTTCAGGAATTCTCAAAATTGAAGAAAGAACTTCCTTCAGCATTAAAGACCACGTATTATTCGCCAAAGTTTCCTCAGAAATGGTAAGTTTTTCATTAACACCTTGTGTAAAAGTCAGTAAGATATCAACAATGTCATTCTGGATTTTCTGTTCATCACTGTCTAAGCGGCCTGAGAGAGGAATAGAGCAGAGGAGCATGTGTAAAGAAACAAGTGCTGCAGGAACACGCATGTCCTTGAACTCAAAGGATCCGCCCCTCAGGAGTTCTGTCAGCATTGTTTTAAGGAGTGTGAGTGTGCAGCGGGCCATAGAGATAGTAGTGACTCTGTGCAGTGTGGTGCCCATGTTGACATGGAGTCGCCAAGGCTGAATAAGGATGCTGTTCAGCTTCTGTAACACCCGGATGAACGTGTCCATTCCCTCGGAAGAGAAGAGCTGAATAACTGCCAGATTCCATTTAAGGTCCTTCTGTTGACCTGTACAGAAAAGAAATAACATTTCTGTATTTCTCCTGGGCAATCACAGTTGCACTTTAGCCAGGTTTAAGTAGAAGACTCAGAAAACTAAGATTTGTACTTCAACTTGTACAAATATATCAGCCATACCTTCTACCAGAGGTGGTGGACACGCAATATGACAAAGAACACGAAGTGCAGTGGGAAGACCAACTCCATCTGGGGTCATCAAACTGTCAATATTCTTTTAGGGGAAGAGAAAAAGAAAAAAGGCTTAAGTCTGTATTACAAGGAAGGACTTTATGAGTATATTGCTGCTTAGTATTCAAATTCTGTATTTAGTCACTGTAAGTATGTCAAAAATGTAATTATTTCGCCTTTCTGTAAGCAGTCAAAAAATAAGAAAGAAACAAAAAAAGAGCATCAACATTTTGCATTTGCAAAATTTGTGATTTACAGGAAGCTAATATATCTAAGTAATTAGATATTTGCGTCATATATTTACCTTAGATTTTGTTTCAATAAATATAACAATGCAAGACCCAGCCTGGATCATAACTTTTAATAGAAACATCTCTTTTGGATAACAGTACGTATTTTTAAATACCATATGTTAGTACATATCTAAGACAAAATATCAGACTACAAAAGGTCTAAGTTTATAGAATATAAATAAAAGATAGTATCTACCTATATTTTACTGACCTGTTTGATATATTCAATAAGATTTGGAATACAATTTATTTCAAATCTAAGATTTTTCAAAGGTTCAAGCCACTTGCTGAGCTCTGGGGGAAAAAAAGAAGGACTTAGGTCAGTGAATTTATGATCATAAAACCTTTTTTGAATCAAAATGTACTTAATTTACCCAATAGGTACTAAAACCAAGTATGAAATTTGTGGGGCACATAGTGCAGCTGTAGCCAGGTGAAAAGCATCAACAAAAACAAAACTTCAAGACAGACAATATATATTATGCACACTGAGAAAAGTTGGCTCAAGTCAATCTGAAGACAATTTTCATCTCGTTATCTGCATTATCTGTAATTAGACATTTTTTACAAATGACACTAAGGGGCACTGTCAGCTAAAGAAAAGAACCAAAACACATTCCCTTTAATATAGAGAATAGGTAATTACAAACTGAGTACAAAACTTCTATTAAGTGCCCAAACAGAGCCAATCTCTGCCCTGCACTGAACTCACATTAGAAGTTCTTACAGATTGTCAGTCTCTCTCTTAGTCTAGAATAACCTGAAAGTCCCATGTTCCTAGGATAAGACATTTAAAGATTTAAAAGAAGCCATTGCTCCTGAAAATATTTATTAGAACATGAAGATCAAGTGGACATGAACTGATGACTCAGACTGATTTCATGATTCGGTTTAATAAATTAGCCCTGCTTCTCATGAAGCAGTCTGATGATCAGGTGAGGAGTAAAAATAAGAGCATGACAGAGGAGAGATTAAAACTAAAACTTTGGAGAATTCTGATTTCTTTCAGTACATTTAAGTTTTGGAAGCAATTATTGGTATGTCTACATGAGCCAGTTAACCAGTGCAGAGCACAACTTTGGACATCAGTTTCAATGTTCAGGTGTCAGAATAGTCCCCAGCAGGGTTTTTCTGAGTGTCCCAGGCCTGATCTGTTAAGTCAACACAAGCTGGGAACACACCAAGAGACAGCTTGGACACCAAAATATGTAGTAACAGGGTACCATGGACTATGCCTGCCTAGGTGCCTTAAAACAATCCCAGGATTATTTAGTAGTAAAGATCCTGTCAGACTACATCACTGCCCTGGTTCCAGCTGGAACAGAGCTTGTTTTCCTCCCAGTAGCTGGTTCAGTGCTGTGGTTTGAATTCAGCAAGAGAACAACATTGATAACACACTGATGTTTTGGTTGTTGCTAAGTAGTGCTTACCCTAAATCAAGGACTTTCCAGTGTCTCATGCTCTGTGAATGAGGAGCTGCACAAAAAGCTGGAGAGCACAGCCAGGAGAACAGACCCAAACTGTCCAAAGGGGTATTCTGTACCACAGGATGTCATGTTCAGTATGAAAACTGGAGAGTTGCCTGGAAGGGGCTGATCACTGCCTGGGGAGGGGCTGGGTATTGATCAGCAGGTGGGTAATTGCACTGTCCATCATTTGTTTTCTTGGATTTTATCTCTTCTCTCCTCTTTATTATAATTATTATTGTTGTTATCATTAAGATTATTATATGTTACTTTTTTCAATTTAACTTCTTATCTTAATCTATGAGTTTTACCTGGTTTTCCCTGATTCTCCTCCTCATCCCACCAGGGGTGGGCATGGGAGTGAGCAACAGTGGTGTGGTACTTGGTGTCCAGTGGGGGTTAAACCACGACAATAGCAATAGTAAACAAAAATAAGACTCAGCTCACTGATTAGTTAGTCCACTTTTACAGAAATTTTCCCCCTATTATCAACGTAGTTTGAATAATTTCAAACTTCCTGTAATTACCCAAAATTCACGACAGCTATTTTACTTGAAAAATAATTTAACTATAAATAATTTCCTATTTAACTTTCATTAACAGAAAAAAAAATTGCATATTATCTCAGTGACTCAACTAATCAGATGCAACTGGAAAAGTAATTTCATTATCCAAGCCAGACAACTGTGAAGCACTAATTACTCATATAAAAAAGATTTCTTCTATACATTCACACAATTCAGTTGATAATTACACGTACTGTACCTTGCAACTTGGTGTTATTTTCATCTGCTTTACAAAGCTTCAGCAAAGGTGCTGAGTGCTGTTCCAGCATTTGGACATCACTGGAAGATTGTACCACCAGCAAAACAAGGATGCAGGCATAATTATAAGCAACTGACTTCTTAGACTTTGAGTCTCTGAAACAACAAGGATTTTCTTTAGATCTCAGCTAATACAACTGGATATATGTTGGATTTTCATTGTTTGATCCCTAAAAATCTACCTACAGAACTTTTATCTCCAACAAGGATTGCCCCATAATCAATAAAAGAAACCCAAACAATTTCCTCCTATGCTTTTGGTAAGTGAACACTTTCTGCTGCATTATACACATTCATATTTATTTCAGCACCAACAAACCATGAGATCCAGTCAAGTGGCATGCAAATATTTTTATGTAATTTCATCTGTTTCACAAATAATTTTAAAATCACTGCTACCTAAAGTAGTACAACTGCCTGTCCTGAGAAAACAATGACTGTATTTAACATCTACAAGAACTTGAAGAATTGAGAGATTCCCACCCCTGAGTAGTGTGCAGTACTCTCTGTACCCAGTCAAGCCTTTTGCTTGTTTCACAGGCAATAATTTATGCTTGAATGAAAACTGCCTACTTACTGATTTTTTTCATATAATTCAAAGCTTGTCCTACATATGTTACAAGAACTTTGTGGATGACCTACACAGATTTGGGGTATTAAGTACTTGATTACAAATGACAGGCCTGATTTTGTATTACAGGCTTCTACTTAAAAGTTGGTTTGGTTTTAAATAAAAACATCAGGATATAAAAGGAAAAAAATTATATTTACTGAATTATTAAAAAAAACTGAAGGAAATAAATAAATGCATACATTACCCTAAAGCTTCTTTGGAATAGTACTCCATTAAAGTAATAAGACTTTGGAGATTTTTTTCCAGACTGAATACATGAGCCACAGCAGATCTTCCCACAGGGTTAAAGGTGATCAAGTAAAGGTTGTGAAGTGTTCCCAGCAGGTCTGAGTGGTCAGTCTCCTCGCTGGCTGTGCACCGCTGGAAGTGGCAGAACAATTCCGAAATGCACTGTAATGTCTGTGTGGAATGCAGGAGCCAGAGGGCAAAAGTATCCTCATTGGCACCATCTGACTGCAGACCTTCCTCTTGATCTGCATCAGAAAACTGACAAAGTGCTCTAACCAACAGGTTTGTTGCTTCGTGCTCAGAAATAAAGAAAAGGAGACCCTTCTGTGACTGTGCCAGGAACCGCAATATATCTCGGATAGCCTGAAGCACAGCTGGATGTGCACCTGTCACTGGAAGAGACAGCAGCAAAGTAATGCATTCCAAGAAATGGTGACTGTGAAGATATCTGAAAAAAAAAAAACAAACAACAAACAACCAAAACCAGGAAAATAATCAGCAATGTTACAAATATTTGTCAACATGCACAATAATGTTTTATAAAACTACGTATCTTCTAGCTTCAGCACTTATTGCTCTGCGGACTACAAGAAATAATAACTCATTGTGAAGTAGTACAAAATTTAAACCTTACAAAATGTAACTGCTATACTATTTACAAGAAATAAATCCTGAAATTCTGATCGCCAAAAAAAGAAAAAAAAGAAAAAAAAACAAACAAACAAACAAACAAAAAAACCACCTCAACCATATCTACATACACAAAGCAGGACATGTATTTATTTAAATAAATTTGCTGCATCTGAATCTTCAGGAATGTCAGATTCAATATTTTAAACGTGCTAGGAAATCAATCATTATAGCATATCTAGCAGGCAATTTCTGAAGACTCTTTGCATGTAGATGCTTATATTCAGCCATGACCTACACACTGCTACCAAAGAAATCTGTCGGCATTTAGAGAAATACTTTCTAGACAGAAACTTGCTAACAGAGTAAGAACCCACGGGATGTTTTAACTGGCTGAAGGCAGGCAGGCCTCAGTTCCTCTGCCTGTGCTGTCAAAGTGAGCTACAGAGACACAACCCATGACCTCTCCATGAATCTGAGGCCAGTTTGCATCTTGCCACCTCGACATGTAGATTGAGGAATTCCAACCTATTTTATCCATACACACAGACATGTTCCAAGATTCAAATGAAACACTCTAAATTCACAACCATTTTCAAACTGGACAGCACCTAGCATAACCTGTCAGCATCTGTGAATGCAACTGAAGGGCGAGCGTATCACCAGTAATAAGGAGATGTTAACTTCTGGTTAGGTGCATTCTAGGTTGATTGAAAGCCAGCAAAGTAACAGGTACATTAACTTATCAAATTCTCTTAGACCTTATATGCACAATCTAGAATCTAGACTAAAAGAATTAAGTGACACATTTAGCAAAGTGTTATTCAAAAAAGCCACCCTTGGAATGTATCTCTATCAAGCTGGAGGAAATAACACTCTAGAAACTGGATTTGCAACTACTGTACCTGAACAGGACAGGGTAAGGATCCTCCCTTTCCGGAGGGCCCGTGATGCGTGCCATGGTCGGGAAAGATTTCACAGGTGGCTGAATCATTGTATGAGGAGCAGTTTCCATCAAATGGAAGATCTCTTCAAGAAGACTAACAAGTTTTTCCATCTCTCCTTCACTTATATTAGAAGATTCCAAAAGATGATCCATGTCCATAGGAGCCTCCACATCGTTTTCATATTCTTGGTTGGTTCTTTCAAGTCCTGCCAAGTCCTGGTCCTGCTCTGGCTCTGTGTGATTAGGAAGAGGAGGGGTGTTCTCTGCTAACTGATCAACCACCTTTTTAATGTCTGACAGAATCTCGTAGAAGTGACATTTCTGGAGAATTGCAGAACCAGCTGTAACAACTCGCACAGTCTGATCTAACAGTATGAGTTCCAGGAGTTTCTGATAACCACTTTTTTCATGTACATCTGTGCCACCTCTTAGAAACATTTCCATTCCCTCAGTCATACTAATGACACTATCCAAAGCTTTAAAAGCATTAAGTTTAAGGGAAGATGATACATGATCTGCAAACAACAGTTCAAACAACACATTAATAACTCCTGCCTGCAAGAGCACCGTTATTCCTTGAGTCCCACATTCTGCTAATGAAGACACCAATTTTGTCCCAGCTTTGAGTTGCCGAACGTTCAAAGCAATGGGCTGTTTGAGAGCCACCTGAAGGTTTAAAGCCTGCAGGGTCCAGTCTACTAGCTGGGTTATATAGTCTTGCTTTGTGTCTTTCACCAGCAGGTAGCTCAATTCTTTTACTATTAAACTTGGAATTTCTTCTAATGCAGTGACCCACTTTGCACCCCTTTCCTCTTGATATAATTCCAACAGTTCAGTTAATTTAACTGAGCCTTCCACTGCCCCTGAATTTTCTTTTTCTGGTTCTTGGTCCTTTATTTTAGCAACTTCATTTTCAAATACAGTCTTGTAAGGGCAGCTGAAGTATAAAAGTGGTCCAAGCTCCTTTTCAAAAGGTTCATATGTCACAGGAGGCACAGATGCCAGATCCTCAGGAGTATATTCAATATCAAAGCTTGGATACTTAAATGTTTCACGTTCCAGATCAGCAATTACATCTTCATCACTTGAAATCTGCTCATAGCCATCATCTCCTAAAAAGAGAAAGATTAAGTTACCAAATCAGTTATGAATAAACCAGTTCATAACTGTGGAAAGTATCTTCCAAATACAAAGTAGCAATTCATTTTACACAAATATAACTAGCTAGAGAATAATCACATACTAACATACAAAAAGCCTTCTCTCTTTCAAGACATGAGTGGAAAGTGCCATGTGACAGGTGTTTTTTATGTAATAATGGAGTCATTTAAAAGAATGTATAAAGCAGAAGGTTTAACTAGAGGACACATTACTACAAGTACATTGTCCACTTTTCTTCCAGTGATTGCATCTATCATAAAACTTCTAGCCTGAAATTTTTGCATAGACATAGGTGGGATCTTCAAGTAACACAAGAAGATGAAAACTAACTCTACTGCATAAACAACTTCATTTGGGTTTTACTTAAGAAATAGTCTTTCACCACTTTCCTACACTTTTAAACAAAACAAGATTGAATGTCCATTCTCACCTATACAACTGTATCTACTTTCCTCTATTTATAGAAAGTTTTACTATAAAGGAATAAATATTCCATAGCAAAATACTGTTCTTGAGATATGTCATGACTACAGATAAGACAATGTTGCAATAACCAAGGGAAAAAAATTCAGTTTCCTTTGCACGTCTTCATCATGAAGGAGCTGCCATCAAAATTTCATAAAACTCTTTTTTTTTCTAAACTCTTTACAACTTATCATCACCTTCTTCCTCCTCTTCACCCTCTTCTTCATCTTCATCATCTTCCTCCTCCTCATCTTCTTCCTCATCAGCAATACTCTCTACTGTTTGACCATCATCATCATCGTCGTCATCGTCATCCTCATCCTCCTCCTCCTCAACATCCACGTCATCATCATCTTCCCCTTCTTCTGGTTGATCCTCCTCTACTTCCCCATCATCAGAATACTGGCTTTCTTGATGAATGGATGTTCGATCAGGAGAAATGGGCTCAAAGTAATCTTCCCTATGGTCCACATCATCTTCTTTTTCCCCAACAACTAAAAACAAATACAAAGTGTCAGAAATAAGAGCACTTTTCTGAAATCCAAAGATATTGAACAGGACTGGTCCTATGAGTGGATCCCATCTGGCCCCATACACTTGGGCACCATTCCCTCCTTGCTTATTAAGGGTTCATTCTGCCCCATGTCTGTCTTCCAGCCTAGTATGTATCCCTCTGCATCCAATAAAGGAGATTCTTCTCAGCCCTCTTTTTTTTTTTCTGATATATTTATAGAAACATTTTTATTGTCTTTAATGGCAGTATACATGTTTTAAGTTCCTGCATCACATACACTAGAGATACAAAAAAAGCATCTTGAAAATCTTTACATGATTTGACCGAACACAATCACTTAGTTCAGTAGGACTATGAACATGCAGACTTCTTGGTGCTTTAACCAGTACAGAGACCAGGTAACTTGGCAGATGCTGCAAAATAATGAAGGACAACAGATGCCAGGGCCAACAGAACACTTATGTAAAACATGAGCAGCATGTTCAACAGTGTATTGGTCAACAGCCAATATTCTCAATCTACTGTCTTCTAAAATGATGTAATTTAACAAAGCCAAAATTTTTTTTCCTCATATCCCTTTCCAAAAATTGAATCTGTCCAGCAAAAGTAATAGCAGACAAGAAACCTCACACTGGGCAGGATCACAGAATCCTGCCTCCTCTAAGCAGTGATGTGCAGCAAATAAAACACAGTCTCTTCTCATTCTACCTGACACTGGCATAGGTTCATCTTCATCATCATCAGGAGGAGGAGGGCCTGGAGGTGTCCTTGGTCCCCTGGGTTGTGGTCTGGGAGGACTGCCATTGAATTGGTCTTCTTTCTCTCCATCAACTGTATTTATTGGGAAAATAAAAACTTCCACTTAATGAAACCACAGGAATAAAAGCAGAAAATTTGGGGGTTTCAGTGCTACTTTTGACTGGGGAACACCATTGCCCAGCTTTTATTTTATCTACACTCTGCATTACATGAGGCAACTTTCTAAAGTCACTTTTGACAAAGTAATTTTTGATGTAAACAAGAACTACATCAATAAACAAGCTTATTAACACTATTGATTTTTTAATGTAATACTTGTTTAAAACGTACATGAGTAATTGCCAGTTTCGGTTTTGACACTACTCATATTGTAACTCTATCAACAATATCTGATTTGCTTTTAAAAGAAAAGTTTACACGACACTCAACTGGTTTTTACGGTTTACAATTGTTTTTAACTGCACATAGCATTCGAATTTTGCAGTCTTCTAGCCATACTTTGAACAATAGTTCTAATTTTAAATCTAAAACCAAAATTGAAGCAGAAACTTGACCATGGATTCTTTTAACGGTTGTTTTAGAACCAGTGCAGAGCTCTCTTCTGTCACGTATCTCACACAAGTCAGACAAGCACAGTTAAATATGACTGTGAAATTTTTTTGTTATGATTTCAACATATTCTAATCACCTTTTTTTATATTCCAATCATCTACATTGTAATGAGTTCACACAAGTAAAACTGAATTTTGACCATCTAAACTAACTAGAAACAGATCAAATAAACCACTCTCATAAAAGCACTGGATGAAACCCTACTTAAAACCATTCAATATAAATTTAGAAGAAAATATGAAACTAAAGACGTAATAAAGAAAAATGAAAGTCACTGTAATCTAAAATGTGGAAGAACTGGGGATTTGCTTTTCTGATGGGATACTGTAACACTGATTTGTAAAAGAAAAAAATCTCTGTCTTCTCCCCAGACTCACCGTGTTTTGGATTCCTTTTCAATCCAGGCTGCTGCTGGGGAGGTGGAGGTGGAGGGGGTGGTGGAGGAGACTCTCTCTCATGAGTTATGACCCTGTCAACTGAGCCATATATTGCTAAAGTCAGACAGTTGTACCACCCTCTAAGAACCAATCCATCCGTGTTGACCTGTTGGGTTTTCAAAAAAAGAAAAAGAAAAAGCCCTTAAAGACAACTTTGAAACAGTTACTCAAGTATCACTGTATCAGTAGCTGCATAAAAGCCAAAGGAAAAATCCAACATTAAAATACCTCTTTATCCCACATTTTGAAAACTGAAAAAACGTTAAACACATCAGCCATTGCAACAAATAATCTTTCTCTAAAAGAAATAAATTCCTTGCAGAATATACATCAACTAGATAGATCCCTAATCTACTACAGCCTATTAATGAAAAAACATCTAACAAAAAACCAAGCCAAAAACAATATTTAAAACTACAAACAGACTAAATTAAAGAGTATCTAAACTACAGGCAGGTTTTAGGATAAGGTTTGAAACAATAAACACTACACAGTACCAACACACCACATGAAACCATATTTACACCTAAATGACAGATATGCAGGGAAAGAAGAGGTTTAAATCCCACTGCATTACCTTTGCATTGGGCCTGAAAATAATTGAAGTGTTTTCATCATATTCAAGGCTGTTAAATGAAAGATACAAAGTCATTTTTCATCAACACAAAGCACATTTACAGAAATAAAACACAGCAATACTAATCACACAAGTCAATAATAAAACACTAAACAAATATATACGAGAGTGAAAAATCACTTCTTTCTACAGAATTCTTTGCATTAATATATATGGGCTCTGTAAATTTAAAAATAACAGAAACTTTTCTTACGTTTAACCTAAACTTCTGTCCTTCCACACTGATCAGAGAAAAGAATAAGAACACAAACTAGCAAAATCCAAACCAAACATGAAAGTCATGGGAGATACAGAATTTTCTATTTCTATGTGGTGTATTCTCTGCACTATAAAATTTTTCAGGAAGGTAGATAATGAATCACATTAATCTTGAAAGAACTTACCTTCCCAGCCGATCAAAAACAGGGGCACTTGGTTTGCTGACATTGTTGAAAAACAAGTCCAGTTGAAATGAATGGGGGGATGTCTCTCTAGAAACAGAATAAAAGTAAAATTAAATTAGATAAGCTCCTTCTCAGAGTAAGCAGGACTACCAAGGGGAAAAAACCCACAAAATTATACTGTTTAAGTAACGCCCCAAAACAATTACAAGTTCAGCAAAGACATAAATGCATTTTACATTTTTATGTAGGAAGATTTGTTGACATACAAAAGTTTAAAAAACAGAGGAAGGTTTTCCTGAATCTGACAGCTGGTATCTTTCACTTACCCATAAGCCCTGTTGTCAGGCAAACTTGTGTGAGCTCTCACCCCTGGAGGAATGACTCGGACCTCATTTATGTAAACCACACATGGAAAACGAACCACATCAATATTGGTACTTTGCTACAAAACAAAGAAGAACCAAAGTCTGAGGAACATAAAACACAAACACCATAATGTACTTGTATTCTCTACTGATGGAACATGTTGCAATCTTAATTACAAAATTCAATTCTGTAAAATGCTAAACACTGATAAACACTGTTACACAGAAAAATTGGGGTTTTAAACATAACCTTGACACTTTCTGTATATTTAACATTATTTTTTCACAGAAAGTATCACTGGTTTATTTACTTTATTTACTGTCTTTATTTGCAAGAATCTTTTAAACAGTAACAGGCCATTTTTGTCAGACAGAAGGGATGTGTGGTGTAATTCTAAACATTACAAATTTAATATTTCAAACATAATATAAAAAATTATAACAACACTGCAAGTCAGTTTTGCTAGATCTGTACAAAAATTCCATAAGATGTTTTTCCAATTGTGCAATACCTGAAAACCTTTAGCAAACAGCATTTCTATTTACCACAGAAACAGCCAGTGTAAAGAATTCTTACACCCTCAGAAAAGGTGTTTGAGCAAACTAGGAAGTTATCAAACTTACAGTGACTTTCCATGTAGCAGCTACTAAATAATTAATGCCGGATGTCTTCTCTCACTATATTCACTGCATTAGATCTTATTACATTTATCCATCATTTTTAGCATAGATATGTTCATAAAACAATACACATATGTAACTTTATGTTGAATTGTAAACATATAAAGAATTTAACAGAAGCTCAGAGTCACATTTCCAATTAGCACGATGAATTAGCAGACTGATAGGAAAAAAAAAAAACCCAAACCACTGATCTGTCTATTAACACAACTAAAAAATGAAAATTAAAAAACAAGTTGATCTGCTGTCAAAATGTATCTCATCACAATCAGAAAGCAAATGAAACCAGCAGAAAGCAAGTACTAAAATTTTTAGAAAGCTAGTAAGCAATGAAACAGACAAAGTGGAGTTTTAAAAACAGTTTTTAAGATATGGTTTTGGGCATGTATTACTGTCTTCTAATAAAACCCATGCAGGCATTTTTTAGCACACAATACAACATCTTGGCCTGGGGGCTGATGTGTTACAAGTGGGTTGGTGGAACCAAAGGAATCCTGCCAGGACAGAGAGCACAGATGCACCAACAGGAACAGGGTGAGTGCAGCCTGCATGCAGTGAGGGCTGTGGGAGCTCATCTGCGCCTCTAAAAAAGATCTGAGTCATGCAGGAGACTCAGATTTCTGGAGGAAGGGCTGCTCTGGGGAGCTTCACCCCCAGGAGCACTGCCCAAAAAAAGACAAATTCCTCTTTAAATGATCCAGGATAATGTCCTGACAGCCATGCATCAACATCACCAAAACAGCAAAGTGAATTCAAGCCACCTTTCCTACAAAACATTAAAACAGACCCTACATCAGAACTGCTCAACAGCAGTTAAACTGCATGGCTAAGGCAAATAAATAATGTTATTCAAAAACACAGCAGTACTTTTCAAGAACTGTAAGTGCCAGTGCAACACTCATAACCCACAAAGCAGAAGAATTAGTGCAACATAAGGAAGGTTTTCAAAAAACACATAAAATACATAAGGTTCAGGTTTGGACAGTGTCACTGGTAAGCATTCAAATGACAGAAAAGTATTTAAAAAGAACACGATTAAAAATGTTCAACAAGAGAACAGAGGGTCCTGGAGAGGAGTAAGAGTGGCTACTGTTTCTATCCAGGGAACAGCGCTGGGCAACACTCCCCGCCTAACATTGTCTGAAACAGTGGAATTGAGCTCAGCCCCGGGCAAACCTGCTGCAACACCAGCAGCTTCAAAGATGCTCAGGATCCCAACAGGCTCTAAGTGCAATATCTGCCAAAAAAGTCTGAAATACTCATTGTGTGTAAAGTGAATAAATCTAAGGGAATATCTCTCAAACACAAATACATCTCAGCTACACAAGAGCATCAGGAATCTCAAAAGCGGCAGGGCACGGCCGTCTAATCGACGTCTTCCATTATCGCCTTCTCGAAGCACGCTCATCTTCTTTGTTCTCCGCTCGCCTCTACTCCCCGCCGCCTCTAAATCCCCGCTCCTTTCCCACCACCCTCCGCCCCCTGCCAGAAGCACCTGGGGCTGCCAGGACAGCGGTTCAAGCAAGGCTCGGTGTGAGGCGAGGCGGGGAGGAGGCGGCAGCCCGCCCGCGACGGGACCTGCCCTGGGGCTGTTCCTGCCCGGCCGCCGCCGGGGCCCGCCCCACAGGGGGCTCCGCACGCCCCGGAGGCCCCGGAGCGAGTGAAGGGGGGGCAGGCAGTAGCGCAGAAGAACGGAGAGGAGAAGGAGAAAGGTGAGAGGAGAGGCGGACCCGACCCCCGCCTTACCTCCGCGCTCTGGTGCTTGAACGTGTCCAGGAACAGCAGCTCGGTGGCGGCGTCCGCCGCCATCTTCGCCGGGCCGCGGGGGACGCGCTTCCGGCGCGCGCGACAGCGCTTCCGGGCCGCGCGGGCGGGGCGGGACTGAGGGCGGGAATGAGGGCGGGATGGGGCGGGACTGAGGGCGGGAATGAGGGCGGGACTGAGGGCGGGATGGGGCGGGAATGAGGGCGGGAATGAGGGCGGGAATGAGGGCGGGACTGGACTGAGGGCGGGACTGGACTGAGGGCGGGACTGAGGGCGGGGGCGAACCGGGGCGGGTCTCGCCGCCCTCGGCGCCGTGAGGCGGGACAGAATCAGCGTTGCCTCTGCACTCACGGAGTCACAGGATGAACTAGGTTGGGGAAAAACCTTCGAGATCGTCGAGTCCAAACTGTCTCCTGCCAAAACCCGGCCGCAGTCGGGGCTGTGATCAGCGGGCGGTGCCCCCGCTCCCCACAGCCCCCGGTCCCCGCTGGGCCTCACCGCAGCAATTTCAGCCCCGCCTGAGAAATTTCCTTTGCCGCTTTCCCCGTGCTTAAAACAAACTCTTTTCAGGTGAAGGACTTGTCGATTCTCTCAAGTTCGTGCAGCACAATTCCTTTCAACCTTTCTGCAGCGCCAAATGCACCTGTTTAGCGTCCATTGCCCTTCTGCAACAGCAACCAAGTTATACAAGCACTGGGAACACGAAGCCAAACCCAGCCCGTGGCCAGGAGAATGGTGTGGAATTAATCTTTTAATTAAGTTTTCTGTACCAGCTCTACGCCTGACAGCAAAATTGCCTTTGGAGGAAGTTGTAAAAAGATGTAAAATATCTCCAGATGGAAGCTTCAGCCAAATACCTGCGCTTTCCTTAACGGTGATGATTATCCCTTGCTATCTGCCCCTTGTGTTTGAAACAGCTGCTTATGAAATACACTGGTTTATGTGTGCATCAGGACTTCACAAGCCCCTTTTTTCTTTCAGTGGCTGAGCCTGCTGCTCTCTCAGCACTCCAAACTTTCACTCAGACCAGGAGCAGCAGTCCTCTAGGTTGTACTCCACGTGGAAATGTTGCATCACTTTAAACAAGGCTGTGGTTCAATATATCCATTTGCGGCAGTGAAAGTAGTTCAGGAAGTTCCTGTCCCCACAGCACGTGTGGGGAGCCGGGCCACAGCAAATCCCCGACCAGTCCTGGGGAGGTGATTTTTGCCAGTGCAGGGATACTCATCAACTAGAGTTTCTTCTTAGTTCACTGAAAACATGGTTCTACCTCATGCTACTTGAAGTCCAAAATTACTTTCTTTAAAATTACATTTTAAAGAATGTAATCTTAATTTCATTAAAATTACAAATACCTGTAAAGAAATATTTCACAATTTGAAATATTGGCCATGCTGGCATTTATCTGCTGTCATTCTTGCCCGAGTGTGGATCTCTCTTTCATCCTGCTAAATTACCAGATCTAAACTCCTGAAGTAAAATACAATATCTTTATGCAGAAAAGAAGAAAAAAAAAAAAAAAAAAAAAAAAAAAAAAAAAAAAAAAAACACCTTTATATGTATTTTACTAAAGTAGCGCAATGACTTTTGGCACTTGGCCTAACTTGTCATGATTACATTTAAGGACCCTTTGGAGACTTCTGTGGGGCAGTAGCTTTGCAACTTCTCCAAACATGGGCATCACTGTGTGTGCCATTGTGATAGAGGAGCGCAGTCCCTGCTGCAAGGTAGAACAGCAGTGCTTGATACAGTTGCACAGTATCAAGAAGAAATTTGGGTGTTTTGGGAGGTTTGGGAGGTTTTTTTCCACTGACAAAAGTGGAGACGACAGAATTTGGTTAGGAACAGAAGTTATCTTAGAGACATTAAAAAAAAAAAAGGTGATAAACATTAACATATTCAAAAAAGAATGATAGGACTGATTCTTCAATTTGAGTTTTAAGAAGCTGATATTCTGGAAGGAAACTGGGGGAAAGTGATACAGGTGGGACAATTGTCAAGAGGCCAAAGGTCTGTGCAGGAAAGGATAACAGTTGCAGCTGGTATTGGGGTGAAGACCTGCAGTGGAATAGAGCAGGGCAGGAGATGCAGAACTGGCAGAAAAAATCTGGACATTCTGAGAAGTGCAAAGTCACAGGTTGGTTGTTTGTAAGGAAGGGGATCAATGGGTGAAAGAAGGAAGCTTCAGAAAAATGGAGGAAATAAATAAGAACACGGGTCCCTTGCAGTGTAGAGGGTGGGGGTGTGTGAGCTCCTTGCCAAAAAGAATGATAGAAGTTGTTTCAGAACTGTCCTGTTATAGTAAGTGGAACAAAGGACACATGGTGGGAAATCACCAGAACTAATATAAAAATGACAGAAAAACAGTTACACTGAGATTAGCAAAAGGGCTGGGCAGACAGCAGGCAGGAAACAAAATGATTGCCAGAGAGGAGATGAGTACATCAACAGTGTGCTAGGAGGAGGCCTGAGAGGTCGCCTTGCTTCAAAGCACCTCAGTACCTTCCTGTAGATAACAACACCAATGTCATCTGGAAGGTGACATTTCATTAAAAGACTGCGCTTAACCAGTCCCAGGACAACGGAATGACCAGGGACAAGCAACTGGAATGGGAGTATTTAAGTATCAAGAGCCTGGGCAACACAACACGGGAACCTGACCAACTGGTGCATGTTGTCAGACCAGATGCTGCAAGCAGGCAAGAGGGTAGAATGGGAACTGTGATTGGAAAACAGGTGTTTTAGGGAATGTATTGGCCAAGGAAGAGAAAAATAAAAAGTAATAGCTCTACAGTAGCAATTAATGACAAGCAGCTTCATAAACCAATGAATAAATAATACAAGGGTTAGCCAGTAACACAAAAGACATAATAAGAATTAAAATACTTTCAAGGTACAGTTTCACCTTTGCAAGGGTTTACTATACATAATGCAGTCTGCTGTAGCAATAATTTGGGGAGTTTCATGCTCCTAGATGGACAGAGACATAGGATGAGACAATAAGATGGAAGAAAGAAGAAAAAAAGTGCATAAGCCAGAACAGAATAAATCACAAGTAAAGGATCAGGTGCCCATCCAAAAATCATTCTCACAAAGACAAGGGCTGCATCTCAAAAGCCAAACTGGCACTGAGAAAGAAACTGCCTAGGACAGATGATTAAATTTCACTGAAAGACGAGCAGCCAGCCAAGCCAGAACTCTCTGTCTGGCATGCTCCACTGTGAAGTGATTTCAGAAGCCTTCTGGATTTTTGTACTAGAGTATAAATGTTTTTCTAAGAAGTTGCAGTAAACTAAGACCTGAAAGGGAAACTGCACAAAGAAATCTTATGCCATTGAATCCTTCTGCTCCAGGCTAAGCAGAGGTCACAAAGCAAACTCCCTGTGTGAGGACCAACTTCACTCCTCAGATGCTGAGTACAGATCTCCTGCAGCCACTGCTGAGGACAAACACCCCAGACCTTCATTTCACAAATGTTTTACTCAATGCATCAAAAGTCAGAAGACAAATGCACAAAGAAAACCAGGTACTCTAAACCTCTGACTAATAGGGCACAATTATCTTAGTTGTTTCCTGATACCAGATTCCCATGGCAAATTTCAGCTACTGCTTTTAAACACTGGAGGGCTTAATTTGACATTTTAATCCCTTAAATTGCAGTCTCTGCCATCAGTGAATGTTAATTTTGAAATCTTGGACCAGAGAGAGTGAAAATTACTCCAGCCATCATGTGTCATGCTGGAGTTTGGTGGCAGTCCCCACAAGGAGAACCAGGCTGCACCAAACCACAGTAGGGCAGGAAGAGGATGCCAGGCACTATGGGGACAAGTCAGTGGATGACAGGATCCCCAGCAGTGGTGAAACACATCTGCTCCCTTCCTGCCAAACAAATGTGTATGTGTTAATGAATGGTGGTGCAAGCTGTGAACCTGGAATGGTGATGGTAAGGAATGGTGATGAAGAAACACATGCACCTTCATAAACATGTCCTACACACAGCTGGACAACCAGGTGACGTGATGGGTGAGCAGTGGGTTCACAGGTCAGATGCAGAGTTACAGTGAATGAGTGACATCAGGCTGGCAGCCTGTCACTAGTGGGGTTCCACAAGGCTCCGTCCTTGGCCCAGTTCTTTTCAATGTCTTAATTAAAGACTTGGATGTGGAACTCAAAGACATATAAGTAAATTAACCAAATACACCAAATTGTGAGGAGCTGTCAACTCCTTTGAGGGCAAAGAGGCCCTGCCGAGGGATGTTGACAAATTAAGAGAGATGGGCAATCACCAAGTGTATGAAGTTTAACAAAGGTAAACGCTGGATTCTGCCCCTGGGATGGGGCAATCCTGGACGTACAGACAGCCTGGAGAATGAGAGGCTTGAGAGCAGCACCACAGAAAGGGACCTGGGGGTCCTGGTCAGTGGAAAGCTGAATGTGAATCAGTGCCCTGGCAGCCAGGGGAGCCAACCATGTCCTGGGGAGCATCAGGGACAGCATGGCCAGCCAGGCAAGGGAGGGGATTGTCCCACTCTGCTCTGCAATGGGGCAGCCTCACCTCGAATATTGTGTGATATTTGTGTCACTGCAATATAAGAAAGGTATAAACCTCTTACAGAGTGTCCAAAGGAAGGCCATGAGAATGGTGAAAGGTCTCGAGGGGAAACTTTATTAGGGGCAGCTGAGAAGAAAGGAGGAGACTGAGGTGAGACCTCATGACTGTCCTCAACATCCTCACAAGGAGCAAGTACAGATCTCTTGTGACCAGTGACAGAACTTGAGGAAACGGCATGAAGCTGAGTCAGGAGAGGTTTCTGTTACATATGAAGAAGAGGTTTTTCACACAGAGGGTTGCTGGGCACTGGAACAGGCTCCCCAAGGAAGTGGACTGAGCCTTCATTAGTTCAAGAAGCATTTGGACAATGCTCTCAGGCACATGGTGTGATTTTTGGGGTGTCCTGCACAGGGCCAGGAGTTGGACTTAATGATCCTGATGTGTCTCCTTGTTGCCTTTTTCTCAACCTGGAAATGAAATTCATGATTATTTTAGTAAGGAGGTAATATAAAAGAGGATCTTTAAGGAAGGCCTTTAGGGGCAGTTATGGAAACGTCCACAAAAGCCCACCCCCTCCAGAAGTGAGTAAATTTTTATTAGCATAATTGATAAAAAAGCACCAATTAGAAGGACAAGTGGTGATGCAATTACCCCCTTAGGTCCAGCCCCTTTCTCTTGAGTCCACCCTTCATCACTAGCTGTGCTTTGTCCATGAGAATGTATCTCAAAGGGTTGTTCTCGGCCTTGGTTCCCAGGGAGAACCAAGAACCAGAACCACTGGGGCCTTGTACCCCCCAGGGCTCGGAGCTCTGGAATTTGTTTTGTCTTTCTGCTTAGGGAAAGGCCATGGAAAAGTACTGGGAAAACTAGCTACTAATACAATAGGTGACAGAGTTACAAATGTATGTGTGAAGAATACAGAAAACATAGAAAAGAAAAAAAAAAAAAAAGGCAAAACCCAAACGGCATCACCCTCTAACTCAGTATATCCAATGATTCTGTGATCTCAGTAAAAATTTCAAGAAGCAGCATCTCAATGAAGTTGGAAATTAACAACTGAGGTCTTAAAGAATCAAGTGTATTACAGGATTTCCCTGCAAAAAGTTTGTGTTGTTTTCCCTGCATTCCGTGATTCGTGATGAAGAAGATTTGCGTTGGAGAATTACGCATTGAAAGCAGAGATTTTAGAAGAGATTTCACCGTGCAACCAGAGGGATTGTCAAAAGGGCCAAAACCACCAGCTCATCGAGGGAAGGCTGCGACAGCCCAACCATCGGCTGTTAACACACGACTTGATCCGCCGTGCCAGAACCGTACGGGAACTGCGCTGCCGCTGCCTTGGGGATGACAGAGGAAAAGGCTTCACCTTTCCCCCTGGTCCCCCTCGGCAGGAGCTGCTCCCGGGGGCAGCCGGTCCGCACGTCGCCACAGCGCTCCCTGGCACCACTCGGACCAAAAGCGGGGTACCCGCGGGGCTGGTACGGGCGGCGCGGCCGTCGCTCCTGCCTTTCTGTCCAGGGGACGGAGCTTCCCGGCGCAGGGCAGAGCTACCCTCTGCGGCATGTCCCGGCAGGACCGGGCGCTCCCGCCCCGTCGCTCGGGAGTTGCACCATCCCTGTGCAGCGGTGGAATGCGCAACCCGGCAGGGTCTGGCCGCCGTCGGGGCGCGCTGAGGCTCCTCAGAGGCGCGGGGCTGCTCCTCCGCAGCCCGCCCGCAGTCGCGGCTGGGCGCTGGGGTCCCGCCCGCAGCCGCAGCCCCGGCCCCGCTCTCCGCCGCCGCCGCCGCCCCCGCCGCGCTGCCACGTCCCCGCCCGGGCGGGCCAATGGGCGGCGGCGCCAGGTGTGTGTTACCTGCACCACGTGGGCCGGGGGTGGGCAGGTGGAGCCGCGGCCCCGCGCAGAAAAGCTCGCAGCCATTGCACCTTTCCCAGAGGTGCAGTTGGCGTGGGAGCGGCTACCACCCACCTCGGGGAAAAAGGGGGTGGGGAAGGGGGGGGAGCCGTGCGCCTCCCCCACGCCGGGTCCTTGGGGAGGGAGGCTGCAGCTGGGGGTGCTGCCGCTTGGGTCTCGCTTAGGAGCGCCTGGGGCAGGGAAAGTTTCCAGCTTCTTCTCTTTCCCCCCCTTCTTCCTTTCCTCCTTTTTATCCTCTCTGCTGGCCCGGTGGCACCATGACGGCGTCTCCCGACTACCTGGTGATTCTCTTCGTGACTACGGCGGGCACCAACGGGGCAAGGTTGGGCTCAGACGAGCGAGAGCTGCTCCAGCTCCTGTGGAAAGTGGTCGACCTGAGGAGTAAGGAGGTATTTTCACCCGACGGGGAGTACCCCGACCTGCTGCTCCCCTTGGCGCCTGCCGTGCTGGATGTGGGCAGGGTGGTCTCGGCGCTGGGCTGGTAATGGGTGTCCCAGGCTGGAGCAAGCTCTGGTGGAGGGTAGGGGCTGGTGCTGCTGGTGGGGACCTCCAGCCCGGAGAGCTGACTCACCCCCTCCTCTGCTTTCTCTGGAGCTGGGGCACCTGCATGACGTACTGGTCCGGCCTGACCACACAGAACTGACGGCTGAGTGCCAGGAGATCACCCAGGTGGATGTGGAGAGCCTGGCACTGGCTCCACCGCTGGAGCAGGCATTGAGACAGGTGACACACCGTAACCGCTGAGTGCTGGTCTCCTTTGGGAGCTCTCTCCTGGGGTAGAGGTGATATTATCATCTGCTTATCCCCACCATCAGAGCAGTGGAGCCTGCTACAGGAGCACCACAGACATGTGTGGGCCAGGAAGCCTATATATGTAGGGGTTTGTGGGCATTCATTTCTTGCCTTTTCTTTATTTGCTTTGGGAGGAAGTGAACCCCAAGAGAGGAAGGTTAGAGTCAGCTGTTTTCCTACCCTGCTCTCCTGCCATGCTGGACCCTGAGTGAGTCTCAGCTGAGGGTGAGCCCTAATCAGTGTTGGAGGAAGTCAGCTTTAGGTGTCCCCTGTTAAGGCTTGTGCTCATCAGTCCTGGGAAGATTGTAGTACTGAAACCTCTAGATTAACAAGGAAGCGTGTGTGATTCCCATCGAGGGTAGGGCTGGAAGCCTGTCTTCTTTCTGACATGCTTGAGTGCCCTGTCTGGAAAGCTCTTCTGCCCTAGTACTACCTCAGCTCCCTGCAATCAGCTTTGTCTCATTGCAATGCTCTTGCAAATCTTGAAAAGGATTTTCTTCTATGATGTGGTCTGTCAGTGTAGCCATATCTCATTAGAAGGGGAAAAGGACGGGTTTCCTTGTGAAAAGATTATCATGGAAGTTAGCATGTGTTTAGCTAGTAAGAAACAAATTTACATAAGTGAAGGAGGAGGCTTATATGGAAAGGAATTCTAGCTCCATGTTCCTGCTGCCCAGGAATAACATGTTACTAGCTGATGACACTGCCAAGTGGAGCCCCTCTGGTCTTGTAACATAACATGTATGTCTTTTCTTGTTCCTGCCAACAGTTTAATCAATCCGTGAGCAATGAGCTGAACATTGGTGTAGGTACTTCTTTCTGTTTCTGTACTGATGGACAGTTACACATTAGGCAGGTTCTACACCCTGAAGCTTCCAAAAAGGTATGTAGTTCTAGCTTAAGTTTGACTCTTAATGTGATTTTTATGATTCCTTGCAAAACAAATCAACTTCTCTCTAGTATGAGGGTGCCTCTGGACAAATGTTGCTCATATGTAATGTGCTTACCAGGCTAAAGAGCCTGTCTGTGTGGAAGGCATATACAATGCCCTATCCTTATACAGTCTTGAAATGCCTTTTTAAGTTAAATCAGAAGGATGATGCTCTTAAATGTTTGAGAAAGAAGCAGTGTATTGACAGTACTTGTAGCTTCTACACAGTTAACAGGTGGGATTTGGGATTCCTGCTACATAATTAACCATATTAACCATGAACTTTTTTTTTTTTTTAATTTTACATTCATGCCTAGTTATAGCAACTTTCAGTCTTTGGGTATTCAGTTGACACTCCAAGGGTGGTGTTTGTAAGGAGCTGAGCAGTAGTTTGAGGCAGGCTATGAGGAGTGATTAGTCCTGTAGTCTGGAGTCTTCCATAACTTCACAGTTGCCAAATCGCTAACAGTGTTATGAAGTCCTGCCTGCTTCTCGTTAGTGATAGGGTTGCAGCAATATGTGAGTCTCCCTGGTTCTGAAATAACTACCTCAATATTAATGACACCTCATTTTGTGGTTTGGTATGAACATGCATTGCTTTGTATGAACTAAGCTGTTCTGCTCCTCTCATTGTACCTGACTTCTGTGTGCATCAGTTTGCTGTCCCATCTTTGAAGGGACACTGCTGCAAGTGTGTACTGTTGCAGAAGTGATACTGAATGCACTTGGTTGTAATACTTGTTTGTGCTTTAAGGACTGATAGCTTTTAAGGCTTAGAAGAGAAACAGTGTGCATTATTCACAGTGAAGGGACACTTCTTATACATGCAACTTGTCTTCTATGACACATAACATGAGAAAATGTGGAAACAGGTTTTTAAAATACTTTCTTCTTGGCTAATAAAGTAAAACTTGTCATCTATTTAAATTAAGGGGCATATCCTACAATTAAAGTTGGTTTGATGTCAGGGATCCTTTTTCTGTATCATCACAGGGTCACAGACAGAAATCAAATCTTCATCAAAATCTTCTGTAGTTGTTTCATTAAGAATTGTTCATTTGAAATTTCTCTATGCTGCCTGTAGATTAAATAAACCAGATGCTTATGACACTTGTGATAGTTTTTTGATGAATATCCTAATGCAGAGATTGGGGTGTGGGATCACTAAAATCCAAATAGTCAGAAATTTCTAGGCTCTTGAGAAGATATTTATTTCTAAGATATCCATTCTGAAGCCATCTAGCAACTTCTGGTATTCAGACAATAAATTGGTATCAGCCATTCAAAAAGAACATAAATGAAGTACAGAACTTCATTTCACATTGAGGCAGAAAATCATGCTAAAACTAGAGCAGGAAATGTTGGCTGGCCCATCTCTATTTTCATAAGCCTTTAAAGAGTACTGCTTGCCTAAAACACCTGTCTATATGCTAAGATAAGCTCTAATGTTCTCAAAGCAGAATTTGTTTTAGAGCCTAAATTGCTTTCTTTGGACTCCCTAAATGTGCTCTCCTATAGGCTGCTTTGCTATAATGCCAACATTAATGCTAACTATGTTAGTACTAGCTAGTTGTTAAATACCAGAAACTCTTTATGTGTAGTCTAGAAAAGCCTTGCAGGCAGCAAACAGCCAGAAGGAATATGTATTATTCTGTCTGGGGTGAGGAGCTAACTGAAGGAGTAAGGGTTTGTGTTGGTTTCAACAGCTGCCCCCAAGACTTCTCCATGTCTTCTCCTTTCCACTCCCCCCAAAAATTAAAAGCATGTGATAGATGTAGTGGTAGGGCAAGAAGGGTTTTATTGACTTACAGTGGGCTATGTAACTTGCTTCTGGCTTCGTCTCCTGCAGTTAAAGCAGCTTCCAGACGTAGGCTGACAACCTCTGCATCATGCCAAACCCTCTTCTGCACAGTCAGATTTTTTACTTGTTGGAAATAAATATTTGATATGTGATTATTTTCTGAAAACAGCCTTTTCTATAAACTAAAATATCTGCTAGGCTTGCAAAATTTGCTTAATTCTAGAAACAGGACTACCCTCTGGCTTTATACAGTTAAAATTGTAATCAAGAATTGATGATAATTCTTGCAATAAGAGGCATTTGCTCTGCTACATATGTATTGGATTTGAAGTTCTAGTAATAATAGCAAATGTTTCTCTGGCAATGCCAAAGCACATTTCTCTTATTAAACAATATAAGGAGAAAGCTATTTAAGCAAAAAAAGTTTATGAACGTGCTTACCTGGCTATGAAGAGCTATATGAGTTTCTCTGTAGCAAAGACTGTTTGTGTTTCCTATCTATACTACAGATATTGTTAGAAAGTTTGGTATCTAGTCACAAAGTAGTTTAAGCTCACCCTAACTGACTTTGTTCCTTTTACAGAATATTTTACTGCCTGAATGCTTCTACTCCTTTTTTGATTTGCGGAAAGAGTTCAAGAAGTGTTGCCCTGGCTCACCTGAAGTTAGCAAACTCGATGTTGCAGCCATGACAGAATGTATCCTTTTAATAGTGATGGTGTCTCTGCTGCTGTTACAGTCTTGGCTGAATTTTAGGACAGAGGTGCATGAGTAATGCTTGCAACATATGTTTAGGGATGGTATAACTTTAATGAGTGACTCGCAGCTGTGCTGAGTTTTCTCACAAAGATAAAGATAAAAGCATATGAGGACGAATGCTTCCATGGAAAAAATCCTGTATTTCTTCTTGACTTCTGTATGTTTTCTTTACCATCTTTATAGTTGCCTCTCTTTAAACTTCACACTCTAGTGTAACCAGCCACTTTTTTGAAATTGCTGTTGTGAATTATAATATTAAAGTTTGGGTGTTGAGTTTCATAACATCAGTTAGATTTATGTTTTACTTTAGGCAAGAGCAAATGTTGGGAGACCACCTTAATTTTCAGGAGAGAAGATGGTCATTCTTGATGTGACCTTGTAGTGAACCTGTAGCACAGGATTGAAGCTAAGGCAGGGATGCTGTTGGAACATGTGGTATTCAGTCTCCTAGAAGGTGCACAGGGTGAGGCTTGGCTGGCACCAAGATGCAGTCAGTAGTATGTTTCCATTTTCAGTGATAGGGATGGCTAGAATTACTTTCTGGATAGTCCAAAGTAGTCTGTAACCCCATCCTGGCTCTTTCCTAGTCTGAGCTTGAGAGCTGAAGCTGTGATTTCTTCCCTTGCTTACCTGGCAGTCTCACCTCTTGCTGCAAGCTTCAATCCTCATCCCAAAAATATTCTTGGACACAGAGTTACAGATCTATTGAAGGAATGGTCACAAAAGTCAGGTATTGAGGAGGAATAAAGGAATTTGTGATGCTTGTGTTTGCTATTGGTGGTTGATGTTGCTGCTACTGTTTTTAATAACTTTTCCTCTGACTTGCTTATTGTGTCCATGGGGTGGTTGCCATTAAGGGGTGATAGCTGTGCCTTCAGAATTTTTTTGGCTTTCAGTGCAGTACTAGTATTGCCTGGACTTTTTACTTATTGGGGGCATAAAATACACATATGGGATGGATTTTTGTGTTTAACCATTCTGCTCTGCTTTGTTATCTGCAAATTAAGATTAATCTCTGCTTGTGCAGGGGCAAAAAATTTTCTCCCCGTATTCTGAAGGAAAGCAGTTCACTTAGAGTAGGATTCTGAAACTTTATGTAGAAAAGTGAAATAAATCCTGTGGTGCATAGAAACTGGATGATGGAGATTTCTTAAAGTTATGGTCAAAAACTTAATACATTGTGTAGGGAATGCTTTGACATGGTCTGGAGAAATTAAAGATAATGAGCTACTTCAGCTGTTTCAGAGAGTTTCCCTTGGTTTCTCCTTATGGGAATGTCTGGGGTATGCCTTTCCACTGTGGAAGTAGTTGTATGACTTTAGCTACCTGGAGTGTCACTGGTCAGCTAAGGTATGGTGATGGAGTGTGTATTCCCTGCCTGCTAGGAGAGGAGGGGCAGACCACCCTGTGTTACCTGACTGTCAGGAAGTCCCTAAAGAGTCAGAACTACCTGAGAGTAGTTCTGGCAGTTGACAATAATATTTTCTCAAAGTTCCTAGAAGCTTTGTCAGTTTATCCAAATACACTCAGCTTGAGTCTGAGTTATGGATATGATATGTTTCTTAAGATACATAAACCTAGCTGCATTCTAGTCTTATATTTATTTTCGTGGCTTGCCTTGTTTTGTAACTGCTGAGGCTCTTATTTGTAAACTTGCTATGTTTGTGCAACATGGCTGAAATTGACCATCTCTCCCCTATTGCTGTGTGGGAGCAGAGGATGCAGAGACCAAAAAGGGTAAAACAGTGTTTGGGCTTTTATTGATAATATGATAATTTTCTTTCTCCTCACCTTGCTGAAATACATCAACCAAATCTCCTCAATGGCAGAAGCTGTATAGGTTAGTTGCACTTGTAGACCATGGACATGTATGTCATGTTTAGGATAAAAAGATTGTTTAAGCACATGCTGAGTCTAAAGATTAGTTCCATAAGTGGTGTGCAGAGTGGTTTAGCTTTTCTTCATGAATGGATATGCTGGGGTGAGGGACACAAAAACAGATCAGAAATAAGTGCAGTAGGTTGAAATGAAGCTGCAGATTAGTGCATAAAGTCTGATCAAGCTCTTTTTATTCTCGTAGAAAGTGCAGCTTCTTGGCCCCACAGCTAAAGAGGGTGTGTGAATCTTCCATGATTTCTGCCACAGAAACTATAGTGTGCCAGATACATTAGCATTTGGTGAGGATAGAAGGTTTTAGTATGGAGCTAAGGTACTAGATATTCAAAAGACCTGCATTTCCAGACTGGTAGATGCAGGAGTAGAATGATTTTTGGGCACATCCCTTCATGTACTTACATCTCCATTTATCTGTGCATAACCTGGTTGTGTTCAGTAAGAGGAGACTTTTATGGTATTAAATAGGTAGGAGAAAGCTAGGTATTAATCTAGAGTAATTTAGGTTGTTGAAGTCTTCAAAAGCTTTTGTTTTGATGGATCACTTTTGATTAAAGAACAAATTAGAGGCAAATGGGGAATGTACACCACTGTTGCCAGCTGTCAGGGGAGAACTTCCTGCTGCACAGTCAATTCCAGATACGTATTTCAGTATACAGCACACTGGATTATAGGTGCTTGGTTATGTATTTCTTGCAGACAAGGCAAGCACAATATTGTAAAAAAGCATAGAGATAATAGACTGAATAACTGGCTGGGTTATTCTTCCTTTAGAAAGTACTTTGTGGACTTACTCTCTCAGGAGGCTACTTGAAATTTGTGTACAGCAATGAAACCATGCCAAACTTGAGAACTCAGGTGAAAGCTTTACAAATCTTTACTCCCAACCCCTGCAAGTAGTTATATATTTCACAACGAACAGCCACTCATTTCTTTTAGATAAAGGTAGAGCAATGTTTAAAATGCTATGAAATCCAAGGGACTAAGGCAGAACTGAGACTGTTTGTAATTATCTGAGTGCTACTGCTGCCTAACTCATGGTGTCAAAACAGTTCTTGTTATGAGACAGTTTTCTGGCAGACTGTCAGAATTGTGTAAGTGTAATGACAGTGGGACAATTATGAGAAATTTTGAGTAACAAAACTTGAGAGAAGTGATCATGTTCCAGCAGAGAAAAGAACTTGAGTCTATCCACATTTTTTTTAAATTTGTAAGCATACAAAAGGAGCAGGGTTGTTCTTGCACCCTCTGTACCTCCCATACTTGCTACACTTCTTGATTTGCAAAGCTTGCTGAGCCAGTTTTCACCCTGTGAGTGCCTTCAGGGTGGAGTGAATAAAGCTTGCATGACTATTCCTATTAGGTGTGCAGAAGACTCATCCTTTGCCTCGAGATTGGGTGTGCAGAAGCCATTAAATGGCAAATAGCTCTTGCTTCCTCCAGTACTTGGTTTGCTCCACTCACTTCTGAACTGGATGTGTGAGGATAACTTCTTACTAGGAGCATCTGCCAATGTTGTCAGTAGAAACTCAGAGGCACTCCAGAACAGCTTGTCTAATGTGCTGGATATTGCAGTACTGAAACTTGGTTTGTTGGGGTTTTATTGTTTTTGTTTTTGGTTTTTTACCTGGGTGTCTTGGAAACAATAACGTGGAGCACAATTATAACTGATAGTGCTTAACGCTGGCAGTAAAAAGCCCATAACTGGTTATTAGCTGAGAACCTTGGATATTGCTATTTGTGTTTCCTGTGATAGTACCCAAGAACTGGGTAATATTATATTACCTTTGTGCAAAGCATAATGTAGAAAGATGTAATCTTCTATCTAAAGGGACTCAAATAAGAAACAGAGCCAAGGGGAAAGGATCAGTGCAGAGCACAATTGCAATGCTGTTTCGTGTCATCTCAGGTTAAGTTAGTTGGTCAGTGAGAAAGCATTTAAAAGACAGAAATGGAGGAGAGAGTGGGAAAGAATAAGTCTTGGAGGGCACTGGCAGTGAGTGAAGCTGTGGTGATACATCTGAGGAAATGATTTAGAAATTTCTTCCATGTTAAAGAGGCCACCCTAATATAGAATATGCCTTTCCTTCCTGCTCCCTTTAACTTGATGAGTGTTGCAAGAGGTGGTATCACAGCTGCACACAAAGATCAAGTAGTTTGTTGTTTCCCATCCTGCCTTATTTGAGACTCTCTTTTGCTTGCTGCTTCATTAGGAATATGTGTAGATGCTACTGCATATATTAGCTCTGGACAGCCATGTCTGCTTTATAACACTTCTTTAAAGGTGAACTTGGATTATCCTCTGTAATTGTCTTTCTCCAATTGCCTAAGAGAGGCATCCTTTAAATATGAATGTACAGAGACATATATGTGGCCTCCTATCCCTTCACAGAACAAGGGATGGGGTTTATTGACTATTTCATTTATATTTTTTCCCAAGTACTGTAATTTCTAGTGCTTCTGTGTTAGTCAATCTTGTTCATTAGAATACAATTTTCACTTAGTATGCTCTTAAAACATGCAGAAAACTATTAATTTTCTTCTCCAATCTTGGCTAAAAGCTGTGCTTCAAACTAATCAGAGGTGAAGGTGTGAGGTTATGCCTGCAATAATGTTGATGACTTTCTTCATCCCCTCCACTGTGTTTATATTTATCTAGAGTTTGGTACAACTGACTCCCTGTGTTTGACAACTGGTACCAGCCTCTGTTGACACTAGAGCATTTTCAGGAACTACTTCTTCCATGGGTCAGTGTCTTCAGTAAACAGTTTCACTGAAGAAAATTGTTGTGGGGTGGGGTCCTTGTTTGTTTTCCTTGTATGATGGCCTCTCTTCAAATTCCCACCCCTTTCACACTGCTGCATTCCTGCCTCTGAATGCTGATCACTTGTAGGGATCTTTGGCTCAGCACAAAGGAAATATTGAAATGTCTTTTCAGTTCTGACAGCACAGTCTAACAGCCAAGCACATGTGTATGCATGCCCCTTGCTGGAATAGCTATTGAGACTCCTGGCCCAATTTCTCTTGACTTTTGACAGAGGAAACATTCCCAAAATCTCCATGAAACTTGGCCAGGGGTTCTAACACCTGCACCATCAGCAGCTTCTGGTTCACTGTATGAACAGCGGAAGCTCTGCCCAGGCCCAGTGTGGAGCTGTTAGGTACTACAAGGGGAACAGTGTCAGGAAAGGGAGGAGAAGCAACTCTGCTCTGATACGCAAGATGCCCAGAAACATCTGTGTGGTGCTGCTTAGGCACCCTCTCTGTCAGAATCTGTTTGTGGGTTGTTTTTCTTTCCAACCCCCCTTTCCAGGGGGCAGAGTAGGAGGTGAGCTTGTGTTTGTTTAAAGCTTAGGAAGAGAAACTGTGATGAAGAAATTTTTTGTTGTCATAAATAGTTGTAATCTCTTAAACCATGCTTTGGGGTTGCTCAGGATTTTTGGCTTGGTTTTTAAGAAGACTATTTAATGTTCACAGTACTTTACCCTAAAGAAGGATCTAGAAGGAGGAGAGTAAAGGCAATGACTAGCAAACTATTTATACTCAAACAATTGGAAGGGAAAAATCATTGGTTTAAGTATTCTGGTTTTTAAACTAAGATAATTCACTTAAGCTTCAAATGTTCTTCTAAGACTAAGCATCATCCTCTCACATTCCATACTCCAGTGCACACTTAAAACCAACAAAGCTTCAAAATCAAATTAGCCTGAAGTGTATTTTGTTGGCACAGCAGCTCTCCTGTCCTTTCTGTGAAAGAAGAATGCATTAATTCAGTTCAAGTTATTTTTCATCTTGCAACAAGACAACTGTTAAACAATTTTTTAAAGATCTGTTTTGTAGAACTGACTTGCAGTCATCCTACAAATAACAGGGAGGACTTTATCTCATAAGGAAATTTGTGCTTGCTCACTTGTTGATGAGATGATACAACAAAGCTGGCATGAGGTGTTTGTTTCTAACAGAAACTGGTTCGTTCCCTGCTCTTCATAGAGGCATCTGAAAACTCAAATGTTGCTCAGCTCTAGGTGTTGAAAGCAGGTTTCCTCTTAAAAGGGGAAAGCTATCTCAGACTGTGAAGCAACCTTTGAACATCATAATGCAGGCTCTGGAGCATTTGAAATGTGTTTAATGTAGTCTGGGGGTCATGTGGGCAAATAATTGGTGCATTTAGCTGTTTTCAATGTGTTGAGTTACTGTACCTCCATGTCAGGATAGGTCTTGTTTAAGAAACTCTCACTTTTGCTCTGTAGTCTTAATGCAAACTGATAAGGCAAGTAAAAAGTGCAATGCTTATTCCCGGATTTCCTTATTTTTTATTCTGTTCTTGATTATTTTTTCTACCCTTCAGTCCTCAGTGAAAAAGATCTTTTTAAGAATTTGCTTCATAAATAATGGAGTAGAATCGCAAGTAATCTTACAGTCCTGTAGCCTGATGTTGGAGAGGGGAAATATGATGGAAAGCAGGAGATACCATCATAAACTGTTTACAGTTGTCTGACAAAAAGACAGTATATGCAACTTATATCAGCCTCTCTTTATAAATGTGGTGGGGTTTTTTGGTCTTTCTATGGACTTCCTAGGACAGGATGCTTCCTGCTCTCTATTGCAGTCATTTCTAACATCCTTCAGACTGAAGCTATGGGTTCTGGGGCTCTGTTTTGCCTCTTGACAAAACACATGACTGGTGGACTCTAACCAGATTCTCAAAATGCTTCTGTGCCACAACACAGAACTTGGGTTATAACTTCCAATAGGCAAGGTTTAGACAAGCTGTCATTTATGAATTTTGTTGAAGTGGTAAGATACTTATTCTGTTTTGAGATTTACTTGGTCAAAAAGCATGTGGTATATCCCTCCATTTCTGGAGCTTTTAGTTGATTATTTGCTTCTTCTCCTGCCCCAAATCTTCCCCTGAAGATTAAAGAGGATGTTAATTAAAGAGGACAGGGCTCTAGTCTCTTCCACATGCAGAGGTGTATCTGTCAAACATACATATTTCATGGACATGTTAAATACATGTCCTTATTATGGGGTCTCATGTCCCCAAGACACTTCCTGGAGTGACCTTACACTCCTGCAGGTGGCAATAATTAGAGGCTAAGGCAGAGAGCTAATGTATCCCAGCAGGAAGATGGATTAAGTCTTCCCCTGAGAAGCAGCGTACAAGGACAACATGAAAGTGTGTTGCTCTAGCAGGAAGCCAATTAGAAATCTGTTTGGTGATGATTGACTTAACTCCAGCATAAAGATTTAAATCTTGACAAGAGCAGTCCAGCATTTCCCTATGGAGCCTCTCAAGTTGAAGATATGGGGAATATTATTTTAACATTAATATCTGAACCATACAGTAAGTGATTATGATGAATGGGTTTTCTTTGTTCCTTCTTTGGTTTTGCTGCCTGTCGTGTACATTGACAAAATAGGAAATAACTTGTGCTGTATTTCATAGATCACCGATTTTCAGATCCAGAAAGGGTAAACTACAAATTTGAAAGTGGGCCTTGGTAAGTACTTCCTCCCTGTTCTTGTTGTGCATGTTTCAACCCCAGCACTTTTGTTTAGGATTACTGTTTAGATCAGCTGTATTTCTCTCTAATTCATCAATAGTTGTTACCATTATATTTATTTACTGTCCCACTGCTGTGGGAATTGATTAGATCCTTCAAGTGGGGAAGGGAACAATCTATTATCAGATGCAAGCCTGTTTTCTTGATAGGCTTCAGTGTTGCCTGTTAGCTACTGAGAGTTCTGTGCTCTACTAATAAGTGCTTAATATAGGTGCTAAGTGTGTTGTGCTATTAACAAAGAATTTAAGCAGTGTTTCAGAAATAACCCGATTAGTTACTAACTCTTGCACTCTTCCTGCAATTTACTACATGGGTGCTACATATATATAACTTTTTCTAATGGGGAAGAAACAATTTCACAAAGATATTGTGCCAGAAATACTGTGCTACCACTCAGTTGTTTATGATGATTCTTGTCTAATAGTGATTCTTATTCCCAAATATGTTTCAAACATGAAGCTTTATTTGCCTATGATGCCTGCTTTGTTGCCTGGGTGGTTGTGATTTTTTTTTTTAATGTAACTGTGTTTTTTCTTTGTGTAAATACAGACTTTTCTCAGTGGTTTTCTCAATGATTTCTCTGCAATATCACAAAATACAAGTGTTAAACTGACCTTATTTATGTTCCCATCTTGCACAAACACTTCCCTCTTTCAGATTAAAGATCTGTCATAGTAGTAGGTGATGCTTATAGTTTTGAGTCAAAAAAGTAAGAAAAAATGCAACATTGGCAGAAAGTATCCAGAGAGATTAGCTCAGGGGCTGTGTTCAGCCTTGTTCTAAGCTTTTTTTCTGGGATGAAGTGGAAGATTCACATTTTATTTGAGATAATGAGAAGTACAGAACTAGGAGGCAAGGGAGAACAGTTTGAGACAGACAGCAATAGAAAAGCTATCTGAGAAATTAAAATGGAGTGAGAAACATAACCCTCCAGGCGTACCACAGCCCTTTTGTATGAGGGAGTCCTCTACTACTGAACAGCTTCATCTACTTAATCAATCACTTAAGCCCTTCCCTGCAAAAAAGCTGTTCCTTCCATAGCCAGAAAGGCAGGCTTGGGTAGCTGTGAGTGTTTTGTAGCACACGAGCTTTCAAGAACTAAGAAAACAAAAGGGACTGCAGTAATGACCAATTAAACCTGGCTTTCTGTGGCTGAGCTATTCCCATGCTAAGCAGCCAATGTAGCCTTTAGCTATATTAGTCTCTAACAGCACAGTGATGGCCTGAGCCAGCAATGTTAAGGCTCAGCTCTTCAGGCCAGAGTCCTGTGTGTGCTGAGTACAGTCCTGAACTGATTTGGACTTGACTTGGGACTGGTTCTTATACATTGTCACTGTACAAATGATAAGCACTCATCTGTTGCATCTAATTGTTCTGCTTCAGTTTCTATCCAGCTAGATTAGAACAGCAAGTACTTGATTTTTATACCAGTAATCCTCTTCAGATAACAGAGAAGGACAAATAATATCAGGAGAGGGAAGTAAATTGGGAATATGATTAAAGAGATGACAGCTCAAAGAGTAAATGAGGCAAAGCAGGAAAGGAAAGTTGGAAAGTGGCAACTTAACAA
The DNA here is from genome assembly GCF_965231275.1 of Zosterops lateralis. Classification (NCBI taxonomy): domain Eukaryota; kingdom Metazoa; phylum Chordata; class Aves; order Passeriformes; family Zosteropidae; genus Zosterops; species Zosterops lateralis. The sequence continues at coordinate 132,105,519 of NC_139762.1, forward strand.
AGCAAAATTTCCCTTGGAGAGACTTGTACAGTGGCTTTCAATTGTTGGTGGCACTTGGGCCTCACTGCCTTACCATTGCCATTCAGCAGACACGGAGCAGGGACAGAAGCCTGTTCCTGGAGTACAGGCAGTCAGGTTGGTGTGTGGCAGATACTAGAGGCAAATGTCTCTGCATTACTTCTTTCTGTGCCTGCAGCAGCAAGATGGAACTTGTGGATGACAATGCTGTTATCCGAGCAAGAGGGTTGCCATGGCAGTCATCTGACCAGGACATAGCAAGATTCTTCAAAGGTCTAAATATTGCCAAGTTAGTAGCTAAGAATTTACTTGTACGTTTGTAGCTCTTCAGCTGCGTAGGTCATGGAGTTCCATCTCTTGATTTAAATCTTGCAGAGGAGGTGCTGCACTCTGTCTCAATGCCCAGGGCAGGAGGAATGGGGAGGCTCTTGTGAGGTTTGTAAGTGAAGAGCATCGAGATCTAGCACTACAGAGGCACAAGCATCACATGGGGAACCGATATATAGAGGTGGGTGACATGATGGGCTTTGAAATACTCTTCTCAAAAGGAATGCAAATCACATGCCAATCACATGCTCCTTTTTTCCTTTAGGTATACAAGGCAACAGGTGAAGACTTCCTTAAAATTGCAGGAGGTAATTTTAAGGGGATGAAAAGGGATGGTTTGTTCCATCAGCATCTCTAACTTTTGGGTGCAAACTGCTCCTGTTGAATGTGGCCCTTTTTTCTGTCTTTGAACAGGTAGTTGGTTGGTGTATTGATTGATGTATTCTGCTAGCAGCAGTCCAAGATGTTCCATGATTTATCTGTCTGCCTCTCTTCCACTTTCTTGCCATTTTCAAGCGGCCTGTCAATCAGGATTTGATTGGGCAAAGTGATCTTGTATATAAACTTAATTTGTTAGGTCATCTTCATGATAGTGGGAATTCTAAGCATTATTGATTGCTGAAAAAATGAAACCAGAGTAGTTTTTCAAAACAATGTAACTGCTGTTGCTGTGGAGGCTTGCACATAAAAACAAATCACAGATATCACAGTGTAAACACAAAGGATTTATGGAACTGATTTTCTTCAAATCAAATCTTTGCCTCAGACTTAATGGGGAGGATTTAGGGGGAATGCTTATTAAAGGGGAATCTGGAAATATTTGCTGGTAATTGACAGGCTGCAAAACTTGCTCTTCAAACTCTCTTGATCTCTTTTCCTCCCTTTCTGTCTACAAGTATACAAAATTTGAATTAAGAACCAATAAGCTGTTTTCTCTGCACTACTTTAAGGTCCTCCATGCTTCCTGACAGAGATTTGGGCTGAGGTTTGTAAGTGACTAATTGGCCATCTGAGGCTGAGACTTCAGAGTGGAAGAGGCTGTTAAGCTGGCAGCATAGCTAACTCATAGCTTTGGTAGTAGTTAGGGTTATACCATTCAAAGTAAAGCCATTGCACAGTGACACTCATGAAGAATGGTGTCTGGTACAACCAAGCTTTGCAGAATAAGAGAGCTGTAAGTGAGAGGACTTTATCAAGATAGGAATTTGGTTAGCAGCTACTTTTGAATAAGGTAGTGTTATTAACATCACTGGTCTTCTAAAGGTACTGAAAGTAGAATTGGCAGACTTTGACAGTTCTCTTAGGATAGAATGAAATCCCTGAGCTGTTTTCAATGTGCTCTTCCAACTTTTCCCAGCGCAACAGTCTGGGTACTTGGTTGCCATATATTATGGCTCCAGAGCATGCCAGCGATGTTCCAAAGTTAGGCAAGGGACAGTAGCACAGGTCCTGCTCACACAAGAGATTGACAGATTGTGCTTTCCTTGGGCTTTGAACATTGCAAATATTTCCTATTTTTCCTTTGAATAAAGATTAATCTCCTCTAAATGATGGAGTAACATTATCATACTTTAATGGGAGGTGTCTTATCCAATGTATTGAGTTAATCAGAGGATCATCTTTCCTGACTTTGGAGGCAAATATTGTTCTACCTGCTCAAAAACTGCCTGTGGAGAGGATGTAGCTATGCTCATGATTTTATATGGCTGCCTAGACTGAAGTGCTTCTGTACTTTCTCTTGTTAAAGGTACTTCCAATGAGGTTGCACAGTTCTTGTCAAAAGAAAACCAAGTGATTGTCAGGATGCGAGGTCTTCCTTTCAATGTAACGACAGAAGAAGTGCTGACTTTCTTTGGCCAGCACTGCCCTGTAACAGGAGGAAAGGAGGGAGTCCTGTTTGTCACTTACCCTGACAGCAGGCCAACAGGAGATGCCTTTGTCTTGTTTGCCTGTGAGGAATATGCACAAAATGCACTGAAAAAGCACAAGGATTTGCTGGGGAAAAGGTACATTGAACTCTTCCGGAGCACTGCAGCAGAAGTTCAGCAGGTAGGTGGAAACCTTTCACATGTTGGCTTTTTGTAGTACAAACTTCTATGTTGGCAGTAGAGGAAACAAATAATGCTTGGCCTTGATTTGAAAGCTTCTTTTATCTTTTCTCAGTCTTAACTCTTGCTGGAATGAGTATTGTCTAAATTGCTGTGAGACTTTGCTCCCTTGAAATGTAAAGTCTTATGGTATTAGGGTGTTCTCTATCATAGAAACCTTTGGGGTTTTGGCTTCCAATAACTTCATAAAATGTGGATGTTGGTCTAGTGCTTTACACTACATATTCAGAATTTGACTAAGTCCAATAGATGATCTATTCAGAAGGAGTATTTAGCAACAAATCTTGAGCTAGAAGATTTATCTTTAGTCCTTGACACAAAAAAGCAAAACATTTTGTCCTCTCCGGTGTGATGTATCTGAAGAATTCTCCAAATTGTCCTTAAAGGCAGATCTCTGCCATCTTCTGCAAGCACAGGCTACTTAGCAAAGGGTGGCAGGACTTTGAAACTGAAGAGTGTGGCTTAACAGGGTTTGGTGGACCATTATTGCAGCTAAGCTGTCAGGGAAAGGAAGGAGAGCTGAGTGGACTGTCAAAGTCTCCAAAAAAGATTTTCAGAGCTTCAGTTGATGTAAATAATTTCTAGACATTATTCTAAAAGCTATCATCTATGATGCAAACCATAGCCATGTCATAGTATTCAGGAAATTATGCAGCTCTGTTTTCCCCAATACGTAGGGATTTCAGTCCCTTGTTTAAAAGGTGACATTAGTGATGAGAAGGCAGAGCTGCAGTGCTCGCTCACCATTGCATTTTTCTCAGTTACTCTCAATATTTCTTTGTTTAGTAAAATCTTCTGATAGCTCTATAAATGCAAATAAATCTTAACCTTGCTCAGAGAGAGTTCAGAAGTAGTGATTGAATATTCAGGGGACTCTTCACCAGACAGGGGTTTTGCTGTTAAAATTATTAATAAGAAATCTCAGTGTGTCACAGGTACTGTGACTTGGTAATGCTCCTCATGTTTCTTGAATGGACTATGACAGACACAGGGATGTGTGGTAGTGAAATGTGCTTCTAGTTCCCAAACTCTGCTGAAGTTTTGCGTGGGGAAATTTTTGGGTAGAAGTGTCATTGTGACTCTGTAAATGGTAGAATGTTGTAGGATAGTTTCACTATAAAAATACTGTAGATACACAGGTTTCATGTTCTAAGATCTCTATTGAGACTTGCATTAACTATTCAAGTAAATTTCCCAAAACAAAACTGTTTTTCAAGAAAAAATGACACATTTTTTTTTTAATGATAGCATGGCCATTTATTGTAGAAGGACTATAGAAGTGTGCTAGATTCTGAGCTTAAGCCACAACACAGTACTTAGAATTCAGATGTTTTACAGTTAATATTTGTGTCTGGCTCATTTGTTTCTTAAAATACTGCCCAGAGTGAAAACAGGTGGCATTGGGGTTACATTTACTCCTTGTAAGTTGAAGAATGAGTAAGGAGGCTTCTGTAATCTGTCTTTTTTTTTTTTTTTTTTTGCACAGGTGCTGAACAGGTATTCTTCCACACCTCTCATTCCTCTCCCAACACCTCCAATTCTTCCAGTATTACCTCAACAATTTGTGCCTCCCACCAACATCAGAGACTGCATACGTTTGCGTGGTCTTCCCTATGCTGCTACTATAGAGGACATTCTGGAGTTCCTGGGAGAGTTTTCCACAGATATTCGGACCCATGGAGTTCACATGGTACTGAATCACCAGGTTGGTGGGCAACATGTTTCTAGCCACTCCGCCAAATGCTCATATATATGAATCCAGTCCTGTTGTTATCTGTAGGGAAGCACCTTTGGAATTAGCACTAATGGTATTAATGGGCCTCCAACTCTCTTCTAAAAGTGTACTGGAAATGGATGACTTGAACCCTGCTGTGCCAGCTGCTGCATTTGCTGTAGAGTGTTTATTTCACTGAGACCCACCCACGTGCTGAAAGCTAAGCCATAGTCTTGGAGTGGTTGATGCTCCCAGAACAGCAGCCATGATCCTGACCTGTAGGAGGCTTGAACTGAAGAGTCTTGCTCAACAGCATGCATGATTCCTCTTGTACCTCATAAGGAGTGCCATCAAAACACAAGTGTGGGCTGTGGTAGCTCTCAAAGGAGTGGTTTGTCCCTGCCTTGCTGAACAATGTGCCACAAGCATATTTGAGGACAAATGTGACTGCAGCCTTCTAGAGACAGGAATTCCTATGTCAAAAGTCAGAAACTGAAGCTTTGGGTTTCCTGTGTTGTTGCTTTCTTTAAACAGTCACAGCTAAGCACCAAGATTAACTGCTCCATTGATGTGTATGAAGTGTCACCTCTTTGCCATTGTTTTCTGGAAGCAGTTTCTACTAAAATATTTTAGACAAAGGATTGTGTTTTCTTGTGATCTTTATCTTCCTATTCTTGTGACTTCAGGGGGAGGAGTCCTTTAACTCTATGGAAATTATCTGAGTGGTTCAATGGAACAAACTGATTATTGCTGTATAAAAATGATAGTTCTAAAATTGTTTCAGCTTAGGCTTAATGTCAACCAAAACTAAAAAATACTTCCTGGTCATAAAGTAGGACTTCCGTGTTTCAGGAATATGGGAATGGAGAAGGGACTGTAGTTATTTCAGTCCCTGTCTATCTAAAAACATTCCTGTGTCTGTGGGGACTTGACCTAGACAAAGCTAAAAAGCTGTAATGAATGTGCAGTGCTGGGAGAGATAAAGTGCAGATATTAAAGCACAAGTAATGATTTACAATAGTAAATCAGTAGCCCTTGACAGCACTAATGAAAGAAATTGGATGAAGAAATTGGTGTGTATATAACCCTAGGGGCTGTCTGCCACCCTTGCCCTGCCCAAAGCTATCAGACTTTTTATTTCTCCCCAAATACTGCTTTTGCCTGACTGCTAGATTATTTTTTTCCATCTTCCCAGGTTTCAACCCTCTAATCATGAATGACTGTGTAAAGGATGCTGATAAAGGTGTTCTCCCTCCAAAACGAGAAGAACTGGCCCAGAACTTGAGTTAGAGCTGGCTCCAGCTCTCCCTCTCTAGTTTTGGCTGCTTCAAATCAGCAGCTGTATGTGGCTAAAATAACTCCTCCCAGTGGTGCATCCCACTCATTTACAGATATAAAGATGCCTTTTTTTTTTTCTCTGTAAGCTCATAGCAAATGTTAGGCTAGTTAGTACTCTGCTATAACATCCCAACCCATGTTGGTCTTCAGAAAATAAAATTTAAAATAAATTGTTTAGCAATGAGCATTTGACTGTATTTATGCTTGAATTTTAAATATCACAGGTAATAAATGGGGACTAGATTTTCTAATTCTGCATTTGTAGTAAATTTGTAAGAGCAGGTCTCAAATCACCAAAGTACTCCTGAATTAGTCTCTCCCATAGGTGTCTTTTTTTTTTTGGATATAGAGTAACAAGCTACCATGTAGCTTAATCAAAATGGGTGAATAAATACAATCAAGTTATCACAAGTGGGAAAAACTTTGGAGAAGAAAGCTTAAACATGCTGATGAATGCTCAGGAAGACTGACTTTACTTGACTTTGGAGATGAATGTATTTATGACTGAAGAAATTGCTTATAACAGCAAAAATTATTGCTGTGCTGCTTTTTCATGGAACCTACAGAAACATTTCTTTTTTGTCTGCCTTGTTTGTAGGGACGTCCATCAGGAGATGCATTCATTCAGATGAAATCTGCAGATCGAGCTTTCCTGGCTGCACAGAAGTGTCATAAGAAGACTATGAAGGACAGATATGTTGAAGTCTTTCAGTGTTCTGCTGAAGAGATGAACTTTGTATTAATGGGGGGCACTTTAAATCGAAATGGCTTGTCCCCACCACCATGTAAGTTACCATGTAAGTTTTGCTTGGGTCTTGCCACTACACTCTACACTGTGTGTGGGTAGGTATTGGAGCTGCTTTGCTGACTCTGATCCTGGTTCTTGGAAAGCATTGTCAGATAAGGTCTTTGGTCTTAAATCATCACCAGCTTGCAGTCATTATTTTTCCCTTTGGTTGTGAATTATTATGACTGAAGAACTACTTTTGCTTTTCCAGTGGCAAATTTTCCCTCCCGAAACTTTAATTGGTTGGGGTGAGCGATGATTCTGAAAAGTAATTTCTAAGCCCTGCCTAGACCTTAAAGAACTGTTTTGCATTTAAACTGCTCTGTAGTTATATTTTTCGTCATGGTGAACATGTCAAGTAAAAGACCTCTCTTTTCACTTCCAAAACATAATTTGCTCCCCTTTGAGCCTTTAATCACATGTTCTGCCTTTTGAACTACAATTGACTGAACTCTTCCTTTGCATGTTGTTCATATGGAATGGAAGTTGGCTTTGTGGGAGGGAAATACATGTGGCTTCTGCCTCAGAATTGCAGATTTAAAAGGAAGTCTGTGTTTCCTTTTCAATTTTGCTTCTCATAGCTACTAGGATGAACACTGACTTCTGCACAAACTTCTGGGGGAAATGCCTTAAGAGGTTAAGGGCTGATTTACTAAGTATCTGTGCCACATAAATCAGAGCCTATGGGGAAAAATAATACTTTGCTTCCAAAATCATAAATGGCAAGGCAGTCAAGTAGTAGCTTTTTCTGTGTCTCTCTATGCAAGTGTATTTTTTTTGGTGATGGACTTTTTAAGAAATGTCCTCTACATGCTAGTCAGAGCCACCAATACAGCAGCAAGCTTCCTGGGAGTGGTTTCTTTTGAATGCAAGTAGACCTTCAGCTAAACCTTGGGAGGGTTTTTTCTTTCAATGAAAGTATCTAGAGCAGGGGTCAGCAGTAGATAGTCCTATGTGTGACAGTCGCTGCTGTTTCAGATGGGTTGGAACCTTCTGAGAGCTCCTAGGACAGATTCTTGGTCAGAGTCGCAAACTTTGGAAACACACAGGTGTCAATGTTCCCATTTCCAATTACAGATGCCTGTGATGTATTCCTCAGATAAGGCCTATCATTCCACATTTTACAGTACAGTGAGATGCTGGCTGTAATTCTGAAAAGCAAAATTAAAGGCTTACTTTATCTAAAGCTTTATGTTCACTTATTTGGCAATGCGGAGGAGAAGAGGAAGGCAAAGGAAGGTGAACTCTCCTCAGTGAGGATTCATTTAGGGCCTAACATCTTGTCAAAACAGCACAAAGTGCACTTTTGGTTTGGTTTTTTTTTTTTAAATTTAGTGTTAATGCTTCCAGCTGCAAACTCATGACTTTTCTCACTCTGCTTGATTAATAAAGATATAAGCAATACCAGGATGAAAGTCTTCTCTCTTTTGTTGAATGTTAAACAGATCTTTATCAAGAAAGTTTTCTTCTTACCATGGCGAAGTCTTGCAGTTCTTGAATGCAAACTTCATTAAAATCTGATCCTAAACAAGCAAAACTGACCCATATGTCAGAGAGAGACCCTGTTCCTAGAGCAAGAGGTGGCTTTCTGTGTATTTTTGACTTCACTGTTGACTGGAGGCTGAGCACAACACTTCGTAGTCGCACTCACATTGGTGGCTCACATTTATTTTCTGTGGTGAGCAAGGATGAGAAGATTGTGAAGGTTCTTGATGTACTGTGGAGTTGTGTATGTATGGTCTTTGTTAGCTCTGGAATTTCAGAGGTTCTAATCTATTTTCTCCCTGTAGGCCTTTCACCCCCTGCCTACTCCTTTCCGGCTCCTGCTGCGGTTGTGCCAACAGAGGCTGCTCTGTATCAGCCATCCATGCTTCTGAACCCACGAACACTCCAGCCCTCTACAGCCTACTACCCTGCTGGGGCTCAGCTCTTCATGAATTACACTGCATATTACCCCAGGTAAAGCAGAGGAGAACCCAAGCTGCAACGAAGAAGTCTTTTTTTTTAATTGTCTCCAGCAAATGCACAAAGCTCACAAAAGAACATGGTCTGCTCTGCTAAGGACTTGTGATGCCAAGGACAGCTTGTTCATTTTCTTGTTCAGGGAGAAAAATTCAGGATAACCAGGGATTTTCCAAGTTTTAGAGTATTGCACATAGCAGTGTTTTGGGGGGTGGGATGGTTGTGTTAGTGTGTGTGGTTTTGTTTTGGGCTTTTTTGACGCATTTAAATGGGGTAATTTTTATTTTTGTTTCACCTAACGTCCCTCTCAAACTTACTTGTTTGCTTTGTTATGCCCTCAGTGGGAATTGATGGTGCAGTACTCCTCAGTACTCCTTCCCCTGTCCATAAAGAAGCCCTTTCCCCCTCTTTAGAATAAGTGGACTGGGGTCTGCCTTAACTTTTGAAATACTGCCTCTTTGTTTTTGAAACAAAGTAACTTTTGGCCTTTGAGGAAAAGTGTTTACTTCTATGAATACGTATTGTATTGAATGCATATGTAAAGCATATAGAGGCATATATTCTTCTTGTCCTCATAAACACCTCACAAAAGGCTTTTGGTTCTTCTGGATATATTAGCTATCTGCTACAGAACAAAATCTCTGGATACCTGTTACCCTCTGCAGTCAAGAGGCCTTGGAAGGAGCCATTTTCCCTTTAAGCCATAAACCATTTCTCATCTGCTAGGAAATCTGCTAAATAACTCAAGGTTTTTATCTCTGCAGCAGGGACCAAATAGCTACTTAGGAAGTTGTTAAGCAATACAAACTCTTTTGTTATCTTACAGGTATTGAAGTTTTCTTATTACTTTACCTATATGTCTGTGAACTGACTGTTGTGGTTTTTTTATTAAAATGTTTCCTTCACTCATGAGTTATTTTCTATAATACCTTCAATATCTGTTTTATGGTTATGATAATATTACCAAACTCAGCCTTGTTAATGTAAATTCCAAATAAAATTCCAAACCTGCACTGGCAATATAAAAAAAGGTTCTCAATAACAGTTCTATATTTCATGAAAACATAGTAGCAGTAATAGTCTGTGGTTACTGATGTGTTTTACTTAAGCTAAGAATAGTCTGACCACTGCAGGCTAAATGTCAGGCCCTAGTGATTTCTGAATGAGGTCCCACATGAGTCCCATCACTGGCTGCCTGGGCTGTGGGCATGTATGTTGGTCACAGACTGATCAGTCCCAAGTGCCAAAATACCCTTTTTATATTCTTGTCTAACTGGCAGTTGTTCACTGTTTTTGGGAAACCATTATTACATAGCTTCTCTGCCAATTACAATTAGTGCCCTTTCAAAGAAAATAAGGGAAAAAAAAATTCTGGAGTTGAGTTGATGTCTTTATTGTGAGATTTGGTGTTTAGGTATTGCTTTTCCATCCAGAGTAGATGTTTGATCTACAGACAATGTCTATATACTCCAGTAGATGTAGTGATTCTTTGTAGCTGATGTTTTGGGCTTGTTTTGGTTTTTAATTCTTACTGCTTTTCAGGCAAGTTCCTGTGCTTTGTCCAGAATGCAAAAAATTATTGGGTGCATTGGAAGTAGCAGTCAGATCTCAAGTGTAGCTTTCTGGTTCTGAAGTTTAGTTCAAAAATTGAAGTATGTGCAGCAAGAAACAAAGATGTATCCTCTGTACTAAGTGTTCCATTTAAAAGTACATCCCAGAAAAGCAATATAGAGCTGGTAGGTAATGATCAGACAATGGTTCATAAATCTAACTGGTGAATTTTTATGGAAATAAGGAAAATTCCTTTGAGCTACTGCCAAAAGCTTCTATAACTTGTGTTTTGCAAGGTCAAGTTGCTTTATAATAGTCCAACTCCATTTTCCACACAGAAATCAACTTAAGTGGTGGAAAGGAGGGAGATAATTGTTTGGTCTTCAGTACCTATCAGAAATCCTGGAACTCTGACTTGTCTTAATGCCATTATGACTTCAGTGATGAAACCAGTGGTGTAAAGAAATGGATGCCTTCTAAGCTATTAAAATAGCTTTAGTGAACTGCTAATGAAAAGGAGGGAGAGCAAGTTATTCAGGATCTGTCAGTCTTTGATATCATTGTTCAGCTTGTAATTATATCTGGCAACATGTTCTGACAGCAAATCAGTGGTCTTGCTCTCTGTCTAGTCCCAGGCCTTTAGGAAAGAACAACACAATTCATGGGAGGGAGGAGTTTTCCTTTATCTAATCCTAGGTGTACTATACTACGTGCTGCATGTACACTGGAAATAACTGCACTAATTGATAATTGCCAACACATCCTATAGAAACTTCTACTGTATATGAACTTAAGAGCTATTGCTATAGGGTAAACAGTTTTAAAACAAAGTTGAATCTTATCGTATTTATTGAGTTCTAATGTCATTTTTATCACTTTTAAGCAGGACCTTTAAAGCCTCAAAAGTGTCTGTCAAAATTTATACATGTAGTAACACATTTATGCTTTTTACTTTTTTAAAAAGTATTTTAAATAGCACAGTGGAAAGAGTATTACCTTCTTAATTATAGGACTCATAGCCAAAGCATGATATGGAAACTGAAACCTGGTGAGGGTTCAAACAAACTAGATAAATTCCATGGCAGGAAATTCATTGTGAGTTAGTGAATACACAAACCACACCTGGCTCAGGAAGTCCTTGAACTCAAAATAACTGGAAGAGTGTTCTTGTGTTCTGTGTCCTATGGTAAATTCTTGTGCTGTTGAACCAAGGTGGTAAGTAAACTTGTTTGTTTGCACCTTTGTGGGACTTGTCTTGGGAGATACAGGTACTGCCTGAGAGTGTGGGTCTGTTCCAATGTGTTTGTCAAATAGTGGCTAAGTTGGGGTTATCTCCCTGTTGTGCCAGTGCGTACAGTTCTCTCCCTTGGAGTGGTTTGAGTTAGGAGGTCTTTTTATGTGATAAATATGATTCTGACACTTGCTGCACAAGGAAATACAAAGTAGTGTCTTAGTGTTCTCATCTGTCTGCTTATGTCTCTTCCTGCCCTGAGTAAGGTATGGGTTTTCTCATTATACACTAATAACCTTGTAGAAGTATACACATGTGCAACATACATATAGCATTAATATTTATTTATGCATACATGCAGAAGTATGTATAAAAGTAAAATGACCAATCTGAGCAATAATTAAGGTTAGAAGAAAGTCTCACTTGTTCTGTGTTGAATCAGATTCTCAATAATGATCATCATGAGAAACAAGTGAGTCTTTTCTAACCTTGATTATTGCTCAATTCTTTTTGAAGTATAATTAAGTTACAGGGATTTTAAAGCTGGCAAACCTAGGAACAAGTGGGTGATACTATTCAGAGCTGCTGCCAGCTGCTTTGTTTATATATGTCTGGCTAACCAGCATCACTTGACAGAACTGGGTTAGGAAACAACCATATGTGTATTTAGCCTGCGAGCTCTGTCACAGATGGAAAACAGCAGCAGCCAGAAACAAAACCTCTTTTAGTTGTACTAACAGCATCACATCAACACTCTGGACCATAGATGTTAAACTCCTGTGATTTTGTGGTTTTTTTTATTATTTTTATGCTAAGTATGTCAGCTTGGATTGCATGAAATCACATCTGCAGTGATGGGCTCACTGGATATAAAAGCCTGTTGGTGGTTTTTAGTTGCTGTCCAGCAAATGGAGTTCCAATGTTTTAAATCAAGTGTCTGAACCTGGGACTCTTCATTTCTTCTCCTTGTTTTGTTGAGCTGCTCTCCATCATGAATTTGTCAAAATAACCTTAACTCTTTAGTTAATGTCACCAATTTGTCACCAGAATGATTGTTTGGGGAGACACTTCATGATTCACTTTAAAATAAATGTAGCTTGCCAAGGACTAGAACAGCAGGGATGCCTTTAACTACTACCATATTTCATTAGAGGAGGAGTGCATTAGCAGGGAAGACTAATTGTTGCATGCTTCCATAGGCTGTCATTATCCCTTCATTTGTAGGTTTTAATTAGTAAAACTGCCACAGTGTGTGAAAGCAGCAGAACAGTAATGCCCTGATCAACAGCTATCTGGGATATCAGGATAGTAAAATTATTTAAATTTAAAAAAAAAATGAACCAAACAAACCCCACCTTTCTTCAAAGCCTGTTAAAATGTTGCTGGTAGCAGTGTCTAAGTTTTTACTCAGCCCACTATACAAAATGCTGCCATGGAGACTGGTGGGGACTTGTTGTTCCTTTTGTTTCATTAATATACTCAATGACTTGATTTTCAGGTAGTAGCTCTTACTGTCATCTTCTGACTGTTCCTCTAACTAGTAAAACATTTGCATTTGTATGAGGGATTAATTGTTACAGCAACATTGTGCAAGCTTGCTGCAGAGATCAGTTTGGGTATAGTTTTTCCTTTTGCCTATTTACAACACAGTTCAGTGGTGGGAGAGATCTGCCTGAAGGCATGTGTGTCATCCATGCAGGTGGCTTTTTTAAAACATTTGCAATAATTTCAGGTTATTCATGGCACCAAGGTTCATTGCTGGATGCTTCACTTTACTCAGAAGCAGCCTTCTACAGGGATGTGTTGAAAGTCCCAGCACTACCCAGGGCAGACTACTGCAGTCTTCTGTGTCAGAGCTTCTGGATCTATTCTCCCTGCTTATTGCTGTGCTCCCATGACCTTATCCAGCTGGGAAGTTGATTTCAGTAGGCAGAGTGGGCAGCACTCAGGTTATCTGGTTAAATGTAGGAAGGCATCTGTGTTGAAGGAGCTTTGGGTGTTTCCAGGGATAGAGCTGGGTTCATCTTGGAATAAGATTTCTTAGAGCTGAATGCTTTTTTAAATTAAAAAAAGTCTTCCTTGTTGTGAATACCATCTCTGATATTCCTCCATGATTATATAGTCATAGAGATCTAAATATTTGTTTGATTAACAGGTGACTTGATGGTTTAGTGCTCCTACTTCTGCTATTTGTCAAGTTATGCAGCCTTTCTTTAAATGTGGGTAAACATTCTGATCTTGGAACAGGAAAATTATTCTGGCTATGTAAATACTTTTGCTAATAATGTCTTGTTAGTTTTCATGAACAAAGTACCGTGTTAAAACCTTCAACTTTGGTGGCTATACCACAAAATTTACTATTAACTTTTGTATGAACCACTTCTAAAAAAGCTTTATATTGAACCTGCATTTCCTCATGGGCTGCTTTCCAGTTGTGAAAATATAGGCATTATGCTGGAAGCTTCTGTATACATGTACATTATAGTCATGTCCTGTAACCAGCCCAAGGAGTATTGGAAAATCCCTATCAGTTTCTGAGAAGACCTGCTGTTCACTGAAGTCTGGGATAATCTGTCAATTTTTTTTTTTTTTTTTAGTTTTTTTGAAGGCTACTTGGTAATGTGCACCCTTTACTTTTTCCTGTTCTTCCTGCTGACTTCAGTCAGATGATCTCACTTTGGGGTGCTGCAGAGATGCTCTGGGTCTGCTGAGCTTCCTAGACCTAGAAAAGAGGGGCAATAACTTAATCTTGCAACACTAATGGATGAGTTTGACAAGTTCTCTTTTACTGCTCATACTCCTCCGAGTATTAGAGTAAGGGATATGAAGTAAGACTAACCTGCAATCAGGACCTGTTTTACAGTCCTGAAATTAGTAGAAGCTGCTAATCAGTAGCTTGATGAAAGGATATTGTCAGTATCCATCATAAAGAAGAAAATAGTTAATATACTTCACAAACAAAACTGTCAGGATTATAGATTTTAAAAAGTCAAAGGAAAAATAGGGATAGAAAATCTGCAGGGAGAGAACTGAAACCTCTAGATGGTGTCTATGCACATATTTGTTCCTATGTGCAAATAGTGCTGGATATGTTTGTGGTTCTTTTGATGGATCTGCAGGATACTTGGCAGAGATCTGAAAACCTGCTTGGTTATGTATGCTGACTGTTCTCAACTCACACCCACTTGTAATGTTGTAAACCACAGCTTCCTTCTGGATATTGGTATCTGTTAAGCAAATGTATAATGGAAAATTTTGTTAGGAAATCAGGAGAGACAGCACATAGTATTTTACTGATGAATATTTGGGATCCCTTGAGGTGTATAAAAGCTGCTTGAATGTCAACATCAACCTTTAGAACGTGTGAAAACTTGTTCTTGCATCTAAAACTGATTTCTGAATCTTAATTGTGTCTTGAGGTTCTTTGAATCTCAGAAATATTGATTGGAAAAAATCCAGTCCACCTGTTGGTGAGATAAAAGAAGGATCAATTCATAAGGAAAAAAGGTTTACCTTGGGAAATGCTTCATATCATACTTGATTTCAAGAACTAGATGGATATAAAAAGAGTTCAAGCTCTTGCACTTTATCATTATATAGTGGTATACACCTACTAAGAACAACTGTAGAAATTCTGTCTGGCCAGATGTAAAACATGCAAATATTTATTCCTGAGACTTGTTTGATTGGAGAATATAGGCTGGAATACATGTCTTGTGTGCCTGCCTGGACACTTCTCACTACATTTTCATGTGTTTTCTATTGACTTCTTTTCCATCTGGAAACGTGACCACTCTAAGTCACTTGCTGCTTTTCCTCTGGGAGGTTGTCACCCCTCAGACTGGGCAAACATAGAATTGGCTGGGAACAGTCCACGTGTTATCTTCTCTTAGGGGGTTGGAGCAGGTAGGACCCTTAGCCTTTGAGAAAAGGTGTGAAAGACCTGAAAAAGGATATCAAAGTTTCTAACATCTAGAGATTTAATATTTTGGGCATAAGAAAAGATTTTTTCTTTATTACTCCTGAATAAATTATATTATTGTGGCATTAATATTGCTTTAAAACAAGACAAACCTGTCCTTTTATGGCACTAACTTTTAATATCTGGCAGTTGCCATTGACCACAAAAGATGCTGTGTATAAACAGTTCATGAAACATAAGTAAATGGAAGCAAATACCGCCTTGCTGGCAACTGTGGGGAGTTCTATCCCCAGATGTATTTGGCAGGTATTGACCTGGAGCTTGCATTCAAACTGTGGATGAGCATATCTGCCATGGATTCATATCTTTATTCTGTAGCTACATTAGGGGGGGAAAAAAAAAAAAAAAAAAAAAAAAAAAAAAAAAAAAAAAAGTTGGAGACAGCATGTGATGGTTCTGATGGTTCTAAGTTCCAAAGCTGAATGGTGCACTGGTTGGGGAAGACTTTTTTTTCAGCTTCATTAGTGTCATAAGCTGTCCCCTGGATATTATGTTTGAGAATCTGAGCAGTACAAAAGTGTATTGATGGTGGTAGTAGCTTTTTTAAGGATTAATATGATTAGTAATGTAATAGAGTGTGCAGGAAATGACTAGTGAGGAGTGTTGTAATAAGTTTGTATGAAGATGCTACTCTGCAGCATAGTCTTACCTACAGCTGTTTTTTCAAGACATTAGGCTCAAAATTGACAAAAATTGACAGATGTTGTCCTTGGCACCAGACTATCTCTGCTATAGTGGAACCACCAGTGAAGATGTCACAAAGGTACCTGGGAATGCAGTTGTGGGGATGAACAAGCATTATTAGTAGTTCCTATAGAAAAAGGAAAAGTAGTTTTCTTTCTAGACATGGATAGCTGTTCACTCTAGAAGCAGTGTTAAACCTCAGCCAATTTCACTTACTTCCTGAAGCACCTTGAAGAGGTTTCTCTGAAGGGAGGCTATAAATATTTATATATTGTGTCAAGGAATGGCTTGTCTGCTGGATTTACTTGTTACATGCTTTGATGAAACTGTTCCCTTCCATGTTCTGCTGCATAAAGATGGCTCAGAGCTTTGCAAATAATAGTAACTCGGTGAGGGCAAGACTGAAAACTTGTGAGAATAGATGCTTGGGGGCAAATGTGCCTACTGGACTTGGAAGCTACAGAGGCACTCAAGAAGATGAGCTTTAATTTAGAGACATGGAATACAGACTAGCAGTGTAGGACTCTGGTGGAGGGAGGACTCCTTCACAAGGCATCTTGGGACAGTAGCCTTTGGGCTAAACTTGGTCTTCATGAATACCAGCTTAGCTATGGATTGAAACACCGATGTAAGGATGCAAAGGGAAGACTGACAGAGCTCAGTAAAAATTTTCTCATGATATTTTCATAGCCTTGAGCTGAGAGAACAGAAGTGGAAGTTGTTGGGGAGCTACCTCTCTAGTGTGGTTTGGAGAGGTTATCCAAGGTCTAAGGAATAGCATTGAAATGGTGATGGAAATGGTTAGGTGCCTGATGCTCAGGAGATAAAGCAAGATTATTGAAGTAGCTTTGAGCAAGAAGTATGAGATCTTGGAGGAGTGAGTTCCTAATATATTTTTTTACTTTCATAAGATTATAAAGCAAGTTGGAGAAGCCAGTGACATCCTTTAGTATTAGGACAACTTTAAGGGTAAGTGGTCTATGCAAATCTATTTAGTAGTAAACTTTTGGGCATGTGTGGCTGTGCAGGAGGTGTTTGTCTCCAGTCTCCAGGGACACTCCCTTAAGATCTGTTGGGTCTGCCAGAGTCTGGAGACAGTGAGTGGTCTTCAAGATCCTGTGTGTACCCATGTGTTGCCCTGTTAGGGAAAGCTGATTACCCCAGTGTTTTTTCTATTGTTGCATTGGCTCTTAATGCCATGGTGGTGGGAGCATTAAGAATGCCTAATTCTGCTGCCTGAACTTTGACATCTTTAAGAAAGGTTAAGGTTGCATAGTCAGCTGCTGGTCTCTTCTGCTCTAGTTGGGCTTCTGATTGCTTCTATCTTAACTTGTGTTTGTAGTATGCAGCAGAGGATGGACTCATACACACAAATGATGTGGCCAGGAGAGTGTCCAAAGAATGGATTTGCATGTAAAGGCCCCAGCAGTTAGACATCCGTAGTGAAGGTAAGGAAAACAAACCCCAAGGGAGAGGGTTTGGGGGTATCATAGTGTTTTATTCAGATAATCACCATACTCAACATAATTTGTCATTTACTGCCCTGAGACGGTGGCTACACATCTCTATGTCTAGAATGTCACACTGCAATATGTAAAACCCTATGAAAGCCATAATGTAAAGGATTTTAACTACTCCAGTCATCTTAAGGGCTGCTGCTGTGCATGTTTCCCAGGGCTTCAAATGCATGCTACTTCAAGCTTTAATATCAATACTGAGAGCCAGTTTTCTCTATGGAGCAAAGTGTGGAGATAATGCACTAGGATGAGGTGTTGGTTAGACAGAATGAGCCACTTTCTTATGTAACTACAGAATCCAATGTCTAAGCTTCACACTGGTGTAAAATTGCAGCAATGAAGTAGTTTGTATAATGGCAGCTACTCTCTGGCTTTTTTGTGAGTCTTCTGATCAGGCCACTTCAGCCTTTCAAATTTGGTTTACTTGATCTTCCATATAGGAACAGTCAAAGGGTGAAGTTGCCCAGAAAGCATTTGTGCAGAAAAATGCAAGTTGAACTGCAAAGCAGTGTATTGATGGACCATGTGACTTACTGTGTTGTAGTCTCGAGGAAGATATAGAAATGTATTTGCAAAAAATGCTGCTGTAATCTCTAGTCTTTGAGAAAATACATAGTCAAAAACGTGATTAGATTTCTTTTATGCCCCTTTCTTTCCTCTATTCCTTCCCTTCTGAAAAATAGCAACAGAACTCTGGTTTTTCCAATTCTTCTGCTTTTGACACAGACAACTTAGCCCAGGGTGTAATCTACATCTGGTCAAAATCTTTACCTGCAGTATTACCTCTCTTGTCATCTGCTCCAAGTGTGGTACTTTTACATGTGTAAAAGTGACCATCTCAGCTCGTTGTCTAACAAGCTGGCCTATAGCTGGACTGATACAGCTAAATCCCATCCTTGCACTGACATTCCGAGCCATAATTAGCTGTTTACTAGACTCCTGGCCTAAACTATGCTACATCATTTCCCATTCATTTATTGTGTTGCCATCCAGTGACTAGATTGGGAAACTGATCCAGCTGGAAAAACTCATGGGGTTTGTCTTGGTCTGTTTTCAGCCAGTTTACAGCTTAGCAGTGCTAGTACCTGTGTTGGCCCAGAGACAGGAAGGTAGAAGTGGCCAAAGCAGGCACTGAGAGATAGTAATGGCATTGTCATGTTGGACTTGATTGTAAAGCTTCACCTCCAAAGGTAAAAGGTCATGTAATAGTGAATAAATGCTGGTATTCTCTTAGTGAAACACTCTTAACTTTAGTAGAAAATGTCATTTGAACTGTGTGTGTAAGGTGAAAACTAAAGCTTTTGATTCTTCTGTAAAGGTTTTAAATTTAGGAAATCAAGAAATTAATATTTGCTTTTATCGTGGTGTTCAGTGACTTGCACAACTTTCATGCAGATTCCTCTACCCTTTCTGATGTTTTGAACACAGCAAGCCTAGATGGAGATTGTTTCCAGCTTTACCACTGCTCAAGCCAATTGTGCTCAAGAGAAAAACCACCAGAACTCTGGAAGTGACCAGATGCATCTGTTACTGTTTTAAAGTTCGTGCACAATTTTCCGACATCTGCACACAGACCACTAAGCCCTTCACTGAGAGCACAGGTGTTGAAATCATGCAAGTCCTTGAGGGTGTTTCTGTTTGATAAAGAAAGTATTAAGCGGCTCTTAACACAAAAATAGTTCAGCCTGAACCTACAAAGTCTGATCTTTTATTGTTTGAAATAGCAAAAAAATCTTTTTTACATAATTTTGCACACAGTTTAAAATTGTTCTTTTTAATTAAAGTATTTTACAACCTCTAATTTTGCATTTGACATTTTAATAAAAAAACTTTTGTCTTGTATATATTTGTCTAATCTCTGCAAAAGAAGCCACTGTAAACTTTATATGCAGGCATATTTTACACAGTGTAGAAATAATTAGGAATGTAAAATGAATTATCTAAGGAAAAATGCTGTAACTTTGTAAAAATGTGTGGGATGTTAAATGCTTTGTCTCTGATTCTTATCTTGTATGCTTTTCCTATCCACTCAGGTATTTAAATTTTAAAAGGCTTACAAGACTAGGCATTTTCAAACTTTTGATCACAGTGCATACTCAGAAAATGAGAAATGCAGTTAGCCTTTCTCCTGTGCTCTCCCCACCCTTCTTGGTGTTTGACTGTCTTCTATGCAAGAAAAGTAATGTGACCTATAGTTAAGACCCAGTGCCTTGTCTGCTTTAAGAGAGGGTCAGTCAGAGCTGGTAGTTTGAGCTTGGTCTCTCTGGACTGTGGTAAGTAACCCAGCACCACAACTGTCACTCTTACCAGAGAAATCAGATGCTGTACATGCTCTTAAATAACTGCTGTCCTGCCAGCCCTGGGACTGGGCTTCAGGCACAGGAGTAGATCACTACACCTTTCCATGGCAATTATAATCCTCATTTGTGCTGAAGAAAGGGAGAAGGAAACCCTGAAATGAAGAGATATGGGGCTAAAAGTAGCAGATTGGATAGGTTCTTTGGCACATTCAGAAAAAATATTGCAGAACTGAGGAATACAAGCACTCTAGGTAGGTGGTGCTGTAGGAGTTTTTAGTTACTGTGAACCCAAATACAGAACAGAGCCTTGGTATCCCTGAAGATACAGGGAAGAAAAAACAGAAGAGGGTGGTGGGGTGACAAAGTAGAAAAATTCTTCCAACCGGGGCAAGTGATAATCTCATTTCTAGTATCTAACTAAAAAAACCTCAATTTCCCCTCACCCCTTTTAATTCTTCTTTGCCCTTCTTCTTCCTTGGTGCAACCCTCCACTTACTACAGCCATAGTAATCTAGATTTACATTTTATCCTAGAAAATGTCAGTGTTACAGTCTAAAGTATTTGACAGGGCCTTTTCTCTTAAATCACTGTTCTTTAAACATGAGTACATTGAACATGATTAATTGATGCAAAATACTTTTAATTGGCATTTCCAATTTTTCCTTCTGTGAAAGTGGTTCTACCTTTAATTATGTAGCACAGGTACAATTTAGTAGTTGTGCATATGGAAAATTAGCCTATATAGGCCACTAGGGCACTGATGGGGGAATAGAATTTATTAACTGTGCAGGAAGTGTGCAGATAGAGGCAGACAATGAGGGAATGGGAAGCACTAGGGCAGAAAAGGTTTGGAAATATAAATCACAAACTGAATGTGAAAATAATTAACTACTTCTCCAAAAACAAACATCATGTTGCATTGCACAAGTGGATTTCTTGTTTGGGATGCCTTTGTAGTTTTCCAAGTATTCTCTACAGTGTAACTGTAAAACTTCAGCAAAAACTTATACCAAACAACCAAACAATTTGCTCAAAAACTGTGGAGTGAAGAGAGGCAGTGTGAAAACAACTCCCCTAGACCTGCTGAAGGCATTAGCATTGCTTAGTGTGGTGAAAGGAGGCTGGGGAGAGCTATGAGCACAGTATATTAAAAAATGTGGCTACGAAGAAAGCAGGAATAAATTCTTCCCAGGAGTGAGGGATGGAGTTACAGGCAGGGATTAAGGGTTCAGAACAAACCTTCTCCTACCAGCAGTAGCTAAATACTGATCTGAAGTGCCTGGGGAGGCTGCAGAGTCTCCACCCCACTAATCTTTTGGGACTGGTCGGCCAAGCACTTATCAGAAGTGGCACTGGTATAACTGGTCCCACTGTCAGGCACAGATGTGGACAAGATGTCCTCTTCAGATGCTTCAGATGTTCATCTTTGTGATGATACTGCTTTTTTCTTATGACCATGCCCTGACCTCAGATATTATAAAGTTAGCTGTACATCTTAGCCCCTAATTCAGGTCATATATATTTTGCTATTTTTCACAAGCTCCCTCACATTTGGGAATTTTTTGGATTCTGTATTTTCAGAACTGAATCTTTATATTCCTTTTCAATATGTCTCTGTTTAAATTCATTACAACCTTAAATATTATTTAACCTTAAGCTGGTTAGAACACTCTTTCCCTGTTATAATGTGGGTATGGTTTAGAAAACAAGCTAGAAATGTTTCCTGCAAAAGGGGGAAATGTGTATGTTCTGTTTTCTTCTTGCAAAATTAGTTGGCCAATCTCACAGCTTTGCTATCCCTTAATATCTCCATTATCTCAGTTAGGCAGGCTCTCAGCTAGAGGCAATTTTATTTATTTAAGCAGGAAAGCCTGAGACTCCATCAGTAAAGATGAAAGTCCAATTCCACAATGTAACTTTCTTGAGGTTAAGAGTATTGATTGAACTTGAGATGTGAATCTATTGCTCATGTGTTTGAATTCTCTTTTTCGAT
Source organism: Zosterops lateralis (assembly GCF_965231275.1). Lineage (NCBI taxonomy): Eukaryota > Metazoa > Chordata > Aves > Passeriformes > Zosteropidae > Zosterops > Zosterops lateralis. The sequence continues at coordinate 132,127,031 of NC_139762.1, forward strand.
GCTCCCACCTCTGCCCTGTTTTGCTTTTCCCAGAGTCACATCCTTGGCCTCTCTGGAGCTGGGAATAGGGTAGAGTTGGGCTGTGCCCCTCTCTGGGAGGGAAGGGGTGAAAGGAGACCCAAAGCACCAACCATCCTCTGCCAATGTCAAAGTGCTGCCCCGGGAGAGAGGACAACAAAGGGCAGGCATGGTCCACTCCCCAGCATCTCCCATCCAGACTGTGTCCCTTTCTGGTGCTGTCCTCAGGGAAGGAGCTTGTGTTTGCTGGGCTTGCCACACCCTCAAAACAACTGGTTATCTCAGCATGTGCTGACAGGCACGGACTTCAGCTCGCCGGGCCATACAAACTCCTTGTTTTGTTGTTGTTAATCGTCAATCACTTGAATGGACATGTAAACAACTGTGCTCTCTTGTATCCTCACCCAGAAAGGAGCCAAGTGATCCTTTTACACACCATGGGTCACAGATGGGCTACTTGGCAAACAAGTCTGGGCAGTCAGAGCAAGTGTAAGCAAGATGAGTTTGCTTTCACCCACCATTGCCACCTTTGCCCTGCTTGGTTTGTGAAGCTGATGGAAGGTCATGCTGTACTAAAGGAAACAAAGGAAAAAAATTGTTTTCATGGTGTAAAGGGAGAGTGGTGATAAAAACTGTTCTCCTGTGGCTCTTGCGTGTCAGTGTGGCAGTTCCTTGGTGTATTACCTGCATCTCCCCAGGAAATGTAGTTCTGGTCTGCTCTGGGAGCTCCTGAAATGAGACACTGCAGTAACAGAGTCACAGCAAACCCTGCTGAAAGGACATACAGCCAAAGCACTGCCTACAGAACCAAGCTGGAAAACAGCTGAAAAATCTGTGACCACGCTGAGAAAAGTTATTAAATACCGATCTCACTTCTCCATTTACTCCATTTATTCCTGTGAGAAATGTGGCTGCACACATCAGGCTGGCTGGGCTCAAGGGAGATGACTGATTGAGGAGCCATAGCTGAGCAAGGAGCTCTCATAAACTCCAGCAAGCCCTACCCTGACTGGCTCTCATTGCCTATGACAAACTGTCTGAAACACAGAAATATCATACCATCTCACACCCAAACTTTGGGGTTTTTTTCAACTTTATCTCTTCAGTTAATGAAAGATATCACTTCTGCCTACAAGCTATGCCCCTAATCATACCCTGGGGCCATGATTTCATGCTATGAGAGCAACCCCCTTTGAAAATCCCTTCTTCCTCACCAGCCATGCTTGCACCCAGCCCTGTGCCACCACACACCACCTTGGGTCCTGGGCATAGCCCTGAGGGTTCATGGCATTCTTGAGCATAGAGAAGCAATGGAGATCTTTAACTGCTCTATAGTTGGCTATTACTGAACACAGTTTGGAGCTGGATCAACGGTGGTGGCTGCACACACAAGGGAGACCCAGAGCTGAGCCAGGAATGAGCAGTGCAGAACCAAGGAGCACCATCAACAACACAGGTCTGTCACTAGAGCATCACAGGCTCTATGTATGTATAATGAAATAGCCTGAATGAAGCAATGAATCAGGGGGAATTTAGGGCAGACCAGCTGGAGGCTCTCACCCTGATGACAGCACAAGCACATCAAATCATCTCACACTCAGTCAAGATTTCCCGTGATGGGCAGGTGGGGGGAAGAAGCTTATCCCACCCAGTCTTGTTGCACTGCAGAAGAGAAATCAAATGCAGAAGCAGTTTGGGCCTCAAAAGCTACAAGCCTTGTCTGCTCAAGCAATTAATGACTAATCTCATGCTGATTTGTGAGCCTGACTGGTAATAAAAGAATGGTCCTGGGCTCACCACACTCAGGGAACCTGGTGAGGGAGTGCTGAGGCCCTGCTTTGGATTGCTGCTGGTGTTTGGGTAGGAGCTGGGGCTGTAAGAACTCAGCTGCAGTGAGATCCTTGATGGGGAGAGACAGAGGGAGAAAGGGACAGAGGAGAGTCCTCTCTCACATGGCTGCAGTCACATTTAAGTGCACTTAGCAGTGAGAGCCCACCATAATAGCACAGGAATGAAATGAGCATGTACAGAAATGAGTGCAGAGAAAATTAAAGATGGCCTACTTAATCAGTAAGCCTGGTTTGCTTTTTAGAGAGCTGCTACACATTGACGCCAGCAGACAGAATCTATCCATCTTTGTATAAAGAAGCATCAGCAGCAGAATGGGATTTTGTGAGTGCTTGCTCTGAGATCTTTACCACCAAATCCCATGTCTTGTGTTCTTCCATGCACAGGGGCAGTTACTGCAATACTGAGACTATTGGCTCTGTCTGTGCTGTCTGTGTGTCCCTCCACTCGCTCCTCTGGCTTCCAGAAAACAAAGGATCATCCATGTCTTCGCTTAGCTTCCAGTCTCAGCCCCTACATCAAAGAGGCTACAACCTACTAGCATTAGGTTACAGAGGAAGGTGTCTGTGCTGCAGCCTCCCCAGCAGTCCCACAGGCAGCAGCAGCGTCTGCCACATGCTCACCACATGAAAAGGAGCACAGCAGCGCTTCACCTGCATTTTTTTAGGAGACTGATGTGTAACTTGGAGTGTGAGATTCAGAACAAAGCAGCCCGTGTATTAAAAAGTTTCAGGCTATGCAAGTCTGCCTTCAGGTGAAGTGGGAAGGGATATTACATGGAGAAAATGTCACTTATAAGCTATCACAGAGTAAGCACAAAGTGACAGAGTGACATTACTAGAGCACCCCACGGCTTGTGAGCCATCCCTGAAATACAGTTACAACCAGATGGGAAAGACTAGTAAGGCAGAGTTGAGACACCAGCTTTAACACTAGATTCTTTCTCTGACAGTGACTGCAAAAAATAGTATGGAATGGCATGACATGTTCATTATTTCCTTCTGACTTCAGGTTAAAAAGCAGCCTATGTTCAAGGAGACTGTACCCAGTGTTTCAAACCCAACCTGAACTCGAAGTCTCAGGCAGGCTGGGTCTCCTTTCCATGCATAGTCACCAATTGCAGCTGCTCTGCAGGTTCAGTAACAGCCTCGCTGGTGCCTGGGGAAGGCTTCTGACTGTGCAGGCACCTCGGGTGGTGGCTGTGCAGGTCACAACCACCCGGGGAGCTCACGGGCTGTGGGGGCCCTTGGTCTGCAGTGCCACTGGAGCATCACACACCATCACTGCGGATGTTCTTCCCCCCACTGCTCCCCAAGCAGGATCCAAAAGGTACAATGAGGTAAAAATAAATAAATAGTGATAGTGTAAAACTGGGTGCTGTGCTTAGCTGTACACCTCAGGGCAGTAACAGCATGTTTAAGGTCATTGGTCAGATCTTCATCCTTCGTCAGGAAAAAAGGAAAACAATGTTTGGGAAAAGATGGGAGCCTCTGGCACAGCCAACCCATCTTCATGGGCATCAAACCACTCATCCAGCACTGTGGCTAGTGGGAAAAACTGCTTGAAACCAAACTCTTGGCCACAAAGGGTTTGAGAATAAACTCCACTTCTGGCCTATTGTGCAGGTGATTTTCTTCACCTCTCAACTCATTATAAAACCTCTGAGCTGTGACCAGCTTTTTTGTTGCTACAAGCAAGTGATTCTGCTATTGACATGTCTGTCTGAGGCCCAGTGAGACCTGGCATGGCCTCCAGCAGCTGAGGCTGTGGCCACAGAGAGCACTTCCCAACCTGAGAAGATGCAGCCTGGTAGGTGGAAATATAAAAAGGCAGTGTCTTCCAAATCTCTCTCTGTGTGTGCTCTGGGATAAATGTACAGCAGCTGAACCAACTGGAAGGAAGGACATTTCCGGTTTAACTAAATGAGCAGACTGAGGAACCAGATGCAAGAATAAATAAAGAATAAAGAATGAAGAATGAAGAATAAAGAATAAAGAATAAAGAATAAAGAATAAAGAATAAAGAATAAAGAATAAAGAATAAAGAATAGCTACCTCTTTTCCAGGAGACAACTTCAGAGCTGGAAGCTGGTTTGTGGATGGACCACTTCCTCCTGCTCCTGTCTCTGAGAAAACCACTGCACTGTCTCTTGGCATGTAGGTGACTTGAACTGACATCAGTGGGGATCATACACTTGCACTGGAGGGGAAACTGGGCTTTCCTTGATGGCAGACGCTGGCTCTCCCCGCAGTGCACACCAGGATCACCTGACAAATCCTGCCAGGGTGATGCACAACACACTTTGGGTACTGACAGATTTACAGAAAGCTGCTCAAGGTGGAAGGCAGCTGCACAGCAGCTGTAAAGGGCGCCTGCACATTCTTATTTTGTTGTGTTCAACTCAACTGAACTAATAAGACAAAAGGCAATTTCAAAGCACCTTGCAGATTACCTTGTCCAAGAGCTTCTTCAAAGCTCACACAATTAAAATGCATTTGATCTAAAAATACGGCATCAGTCGTGACAGTATGTAATAGCTACAATGTTTTAACCCAGGAGAATCAGCTCTGTGAAGTGTATCACGTTACAACTGCTGGCACCTGGGAATAGCGTCTGTGTTTCTGGGTCAGTCTTTCACATCCCAGTTTGTCAGACTGAAAGGGACTGAACCTCTTCTACCCAAAACGTAACAGCTCTCTCTGTATTGTGCACTCCAGTAAATCTAATGGCCAGCAACAAGGCAACAAAAGTCACGCATGCAGCTGGTGAGAGAGCTGGTGTCTGTGATTTAGACCATCCTGAAATCAGTCTCTGGCACCCCGTTTCACTGCAATTTGTGTGCTATGGAAGTGTTTCTGCTGCTGAGTGATTTCTGTTGTTTCAAGCCTGATGGTGCTCACTCAGTACCTCCTGCCCCACCCTGCAGATCTCACCCTGGTCCCACTTTCTGGAGACTCCGTGACAGCAGAGTCTGAGCAACCCCTGGTCTCAGGGAACCTGAGTCTCACCTTGCTCTTTGCTAGCCTAGTGGTCTGACTTCTCTTGGGTTTAGCACGAGATGGCTAATGAGCATTATCTGCAAGCGAGGGAAAGTGCAAACAGCTTTTATCTCCACAAAGCCAGGCAGTGTGTCCCCCCCACCGGCTTGGGGTCAACAGCGTCTATCCAAGAGGTTAAAAACTAACAGCCTCTTATCTACAAAACCTCTTGCAACACAGAGACCTGAGATATCTTGTTTTCTGGCTCTTGAGACAAAGACCAAGGCTTAGGTTGACACTTTAAAGTTTCATTTTACCAGTTGGGAATTTGCAAGGCTTCGTGTGTACCATCCCTGGCCAAACAGCCACACCACGGGGCTGCTGCTATCACAAAAGTGAAACCTATTTAAACTGCCGTCCTACTATCGAGTATCCCAGCCCCACTATGTTGAAAGAGAAGCAGGTAGTCAGTTCAAGGGCTACAGCTTTTTACTTGATAAATATTGATGGTGTGGAGCAAGGAGTGTTGCAACACTGCAAAAGGTCCTTAAAAATGTTCAGAGGATGAAAATTGCCAGCACTGTTGTGATTTTGAAGCTCAAATAATAAATGATTCAACAACTGTACAGTTACCATGGGGATGAATTCTCATTGAGCCTAAAATTACCAAGCTGCTGACAAGGAGCTATTTTTAGTATCAGCAGATGTGTATCTTTAAGAACATCAGCACAGACCTACTACTGTGTGTTTGTGTATGCATGCATGCTCGCCTGTAATTGAGTTTTCTCATGCTAATAATAAAAGCAAAAAATAAGTAGATGTCTGACCGCTGCAACAGACAATGCAGTGATTTAGGCTGGGGGCAATAAGTGGAAGTTGCAATTAACCTGATAAATAAATTAATTTTTTTTTTTTTTTTTTTTTTGAGCCTCATTTTTCTGAGGGAGAGGCCAGAGGGTGGCTATAATGACATCTCGTTTGGTGATAAAAGGATTGGTTTGTTTTTGCCAGACACGTAGCAGGACAGACATATCTCTGCTCGCCTCTTGGCATGCCACTGCAGTACGTATACATGTAAAAGGGGTTTGCTAGCAAACCAGCCAAGCAAAAATCAAAAGCAGTACGTTGCAGCAGGATAGGATAATAGGGTATTACAGGAGACAGTTCAGCAGTTTTGTTAAAAAAAAAACCAAACAAGCTCTTCTAGTTTCTGAAAGGCAGGGATGGAGACAAGGGAGAGGACTGTGGTGGTGCAGAGCAGGCAGCAGTGCTTCTGCCTGCACTGTCATGTGAGGCTCTGGTCACGCCTTCCACAGAGAGCAACAGAGAATAATGGCATTTCAGATAAGAGTGAGGAGAATTAAGGATCAAGAAAAGCCCTTGTGCAGAGACACATTTGGAAAAAATGTGAACGGTCCACCCCAGAGTAAATTATGCAATGGGCCTGATTAAACCATCCATCATTCCCCATTTTTGATATTTATTGGGAAAGAATGGTTAGTTCCTCAGACTTGGCTCTTGGAGATGTGTTGGCCATATACACTCTCTGGGAGCATACATGCATCTGTTACAAATGTCTGACTCTGCTAAGAAATACCACAGTGTTCTGCCACCACAGAAAACTCCACACATATCCCTGCTTTTTTTTTTCATTAATATTTGACCTTATATAACTGAAACCTTGGGGGAGTTTGGTTTGACTTTGAAGAACCCATCCCTGTGGAAGCTGACCAACCAATATTCCAGGTGAGATTTAGAGATGCTGTCATTCAGGAAAGCTGAACAACTTGCCCTTGCTGTTGGAGATTAGAGTGAGAGCTTCAGGAGATCTGGACAAATGAACTGCCTGGGCTGACCGTGACCTGTTAAGATCATACATGTGGGCTTTCTTCTGAATTTCCTAATGCCCTTGCCCAAAAGAAGAACAGGAGGTATATGCTGGAGAGCAGAGATGTACAGGACACACAGAAAGGTCTGAAAGGTGGTCTCAGGCTCATGGCTTATCTGAAGCAAAGGATGTGAATTTAATTATATACCAAAGAGAAACTTGACCTCACATTCAATTTTCATCTTGAACAACTAAAATTGGAGGTGTTTTGTTGTCCAGGCCCAGGGATCAGAAACACCCACACAGGCACCAGCCTAGAACAATTTCTGAGAAATCACTGGTACACAGGAAACTGCTTCCTGATACAGAGGGTGGTGTCAGCTCTTGTCAAGTCCCAAAACACTGGGTTTACTGAGACAAGAGCTGCCACTATGAACAAAATCCTAAGAGCACCAGGGACTGGTGTCCTTCAAATCCAGGAAAAGGCTTTTTTCTTGGCCTCTTAGGAATAACCCTTGCCCTTGGGCACACACGAACATTGCAGTGGCTTGTTTCCTCTTGAGTCCAAAGGTATGATCCAAATGACCTAGATATGAGCCACTGAGGAAAGTAAGAATGCCCAAACCACAAAGATGATATCTGCCATCCTTTCTGTCCTTTTTGTCTGTCTTTTCTACTGCTGGAGAAGAAAGTGCACAAAAGTGCACGTGTCTGCCTGAGCAGTATCAGCTGAGCTGATATCTTCCTTGGACTGAGTAGACATCTTCCTTGTTGTAGATGAGCTATTGGTTTTGAAGCCTCACAGATTTCAGAGAGAAATACCAGAATCTAGACATGGAAAAAACTGAGGAGAATGGTCTTTTCAACCACAGGACCCAAATGAGAGTAGTAGTCATGGTGAATGAACCTACAGCAGGAAAAGCCTTGAAATGACATGTTTGCTAAGGACTACATTCACATAGCCTGGATTCCTTATTCTTAGTTGAGATTTAGGGAAATGCTGGGTAAATTCCATGTACTGCATTAGAAAAAATATTTTGCTGCAAGCAAATGTGCCAACTCTGTGGGATCATAGGTTGAATTCAGGTCAGAAACATCTCTCAAAAGATCTCATGTCCAGAAACCTGTCTGAAGCAGGCACAGCTCTGAAGTCAGACCATGTTACTTTCTGTTCTCCAGTCTAGTCAAACCCACCAAGGAGAGAGACTACAACCTCTGGGCAACCTGTTCCAATGTCTTCATGGGAAAGAGGTTTATCCTTATATCCAGGACATAAAGATGTGGTAAATTATATGATCAGCTTTGCTGTGCCCCAAAGACATCACCAAATACAGTGTGAGTGTTAACAACTCAGTAACATCAGTTATTCAAGGGAAGCTGTTGATACCAGGAACAGTGAGGGGCATGAATTTCAGCTGTGAGCTATAAATGACAATGTAAGCGCTGAAGTCTTTGGTACCAACAAAATTTTGTCCTCATTGCTGAATGTACAGTCAAAAGAGCAGCAAGCCAATAGATATTACTTGTACTTAGTTTCATTTGCTGTGATATGGGTAGAAGTGCCACAGCAACTAACTTAAACAAAGAAAAAAGAAAAAGGCAAGTTGAAGAGGAAGGTGTAGCTGCTACAACTCCAGTACTTTCAAAATCACTTTGCAGCAACCAAGGAGTCAGTAACCACACAGGGTTTTTTATAGCCACGACTATAGAAATCAGACTGGGCAGTGCTATACTTCTCCCACTTCCCCATAGAGGCCAAGACTTCTAAGTGGAGCATTAGACAAAAGGTTCAGATCTCAAGTGCAGGGGTGTTGAGGAGTACTGATGCTGGGCAAGCCCCCAAACTTTGTTGTCCTGCAAATCCACAATCCCAGAGTCAATCAGTGATAGGAAAAGGGTAAAACCCCAGCAAGACCCAGGTCAACAGCACACCAGAACAGAAGGAACAGTCAGTGCTGCCCATAGTCAGTGTCCACATTTCCACACCTTTTGTATGCAGTCAGGGATAGCTACTCAAGCCTGTTGTAGTTTCCTCTGCCATGCAACTGCTTTTTCCTATCAGGAAGTTTGTTTATATCTACAGTTCTCCACCTGGGTCTCTAACAATCCTTCCTCTCGTTATGGGATCTGATGTAAAAGTTTCAGTAACCTCTTTCTCTTGGACTTAGTAAGGGGAATTGAAGCTTATGTACCCTTTTGGGTTTCAGTGTAGGTCCTTTGATCTAGTGTCTAAAAACGTTTTTTTTCCCCAGCGTTGCTCCCATCTTTGTGTTGGTTCAAACCTCACCTTTGTGTAGTGTTTTCTCATCTTCTGTTTCTCTTCCTGGTCAGCTCCAATGTGTCCTGAGGAGTTTTTTTTTTATATAGAGCAGTCTCCACATCCCTCTCTGGAGGCAGCTTCCACAGGAAACATCCATTCCTACTCTTTGATTGTCAGCCCTCAGCATTTAACACAGAAGTCAAGGTGTGATGGGCTGGCCACCCTCTCTGCTTCTCACAGGGAGAGCCTTGCTCCCCAACCATGCTGATCACCATCCACAGAAGGCAGCTGTGAGCAGACACAGCAGGGCAGCTCTCTTGGCTCGGAAAGCACTGGAACACGCATAACGTCATGCAGAGCTATCAGGAAAATCAACTATAACTGTGGCTAAAACTCCAAAATCCAACAGCATGGAAGGGACTCTAACCAGGAAAGAGCCAAACTGCCAGACATCAGGACAAGAGCTGCTGGGGGCTATTCCACCACACAGCAGGTGACATGAAGCAGCTGACTGGCATCCAAGATATTGAGCTACCCAGAGCTCAGTCTTACCCAGTATGACAGTCCCTACGGTTTTAAAGGTTTCCTTATGTGGGAGGTGATCCTGCCCCTCTGCTCTGCTCTTCTGAGACCTGGAGTACTAAAGGGGGCCTACAGGAAGGCTGGAGAGGGACTTTTCACCAGGGTATGTCATGATAGGACAAGGGGGAATGGCTTTTTCTTTGCTGTGAGGGTGGTGAGGCACTGGAGCTGGTTCCCCAGGGAAGCTGTGGATGCCCCACACCCAAAAATGTTCAAGTCCAGGTTTCATGGGGCTTTGAGCAGTCTGGTCTAGTGGAAAGTGTCCCTTCCCATGCCAGGGCAGTTGGAACTGGTTGATCTTAAAGGCCCAACTCAAACCATTCTGTGATTGTATGACTATCACTTACAAAAGATCACATTTGGTGTCAATTTATTAATCTCCTCTGCTGATTCATAAGAGCTCAAACAAACTGAATGACTTGCAAAGTTGAAATCACCCACAGAAAATCAGTACTCTGTTTAGTCTCACCATTCAAGTTAACTTCCTCTCTCCAATTTAAAACTTTCTAAAGTTTATGAACTTAAAAGTAGTGCCTCCTGGACAACAAAATTTCAAATTCTATGTCTCTGCAACCATATTTAAAATTGCTGAAGCCAAAATAATTGAGACTTTTAATAATAGATAAGCCAAAGCCATTGCAATAATAAGGCAGATCTGTACTATGCTGGCTGCAAACTTAAGTCACTCCTGCATGAAGACATTCTTCAAAGTTATTCAGCATTGATATATACCTTACAATAAGGATTTTTGTTATGTTTAGGAAGAAGGAGGTAAACCAAAATCCATTTGAAATTCTATTTCTTACAGTAATTTGGTAGTTCTGGTAGGGTTTGATCTGCTTTCTCTAAGATAAAGCCTGTTCAGGAGCAGCTATCAAGGCAAGACACATGCAGGACATAGACAATATTACACTAAAACACATTTGCCTTAACTTTTACAACACCACAAAAAGCACAACTATATTTTTCCATAGATTTTACTCTATTTTTTCCTGAAAAATTAGTTTTAAATCTAATTAATAGCACATGTCCTTTGTAAAAGTCTATATTTATTCTTAGTGTCAATAAAACATCTGCACATTTGACCCTGAACACAAGTACTGTTTCAGCAAGTCACATCTGATCCATGCTGGTGTGTGCACATGCACAGCACCCAGGCTGAGCATGTTTGCTCTTTAGCCCCAAAACATCTTTGTCTCACTGCAGATTGGAGAACAGGATCAGCACAAACCAAATGTGCTGTGAAAGGCTCTCCAGGAAAATGAGGGGAAAAGTGAACATAGGGACCACAGATCACTTCTAAACCCCTACTGAGGCAGGCAGCTTGATTTCCAGAGATTCTTGACATCTGTGGCCTCTCTTAAAAGGAAAAGGAAAAGAAAAAGAAAAAGAAAGAAGAAAAGAAAGAAAACTGAAAAAAAGAAAATAAAAAAAAAGTGGGAGAAGAACAGAAGAAACAGAAGAACAGATCTATACAAATGCAGATATGGAAATTTATGTTTCTTATTTCTGTCTTGCTACCAGTCTGGCACGCTCCAGGCTGACTTACTCCCTTTTTATGGGAATAAGTTTTCTGTGTCCTGTAATCCAGAATCCAGCACAGTTCAGGTAGAGCTGACAGCAGCTGAGGAAGTTTGCATCAGAGGCATTGGAGGAAAGCAGCTGTCAAGGCAGCCTAGTGAAAACAAACAACAAAGCAGAACAGCAAGATGGAAAACATAAATGTCTAGTTTTTTACCGTCCAAAAAAATGTAGAGATGAGATATCACACCAGTGGGACATAGCCATGCACTGACACATAGGCATTGCCAGAATAGCAACTGCCAATGCTGCCTGCTGACAACGGGAGAGGATTAGGTATCCCCCTCATCTTCCATTTTGCAGGAGAAGCTGGGGATACATGTGCATGCATTCAGTCACCACCTTCAGCCCAGTGTGGCTTCCTCTGGAACACTAAGTTAGTCTTGTAAACAAGAAAAGACATTGCAATGTGGATTTAAGAACACTAAGAACCAAATTTGCACTTTAACTGTGAGTCCATGCTTCTGTAGATTTTAAGCCTCAAAACTAGGACAATTGTGATGTGGGTAAGATAAGCCCCAATCTCTCATGGTAAAATGCTTAGAGCAGTAAATATTTACTATTAAGCCAGCCAGGATCCATTTCCTCTAATTAAAACATTTTTATCCTGGTGCTGTTTCATCCCTTACCAGCAAACAAAAAATGTTTCTAAGTCAGTGCTGCTCCTGAAAGTGATCCCAGTGAGCTGGAAGACTACAACTTCCCTGGAGTGTAAAATCAATCAGAGATCATCTCCTGAGGGGCAGCTGATGACACAACCCCCATACTGTGCAGGAGAGCAGTGAAGTTCCTTGGATAAGGACTGAAGTACCTACCTGGGAGGAAAATGAAAGCAGGTCCATTTATTCTTGAATTTACCACTTGGCTTCCAAGCTCAAAGTTCCAGCAGGATTTTTTTCCCTCTAGCTTTAAAATTGTTGCTGCTATAAAATATATACTTGTAGTTGGACTTGAACATATTAAACTTCCTCATATAACTCAGGAGCTTACAGCCTAATCTTAGCACCTCTTCATGTATGAAGTCCTGCCAAGTCAGTAATTACAAGGAGGACACAGAGACAAGGTGGTTTTTACAATTTCTTTTGATTGCTTATATCCTACCTAATGTCTGCGGTGATGAAGAGCAGCCTTAGCTGGCTGTATTACTCCACCAGATACCACCATATTATATAATGGGAAGCAAAAATAATACAATTTAAATACAGGATATTGCATAAGGAACAGCTAATGTTGCACGCCTCTGAATTTATGGTGCCTGATTTCCTGTAGCTTCCTCTGCTGTGGAGTTTACAGTATTTACTAATGCAGCTTGGGCACACTGCAGCCTTCCTCTCTCTATGGGCCCCAATTCTTTTCCAGCAGCTGCCTTTTGCCAAGGAAATTGTATAATGACAATCCTGCCGTTTTGACAAAGGTGACTGAGGTTAGTCACACAGCTAAAACATAATTTTTAGAAGAGAAAAAGCAAACCAAACTCACTGACTCAGGCAATGAGTTTGCTGGTGTCGTTTTTGTGTCCCCCTAAAGGCATTTATGTAGTCATTGAGCCACTTTAAGTGGTATTGCCCAGATACTTCTAAAAAAAAAAAAAAGAAACCAAACCAAACAACAATAACAAAACAAGCAAACAAACAAACAAAACAGAAGGAAATTCCCATAGAAGTTGAAAACAACTTTTCTGTTAACTTCGTCTGTTCATTTCATTGCAGCCAAGATTTCTCTAATTTCTGCCCTATGCTGCACAAACTGAAGATGAAGGACACTTGTAACCTGCCCTCCAACTCACACTGCAAAGTCTGTAAGGAGCTAACCAGATTGTGGCTGCCAGGAGTGACTGAGGAAGTCAAGAGAACAAGCACATCAAAAGCACCCACCAAAAGGCAAGTGAAGAGAACAAAGGTATTAAATATTTGGGAAGAGTAATATGACATGGACAAAAGACATGTAAATGTGAAATAGTTCAGCCACAAGCTGAAAAAATGGCCTGGGATAAGGCAGGGAATGCAGGGTGAAGAGATTGAAATCATGGGGCCAGGGATTAGGAGAGAATGAGAAATGTATTTTATATGGAGATGGAGAAGTCACCAACACTGGGACTGACCCCAGCTGACCAGAACTTAAATTGTGCATTAACCAGCATACATCCTTCTTCTCTCTTATGCCTTCCATGAGATGTGCTTGCTATTTGCTTGAAAGGCTTCTTTTAAACCTCATTTTAAGGACTTAGGGTGGAGTCCCTACTTTCCCACCATGTTTATCATGCCTAGTACCATGCCAACATAATTTTTACAGCAGGTTCTAAGTGCTGCTACAATACACAACAGTGAGCTACAACGGAGATGGGTCACACAGGGGAAATAGCAGACAAAAATCATTCTACCTGCCAGAATTCTGGCTAAATTGAGTTACTTTTAAGAGCTCAGGGAACACGGGAGTACAAAGAACAAGATGTAACTAGGATGCAAAGCTGAGTTTTGGGCAGTCAGGAAAACAGTTGTCCAGTCATATAGAGAAAACTGAGGACTTAAGCAGCAATGTAGATTACAAATAAAAAATCTGTGGCAGCCCAGTGCCATGCTGGCACAACACCACAGAGAGGCACATTGAAAGATGAGGTTGTGAGCCTTCAGTGCATTTGCTTACAAGATTATTTAAAGTCATGTTTAGTCTCAAAACATATAGCCTCCTGTAGATATAATGAAATCAAATTTCTTCCCCAATGCATTGAAACGTTACTTGTTACAAAAATCTAATTTGTTTTCTTTTGGTTCTACAGCTCATGTCACCCACTGCAAAAATCTGTTTTGAACAATTTTTTTTCTTCACAGTATGGGGAAAAAATAAAAGAGCTAAAACCTAGTTAAATGCCTATCATGAAAACACAATTTTATTCCAATTTTAAACCAGTAAGTAAACTTATATTTTTACTTATGAATGAAGAAAATTTAAGCATACTCTGAAGGCCAAATGTATTTCCATTTTGCTTCTCTAGAAACCAACAACTGGTGTTTGAGGACTGGCACAGACTTAATATACTAAAGAAACCCCACCTCTGAAACACAGATATATAAAACTTAGAAAAATTATTATTTCCCAGGTCAACACCTTTTATCTTGTTTGGGAAACAAAGCAGATGATGACTTTTATATATCACAGTTTGTATGCTTGCATACTGTAGCACAAGGCAACGGAAAAGGTGAATTTGCAACGAATCAATGGAAACCTTCTGGCAATACTTCAATTGGTCCAACATCTTTTAAAATGTGTCTTCCAAAACCAAAATGAGCCATGTTTGATCCATTCCCTTATGAAGGAGTGACATGTTCTATATTCTGAAGAGGACAAAGACTTATACAAAAGATATAAGTAGCAAGTTATCTGAAACAAGGGGCAAAATTCCCTTTACTGAATCATCACACACACTGCAAAACACTTAGCTTACTATAACCCTGTTCATATATACATCTCTCAGCCTTGCACAAAGGAGAAAAGTAAAAGCTATTTTAGAAGTAATTTAGGAAGCTTAAAAACCAGCCAGTCACAGTGAAATTTATTAGCATCTTTTCTACGCCTCACTTCAACTGCCACTTTATTGAAAAGTGTTATTCTAGTAAAATCCTTGAAAGGAATGTCTCGAGGCTTTCAATGACTACAAAGGACACTTGTAAAGTTAGCTGTTCTCATTAGTATACAGGGGCTAGGGTTTGGGGAGGAGGAAGGGGGGGAGGGAAAGGAGATGCAAAATCGATGCATAATTATCAGTGGCAAAAAGTTCAAGTCAAACTCACCAGCTTCCAGAATTCCAGCTGACCCCCACCCATATACTTTTAATTGCTGTTAACTATTCAAACTTCACCAGCTATGCCCAGTTTTAGCTTGTTTCCTCCAGATTTTTCAATAATTAAACTACTCATCCCAGGGTTCAAATTCAGCATCTGCACAGCAAACACCTACCTCCCTGAGCATCTAAAGGACAAATACAAGAATAACTAGTTCTTCAGTTGTGGCTAGTGGTTATATTCTTTGTATCTGCTATTGAACTTTTTTTTTTTTTTCCTGGAGAAAGAAAGAAACAAGAAAATTGCAAATAAAAATTCATTTGAAGGATAACCTACACAGTACATCATTGTATTAGACAGTAAGAACCAATGGCAGATCTGAATCTTTTCCAAGTTGTGCAAAATGCCACAAAAGCAGCCCAAGTTATGAGAAAAAGGACTTCAGATGTTAGTAATTAAGGAGGCTCTAAAATGCACTGAACTTCCTTTTTTTTTTGCATTTTACATGCTTTGATATGGAAAACTGCATCCAACTTATAAATTAGTCAAGACAAAGCTAATAATAACATCACATACTGGTCCTAATGCAGGAGGAATTCAGTGAGACATCTTAAAAACCTTCAGCATCAGTTTCTAGCAGCAGCTGTGGCAGAGAAAGAAATCTAAAATATTTTGTGGATTTAATGTATTCATGAAAGAACTAATCACACAAGTAAACGTAGCTGCTCAAATTGCTCTCTTGGACAAAGGCAAACATCTTCCATTTTCTTTCATGTGGGATTGCTACCTTCTTCAAAGGAGAAGCTTTTACCTCAAATTGAGTGGGGGTTGGGAGATTGTTAAGCTCCAGTCTGTCTGATGTGTTCAGTTCTGATCTTGAAGCTCAATGACTCCTAAAAACCCAACACAGGCTTTTACAAAGGAAGCTATTCAAAATAGATATTGGAACTTAATGAGCAGCATCAAATTATAAAATTTTGGTTTACGTATTTTTACGTAAAGATTTTTTTTTAATTGCTGCCTAGACTTCTTCCCTTTTCTAGAGTCTTTTTCCCCTTTCTGTCCTCAGAGAAAAAAAAAAAACAAAACAAAACATCAAAACAACCTGAACAAGTGACCAACACGAGCCATACTCCTCAGTATAAAAATACCTAATTTTTGTTTCGGTACGATTTGACTTCTAAATTCCAAGAGGCACATTGTGGGCTGCTGGAAGGGGCGTCTCACGGCTCACGAATGAACGAACGCTGCTGGCAAACAAAGGGGCTCAGTTGCATCTCCGTGCATTAATAACCGGTGTCCCACTGCATCACACTATGCGGATTGTTGTGGGCATTTTTTTTTTTTTTTATTGCAAAATGGAGATCTTACAACCGAAAGAAGATCAAGGGGGAACGTGCCTACACAGTTTTGTTCTCGTGAACCAGAATTCATTTCCCCTTTAACAATGAGACGCGGACCCAAAAAAATAAAAACAAGACCACGTTTATTCAATACAGACAGGTTAATTAAGACAGTAAGTCCTGTAAATCAGGAACACATTTCAAACGCTCCGGTACGAAGTGCATATATTTAAAATCAACAGCTGCATCTTGTACTTGAGCCATTGAGTTTCTCGGGGAAGGGTGGATTTCAGGGTTTTTCTTTTTTGGTAGAAAAAAAAACTTGTGTCGGCTACCTTACGTGAACAATGCATCTCGGGCTCCATTCACTCATTTGTTATAAAGTCCAGCTGCCTTACAGCTTTGATATTCACAATTTAAAAAAAAAAAAACCAACTGCTTCGCACAGTCACAACGAGAAATAATAACAATAAATGTTAAAATAACGACAACAAATAAACCAAAAAAAAAAAAAAAAAAAAAAAAAAAAAAAAAAAAAAAAAAAAAAGAAACCGAACCCGGCCGGGAGGGGAGAGGAAACGCCTCCCGCCGGGGTCAGCGAGGATTATTGCAAATGGCTCCTGGGGGACGGGGGAGCTCTGGACCGGCGAGGGGGAGTCCAGGGCCCGGGCCGGGCCCCTCAGAGGGGGAGGAGAAGGAGGAGCTCCCAGCGAAGGCAGAGGAGGCCGGGGGCACCGAAACAGCTCGGGGCCTGGCCGGCTCGGGGGTCTGTGCCGCGGGTGACCTTGTGGCGGGGGCTTGGGGCCTCCTCCCCGCCTCAGCCGGCCCGGCCCGGGGGGCGCCGCCGGGACACACTTACAGCCTGGCGGGGCCCGCACCGCGCTCGCTCCTCGGCCCCGCTCCCCGCCCGTCCCCGCCGGTCACTGCAGGGGCTGCCCCGCCGCCGTTGCCGCCTGGCCGTCCCCGCCGCCGCTCCCCGCCGAGGCGCTGCCGCTGGAGGCCGCGGATGCCGCCGCCGCTGCCGCCGCCGCCGCCAGCTGCAACCGCCGGACGGCTTCTTTGATGAGGTTGCCGGAAAGGATGAGCTGCTGCAGGAGCTGGTGCGGGTCCTCCTCCTCCGCCGGCCCGTCTCCCGGCCCCGGCGGGGGCTGCTTCCTCCGGCGGGCGGCGCTCCGCAGCCAGCCCCGTCCGCACAGCTGCTTGGTCACCCGCTGCTGCCCGCTCCGGTCCGCCCGCGGGGGCTCGGCGTGCTGCGAGTGAGCCTGCGGCGGGGCCGGGCCCCGCGGCGCCAGCAGCCCGGCCCCGCTGCCGCAGCACCGCGGGGAGTAGGGGGCGGCGCGGTCGCGGGCGCTGCCCGGCCCCAGGTGCTTGGGGCCGCGGGGCGGCGGCGGCGCCCGCTGGGCGCTCAACTGCAGCACCTCGCCCAGCTTGGCCACCAGCGCGTCCACCTCCTTCGAGCCCGCCTGTCCCACGGCGACCGGGCGCTCCAGCAGCAGGAAGCGCTCGCCCGGGCGGCACGGCATCTCTGCCGGGTCCCCGCCGTGCCGCAGCCGCCGCAGCGGGACCGGGAGCGGGACCGGGGCCGCCGCCCGCCCGCGCGAGCACACGCGGCTCCGGCGCTGCGGTGGCGGCTGGAGCTCGGCCCGCTGGCGTTGGTTTGTAAACAATGGGTGACGCGCGCGCCCGGGCGCCTCCCACTGCGCCGGCCGGGGGGGGGGGAGGCGGGCGGCCCTCCGGACACACCGGTCACCGGCCGCTCCCGAAGCCGGTGCCCCGCGCGGGGCGGGGTCGTCTAACAGCGCGGGGGCGGCTCCCTCCGGCGGACGCCGCCGGCCGGGCGAGCCCGCCCCGCGACAACCGAGCGCGACGCTTCCCGTTACCGTCTCCTTCCCCCCCAGTCTGCGCGCCGCGTGGACCGGCCCGCTTTCAAACCCCGCACTTCGGGTCTCGGGGGCGGGGCCGCGGTGATTGACAGGAGGGGGCGGCGCGGGCGAGGGTCTCGCACCGCCTCGGGCCAAACGCTCGGAGGGGGCGAGCGGGGCTGGTGAGCGCCGTGTGACCGCCCGGGGCCGGCCCGGCCGCCGCCGCTCCCGCCCCGCCGTTAACGGGCCCCGCTGGCCCCCGGCGGTTGTGCCCGTGCGGCTCTCCCGCGGCCCCGGCGATTCCCGGCGGAGCGCGCCCGGCCCGGCCCGGCCCGGCCTCTGAGGGAGCGGCCGCGCCATGGCCGGCCCCACTGCCCAGAGTGGGATCCGCGCTGGGGCCGCGGCGCGGCGGCCACCCGGGCTTCGCACTGGTTTGGGGGTTAATTCCTTGGCACAGAACTGCCTTAGGAGCCTTGTTTTGCATCACTAGGATTGGCAGAGGTGAAGCGACTCCGTGCAGGTGTTTTGTCGGGGTTTCTCTCAGCCTGCGGTTACTTCAGTCTCTTCATGTCCCAGTCTCATTCTTTCTGTCGCTGCATCATTCAAGCAGCAGGTGCTAAAGTTTCTGTGATGGGCATTGAATAAGGTTTTCTAGGTGTTGGAACTCCGGGGCCATAGTCCAGAACACGCTCATTTCACGTGACGGGCCATGCGGTCCGGGAACAGCGTGTGAAGTGTGAGTTGCTCACACACGTAACTGCTCTCACCATTGTGCCCTTGATTAATCAGTAAGCGGCTGGCAAAGGAGAGGGCATGTCCTTTGGTCCCTTTGTCCTTACGATCTCCTGAGCTACTTCCACTTGCTGTACAGAGCAAGAGACCCTGTGCATAGCTGCCCGTGTTTGTGAACGTGGATCTGCACATGCTGCTGCTCACGCCAGATTAGGTGTCCAAGCCCATTGCTGCACCCCCTGCTTGCATTTATATCATAAATCATGCTACCTAATTGAGTATTATTTATTCATGTGCATACTTAAGGTACCAGTACTTTATTTTCAGCACCTTTTTGGTGACTGTCAATTAAAACAGGTCACATCTTTCTACAGAGGGTGAAAAGCGAGATTTTGTTGCCCCCCCCGCCCGCCCCCAAATATTTTTAAGAAAACACTTTCACCTTTATTCCTTATTTATGCAGTATCTATTCAAAATTAATAAAAGCTGGCCTACATAGATGCAGTGGATGGATCTTCTTCAGCTCCAAGGGAGATCTATATTCAGATCACTTCTGAGTAGGTAATCTGGTATTCTATACAAGCAAAACTGCAATAAACCAGTACAGCTTATTCCAGCCTTTTCTTCTCCCACAAAGGCAGAATAAGCTATACCAGCAAAAGCTCAGTGCTGCTTGTGATTACATCTACACCTGGGGCTTTCATGAGCCTGGGAATGATAATCACAAATCGTGCTTCATTGCATCCCTAACCAACGGCAGTGCTGGGGAAAGCTTGCAGGATCCTGCTGATCAGTGCCACAGATAGGGAGCTCAGAGAGCAGGCATTAGCAGAATCCCGATGTCCTCAGATCTTTTTAAATGCAAAATTTTAGTGATGACTGATTGACAATGGACTGAGTATCTGCTGAGGGGTTTAGGACTAAACATACTGCAAGTGTTTACACTGAACGCTACTGGTCAGGATTAATAGCTGAACAAAATGAGATTTGTGGAGCTTCAGGAGAAGGGTGTTTGAGATTATGTCCTCCTAGAGGAATTGGGAACCTCAGCTATTACTTTGGTACTATCTGCTCTTTTCACTGGATGATGAAAGAAGAGCTAAAATGCTGGAGAAGACAAATATATCCTGTATCTGCGGTTCTCCCTCAAAGATGTGTTTATGTGGGAAAACTGTACCAAAGATGGCTCAATATGAATTTACATCATAGTCAAATCTGTGGAATGGACCTCAGTCTGTCAGCACCCACAGACCTTTCTGGGATTAAACCCCAATCCATGCTAGGGGAGATCTAAACTGTCTGCAGCCACTATCAGATGTTCCTGGCAGAAATACTACAGCAGTTCATGAACACACAGCTGTTTGCTAGTGCCTCTGTAGAAATGAGAACTCCAACAGTTGGTTTTGCAATAAAGGGGCTGTCATAGGTGGCCTGATGCAGAGTTTGTGAGGGTAAGTGGCAGAGTTGATGGCCAGGCCACCCCAAAGAAGCGGAGGCTTCATTACTTGTAACTCTAAGGTTATTTGGCCAAGTCCTGAGTAAGCTACAACTCACTCACTGTATTCTCTTTAAAATTAGGAGAATCACAGCCTGGTTATCATACTTGGTCTTCTGCCCCTGGAGATGAGCTCTGCAGCACTGCTTTTACTTTAGCAGTTTACCGCAGTAATTGCAATTTTAAAAAGTCCCCAAAACCCCGAAGCATGAACACTAAGGATAGGAGGAGGTTCTTTTTAAAATAAAAGTATAAAAGGAGTTGCAAAACTGTTGGCAAAATTTTTCTGAACTCTGACAGTATTTTTCTGAGCAGAAATTTGATCGTGACCATTGGTGCTATTATTTTTCTTTTCCAGATGCATTTCTATGTATGGTCTGCTTCTCTACTGGGATTGCCAAAATTCTCACGGCAACTTGTTGTCTAAGTCAATCTCTAGCAAGGCATTACAGTTGAGAAAAGTCATCTGTCTCTTTTTATGATTATTTTTTCACTTGCACTCTCACTTAATCTGTTCAAATGTTTAGAAAACAGTCTTTAAGATACTTTTAGTAATACTTATCTTTCAGATATTCTTAGCAGAGGGCAAAATCTGAATTCCATAAACAAGCACTAATTATATTAATTATGTGTCCATCTATAAAATTTTGACACAATTTTATTATGTTTCCTGAGGATACATTTTAATTTCAGAATATAAAGATCAATTTATATATTTTACCTTTTGTACTGATCCTGACAAAAGGGACAACTGGATGTGAATTCTGAGCTTTAAACCTATTAAAGGCAAAGAAAGAAAATGCTTAAATCCTTTGAAGTCTTCAATTTAGTGTAATCTCATATTTAGTAATCTCATAGTTGACTTCATATATGTGTTCAGGATCATGCACACATTCTATTCTGTTATGGAGGCCCTGTAACCCAGTCAATATGAAAATTATAAATAATACTTCATTTATGCAGGTGTTTACATTCCAAACTGTTTTGCCAGAGCTGCATGAACTGTGATCTCAGACTTCAGCGTGTGTAGAAATGAATCAGGTTGATAAATTCATGATAGAGACTATGTAGTGTTGCATCACAGTATTAAAGTATTTATAGTGTTGTTTACAAAACAGTAAGACAGCTTTGAACTGGATGAACCCAGTGACTAGGAGGCCCTTTCCAGTCCTTTCTTTCTCCAGGCGTTTCTCACATCCTGTATTTTCTACAGAAACTTCTGTCATATTTCTTAAATATGCAGAGCTTCTCATCATAACAATAGTGTCAATGAAGGATGCTTGTGCAACGTAAATTAATTTCCTGTGTACACTTCAAATGCAGAATGGGGAAAGGCCAGAATACCATCCAAATAAGACAAGTTTAAATTCCCCAATAATTGTTGTGTAATCTGCATTTATAATAGATTTCCAAGAACAAAAGACATTCCTTTAGAAACAACTGAGGTTGCTAAGTGACACAAATGTATTTACTGTGTCATAACTTGCAAAAGCCAAGCACATTAAAACAAGAGCTTTAATAAGCAGCAGTGTCATGAATCTTACCTTGATTCCCAGGGTAAATATAAACCTGTTGGCCAGCATCTTTACATGTTTTGGGATGCCCAGTCTGAGACCTTAATGGAAACAGGAAACATCTGTTGTTTTAGAAAATACAGACTTTCATTCTTAAGGAATTGAAATACGCATACTTTGTCCCAATGGTTGTTTGGGATTTGTTTAGTGTATTGTTTCTGTTTATCCTCATTCAATTACCAAAGAATTTGCATGTAGGGATACTGCTTCCTAACAAGGCTGGGAACTACACTGTCAGTTGTGAGGCTGAGTTATTTCTTTTTGCTGATGTTATCACTGTTTCTTATATCTTTTAGACACAAAAAGCCCACTCCAGTCTTTTGGGTAAAGCAAAAAGCTGGCACCTTCTTGTCTTCTCACCTTCTAGTGTCTGACACACCAAACTGCTGTATTTCAGCTTGTCCAAGCAATCAGAACACAAAGCCCCTTTGGAGGGACCACAGTTACTTTCCTTTGGCCTGATAAGATGATCCTTCTCTTTCCCTAAGCTGCAAAACCTCTTCTTCCTCCTGTGATACACACAAGATGCAGTTGATGCCCTATACCTTCAGAAGTGGACAGTGTGCAGAAATTGCTTCTGAGGAGTGCATTGAGCTACCTGTTCATTAGGAGCTGCCAGGTTGCCTTGCACAACAGCCTCTGCTAGTTTAGGAATGAGACAGGAGGCGTGGGAAAGGAGCCTACAGACGTCTCAGAGATGCACTAAACTACGGGGCAACCGAGTCTTTGTTTGTTTATTCAAATAATTGACTCACTTCCAGCTTTCCTAATAGCTGAAATGCATTTTTATGGTAAGCTATATTATAAGTAACGAGACAGTGTAATCCATTGTGTGGGCTCTCATAGGTTTGCCATATAGGCAGTTCCTAAGAATAATTTCCATTTGCTCAATCTTTTCAAATATTGAGGTGTAGGAAGAAGAGATGAAAACAATCTATTGAATCACTCCTAAAATGTCATTAAATGGACTTTAGGAACATCTCTTTAAAAATACCAGATTCAATAGAAGAGCCCTTTCACCTTTTGTCAAAATACCTTGCACATTTCTGACAAAATCCCTGTGCTTGTTTCTATACCTCCAACTGGTAATTGTTTGTTAACCAGACATGTCTCTTGAAAGTTCTGTTCAAACAAGCCTATCTACAGTGAATACTGAAAAGCCACGATCAATAAACTAGTATATAATGATTACAAGTAATGCATCTCACTCAGCATGTAGGGAGAAAAAGGGAAAAAAAAGGCTCCAGTCTAATTATATTTGAAGTAGACTTGCCTAAAATTAAGGGAGCACTTGTCCCACAAGGACTGCAGCCAATTCCACTGAATCAATGGAACCTGGGCAGGACTGCCAGCTTTCCTCATTGAAATTCCTCCTTCAAGCATACTTTTGACATTAAGCCATTAGAAAAAGTTAACTGTTACTTAAGAAGAAAAATGAAGACCAGGTACCAACTGAGATCTGACAGCTTCTTCTTGTTTTGAGTCTGAACTGTGGTGTTAGCACAACTTAGGCCCTGGCTTTGCTCCTCACAGAAGCATGATCAGCCTTCAGGTAAGAAACCTCTCAGGGCAGCTGCTGTGGTTATAGATCTGGTCACATTTTCTTCTTTTGCTCCCTCACTACTGCTCACTTTTTTTTTTTTTTTTTTTTTTTTTTTTTTTTTTTTTTTTTTTTTGGCAGTATTACTCATCTCATTGTGAATACTTCAATTTTCCTCCTTAATCTAATCCTGCAGAGCACTGTGATGTTCACTTGTGGTACTCAGTGTGATATTTAATCTCTGCCATTTTTCCCTGTGAGAGAGATTAGTAAAAAATTTTAAAACCAACAAACTGCATATCCATTTTTTTAAGACTAATTAACCCTTTGGAACAAGACAGATAGATCTAGCTTCTTGAAACACCTTTCATTCTTCTGTTCAAAAATATTGTGTCCATGACACCCTGATTCCACTGCACATGCTCCTTTCTGTTTTACCTAAAAGAGTCCTTTTTGATCTCCTTACAGTCCTTTTATTTTTTTTTTTCTTCTCCAGTAACTTCTAAAATATCCAAACACATTTCATAGAATCACGTAATGATTTGGGTTGGAATGGACCTTAAGGATCATCTCGTTCCAATCCCCCTACTATGGGCAGGAACACAGTAAACCTGGTTGCTCAGTGTTCCATGCAACCTGGACTTGAAAACTTCCAGAGATGGGACATCCACAACTTCTCTGGGCAACCTGTGCCAGTACCTCATCACCCTCACAGTAAAGAATTTCTTCCTAGTATCCAATCTAAACCTACGCTCTTTCAGTTTAAAGCCATTACCCCTTGTCCTGTCACTACATACTCTGGTCAAAAGTCCCCCTCCAGCCTTTTTTTAGCCCTCCTCGAGGTATTGGAAGGCAACTCTCACAGCCTGTCCTCACAGGAGAGACACTCCAGCCCACCAGTCATGTTTATGACATGCCTCTGAACTCGCTTCAAAAGGTCCACATCTTTCTTGTGTTGGGGGCACCCAGAGCTGGATGCCATACTCTAGGTGGGATCTCACAAGAGTGGAGTAGAGGGGCAGAATCACCTTCTTTGATCTGCTGGTCAGAGTGTGAAGAAGTGGCTTATTTTGAGGAGTTTGGGGTTTTTTTTCCCCCTCTATCTGCATATTTTATTTTCCAACCATCTACTAGGTAAGCCTGATTTTCCCTTTTAAAAATCAAACCTATATATTTAGACAGTGAATTTCCCAATAGCAAAGTCAACAAACAACACCCATAAATTATTACACAGTAATAATTCCCATCACATTAACAACTGTGTTTTCCTGTATATTTTGTTTAGGGCTAAATTCACCCTCAGTGGATAATGAAAAACAGCCTTTTATGTTGCAAACCTTTCAGCATATAATGTTCATCATAATAGATTTCATGATATCTTTGGGTGCTATTATACATGCATAATTTAGAGTAAGTATCACAAGTCATGTCACTTACCTCCTTCTGGTGTAGGGTTCTCAAGACTTTTGTATAAAAAGTCTTTGGCTCACAGTAAGAGACAGGGAGAATGTTCCTGCCTCATTCAATTTTCCTCTCTCCAGGGTCCTGCTGAACCACCACAGTTCACAGCTGGGGCACACACATAAACTGGCCATGATTTTAAATTATAGAATCATAGAATACAAGTTGGAAAGAACTGACCTCAAGGAACATTTCATCCAACCTTTCTTGGTAAAAGCACAGTCTAGATAAAATGGTCCAGCACACTGGCAGCCGCATCTCAGGAGTGTACTGTATTGGGGAATCCACCACTTCCCTAGGGAGATTATTCCAATGATTGTTCTCATTGTGAAAAGTTTTCCTTAGGTGAGTAGCTGTAACTTCCCCAGGAGTAACTTGTACCCAATGCCACCTGTCTTTTTCATGTGACTTCCTGTAAGAAGGGAATCTCCATCTTCTCAGTAACCACCCATCAAATAGTGGAACATGATGAGGAGGTCCCCCCTAAGCCTTCTTTTTTCAAAACAAACCCAGTTCTCTCAGCCTTTCCCCCTGTCACAGGCTTCCCAGTCATTTGATCATCTTTGTGGCTCTTGTCTGGACCTTCTCCAGTCTGTCCACATCTTTTCTGCACATCAGGGACCAAAACTGAACACAGAATTCCAGTGTGGCCTGATGAGCAGTGAGCAGAGTGGGATAATGACTTCTGGATCTCTGCTGGTGATGCCCTGTGGATGCATCAGCCTGGATTTTTTGTCCCCATGGCTGGGAGCCCAGTGGTGCTGGTGGAGACACAGAAGTGAAGGAAGTGTTGAGAACCTCTGCCTTTTCAGCATTGTCAGTGACAAATTCACCTCTCTTATCAATGAGACAGTATTTTCTTTCTCTTTCTTGTTGTTTATGCATCTGAAAAAATGTTTCTGTTAGTTTTGAGCAGACTCAGAAGCACACAGTTAACCTGAATTTTAATTTTTCCTTTATAGCAAGGCTTGGATTTGTGGCAGTTCTGTAGCTGCAGAGGAGCAGACTGAGTTGCCCCTGAAGCAGGAAAACTGAGCAGTGTGGAAGTGGTGGGGAGAAGCTCTTTCAACCATCTCAGCGAGAGCTTTGCTTTCCCACTTGGGGTTGGAAGGCTGTGCTCAGATTGAGTGGATTCTTCATCTCTGGAATGAAGATTTACAGGTAAATCTTTAGGGGAGCCACTGCTTTTTTGCATGATCTGAATTGTTCTTCTTGGACTCCCACTGTTGTTTCAGATAAATGTGTTCTTCTACCTTTGCAAACATTCAACACTTTGGAATAATTCCCCCTTACTTCTGTATAGCATCTCTTAAACTAAGAGCAGTAAACCAACATTCCTGCCAGTTATGAAGGAAGTTTTCTACACTTTAGAGCCAAATAGCAATAATGGTTTCCTGTCTCACTCTGTGTTTCCTCTTCCCCACAACTCCTGCTACAAAACAACTATGATTGCCACTGGACATTTTGATTCCTGTATTACATCCTTTTTGCTTAAAGATGTGACCATATTTCAAAGGAGTGAGTCATGGGGATTCAAGTGGGATTTTTTGTCAGGAAAATTACAACTAACCCTCCCCAATAACTCCCTGAGCACTGGCCACATTTGAGGGGAATTTAGAAGTGTTCTATGTGCTCTTGCAGTAGCTGCCTCAAGCCTCTTGCTAGTTTATGAAGGGGAATTTGCAGTCTCTGCCCCTGGAGTGTGTCTTTTTACCTTCCCTCGTGTCTCCTGTAGTTGTCACAGCTTCACAATGCCAAATGTTTTGTAAAAATAGTGTTTTAAGCTTTCTGAGTCTGCATGCCCTCTGCCATGCCCATGTTGCAGCCCTCATCATTGTGCTGGAGAGGTGTGTTGTGCCACACTAGGAGCCACCGACCTGTTCTTTGGAAATGTATCTTTTTCAGGACTCTAAAAATACTGGATCAGCAGAAATGAGCAATGCAGGAGCAGAAGAGGGCAGGACTAAGGAAGGATGTTGAAATAGGAACCTACTAAAAGTAGGTTCTACCCTTAAAAAACCTTAAAACCATGCCCCAGGATTTCTGCCAACCTTAAAGGTTCTTAGTGGTACCACAAGCTGGCAGTGCTATTCATTCTGTGGCAGGCATGAGCAGGAGGCCTCTGGCAATAAGGAAAGAGGAATGGAAAGGCACTGAAAGAGTAATATCATTCAAGTGGTGGAAAAATGTCCTCATAGTACAGAGTAGCTGACAAGGCAGACACTTCAGTATCGGCCTTTATCCTCCTGTTGAACAAACTGCCTCAAATCAAAAGCAACCACAGGCTTGGATTTCATATTTTTTGTGTAGAAAGGATTCCAGTTATAACTGGAATAACTTACAACTCAGGTTAGTTTTGCAGTGAAATTGAGTTCAAAGAGCTTATAAACAGAATTCTTGATTGCAAAATTGATTTTATACTGTATAAAGTAGTTCTGTTTGCACTATGCTATTTTAGCAAGGACAACAGGACCCCTAAGGCCAACATTTCTAAGGCAATTTGTCCAAGAAAAAAACCTCTTTTCAGTTAATGAACCACTTTATAAAGAACTTAATATTGTTAGCTTTCACTATAATTTTCCTATAAAATACATCTTCAGCTAGGAAGGCATCACTTAGATTATGAACCATTGGCATCATGAGTTCATATGTTTTAGAAGTTCCCTCCTTTATTGTTTTCACAAATTTACGTTCATGATCCATTTCCAAATGGTCCCTCCTTAAAGTCTGTGTTGCTTACTGAATGTCAATCTGCAATAAGAAAAGTCTCCACCGCATTTACCAAAATTCGTTGGTGTTGCAGCCTGGTGGATTTTATTACTTTCCTTTAACGTTCATTTGAAAAAGATAGTAAATTGGGCAAAACAGCACTAAAACCAGAAGTTGCAACATGGTTTGTGAGCACACAAAGTTATAAATGAGCAACAAAGCCAGGAACCAGGGAAACTAGATACCATCTGTCTACATGCTTGAGTCTACCTTTTTTCTACTTCAGAATCACACCTGAGTTGAAAGACACTCACACTGCAATAATAAATAAATAAATAAATAAAAAAAATAAAATAAAATAAAAAATCAAAGCAGTAAACAACCATGGCAGTGATTACTTTCTTGCTTGTGACTTTCCTACTCTTCATATTTATCAGCACTGGGCATTGCAGTCTGCTACAGCAAATTGTGGTACATCGGAGTAGGAATTGCACTCCAGAAAATAAAATGTTAATGATGATGATTGAAGTTTTCCTGGGATTCCCATATGTGCTCATTATCATTGCTGACATCATTCACTCTCTGTGCTGTGTTCATTGAAGGCTCTGCAACTGAAGTAGGTAGGATATACTGAAACTGAAATAATTTCTTGAAAATAATGTGAATCTAAATTCATCTCCCTTCACAAAATACTTCTGAAAGAACAGCGCAGTCCCAAAAGAAAACCTCTTCTGAGATACCAAAAGAGGAAGTTGGTTGCATTGCTCAATAAGAAACCCCTTGAAAATGACACGCACAGGGGAGTGACCACATGAATATTTCTTGTGCTGAAGTATCCCAGTTTTTGCAGAGGTGTTGCAAGGTGACTTGTGTAACTTGTGGGTAGTCTGGAAGGCACCTTATTGTGGAGATGGCATTTGATAATGACCAAACCTGACTAAGCCAACATAATGCCAAACTGCCTTTGAAAGCCCTTCCCCACCTGCTCCCCTTTTCATGTTTCTAACACATCCCTTGTGCTGTCTCTGGTGCTCTTTGGAGCAACAGGCTGTCCCATCAGAGAGTCCAGACAGCAGAAATCTAGGCCTGCAAAAAAGCATTGAGTTCTAGATCAGTTTAGCTTTCTGCTCTGGATTATTTATAGTTTGGTGTACACCCCTAGCAAAGAGCTTGCAGAAAGCATGGCTGGCAGGCAGGAGAAGAAGTGGGACTTCTTTCAGCTATTAAGTCTGGTTTAATTGAATCATAGACCTAACTGGGGAGAAGTTTCCCCAGTAGAGTGACTTTGGTAGTGAAGCTCTTTCAAACAGTGCCTGCTATGCTCCAGGCCCAGCCGACTGCTTCTGCCTTTGTGCTGAAATTCATCCCTTCTTCAGGTGGGTCTGTGAAATCAATCTCTGCAGAGCTAGACTATAAACTGGGCTGTGGCTCAAGGTACATAACTTCTGACACAAGAGCAGAGGTGATGAGCTGTGTGTAACACCAAGAGTGAGTAACTGGAGGTCACAGGGCAAGAACTTGACCCACGTGGTTGCTGGAGCCAGTCTCTCATGAAACTACATTTGAAGTGATCTCCATGGCTCATGTTCCTAGAACTGATCAGCACCTGCAATTCTTCTGTGCTTTTTGATTAAAGAAGATGCTCTGTGTGGCAGCTGCACTAGTGGATTCAGTGTTTTTCTCAGAAAACAATCTGCTGAGGGAACAAATTAGCACATAGAAATTGCAGCATGGCATTGTGGGCTTGTACAGGTCATGATATGGTTATCCATAATCCAGTCTTGCAGCATAGACAGGCATGCAGGACTGGATTGCAGAGAGGACACTACTACAACAGCAGTGCAGTTACTGGGGCTTACTGGTATCACAGATCTCCTTTGCAGAATGGAGCCATGCAGATGTGCTCAAAACAGACTCATTAGCTCATATTGCAGACCTTCAAAACCCATTGCTTTTATCCTGATTTAGGAATAAAAAGTAATTGAATTTCTTCCATGCTGGCAACAAACCATATGTTATGTTGGGGATAACAAACATCTTAAGAGTGCCTGTATTTAGACTTGGACCAAAGCACTTGAAGGCATGATCTTCATGGGTAGTCTCAGTGTTCCACTGGGAGTTTGCATGCAGTCAAGTCTCCAAAAAAAGTGTGATTCTATATGCCACCATATGACTTGCAGAAGTAGTGCCAGAGGCAAGGACCAGTCACTATAAAGATCTATCTCTGTTGTAGCTTGCGTAAGGGATGAGTAAACTCTTTGGATTTCTCTGTCCGAGAAAACATTGTAAAATATTTTACTTACAATACATTTTCTGATTGGAAAGTGTGTCAAAGTTTGAACTGATTGTCCACTATGAGTGAACTCTTTCTTTCGTTCTTGGTTCTTTGAATTGCCCAGTGCCCAAGGGATGCCTTCTCTTATTACAGCCAAGACAAGATGTGTAATGGATTTTAGCAGAACCCCTCCCACCCCTGCTAGTATGTAAAGGAGGCTAATACTGCTTGTAAAAAAAATAATGCACATAGTTTCTTATTCTGATCACAAGACAAAGCCAAGTGTGATGGAAAGCATTTTCCCTGTGTACTGATTTGTTGTGTATATATTACTGTTTGTAGCAACAAACATGCCACTGTAATGTAAAAAATGTCAGTCCTCAGGCTGAATTTGTAGTTGCAGTTATCTGATTACATAAAATGAAACACTGAAGAACTGTAAAAGTCTCAAATATTTATTCAGCAAAAAAGCTGAGTCCTGTAGACTCTTCCTTCACTGTGCACATGTGCATGTTTCTTGTGTACTATTTAATGTGTACTGCTTTTTATAGCATAGTTTGTCTAATTTCTTACTTTGATTTACTGTATTATTTCCTGAGTATGGAACAGTCCTGAAGTAAGTGCCATTTTGTGGGTAGCAAAGCATTTGAGTGCAGCTCACCACCTCCAATGTGTCAGCTAGATCTATTGCACAACTATTAATGGCATGTTCAGAAGAACTTTTACACTAATATTGAAATTCTTTTAAGACCATATTTAGCTTTGGCAAATGTTTCTCACATGTCTTTGAGTGGCAGTCCATCTTTTGATGTTTATATTTGCCATCTGGATATGTCAGCTTTGTGCAACAGAAGCATGAAATGGTGTAAGTAAATCTCAAGAAGTGGAAAGAACATTTTAAAAGGTTTGCAAACAAATGTACCCATAAATAGTATAGAAAAATGAATGTGTAATGGTGTGGACATACTTTTTTCGCAAGTCACTCTACAGTCTGGCTTTTTTTTAGATCTTATTGCTACAGATATCCCAAAAGGAATTTTAAGGAAGTGATATAAGAGAAAGAATATACATTGTAGTTTTTAGTTTGTTAATTTTATGCATGTGATGGTGTGTTTGGTATGATCAAGCTCACATTTCTTCCAGTACTTCTTATAAAGAGGCAGAATTCCTGATTTTCACGGATTTTCCCACACGACTTTTGTGGAAGATATTTGAACAAAGGATAAACTATATGTAAGACATAAAAAAACCCTTGGTTCCCTTGGACAGGCAGATGCAAGAGTTATGCATTATGCTTATGGCTGTTGCCACTACTCTTTGTACTTACAAGAATTTGAATCCAGAATTGTTTTCCCTTGTACTCAGCTACAACTCAGATAAGCATCAGGAGAGATTAAATATAACCATGTAAAGGACGTAACCTCCTGTTATGCTGCAGTAGGTTTGTTTTGCCACCAGCTATTGCAGAGTAATGTGAAATTCTGATCTTGGCAGGTAAAACACTTCCAGCTGAACTTCATAATTTCTGTTATGTGGAATATTTGAAGCCATAGCCATGTTAAATATAATTAGATGCAACCAATGGTTGTATACCACAGAACAATTATAACTCAATCCCTAGAAATGTGTTAAAAGTTCTTCCCAGTTATTTGTGCTGTTTAGATAGGCAGAGCCATATACAGTACTCAGAAGTGATATGCATTCATCTGTGTTTATATCACCAGGAAAGGCACTGCCATCTGCCCTTAGCAATTCTCTCTCTACTCTTTGCTCTTTGTAAGATGAGCCCAGCTTCAATGTCATGTTACAATTTATTGCTAGTGATCTGCTTCGAGTTGTTTTCTGGTCACCAGTAGTTTGTTTGGATTTCCTTTTTTCTTGTCTGCTGTCTAGTGTCACTGTGGGACTTGGGCTTGCTGGACTTATTTTATACATCATTAGTTCAGCAGTGCAGGAGATGATTACTTTCTCATAAAAAAGTAATTCTTTCTTGGAAGACATGTGTAAATCTTGGCTGTTGAGACAGTGTTTTCTGCAAATTTCCTTGAAAGCCAAATACTCAGGATTTTATTCTTCATTGCCTCACAGCTCTTGCTGTCATTTAAACTCCTGCCAAAGAACATCACTGAAGCAGCGGCTCTGCACCCGGTGTCTTCCAACCTTTGAGACTGCTGCTTTGTAATCTTAATGTCCTTGTACACAAGTCTTATTTACTTTTTTTTATGTCATCCCAAGTTCATTTCCTTTAATGATCAAAAGTCCATGGCACGGTTCAGCCCTGAAAAGGACTGATACTACAGCCCTCACTGCATTACTGAGTGTAACTAGGGCAGAGGCCAGCTGGGCAGCAGCCAGTGCCTGGCTCCAGCATTTGAGAGCTGGGAAGCTCTAAGGTGAAACATTATTGGACACACATATTGGAGAACTAGAGTCTGTATAAATAGAATAAAGCAAATAAAAACATTCAGAAAAATGAGGGCTGC
This sequence comes from Zosterops lateralis, assembly GCF_965231275.1. NCBI lineage: Eukaryota > Metazoa > Chordata > Aves > Passeriformes > Zosteropidae > Zosterops > Zosterops lateralis. The sequence continues at coordinate 132,159,379 of NC_139762.1, forward strand.
AAGAACTGGGCTCTTTCCAAACACTCTTCCTATTTTTTTTTTACAAAGTCTTCATTTCATTTGTAGGGTAATACAAGTTCTAGATCTTGTTGCTGCCCTTTCCACAGCACAGCATGTGCTCAGTTCTCTGTCCTCTTTCTTCTTGTGATGTAGTTTGCTGAAAGGCTCTGGTATGTAGTTGTTAAAGTTCACGACAAAGTGGCTGGTGGGGTAAGGGCACAGCAATTTTTCAAGTGTATTTGGTGTACCTCAGTGGTCATCTGCCATTTGTGCACCAGGGGATTCATTTTCATAACCTGAGAGCTGCTCTGTCATTGAAGCTTGTAAGAACTTGGAGCATTCACCAGTGCTCCATGTTTCTCCAAAGAGAAACAACCAAAGTTTATTGTAGAATAATTGCTCCAAAGTCCTGTTCTGTTCCAGTTTTGCTGGTGTTCTAATACTACAGCAGTGTCTGCTGTTAACAGGGAACCCAGGCTCACAGGGAAACAGGTACATTGTGGCAGCAGCAAAGTTGTCAACCATCACTCCACGATCCAACCTCTTCAACACCTAGGTGGACCCACAATTGTGCTAATATTTATTAGCATATAAACTTTATTAACCAAGCTGTCAGCCTGACTCAAAGCCTTTTCCATTCAACTTTTATATTCTCTGAATTGCCCAACTTCATTTTTCCACAATCTGGCTCTGCCCATCATTATCAAGAGCAGCACTTCCTGGAGTAATCTGGAAGAAACTTTGTCATTCCTTTGCCTTCCATTGATAACATTTTATTTTAATTAAAACTTGATTTTTTTTTTCAATCTCCCTGCTCTGTAGCGGTATTATTGAAGGAATTGTGTTCCACTCAGGTAAGGGAGAATCATTTATTTGTGAATTTCCAATAGTGTGTGCTTTATTTAATGGCTGCACAAAATACCTCCCAGGGGAGGCTGCAGATTTAATAAAACTTACGCCCCTTGGCCTAATTCTCTTCTATCTTGGTTTCTTGTTAGCCATTCATCCTTGTGCAAGGTGTATATCCACTATTAGGAGGAGTATATATTTTGGATTCAGTAGCATTTTAGCTTCATCCACAAAAACCTGCAGTGACCCAAAAGTCATTCCAGCAATACTGTACTCCTGGCTGAAGCTTTTGGTGTGCCCCACTTACAGGGGTGTAGTGTAGAACTACACAACCCTTCCAGATGTACACCAGTCCTGCAGGAATAGACAAGTCATGATGGAGAATCAAAATCCTTACTGGTGGAGACCAAGTGGGTAAGACCTAAAGCAACACTTCTGCAAGCACTTCAGAGAAGTTTATGCACTCAGGTCCCCATAAAGGACTTTGTGGTTGAGATTTTGAAGGGGACAGAGAGTCCCTTGGTGGAATTGTGTGGGAGTGAGCATACATCATAGCCAGTGGGTTCATTCTGTGATCTTTCTGGGATGGAAACAGGTCTCAGACCACGACTCCACTAAAGGAATCATCAATACACTGGTAACTGCAGGTATTTGCTTCTCTGACATTTGTCTCTGTCTGTGTCAGTGCTGCTGCAGGCTGGCCCTTTGGTCTATCAGCTTAAAAAAGTAACCCTGGGGGTAAATAATTTGCTGACTTTTCAAAGCTGGACCAGTTTTTCAATCACTCCCACAAAGAGCTGGGTTGGCTTCCCTGATGGAGTGTTTGCATTGTGATTTGGGGTCTGGATAATTTTGATCAAGATGGGAAGAGAAGGATAGAGAGGGGCTCCATGGTTTGCAACCCATCTACTTGGTGGTTGTGTTCCAGATATGGGAATATATTCTGACTGAAGCAGATTTACTCTTTTGCAGTCAGTTTGTAAGGGTGAGTTACTATATAACATGCATAGAAACTACAAAATGAAATATCCGAATGTATGACTGCCTCTATTACTTCATGAGAAGCTGCAAGAAAGAAGCCAGAACAAAAGGAAAAACTGAAATTATTCACAACTGTCAGTTAGAAAGCGATGCAGTATGTCAGAAAAGTAGAGACTTCATGAAAGCCAACTACACACTGCAGTCATTTATGCTTAGTAAAGCTCGTAACTATTGCTATACGTAGAAAGATAGCAAATAATTAACATAAAACTGGTTAGTTATTACTTGGGCGTGGAGCCAAACCATGTTATGGCTGATTTACTGTAAAGGCTTATCTGCACTTGAGCTGTTCCCACCCTTGCTCTGGTACCAGCATGGCTTCACTTGTGGTAACAATTGCAGGAGCTCTTGTTCCACCAGGCAGGAGCACTTTTACTGCCATGTGGCCTAATCTGGTTGTGCAGTCATGTGTGCAGAGAGCAGCACACGGGTGTATGTTTTACAGCTTTCCCTTAGAAATGGCTTTAATATGCACACCAACAGTCAGCTCATAAAAGTCATTTCCATCGAGTGATTTGGGGATGTAGGAAAGACAGATTTCAGGGCTTGTTATTATGCCACTGTGATGGGCTTTAAAAAGGAAACATTTTTCCTAGCATGTTATAAATATCTCATCATGCCATTACGATCACAGGCTAGGAAACCATCACGGCTGTGCACGAGAAAGGCAGCATTTTGCCGTAACGTAAAATCTCTCACTCTCTTTTGTTTTCCTGGTGGATTGCTGCAAGAAGGGAAACTTGCTAATGTCCAGACATTTTCTTGCCTTTTTTAAAAATCAGATTTTTTTCTTGTTTACCTTGGAAATTGAGGTTTTGTTTATGGTGTGTTCTTTGCTGTGAAGCACATGGAAATACTGGCAATCCCTGCTTGAGAAGGCTCCTTACTCACTGATCTACTCCTAGGCTATGTACTCACAGAGGAACCCAGACTTGGGTGTGGTGATTAACCCAACACATGTACATGTGTCAGAGGACTCAGGCATTTGAGAACATGAGCTTAAGTTTCTAAAAGTAAGCAAGGAGTTAAAGAATAAACCATATCAGGTAGCCTGTTTATTACCACATGGCCATTTTCACTGCTGTTCTCCATAAAGTTGTGCCAGCAGTTTCATTTTAAACATTGTTTTTCGTTAGTTTATATAATACAGTTGTAAATATTTTTGCAGGCTCAAACTTGGAATTTAAAGAGAGAAACTAGGAAAAAAACACACCCCTGACTACTCTGCTTTTGAATGATATAGAAGTGAAACTGCTGGGAGTATTGCATGGGATGGGTATATCCATCTCAATAAAAGCTTTGGATTAACAAGGGGAGGATGTACAAAGCCATCTCTACAGATGTCCTGCATGAGGCAGAGGTCCTGGAAAAGGCCAGGGAATGAACCTGTGTTGAATCTTGAACTAGAGTGGAAGAGCTCAATAAACAAAATACCAGTATAGTAATGCTGAAGGAACATAATTAGTCACCACATTCTTGACTTGTGCTCTCTGGTATTTCCATTGTAAACATGGATTGTTTTCATCAAGCATAAGGACAGCCTTATACATACAACTTATACATACAACTGCATGTCCTTGTGTAAGTGACAAGCATCAAGGATCTGACCACCGAGGTTGATATCACACAAGACAACTAAATCATCTAACAGCTCAGTAGAAAACTAGCCTCCTTTTTACCCAGCCTGCCTAGTTTCTGCCAGGTGAGTGAGCTCAGTTACTGTGGTGAAGTCTCCAAATGCTAGAGCCAACACAAGTGAAATGGCTCAAGCAAAGACCCTCTTGACAGCACCTGCTGATGTAGCTCAGTCCCTTTGCATCACCAACCAATCTTCCAAAGGGGACATTTTGTTGGTAGCAGTGTTGAGCAGCTGTTTCTCCTTCCCTGTGCTGGACCCTGTGCCACCTGTCTGTGGGGCTGGCACAGCTGTTTGTGCAGCCAGGCAGTGAGCTGTGCTGGGGAACATCCCTGTGCTGGACTATTTCCTAAGGCAGTTTACTGCATGGTTACACAAACAGTTGGGCTGGTGCAACTCAGGAGGCTGCAGGGAGGCACAACAGATCAGCTGGTGAGGACAGGGTAAACAGCAACTGCTATAGCCAGTTCCAAAGCAGTAGTGAGACCAGAAGCCAAACCACAGGCTCAAGTTATTTACAGTCCTTTCCACTGGCTTCAGTGAACAACAGTTAGTCCCCCTATTGCAACCTCAAATCCTGGTAAGACTGAAATCAGTGAACAATTATTTTCCCCATGATTTCAATTGATTTGTATTTAGAGTAAAAAACTTACCTAAATTTTGGTGTTATCTATGAAGGTCCCATCTGAGGGCATTTGGAATGGCTACTTAAAGACCATTTGGGTAGCAACCTATAGATTTTTATCCCACTTCCTGGCTCATTCACTAAGGTCACCCTAGTTGTGACTAGAGATGATGTAAAATAGTATGAAAGCAAATTCCTTCAATCTGAACCACAGGAGAAATAAAAAGTCATGGCTGATGGAGGCTCCTATGCATCCAGCTCAGCTGAGAACACAGGCTGGGAAAAAAGCACTTGATGCCTGGGACATGTCCACTGAAAGAGAGCACCTGGTCTTCTTCTTCCTCATGCTAGGCCACATACTCTGTGATCATGTTGTTTTAGCAGTTGTGCAGAGAAAGTCCCATGCTGGGTCCCTAAAGACCATCATGGACTTGACCATCTGTGTAGGTCAGTACATCCATAAAAAGCCTCTTGCATTAAACCAAAATGAAGAACAACTCTCCAAATCCATCAAAAGAAGTCCAACGTGGTGGACTTCCAACATGTGGGTGTTAATACAATGGGCCCTTTAGGTGTGTAGCTCTTGTCTCCAGCAGGATTATTAAAACCTCATTTATTTTTGACTTGTTTTGAATCTAGATGCCCACTATCCAGTGCAAGTATCAAAGTTTTGGCCAGGAATGCCCTAGGTCTGGAGATACCAAATGATAATTTCTGCGTGAACCTGTGAAGGCTTGGTTCTTTGGAAGGAGTTTCAAGCACCCCTAGAAAAAAATAATCAGAGAAAACAACTTGATATCTCTGGCAGGAAGATTTGTTTTCCAGTCCCTTTACCTGAAAAAATGCCTACAATTACACCTAACCTAACAGAAAATCTCTGAGGCTTGATTAGTGTGTGCAGAGCCCATCAGTGTGTACATGGTGAAGTCTGTAACCCAGAAAAAGGAAGGAATGAGGTGGCCCAATAACTCTGCAGTGAGTCAGTAGTGTTACCTAATCTATTGTACAGCTGTGCCACATGGGATACTCGCTATAAACACGCTGCTTTATCACCTGTTTGTTGGGAAGGGTGAACTGGTTCAGCTAAAATAAGAACAGGAATAAACCTATGTCCTACAGCACTTCCATCTTACCTCCAGTATGCTCCAGCGCTCCCTGTCCTAAGTGAAATGAACTCCCAGGTTCAGAAATGAACTCTCAGAGGTTTCTTTTTCCTTGAAGTATTAATTACTAAATCATTAACAAAACAAAAAGAATGAAAAGAGAGAGGATGAAAATAACCCAGAGAAACTGGGGGTTGTGCAGTGTTTCAGTCAAGGTTTCTAAGCTGATATACAGCAATAAATATCAGGGACCAGCTGCTTCCTTTCTTAAATGAATGCATGTGGAGGTGGTGATTCCCTCCAGAGCTTCCCTGGGAAACACTGTATCAGAGCATTATTTTAAAAAGAAATAAAAGGATGTCAGGAAACAGAGGTGGACTTTGCATTATTCCCCTCTCATTTTCCCCTTTACAGTCCACCAAGTTCCATGGCTGCGTTCGTGGGGTCTCATTAAACCATCTGGCCCACAGAGGCTCTGCTTCCACTGGAGTTACCTCCTGCTTCCCATCACTGTGAGGAAAGGAGGGGAACCAAACATCAGAGCATAGCACAAGGGTTCAGCAGATGTTGTTCTCAGGTCTGTAGGGACATGTTATGTGTCTTATGTGTCTTGTGTCACATCACTGTTTTCATGTGTAGTGTCAGGGGAAGAGCACCTTGTCACCACTGGAGGATCCTCCAAGCTCCTTAGAGCTAGGTAGGTGGACAATCACAGAGAGAGATGCTTAGGAAGTACACAACTCCAGACATCCTAAGACTGCAGGCAATGAGTGCTTTATGTATTATTTTGATGATTATACAGCATTTATATTGTAGGAGTGATCACATGTGCTAGAAATTGTACAAACTGATAGGGTAATACAGTCTCTGTCACTAGGGAACATTTTTAAAAGATAAAAGAGATGAGTCTGGGGGAAGGTAATACTCTGTCTTACAAATATGTACCAAGGTAATGATGAGAGTTCTTGCACATGCTCATAGATCTCGCCCAGAAAAATACACTTGTAGCAGAATTGTTAATCTTGGCTTTCCTGCTTGGTTGTGTTTTGTTTAGAAATCCAGTTTTTGAATCAGAAAAAGCTCATCAGAATAGAAATGAGAAGGAGGGGAAGGGCTAATCAGTAAGGGCATAAGAAAATAAGAAGATGGGAATAAGGAAGGAACAAAAAGAAAGAAGGTGAGTGCAAGAGAAATAGAAAAGCTTATCATTTGAGAACATTAGCATGGAGAGATTACAGAGTACAGAGTTAGGAGAAGTGCAGTGTAAAGAAGGGACAATTGCCATTGGTAGTTTAGGAAAAGAATGAAAAACAGCCAGAATTTTAAACATGTATGAATGATGGCTTCATGAGCTCTAGAGGCATCAGAAAGAAACTGGTGACCACTAGGACTAAAACAGGGGCACTACCTGAGCAAGCACAGGAGAGGATGCTGCTGCCCCCTCTCACACTCCTTCCCATCAGCAGCACCCTTTTGTTAACTCTATTCTTTGAGTAGTTGCTCCTAAGACTGCCTGTCTTGATCCAAGCAGTCCTGCACCCCAGTGCTGAGAAATGTGCAAAATACAGAGTAATTCCAATTGCAGTTGTTCATTTCAGTGAAGTCCCAAACCAAATCTGGGACTATGCTTGAGTTTTAAGAGGAACTGATGCCTGGGGAAGACATTTCTTAGGTGCAGCTTTCCTCCCTTAGTAAATAGCCCTCTGAAGTTATTTCTGCCTGAGCAGTGCAAGAAAGCCAGGTCTGTCCTTCCATAAACCATCACTCCCAAAACTTAGTTTCTTCCTTACTTCCACTAGAAACGACACACCACCCCTTCTCTGATTTTTCTCCTTTCTTTCCATTTCCTATGCACATGCACCCTTTGGTCTGCAATCAGTCCTAAGAAGGCTCTTTGGTACTCAGTGGTGCCTCCCACTTGGACCACTCTGCACCCCCACTGCCCCTTCAGAGGTGTCATCCCCACTGCTGCAGTGCCAACCATCAAGCAGGAATAGGAAACTGATCCAGCTGTAAAGTAATGCTCTAAAACTGGGAGACTGGGAGAGGAGGGGAGAAGCATGGTCATTTTTAACCTGGATTGATTCCCTTGCCCACTTCATGCTGCAGCCTCACAGACACTTGCACCAGTGGACCAGGCAATGGCAGTGAATGGATGGGTGGGGGATCTGTGCTGCTGAATGTTCCTTGCCAAAAAGACAAGGGTGGCATATGGATGTGCTCTGGCCTGCTCAGCCCAGCTGTGGCCTGCTCAGCTGTGGTGGCCAGTGGCCTCTGTTGCACTTCTCCAAAATGAACCCTTCCTTCCTCCTTCCATATGGGTATTTCATGGCTGCTGGAGTTGAAGGTTTTTATTCCCACAGAAAACCAGGGATGTATAAGCTCAAGGTGGTTGTTTTAGCTGAGTTGTGTTGGCCCATCACAGAGATGAGGGTGTGTTTGACTGTGCTGACTGCTCTTACAGCATTATCTTGAGTTTTGTGATATCAGGTGATGGTAGGGGCCAGCTGTTGGAATTGGATGATCATATGTTAATCCCAGCTTTCCTTTTCTTTTCTTAAAGCCAGCTTGTGGCAGGAAAGTGAGGGAAGCCTGACAGCATGGCACAAAGCCTGAAACATTTGAAGGCCCATAAAGCACACTTCAAATGAACACATTTTGTAAAATCTCATTAGTTTTTGAGGCTTGACTCATGACAGCTGAATCCTCAGGACTGGCAATATTCATATAATGTAAAAGAGCTATAAACATTAAAGAAGTAAAAATGCAGAAAGCTTCTACATCAGTCACCAGCTGCAGCCAAGCTATGGCTCATTGGAATTTATTGCAGCATCTTCAAGCGGAGCAAGTGGTGAAGTGGTGCTATTACTTCTGATTACAAATGGACTGGGTAAGAGCATTGGTGCTATAAACACCCCATTATAGAATGGGCTGCACAGCACAACACCTACTATATTAATAACATTCAATTCTTCAGATTTAAAAATAGTGTTCTTAGGAAGAAAAGCAATTGCATTCTAGTTTGACACCTGAAAGGAAATGTGGGAAGGAAATAACTGTAACTGGCACAGCTAATAATGGATTATGATGTTACCCTCCTGGGAATTGGAGGGAATTGTCCTGTACTTTAGATTGGAACTAGCCTGCTTTCTCAAACATAAATCTGTGTTAATCTTTCTAAAAGCTAAAAAAAAAAAAAAAAAAAAAAAAAGAAAAAAAAAAAAAAAGCCCAGGTGAGCTTTTGATTCCCATGAAGCCATTTTGATGAAAGAAAAGGATCAGAAAGCTGCCTCTACAGTTCATCTGAAAACACCCCTCTGAAAAGGGAACCAGAGACATCCCTGCTACCTACCCCACACACAGTGTCTCCACACCTGCTGATGACAATAAGAGGCTGGAGCAACCTGCCCTTTGGTAGGCTTTGCCTGACATAATGATCCCTCAAGGCCTTTGGCAATTCAAAGATTAGAGGGCTCAACTGAACACAGAAGCTGCACCAATTTATCATGGCTTTGATTTGCAGTCCCAGAGCCAGTTCAAGGTGTGGTTTCACAGGTTCCTAGGTCTCTGTTCCCATCCCCTTGCCAGAGGTCTGTCTCTCCCAGCAAAGCTGGTGGCCCTTGCCCTGGGTGCTCATCACAGCTGATTTTGTGCAAAAAACCCCACACACCTTCCCACACACCTGCCTTCATCAGCCACTTATGGGACGACACTGAACTTTTGCCCTGCAGGAACTGGGGCACTGGGAGGCTTATTTCTGCCAGCTCACAGCAGGATGATGAGGATAGCACAAGTGCTGAGTAAACACCTGAGGAGGGTGCTCCTCCAACATAGCAACAAGGGTTGTCAGACTTGGTCAGTCAGCACAGCTGGTCCACAGCCCCAGGGAATTCAAACCCTTCCTCTCCCACACCCCAGCATTACGCCCAAGCCACATGACTGTGGGATAGCTGGAGAGGAAGGGAACACTCTCTGTCTCATCCCATGAAAAGAAAGAAATCAAGATTCAGGCAGGAGGAGCAAAGTGAGGCTATAGGTATCATTTCCCAATGGTGGAGCTCAAAGGGGTTTTGGAGGTAGATAATTTTAAACCCCTTGCACAGACACTGCACCAATAGCATTGAGTAGGTGGTTGGTCTGAGGAAGGTCATCTAGCAAGCAACTAGCAGAACTGGGAAAAAATGTTACCTTAGACCCTTTCCAGTAATCCACTTACTTCACAGACCCTCCAATTAGGCATTCCTCTGGCAGAGACAGACCATAGTTAAATGCTTACATCTTCCTCCTATCCCCTATCCAGGCATCAGATTTTAACCAAACCTGTCCTGCCCCTGCCTAGGCCCCCTTCCACCAGCCAGATCATGCACAAAGGGCCTTACATGACTGCACTCACCCTCATACACCCTGGAGGAGTGGCATGGGACATATTCATGCTTCATGGTGGCCCACACCAGTTTATTCATTCCAGACCAACCTTGCATCTTTGGTTAAATTGATGAGACATTACACATGGGCTACAATAAAAACCCCTCATGACCTCTGGGAAATAAAATCGCTGAAGAGGGGCCTAAAGGTCTGTTTAAACCTTTGTCCTGTCATTTTTTCAGACTAAGTAGTGCATGAGCACAGCCGAAGATCCAGCCTATTTTGTAGGAAGTGTAGACTTAATAAATCTGTCTCAACTCCGGTTGTTCAATGAGAAGCTGTTATAATGGGAGGAAGTCGGCTGAGCTCAGATTCTTCCCTGAGATAAAAGTTCTGGGCTAGACGAGAAAATAGCTACAGCTTTTTCTAAAGAGCTAGTGAAATAAAATCATCAGAGGAAGTACTCCAAAACCCTTCAATACAGCAAACTATGTAAGCAAGCAGTACAAGCAAAGATTACATCATTGCCAGAAACAACCAAACAGCCCCATCAAGATAATTACCAAGTATGAGGTAAACAACTGGATGAGAGTACAGGTAAATTCTGCTAAACCAAATACTGAGCATGTTAGCCTGGAGAATTGAATAAGAGCATTTCAAGACATAATGTTAATTCATCAGCTCTCACCATTATTCTTGATCAGAAGTGCTTGTGTTTCAATACTGTCTTGGGAAGCTGTGAACATCAAAGCCCAGACACACACACACATCCAGGTCCACCAGCTCTACCAGGCAAGTATGAATCTCCAGCAAGCAGATGATAACAAATAGCAGGAAGCCCATGAAAATACATCTTAAGCCAGCTCTGGGAACAGGAATCAAAGCCACAGTTTAAGTTACTTTGATTCGGCCCCTGTGTAGAGACTAGAAACTGAAAATCAAAGTGGGGCTTGGTACCTTTTTAAAGGAGCCAATTCACCACAACCTAAATGAAAAGAGTTAGTAGCTCCCACAGAAGTGCAGGTACAATTCTCAGCTGAGATGTGAGAAGCTCTTTTCTCTTTTCAAGCTGGTTACACAAAGAAGTTTACTTTGAAATGTGTGGTGTTGCAATGTAATTGCTTCATAAAAACCAGTGTGCAGGAGCAGTCTCCAAATGAACACAGGGCTCCTTCCCGAGTCATTGTTTCTACCTGGAGACAAAAGAGCAAGGATGCTTTAGCTGGACACCAGGGCACTCCAGGGTGGAGTTGCTAGGCTGTGGGATAGCTCCAGTGGCACCCAGTGGGGCAGGTGACAGAGCATAGCCAGAAGTCACAAATTTCCACCCAGATGTTCACACCATCAAATTTCTGTGATTCACCTTTTGGGTGTATCATTGTTCAAGTTACCAACAAATCGCTATGAAGAAACCAGCTCTCCCCAAAGTAACTGGGCATAGGTGGCCATCACTGTGGGGATACTTGGCACACCAGTGTCAGACAGCTGCAAGATTTCCAGATAGGCAGAACTCTTCCATGTAATTTTGGCTGCTGTTTCCCCAGCTTCATCTGCCTCACCCAGCAGCAGTATCACAAGTACAAGGATGCAGAGGAGAAAAAGAAGGAGTTCAATATGGTGCTCTTCTGGTGGAACTGCATTTCATATGTCTTCCCTCCTTGTAATGAGCTTGGGAGAGTGGAGAGGAGTATGCTGAGGGCCACCACTGGCCCACAGAACGTGCTTCAAAGTGTGAAAAGGCACTTTTCCACAGTTACCTGAGAGATACTGCATCAGACTGCCTACTCGAAAGGATACAGTCATCACCATCCAGAAAGGTGTTGTCAGAGCAGCATGTGGGAATCCCCAGGTCTTGGAGTGTTGTTAGTTTCACCTATGAGGGTCCCTAATTTCACTGGCTTGGCACAGCCCTTGCTGTTGTTATCTCTCAGCCAAGGCTTGCATTTAACAAATACAACCAGGTATGGGTAACTGGGTGCAGTCCTGGCCTTGGTGGGGCAGACCACCCAAGAACAGGATCACTCCCACTTACCTGGACCAGTCCCATCTTGGGCTATGCCACTGATGGTACCTCGAGCCTCACAGTTTTCCAGTAAAACATCATCTAGGAGTTGTCTGTTCTATATCAGGCCTCCTGAAAACCTCACAGAGGTCTTAGCTTTACAGTGTATGTAATTCACCAGATTGTCACCTGACTCCACTACTGGTAAAAAGAGAACTACCATCTCACTTAAGAGTGTCATTAGCATTGGCAGGGTTTTTTCTTTAGTTCTTAAAAGGTTTTGTGAGCACCCTCTGTGTGTGACTCAGTAAGATATTGGTGGGACATCTGGACCATAGAAAAATCTATTTAGTGGCTGCAGGAACAGTGACAGGCTAGGAGCACAGTGCTATTCCCCATCACCACAAGCTGTGTGGAGACACCAGCCAGGCTCTATGAGCTAAGGGTGATTGGTCCCCTCTCTGCACCAGAGAAAAGGGGACTAGCTTCACCTGGAGACCAGGGTTTAGATGTTATAAGGCTGGCTTAGGAGCCTGTGTTGTTTGTCCATCAGAGTGAAAATTTCCAGAGCATGTGTCAGACAGCCCTCCTACACTGATGCTGAGAACAACACCTTGGATACAGGCCTGACATAATACTAGGAATATTTGTCATGATTTATGGTATGCAGTATCACTGATACAGTGACATGACCTGATAAGATGTGTGAGACATCTCCTTTGCTGTGATGTGCAAGTTCTGCATGCTTGGCAAGCTTTTATTAATTTTAAATAAAGTGGGGAATGTCAATTAACTGTGGGAAATATGTCAGCCTTTGTTAATGCACTTTGTAGTCCTTTATTAATTTTTCACACTGCCATGGATGCAAGTCTGCTTAGAGGAAATACCAGTTGTACACAGTGTGTTTCCCTGCAGGGTCCTGTGTTGGGAGGCAGGGAGTGGAGAGGAGTGGGAGGCTCTCTGTTATTGCTCAGTTTTCAGAGTGCCTGAGTGCACTCATGAGTGTATCAAACTGTGCAACTTGTGCATAATCAGTTTGAATGCCTGAGTGCTGCCTGTGGGGCCTCTCTCCCTGCCTGCAGCATCATTCCAAAAGCTTAGATTCTTTTCTAGGTCATGATCAATTTTATATATTGGACTACATGTTGGATAATGCTGGTGCATTAAAAAAAAGTAAAATTCAGCTTTAAAAGCACAAATCTTAGACAAAAGCTTTTTCTTCCTGGGAAGTGCAATGCTTTAATGCTGTGCAAACAGAGCAAAGGCAAAGGGCTTATAAAAGGACAAGGGAGATTCTGGTATACAGAGCTGAGTGCTCTTGGCATGCTGTGGAGAGCCCTCCAGTGTGTGTGACCAGCTTTCCTTTCCAGGAATCTTGGGAACTGGTGTGACATGGCTCTGTAATCTGCTCACAACATCAAAGGTGGATCCACCTCCACGAACAATTTTTGCACTGGTTCTTTGATATCAGTCCTGCATTCCCTGGACTCTGCCCCTCCCAAAGCATCACACCCCTGTCCTGCACATTTGCACATTTCTCAGGGCTCAGATAAGGTCACCAAATGTTTCTTTCTTCACTCTCAGTCCTCTCAGTGTGAGCCTGGAAAGGAGCAAAGTCAAACCCCTGAATTTTGCAAGAGAGAACTTCCAGCTCTTTAGGGAGTTGGTGAATAAAATTCACTGGGAAACTGTCCTTAAGGACAGAGGTGATGACCAGTGCTGGCAGCTCTTTAAGGCCCCTTTTCTTAGAGTGCAAGAGTGCTCTTCCAGTGTGTAGGAAATCAAGCAAGGCAGGCTAGAAACTGACATCAGACTGAGGAGTAAGAAAGAAATGCACTGCCAGTGGAAGCAGAAACAAGTGACCTGGGGAGAGTACAGGGACACACAGTTCACATGCCTAGGAATGGGGTCAGGAAAGCCAAGGCAAAGCTGGAACAGGACTTGGCTAGAGATGTAAGGAATTACAAGGGATTTCATAAGGACATAGGTCAGAAAAGAAAAGGCCAAGGAGAGTGTAGCCTCTGTGATAAAGAAGGGTGAAACTGATATGGAGAAGGCTGAGGTAGTCAATGAGTTCTTTGTCTCAATCTTCACTCACAGCCAGGCTTCCCACTTCTCTCAAGTCCCTGATCCTCTGGGTAGGTGTGGGGGGAGTGAAGCCCCTCCCTCTGTAAGTGAAGAGCAGGTTCAGGATCACTTGGTGAAGCTGAATAGCCACAAGTCTATGGGACCTGAGGAGATGCATCCCAGGGTCCTGAGGGAACTGGTTAGTGTTGTTGTTAAGCCACTCTCCATCGTATTTGAAAAGTCATGGTGGTCAGGTGAAGTCCTTGGTGACCAGAAAACTGGAGACATCACTCCCATTTTTAAAAATGGGAAAAAGGAAGATCCAGGGAACTACAGACCAGCTGAGCCTGAGAACACCATGTCGCAGAACCTTCTAGAAGACCTGCTAAAGCACATAAAAGACAAGGAGGCGTCAGCCAGCACATCTCTACTGAGAGCAAATCATGCTTGACCAATCTGGTGGCCTGTGTTGGAGTGATTGCAAGAGTTAGTAAGAGAAGACCAAAAGACATCAGTTATCTAGTCTTCTGTTAGGCCTTTGGTATGGTCCAACACAATTTCTTTATCTCCAGATTGAAGAGGCAAGCATTTGATGGGTGGCCCATTCAGTGGATAAGGAATTGGCTGAATGAATGCAGCTCATTCATTGTAAGAGAGTTGTGATCAATGGCTTTGTGTCTAGGTCGAGGCCAGCAGTGAGTTGTGTCCCTCAGGGCCTTGTCTTGGGACCAGTGTTCTTCAACATCTTCATCAGTGACATAGACAGTGAGATCAAGTACACTTTCATCATGTTTGTAGATGGCCTGAAGCTGAGCAGTACAGCTGAGACAAAAGAAGAACGAGATCACTTCCATGGGGACCTGGACATACTCAAGAAGTGGCTCATGAGAGCTTCCTGAAATTCAGCAAGTCCAAGTGCAAAGTGCTGCACCTGGTTCAGAGAAATCCCAGATATAAGCACAGATTGGAAGAAGTCATTGAGATCAGTTCTGCGGCAAAGGACTTGGATGTTCTCAGGGATGAAAAGCTGGGTATGACCCAAGAGCGTGTGCTCACAGCCCAGAAAGCTGACCACATCCTGAGCTACATCAAAAGAGGTGTGGCCAGCACATCGAGGGAGGTGGCTCTCCCCCTCTACCCTGCCCCAGGAGGTCACCACCTGGAGTACTATGTCCAGCTCTAGAAGCTTAAGTACAAGAAAGATGACTACTACCTGTTAGAGTGGGTCTAGAGAAGGGCCATGAATATGGTCAGAGGAATGGAGTGCCTCTACTACAAAGACAGGCTGATGTTCTGCCTCAGCTGGTAATGATCTGGTATGATCTATCCTCATAGATTTGGGATCCCAGAGGAGGCAGTGTGCTTTGGGCACCTGAAATGCTGGCCACCTCCCTTGCAGCCCTGCTCTGAGTCCAAATGGGCTTTAATGCTGCTTTTCCATGAATCTGAAGGCTCGTGGAAGTAACCTTATCAAAGCTTTACTAACAGGACTCTGCAGTATATGTCCTGCTTGGACTCCTTACAGTTCTTCTGAGAGAGAAATGCCACTTAAAAATTGTTAGCAATAGGAAATGCTTGTGTGACTATTACAGGGTTTTGCACTGGCCAAAGTGTGCTGGATGACAGGAAAATGGACTGTATGAGGTGCTGGGAGAGAGGCAGGGAAGGGGATGAAGGGCTGGCTCTGGGGCATGCAGGCTCCCTCTTGCATTCCATGTTTGGAGGGAGGGAGGCTGTAATGTGGAGTTCTTCCTCAGTACCATAAACTAGTCTCAGATGGAACTGCCAGGGGATGCATCTTCCTCTCCAGCCACAGCTGGACTGGCCTTGCACACCCAGGGCTGGCAGGGAGCTGAGCTGGCTGAAAGCCAACACTATGTGGCTCCCCCACCCAGTCATTGTGTCATTGCACTGGTGCCAGTGTTAGTGCCAGGATGGGAGATACTAAGAGTGGCTGGGCCCTCAAATTATACCAGCAGGGTGTCCCAGCTTGGAAGGTTCCTTGAAAGACATCTGGCTCCTGGCTGACTTCTTCCTTCCTTGTCCATCCAATGCTCAGTGCAGTGCCAAAGGGGAGATCAGTTCTCAAAGGCCACAGGCATGTTAATAAATCAAATGGCTGGAGCATTCTTCCTTGACCCTAAGGGCAGGTGGCACAGCTAAACTCTCCTCATCCATCTTCTTCTTGGGGAATGGTCCTTGGACTTTTCATGTCCCCCAGACTGGGCTGGACTGTAGTATGGAACCAAAGTCATGCTGGAGGGTGCTCTAGTAGCAATTAAATGGCATGATGGGGCAACGAGATGGCTCAGAAGGGTGGATGCCAGAGTGCAGGATTCAGCTGCAACACAACATGGAGGTATGGGAGGAAGCCCACAGGGAGCCACCAGTTGCCACAGGGCAACTTATCCTGCAGGATCATTCAGGGTTCTTTGAGAGGCAGTGTGCTCTCTAAGTATAGACTCCCTCCTGGCCCCAAAGTAAATATGTATCTGTAAAAATACTGTGCATTGCATAGGTGACATTGCTGTAAGGAATCATGCCTTTCAGTGTTATGCAGTGTTTGGATAGCCCAGAGACCTGAGAAATGCTGCACAGCCTGCTCCTTGAGGGCCTTTGTGGCAAGATCTTCAAATGTCCAGGCCTCTCCATGCTGATATTTAAAGGTCAGTTGTATTCTGAAAAGTTACCTTGATAGACATAGTGAAAATTTGTCTTTCTAATTAACAAATCTGCCCAGCTAATAAGTGAAAATGTTAATTTCCAGGTATGCCAGTTCAGGGTAAGTTCAGCAGAGAAAGCCAGAGCAGCTTTTTTCTGTGTCCCACCCTCAGTAGTAAGGGCTGTGTAAAAAAGGCTTCCAATTCTGCAAATGTGGCTGGAGTTGAAATAGAAATGTGCTATCTTGGGTGAGGAAGTTCTGCAGCCTTAGCTGGCATAAACTGTAGCAAATCCTTATTTTAGTGAGTGAATTCCCCAGATGTGCCTGGGAACAAGTCAACTGACTACAAAAGATCTGTTTATCCACAATCACTATTTAGAGTAAAACTGCACTTTGAAGTTTGGAAAGCACTTTCGCAATAGAGGGGTTTGCCCTGATGTCCTTGTCCAAAAATAGTGGCTTATTTTTGTCCTGCTAACACATGCCAGCTGGCTGCCACCCTCCATTCCTGACGCAGCTGCATTTCAGTTCTGCTGTTTATGTAAAGTTTGTGCAGTGTGATTTAGAGTCCTTTGGGATGAAATGTACTATGTAAATATAAACTCTTCTTTCCAAAGTCTTTCTGTAGCCATTAAGGGCCTAATTCATCACACCACCCAGGAGTTTACACCAAGAGTTGGCCAGACAGATGCAGATCCCAGCATCATCTGGCATCTCGTGGGTTCAGTCTCTGGAGGAAGCTTCCATGAGCAGCTTCTGGAAACACCACAGTACTCAGTGTTCACAGCACTCAGCCCCAGCTTGGCCCAGGATTTGGAACATCCAAGTGGAAGACTGAAGACATGGGTGTAATTTGGCATTTAACTACATAAATTTGTTGTTTGCTAACAGATTGGAATCTGGATTTGGAGTTTTGTATATTCCTTCACACTAGGCTGTAGGATAGTTTGGATCCATCTGGTCAATTTACCAGTACAGCTGAGTGGGTGATAAGGAAGAGGGTGTGCTACAGCCATCTAAGTGCTTCCCTTGAAAGGTCAGATATGTCCATAATTGGGAATAAGGTGCAAATATATTGCTTTCACAAAGAAATAAGCCCTGCTGAGGAGTTGGGAGAACTGTGAATCTGGTCCAGTTTGATTATATCTTGCCATCTATTTACAAGTATGGGCCTATCCCAGACTATATGCAACGCATATCCATAATTCACACTACACAATACCAAATGCAACATTTGCAACATAGCAAAGCAGATGATCTGCAAGATATGGCTGCCTATTTAAATAGTGTCCTGAATACATATCCATAAGAATTTCCATGTCACTTCAGTTGTAGAGACTGGGAAAATGTGGGCCAAAAAAAAAAAAAAAAAAAAAAAAAAAAAAGGTAAAGGCAAAGATTGAAAATCGAGGATGGAAAACTCAAAGGTCTAGGATCACATGCTTACAATACCCTCACAGCACTTCAGTCAGGGATATTCAGCCTCCCCTGATTGCAGCAGAAATTACATTGAACAAGAGTTTTCCCTTAGATTTTAGAAGCTACAAAACGTGGAGAAGACTTCATGCGCCTTTAACAGCAGGTGAAGTTGAAATTTCACCTGTGCCCAGCCAGCACCAACTTCTGCAAGCCCAGGCAGAGCCTGTGACATGAAATCACATCCCCATATTTGTGAGTTGATAAGCAGAATAGTTTGCAGACTTCCAGCTACACCTCCTGCAGATGATTCAACTCAGGTGAATGTCTCTGCCTCTAAGAGCAGAAGTGTGGGGCAAACCTGAAAGTGGGTCTCCTTCCCCATAAGTCTCTCTCCTTTGCAATGAATTCAGTTTTCACATGTGCAATAGCAGCAGCACATACTCTCAGGATAAGCCTTTCATGCACACTTTGAATCTGCACTGCAGCCACACAGGGGGCAAGAAAGGGGAGCTGCCTCAGACAGAGGCTGCTGAGGATCTCCTTGTCAAAACTCAAACATGAAAGGACACTTGTGGACTTCTGTCTCAGGCAAGAAAAATTACCATCAGAAGCAACTTGCTATGCCTGGTATGAAATGCTGATCATTGTTCATTAGAGCAGGGAGGTCTGCTCTGGCAGTCCGTGCTTCTCAGAACACCTTGGTCATACCAAAAAAGCTCTGCGTAAGCATTGGGACAACATTTTGAAGATGACCCGGTGCCTTTCTCAGAGAGGCTACTGGGACTTCACAAAGCAGGTGGGACTACTGCACCAAGAATTAAAACCTGGAGCTGCTGAATTTAAAACAACCAGCAAGACTAACCTGAGCATTGAAAAGGCAGAGTAAATATAATCCAGATCTCCAGGCCAGCGATGTTATCCTGCTGCATTTATGGGATGATGCAGCCCATTCCAGCAGAACCTATTTCCCTCCTGGGGAATGGACTCACTTGTCTGAAGGTAGAGGAGACCATGGCCATCAAACCCAGATCAACCTCATCCCTGACTCCACCTGCTGTCAAGTCCCACCAAAGCCCATGTAATCACCTTTTACCGTGTCCTTAAGCCTGACTGGATTCCCACTGGGCTCCTGCAGTATGTGCTGGAAGGTGAGATCTGCTCCCTGTGCTATTCTCAACCAGCAGCACACAGTCCCTCTTGTTTTGCCCTTACAAATTCAGAGAAAAAGGGAAATTATTTGATTTCTTCAAATGTGCCCAGGACTGTTTGAGTCTACCTGATCCCAGGGAAGAAGATGGAAGCATCCTGTACCCTTTCCATTTTCCTCTTTATCTCCATGACCATTACTGCTGCACCAAACTTAGAGCATATTAGATAAAAATGAATTGTGGAGGAATTTGCAGAGGAGCTTAGGAGAATATTTTGGGTCCAAATGAGCTCAGAACCAGTGAGGAGGAGAGACTGGCTGCAATGGTGATCCTCACAGACTTCCAAGACTGGGGTGACCATGATCCCCATGCTGGTCCTTTGGTTTTGTGGAGCCAAAGGCACTGTGAGATGTCAACCTGTCCTTTAAACAAAACAAAAAAATTAAGTATTACCAGAACCCTTTCATGTCTGGAGAGAGATGAAAGATTCTACTGCATGTTACCTGTACCTTGCTGCCACAGAGGTTGCTGCTTCACTCATGGTGAGCACATCACCATCACTGAAACACGGGACTGGTGCCCATAACATGACACATTCTTACCAGAAGTGTACAAAAGGGAATTACCTCTTTTAAAAACCTCCTCTTCCAGGAGCAATCCTAGCTCATTTTTTCTCTCCAGGATTCCCTCTCCTCCTTACACTCACAATGTTTTTTACCTCTTTTTTCATCCCTGTTTGGCAAAGAAAAGTTGTTAATCATCATGGGAGTTAGAGGGGAGCAGAAGGTGCATCAGAGGCTGCTGAAGGGACAGTGGTGTGTATTTGCCTATCTCTGGTGTCAGCTGGTTTTGGGATGAGTCAGGAAAATAAGTTAGGTAACAAACAAGTGGGAGAGCTAATAGACCAGTTGGTAGCGTGGCAAGGGTGCGTCCACTGCTGACTCAGAGACCTAATCAATGTCTTATAATTTCTCACACCTTCCAGCTCCAGCATCAAACCTCCAAGGGCTCTCATCAGGGGATTAATTCCTCCCTCTCATTTTCATCAGGAGCATGTGCTTGAGCCCTCTGCGTGGGAAACAGACACATCTTCTCCATGTGGCAGAAATACCCAGCCAATAATTACACCCATCAGCTAATGGATGGACACACATCCCAGCCAGTTGTACTAGGTACAGAATGCAGATATAATATCCCCAGTTGCAAGCACTATCAGGAGCCCAAGGAATTATTAGATATATTTTATAATGGAATAAAGAGATTGTAAGGGAAATGGAATCTCAAAGGAAAAAATTCAGACATCCTGAAGACAACAAGCAGAGGTACTTAGGAGAGTGCATATTATGCTTAAACACAAATCCATCACAAGCAGCTGAGTCCCATGTCACAGAATAAGGTCATCTCTTGGTATCATTCTATGAGAGCTATGAAGATTCACCTGAAGATCCATTGTGAAGGCTGGAGGTCATGTTGTCAAAGGACTTGTCCTGAGAAGAAAGACACAGGATGAATGCTAGCCCAGCGCCGTGTACGTGAACCTTGTCATACTGCAAGACTCTTCAGCACCAGGCTAAAGTAGGGCCTTCTTTGGCTCCTTGGACAAATGGACACCTCCTAAGGCTCTTTGTCTTGTCCTTGTTTTTTTCCTCACCTGCTCTCTTATGGCCCTTCACTCTGGACAGGGTTATGGTGGTTGCTGATTGCTGCTGAACATTTCAGACAGACTTTTTAGCTCCCTCAATGTTTCTGACCCTGCCCCATCCTGGACACAGCTATAAATGATGTTCCTTCTTCACATCTTGACCCAGCTTTTGTTCTATTTTCTCTCCCTCAGTCTCCAAGGTGGTTGGCATATGTCTTTCATCTACCTGGCATGAGCTCCATGGGTATGCAATGGGCACAGAAGCTAATTAGTGACTGATGCAACAGGATTTAAAATTTAACCTCGTGGTACGGCCATGCCTTGAACATAAATAAGGCACATGCTTTTGGGTGAACATGTGGGGTCCTTTGAGAGCACTTTAGAGGAAAGAAACCTGCTGCTCAGGAGAGGTGTGACCTCTGCAAAAAACCTCTGAAATACTCAGAAGACTTACTATGTGCTACTCACACACTGCTTTGAAAACTTCCCTCAGTGGCTCAACTACTTGCAGCAGCAGAAGGGCATGAAAATGTGAAAAGCGAAAAATTCACTATGAATATTTAGAAAGAGATATATAGGAGAATTTAGAAGTCAAACTTTAAGATGGCATCCATTTCTGACTCCCCTCTGGCCCTATTTACTCAAAGAAATCAAGTTCAAACAAAGGGAGCAAAATCAAGGAAAGGATGTTTCTAAAGTGAAGTTATTAACAATAAATAAAATGAGAAAACAAATCAAAATAAGTGCATCAAGATGATCTCAATAATCCCAGCACAAAACCAGTTAATCCTTGTGAGTGTTAAGAGAGGCTCTTCAGGAAGCAGCTGATCCTTTGGTTACAAACATACGAGAGTCAATTTAGCCTAGAAACTGGAGCTGCTTAAATAGTTTACTTTTGAGACATTACTATCTAATGTTCACGTCACGGAGCCAGTTATAAAGCTCCTGTCTTAGATTTCCATTCTCACATAGTAGGTAACCCTTTCCTCTCCTCTGCCAGCAGATTCCAACAGATGACACATTTCAACAGAACAACTCTAATAAACAGAATTTTGACAGATATTACCCAGAAACTATCTGGGGCAATGGCAAGCAATCTTTTAGCACAAAATAATTTTCCTTTATGAGCCAACATTTAAATCTAAAATGTTTTCTTTAGAGTACAGATTTTAGGGACAGGCACATGCATGCATGCACACAGCAATGCTTTCATGGCATAGAGTGAAGTCTAAGAAAGTCCAGGCATTTCCTAGACATCAAACACAAATAGTAAACATCACCACTTCCCAGAGGACTGGGCCTGGAGCTGCAGTTGCAGACACAGCAGATATCCTCTTGGCTCAATGCTTCTCCTGCACAGACCTTGTCTGGGCTCTGGCTGGGAAGCAGAAGACAGGGACAACATAATCAGCAGAGTTTTGATAATGTCTCTTTAAAACAACTGTACTTGGAGGGACTGGGGAGCCAGTCTTCTCTCAACAGGCTCATTGACCTTAAAGGTGATATCCCAGACTAGTCCTTAGGGTTCTTGAACTTTACTTACTCAGCCTGGTGACATCTCCCTCCTCAGGCTGCAAGCAAATCTGCTGCAAGCTCTGATTTGGAACTACCCCAGAACTAAACTTAGCAAGGGGCAGGTTTGGGAAAAGTCCCATTTGCATCCACACAATAAAAAGTATTTGATGCCTTATAGAGCAGACACTGTACGTCTGCAAACATTTCCCTAAGCCTTTGTTTCCCTCCCTCTCCCCTGTTTTGTAAGTAAAAAAATTAACATGCAAGATGTTTCCTGAAGATTTTGGCATAGTCTTATCTGGATAAAAGGTCTCATGATGACTCTGTTGCCAACTTATAGAAATTTCAACACAAAACTATTCTATAAAAATAGCTGCTTGCCAGGGTTTGTTTGTTTTCTTCCCAACCACTGATTGACATTCCCTCATCTGCAAACTCAAAAATAAACGTGTACAATTTATTACTTCTGTCATCATTCTTCTCCTAAAGAAGGCAACTTACAGTCAGTGTTCTATTTTGGAAATAAGCTAGGAGTCAAGCAGTTTGTCTCTTGTACACTTTTAGAGTAGCAAAACTTGCTAGTTATTTCTTTGCTGACTTAGCCTCTGAGTAGTGCTGGGCATGCTGCCCGAAGCTTCCACAGCTGATTCCAAAACCTCCTGTACCCCACCATGAACAGTACTTGCAGTAGCCTTTTGCAGAAGGACTGACCCTGGGGTTTCCAAGGGGCTGGGATCTTACTACCATCCCCTGAGGAGACTGCTCTGGCTGAAGGGTGAGGGACAGGGAGCAGGGGCTGAGCCCTGAGAGCTTTGCCCAGGGATGATGCTTCCTATTCGTGTTCACAACCCTGCTGATGGGCACTGAGCAGCAGTCAGGCGGTGTCACCCTGAGCCCCATTGTGAGGGAAAATCAGAGAGAGAATGGAGGCATCATGTTCCCCCCTCCACAGCTGGCTGCCCTTCTTTCCCACATTTTGGAGAAGCAATGATGATAGTACCATGCTGATACTGCCATTATACTACAATGTAATAAAAACGTATATTCTGTGCTCTGGAATCCTACATTCTTGGCCTTGCCTGGTGGGGTAGAATCCTTGTCTCTCATCCACATAGTTTGGAATCTGAGGGTGAACAATTCAGTGGGAGTGGGAAGACCCACTTTTCTACCCTCCATCACAGACTTGTTTTGTGACAAGGAAAAGATGTCCAGAGCTACAGAGAAGTGCTCACTGGGCTCATCCTTTCAGAACCAGACCCTAACTTCTGTGCCTGAGCTCTCCATCTCCAGTTAGTGAAAGAAGCACTTCCCTGTGTCCTGTTGCGAAATGTACTCAAAACTGAGGAGCACTCAGTGATGGGGACAGATGCTCACTCTAACCTGGGGATTACTGTCTTAGCATGTCTGATTGTTCTTGGTGGGTCAGGACCATGCACACTGGTGGAAACTGAGCCCTGGCTGCCACACTGGCTTTGTGGGTGAAGCAAGGGGCTGGAGGTGAGCTTCACCCAGGGCTCATGGCAAGGGCAGCTCCAGCAAGAGGAGGAAGTGGGCCCTCCAAAGAGGAAGGAAAGGGAAGATTCAGACCCAGTCACTTGGTATAAACATTAAAAGGATTTTGCATGCTTGTATTTTTTTTTTTTTTCTCAGAGAAAAATTACGCTGCTTTGGGTTTCCGTGGTTTCCTGGTTTCCCTGGTTACCTCTCAGTATGGAGTAGGGGATGAGAGATGAGGGGAAGGAAGGAGGAGCCAAAAAAGGCAGGGGCCAATTACAAAGATCCTGAGCAAGGCAGATGACGTCAGCAGAGCTTTTTTCCCGGGAAAAAGAACAAAAAGGCAGAATGGATGTCTCTCGGCAAGGACAGTGGCCGTGTTTTGTACCCTTTGATGTTTTATAATTCAAAAGAGGGAGAAGATTATACAACAAAATTAATCACCAGTGAAAGCTGACAGCCCACTGTTTAATACTTCCTTAAAGTTAGAAGCAAGAGGATCATTGGTGAGAGAACCATGATGCAAAATAGGAAATCACAGCAATGGGAGTACCTGGGACCATGGGCAGACTGGCAGGCAAGGGCAGGCTGCTGGTAAAGGCTTTTGCAATGGACCATTGCAGCCAGGCAGGAGAAAAGTGTTAATGCAATTCCATGTCCAGAGAGCTCCAGCACAGCACTCCTGGCCAGCCCCATCCTGCAGAGTCTTGTGCAAATCATCCCCTCCCAAAAATCAACAGGACAATGTATGCAAGAAAGGCTTCCTTACATGGCCAAGTTTCCAGTCCTTTAGTGAAAGTCCCATGCTGTTTTCAAGTGGTCAAGCTTTGAGTAAGGACTAAACCAAGCCTGTGTAAACCCTCTTTATACAACCACATGTTTCAGTGGTTGGACAAGAAATCCAATCTGATCCCAGTGGCAGGGTGCCAATAATCCTCTCACCTTTCTCTTAATATCCTGTGACTCAGTGATATATGTCAGGCCATTTAAACCCCAGCAGCAGAATTCAGGTGCTGCGCCAATTATATTGAGTGGATGGGGAGATCTGCTAGTTGAACAAGAAATAGGTCAGAGGAACGATTTAGCTAATAAATTATATTAATGAAAAGTTCTTTCGGGAGCTGTTGGGCTGGTAGTTCTGCAGAGGAGAAGAGGGTCAGCAGGAGCAAAAAGGAAAATGGGAGGGCCTGGAAGTAGACCTCAGTAGAGCAATGAACAGGCAACCAAGAAGACGGGAAATAGGATGAACTGAGTACATCTGGTCTCTGTGGCACAGACTGTGCTATAACGGCACTGAACAGTCTCCACATGGCACAGAGGTGCTTGGGCTAGCTTGTGTTGGGGGAAAACTGCTGCCCTAACTGAGCTTCTCTGCCCAGGTCGAAATAGAGAGTTTCTCATCAAGGCCCCTTAGCTAGAATAAAGTGTCTAACCAGTACAGCAATACTGGCCTCCAGCCCAGGCAGTGGCTCACAGCATGGGGCATCTTTGTACAACATTTCATTCACCCCTCAGAAATATCTACATCCCTGTCCAAAATCTGCTCATGTCAAGTCTTTCCAGTGCTGGGCTGCATGAAGTCCAAGTCTGGTGTCTAGATATGGAGTTAGCAAAACTGAAATCGCTGCCAGGAACACATAGAATCCTTAGGTTGCCTTCATTACCAGTTTTGCTTTGAAATAATTCCTAAGGACTACTTTGTTCTGTTCTGGGTTTTGCAGGTTTGTGTTCTGGGAAATGCAAGGGAGAGTTTCTCTGCAGAGTCCTGTGGCTGCATATGTTCTACCTGTAGATAAATAAAGACTAAACACTCCTTCCAAAGGTACTAATGGCATCTATTGAATGTTCTACAGGGAAAGCAGGACGTTACTGCATGTTGGGCAAAAATTAGAAAAATTAGTAAACAAGGTACATTTGAAGTTTTGTTTCTGCTTGTAATAACAGAGATAACTTCAAAGTTATGTTGTCATCACTACAAACAAAGGCATAGAGATTAGTGACATCTAATTTTAGGTGTTTTGAAGTTAGATGACTGTTCCTAGCCAGAGGCATAGAGAGGAGTCCAGCTGGGACTGCTCACTTTGGAGCTGTCTCTCCTGGGCACCTCTTGTAGGATGAGATAAGCTTCTCCTGGCGGTTTCTCTCCACCATTTTCAGACAAAGCCCAGCAAATTGATTTCAGTTATCTGACTGCTGAGTGCACCGTGTCAGGTGTACAAGGTCCACCTGTACTTTCTGTGGTGGCTGTTGACAAAGTAACGTCCCCTGCCCCCAGAGCTCCTGCTGATTGTGCTCAGGCCTGAAACTCCTCCTAGCAGCTAAGGACAAAACTGATGCTGGCAGGAGATGGGCAGGGAAAGGAGCACCTCCCTACAGAGAAGACATTTTGGATTTCTGGTTTCTCATTTCTCTCTGCCATACAGCATCCAGTCCACAAAGTTTATTGCATATTGTTAGTGAATTTAATTTAGGGCTGATGCTGAGCAAACCACAGAAACAGGGCCTTCATCAGAGCACTTATTTTTGCAGTAAGATGTGAAGAAGTATTTGAAAAATAATCTCCAGTATTCATGAGATGTTATAAATTCGTTCTTTTATGTATTAGAGACAAGGCAATAAATGCCAAAGGGGATTTATTGGTTATTGCTGCTCTGATAAAAGGGTCATTAAGAGTTGTAAAAGTCTAAACGATAATGGGGAGATGTTGTAAATGCTGTAAGTGAATAGAATGAAAGAACATGATATACCCGTCAGCTGAGGTCACTTCCTAATAGTTTATAACCCTCTTCTAAACACTGAAGAGAAATCTGGGTTTGTCCAGCCAGGCAACTGAAAATTCCCATCAGTCACCCCAAGCTGAGCTCCAGGAGCTTCCTAAGCAGCCCCTGACTGACAAGCATCCTGAAAAAGCCCAAGCCTGCAGAGTAAGTCTCTATACCATGTGGGCTGGTCTCTGAAAGGGCAAGTATGGGGCACGGGGGTGTGTCATCGGTGGTACAGCACCACCAGGTGCTGTTCTGAGAAAGGCACTGAAATGGTCCTGCGGAAGAACAGACCTACATGCCCCGAATCTGTATCTCTGATGCTGACAAGCCTCATCCTCCTCTTAAATGCCAAGGGAGATTTTTTGAAATATCCCAGCAGGTCTGCTGGCTATTTGCTTTATCTGCCCTGCACACAGCATCTAACTAATAAGTCCCATAAAAATTTAAATGTGAAAACCATTTTAAAATGAACACCATTAATTCCCACAGCATATTATTAGCAGAGCTGCTGAAAGCATCTGTTATTAAGGTCTTCAGCATGTCCCTTAGGAGCCTTGTTTTCTGTTGTTTGTGGTTTTGTCAAACTTGAACTGAAATTTTTCATTCTGAATCTCTGTCTCCTGCTGAATTACTGTAGAACATTTCAGGCAGAACAGTACAGCTACGAGGCTAGAGGAAAAGACATAATTTTGTCTGTGTTAAAGTAAGACACTGGTGACTTTTTCTTTGAGGAAGGCTAATTTCTCTGCACTAAGAAGTCTGTCATGACAGCTTGATTTCTTTTCAGTGATCTGCTTTTTTACAATTTCATGGGTAAATTAGGGAAGTTTAGTAAATTGCGTTCTTCAGCAGTTAAAAAAAATCAACATAACCAGTCAAGATGCAGTATATGACATCCAATTTCTTTGGTGTGTCCAGCCCAAGGTGGCCATGACCTTACCTGCAGTTACAGGAGAGAATGTCAGTCCAGCAAGGGCTAGATGTCAGATCTAAGGGG
Source organism: Zosterops lateralis (assembly GCF_965231275.1). Classification (NCBI taxonomy): domain Eukaryota; kingdom Metazoa; phylum Chordata; class Aves; order Passeriformes; family Zosteropidae; genus Zosterops; species Zosterops lateralis. Next base: position 132,186,709 of record NC_139762.1, read on the forward strand.
AGATTGTAAATTTAGGTCCCTAATAGGAGCTGTGAATATAGCCATAAAGAAGTTGCCCAGTGTGAACGCAGAGCTGTGAGAGATGTAGAGCCTGATTTATAGAATATAGGTGGGATAAGTTGTGGGAAAGAGGGAGAGGAGGTTTTCATCAGGGCAAGAAATTGTGGATGGAGATGGAGTGTCTGTGCAGGAGGCTTTGAATTTGCTGGAGAGTTTGCTGCAGTAGCACCTGAGGGAAGTGTCCTTGGTTTGTCCTCCCCACTCTCTTGTGTGGGTAAAACACCCCCCTCTCCTACCCCTTGGGAGTGTTATTGCAATTGTCAGGTTAAACATCTGCAGATGGGAAATGTTGTGGACCCTGCACATCCACTATTTTGCTGAACTACTCCAGCAATACAAACATACGAAAAACCCTGAGTAAGAATAAGTAGCTGCCTCCAAAGCAGAGTTTGATGAGTGTACAGTAACCAAGGGCTGGGCACACTCAGCACAGAGTAAACAAACGGCTCATCCTGAGCACCAGGGCAGGAGAAAACACCAGTGGGTGATCATATGGCTAGAGATAAAGGTATCATAAATAATTTGCCACCAGGAAACAAATGTTAGTTGAGTAAGCATCCTAATTCCGGCATTTCTTAAATTTTCAGTGTTTACCTTTGCAACCCAATCATGCTTTTGGCTTCTGTGATATATTTGATGTCGTGGCACACTGCATATTGAGACACTGCTGACTGTCTCTGACCTAGTAAGTGAGGCACGCTGGATTTATTCCCATAACAAGACTGGAGCAGGCACACTGCAGACGTTCTCTGCAGCAGATGAGCTAAGGGGCTTGACATTTCACCTGGCCTTAATTCCCCCAGACCAGGCAAAGAGCAGTCAAAGCTCCTAGTGACACCTGATGGAATGCAGAAACTCTGTTGAGCCCAGCTTGGTTAGCAACTTATGTGCTCTGGGAGGTACTGTAAGTACCTTGAAATGTCAATTACACACCCATAAACTAATCTGAAGAGGATTAAAAGATTGGTTGGCATTTGAGCAAACAAGAAGGATAGTTCTTTTCCTAGGGGGATCTATGAGTCATCTTTTATTTGACAAGTCAGACAACTTTCAGATATTAAAATACATCTTGAAAATACTTCTAAACCCTTGATTTATTTTAATCCAAAGAGAACTGTTGTTGACTATACCTGGTTTTAAAAGCTTTTCATGTTTTGGTCAGGAGCAAGTACAATGATTCATTTTACAGCTTCACTATAAAATATAAGGACTAAATAATTTCTAAATGTCATATGAAATGAAAAGTTATACTTTGAATTATTTACAGAGTACTCACAAATAAGGAATTTGTAGAGAAAATAGGGACAACTATGCATACACAATAGGGAAGAAGTTTGTCAATAAAATAGTGTAAACAACTATAAATTGTAAACAACTGTAAACAACATTTTAAAAACAAGTAACAGTATCAGAGGTTTCTCAGACAAATATCTTCAAGTAATTGACTAATGATGACATTAGTCAGAAAAAATAGGACCAGTCCCAGCCCAGCAAATTATCAGCATCCCCAGAGAGGATAACCTCATTTCCAGGGCACCACTGAGAACAGACAAACAAGTTGGTTCTGTTTTACATTTAATTTTTGTTTTCTTGTTGTTGTAAATTGTATGCTGTTGTTCTGGTTTTCAGTGCTTATGGTTAAGTTACTTACAAGCAGCATGACTGTAACTTTGAGAAAATAATTGTGGATTTATTTACAAGATATTCATTTACACTTGTGTAAATGAGTAGCGAATTCTCCTCCAACCTGTATGTTCTCACCTGGCATTCTTCCTGTTGGCTTGCTTTTAATTACTTCTAATATGCATACTAATGCTCTTAATAACTTGGCTCATGAAATCTACATCTGCACTGGGCTTTTAATTTACAACTTGAATGATATTGTTTTAATTTATTTCTTTCCAATAACAAAGCAGCTACTGAGGCTTCAGATGTGATCAAAGGGTTTAAACATTCCTTTGGTGTGCAATGGGATGCTTGCTGCTCTACCAGTACCTTTCCTAGAGTGAGGCTGGAACACACATAGGACAACCCTGCACTAGTACTGGTCAGTACTTCATCCACTGACAGGCCCTGAGCATCCTGCACACAGGAACCTTGTTCTCTTCATCAGTTCCATTCTTGACTCCTCTACACCTCTCCTTTTCCACATTTAAAACAATCTCACAACCTTCATAGAAAGCAATCTGCCACCTCTACCCCAAACCCAAACCTGCCTGTGGTTGCTGTTTCTTTGTTTGTTCATGTGGCAATCTGGCTTCCACAACTGGCAGCTCAGCAGGAGCCTCCCATGCACTAAGAAACCTCACATCCAGGGATGGCTTAGAAGTCGTGACTGTAAAAGAAAATGGGAATTTACTTCCTTTTTTTTTTTTAAGGCAAATCAGAAATATAACTGAGATTATTCGCCAGGCATGTGGCTTCTGGAATGTGAGTTGAAAGCAAAACATAAAATGAACATAATGCTTTAGAAGTCAAGAGAAGCAAAACCACTGCCAAGAATAATTTGTGGATTACTTGATTACCTTTATTGTGTTACACAGTAAATAATTAAAAAGTAAATAAATTCTGAGGTCACATAGCAAATAGTAATTGTGACAGATAATTTACATGGTAAAAAGTTCTAGGTTTGGTCTAGATATTTAAACATAAACTAGTTTTCTGAGAAACAATGTTTTATATCCGTGCACTTTAAAAGCTCTTTAACTCTGCTGTACTATGTGGAGTAAATAAAAATCAAACTCTGTATTTACATACACTGAATGTGCACAGTAATGTGTTTTGAGAGTTAATAATGCATGAAGGGTGCTCAGGGTAGAGGTGGAAGCTTGGCCTCTGGTTGTTGAAAACTTTAGATGCAAAGGGGGTCATGCAGATTTAACTGTAACCTGCAAGCTTTGTCTGGGGTTTGTTGGTTTGTTGTTTGAAAACAGAAATTTAAAAAAAAAAAAGTTTTACGAAAAGCAAAATGAGAGAAAGGTTTCAAGTGAAACAAATACCAGCTTTAAGAAAACTTTTACTACAAATTTACAAATTTATATTTATTTACATTCTATATTAAATAAAATATATTGTAATAAAATAAATCTCTTAAAAATAAACCTCTTAAAAATAAACTACTGAGAAGATATTCATAGAAGCTTTGTGAACTTCTTCATCAATAACATACTAGACAATCCACACTATATAATCTCCTTACATAGTCCCCTATATTTGCCCTATGTATCCTTGACCACCAATCTGTGCTTCCTGGTGTTTAGTCTTTTTCTCTCTTTCTAAGCCACACAGTTGTGCTCCTCAGGCACAATTCATGTGGTTCCTCACACCTTTCCCAGCCAGCTCTCTCAGAATGGGGTGAATGGCCCCCAGGAGACTCCTTTCTCTCTCCATTTTCTCAGCTGGAGCCGGGATGATGAGCTGGAGCAGCACACAGGCACTCATCTCAAGATAGGCAAGAGAAATCCTACCCTCTTCCCAGTAACTCTCATTTCCTGGTTTTCCCAGGATTAAACAGTGCTGAACTGTTTGGCCCCAGAAGAAAAAGGAGGAAACAGAACAACAAAGGAGAAATCTGGTTCCAATGGGAGCTGTTGATGAAAAGCATTTAGGCAGAGCTTTAAAAGGGAGGCAGAAATAATCACTTGTGTCTCACTTCAAGTGACACACATCAATAAAGCAGTGTGAAAGCAAAGGGATCTGCTGATCTTCAGAACAGAGCTTCCATGAGAAACCCATTTTGTGATTTGGTTCAGGTATGTCAGGAGTCATTAAATCAGGAAATTACAAAACTGAAGGCTGGTGCTATTAGGAATCAGATGGGAGCACAAAAAATGGATGAATTCTGTACTGATCAATTTAATAAAAAATAGTGGCAGTTTGAGAGCTGACAAGCAATCAAACAAGATCAAAGTTCTCCCACAATGGCTGGTATCAGATGGGGCATGGTGTTTGCTAGGTGGGAAAGGCTGCCCTGCCCTTCTCCACCATGAACCTGTTTGTGGACAAATATATTAATTCAAGGTCCCAAATGACTTCAGTATTTCAGGCTACCAGCCTGATCCTCAACTGCAATTGAAGCTCTGTTTATCAGTGCTAACAACCTATTTCGCAAGCAAGCCTTTATTTTGGCTGACATGCTGTATTCCCAAAGGCTGATGTAAGATGGCTCACAAATGTCTGGTGACAAATCTCTTCCATCCTCTCTAATTTCCATGTGAAATCAACTTGCATGTATCCCAGATTATATACAACCAAGCAAGGAGACGGTGTCTTGGCACAAGCAAGTTTAAATCCCCCAGGTGCAAGGAAGGAGAAACAAAGATTCATTACAGTAATAAAGTTTCACCCTTCTAGGGATGAGGTCAAATGAGAGCAGCACAGCGCTGGCTAACAGGAGAGCAGATCTTATGTACATGGGAGCTATCAATAAGCCCTCTGACATGTGTCTGTTGAGTAGGGTCCATTGAGGGAAAATATCTACCTTATCACTGAACATTTCACAGGGCAAGAAATGTTCATTGGGCAGTGTTGCACAAGTAGAATCTTTTTTTCTGTCTAAATTTGCTTTCTTAGCTTATTTACCTTTGAACCTGGTCAGCAAGTGGTGAGTTCTGTCAAACTGTATGTTTAGTCCAATGGAAAAATGCTATATTATTTTGTAGCAATTTTTCTACAATTTTAACAATTTTGTATTTACTGAGAATCCTTTCTTTGTAATGATGGAAATTCAGTGTTTAGGGTTGGGAACTGTTCACTGGAATCAAGTCTGGAAACTGGAAGGGTGCACGCCAGAATGCTGCCCACTTCTTTAGAATCAATGAAAACGTGCATTCTCCTTAATACACTACCAGGTATTAGTATGGTTTTCACAGACTAAAAGCTGCTGCTGAAAATGACAAAGCGAACTGAAAAGTACAACTAATATCTAGGTTGCAACATGTTGCCAGGACATTCCTGAGAAACAGGAGCCTCCTGGGAGCAGTGTAGGTGGCATTCACTCACTTCGGAGCTCCAGTGTTTATACCAAATTGCATTTCCTTGCCACTGCGCATGCCAGAGTAATTTAATTTAGACTCTGCCCTTGTAAAGACCCTGCACTCCCTCCACTGCTCCCCACTGCAGGCACAAGCAGCAGCCACAATCTCCCAAAGCCTCTTGCCCCTCCATTCAGTTCAGCAGAATTTCATGATATATACATTAACTTGGATTTAATTTGGTTCTTCTCCAAATGCCAACTGCAAAAACAGGGCTGAGGAGGAGAAGGGAAGAAAACTCCACAAACAAGTGTGATACCTGCAGGCCAATAGTTCCATTAACTTTTCCAGGGAAAGGCAGGCACTCTTGTTTTCTAGCAGTCTATCAGTTTTCTCCCTATTTATATATGTACTCTTTGCCTGAGTCATAAAGTGTCTAAATGAAAATTTATTGCAGGCACTGGCTATTGATTTGCAATCCTGCACATCTGGAAGACATGACCCTAAAAGAATGTTCATTCTTTGAACTAATGAAAATTTAAACTCTAGCATAAAAGAAAATGTTTCAGGATAAAACTGACATTTTGAATGAACATCATCAATGCTTGGGTTTATTTTATAGGTAAATCCTGTTTACTAAATACACCAGAGAAGTTTCAGTGATATTTGTGGGGCTGATTGAATTCAGTGAAGCCACACTGGAGACTTACAGAAATTAATTACACCCTCCTAAGTATATTGCAGAGAATGGTTACATGATAGCTGCTTCTCAGGATCCCTGAAGTCAACGGGATGGATACTATAATAGTCTCTCTTAAGTTCCAGAATTTTTTCTGTGAATGAAACAAGCTACTCCGTGACCAAGCAATTCAAGTAAACTCCCTCTGGGAGGGAATCCAGGTTTTTCCCTCTGTCACTTTGTGTTTCATTCAGTCATATCTCTGCCAAAACCACAGAGTTCAAGGACTAAGTGTAAATTTCCTGTCAATTCCTGTCCAAGTCATTGCTGCTGACATTCTGACTCACTGAAGAGGAAGATATTATCTATCTCTGTCAACAAACATCATTCTTCTTGCAATTCCTAGGGCAGGACCAACTCTTCACCTGTAAGGTCAGAGTTACATGAAGTTGGGAAGGATATTTAACAAATTAACATGATGTACACAGGAAAAAACAGTGCAGTCAACTAAGGCCAACCACAAAGCCTGATTTCCTCAGATTCTCCCATCAAAAAAAACATATAAACATTTGGCACTTTCACTAGCACTGTGCACCAACATGTTGACTCTTTGCTCATCTGAACTGTACATAAATTAATTTCTCCTTAAGCTTCTTAATAATAGATCTTGTATCTCCCTGCCATCCAGGTTGTCTGTTTTATATGCGTAGATTGTGCTTGACTTAACTCAAAATAACACAGATTTACAAGGAAGCAAAGAATCTGCTTTTGTTTTGAGAGTCATAGGTGGAATGGACTCTGAGGTGGAATGGACTTAAGAGTCCAACTCTTGAGTAAATACCCATCAGAGGGGATAGAACCCACAACTTTGGTGTTATTGTACCATGCTCTAACCAACCAATATCAGAAAGATGACTGTATTCTGATCAAATGTCAAATTTAACCACCTTTTGCTTGAGCAAAGCCATCACTTTCCTTCTGTCTCTCCACTTGGCAATGCATATTTTGTCTTGTGTAAGTATTGCAATAAGGTATTACAGTAACAGTGACTATAACAGTGGTAATGATATCACTAATAATAATTATCTTGAACTAATATAGTGCCTTTCTTCTGGGGATCACACTGTGCTTTAAAATCATCAATGCAGGCATCTCCTCTGGAGCTTCCATCTGAGTGGAGGAAGCTCAGATCCCTGCCTAGCCAGCTTGTCTCTCAGGGCATTGCTCCTTTTGTGGATTGCTCTCCATCTAAGCAATAAGGTTTCATCCAGAGCTGAATGACATAACAAGCTAGAGAGGGTACCAGAAGTGGGACAATGACACCTGCTAAGAGCTGAGAACAAATTCACTGCTTTCTGCACCCAAGGTTTGACCAACCTGATGCATACCAGATGGTGGGACAGCTCAAGAAGAAATATGCAACTGCAAAAATGAGCCCAAGGCAAGTGGCATAAATGGAAGGGGAGGATACTTCACATGGAGAAGGAGCAAGAGAGTCAAACCATGGTTTGTATGCTTAAATTTGTTACCCCAACTGATGAAACTGCATCTGTTAAGAAGAGGAAGAATCTGTCTGCAAACAAGCTAGTGACAGTCTAGTAACACTACGAGATTTGACAACTGGAGTAAATTATTCCACGTCTTCAGACGACCCAGTTTTATCACTGGATTTATCTCTCATCTTCATTAATTACTATTGAAATTGCAGGCAGCAATCCATTTACCATAGAACAAGCAGGAAACAGAATATTCAAAGTATGATGAATCAGTGCTTTAACTAGCCCAAACATGATGGGCAACACTTGCTGCCGTCACTGGTGATTCCCCAAGAAAAGCACTTATGTAACTGTACAGTTATACATAATTACAGAGTGATAGGCATCCTGCTTACACACTAGTTCTGTTTGTTCTCTGCATTTTTCATAGTGCCCTGTGTCTCATAAAAGCATTTATACAGACTGATAGAGGTGCCAGTCAAATTAATCATTTCAAATGGGGCCGTTCAACTCAGACAACTCCAGGCTTGGAGAGCATCAGTTCTGGAAATGATGTCAAGGCCTGGCAATGCTGGCTGGGATTGAAGAAAAGCTCAGGAAACAGAGCTGCCCTTCCTTAGAGGAATCACACTTCTCTGTAACAAACTGCCTGGCTTATGTTTCCTCCTTGGAAAATTACAGCTGGGATTATCAGAGCTCCTTCAGAGTCAAGAATCTGCATCCCAGATGGAAGTTGCACCCTACTGCCAAGTATAGTCCCATTCACTTCTTTTCCTGCTGTCTAGGAAATCCTAGCAGACAAGCAGTAGCTTGGTAATGGCTGATCTGCCTGGTCAGAGTGTGTTTTGCCTGTGCTGGAGTCTGTTTCTACTCACTCCAGTGAAAAGCAGTACCAGCTGCAGAGAGCTGCCTCAGCCCAAGATGTTTTAATAACACTAGATACAGCTTTTGAGAAGGGATCTTGTGTCTGCTTAGTGTTTGGGCTATGACTTGTATTACTGATTTATAATCTTCAAGTACCAGGCCAAATTGCTTCCTGCTTAAAGTTGGAAACCCATCAAAAGCAGTGCTATCACCCTTTCTTCTGCCAGCTGTAACATGGTCAGACAAGAATGTGGGGCTAAGACTGGTGGTTGCTATGTTGGGATGGGAGATGTGCCTGACTAGTGCATTTAGTAAGACATTAACATACATTAAAGATCACGTTGCTCCACTTCCCTGAAAAATACTTATATAAAAAAGACCAGCACAATATTCCAAGAGCAATTCCCTAGATGTAATCAGTCATTCCTTGCTGATGTCAGTGCCAGGGATGAGGTTTCAGTGACCCCAGTCATGCCAGGTCTGCCCTTCAGGGACAACATAGGGCCTGAAAAGAGACCTGAATTTTGGTGGCTTGTCTTGCACTAGCTGAAATGTTTTCTAAGTCCTTCTCAGCAGCACCTGTGTGATGACACCAACTCTGTCATCACTCAAGGTGTGTTACTGGGAATGCCACTGGAAGCAGGGGAACGAGGTGCTCCTGGTCAAGCAGCTGATGAATGGTGAGGATTCTGCAAAGGGAGGCAAGGGATGAGGCTGCCTTTCCATGTTGGCAGGACAGACTGTGTGTGGACCAGCTCCTTCACCCTCAGAAATGCAGCCCAAACAGCTGGGCACAAAAGAGCCTCCAGATCCTGAAATCTGCAGGGGATGTTCAAAAAACCAAATGGTATCAAACCCAGGAAGAGGCAGAAAGGGGAAATACAGCTTTGAGCAATCATAGAGAAAACAAGCATAGCTCTGACCCAGCAGAAATGACAGTGAAATCAAAGATGTGGGCTGCAAGGGTTGTCGTCATTAGCAATAAAAATACCCAAATTGCAGTTTAGTAAGAGCTGACCAATATACTAGGTGGCAAAGTGTGAGTCAAAGCAAGTGCAGAGCTGTGAGTCATCCACCTCAAAGGGCTTTATCCTTGGATAAAAGTCAAAGAGACAGCTCAGGGAGAAAAAAGGAGTGTGGGAAAGGACAGAGACAAGAGCAGAGCAGTGGGCCTCCTCACACAGCAGAGGCCACGTGGAGGGCAAGGCAGCTATCAGCCACTTATGCTTCCTTACTGTTATTTCTGTCCAGGTACACAATAGTCTGCATGTTTCATAAATACAAGGGTCAGCCTCCTGCTCTGGGGAACTCCACCTGCAGCAGAAACAAGAACTAGAGCAAGAGCAGAAAGAAGGAAGTGGTACAGAGAGCAAGTCACACCACTAAGGGTGTGTGTTTGTCTGTGTGTGTGTGTTTAAATGAAATAATATTTATCAAGATTTTTCTCCTGTAGTCCATTTATCATGACTTTATTACTGATACAGTGTTCTGCAGGTACTTGGGCTGAAGAAGCAACACAGCAATTAGTCAGCTGACATGGCTTGGTCTTATGAGGTAAGATTAAAAGCAAGAAACTAACAGAGAAAATTACAGGTCAAATAAAGGCAACTGATAAGGATCAATGCCATTTAAGAGGGTGAAAACACAAAGAAGGAATTCTTTCGGGTGGGATGGAGAGAGAAAAAAAAGAAAAAAAGGAATGGAGGAGATGATGAGATGGTTAGAAGGACGTAGAAGAGAAAGTGTACAGGATGGGAGGCTGTCGAGAATCACACACATCTAAGCACAGGGTGACATAAGTTAGTTCTAGATTACAGGGAAGCACAAGGAAGAAGCAAAGAAAATGAATATGCAGGATCTCATGCTGCTTCAAGGACAGTGAATACAAGAGGCAGTGTAGAAACAACAGGAACATGGTCATGGCAATCACACCTGTAGCGTCCTCCATCTGTGGAGGAGCGCTGTTTAAAGAAATTCCAAAGACCTCAGGAGAAATCAAAACATAGATTTACCACCAGAGGATTGAAGCTAAGAGAGAACAGAGCCAAAGCATGTTTCCATGTCCCCAGCTGAGTTTCAGAGTGCAAATCTAAATCAGCTCCCTTGATTTAATGTGTATTTTCCATGTTTTACAATACAGCAGATGACAATAGAACCTGGCTCACTTATATCCTAGGCAAGGCAGGCAGGAGCTGAAGCAATCAAAACCACTGGAAGCTGTGCTGAAATAAGATAGGAAAAGAATTAAATAGGTGGCGGAAAAATCCCAGAGGTTCTACATATTTTGTGTAATTTAATTTTCTTAGGACTTCCTGGGTCCAGTTTTAAGTAATGCTTCCTTATTATTATAATCCCTCAATATCCCCCCCACTTATTTCCTTGCAGTCCCCATATCACTGGGAGAGTACACCTTTCCAACTTAAAGCAAAATTTTTGTCCCACATACACTTTTGTAGGCACTTTGTTTTTTACACTTTAGTAGAAGAGGTACAATTTTGGGGAGAGAAGAATCTAAAATAATCAAAATAAGCAAAACCACTCTATACTGACAATTTAGAACCGTAAGTTAGCAGCCTGAAAATGAACCCTACAAAAGGCTGAAATTAGGAGAATGAGTGAAATATCCCCAGTCACTACCTGGTTATTGAAACACTACATATACTTCTAGGCATGGGATCTTTAACAAACAAAAATATAACTTGGTTTGTTTACAAAATAAACAACTACATAATTTTTAAATTTTGTGCAATGACAGATGTACCCAGTATTAATGCATTATACTAAGGCCTGTGTCTGTCTCCTGACAACAATCTCTAAAGGAGGGAAAGAATGACTGTTAAACTGGAAAGCATCACTACCATGAACTTGCAAATAAAAAGGAAAGTTATGTCTGCAGGGCTTAGAAATAATATGTAAACAGAGAACAAATGCCACCATGCAGATACATGATGCATGTTTGCACAGAGAAAGCTTGGAAAAAGAACACAACATCCCTGTATTTATTCATTGTAATGTATTACAGCACAATGTTTAGGGCACATAATAAGCTGTCAAATGAAATAACTTTCATATAATATTAGTTACAGAAAGCATTTTGGAAGATTGAAGTGCAACAGCAATAACATTTTCAATATTACCTTAACAATCATTTCAGCATATTCATTCTGGGAGAAAGAAACTTGCATGAAAAATGATTTTTGGTTCTCCCACCTTCAAATATGCCATTTATTTCCTTAGGAATAAATGGAAATCGAATGAGCAGGCTGGATTTTTCACTTCTCTGCTAACTATACAGTTACGCACGTAAATAACTTGATGTGCATTTATAATTTTACTGAGATCAAGGTGTGGGATGATCCATACTGGAGCATCAGCAGAAAACTGAAGTTGCACAATAAATGCAACAAGGTAAACTATAAAACAGCAAAGAAGGCTTAAGAAAAAAGAATATCTAGAGCATGACTGAGCAATTATTTATGTCTGTCCCATGTGCAGATGGTCTGAGCACAAATATTTAAAACTGCTTTTTACTGTTCTTTTCATTGCAATTATTATTGTTGCTTATTCCAGGAACTTAAAAAAATCCTTAAACTAACAAACAAACAAAAAACCCCAGATCAAACACGATGCCTCAGCAACGCAACGGACAATTTGTGGATCATTAAAAACATAAGCAACTCCTTTCACTATGCAATAAATCAACAACTGCAGAAGTATTTTAGATTTTATTAAAAAACCCAGGAAACTTATAAATCTCATTTTACACTGCGACAAGACGCACATATTGCTTTAGTTTTTCCTTGCAGCTGCCAGACAAGCAGTCAGTTTTCCAGCAGCTGATGGGCTATTGGCCTGAGGGCAGGGCAGGAGAGACATGGAGCCTCCGGGGGCAATTCCCATAAACCTCCCAGGGGCAATTCCTATAAACCTCCAAGGGGCAATTCCCATAAACCTCTTCCACAGGACTGTTACCAGCTCTGTAATCACAGAATCAATGAGGTTTGAAAAGGCCTCTGAGACCATCGAGGCCTATCTCTGACCCAACACCAAGTGTCACATCCAGCCTTTCCTCCTCCAGGGACAGCGACTCCACCGCTCCCCCGGGCAGCCCATTCCAATGTCTGACCAGCCTTTCTGTGAAAAAACTCCTCCTGATGCCCAACCTAAACCTTCCTGGGCACAGACTGAGGCCATGTCCTCTCTCTGTCCCATCTCTGGCTGCCTGGGAAAAGAGACCGGCGCTCCCCGGGCTACAACCTCCTTTCAGGTAGAGAGCGATCAGGTCTCTACCTGAGCCCGGAGCCTTCTCTTGTCCAAGCTAACCTGGGGCCCCGCGGCCTCTGGAGCGGGGCTGGAGGCAGGAGCTGCCGCAGGGGAGCCCTGACACGGCCCGGCTGTGCCCCGGTGCATCCGCCGTGCCCCGGTACGCCACCGCTGTGCTCCGGCCGCCCCCCGCGCTCGGCAGCCGCAGTTCCGCCGGTGGGAGGAGGCGCGGGCCCGCTCGGCTCGGCTCGGCTCGGCTCGGCTCGGCTCGGCTCGGCTCGGCTCGGCTCGGCTCGGCTCGGCTCGGCTGGCCGGAGGATGCGGGAGCACTCCCGCCCCCGCTGCCGGCGGGAGGCGGGCGGTGGTGGTGGCGGTGCGGGTGAGGCGGACGCGTCTCCCCGCAGAGAGCGGCGGGGGGAGCCGGCGGAGGGCGGCGAGCCCGGGGCAGCGATGGAGGAGGAAGGTGAGGGGCGGCTCCTGGGGCCGCGGGGCCAGGCGGAGGCGGCCGGGGCCAGGCCGGTGGTTCAGGCCGGCGGTGCGGCCGCCCCTGGCGGTTTGTGGAGCTCTGGGCTGCAGGACACGGGCCGCCTCCCGGGCCAGGCCAAGGCAGCCCGTCCCTTGCAGCCCCGAGCGGGAGGCCGGGCCGGTCTCTAGGGGCTATGGGGTCTTTTTATCTTCCCTGGCCTGGCATAGTTTCTGGGCAGAGCGCTGTGGATGCTTCCCTGGGTGTACTTTCTCTTTGGCATCCTTCCGTATGTTTTAGCCAGTCCTCTCGTCTCGTTAAGTGTTAGCATCCAGAAGAGGGCTAGGGAGGTGGTGAAGGGCCTGGAGGGGAAGCTGTATGTAAGTCACTTGGTTTGTTCAGCCTGGAGGAGACTGATGGAGACCTGATGGGAGTCTGCAGCTTGCTCAGGAAGGAAGAGGAGGGACAGGCACTCTCTTCTCTGTGGTGACCAGTGGCAGGACCCGAGGGAATGGCCTGGAGCTGCCATGGGAGGTTTAGGTTGCTGTTAGGAAGAGATTCTTTACCCAGAAGGTTGCTGGGCACTGCAACAGGCTCCCAAGGGAAGTGGTCACAGCACCAGCCTGACAGAGCTCAAGAAGCACTTTGACAGTGCTCTCCGGCACATGGTGTGGTTATTGAGGTGTCCTGTGCAGGGTCAAGAGCTGGACTTGGACCATCCTTGTGGGTCCCTTCCAACTCAAAGTGATTCTGTTTCACTTTTAGCACCTACACGAGCATTCTTCTCCATGTCTTTTCAGTGCAAACCCCCTTTGTAGGGGGTAGGAGATGGCGTTTAGTTTTCTTGGAGAAATCAGCAGAAATAAAACTGTTAATAGGCACCCAGAAAAAGGCAGGAGCAAAACAAGCATATGCAAATCTGTCCCATGGCGTTTTCCAGCCTTCCAGCTGTTTGAGGATTTCTGTATCCTTAGGAGTCTCCTGTTGCTTGTCCTCCACAACTGTGTCCATCTTCTTATGAATCTATGCAAACTCTTGGTTTTACAGGATGTTCTTTGAGTAGGAGTGTTCTTCATGAAGGTGCTGTGCAATGAGCTGGTTCTTTTTAGCCTGACTCATTAGGTTTATTTGTGAACTTCTCATATTAGAAAAGGTAAATCACTGCTCTCTATTCAGAGTGTGTTTGTGCAGTTCATTAACTAGTAGACATCTGGCAAGTTTCTGCTGGTCATCCTCTTTTCTAGACTGAGGCATCTTCAGTTTGTTTCTTCATTCCTTGTATGGGAGCCATTGCACAATTTAAATCACCCTCATGGCCCTTCTCTGAATGTTTCCCTGCTCTATCTTATCCTCCTTTAGATGAGAAGACAAAAATTACAGACAGTGCTCAATTAGTAGGTGAAAAGTAGATGAGTATAGTGGCACAAGGTAGGAATGAGTTATGTTTTTCTGCAGTTGAAACACAAAAATAAGTGGAATGCATGTTTTCTGAACAAGAACTTGTTTGAACTGGGGACTTAGAGGGAACTGAAAAGCAGATGGAAAATTATGGGCTGGATAGAGAGTTACTAGAGGCTGTCATCAGTTTAAAATTCTAGATAATTTTTAATTGTTACCTTGTTTGACTTTAATTTCTGATGAAAGTATTCTCTGAAGGATTCATTTAAGTGAAAACAGCACTTTTCTTTGTGGCAGCAGCAGCAAGAAACAGAAGTAACACACTCACATCTTGTGTTATTGCTTTGGGGGGGAATATGTTGAACAGTCTTGAAAACCAAGGCGAAGATCATTTGCTGATTGAGATGTTGTTGTTTCAGAAGTAGAATTTTAAATTGTTACTTCTTTGGGAGCTTTCTATTACTGCTATTAATGCTTTATACATTTGTTACACTTCTGCTATGGTTCACTTCTCTGCCAGAGGAGCAAAGACCTTTTCCTCCAGTGCTCTCAGTACTGGTGCCTTGGTCATAACTAGGATGGCAGGGGCACTCAGTTGTCCTTCCAGGCACATACCTGCCCACCTTTGTGATCTAGAGTTTTCTCCCACTGTGTTTTGCATGATTTTTAACTGCAGTGCACTTGGTGCACAAATTATCATTGCTGATAAATTTCTGATATACATGTCACGAAGAGATGCTGGTATAGATATTATTTTTATATGGTTGATATGATGATCAATGAAAACATTTGTTATTTGTTAAATGCTGTTTTTAAACAACATTTTGTGTTGTTTAAAAACTTTCCAGTTCTAGTCTTGGTTAGGAAGGTAGACATTTTCTGTTCGTTCCATGAAAAATGTTACCATTGACATCTTGGTTTGCTCAGAATGATTTATAAACTGCTCTGTTAGCACACAGGTGTCCTGATACAGGCAGACATCATTTTAACCATTTATATTTCTATCTGTAGTTTCTAACTTTTAGATCTAGTGGCTGGGAATTAAAAGCAGACTGAATTAGAATTGAAGTAATACACAACCAGAGTACTTAAAAGCTTTGTTGTGGGGTGTGAAGATTGACACTTCAAGTTTGAAGTTGAATGGGTTTATGAAGGAGCTGTTTTAAGTCCAGAAGAAAATTGGAAAATCTCAAGCAATGTTGGACAGTTGGTCAAACATAAGAGCTAAAAATTCTGGAGCATGAGTTGCAGTTATATTAAGTTCATTACACTTTCAGAATGACATAAATATTGTGGGGTATCTTTAATATAGGAATTATAAAATACTTTTTGCAATGAGTCTTTTTGTATGCAGATTTGCAGTCTGTGAATTAGCCTCGTTGCCTTTCAGACTGTAAAATAAATGGGCCAGGACTTCAAACTGTTGCTGCTCTCAAAAAAGTTAACAGAAGCCCTTGGTCTTGTGATGTGATCTATGTGGCTGAGCAGGCTGGGCTTTTTAATTATATGTTAGACTAAATAATCATAAATCTGCTTAGTTGCAGTCGATCCAAAAACAGGAAAAAAGTGATATTACATTTCCTTTATAAAAGCCTTTGCCATATAAATAATAGACATCTCAATTTAAAAGTAATGGACTAGCCCAATTTTTGTATGACACTGCTATAGCAGCCTAAAACCAGGATGAGAGTAGAATGGAATTGGCACCAGTTTCTCCCAGTGTCTGCATCAGCTTATCTAAACTACTGATTTCCTTCATTTCTGTTCATCAAATGAAATAAAACCAGTTAGCTTCCAGTTTGGATTCTGGCTAATCCAAGAGTATGGCCTCAAGAGAGTACTGTGGTTTTTTTCTAAGGAATAACATAAGAATTGATTTCTGTAGTTATATTTGTATTTATGTAGTTATATTTATATTTAATCTGTTTTATTGTTATTTTAGTTAGGCATGTGACGTACTTTAATTGAGACTTTGTCAGATATATCTTCCATGGGATTGAATCAGGAGCAGTAACTGGCTGCTCCCTGCTGCTGTGTGAATTTCCCAGTGTGATTTTAGGTATTGTGTTGCAGTAACTTAAAAAAAAAAAAATGTCTTCAGGGGCAGCAGACCTGCGACAGAGAAAGAAACAAAACTGCACTGAATCTGACAAAATGGCTCCAGAGGAGAGAAACAAAGAAAATTCAAAGCTGGGAAGGTCGCCAAAATGTAAGCTACAGAGTTTTTAGCTGACTTGATTGTTTTTTTCATTATTCTCTTACATTTTATGGGAAGATATTTGTAGCACAGTAATTTATAACAGACTTCCTTTGAATGAGGTTTTTGAATATTTCAAGAGGGAACAGTCATGCACATTAGAGTTCTTTAATAATTTTATGTATTGGAGAGTGAAATGGTAGTCTTGGACTGTTTTAAGCTTGGGGAGGTAGAGGCAGGGGAGTTAAGAAATTTATTATTACTGTTTGCTTACAAATAAATATTTTTATTGTTCCTGGAATGATCTTCTGGTTGGAAGCTGATACACATGAAGTAATGGTACTGAAACAAGAACAGACAAAAAGTCCTTACAGCTTTTCAGGAAACAGAACTAAAACTAGGATTAATTTTAGGCAAATGCTCACCAAGCTACCAAAAACTTTTATGTTAAAAGTACACAATAACTCAAGGGAGCTACAGATGAAGTAGAAACCCTTTGAATGAGTTTGGTAAAATTCAGATTTTTCTGTTCTTATACTCAAAAACAGAATGGAAAATAGAATTTCTCAGAAATCATGTTAGATGTGGTATGCTACTTCTGTCTGTTAATGTCCTTAAGAAGTTTGTGGTGTTTTGTGTAGAATCTAGAGTTTGCTCTATTTATCTGGAAGAGGCATTTCCTTCTTGGAATTCATCTGAAAACAAAGTTTGCTGGAGAAAATTTGCAGTGTAGTGTGTGAGTGAGTATTTTGTCTGAGTGTCCTATGAAGCAGTGATAACAACTGGGAAAGAAAACTGCAGGACAGGAGTAGCAAAACAGTTTTCAATGTATCTGTGCTGCTGATGGTGTGATAATACTCATGCCAGTAAGTTCACTTGATGCTCAGCAATAAGAGTCATGTGTAGGATGTACTGTTTGTTTCTCAGTCCTCTGGGCTATTTTAGCTTTTCAACTGTTCATTTTCAGATATGTTAATCCAGCGTTTTGCAAAGCTTTTCTTTGGCTGTCTCGCAGCAGTCACCAGTGGAATGATGTATGCTGTGTACCTCTCCACATATCATGAGCGGAAATTCTGGTTTTCCAGCAGGCAGGTAAAGATAAACTACTGAAACAAAAGCCAGATTGTGTCCTTGAAATCAAATCTGAGCCATGTCATGTTGAAACTACTTGCAGAATCCTGTGTTCTTCTATTGAGGCCTCTGTCTTTGAAACAGCTGCTTTTTTTTTTTTATTTTATTTTTTTTTCTTTTTTTTTGGTCTTCTTTATTTTCTTTTTTTCCCTCCTTCTAACAGTTGTTGTGGCTTGTCATGCTTCTTTATGTTTTTCCATGCCACCCTTTATCCTTAAAATACCTTTCTGAAATATGAAAAAATAACTGAAGCATACTGGGATTGCAGAAGCTAATCAACAGAAATAGGTGTTGGCTTTTGGGGGTGTTTTTTTTTGTTTGTTTCTTTTGGGATTTGGGAGGTTTTGGGGAGGTTTTTTTTGTGGTTTTTTGGTTGGTTGGTTTTGTTTTCTTAAGAACTCCATTATTAAGGGAAGTAGAGAAAGTTGAATGAAATTTCTGAATATGAAAAGATGCTGTGGATTTTGTGCTGACTTAAGTGTGGATTTGAGTTGCTCTGATTCTGAGCATGTTTGCTAAGTTACGGAGAGCATTATGTACCTGATAGAAATACTGTGAAAATTAATGTTCTGTAGAATATTCTGAAGATGTACAGTGAAGTCATAACCATGTACTGTGTTACAAAACCAGTCTATCTGAAAGTATATTATCTTCTCTGGAAAGAGATTACAGGAGATTAATTTTTTTTTCTAGGAACTTGAACGAGAAATTACATTTCAGGGTGACAGTGCCATTTATTACTCATTCTATAAAGAACTGCTAAAGGCTCCATCCTTTGAAAGAGGTACACAACTCATTTGTTTTATTAACTTTTAAAAGTCCTGTTTTCTTTGGAGACAGTAAAAAACCTGCAGACTTGGGAGACTGATTTTATTCTCTTATGTAGGTATATTGGTCAGGTTAATTAAAAGCCACACACTGTCCTAACTTTTCAATGCCTTTTCAAAACCAGTATTTAACTCTCCTGTATTCCAGCAGATTGCCTTTAATCAATACTCTAGGATAGGTTTAGTATTACGCTTATGGTCCTCTGTATCAAAGTTATCATTGGGTTTGCCTGTGTCACAGTAATGGATTTTCTGCCTTGTAAATATAATTTATGTTGAATTTGGGAATGAGGGATGAAAATGACTGTTTTCCTCCTCTGTCAGAAGACAGATCAGTTTCTGTCACAAGCTGATCTGCTCCATCCTGTCCCTGCCAGAAGTTTTTACTCTTGTCAGCTGTGATGAATGGATGTTGATGAGCACTGAGTGGTAGGGACAGAAAGCAACAGGAAAGAGAACAGACTGAGTGACAATGATCTCTCCTTCCTTTTTGCTCTTGTTCTTTTTCCTGCACTGGCTCTTGGGCTCACTGACCCTGGGTCCCTAAACCAAAGGGAGACTAAAGCAGTGAAGAGAAGAAGGAGCACTTCCATGTTAATTCAGGAAGTTCAGAAGTGCACTGCACTGGCGTGGAGCTGGAACTCCAGAGGCAAGAGGATGAACTGCCCTATCTTGCAATGGTCTGCCACTGAATTAGTTCAGTCCCTTTGTGAAACCTCACTGAAGCCAGTAAAAGTAAACTTTGTGGTTAGCATTTTATTGGTTGAACATTTTCCCAGCTGAAACATAGCACATCAGCAATATCTGAGGTCTTTGGTACACTCAGTGCCTCTTGACCTCTGGGGATGTTGCCCATGCTGTGAGTGGATGGACTGCATGCCTCACTCAGGGATGCTGTCTCTGCAAACAGGTGGACTCATGTGTCCATAAGGTATTACAAGACATCCAGTCTTCAAGAGTGTATTACAGCTGTGCTGAGCCCAGTTATAAGTCATGAAAGACCTGGTTTGGCCTACAGAGGACCAACTGCAGACCATACACTAAGATATGCTCAGAGCTGGAAACAGTTGTCTGGTTTGACTGTGGCATTGTTTTTGAGTCTTTTGTTCTCCCCCGTATCTTGATTCGGATTGTTTTTGGTCTTCCCTCTATGGTCCTAACTATTGACAAGTCTTTCCTTTATTTATAATGTTTTGGAATGATCTTTCAAGTATGGCAGCTTCAATTCCGTCTTAACCCCGTAGAAAGTCACACTGTGTTTGGTGAATGATTTTTAGAAACCTCAGAAACCCAGAGCTGAAAGGGGTGATGAGGCCATCATACCTGATGTCCTTCTGGAGATGGGTTTAATACATCTTGCTCATCCCTGTTAGATCTGTCTCACTCCTTAAGATCTTCTTGTGAAGGTGATCTATTGTCAAGTACTTCCAGGACTGCATCAGTGTGTTACTGAAAAGACTGTGCTTCAGATGATTAGTTTTGGGCCTTCTATTTAAAGACTAGATGAAAAAAGGGTAATAACTTTATAGCCAGATCAGTAGGTGGAATGACATCTAACACGGAAATTTCTCCATCCTTTAAAATGAAGCATGGTGGATCAGTCAGTAGCTTTAATGATCAAATCTGTTTCCCCTGCCTTTGAATACACTTTGGCCTCTTTTAGGAACAGCAGTAGTAAGTGATTCCAAGAATAATATATTTTTTTTTTATCTGTAGGTGTTTATGAGTTGACACACAACAATAAGACAGTATCACTGAAGACCATAAACGCTGTCCAGCAAATGACTTTGTACCCAGAGTTGATTGCCAGTGTTTTATATCAAGCATCTGGTAGCGAAGTATGTGCATTTCTCCTACTTTCTGTACTTCCATTGTGGTTATATCTGTGTATGTGTGTATTAGACTTTCTGTGCTGTATCCAGTGAACACAAAAACAAAACAATTTTTTGTTGAATGAATTGAGCTAAGGCTCTCACTAGTTCCAGGTTCTCCTCAGTTCTGATTAGTCTCTGGCATAGGATTTTGAGAGTTTAATACTAACCGCTAACATTTTCTGTTATTCTTTACTTCTACAAACTGCTGAAAAAAATCAGGAGTATCTGTGCTATCCAACAGGAATGTTAACTCCTTTGGAGTACAGAAGTCTGTTATAATGGTACCTGTCTGCCCATTCTCACAGGGGAAAGCACTTCTGTAGATTAACCTTTTGTCAGTTTCCACTCCACTCTACTCAGGCTTTGTTCTGCTTATGCTGCATACTTGGGTCCTTTCATTATCTTTCCTTTTTTATTATTTACTTATTTTAGAATCATTTTTGCCACATCTTTACCTCTTCAAGTTCTTTTCTTTTCTAACTTCTTCTAGTAGTCCTTTGAACTTTATATCCCACTGCAGCACAGATTTATTAAATCCGACACATAGAGTGTTCAAGCTAAAGCAGATTCTAAAATCATAGCACTGGCAAGCTGAGTCCTGAAGTGTGCACTTAATTCACACTGCTTTGTTCTTCCTGAGCCCCAAATAAAAGCATGCCCAGTACTTTTCTAGATTAGGAGGCGTCTCTTACCTGTTTGTAAAGCACCTAGCACATTGTTAGCAATAACAAATTGTAAATAGTAATAATTTCCAGCTTCAGCTCAGTTGCCACTATGTCTCTTCGTTTTTATTTGTAATTTCAGGAAGTTATTGAACCAGTGTATTTCTACATTGGTATAGTTTTTGGACTGCAGGGAATTTATGTGACTGCATTGTTTGTAACCAGTTGGGTTATGAGTGGGACTTGGCTGGCAGGAATGCTGACTGTAGCATGGTTCATTATTAACAGGTAAGAAAAACATCTTTATACAATCTAGTTTGTCAATAAGGCTTTTTAAAATACTAGTGGATTGAAGTGATTTTAATTAGTGGATTGAAATGCTTTTATTAAGATTTGTGTTCTCACTGTGAGACCAAAATCTTATGGTGAATAGAAAACATTTCCAAGAGATTCATTGACTCTCATGATGATTTTTTTAATGGAAAGGCCTCCTGTTGTCCAAACCATCCACCTTACCAGTTGTACTGACTTTATGTATGTGTGAATACAGAAGTATTCACACACAATTTCATTTTTCAAAAATATTCCTCAGAAGGTTTAGTTTTGTGCTGATAAAGAATGAAGACAAATGGTCAAAACAGCTGTAAAATAGAACTGCACTCTCTGGCCAGCTCTAAACATTGTGACAGTTGTCCAGTGGCATAGAAATAAATGATGAAGTGCCTTTTTTTTTTTTTTTTTCAAGAATATTTTGTTTTTAAATCTTTTTGTAGTGGGTTTTTCTGCTTAGTGGATTTTTCTTAGATGATCCTAATATCAAGACTTCTTTTTTTTTATTTTAAAACAATTCACTTGGAATTCCTCTTCACCTTATGAAGCACCACAACAATAGGGAGTCTCATTTGGGCAATGAAAACCGATGTTCATGCTCTTGGTTTGTCACCATGGAGCTCTGGGGCTTTCTGTGAACTTGAGTGCACTTGAAATAAAAGAACTATGGAGCAAAATGTTGGAGATATACCTTTAAAGTTGAACTGTTGGGAAACATCTTCTAGGACTGTGAAGTCATGACAGATTCTGTGATTAGTAGCTGAAAATACTGTTCGTCAAGCTGGTGTGGACAGTGGAAAATAGGAAAAATAGTGAATAAATCTGTAATTTTTTTCAACGGTGAGTAAGATTAAACAGTATCAACAAAATGAAAGGTTTAGTAGTTAAAAAAGCTCCGAACATGCCTCTGTAAGAGGCTTCAGATAAAAAAAATGAAAGGTGACACTTTTAAATACCTAAATGATAAAGGAGCTTGAGGTTCCTTTTTAAAGGCATAGTAGACACAAAGAAGACTATGTAGCTCTGAGACTGATGCCTTTGATCACATTTGAAAGCGTGGCTTGAGCTTCTGAGTCACTTTAGCACTTTAAAAAACTTTCACCTACACCTCTAATTGTGTGGATACTGTCAAGTCATTCCATGAGAAAACCCTGCATGCTCCCCATCCATCTTTAATCTCTTGTTTTGCTGGGCAGAATTTTTCCCTGTAGACAGAATATTTGCTGCTGCTGCTTTGAGGAAGCACCAGTTTGTATCCTAAGTATGTTGTGTTCAACTGCCTAAATCACTTGTTTAAAACACACTGTATGGGAACTGAAAGGAATCTTTTCTCTCAGCTGTGAGCTGATTTTCATTGCAGGTCAGAAAAGGCTCGAGGCAGATGCTTTTTGCTTCAGTCCTATAAATGCCAGCTAACATGGAAACCTGCTAAATAGATGAGGAAAGATTGGGCCTTCCATGCTGTTAATAATTTTGTGAATTGTATCAGCAGCAAAATTGTGTCAGTGTTACTTTGCACCAAAATAAGGAAAAGTTTGCTTGCAAGGCCACATTTACAACTGGAAGTAACATTTAGGCTTTCCTTGATATTTTTGTTACATAAATATTTTAATATTTTTGTTTCTTTGTACTTTATTCTAGGACAGATACAACAAGAATTGATTACTCCATCCCATCAAGAGAAAATTGGGCTTTGCCGTATTTTGCATGTCAAGTAGCAGCTCTCACAGGCTATTTAAAAAAGAACCTAAACTGTTCTGCTGAGGTAAAGCAAAATTAGTTTCTTAATAAAGAGCTGCTGGTAAAACTACTCTAGGGTAGTTACTTCTCCTATTGTTGCCCTTCTGGACAGAAAACAGTAGATGTTTTGTTTCTTTACAAAAGAGCCAGTTGGATGTCACCTAGGCATGTGCAGATTTTGCTGAGCAACTTGTTCCCTACCTTCTTATGCCCTCAGGAGGGTTCAGAGAGAGCAGTGTCCTAATGGGCCATGTGCTGCTTTTTATTTGCATAAACTGAGGCAGAATTTTTCTCATGTAAACTGTTTTTCTTGAAGAAGATGGTTGTTACTTTCTTACCTTGACTCTCTCTCAAAGATTTTTCTTCTGATTGGCTTGAAATGGTTTTGAATATTTCAGTAATTACTTTCTTCCATCTGAAAGTTAAGCACATTTGAAGTCAGTATTTTAATTATTTTCCGAAATAATAATTAATATCCATAGTTTATGTTTTATTGAACTCTCAGTTACTTGCATGGCAGACATGCATGGGTGCAAAATTAATGCTTTTCCTTTTCTTTTTTTCATCTAGAAGTTTTGTTATCTTTTGGTGAATGCCTCAACATATACCTTCATGATGATGTGGGAATACAGTCATTATCTCCTGTTTGTCCAGGCTGTTTCTCTTTTCCTGCTAGACAGCTTTGCTCTAGCACAGACAGAGAAGGTATTGGAACTTTTCAGCCTTCTGATAGTTGGGGGCTTAGAGGCAGCCTCTGAGGTGCCTGCCATTCATACTGGTCAGGAGCTCCAGAGGGCACAGGAGACTGAGGGATGAGTGTCTTGCAGTCTGGGCCCAGCTGAACTGCATGTGAAGAACTGAACTGCATCAGAAGAATAAAATAGCTTTAAACTGAGTCTCTTTTGGAGTGCTGTGTTGGGATAGAAGCTGAGACCTGAAACATCCTTGGAGAACTAAAAGAGTGATGAACGATACTCCTCCATTTTTGACATAGCTGCCTCTTTTCTTTCTCTTATTCACAGCAGGGTGGGCAGACCAAAGAAGTGCTCTGTTGGCTCTGTGCAGTTAAAGGGCTCATTTTCACCCTCCATGGCCTGTCCTGCACTGATTTGCCAATTAATAGACTAGACAGATGTTGAAGGCCAATTGATTTTTCAATACAAGGAAGTATTTAAATTTGTTCTGTAAAATGGTTCTTAGAAATGTTGCAACAATAAGGCATTTTTATTCTTCCTGTTGCAGTTGTACATATGCTCCTTTGTACATGCATGCCTTCTAGTTTTATTAGATATCAAACTGCATGCAATTTTAATTCTTCACCCCTTCTTTCAGTGTCTTTTTATTCTGTTCCTCAGCAGTGGGGAATGTTTGATCTATTGTAGAGCACTCAAAGCAGAGTATATAAGGGAGAAAATGGATGTTTTGGTAAAAGTCTGAAGAATCAAGCATCAAGGTTTATAAGATCTGTTTATCAAATAGTAAATAACAGCAGGTGTTAATAGTAGTCTGGATATTCCTGAGACAGGTTAATGAACAAATTATTTTGAGGGCAAGGAAAGCACCTGTTTGCAGGTGGGCTTTGTCACAAATTGCGTGTTCTTACTGGTGCCTTGTAGTTCCTGTAGTTACTGCTTCATGCTGCATCACAGGGAGGTGTTACTGAATGGGGAGACCTGGTAAAATACTCCTGCTTCTGGCATTTTTGCAGAATTCTTATGAAGTAATTTCCCAGTAATTACTGAGGCTGACCAGGATCATTTTCATGTGGAATTCTTTCCAGAGCCAAATGGTACCCTGACAGACTCATGAGTTGAAGGATTGAGATCTCTTAATCCCCTGATTAACAGAAGAATGCATGAGCTGTCTACTGCTCTAAAAAGCAAGATTTATATCCGCTGTGGTTTTATTTTATTGTTTATCTTTTTCTTCAACAGGTGCACGAGGTATACAGAATCTACCTGTTTTCTCTCATTGGGGGGTACCTTCTGCAATTTGAAAATTCAGCCTTACTAGTGTCACCATTACTGAGTCTTGTAGCAGCTTTAATGCTCTCCAAGTCCCTTCAGGTAACTAGACTTTCTTCTAACCCTGAGTGTAGTTTTAAAATTTAAGCTGAATTCCAAATGATACAGCGTTCTTTAAATATTTTTGCAGATGAATATGAAAAAAAGTGCATTTGTGTCAAGATTGCTGAAAATAATGTATATTTATTTGGTACTTACAGTAGCAGTGACACTAAACTTCATATTAAAGGTAAGATTCCTCTGAAGAAGTGATTTTAATTTCAGAGTCTAAATGGAAAGTTGCAGATATATTTTTGAAAAAAATATTTTGAAGTGTTGCTTATTGATATAATAGTTCATCACTTAATTCATAGTTAGTATGATTACTCAGTTACAAAAATTGAGTAATTTTGTAGCAACTCAAACAGCTTGTCTTGTTGGGGTTTTGGTTGTTTGTGTTGAAACAGTATAGAAATACTCTTTAAAAGACATTTTATCTATTTTATAAATATGGGGTTTGTTATAACTTGAATGGCCTCTACAGACTAGGCTAAATATTAAAGCAGTATTCTTGTGCATGGTAATACAGTGAACAAGGAACAAGTATAAGTAGTCTTAGGGTAGATATTAATTTTCAATTGCATTTCAAGTAGAACATGGGAACAGAGGCTTTCACTTTGTGTAGGGGTCAGTTAGGGATTGAGATTACACAGTGGGATTTTAGCCTGGTCTTTGATTAGCAATTTCCTCTTGTGCTGGCCTTTTACACATATTATTGTGCTTTTCTTCTATCTCAAACTCACCATGGTTGTGTTAATTAACAGTGTTAACTTAAAAGTAAAGAAACTACTGAACCCCAGAAGGCTTGAAAGAATGCTCACATGTAATTATTTCCTTAATTCATTCAGAATGAATGAATGCCATTCAGAATGACTAGCCTTGATGTATCTCCAGGAAAATAAAATCTAACCTTGAAAAATATGAGTTAAATTACAGTTATGAGTAAGTTACAGAACTTCAGGGAGCTCAGACATTCTGTGTGAAGATTACAAATACTCATGACTTTTGATCAGCTGCAGTCCTATTTTCTAGTGGAGCCAAGCACAGCACTCTTAGGCTTGCTTGGGAGTAAGTCTGTCTGTTTTTCATGATCCTTTTTACAGTGCTCAGTAGTCTTTTGACAAGTTATTGTCAGCTTTTCACTTGCCCTCCTATTGTGGTGTCGGATTGGCATGAAGGGAATAGCATTGGCAAGGAAACCCTAAATATAGATTTATTGAAGTGAAGGTTTACAATACTATATCAGTACCTTAATTAGCATCCATTTTGTTAGTTCTAACTAAATCTTGAATAGTTGATCATTACCTGACATTCTGTAGTCTGAATGACCATGTTAAAGCTGCTTCCAGCATTTTGTATGATTTTTCTCTGCTAAATTAATTTTCAGATGTTCATTCCTCATAAAGAAAATGGGCATTTGCTGAAGTTCATTGAAGTAAAACTTGGCTTAAACACAACTAAGTAAGTTTATTTAGACTCTTTACACCTCCCAAGATAGCCAAACTTTTGAAACTGCTCTGAGAAACGTAACATTTAAGTGGCTTGTGAGAGTTAGGAGCTAGGGAAATAGTTATTTGTTGTCTGGTTGTAAGATTGAAATTAAAAAAAAAAATGCACATGCAAAATTTACTTAGGGTATTGAGGTTTCCAAGGCATTCAATATTTTTCATGCCTTGGGGTGAAAGCATTTCATGGATTTTTTTTTCTCTTGTGATGTTGAAGAGCGAGAACTTTCTGTACCCTGACTAGTGTTTTTAACAAGACTTGAAAGCAAAGATAATAGGGTAAAGGTGGCAGTATGAG
The DNA here is from genome assembly GCF_965231275.1 of Zosterops lateralis. Taxonomy (NCBI): domain Eukaryota; kingdom Metazoa; phylum Chordata; class Aves; order Passeriformes; family Zosteropidae; genus Zosterops; species Zosterops lateralis. Next base: position 132,213,532 of record NC_139762.1, read on the forward strand.
CTTTTTATACCTGGAAAAGAGGGCTTTGGAAAGAGTCAAGAACACAACCTCAAAAGTGGCTTGGGTTGTGGGTAGCCCCAAGCCCCCTCCTATGTTTTGGAAGAAATTAGGACAAGGGACATCTTCAAAGTCAGAGGGAATTGTTGTGATTCGGATAAAAAACCATGAATATCTGTGAAAGAGTTGGATGTTGGACTGCAAGATGTCGTGGCAACAGATTTTCTGGAAAACTTCCAATGGAGTGTTGGTAAGGACTGACACACTCCTGGAGCCAAGCCAAGACTTGCAATTCTGAGCAGGAATTGAAGCTCTCTCCGAAGAACTGCATCTCTCTTACAAAAAAACTACTTCACAGCCTTTCAGGGGAACAAGTGGAAAATGACATCACACCCAACTGAAGCTGTTGGGGAACTTTTGGAAGACAAGATGCAGTGACATTGACTATGATGCATTGTTTAACACACACACATACCCATTCTTAAGTGTTTTGAAGAAAAGAAAGGACTCCTAGTCAGGATTTCAGTTTATTCAGCTCCCAGGTATTAATGGATTTCCCTTTTTTTCCCCTTGGAGCCTTGCTAAATGTCACTTTTCAGGCTGTCAGACTGCAATGAAGCCAGAGATTGAGACAAACTGGGTGCCTGGAACACTCTGTAGCTGTGTATTGGAATCATGATTTGCAGCACAAGAGCTTCAAGATCTCTCTTTTAAGGCCAGTTTGGACACACCCATCTGTAAACTGATTCTGTCTAATTGAAAATGGTTCTGTCCTCTGGTCTTCCCTTGGGAGAAAATTAAGAGGGAGGAAAGCAAAACAAAGTAAGACAAGAATGCATTCACAGCACCACCATGCTGCACCACTTCCAGTTGAGAATACACTGACTGCTTCTTGGCAGAATGTATTATCTTCCTGCTGGCTAACTGAGAAAGAAGAATGATCAAGTGGCTTCAGCTACAGAACTAGAATTTCAACATTAAGGATTTTATTCCTGGCAATGCCTCAGGCTTCTTTGTGATCTCAGATGACCACTTCCCCTTCTTCATCTCCTTGTTTGGAATGAGGACAAGCATACCTTCTTGCCTCAGTATCTCTAGAATCTTAATCCACTGTGACAACAAGATTCTTTTGGTTCCCATAAAGGAGTTATATGGGAGGTTGGGCTTTTGTGATATAAAAGACTTAGTCTTGTCTCTTCAGATCACAGATACTTTTTGGGAAGATAAACTTCTGACAGTTACTCCAAAGAGTATTTGGAAAGTGGTTTCAAAAGATAAAAAGATAACTTTTCAAAGATTAATTTCAAGTAGTTTCCTATAACATTAATAGGTTAAACTGTGATTGTTTTGTGCTGGGTTGTTGGGGTTTTTTTCTCATCTATGGGATGTTGTTATTGTTTTTAATGGAATGTTTTTGCCTTACTAGGAATTTTACAATGAATTGGCTCCTTTGTCAAGAATCTCTTCAGGCACCCTCCCAAGACTTTTTTTTGCGACTAACACAGTCATCACTGTTGCCTTTTTATATTTTAGTATTAATTATCTGCCTTTTTTCTGTAACTCAGGTTATTTTTAGGAGAATTTGGTAAGTAACTTGTTTATGTGAAAAATAAGTTAAAAGTAAGAGGCTCCTGGATGCCTCAGGGAATGGTCATTATGTTTGTTGCTACAAAATTTGTTGTACAATTGAGCTTGTCAGCACCCGTAAGAAGACCCACCAGAGCCTCCTAAAGAAAAGTCCTTTAGTGAGGAGGTTCTTGAGCATCCTCCTGTCAAGACAGGGAGTTGTCACTGGTTTGTTTCCCCGCAGGTGCAGTTCCTGCAGAGCTCTGGCCAATGTTTGCTGATGTGTTTGTCTCTTCCCACTGACAGAGAAAGGTGTTATATCTGTAATTCTCCTTCCAACAGCAAAGTTATCTAATTGTTGCTAGAATTTGTTTTTCTGTTTTAGATTTGGAGTTTTTGGGGGTTTTTTCAAGTTTACATGTTGAGAAAGATGAGATGGCTGGAGCTGAGAGGACTTTGGATTTCTAATGCTTCACTGTTGTTTTTTAAGAACACTTATTTGTTGTGACAAGGTCCACTAGCCTTCACTGTTTGGAACAGAACTGAAGTAAAACTGACTCACTTAGTTTCAGTTTCACAGTGATTCACAGTTCCCTTGAGAGAAGGGTTAGTGGAACTGTCTTTGTAAAAAGACTAAGAATACCAACACAGTAGATCCTAGTATAACTTGTCTTGGAAACTAAGTGGTTAGGAAATTATCTCTTCCTAGTAGAAGATGAATGGTGTAACTGCTCAGATACTGGAACAAGTTTCTCAGTTGTCTGCAGCAAAAATCAATAGATTTATTCAAGGATGAAGGCTTCTAACAGATAAAGCTTATGCTGCTATAAATGAAAATGTTTGTCAGGTTGGATGTGTGATAGGATATTCAGAGCAACGGAGCAAACTTCTTATTGTTTGTTCATGGTTGGCATAACTATTTATTACTTTGTAATGAGAAGTGACTACACTATGTCTAACACCTTTTAAAAAAAAAGCTTAAAATAAACCTTCCCTCTTTTTTTTTAATTTTTGAATGAGTTAATAATCTCAAAATAAATTTTCTAATTTTTATAAGGAAGCTTATTATAAAAATGTAACCTGAAATCACATAATGGTAGAAAGAATTGTTACCTATTCTGTGCCTTGCCATCTTGTTAGTAGTAAACCTTTCATTGCGAGATTTTGGCTATGATTTTTATTTATAATATGTTTTTATTTAATACATTACTAGAATTTATAATAATGTGACTAAAAGCTACTTTTGTTATCTTTGTTGTGCACACATTCCATACACAATTATCATGCTACAGATTCCATAATTCTTTACCAAGCTAATGGTATGAGGGAACTTAAAATGCATGTTCAGCATGATTTGTCTAAATGTTTGTAGAGTGTACATGCTCTTAAATTAGACTGTCTCTTGGTGCTGAATTACCTTAAAGTAAGATTTACAGTCATAGGCAGTGATCCCATTGTATTAATTTACAGCCATTGCTCCAGAGAGGTTTGCAGTCTAAAACAAGGGACAGTGGGTGCTGATAGGTCATTGATCAAGTACAAAGAGCAAGTAAACAGTGCAACAATATTATATGCTATGATATGGAATGATCTCAGTACACTGCTGACTTAAAAGTATTTGTATTGGCACCTTTTCCTGGGATAATATCTGAATTAAATGATGTCTCATTTTCTCCATCTGCAGTGGTGAACCACTGAGAGAGGCAGTTAAACTTGAGGATGGTCGAATTGGAGAGAGGCCAGAAATAGTTTATCATGTAATTCACACAATTTTGCTTGGTTGTCTAGCCATGTGTTTGGAAGGGTAAGTCTGATTTTCATGTCTCTCTTTTGAAAGCAACAGAGTTCCTTGCTGAACATGATATGCTGTTTACTGCTTTGAAATTCACCCTTTTCCAGAAATAATTTTGGCATATAGTATCACTATAGGAGTGATTAGGAGTAGTCAAAGGTAATTTTGGTTATAATTTGAATATGGTTATATGAACACTTGTGCTTGGTCTCTTTAACATGTTTTCCAAGCTTTAATGTAGCCAAGATCAAAAACATTAATTGAATCACATTTTAATCACTTTTTTAATGGTGTTTAAGAGTAGAACTGTGCTGTAATTATTTTTAGCAAGAGCTCGTGTTGTGTTTGGATGAAAAAATAGAGCACAGAATAGTGCTGGAATATTGGGACATAGAAGATTTCTTGTCCCTCTTCTTGTGTGTAGGCTACCACGAGGTGTACCTTTGCTTGACACATTAAGGCAGTAACAGAACTAATTTCAAAAGTATTGTGTTAGTCCTTAAAGCTAGAGAAGCTGAGGTTTGGAGGACATTATTGTTCTAATCTTGTTTCTTAGCTTAATCAGCTTGAAGATGTCAGGCTTTTGTTTTTATTAGGCTCCTCATCTTAAAATCTAGATATTCATAAATACTGCTTAAAGTGAACAGACTGTTGTGTTATCCTGTAGTTGTTCTAAGTTGACTAGTCTACCCTTAAGAGGCAGACAACACGAGCAAATCATAAATTGTTAATTAAATATTTTCCTTTCTTCAGGAACTCTCTTGTAGTAAATTTTCTGTACAGTTTGCCAAATAGCCGCTTTTTATCCCTTCTTGGCTGGAAAACCACAATAGCCAAGTGACTACTATTCTCTGTTTTTCTTTCATCCTCCCCTGAACTCCATGAAGGATTTTGTCATCTTTTACCTTGGATCTTGCTCCTCCATCTCACAGATAGATAATCAGATGCCAGCTCTTCTGCTAGAGCTTTCCTTGGTTTACCTTCCCATACCATCAAAGTTGACCTCAGATTGTTTGAACAGCCAGACTGTGTTTGACATAAGAAAAAAAATTGAATGTTTTTATAATAGCTTGAGTACAGAGGCATACACAGGGTCCCAACTAAGTTATTGCAGTGTTTTTCAGAATGAAATATCTATGGACACCTTATGTTTGCATGCTTGCTGCATTTGGTGTGTGCTCTCCTGAACTTTGGATGACGCTTTTCAAGTGGCTTAGACTGAAAGCTGTGCACCCAATACTGCTGGTGAGTTGTTGTTGCCAAGGTCTTGGAAAATAAGCTAGCAAGCATATAGCTTTGCAAACAACAGTTACCTAAGACCCATGAAAGAACCCATGAAAACAACAGGTTGTTCTGTGAGCAGTGGATTGCACATGGTCTGCTTTTTCCATGTCTTTCATTCTTAGTATCACATGTTCTCTGGTACCTGGTGATAAAGTTGTGTTCACACTACAACCTTTCCTTATAAAAAGCAGAGCTGTCTTCATCTCCCTTTCACTATTCTCAGCTTCTTTTAAAAAATCTTTGAGAACTCAATCTCTCTGTCATATCTAGTTGAGATTGCTCAAAAACGTCATGCACTTTTTAGGAGGAATACAGGAGAAAAAGTACTCGTGCACAGGGAAGACATATAAGCTTTGTTTCACTGAAAAATGGGTCTTAAAATGGTATAGTAAGGTGTATTTAACTGCTGAGAGTGAAGCTACTTCATAAGAAATGGTAAGTCAAACTGCTTTGACTAAGATTTGTTCATGTATGGCCGTTATAGAGAAGTGTTGAGACTGAAGATAAGCTTGCGTTGCAAAGCAAACAACTCCCCTGCTTCCAACCCTAGCTTTATTCTCAGTATGACAAGAGTTGCTTTGTTTGATTTTTAGCAGCTTTGTGCATTGGTTTTATTAATAAAATAGGGATAAGATATTGCTTACCCTAAATTCAAGAGGCTTACAGGAATGAATATACTTAGAGGTTCATTATGTCTCATGTGAAAATACCATACACTGCTATATCAGAAACACTGACTGTGTTCTTTCAGTTCAGGAGTAACAATATGTTCAGGTACATGGTGAGCACATTCTTTTATATACTTCATGTTTTCTGTGATGTAGATCTGCTTTTTAACTGTTAACACAGTAGATGTGTTAGTAGCTTATTATCAGAGGAATGCCTTGTGTGTATTCCTTACCAAACATTTTCTGTACCATACAAGCTACTTTCTCCTTTCAAAGCAAAAATTGTATCAGCTAGAATAATTGCATGCTGAGACATGGGTTTCTGGGTTTTGTGTATCAATAATGCTAATCTGAACAAAAGGATCAACAAGATCAAAGGTTTGAAATGCTTGCTTTTTTTCCTTTCTCATAGCATTTGAATGGGAGGTGTTTACCTTCTATTCCCTACCTCATGTGCACATGGAATCATTGATACTTGAGTAGTAATTAACTCTCCCTAAAATTGATGATAACGTTTCTGTGAGTCAAGTGAAGCCTTCCATGCTAAATTAGGCAAATTCTTGTTTGAGGGAAGTTTTTTTGCCTGGTAGAAAACCACAAAGTTTCACCTACTGTCACCTAAGGTTTCAGGTATAAATATTGCTCATTGTATGAGCAGAATCAACAGACACCTCAGTCGTGGAGAATGGTGCATAATCCATTTTCTCTAACGTGTGCTTTTTTAGGCTCTTATTCTAAGTATGGCAGTTCCCACCATAATTGGATTCAGCTTGTGGAAAGAGGTGAGAAAAGTACCTTTGTGGAGTTTTCTTTGTATGTGGGCACAATACGAGTCAAAATGATAAGCAAATATAATGAAATGTACTCAGTGAAATTAAATATATGTGACGAAATTGAAGCTGTCATCCATTGAAAATATGTTTCGTTTTTAAAAAAAACTTCACTTTTTTCAGTACAAGGTATTTGACAATTTAATTTTTAACGATCACTTATTGTAATTAAATTTAAATGAAGGCTTTATTATATTCAGCTTAATAGGCTTAATAAGCTGAATATAATAACTTTGGATGTATAAACTGACTCAACAAAGAAAATTCTGCCAAATGAAAACTCAGGATATTGAAAACTGTTGCCTCGATCTTAGTGAAAGTTAAATGAAATAAAATTACAGGAGGCCATATGCAAATAAACTGTTTGAAAAGCTCTCTTCAAATTAGAATGGAGTTAAATTCTTTGTGCAGACCGTTGTGTCGAGGTGTGTACCTACTACAATACAGGGAAGAAAAGCCACAGATGTTTCCATGTTTAAAATGAATTCTTAGTTCTTTATTGCAAGTCAGACTGGGGGTCGAGTATTTGAAAATTATTTTTTAAGCTCCTGTGAATGCAAAAAATATGTGAAATGTCTCATAAAGTGTAATCCTCTGTTATGCTGGCACAGCCTTAAAATAGTTTGGATAGTCTAAGAATTCATATATAGAAGCCAATCTTGCCCAACAATATTTTAACAGATTTTGTAACATCTATCTTATATTGCATCCAAATTTTCTATTGTAGCCTGACTTTTTACATGTTTTGGATGGAGCAATAGATACTGTCTGTAAAAAAAGCTAGAGTTGGTCAAAAGAGTTATGAAATATATTACAATAGAGGAAATTAATTTAGTTAACCAAGTAATTCTTTTCCAGATTATTTTAATGAAAGCAGTGTGGGGGTTTGGACTCTAGAGGGCTTCATCCATTGCAGATCCAGCTCCTGCTTTTAAGCAGTGGTGAACAGTTTCCTCTCCAGATTCATAACTCATCCCTGAGGTTGGGAATGTTGATTAGAAGTAACACAGCAGCAAAAATGCCTTGAGGCTTCTAATCTGTTACCATGGCTATAAAAGGTGCATAGCTCAGCATCTTCTTGCTTGGCTGCCTTCTGACTGTGTCTGGCATAGTCCCTCCTCTAACTAGGTTTTTCCAGGTGCTGTGATCGATGAGTGAAGCAAGTTCTCCTTGGGGTGGCAGTAGCAGTAACTCTTTCCATCCCTCTGTTCTGGGAGTAGTTTTATGTGTAGCAGCAGTGCTGTTTGTCCCTGACACAAACATATGGCAGCTGTTCCTGTGCTGGCTGTAGGCTGCTGTCACTTGACAGCTAAGTTGTCCTGGTAGTGGGGGTAGAAACTCCTCTGTTAAAAGCAGGTTCCCACTTCTAACTGTCTGCCCACTGTGGCTGTCCCAAAGTAAATTGTCTCTTTAATCTGGCATAACCTGTAAACTATTCTTTCCAAAAGAGATGACATCCAGTAATTTTCACTTAGCATTTACAACAGCATGTACATGTGCCTGCTCCAGCCCGTCAAGGCCAGCCTTTTTCAGATAAATGCTCCAAATGGCTCAAGGACTGACAAAATCTCCCATCTTAGTAAAGAAGGAGCTCAAACCTGACAGGGTAGGGAAGCCATGGAGCATGCAAGGTTGCAATCTGGCCTGGTTTGAAAGAGGTGACATTCTATCTCACTTCACAGAATGCCGCCTTTTCCCAAAATATTTTTCAAGAGCATAAACTGAGATAACCCACTTCACACAATGTAGTGTGCTTTCCTTCACTGCAGTGATTGAAGTCAGAAGCAAGTCTGGGGCATGTTACCAGAGCTTTTCTAGGAAATTTCTTCTCCCCTGTCTTGCTTGTATAACACTTTTCCATCAAGTCACAACAGTCAAGCCAATCCCTCCTGCTGAAGCAGGTTTACCATGAGAGATTTATCATCTTCTTGGTTTAGTGTCTTTATTTGTAGACATTTGCAAATGACCACCTGAACTATGGTTTTGATGCATTTAAGGCCACTTGATGTTGATAAATGCTGTTGCTGCTATTTGTTTATTTATTTTAATTTTAAGTATTCTAATAAAATAGAGATGAGAACTTATGTTTAATATACTTATTTTGGAGAGCGTCTCCTGCTGTCAGGTAAGTAAATGTAAGCTGAGTTTTGTAAAATACTCAAGCAAAAGTACCAGTCGGGGGAAAACTGTTGAAACTGATTTGTGTTGTGTCACTTAAGGCCTTAATATGATGAGATGCTCTATAGATATTTTTTTAAACTGTAAGTAACAAAAAACATTTCCATCAGTTTTTCCCTAGAATAATGACAGAGCTTACAGAACTGCAAGAATTCTATGATCCTGATACAGTAGAGCTTATGACATGGATAAAGTAAGCATGAAGTCCAACATTTCTATTTTGCTGCTTTTTGTAAGGGTATTTTTACCTCAGTGGTTTGTGGAGCTACTACTATGAAGTTGGGTTTTCCCTTGCTAAGTCATTCAATAGTGCATGGGGGAAGACGTTTTATATTTTAAGTTTGGTATTGTTCCCATGAAAAGAAACAGGAGCTTATCATGGATTACAAGAGGAGATCCTGAAACACACAAGCAAGTCATGAAACACACAAGCAAGTCAGGTTTAATGTCATTGCAGACCTAGTTTCCAAATAGAGGTGGAGGTCTTAGTAAGATCTTAGATCTTGCTTCTTTGCATGCTAACTTTTCATTAGGTTACAGGATTCATGTTGATTGTAATGCTACTGGGGGACAAAAACTCTGAAATGTTATGTGCCTGAGCCAATAAAATGAAATGCTTGAATGTGAGGATTTAGAGACTTTTGTCAGGATACATGGAGAGGAACATTTGTGATTCAGATTTCTCCTTTGACCACAGCAAATATGGAGCAGTATTATATGGCTCATACTGAACATATACACAGCTAATACCAAGTCAAGTTATTTTCACAGGTATATTTTTCTTGCCACCAAAAGTTTCAGAATTGCATTCTGCCTCATTCACTTTAATTTCAAGCTATGTCATTAGGAACTGCACTTTTCTGAAAATTAGATCCCTTGTGTTCAGATCACTTAGCTTTAACTGTATTTTTTTAGAATATTACTTTCTGTATTTATGTAGTCTTTAATGTCAACCTGTTAATCTTCACAAAAGGCAAGGCTGGTAATTAGTGTCTTCTTGTTGTTGTTGTAGTGTATGTTGTTTGTCACTGCTGTAGCTCTTCAAGACAGCAAGTGGAATAGTGCCAAGTACCTAATGGCTTTTATGTTAGTCTGCATATACTTCAAGTACGCAATTAATCATGGTGAATTTAATTGAGATTCACTCAGCTACAAGCAATTTGACTACCCTTATTTGTAGCAGCTGTTCTAATTTTTAAAGAAAATAAAGGTTTCTTTTTTTTTCTTCCAGATATACTTAGCTATCCACATTGAAATTTTAATTCAATGTTATTATTACAGTATATTTTCTCAAAGTCTTCTCTCTGATAATATGAGTTTAATTTGAATTTTCTGTGGAGAAGTTGCCAAAGTCTGTAATAAAGTGTGACAAAGACTGTTTTCTTTCACTAATACAGAAAGACAAATAGTCAAAAAATTCTACCAAACCCAGAAACACATTTACTGAGACATTATTCTGTATGCTGACATTATTTTCTCATAGATTATGAAATACATAATCAGAGATTACATATGAAATACGTTACAGAGATCAACAATCACAAATCTTTCCCTTGCAAGATAACATCATGTTCTTTCTCCTTCTACCTACCATCTCTCCCAAGCTTGTTTTGTCATGAGTTGGCAACCATTTAGAAAAGCAATACTTGGATCCATTCCAGGACCTCTCTGAATGGTGCTTGGTGGGTTGCATGGAGGGGAGAACAACCATTAGCCCTTGTCCTTTCAAACTCCATATTGCTGCAGGTCTGCATTTTCCCTGGCAAGGAGAGTGCCGCCACAGCAGCACCATCACCAATTGTAATGAGACTCCCAATTATACCTTTTATACCCCCATTCATTCTGCACCACCCCAACAGACCCCACAGTACATAAAATTGTTTTGATGAGTGCATGCAGTACTTATGCATGTTGGTGTTGCTTTTGCAGACGACAGGCTCCTGTGGCTGCAGTGTTTGCAGGCAGCCCACAGCTCATGGGTGTGATTAAGCTCTGTACAGGATGGATGGTGTCGAGCTTGCCTTTGTATAATGATGATGACCTCCTGAAAAGAAATGAGAATGTAAGTAACCAATTCCATAAATGTGGCATCTCAAGGAACTGTCTTCCTCTTCACCCAAGTGTAAGGCAAAAATCAAATGTATTAGAAGGGAGGAGGACATAGGAGTCCAGCAGACATGGAAGGGATTATCAAGTAGATTATCAGTGCTTCACTCTGCACAGAAACAAATATCAAAATATTATTTCTGAAGACTTTTCAGGCCACTTGAAGTATGTAAGACAAGAACTTGCCATCATCAGAGACAAATATTTCCCATTCAGCTGGCCATCGCCTCCCTGTTTTGGAGATTTCAGAACCAAACTTTTTATAGCTTGATGTGTACATGGAGATTGTCATTGCAGATTGGTCATCATTGTGGGGGGTGTGTGTGTCCCAGTATTTAAGGTATCACTGAATTGTGGATTGCATTAACATGTTTTCTTCATTTATAGATTTATCAAATCTATTCAAAGAGGTCAGCAGAGGATATTTATAAGATACTCACATCTTACAAAGCCAACTTTCTGGTTATTGAAGATTCAATCTGCAATGAAGTGGGACCTGCAAGAGGATGTAGAGTTAAAGATCTGTTGGATATTGCTAATGGTCATGTAAGTATTTGTGAGAAAAAATGAATGTTCGAATGCATAAATAATTAAATGAAAAATAAATCTTTAAATGCTGGTCTTCTTTTTCTTGTTGTAATTGACATGTAGACAAAGACTCGAGTTTTAAAAGTGATCAGTTAAGTTTTGGATTGTCTATTTCTTAAACTTGTAATCTTACCCAATACTATTAACTTTCTTAATCCCTCCTAACACATTAGTATCTACCTGTGCTGCTTTTCTGCCAATTATTAAATACCATTTAACTATATATTAATGTTCAAGACTGACACCTGAAGAGGTTATTACAAAAGCAGTGAAATCTGTCTCAGAAGGCATTCTTTACTAGCTTTGAAGATGAAATTCTAAAATGGATAAACTCAGTTCTCCTGAAACTTTGGCTGGGATGAGGACCAGCCTGCCATTTAGTTCAGTACAGACTGGTTCTGATGAGAGTGCAAGTCTGTTCAGTTCAGCCTTGCAGATAGGTTAGCACACCAGCAGATAGTTTAAACCACATCTGCTAGAAAGATTGGTTAAATAAACTGCACCATGAATGCTGCTTCAGTCATTTACATGTTCTGTTTCTTTGGGTGTTGGTAGTGCTGATCTTGCTGCTAAAGTAGGGAGTAAGATGGGGTTTATAAGGTGATCTCACTGCCACTTGTTCATTGGCTTCCTGGAAATCCAGCAAAAATTTCGGTTTTAGAAAGGCATGGGGTGGCCTTAAACTTACTTAGAGTTTCATTGCTTATTCTCAGGTCAGTAGAAAAGAGGGAGTCACCAGTTACCTCTAAGCAGTATAGGAGTGGTATGTTATTAGGGGATTACTCTATATTTACTCAGAAATCTACAGCTGGTGTCAGTTTCACTTCTGGGTTTCCTAACTACTTTATCCATGAAGGATATTGTCTCCATTTTTCTATTAACTTCCTTACCATTGCTGAAATCTATTATTTATTTCCTTGTCTTGCTGCTAAAATCATGTATGCTGTGATTATTCCAGGATATATCCAATATACTGTACCATAACTAGAGTGTGTGTTTATGAATAACCTCCAATGTTGTTAATCTGCACGTTACCTCTCAGTTTCTTCTCAGATCTGTGTTTGCATGAGTGAGTTCCTGTTTCCTCTTCACACTTAGGATCTCCACTGGAGCAATTAACCACAGTTTCTGGATTCCATTCCCACATATCCCTGCATCTCTCATCTCCATGCTTCCTGCATGCTTCTCTCTCACACATAAGATTGATAATCCTTGTCTTTTCTGTTGTGGATTTTGTTGTTGTTGTTTTAGGGAGAGTGGTTGGTTTGGGTATTTTGGGGATTTTTTTTTTTTTTTTTCAGAAAACTGACATAGTTTGTTCTGGAAAATTGATAGAGTGTATTGTCTCAGGAAGCTTTAAACAATTCTCTCCATTTGCTTGCTAACAAAAATTGTTAAAGTCATATTGGAAGATTATTGAGACATTCCAAAGTAGTGGAAGCTAGTGCATACATATTTGGAGACCGCAACTGCAGCATTTACTTATTCCCAGAGTTAAGTGAGACAGTGGATAGATAATGTGTTGACAGGTCTGTGGATGTGTTTTGAATTGCTGTGTTTAAGAAGATAAGTACTACTTTCTATCTTGTGCTATATCCTGTAGTCCTAGTCCAGTATCTTGTTTCTGACACTGGCTGAGAGCATAGCTTTACTGATAGGGAAAGACAAATGTTTTCCAGCAGTCTGTTACTGAAGGACTATAGCTCAGGGCGATTATCTTTGTGTTTGGCAGCCACTGGTGGATTTTTGTTCATGAGTTTGTCTACCACCTTTTTTTAAAACCATGTAAATTTGTGCCATCAGAAGGAATAATGAAGGGATTTCTTCAGGGATGTCAGACAGTAGATGCTACAACATGTAGTTTGCTTCCAAGTCAATTGGTTGGAATTTGTAGGGCAATGTGTGTGTGTGCTTGGTCTTTATTAGGTATGTCAAACTTAATTGGCCTGGGAAAGGTAATTGAGATTTTCCTTTCCCTCATACTGGTATGCCCTGTGCAGGTCAGGTTTGAACTCTTGGGTAAACAGGGCATGTGCATAATTTCCACTGCTGCTGTTCTTTATAGTATGAACAGAGTACACTGGTTTGAATGTCTGCTACCTTGACAAAGGGATTAATTCACAGAGGCTATTTTAGATGGTTAAACACATGACAGGGGAATGTGTTTTCAGTTTATTGGAACTGTACAATGTGGAAATTAAATGTCTATCATAAATGAAATGTACAGAATACAAAAGTTAATTAAATGTACAGAATTACATTCTGTAACCACTTATCTTCAGTAATGTAATTAGGTCTTTTTTCTTTCTGGCAGGTGGTTTGTGAGGAAGGTGACAACTATGCCTACTCAAAATATGGACGATTTTGTCATGAAATCAAAATGAACTATTCTCCATATGTGAACTATTTCACTCGAGTATACTGGAATAGATCCTACTTTGTATATAAAATCAACACTGTGATATCCTTCCAGTCATGAAAAAGCATGCAAGCTTCTTTCTGAGGATTGATTGTGAATGAATTTCAGTTGGAGAAGTTCCTTTTGAGCAAAGAAGTTTATTTTTGCAGATAGATGTGCACACATGCAGTGTACCGACAACTTTATTCTACCAAACTGAAATTCTTTGATCTACAGATCAGCAGACGCATATACCATCCTTGAAGGAAATGGGAACATTTATCAGTTTTACAATCTCTGTAATGTGTTACAGTCTTCCATGTTTTTACATTTTTCTTTCAATTATAAATCATCCTAATCTTCATGTAAATGAGGTTTCTAACTTTAGTGTTAGAGAGTTGATATGTGTAGACTTCAGTAAATACAGAAAATTTATTTGAAGAGCTCATTTAAGTCATATAGCTTTTAATTTTTAGCAAGAAAGCAATTTCTGTCCCAAGTCTTTTCAAGTAAGTGTTTGGATTTTTAGTTTGGGGTTTCTTTTTGTTTTGTTTTAATTCTTCCTGTCTTCCATGGTAAACATTTCTGTGTTTATCAAACACACATTTATACATCTTATGTGTAGCTATATTTATCAAGCACACATGTATACATCTTACGTGTAGCTATATAGTTTATATAAATCAAATAAGGAAGGTTTTACTTAAGCAACACTTCCACAGATTAAAGCACTGATCTCTACATTATTGTCTACAGAGACATGTTGGTGGAAATGCTAGGAATTAGACCTAGCAATAGGAGCTGACAAGCTCAGATCTTCAGTTTGGAAAGAACTTGTCTTCAGCATTTTTCCACACTTAAGTGTGCATATGTGTATGCATAAGTGTGTCTTTCTTAGCAGCCACCAGAATGGGCCAGTATACCACAGTATGCCATACTTGTTTTCAGGCAAGTGTAGCAGGACAGCCAGGTTTGCTACTGAGACTTCTGCACTTCAGTTTCACTGCACTTCAGTGTGTGTGCTGGTACATGTTTGTGTGTGTGTGGATGGATGGGTGATACTCATTTCATTCAACTTATTATGCAATAACTATATTAAGATAGTGCCATAACTGTCATTTAAAACATTATAATCATCACCATTAATAAATAATGGTACAGATGTTCATAGCTATTTTTATATCAATTATGCAAATACACAGATTCTTGAAAATTTGGGAAAGTACTCTGCAGTTTTGCTTCCCTCTAAAACTTGTCTTTGTTATATGACCTTCTTTGCCTGTACAACTCCTTTTCTTAACAAGTTATCTGTTCATCCTGTTTGTTGCTAGATGATAGACTTTCAAGAAAATGAATGATGCTTTAATTACAACTCTGGGCCTAAACCTAGTGTTGAGAATGGAAACTCCAGCAAAAGGTAACAGTAGCTTTGCTTAATGTAGGTGAAGCTGGACAGAAAGCCAGATCTAAATTTTGGAAAAAGTTGCTCACCCCATAGGAATTACCTGCAGTTACAAATAACACCTGGCCCAGGGAGCAGTCTGTCAGGCATGTGTTGGAGCCCAGATGTCTTAATGAAGGATCTGGAAAAATAGGGTGAGCCCTCAGCTGAATAATCTGCAAACCATTCTGCAAGTGTAAGCTGCAAAACAATCCTTTCTGCAATCGGAGATTTTAACTCTGAAATTATTAGGAACTGCAGCATGTTGTTGTATGTGCATGATTCTTCTCTGCTTATGCAGATACACTTGCTTACTTTACACTGACATGTAGTGCTGAGATTTTTTTAAAACTTGTTATCACTTTTGGAGTGATTTAAAAGAGAAAAGCTTTATTGTTGTAAAAGCCAACGTGTCTGTAATCTGTTTTTTACTTTTAGTTATATTTTTAGGCCTAAGACTCTTGACAAAATGTTAAATTATACATTTTATTTGAAACCAATGTTCAGATAAATCCATCAAATATATGGAATGTTGTCACTGAGAGAAACATTTATCCATATAACTGAGTTACAAGTTATAAGTAAATATCCTTTCTGGGCATACAGACATCATGCTGGGGATAATGTGTACCTGTGTGTCTGCTGGAGTGCAGGCTGCATTTATTTGCTTGTGCACAGGTGCATGTTTTACTGCACTGGGCTGTTTCAGATTACTCAATTCCGTATACCAACAGAAGCTTGTGTATTAACTTGAGCTATGGCAGGCCTGCAGGAACCCCCTCTGTATGTGTGGATACAGATGTAATATTTGGAAGTATGTCTAGAGTTCCTTTTTCAATTTAAGTTTGTGTGAATCACTGTCAAGGAATTACATGTCTGTGTGTCTCAGTCATTGAATCTCTTGAAGTTAGTAATTCATGAATATCATTTCATATCAGCAATAAGGCATTCCAGGTGCAAACTTCAGGGTTACAGCTGTACTTGGGTAGATGAAGTCGCAGAGTTTACATCTTCATGCCTTAGACTGCCATGCCAGGATGCAACATTCAACTGTCCTTGACTGCTTGTCATGTTTTACTGCAGTGTTGTGTGTTACCACGTAGAATGTAGTTTGAACACCTACATGTAGAGCACACGTATTAAGAAAACCACAAATGAGGCCACCCACACATCTAAACAAAACTGTCTTGTAGCACATTGGCCTTTATATGTGTTTAAATGAACGAGTTGAACTTTATTTGAACTGTGACATAGTTATTGTTATTAGTTTTGTCATCGTTTTTTTAAATGTATTCTTGATACTTCAATTGATTCTGCTTTGGGAGAATCGTTTAAGATTTTTACCTTGCTTTTTATATTAGAGAAAATTATATTGCAGCACCATTGGCACAGCAGCCTTAAGTAACAGAAGAAGCCTTTTATTTGGGAGAACATTGTGGTTGTTCCTGTAAAAAGGCATAATTAAAACGAGTGACCGAAAGAATCGTATCTTACAAAGAAAGTGAATTAATTTCTTATCCAGCTGTGGACTAGCAAAAATACTGTCAAATCTCCAGCTTCTGTGAAAAATAATGAGTTCCAGTGATATCCCTCAGTGGGACAACAATAGGGCATAATTACACCAGACTTGTGCAGACAACCCTGGCTTGGTTTTCCACCAGATCACAGGTTTAAATCCCTGGAAGGGTTATGGGAAAGTTTTGCAAATTTTGATCTGCTTTGCTGTAGATGTTGCAATTCAGTTGAAACATGTGCCTTGCAAGCTTTTATTAAACAAACAAAAACCTCAATTCATGTTTCTTTTTGTGATTTTTTTTTTTTAAATTCCTGTCCCTTTGATTTCTAGCGTTTCTGTTGTGTCTTTATATGCCAGCCTCCGAGGATGCCCAGGTGGTGCAGCTGGGATGTGTGACAGCCATCTAACAGCTGTTCTCTGGGAAGAATGAGAATTTGCCCAGCAATTCCGTGACTATTCTGCTGGCTTATTTCCTCCTTCACATTTCCACTTTCTGATATACTTGATCTTAGTAAATGCAGAAAAATTACATTGAAAGAATAAATTAGTATTGTATTTTCAGGCACCCACCTGTTATCATTAGACTTGTGATTTGAAGTTTGACCAACCCACAGCTAAACTAACATACAGTTTTGTCTTAATCTCAAAAAAATAATCTTTCACTTCCTGAATTTCCACATACTTGAACTCAGATTTGACAGGAGATGCTTGAGACTAAGGAAAGGTATTTCTGAGCATAAACTTATATTCATATTATTTAAAGAAAACATTGATTTCATTTCTTCCAAAGTAAATAGAAATACAGCTTAATACAACACAATCTTAAATACATTTTCCATGAGGGTGGGAATAAGGAGAAGATACACAAATGTGGAAGAAGGTGGGCCAAAAGGTTTCACAGGTACTGAAAGTTTTTCCAACTATTCACTCTGGTGGCATTACTATTTACTGAAAGGTAGAGGCAAGGGACCAAGTCTTGTTCTTACCACCTTATTTTCACTAAGTCATCTTCAAGTGTCCAGACCTTGTAACATTGCATTAGCTTTTCCATGCAATTCACGTGAAGAGAAGCTGCAAGATCAGGTTGTAGGGATTATAAGGTATCCCTGAAATCCTTCTTAAAACTTCATATAACCTGTCCTTTGGCCAAAACTCCAGCAGGAGAAAGTGTAGGCTGTGCTTGTGAATGCATGGGTGTGTGCACACATGATGTGTTTGCATTTACAGGTGTCTGTTTTACTGTTGTGTTTTGGAGATGGAATGAGGAACTTCTCTTATCACTAGTGGTGATTGAATCTGTAAATCTGGTAAATATTGATGGGCAAGTGGATTCTGGAGTACTGTGATATTCGAGATGAAAGAGAAGCAGAACTTTATTCCAACACAAGCAATATTTAATGTGAAATAATACCTCAACATAAATCTGCATAATCATGCTTTAACATAAATCTGCATAATCATGCTTTAATACTCTTTTTAAAACCTAACTTTAGAGGGGGAAAAAGTGGGAATTCTAAGACATGTATTGTGTGTTATCTTTATAATCTTTACTACTTCATCAGTACAGCTAAAAAAAACAATCACCGTTGCGTTGCTGTGCTCTAACTATGCCAAATTGCAGAGCTAGTGATGCCTGAAGGTCTTCTGATTTTTGTACCTCAGCAATGTGTTTAAATGTAATTAATCTGGCAATGGTTTTGGTTTCAGCACAGTTAAGTATATGTATTTCTGCCTTTCAAGTGATGTGTAAGGTTACCTATTTATTTGATGGGACAGAAAGTTTATTGCCTTTCAAAGTTTCAAACCTGTTTACTTCAATAATGCAGAAGAATAACTGGTGGTGCTTTACTTGTTAACAGTGACATTTAGCAGTAGCGTGTATGGCATATGGACTTATCTATGTGCAGCTATTTAATAACAAGTCTAAGGAATATAAGTCCTTTTACCCTGTTTGTTGTCTCAGACAGTTTTTTTAATCCAAGTAATGTATACATAGTAAATATTTTTCTCTTGTAACAATTATTTTTTTTTCTGTGGAAAAAAAAAAAATAATTAATAAAAGCCAAGTCCAGAAAGTATGGATTGTTTGGGACACAAACCATTTCATCCTTTTGGAAGTCAAGGGAAGACTGTGCAGCACAGCTCAAATGTTTGTCTTGACGGGCAGCATAAACAGTCTTGCAGCTCTTGAGGACAAGCAGCCTGCTCAGACTGGATCCATATGTCGTGCTGACTGTGACTGCCTGTTGAGACATACTTGTGTGAGGATGAACAGCAAAATGTGAGCTGCTTCATATGGAATTACTGAACTCGTGACATTCTCCCTAAAGATCTTCCTACAGCAAGCATGTCACCTGGAAATAAAGTGCTATGCAACATCATATGCTTACTGATTTAATTTTTTGATCCACTAATGTATTACCTGCCTTGAATGTTTACAGATTATGATTATATATTTTGGACCTCTCTATTGTTTTATACAATATTAGTAGTGGAAATCTTTGAATGCAGATTACTTCCTAATAATTTAGCATGCAATGATACAAAAATCTTGATTTTTTTTTTTAGTTAAATTCCTAGGACAGTAGAAATACCCTACA
Organism: Zosterops lateralis; assembly: GCF_965231275.1. Classification (NCBI taxonomy): domain Eukaryota; kingdom Metazoa; phylum Chordata; class Aves; order Passeriformes; family Zosteropidae; genus Zosterops; species Zosterops lateralis. The sequence goes on from NC_139762.1 coordinate 132,232,496, forward strand.
GAGCACTTCTCCAGAAACAAATCATTTAGCACCTGAAAAAAAAATTACATATTTACATCTTTAATTTATAATGGTTCTGAGTTTGAGCATTTATCAGACTGCTTTTTTTGAGGCTAGTTGGGAAGTGAGCTGATGTTGAGGTATCCAAGTTTAGCCATTCAAGCAACCAGGCTTTGTGGTTGCTTAGCTCAAATGGGAATGGAGCTTCCTGGCAGCATGATATTCATGTTGGTATCTATCTATTCTTTTATGCCTTTATGCAAAACTGAGGCTGTGGTTAGTAGCTGTGAAACAGAACATTCTATTATATGTAATAGAATTTGTATTAATACATGTCTATAAATAGGTGTATATGTGTTTTATGTGAGTCTGTATCTCTCTACAGAATACATGTTCTGCTTATAATCATTGACTGAGAGGTGTTAGGTAAAATTATTGTTGATTTGGATTATTTTCCACCTAAATAGTGGTTCTGGAATCTGTTTGCAGGACCTAGTTTCCCAGATTTTCCCATTTTTGCAGTGACCCAGCCTATCATACTTCAACCCCTGTTGCTTTCAGGTTGCTTAATAAATGGTAATAAATGTCATGGACGTTTTTTAATAGTGATGAGATGCATCTTGTTATGGATTAAATTGCATATATAGAATATACAAGCATTAAGCAATCCTGAGTATTACAGAGCTATTCAGTAGGTTGTGACATGCTATCAGTACATATATTTACTTACAGAACTTTGAGCAGCTTTTCAATGCCTTGAAATTTCTTCCATTTCACAGTTACACAGTATTGTCTGCTGTCAAGCCATGACTCCTGCTGGTGTTGTACTGACTGGTAATAGACCCAAAGCATGTTAAAACTGACTTTATTTTTTAACTGTAATAAATACCAGAATATTCTGTAAGGTGAGGGTGAATGTAAAGTGATGCCTTAAGCTATTCTCCTCTCTGAAGTAAGTTGAAAAAGGACAGGTAAGAATGCAGCTCCACTCTTCACTGCCTCATGTTACGCTCTCCATGAGACTCGGAGCACAGAAGCTGTGGTCTCCCTGGAGTAACTGCTGCTGGGTGCACCTGTGGTTTGCATGGCTGTCTTCAGTTCTGGAAAGTAAGACAGAATCACTGCAGCAGAAGTGACTAAACCATTTATGCAATTTTAGAAAGGTACATTAAAATTGAGCCTGTTTTTAATTTCATCATGAAACCTCTTTCTGAAACACACACAGTTCTGAAACACTGTTAATTTCATCTATTTCAGCATTGTTAGCATATGGATAAATGCCTCTCCTTTCTTTTTTCTTTCCTTTCTTTCCTTTTTCTCTCCTCCCAAGTTGGCCCATTTTATAATCTGAGCTGTAGTCCAAACTGCTGGCTGCATTCCAGGGGCTTTGTCCCAGCTGAGGGAAGGCCAGAGGCAGGCTGTTGCGCTTGCTGATGTTTTAGCTTCACAATGGCAGATCTTAGATTTAGTGGTTGCAGTTCACAGTCCTCAGTTCACTAGATCAGCTTTCCTTAAGAAGAACCCTAAAACTAAATTTCACTATGATTCTTCAGCAATAGAAGCTGACAGTGCCTTGAAGATATCTCTGTTGGTTTAGACAATATCTAAGGAGCTTATTTATTTGTATTTATTTCGTGTCTATGTTGTTTCCTATTGAAGCCAAGAGCCATCTCCACTATCTTTACTGAAATGTTCTCTTGTATTAGCACTGAATCAGTTTCTGTGGATTCTGCTTCAGTTTTGCAGGAACAGATAAGTTCCTTTGGAAAACATGGCTACACTCAAGTGTGTTTGCATCTCTTTAAATGGTATGGTGGGATCTGTGGCCACAAATATCTGTACATTTGTTTTGTTGTCACACAGGTTTTGTGTAATTGGATGTTGAAAATAACACAACTGTGCTAGTGAGTATCCACAAGATGAGCTTGGCTCTGGTTCTGCTCTGTAAGGTGTGCCCTAAATTCTGGCAATGGGAGTGACATGCAGGAGAAGCCTGAATTTCCATCACTAAAATGCTGTGTTAATGAATTAGAAATACATGAGTTTATAGGTGAGAGGGAATACTGTGAATAAAATCTAATTTATATCTTCACAGGCTGTAGGGGAAACTGCACATTTCTAAGTGCTTGAATAGAAGATAATAGAAAGTGAGGTATTGTATAGCAGATTGTGTGTCCTGTAATGTAAGCTAAAAATGGGAACTTGATTTTGAGAGGATTTAATTTGCTTGTTGAAAGTTGTGTAAGGATGTGACACACTTCAAAAGAGGGAATGCTGTGCTGTGTCTCCATATAGAGCTAAGCTTGTCCTAAACTGAACGATTGTTTGCATGGTCTGACTAGCTCATTAGGTGTTTTAAATTAATGAGCCTTCTAGTGCCTTTGTGAAAGATTAGGGCACAAAGAGCAAACTCAAAGCTTGCTACAGCAGATTAACCAGGCATGGATCTGGATGATTACTTTCATTGTTGTTACTGGTGAACCCTTCTGTAAAACTTTAGTTTTACCTTTTGCCTTCCCAGTCTGAAATCTTGCATTGTGCCACATTTTAGAAGCCATTATCCCTTCACCTCGAGGGGGTAAAAAAATAAAGTTTGACAGCTTGTAATAATGGGATGTGATCTCCCAATAATTACCTCTCCTTAAAACTGGTGGTTCCCTGAGTGGCGCAGGTGCAGGTCTGGCGGTTCGTTGTCACCTTTGACTGTTGCCCGCAATATTTGAATAAAGATGAGTGAAATGGCTTCTGGCTTTCTTGAGCAGAGCTTCACTTCCAGCCTAGGTATGTCATCACTGAAGTTACAACACAGCTGGCAACACCCCTGCCTTCCTAACAACCTTCTGGTAAAACTAGCGAGCCTGTTTGAAGCAGGAAGGGGAAGCATTTCTGATGGAACAACACCTAACACAGTTTGACCAGCTGGATGTGGAGGCTCCACAAAAGGCTGTTCCTGAGCTGTTGCCATCACTGTGTGAAGGGACACACTCTTGTTTTTTTAACAGGAAGATGCTGCTGGGAAATCATGCTTGGAGCAATGAGAAAATGAGTACTGTTTGATTTGATGAGTAGTGATTGACACTGGAGTGGTCTGGCTGGTATTCACATTTCCATTGACCACAGACTAACCAGAGCAGTGAGTTCCGTGCCCAGATTGTTTTATGCATCTTTAGTGGGACTGATGTGTTCCCTCGGTACTTTCAGAAGGAGAATTTCAGTCTTGCTCTCAACAACAGCACACCCTGTTCTTGTCCCAAAAATATTGCATCTTTCCTCAAGGAACAGCAACCTGAATGTGCACTTTTGGGAGGCTCTGCTTCCAAGATAAACCCAGCTTGCAACAGAGAAGCATGTCTGAGGGGTGACAACTACTCTTATGATTTAACTGTCCCAAGGTCTGCTCTCCTTTACATAATGGTGTTTTTTCCCCCCTCTGTTTCTTTTATGATGCTTCTTGTAGCTTGGCTAGTTGGGGTTTTTTTCATACAGACTCAGGAGACCTGGAGATTGCCCATTTTCTCCCAAGTCACCCTCCACCCAGGAAGTGCAGTTCATCCTGTGTCTGCTCAGCTTGCAGAAGAGCCAGAGAGAGCAGCTGGATGAGTGTGGTGGTTTGACCCCGGCTGAACTCCAGGCAGTCGCCAAACCTGTTCTATCTACTCCTCTCTGCAGCTGGACAAGCGGAGAGAAAACACAGCAAAAACTTCACGAGTTGAAACGGGGCCAGGGAGAGACCACTCACAGACGATCTTCACGGGCAACGTGAAACGGGAGGAAGATGAGGAATTCGCCAAGCATCACTGCGCTCTTTGCCACGGGCGGGGTCCCCGCTGGACCAGGCGGGGCGGGCTCACTCCATCCCCGCCCACGGCCGTGAGTGGCCGGGGATGCCGGAGCGGTGTGTGCCCGAGCCTTGGTGCCCGCGGCGGGACGGGCAGAGCCGGGCTGCGCTCCGCTCGCCGGGCGGGATGTGCCGGGCGCGGCGGGGCGGCCGCGGGCTGCTCCCGCTCCTGCTGCTGTTCTTGCCGCTGCTGGCCGGGGCGGCGGGCCCGGGCTGCGGCGGCTCCCCCGGCCCGCTGCGGTTCTGCGGGCAGGTTCCCGAGAACAGCCCTGCGGGGACGCGGGTGCGCGGCTTGCGGGTGCCGCTGCGGCGGCTGCTGCGCCCCGGGGAGCCGGCCGGGGAGTGGGCGCTGGAAGGCGACGGCGCCTCCCGCTTCTCCCTGCAGCGGGGCCCGAGTACGGGCGGCGGGGGGTGGCTGCTGCTCCGCACGGCCGAGCCGCTGGACCGGGAGGCGCGTCCCGAATACGGGCTGCGGCTGCGCTGGCGGGCGGGCCGGGCCCCGCGGGAGGCGCTGCTGCGGGTGCGGGTCCTGGACCGCAACGACCACCGGCCGCGGCTGCCGCCGGCGGGGCGGCTGGAGGTGGCGGAGCTGGCCCCGCTGGGCACGGAGGTGGCCCGGCTGCGCGCCTCGGACGGCGACGAGGGCGCCAACGCGCGGCTCACCTACCGCTCCTGGCCGCCGGGCGCGGGCAGCCGCCGGCTGTTCGTGGTGCCCCGCAGCGGGCAGGTGCTGACCGTGGGCTCGCTGCTGGGGCTGCGCCAGCTCCGCCTCTGCGTGGCCGCCCTGGACCACGGGCGGCCGCGGGCGCTGCGCAGCCCCGCGCGGTGCCTGCGCCTGGCCGTGCGCGCCCCCGGAGCGGCGGGAGGAGCGCGGGGGCGGCGGCGGGAGCCGCGCTCGGTACAGCCATCCCCGGGGCCCGGCGCACGGCGCTACACTGCCCGCCTGCCCGCCGGCGCCAGGGTGGGCGACACCGTCTTCACCCTGCCCCGGAGCCGAGACCCGGCGGGCAGGGGAGGCTGGTTCGAGCTGGCCTCTCCCGGAGCCATCCCCGTGGGCATCGACAGGACCTCGGGGCGGCTCTTCCTGCGGCGGGAGCTGCGGGCCGGCGGACGGGCGGAGGTGCTGGTCAAGGTGCACCGCGGCCCAGGAGGAGCAGCAGGGGCAGGAGGAGGAGCAGGTAGCGGCCCGGGACGGGAACCCGGGGATGGGCTCGGTTCTCCCCGCCGCGCTGGCACGGGTGGGTCTGAAGGGTTGCCCGAAGGAGGAGGATGCTGACCAGGCACGGCCCTGCCGAGCATTTGCCATTCGAGAACCGCAGGCGGCTGTGGGAGCTGTCCCATGGCTGCGGGAGCTGTCCCAAGGCTGCAGGAGCTGCCCCCAGGCTGTGGGAGCTGTCCCCAGGCTGTGGGAGCTCAGTAGGTGACATGGGAATGTGCCAGCTCTTCCCCGGTACCACCCGCAGAGTTTCTGCCTCTTGCCTGTGAAGGAGCAGCTGGAAATGCAGGGAATGATGTTTGGGGTATCTTTTCTAGTAAGGAATTTTTGTCACAGTAGGTTCACTTTTGTGGGACCAGAGGTGTCTGCTCAGGGGTTAACAAGCAATCAGGGCCCGGTAAAGAAGGGTCCACGCCACAACAGAGAGCTTGTCTCCTGGTAGGGGCTTGTTTCCTCGCTCTGGTCCTGCTGGAAGGACCTGAGAAGGAGGAGGGGAAAGGAATCGTTACAAAATAGGTGTCAACGAGCCTAGGACAAGAAAAAGAAAGGAAAAAAAAATCTGAATCAGGAATGCTAGGAGTTGCTGTGGAGAACTAAATTGAGATATTGTAGTTATATCTATATGTCAAGAGCTCGTTCACTGTTGTGTATGGTTTTCCTAATAAGATAGCAAAGAGAATGGCTAGACTTGATAAACTTCTTAAACCACATTGAGCTCGAGGTGTGTTATGGTTGCAAGAGCCATCCTTTTCATGTGTTACTTTCATCTTAGAATAACTTTTAGAGTGTGTTTGTAAGTGCAGCTCAGGTCGCTGATAAAACAACTGGTTACCATTTGCTTGCCTTTGTTTAGTATTGTTTGCTTGCCTTTTTTTTAGATGCTTGCAACTTTACTAAACAGCGAATATTTACCAGTTTGTACCAATGAATTTTACAGCCTGGTGCTCAGGAAATGTGAAACATAGAGCTGGGATGAAAAGAAATATGTTGAAGCAAGCTGGGGGCTGTGATCCTTACCAGACTGCTGTGTGCAGTCTGCCAGTCCAGAGCTGCCTGCCTGAGAAACTATTTCTTGCAGGAATGGGATATGTTGTGCAAGTGACAAACATTTAACATGAGAAAAACTCTGAGTGGTATTTCCAGCTATTAACTTTAAACAAATCACCTGATGTTTATAGTAGAACTTCTCATTCAAGCTAAAGATGGAGTTGGAAATGGGACACACAGCTTAATTGCCTTGGTTATTTGTAATGAAAGCAAATAACCTTGTGAATAGTGTTCAACATATGACTGTGTTGTCCTCTCCAGTCTGGTGGTGCACAGCATGTTTTGACCACTGTTTGTGTGCTAATAATGTATTGACAAGACATGAGCCTCGGGGAGAAAGGAATTCAATGATCAACTGGGACAAGGTCATTTAGACACTCCTTTAAGCTACTTTGAAAATCAAAACTCTCTCCCAACTTTGTACTGCAACAAACTTGGGATCTTTTTCTATCTGCTTATTTTACAAAAATATGGTAAAATGGTGAGAGGATTTGAGCATCCATTTTTTTATCTGAAGAGACCCAGTGAACTGTCGAAAGTCAAACAGAATTAACTTTGGTCTGCTCCTCATTTCTCCTCACATCTCTTACTAAATGTAATTAACAATCACTCACAAAGCAATCAATATTATAGAACATGTGCCAAACTTTTAATCACCTCTTTAACTGAAAAACAAAGCTATCAGACCTTTATTAATTGCCATCTCTTATGTAAAAGACATGAGTGGACTTAGACATTTTACAGGTGCCACTTCTCCAAGGAAGTGTGTGTCTTGGGGTTTTGGATGTGTTTGCCTTTTTTTTTCCCAAGAAAATAAAAGCTTTTTTAAAAATAAGCATTAAAAAAATAAAACAGTAGGTCAAATAGTAACTTAGAGCACTGTTTCCAACAACAGTAGTCCTAGGAAGACATGGTACTTCTGTGCACAGTTGAAATACTGAAATAAACTGAGTGCAGAGTACAATAACCTTCTGAATCTTCCCAGTCACTGAGTAGCACACATAGCAGTGATAGGGAGGGGGCTGCCATCTGTTTTGTGGGGATCTTGTTGCAGGCATTGCCAAAACACAGCTGTTCTCCCACTGAATATACACTTGGTACATGGACTGTGCATCGTAAAGATGTTTGCACAACTTCTGTGAGTGGCCTTATCTACCTGCAGCAAGCGGTTTACATCTTCTTTAGGAATCTGGCAGCCTATGTCTGTCTGTCAGAGCCTTGTTTTTCTGTGCATGGATAGTGGACTTGGAGTTTAGATAAGACTTTTATACAAACGTATGAACTGCAGACCCAACATTTCTCATCCAGGTTTTCTTTTGGGACATTTCCTGGAAACACCGACTGCACCATCAGAACAGTGTAAGTCCTGAGCATGGAAAGGCTGGGGGTGGTGAGGAGTTGAAGCTCCCTTTCTCTTCCATGTCTGCCTCTGTTTATGCACACCTACAAGTACCTACAGAGGTTCTCGTAGCTGTTATCTACTTACACAGGGTGGGATGTGCAGTTGCAGTTTCCTCTTCTGCCCCCTCAGCTGCCCTCTCTGATGCTGACAATAGGTACTGGTGCACACTGTGTAGAAGTTTGACATTTAGGACTTTGCCTATCATGCTTCAAAAAGCAATTTCTTACCCCTGTTCTTCAACTCTAGAAAGCTTTTAGCTCTCTCTTTGGTTTGGTTGCTTTTGTTTGTTTGTTTTGTTTTACGGGGTTCTTTCTTTGTTTGGTTTGGGTTTTTTGTTGCTTTAAACTTAAGAGCCTGTCACAAAGGGCTTACAGACTGTGCACTGCCTTGGCTTGGAATAGTGAGCCCCAGTGGGAGATAGATGTCTGTGTTCCTGCACACACTCACACTGCAGATGTACTCCACATGCTAAATAACTGAAAACAACTGTGAAGAAGTCACTCCATAATCTCCAAAGGGTAATTTTGTTTGGCAAGAGTATGAACTCAAAAAATGCATGACAAGACAAATCTCTTTCCTTCCCGTGTGTCTGTAGTGCACTGAAGGATTAGAGGGTTAATTTTGGCAGCCCTTTAACTCTGGGATGCCTCAGGACATGAAAGAAGGATAAACACCAGCAGGTAGTTTCAGACTGAAGTGAGTAGAACAGTTGCAGGGCTGTTCAGCATTTTCCTGGTTTTGGAGGTGAGATGGATATCTCATTCCCTCTTCTCTTTCAGGTGAGATAACAATTGTTTGCTACTGTGAGTGAATTCCAAGGAGGCAGATCTTAAATCTGCCTGAGGAGGCTGTAGCATAATGCAATTCCTTCAGTGCAGTGTCTTATGGTAGAATATGATCACAGTTGAACTCTTACAACTCACTGGAAGCAAACTGCATTTTAAAAAGACATTTGTCAGATCTTGATATTCCTGTAAATACAACCTAAACTGCACAGGGAAAGAATATGTGGTTTGAATCCCTTCTACTTTCTTAAGAAACTTCCATCAGGATGCCTACTGGGAAGGGAAGTCTTTCAATCCATGTAATACAGCTTTTGTAAAAGCTGACAAGTAATTTGTGTATGTTGCTGGCCATGATTTTGAATCAAGACATAGCTTAGGTTTGGAGGGTTGTTTTTTTTTTTCATTTTCTTTGTTAACAGAGCCAGAAATGGCCCGCTGCTTCCTGGAACCCCCTGGCAATTTTAGAAAATAAATCTCACTCCAGAAACAGAAATTTGACCTGATCAGATATTGAGGTCATATTATATGTTGCTTTTTTTCTTTTGTGGGGGGGTGTGTGTGTGGGGGGGGGGTTTTCCTCCTGGTATCAGACTGATTAAAACCATCTGTGGATGCCATTAGTGTGCCTCCAAATTCAGGTACTGAGAGAAAAAGCTTGCTTCATTTAACCCGTGAAACCACTTTAATGGCCAGGGATCACTGGATGAAAGAGCAAGCTCAGGGATGAAGGTTATTACATTACCCTGTCTGTACCTATCTTTGGAAATACCTTGCTGTAAAAAAAAAAAAAAAAAAAAAAAAAAAAAAAAGTAAACATATATAATGATCAATGATCCAGAGGCAATAAAGAAGTCTTAAGAGTATCTGATAAAGCAAGACATTTTGAGAAGCCTAGAAAAAGCTTAAAACTGAAGAGGTAAATGTAAAGCTTATGTTACAAGTAGTCTTGGTAAGCTATTTAAACAATGAAAAACACTCTAATGTAACAAGTTTGAGAGAAAGGCAGTGGGAGACCTTAAAAATAGAACATTCAGCCCTTTATTCTTAAGATTAGCATCATGAATCCCTCTATAGAGACTATGATATAGTATTTCTGAGTTTTCATTACATTCCAACGGCTGGAAGGCATTTAAAAATCTGGTTTTAGACCTAGATCAATCTGAATACCTTTATTTGGGGTGCTCATCTTCTGGCCAGCTACTGATGTTCAATCTTGTAGGAAAACTTACCACCGAATTCAAAAGCTACTTGGGCAAGAGGGAGTGGCACAGTGGGCAGCATGACTGTGTCAATATCAGTGCCATTAAAATGAAAAAAAAAAAAAAAATCCCCAGCATTTCTAAAAGTGATGATGAATGCTGGTTAAAGATCAATTACTGCCACAAGAAATTTTGTTTTAAGTTTAAATATCCCTTAGTAGATTATGCCTATGGTCCTGAAGATGATGAGGGGATTTTAGCATGATAGTAACCATTTCTCAGGTGTAGATTTTTCTGGTTATGGTTCAATAATGAGCCAAAGCTCCTGATGTGTTGCCCTACCACGGAGGACTAGTGGTGTGGCCTGACAGCACAATGAGAGGCTTTCTAGGCATCTCACCTTGGTGTTTTATTTCAGGCTGGGTACTTCAAAAACTTCTTCACATACCACAGTCTCACTTTTCAATTCAAATGATTCTTTTTGCCTGAGGGGATAGACACAAAACATAAGCTACCATTTTAATGCACATTTTTTAGTTCTTAATTTTTCAACATTAGTCTCCTCAAACCCATATCAGTCAGTGCAGCTCTAATCCTAATCTTAGGGAAAGAGATTCTGTTCTCTTATGTTTCTTTTTCTGGTTAGGGAGGAAACTAAATGATAAAGGAATGAAATTGATGCAGACTTGCAAGAATAGCCACTTGCAGTTTCAAAACCCTTTCCAGTTCTTTTTTTGCTTTCATGTTCTTGTCCAAGGAAGGTGTGGGTGTATCTGCTCTGATCTGCTGAAGAGCGTTTAGCCCTCCAAGACACAAACTTGGTATCTCTTCGTTACCCCCTGTTCTTGCACTTACTACATCCTAACATTTTTATTTAGGATGCTCTTAACTGGTGATTAGGTGACATCCCTTTTGTTTACATGTCTTTTTTAGATGTGAGAAGGAGGTAAAGCTGGAGCCTTGGGGATACACCAGTATTTCCAGGAGAATCAGCACTCCTTAATATTCTCTCCCAGACTTTTTCCAATGTGTGGTGCAGAGGCCAGACCATCCTGTTGATAGTCTGGTTTCACAGGGTATAGAGCCTGGATTCCTGATTATTTCCTTCCTTGCAGTGGATGATTCATATTGACAAAATGGGTGAATGCAGCATCACTGGGTGATGTTGCATTTTGATTTAATAGGATGCTGTGGTTGTGTCAGGAACAAAATAAAACACTATTGATTTCAGAGGCTTGATCTGTTAATGCCTTTGCAGCTATGACAGTTGAACACCCAATGCATTCCTGGGGAAAAAATTCTACTTGGTCAAGGCTGATTTTGTTTCACTCACTTGTTTCAAGACAGTGTGATGATTTTACACAGTATCTGGTTACCATGTGTCTGTAACACCTTAAATCCTTGAGTTTCTCAGACTTGGTGTGTGTGTAGAGGAGAGTGACCAGAACAAAAATGTCCATACTCATAATGCTACTTCTGAACAGTTCTTTCTGGATGGTAGGGGAAATTAGTGCTGTTTGACTGACCTCCTGTTAGTCTCCAGACCATGTTCAACACTTCTTTGGGGTTTTGGACTTGAATTGATAAAATCTGCTCTTTGTAACTATCTTTTTTTCCATTTATGCCTTGCTAGAATTAGAGCTCTGCTCTGTATAGATATAATGTGGACGGTTTTGTCAGAATGCTTGCAGGTTGCTTCAATTTAAATTTTGTTTACTTGCATGGAGAAAACATCTTCAAGTCTGAAAATCTGAAATAAATGCTGAGGGTCTGAAGGAGTGAGCCAGGTTTCAGCTGCCGAAAGATACTCCACCCTATAGCTGCAGTTTATTACCCCTGCTGCTGTACTACAGCCCTGCAAGTTTGGCTTCATCCCATTTTTCCTTTCATATGTGGTGCTGGATATTTCTAGACTGCCATTCACTCCTTTTCTCACTTCTTACCCTTAAGCAAAGAGCAAAATTGAAACACAAAGCCCAAAGAATGTTTGTGTTAGAAGTTCCTTGAAGCTTCAGGGGAATGGTGACATGTGGACATGTATGCCTCAAAAATCAATGAGATGTGGAAGCTGAAGGGCAGGGAGATTAATGTGTGATGGAAAGGATTTAATAGTCTTGCTGGTTCCACACTTCTGCCTAGAGGCAGGTTTTGTCACAACAAAGCAATTGCCAGCAGGTATTTGTCTAGTCAGGCCTTAAAGATCTCAGTGATGGATGCTGTCCCACCTCTCTGGCCACTGTCAAGGGCTCCATTGTCCTTACAATTAAAAACATGCTGGGGGATCCCATGCCCAACATCCAATGCCAGTCTTTTCTTTTGGAATGAGAGTTAGTAATTTTTTGGTTTGCAGGTTATGGAACAGCTGACTGACTTTATACCTCAGTCCTGAATCCCTGGTGATATAAGAATAAGATATAAGAACATCACTGTTTGCATGTCTCTTGCAGTCTCCTGAAAATCTCCACATCTTTTCACCTCTCTTGAAGGGCATCCTTTCTGGTTATGCTCTTGCCTTTTTTTTCTGGACACTTGCCAGCTGGTTCATGAGTTTCTTGACATCCAGCCCTTAGAACTTTAGTTCACTGGATTGCCCAGGGCGGTTTTTGAGTCTTCCTCCTTGGAGATATTCAAAAACCTTGTGGAGATTTTTCTGAGCAGCCAGCTCTAGGTAGTCTGGCTTGAGCAGAGCGGTTGGACCAGATGATCTCCAGAGGTCCTGCCACCTTCACCCATCCCATGAATCTGTGATCTATGGCTTTGCTAAGTGTCACAATTTTATCAGTGTTCAGTGAGGGTTGAACATGAGCTGGTGTGTGCCCAGGTGGCCAAGGAGGCCAGTGGCATCCTGGCCTGTGTCAGCACTAGTGTGGCCAGCAGGAGCAGGGCAGGGATTGTCCCCTGTACTGGGCTCTGGTGAGGGCACACCTCGAGTGCTGTGTCCAGTTCTGGGCCCCTCAATTCAGGAAGGACAGAGAGGTGCTGGAGTGTGTCCAGAGAAGGGTCTGGAGCACAAGTCCTATGAGGAGCAGCTGAGAGAACTGGGGGTATTTAGTCTGGAGAAAAGGAGGCTCATTGCTCTCTACAACTGCCTGAAAGAAAGTTGTAGCCAGGAGTGGCTCAATCTCCTTTCCCAGGTAACAAGAGGACAAGAGGAAATGGTCCCAAGTTGTGCCAGAAGAGGCTTAGATTCAATATTAGGGGAAAAATTTTTCACAGAAAAGGTTGCCAAGTATTAGAACAGACTGTTCAGGGAAGTGGTTGAGTCACCATCCCTGGAGGTATCTAAAGGACATGTGGATGTGGCTTTAGGGACATGGTTTCATGGAATTGTAGAATTCTTAACGTTTGAAAAGACCTTTAAAATTATCAAGTCTGACTGTCAGCCTAACACCAGCACCATGTTCACCATTAAATTGTGTGCCATATCCACATGCTTTTTCAACATTTCCAGGGATGGTGAATCCCAGGTTTAATTGTGAAGTTGGCAGTACCAGGTTAATGGTTGGACTTGATAATCTTAGAGTCTTTTCCAACCTAGATTCTTCTATGTTTCTATTTAAATACACCTTTCATAGAGAAGAAAGATGAGGTGTTTGTAAAAGTCCAGAAAATGATGGCTGATTTGACCAACACAATTTTTTCCCTGACATGCTGTCCTGAATTCAGTGAAATTTGTTCCCTTGTCTGTTTTTTTAAAAATGTAAATCTCTGTTTTACTGCTGACTTTTGGTGGGGTTTACAATACCTACAGCAAGATTAGGACCTCATTATTCATTGGTACTTAACAATTGGCTCACCTACATGGAGCAATATTAAGAATAATCTGTGTAATTATAATTTTAAAAATCATTCTCCAGGTTTCACTAAATGGGAAAAATACTTGGCTAGATATTCAATCTCTGGAGAAATTAGAACTGCCTGAATTAGACAAATAAAGGAACAAAAATGTCTTTAAATGTTCATGCCTGTAGGTTTTCATCCCTTTATTAACAAAATAACACTGTCTGTAACTGGCTGAATTAGGATATGTATTTCTGAACCCTCCTTCTTGGTTATAGATAAAATAGTGACTGCTCCAGCTGCTCTTATGAGCTACTACTATGCTGTGGGTTGTGTCTTGTCCTACTCAGCAATACAGAGGGGGGGAAAAAAAAGTGAACCAACGTTCTCCTTGTATACATACAGTGCTGGTACATGAGAAAACCAGAAAACATGTAATCTAAGAAAAACTGAGGAAACCATGTCTTAAATGATTTTAAATACTTTAAACCCCACAAAACTTCAGTTAAGTTTTTTCATTCCTGGGAATGATTTTCTCTGGGAAATTTGTCTAGCATGTATTTTTACTGCGGCATCAGGCTGCTTGTAAGTACAGGTCTGGTGTGTCAGGGAGTGTCTATCTGTGGGCTGCCTTTTATTTAGTATTATATCCCTGAATAGAATTCCCATTTACATACACTTAAAATTGTTTGGAATTTCTGGCTTACTTCTTGCCTTTGGTGCTAGTCTTGTCCACGTGCTCCTGTCTTCTTCCATCCTGTGTGAAATGGCCTTCTTAAAGGGAGAGATGAAGGGTTTCCTGTATGAGACACACATACACATGGATGGGTGTTTCATTTTGTAGTGGTGTAACCCTTAACAGACCTGCAACCTCAGTGCAGTTTGTTGAAATACGTGATCACATTTTAACAGGCAGAAAACGTGCATTTCTCCAATGTACCTTTCTGTATAGCCCTCTTTCTACATTTAGTTTCTCTTTTTATTCAAATTTATTCTCTACACTCAATAATACAATCCTTTTAATTTGAAGCCAAATCTTAAAGCCACTTTAAGAACACAAATGTGCTTAGGAAAATTTCTTCAGTGAGCCCATATATACCTTTAGCATCTGTTAGTGACTTGCTGTGAATTAAAAAGGCTTGAATTCAGGTCTCCCTAGAGGTAACAATACTGTGATTAAATCTCTACGTGTCCTTAGCAGTGGAAGCTTCCTTCTCAACTTGTTTACAGATACTAACGGACAAGATCTTAACTTTCCTGGCTGCAGTTTGTGGCCAGGCTGTCTAGAAATCCTTGCGTCTTTTGCAGATGATGACTGGTACCTGTGCCACGTGACACTCCTTGCCCCAGAGGAGGACCTCCTGTCCTGGGCCATGTACCCGTACCCGTACCTGGCGCGTGTCGACCCCGATGCGCACAAAGGCACCCTCGTCTACCAGCTCGTCGCGCGTTACAGCGGCCACGAGAACACCACTGCTGGCATAGCTTACACTCTCATTGCAGGTAGGGCCAGTCTGAAAAAAGGGTAAAATTCTGTTGAGTTGCAGATGTTTCTTACCAAATTCCCGTTTTATAATTCCATTGGTAGATTTTTTACCTTGGGGAAGCCTTAAAGATACAGCAAGTAGGAGCTGGAAGTGCTGTAAGCAAAAGTTGTGTAGATGGGAATCTTCCTTGTTGCCATTTCCTTTGCTTATTTTGAAATTGATGGCAGCTTTACTGTTGGCTTAAGGCTCCATTTCTTACTCATTTTTGTCTCTTTTGCACCACACTGGTCAACAAAGCAGTGTGAGTGAAAGAAAAGGTGAACAACTAGAACAGTAAAAAGAAGTGCATACAGGGACATAGGTGGGTGAGTTGAGGATGGCTTACCTTGAAATGGTGAAGGTGCAAATGTTCTTGCTGTGGGGCACATCTCAGACCAGCTTTGTGCATGTATTGATAGGTGGTGAGGAGCGATTCCGAGTGGACAAGGACACTGGCATTATCATGACGACTGGTTTGCCTTTGGCATGGAACAAGGAGTATGTGGTTACTGTGGAAGCCTCTGACGAGTACGGCAACAAAAGCCCCTATGCCTCCGTTTCCATCCTGGCAGGCTCCCGACCTCCACAGTTCACTAACATGTCCTACAGTGTGTTTGTCCCTGAAAATACTCCAGCAGGAGAGAAGTAAGTTGTACTTGCTTAGGTGACTCCCTCCCTGCAGTCTGAGAGGAGCTTCACAGAGCACAACAGAGTGAAACTTTTGTGGTTTTGCTTCTCAGGGCTATGCATATACATTTGCCTATCACACTTTTAAAATAATGTTGTGTTTTCTAAAAGAAATTACACCTCTTCTGATGTTTCAGAGTCTCCAATGTGACATGAGTCTCTATGTGTCAGATGTAGTCTGGGCACTGGAATTTTTTTAATGCTTTTGGGGTCTTAGTGCATTGCATTGTGAATTAGAACAGCCAGACTACTGGCTATGCATCTCCTGGTGATTTAAACAGATGCTGGAAAAATAGTCTTTTAATTTACCCGATCTGGAGTTGGTTGTTTCCCGTTTGACTTGTATTTAAATTTCTTGTCTAAAAGACAAGTCATTGCCAGACTCTTGAGATAACAGCATTGGTGTGAAGTACAAATAGATAAGGCTTAATCTCCAAGGGGCTCTGCTGTTGCATGAAGAGTAGCTAAGCCAAGCCACAGTGGGGAGATGCTCTCAAGCTGGCTCTGGGTTTATTGTCACTGTTCAGCTACTTGAGATCAGAATGGGGTTTAAGGCCTCTAAGGAGCAGGTGGAATGGTGCCATAAGGCCTCTAAGGAGCAGGAAACCTCAAAATAAACAGATGACCTAGGAAAAATTGCTGGAGATGTGCCACTAATCCTTAAGAGAGACTGAATGAGAAGGAGGAGGGATATTTCTCTACTTCCCAGGAGCTTTCAGTGAGATGAGCTAAAAGTGTATTATGCTGGTGAAAGACTGGTGTAAGAGGTGGAGCTTCAAAACATAAGTCACAATAGGGAGACAAACATTCCTTTGATGTCCTGCCAAGGTGGACAGCAGGATCTGGAAAGCCATGTGCTCCATGTGTTTCCCATCCATGTCTGAACCTATTTCTTTTCTGAATGTACAACTACAGAGAAACTCAAAAGTATAGTAGGTCACTTATTTCTAAACAACTGAGAAACTGGGGGTAAACCAGTAACTGCTGTCAAGTATTTAAAAGGCTACAATAGGGAAGAAAAAGATGTTTTAGTGTTAGTGGGGGTTTGAATGGGTTGTTATTTCAGCCCTGCTATGTCAGTTAAGCAGTTTGGTGAGAGAAGAGAAGGTAGATGGGCTCCCTGTAGCAAAAGAGGTTTCCAGGCTAAATACAAAGCTGAGCCAAGCATTGACAGAGAGTGAACAAGACACCTCTCCTCATCCTACCCTCCTCCTCTAGGTGCTGAGGAGACATCTTTTGTTGTTATTGTTTTGAAGCAAAGGGTTGTTCTCTCATTCTTTGCAGAGTAGCAGTTGTTGAGGCTGTTTCTTTCCAGAGCCAGCCTCTTTCCTACACTCTCCTGACAAACCCCTCTGGGCTCTTCTGGGTGAGGCAAGAGAGTGGAGAGCTCAGTCTGACCCACCCCGTGGACTACGAGAGTGAGCACCACCTCTACCACCTCCTGCTGAAAGCCATGGAAGTTGAGAGCACTCTCAGCAGCGTGACTGAGGTACATGAGTCTCTTCATGTCCTACCCGTGGTCTGCAGTCCCTTGCTCTGGGACCAGTTACACAGATGGATAGCCCAGGACATTTGTGGGGATGCTGGGCAGGGAGGAGGCCTTGTAGTACAGGAAGAACTCTGTGCTCTGGCCTGGGTTCACGTCTAGGCTCTGCAAATACTTCTTATTACTTTTTGGCTTTGCCTTGCATCTTGGGAGTGGAGAAAACACTTCTCTGTGTTACAGGAGTGGTGTGAGAAGAATAGCATCAGAGGTGTAAGGATGGGACAGCACCAAAGGCACTGACTGCCACTGCAGTGTCCAGAAAGAGATGCTCTTTCAGCAATGTAGAAGCTAAAATCCATTCTCACTTTATCCCTTTTCCTCAGGTCGTGGTCCATATCACCGATGAAAATGACTGTTCTCCTGAATTCCAGCGCTCCATTTACAGCAGAGACAACGTTCCTGAAACCATTCCTGTTGGTACATCTCTTCTGCAAGGTGGGGACCATCCTGTCACCTTTCATTTCAGTCTTGCCACAGACCTGCTAGTGTGTTACCTTTTCATGTTTTGGCCATCAGGAAGTGCTCTCTTCCACAAGGCACTGCCTTTGTAAGACGTGGATGGCAGCCTTCCTGGATGCATTTTAGGTATCCTGGAAGTACAGTTGTGAGTGTCTTCAGGTGGGGATCACTGTACTGTGCCCAAGGAGAGATCCTGTGGTATCCAAGGGCAGTTAAAGCAGCTGATAGGAGGTGGCTTCTTTTCCTTTAAACATTGTAGCTGCCTTTTAACTCATCTTGCTAATCTTTTTGTGTCCCAGAAGCAGCTGCAATTAGTTTGTCTTTTCTTAATGTGTTAAGAAAAAAACAGGTTTTTTTAAAATGGGCGAATGTTTTTGTCAAATGGGCATTAATGCTGTCCTATGTTTGTTGTTTTTAACATGGCTGTGTGTGACTTGCATATAAACCCTGAGTGCACAGATGACATTTTTAGAGGCTAAAATAGTATCCTGATAAATGACTTCAGGGAGTATGAACCCTGAGAAATGAGTATGTGCCAAGACAAGACTTAGCAAAAAGACTAAACTGGAAATTTCCCAAAGCTGGAGCTGAACTCTGCAGGTTGCAGAGGTGATAAGGAGCTTAGCTTCCCTTGTGAAGGGGGGCTGCAGGGCCTGATTCTCTAAATACTTGCTAAGAGAGTTCAGAGCTTGTCATACTTAATTTTTAGATTTAATTGCTCTTGGGAAGAAAGAAATTGGTCAGAATAACCAAATCCTAAAATTCCTAAGCATGTGATTTTCCTTGAAGAGATGGAAGTTCTGTCCAGAGGACTTGTAAAGCTCATCAAAATTCCTCTTGTGGGGGAAAAAATGTATGCCCCATGTCCAAAGCAAGCAGAAAGTCAAAGCTGTGCAATTGCATCCCATGTTGTTGTCTTGCCACATGGAGTACATTTCAAGAGAAACAGCCATCTTAGAAAAGAAAATGTGAGGTGGAAGTATAGTGACAGTCAGTGGAAATGGGTGTGTGGAGACTCACTTGCTGTAGAAGGACTGAGCAGAATTGTTGGTGGCTGCAAGGAAGCTGTACCTTGTGCAGGAGAAGACCTGTGCCACTAACTCTGACTTCCAAAGTAAGTATCTCAGGAACAGAAAAGACAAGCAGCTCTTACCCTCATCATAGTTCCTTGAGGTGTGGGTTGTTGTATCCTCAGAAATATCCACAAAAAAAAAAAAAAAAAAAAAAAAAAAAAAAAAAAAAAAAAAAAAAAGATGGCTTTTGCCATTGTGGGCATGCCTGCAGCTGTTGATGGCAGAGGAAAAGGTAGTGTGATATAATCTTCTGTTAAAACTGTGCATGATGCAAATGTAGGTTTCAGCTGTCAGCCACTTTTGTTTTATCACACTCGAGGTCTGAAGCACAGAGGGTGCTCTCAGCAGGGCCCTCAGCCTTCAGCTGCATCGCTGTCCCAGCAGAGCAAGGCTTGGAGTTGTAGCTGGCAGCTCAGCCAGCTTCTGAGCCAGAGTTAGCTTGCACTGAGCTAGCTCAGAACACGTGCAAAACCAGCAGAGAGCTGGTTGTGGCTGGCATATGATCCTTAAAACATCCTTTGCATTGCACACTGGTTTCCAGGATGGAATGAAATGGAGGGGAATAGAATTCCCCGTTGCTATTGGGAGGTGAGGCATGTTTCTGTTATGTACAAGTAAGCACCACATTCCCTATTTGCCAGAAAACATCTGAGGGAAAAGAAGCATATAGTTAGCACATAGAATGTATTTTTGTGAATGGTTACAATGGCTCGCTAATGACTGTAGATTAAATCAGAATTTTTCAAATCAAATAAGTTTTTCACATTCTGCATGCCTTTCTAAAATTAATACTTAACCACTGTATTTGACAGATTTAAATCACTGTCATTTTAGGCTTTCTTGAGTTTTTAATGTATTTTGTCTGTCAGTGGAGCAAGAGAGTGATTAACTCTAGAGCCCTTGATTTTGTAGTCTGTAACACACACAAACATTGATTCACAACAGGATTTGGAGAGATCTTAAACAAAACGTTGCAACCACTATAAATATCCATGTAAACAAAGATGAGTAACTTTCCACACTGGCAGATGTAGCTGAATTTTTTTTACAACTAAGTAGAACAGTTCTTCAGTGTACTTTTGAAATAATTCTCTGCTCCTTTCCTATTTTGAGTTAATATTCTGATAGAGATGGGCTGTTTCTGCCGCCCCTCTGTGGATGATGCTGCAGCTGTTTGCTGGGGTGTCCACGCACTGCAATCACTGTTCTGCTTCCAGAAGGCTCTGTGCTACCACGGTGGCTGCATCTGGATCCTATTGGTAGAATAAGGAGTTTGTTTGTTATCAGTGTACGTATGCTGTGAAGCCTCATTGCTAGGCTAGAAAAATTGCAAGGTAATTGGAGAGATGAGCTTCCGCTCTTAAAAATCACTTTTGATGCTATGCTGTGAGCTCCAGGTCTTTGTTGTGCTGCTTTGCTGCTTCTGACAGATGAGACATTCAGTCTACTGAATAAACAGTTACTAGGGAAGAATGTTTAATCACTCTTTGTACTTTGAAGTACCAGGTGATTAAAAAGTATATAACTAGCTGAGAGCTAATTAAATTTGAACAAGGCATTCCTGGAAAGAGTGAGGAACCGGTTTATTACTGATAATGTTCAATCAACGTGCATACTGATTGTGTGCTAATTGCCAGCGTTGACTGCTATTTGTACAAAGCATTTTGTGCAGTGCTGGGATCACAGCTCTCTTGCAAACTCATTTGGGCTGGGTTGGAGCCGAGGAAAGACTTGTTTGGATTTTTCACTCCCAGCCTCCTGCTGAGTTCCCAGACTCTAACCACAAAAAAAAAAAACAAACCCAAAACAAAACAAAAAGCCCCAAACAAACAAACAAACAAAAACCAAACCAACCAAACAAAAATCCAACCAAACAAAAATAAATAAACAAACAAAAAACCCCACCCAAAACTTTTATGGATTAAATAGGTTTAGGTGATGGCTGTTCTCAAAAACTAACAAAAAAACCCCAGAGCTGTCTTGGTGGGAAACAGCATAAGCAAACTTCCTTTGCAGTATGACTGTTCTGTTAAATGTGTTCTCTAACAGTGCTTGCCACAGACTGCGACTCTGGCTCCAACTCTGAGATCTCTTACTTCATCCAGAGCACTGATTTTTCCATCACACGTCACGGGGTCATCAATTCTAACCAGAGGCTGAACTTTGAGCGGGCGAACCACATGTACGAGTTTGTGGTGATCGCTGTCGATAAAGGACATCCCCCTCGGACAGGGACGGCGTCCGTGCGCATCCGGATGGCCAACGTCAACGATGAGGCTCCTGTCTTCTCCCAGCCCGTGTAAGGCACCCTCAACACCTCCTTTGCTCTTAAAATTCATACATGTAACCTTAATTCATGCATATAACCTTAATTCATATGTGTAACCTTAATAGCACTTGGCTAAATGGTCACTTGTTGTTTTGTGCAGCTCTAAGTACCAGTGAAATTGAAGGCTAATTCCTTTATAGAAAGGCTTTAGGAGTTGGACTTTTATTTCTAGATCGTATGTAAAAAAAAGATATAATTTGTGATACCAGTATATTGACTCTATAGAGAGAGAACAGAATGAATCGAAGACCTATCTATACAGGGAATGATTTTCACTGTGTTGACTCCTAGGTCTCATAGTGATTATCCAGGTATAAATAGATGACAAATAAATATGGTAGTTAGCAAACACTAAAAGTTAATTTTAGCATCAACAGATTGTATTGTAAGCTAATTTCATGAGCCCCTGCTTGTTTAAGACTCCTTTTTCTTTCCTGTCCCTGATCAATACAATTTCTATTCTTTGCACAATTTTGAAGTATGATCACGTTTAAAATACAAAACATACATATATTTATTTACCAAATTAAATACTCTTTTTACATTCATCTCTGTAGTATGTGGTGCTTTCCATTAATATATAGGGACATAAGAAACACTGCATGGCAGATACTAGTTCTTTTTCTCAACTTTAGGAGATATATGATCCTGTTTTACAGTACAATGTGGTATGGTGCATATTATTATCCTCCAAAGGATCCTTTGAAATTATGTATACCAAAAGTACACAATTACAATCCTAAAATAAGTACCCTATGTTGAACAAAGAAGACCTAAGTCATATCTTAAACCAATTTAAGATTCCATGGTTTCATGGCCAAAAGCTTTAAAAAACCATTTGTAATGAATTCATAATCTTGCTGATGGTTGACATGTTGATGGCTGTTCTGCCATTGCTCCCTTGTGTCCATCAGTTACAGGACTTTCCTTTCGGAAGATGCTGGTCCCGGCACCTTGGCGGCTACTGTTTGGGCAGAGGACCCTGATGGAGATGGGGTGCTTTATCTGATTACAGGAGGCAATGAGGAGGGCAACTTTGAGCTGGATAGCCAGAAAGGTAAGGAAAGAGTTTTTAGAACACAGTTATTTACTATCTAATCTCTACTGACTCTGCCAGTATGTCAAAAACCATAAGAAAGCACCATATTTATATAATACTCAAATGGGGATGCTTTGTATCAATGAGGATTAGTTCTTTGATGTGATGGTTGTTCTTCAACTATCAGCCAAAACTTGGGATCCTGTTCCAAGGCTGTGCAGACTAAGATGACTAAGATGACAACCAAAACACAAACTGAGGCAGCAATACAGCGATGGAGAAATGCAATGCTCGCTTGAATTTGTGTGTTTGCACAGTGAATTAACATGACACTTTATGCTTCCAAATTCAGGTATCATTAAACTCCGCAGAAACCCACCACCCAGTCTGAAAGGGCCACAGTACACCCTGAATGTCACTGCCATAGATGACAATGCCTCAGGAGGACCCACTCCTCTCAGCAGTTTTGCTGAGGTTATTGTTGGAGTTAACGACATTAATAACAACAAGCCTGTCTTTAGAGAGGTAAGATGTCTTTCTGCAGGTATTCTTTTCCTGTCCAAGCTATACTTGGGGTAATAGAGTCTGCATGGCTACTGGTGATTGCTGGTGGGCTGAAGGGTCTGTGTGTGCAGAGCAGAATGAACTTGTAAGTGAACAACAGTCAGCTTTCTTCATAGAGGAAGTGTAAAGCCTTCATCCTCCTTTTTTCTTCCTCTCCCTTAGAGACTGATTTCTTTGTGTGCTTAAGTAACAGTAGTGATTTTCTTCCAAGTTTTTCTCAGACGTGCTGGAAAAAATACTGACACTATGCAGCAAATTCATGTGACTCTGTGTAATATTTAGGGTCGGATGTTTGGGTGTATTTTTAGTGCGCTTACTACAGTGACAGCACGTGGGTTCTGGAGAATCAGCCCCCAGGCACTCACGTGCTGCAGGTGGAAGCTTATGATGCAGACCTTGGCATCAATGGAGAGGTGAAGTACGGGCTCATGCACCGAGATGGAGCTTTCCTAGGCTTCAGCATTGACCCAGACACAGGTCAGTGGCTTCATGTTACTGGGAAGGAATGAAAACTACATTGTCTTGTAGTGAAAATGCTGCTGTATGAGTATGTCCACTTAGATTAGATTAGATTAAAAATTGTAGTGATTCAAATCATAGTAGCACAGAATGGTTTGTGTTGGAAGAGACCTGAAACAGCATTTATTTCCAATACCCCTGCTCTGGGCAGGGACACCTTCCACTAGACCAGGTTGCCCAATGCCCCATCCAACCTGGCCTTGAACACTTCTAGGGATGGGGCTTCCACAGCTTCCCTGAGCAACCTGTGTTGGGCAGTGTCTCACCATCCTCACAGTAAAGAATTTCTTCCTGATCTAAACCTGTTCTCCCTCAGTTTAAAGCCATTACCCCTTGTCCAATCACTACATGCCCACAGACATTCTCCAGCTCTTGTGTAGGCCACCTTAAGGTACTGGAAGGTGCTGTAAGGTCTCACTGGGACTTCCTCTTCTCCAGGCTGAAAAATCCCAACTCAGTCTGTCTTCACAGGAGAGATGTTCCAACCCTCTGGTCATCTTCATGTCCCTCCTCTGGATTCACTCCAACAGATCCACATCCTTCCTATATTGGGGGTCCTAAATGCAAATAAAATTGGGAAACAAACCCCAGTTCAATAAGATAAAAACCTGCTCTGTATCACCTTCCTATTTGGATCAACGGTAGCTATAAAAATGCAGAGCAGAAAGTGTGATTTTTACAGGTTAAGTTTATTCTTCCCTATGATGTGGCCAAAGTTTATTTCTCATTACATGCACAAATAGGAGATCCAGTGCACTGTAGGCAAAACCCTCATATCAAAACAGGGCAACGATGTCTTAATATATGATTTATTTCAAATGAAGATATTACATAGTTGTTGATGTTTCTATAGTCAAAATAGGAAAATGGGATATTGTTATGTCCAGTACTGTGCAGGAGTCTGGAAGGGATTACAACAGAGCTGAAGAACTCTGAGCATAGTAGAGAAATAGGTCTAGAAGTGACTTTAAGAAGGCCAGTTAGAAATCTGCTAACCAGAAGAAAATAGCTGAGGTACGGAGAGACTTTATTAGTAGGGAGGAAAACCTGAAGATTTGGAGAAAATTGTTTGATTTATCCACTCCATGATTTTACCCAATTTTAATCTGTTCAATGAGGCAGCCTCCAGCTCCTGTAGCAGAGGTTACTTTGGTCACATCACTTGTGTCTTCTGTGGTGTGACTCTTCCTCAAAGAGCTTCCTCAATGAGCTGATTCAGTTACTTGGACTACCACTGGAGTAAACCTAGAGAGGCTGTTCAGTGAGAAGGAGAAAGTCCTTCTGTGCTACATGAGCCATAAGGTAACAAGATACTCAGACTGAGCTTCTTATCAGGGCAGCAGGAAAAAGGTGACATGTGAAGAGAGGAGAGACAAGAGAACTGGAGTTGGTCTAGTCCAAGACATGCGTTGCAGGGTCATTGAGGATCAAGCTTCATGGTTGTGTTGCATGTGGTCAGAGCTTCCTTTTGCGCAGGAGATGTGCAGATTCCTCTCTGCAAACTCAGTCCCGAGGCTGTGGCAGGCAGAACAGGAGGTGTCTGTGTTTGCAGGAGTCATCACCACCACGCAGAGTTTTGACCGGGAGCAGCAGAGGGAGTACACCCTGTCTGTCACGGCCACTGACCAGGCACAGGAGCCGCTGATCGGCGTGTGCCGGGTCACCGTCCTCATCGCTGACGTCAACGACAACGATCCCAAGTTTGAGAACAGTCGCTATCAGTGTGAGTGTTACTTAACTGCTTGTCCTGGTACTGCCGCATCAGTCTTGTTAGAAGGTTATTCCTTACAACAGTGGTCAGTTTGTTAGGTGACTGATCTTCCTTTGTTGCCCACTAAGCCAGTTTAACCCATCATCAGTGGAAATGTGCAGATTTAACCAGTTCTCTTTAGTCATTCCAGTTCTCTTAAAAACATTGACATACTTCACTCTTACAGATGAGGCAGATTTGATCCCTTCTCTTTGCAGCTTTTCTCTGCCTAGCTTTTTTCCACACTGAATTTTTATTTGATGTCCCAAAACAAAACATGACATCCTAGCTGGGAAATCATCAAAACTCTGACTAGAAGTACAATTGTCATCTGTGTCTCTGTAGCACAGCACCTCTGTTTGAATAGAGCGAAGTGGCATTTATGTCTTGTCAAACAGCACAAAATCCTTGGTTTCTAGGCTGCCTTTGGCTGGGAGCCAATGCCTGCTAGCTTTTTCTGTTGAGTTAGCTTTTCCCATTTGCCCTGGTGACATTCCCTTTTTCATCCCCACATGATATGCTTTACATCAGTCTTTCATTTAATTTGATATGATGCTTCTCCAGTAGAACCCTGCATTTCATTAGACTTGGACTCTTTACATCTATTGTCATCCAGAAATCAGGAGCATAATATCTAGTTGTTGGACTGGAACAGGTCCTTCCTTTCATAATTGCTTAAAATGGAAAAAAAAAAAATTGTTACTGATGCATCTACCAACAACTTCATTTTGGAGTTGTTTCCCACTTGTGTGGAAATATCAGGGAGGGCAAAGCAGTGACCAATGCCTTATTAAAATGGAGATGGCTTATAAGAAAATTGTCTTAACATCATAGATGCCAGCATTGTAGAAGCATTCAAAAATAAGTTGGATGATTATATTTTAGGACTTTAACAAGAAGTGACCTGCTGGGAAATAAGCTAAATACACATCCACACTTCAGAGTTATGTACGAGGACAGAAGGAAAATTGTGTTGCACTTTTTTAAAGTATCTCGTAGTGACTAATTCTAAGTGCCAAATTCATTAAAATGTGTAGATTTGGAATAGCCATTTCTACATTCTTACCAGCATCCTCTGCAAACCTGGCCAAAGCAGCACTGAGAAGTTGAGTAGGAATTATCCTTCTGGAGAGAAATATTTTTGAGCAGAGCAGACAAGTCCCTGAGGTAAAGGTAATGTTTGTGCAAAGGTGAATCTTTCTATTCTACATCACATGTGTCCTTCAGGTGAAACTGCCCAGGGTTTTTCTTTTACAAAAGCTGTGAAGCTGAGAGGTTGCATTTGTAATTATGGTGGCTTCAGCACTTCTGAAGAGCAGGCAGATTTTTTTTCTTTTTCATGAATGGAGGGTAGCAGCAAATGTTCTGAAGCGAAGGCAGCTTTTTGAGATGGCAAAACTGCAGATAATGAGGTCACATTATGCCTAGCACTTTCCCAACATCTCTACATAAGTAATCAATGCTTGAACGTCACAGAACTAAAAATAGCTTCTTCCCTAACAAGATCAAATGCCATTAGTCATAGGTTTCTATTCATCCTGGAAACTGCTGGTTCTTTACTCTCAGCACTAGGATGTTGGTCAAATTCCTGATTTAGCCGTGCATCTTATAATCTGTCTGCAAAACAGGCATTAAAGAAGCACTTAATTGTATGAGGAATGGTACAGTAAACGTCAAAGCTGTGTCAGCAGCAAGCAAAGCACATGAAATTTGTAATTACCAAATTAATTAAAGAGAGTACCACCCTTCCAAGTAACTGTCTTCCAAGTAACTTACAATGCAGTTTAACTGAATTTGACTTTTAAGACAGCATAAATGCACACACACACACAAAAGCATAAACACAAAAAAGGAGTATTTTATAGTGATTCATGGCAGTTAACTCAATTTTCATTAATCTATCTTAGTGCTGGTAAATCTCTTGTGAGATTAGCTTTGTCTGTTACTGACATACCAAAGACAAGAATCCCAGGATAATTAAGTGACACAGGGACTAGTGAAGCCAATTAAATCTCAGATTATTGTTCATGGAGCAAATGGTTGCTGTTGTTTAAAGTTGTACTGCTCCACTACTACAGGCTATAGACATTAAAGGAGAAGACCAAAACAGTACCACTCCATAAGTAGTGTTCAGTTCTGATTTTCTCACCTCAAAAATGCTAAAGGAGACACATATAAGGGAGATAAAAGATATGAAATAGTTTCTGAACAAGACATGAATTAACAGACCGACTGGGTAGCCTAAGCCCAAATGCAACCACCTTCCCACTGCCAGTTTTAATACACTGGGCTGATGGAGTCTTAGTACAAGAAACAGCTCAAAACCACAATCAGCAAGCACACATAGCTACTTGAAGGAGTAATTGGGGCTGTATGGCTGAGAATAGAGGGAAGAGCTGGACCAAAAATCAGCGTAATGTAAATATGGGTGTGGAAAAAAGACAGCTGGCAGGGATGTGATAGCTTCATGTAAAACTGTGCCTTGCAGAGTGGAGGAGAGCAGGAAATGACTGCTCAGGATTTCCCATCATTTTGTTGGTGTGCCTTCCAGAAATCAGGCTTTAAGAAGACAAAACAAATTACTCTTCTGTGCAGTGGGCTCTTCAAATGCGTGACTTTGCCACCAGATTTTTAGATGACAGTTATCCAAGCAGGTTCAAAGAAGGATTGGTCTCTCTAGAACTATGGGCAGAAAGACATAACCTCTGACACAGGTGGATTTCTGGGAACAGGGAGTGAAACCTAAGGAAAGGGACATATATAAAAGGTTCATTGTACTTGCCCTGGGCAGCTTCTCCAAGACACTTGGGGGCTAGAGGTGTCTTCACTGTGACCTGAGTCTTTATGCTTTGCAATTACCTAATGCCTCCCACTGGCAGTGCTGCTGGCACCACTCGTGTTTAAGGTTAATTCAACTCACACAGGATTCCCTTTGATGCCAGCCTGCTTTTATCATCAGCTGAGCCCAGCAGGCTGGGCTGTTATCTGCAGCAGTGGGCATAGGAGCCACTGTGGGGCTTGCCAGTGCAGCTGTGGAGAGGCACAAGTGCTGGCAGCAGCAGTGTCAGTAAATCTGCATCACCAGCAGCTCATTTAACAACCCAGCGTCGCAGGGGAGAGGGAAGGGAAAGCTAAAAGAGGAGTATAGACACTGCTGGTGACAATACTTTATAACTGCTCAGTACAGAAATGTTTAATCTCCCATGAAGGGAACAATGATGTTTTACAGGGGTATTTCTTTACAAATACAGCCTGCTAAACCAGAGCAGCCCTGCTGACAATACTTTTGTCTTTTCAAAGACTTCCTTAGTGAAGACACTCCGGTGGGGATGAGTTTCCTCCGAGTTGCAGCTCACGACAGTGACCAGGGTGTGAATGCTGCTGTCACATACTCAATGTTAGAGGATCAGCTGGAATACTTCCAGATCAACCCCAGCACAGGCTGGGTGTATGTGAATTGCCCGCTACCCAAGGTAATGTGAGATTCCAACCCCTCAAATCCACTGCAGAGGGTTAATTACAATCTCTTGGTTGGTACAAGATGGTTTTCAAGTATCCTCTGTCTTTGTTTGGCAGACAATGCGCGTTAGCCGCTATATTGTCGCGACAGATGGTGGGAACAGAAGCAGCACCGTGGAGCTGACTGTGACTGTCACCAGTGCACTGAGCCAGCCACCCCTATGGGAGCAGAGCACATACTGGGTAACCATCCCCGAAAACACCATTCGTGACACCAAGATTGTGGTAGGTTAAAAGTGTGATTACTTTCCTCCCTCTTCATTTCCACTTCTTTCCTACTGCATTGCACGGTTCCCTTATGAGCCTTCACTGCTATGTACCCATTAAAGTTTGTCAGGTGTACTTGTCACAGAATAGGCTGGCATTTCAGCTGGCAGCAGTTTTCCCAGTGAATTCTTACACTAATGGCCCTCAAGGTGTGCTTCCACAGGAGCAAGACTAGTGTGCTGCCAGAGAAGGAAATCCTTGAGTGTTCCCTCCAAGAGCCAGGTCCTTACTCCTCCATCCTCAGTGGGCTGTGTTATCTGCTTGTGTCTTCCTTAAAGCTTTTCTCAGTTTAGCAGGAGAGCATGGAGTGAAATAATTTGCTTCAGACTCTTCTAATTCAAACTAATTACTTTTTAACCCATAGAGGCTTAGTCTTTAAGAACAGTACCTTCTATATATTGCCACATAATTCCTGCCTTCCTCCTCCTACATGTAATATCCAAGCACTTGGAAACAATTTAGGGTTTGATTTCTTTTTCTGTAACTTGCTGGGTAAAATGTACAACTCAGTGGAGAAATGGTCTCCTTATGGATTGGTTTTGCTTTGGAAGGAGGAGAGAGGGGGGATTTCCTTCAGCTGTGCAGCAGTTCTGGCTTGGCACATTTACAGGCAGATAATTTTCCTGTTGATTAAACACCTGCATCAAACCTAGATATTATAAAATAAAACTCAGCTCTGTAAATGTTTCTATTTTGTCTGTTATCTGAGTCATACAGGCATGTGTGTTCTTGGAGAACTTACATGTGTGTATGTTTCTGCCATCAAACTCAACACATAACACTTGCAACCCCGTGCTTCATGAATGTATTGGTGGCTCTTTTCTTCTTCAGACCATCAAAGCCACATCCCCTCTTGGTGATCCCAGGGTTACGTATAATCTGGAGGAGGGTCAAGTTCCAGAGACTAACATGCCAGTTCGTTTCTATCTGAAGCCAAACAGAGCTGATGGATCTGCTTCTCTTCTAGTCGCTGAACCACTTGACTTTGAGACAACTAAGTTTTTCACCCTGACAGTCCGGGCACAAAACGTAGCAATGACTCCTTTAGCTTCCTTTGCCACTGTTTTTGTGAATGTAACAGGTAAGCTTTGCTGCTGTTCAGAACAACATTCTTGTTATTTTTAGTAAAATGCCATGAATTAAGGTAACATCCATGAAATGCCAAGCCACCTCAAAATGCTTTGTACATTTATATACTGTAAAAAGTTCTGCAGTCATTAAAAAGGTCTGTTTGGGATAATTCCTAAGTACAACTCTCAAATGTGGAGATGTGATAGTGCAAAAATTGGCTGTCTGAATGTTTAGGCAGCACTAGTTCCTGATTCTGTAAAGGTAATTAGAAAGATTTTCTTTCGAAAGGAGGAGAAATCTAGTACTTGTTCCCAAGCTATTGAAAGGAGATGAGTATTACCAGAAATAGTCTGTGCTATAGAAAGAGAAACAGCCCAGGTAGGCTGGGTTTGTGTTGGATATATGTTTAGGAGTTTTTGCTACATTCAGAATTTTCCATTGCACACTGAGATTAAAACTGTAGAAATTAAATCTACAAGGATCCTTATGATAGGTGCAATTTTCAAAAATTTGATCCAAACCTCCTTATAGTAGGATCTTTTCATAAGGCTCTGTTCTTGTAGATCCACATAAAACTATAAATCTGATATTAATCCCTGCTTTTTGCAGGATTAGTGGGTTTACTTTTGTTAGGCAGACATTCAGATGAAAATATGAATAAGTGAAGTCTCCAGCAAAAAACATTTGTCTTGCCCACCACCATGGAAATGAGAATGGGGTAGTAATTTAAAAGGGAATCAAACTTTCCTGCTTCACTTTGCCACAGCATTGTCCTGTCTTTCATAATCCACCAATGCAAAACCCCTTCAGGCTGTAGAGCAGGTTTTTCCTGTGGTGCAGTTATTGGTACCAGAATTTGGCAGAAACTTCATTCTGCTCACAAGAAAAAAAAAAATCCTTTTTCAGTAACTTAGCTGTGGATGAAAGCCCTCCTGGTCCTGGCATTCTTGGACTTAGTATATCTCTGGCCAAATCATTAGCCAGTATCTCAGCTGGGATTAGGCCATTGTCTCCCAGAAGCTGCCCAGTGTCTATAAAATGCCTCCTGACTGCTACCATGAGAAAACTATGGGAAAACCCAAAGCAGGATTGCTTATTACTATAAACAATGTAAGTTCTTCCTCCAAGCAAAATACAACTGTTGGGGGAAAAGAATAAAACCACAGTAAACAAAAAAGTCTTCAAATATTTTCTTACCCTGATCCTCATCACCTCCTTTTTCAGATGTCAATGATAATGTTCCATTCTTCATGTCTTTTAACTACGAGGTGTCTGTGCCAGAAGGAGCTGATGTTGGCACGTCCGTGGTTCAAGTGGTAGCTATGGACTTGGATTCTGGCCTACATGGAGAGGTTTGACCTTAATCCAGTTCTTTTCCTCACAATACCGAAATTGTAACATTAGTGAGAATGTGCAGTCAGCAGATGGCAGGGTTATTATGAGCTACCAGCATTTCTTACAGCACTTGTCAAGCATTTGTCTATCTCATGGCTGGTGTGCATCACACGGGATGCAGGCAGAGATGCTGTTCGTGATCTCAGGGTCCTGCAGCCCTGGCAAAGCACTGCTGCATGATTCTCAGGATTGCTCACATGACAAGACAAGTGGATGTGGCTGCAGGATATGTTTCCAAACTCTTGCCTCTTTAGCTCATTTTTTTAATTGACCATCAGTGATTATTGTCAGTTTAAATTACCAGCCATTTAAATATGGTCAATTAAATACCATTGTTGGTCAAACCAATATTTGACCATCATAGCAATCATGACCCAAACCTAGGAAAAAGCAGAATTCTGAATGGAATTGATAATTTGCTTTGCATTTTTCTGAGCCTAAAAATCCTACTAGCTCTTTTGTGAAGAAACTCAAGCTAGTGGAGATCTGCTGTTTTGAAACTGTCATTTTGCAATTTCTGAAGAGCAGCCTGTGTGGTAGAACAGTCTGGTGCTGCTCTGAACATGACTTGGGGGTGGGGATGGAGATGGTGTTTTTTCAGAGAATGACCTTTATTAAAGGGAAAAATGTGAATAGCTTTCATTGGTGGAGGTTTTCATTTATGCAGTCTTATTGAACAGGACCCAAATTATGAGCTTATTAGCTATTATTATTATTATTTGAGATCAGAAGCACAGTGGATTACTAGAAGCTGAGGAGAAACCAGGGAAAATTCCAGTCCATACATTCTCTCTCCTTCTATTATTCATCATCTTTCTTAACTGCTCCTACTGGCCACTGTTGGAGATCAGATGCTGGGCTTGATGGACTTTGATATCACTGGTACACATGTTCTTCTGTTTGAGAATTCTGTACTTTTTATATCAAAATTAACAAAATACTTAGAAAAATTATGTTCAGATGATCTGTCTTTCTTCAGTGTTGCTACTTTGCAGGCAGAACCAGGAGACTTCTGAGGAAGGGGGAGGTCACAGCACTTGGACATACAAATGAAAATTGAAGATGTAACCTCTTTTAACTATTTCCTTTTTAGGTTCACTACTTAATATTAAAAGATGCTAATAAGGATTATCAGTTCTTCTCCATTGAACCTGAGACAGGAATTATTTCCACCCAGGCATCTTTTGACAGAGAGAAAAGAGCCTCTTACCTGATTGAAGTTCAGTCTCAGGACTTATCAGAATCTGCTAGACCTGGTGTTCATGGGCAGCCCAACACAGGTAAAACTAAGAAGGAATTCTATATTGGGCTTTTTAACTTTCGTGGGCTTGGCAGGTATGTGAGCTGTTTGGAATAACACAAAGTATTCCACCTCTGCCATTTCTCCTCTGCGTGTTCCTGTTGCCTGTCCCCCTCAGACACAGCCTACGTGAGGGTTTTTGTCAGCGATGTGAACGACAACGCCCCAGCTTTTCCTCAGTTGGTGTATGAGGTCAGTGTGGATGAGGACAGGGATGTTGGAAGTCCTGTCGTGACAGCAACAGCAGATGACAAAGATGAGGGTGAGTGGACCCTGCATGTCTTTTTATGTCCTGTTAATGTGTGTAGGGCTACTTCCTTCTAGGACAAACAGTTTTCTGCGCTCAGGAGGCAATTCCACATTTCAAACATTTGTAAAAGTGGGGAGAGAAGTTCTGGGCACATGTGAGCGTTTTCTGTAATT
The DNA here is from genome assembly GCF_965231275.1 of Zosterops lateralis. NCBI lineage: Eukaryota > Metazoa > Chordata > Aves > Passeriformes > Zosteropidae > Zosterops > Zosterops lateralis. The sequence continues at coordinate 132,265,230 of NC_139762.1, forward strand.
AAGTGCTCAGGTTTGTAGTGCAAAGTTTAAGTTAACTGGTAATGTGTTTGGGGTAGAATGAAATCAACTGGAATCACAGCACTGCTGTAACTTTACACTCACTCATTCTTGCTTTTTGCTGACTTCTGTGCTTTCAAGATCTCCTTAGGAGTCAGTTCTATTTACCACTATGTAAGAAAACCAAATGTGTGCCTTTTGCTGAGTTAGTGGGTTAAATATGCTTGTGGAAGAATCTGACAAACAGTGAAAAATGTGGGATGATATGACCAGAAGTGAAGCCAGGAAAAAAGGGAAAGTCACACCTTCCATTTGAGCTCAGACTGACACCAGCTCTAATGGTGGGAAGGGTAGCTGCCCCTACATTGTAGTGAGACTAGATGGGCAGAGCCAGTCCAATAGCATATATCACTAGTCACTCCCTGTCTTTGCGTTTTGGTTACTTTTGTGAGCTGGTCCAGCTCAACTTGCTCAAGAGAAACAAATCTATTGATTAAAAGAAGACAAGCTGGTGACAGAGCCCAAATGAGAACCAGAGGGATGTGTTCCTGGGAGCAGGTGAGGTTGTTCCTTTTTGTGGCAGTGCTGCAATTCCTGTGCCTCTTAGTGCCCATGAGGGAGGTGTAAAGAGGCCATTTGAAACCAGCTGCTGCACCTGGGAGAATTTGACAAAAGCTGCTGGCAACTGATGTTCAAACTTCTGCTGAAAACGCAGCCAAGTCCTTCCAAGCACTAATGCAGAGCACAGCCTTTTCACTTTCTAGACATCCATATTGCTCATAGTCTTCTCATGTGCAGCTGACTCACAACTTAAAAAGCTGAATGTTCTTTTCGTTCCTAGCAGTTCATCTATTTAATTTAGGAAATGACTTTGTATACTGCATTGCAATGTATTTTTTTACCTTTCCAAATAAGTAAACAGGAAGCACTAAACTATTTGTTGTTGTTCCTAAAAGTTTCTCAGCAATCCATCAACTGCTGTTGCACAGGTGAAATGTTCTAAGATGAATTCTTGCTCAAAATAGTGGACTTATGTTATATTTTAGCACCACCCAGTGGTTCAAAAAAAGTTAAGGAATACTGGCATTTGAAATGAGTGGCTTAGGGACCATAGAGTAAAAATAGCTTCTTGTATTTTCATAGTATGTTACTTTTTTATTACTGGCAAATTAATGCACAATAATTTAGAGGCACACAATTTCTCCATTATCAATCAACAAGTGCTTGTCTGTGTCTGTAAATTATACTTGTAAATATAAATGCAAACCTAACCTCCCATCTACCACACACAAAACCTTCAAATTACATATACAGATCATTCTGTGTATGTTTTTATGTTTTCTCTCTCTCACACACACCGCAGCAGTCTGGACAAATAAGGTTTCTCTTGGATACATTTCCATTGTGCATAGCTGGATTGAGCATTCATAGAGTGAACAAAGGGGGCAGTTGTTTCTTTCTCTTATAGGTGCAAATGCCAAACTAAGGTATCAGATCACTTCAGGAAATGTGAAAGGGGTTTTTGATGTGGAACCTGAGATTGGAACTGTCTTCATTGCTCAGCCTCTGGATTATGAAGAAGAACAGCATTATGAGCTCCGGCTTGTAGCTTCTGATGGAAAATGGGAAAACCACACCCTTATCATCATCAATGTTGTCAATAAGAATGATGAAGCACCAGTCTTCACTCAGAATGAATACCAGGGCAGTGTCTTGGAGGAGCTCACAGATCTGCCTGTACTTGTCCTAAAGGTAAAGCAATTTCCACAAGGCAGGGCTAAACCTGGCTTTGTGTTCAGCTCAGTCACATTCATTCACACAAATCCAAAAAGATCATTTATTTAGGGTGAGTGAGGCTTGATATTAGGACTTAATTAGCACCTTTCTGTAAAGAACAGAATAAAGTAAGCCTAGTAATTTTGCATGGTGGACTTGCTCTCTTGACCAACATAAATATCGGTTGGTTTTGATCTTAAGGGTCTTTTGCAAACTGATTTTAAAATTATGTGATTCTAAGTATTGAAAAATGTCATAACTTTCCTTTATAAAGAAGATTTGGCCCGTTTTGAGTAATTGTATAAGCACAGAATGGTTGGCATGTGTACCTCATGCATGCAATGAGGTTAAATTTATGCTACCAAATAAACATTACCAGGGACAGTTCTTTGACTCCAGCTCAATCATCTTCATTGTTTTGTTGTTAGAGCAACAATAAAAGGTTGGAAGGCCCAACTAGCAATCTCACAAACAATCCCTGGATGCAAATCAGGAGCTGGGAATTCTCTCTGGCCTGTGCTGATCATCAGCTTGGATGTGTGGCCTGTTTTCACAGCAGTCAGAGAGAATCGGCCTCTGCTTGCCTTTGTATTCCAGCTCCAAAGAATTTCACAAGAAATATTTGCTCAGCACAACTGTTATTATTTTCACTTGATTCTTCCTACAGTTTTTTCTCTTTCCAAAATATACTGGGATGCAGAATGTATTAGTCTGTTGAAATGTCCTCTTTTAGTTTCTCTAGGCTGTTCATGATGTTTATTAAAAGAGTAGTTGAATGACTCAAACCAATAGATGCTTGCTGTTGAAATGAACACTATCCATTTAGCCTGCACTGTAGCAGCTGCCATCAATAAGACAACTGTGATTTCCCCTTTTTTTAACATACACACTTGCCTACTGTGGCTTGTTCCAGGTTTCTGCAACGGATCCTGACCAAGCAGCAGATCAAAATGCCATTAGCTATTCCCTGCACGGACAGGGAGCCAGCAGTGAATTCAGCATCAATGAGAACACGGGTGAGATCAGCGCACACAAAAGGTTGGATCGGGAGAAGCGATCCACATGGCGCTTCCTTGTTCTTGCGACGGATGAAGGAGGAGAGGGCCTGACTGGCTTTGCAGATGTGATCATAGAAGTGAGGGATGTGAATGATAACTCACCTCTTTTCCTCTGTGTGTCAGATGGCTGCTTCACGGGCCACATCCCTGAGGACTCTCCAGCTGACACCCCTATCATGGAAATGACAGCAGTGGACCTCGATGACCCCAAGGCTGGTATAAATGCTGTCCTTACATACAGTATCATTCAGAACGTCAAAAACGAAATAAATTTGAACTTGTTCTCCATTGATTCAGTTAGTGGCACCATCTCTACGGTGCTGGGGGCCCTGGACCGTGAGAAGGAAGACAAATACCTAGTGGTGGTTGAGGCCAGAGATGGAGGAGGGCTCACTGGGACAGGCACCGCCACTATTTTGGTGACTGATGTAAACGATCATGCTCCAGTCTTCCTGCAAAGGATTTACACGGCATTTGTCTCTGAGAATGCGAGTATTAACACTGAGGTGGTGGTGGTGTCTGCTGTGGACAGAGATGAGGGAGAAAATGCCGTGGTGACGTTCAGCATCATTGATGGGGACAATGACCGCAAGTTCTCCATAGAGACAGATGAAATCAACAACTGTGGGTTCATCCGGCTACGCAAACGGATTGACTTTGAGAAACCTCATGAGAGGGTGTTCAATTTGACTGTGAAAGCAGAGGACATGGATTTCTTCAGCATCACTCACTGTGTGATCTATGTGGAGGACTCGAATGATCATGCTCCCATCTTCTATCCCCAGTTCTATGAAGTGGCTGCACTTGCGGAAGATGTACCAGTTGGCACCAAAGTTATTCAGGTTTCTGCTGTTGACTTGGATTCTGGCCTGAATGGGAGGTTTTCTTTCCACCTGCAAAACAAGTCTGATCCAGGTGGCCAGTTCTCTTTGGCTAGTGATGGCTGGCTGATGGTTGCAGGATTGCTGGATCATGAGACAGTGGCTCAGTACAAACTCATTGTGATTGGCACTGATATGGGACAGCCCCCTCTGACCGGCAGTGCCACTGTTTTAGTGACTCTGCAGGATGTAAATGACAATGGGCCAGAGTTTGAGGCACACTATAACCCAGTGGTCTGGGAAAACACAGCTTCTCCACAGGTTGTCCAAATGAATGAGACCTCCACACTGCTGTTTGCCAAGGACCGAGACACTGCTGCGAATGGAGCCCCTTTCTCCTTTCGCCTTCTCAGTGATTCCGATGGCCTGACCAGCTTCAGCTTGCAGGACTTCCACAATGGAAGTGCCATGCTCACTGCACTGCATACCTTTGACAGGGAGGTGCACAAGGCGTTCTACCTGCCCATCCTGATCACAGACAGCGGGATCCCACCCATGAGCTCCACCAACACACTGACCGTGAACATCGGGGACCAAAATGACCACCCGCATTCTGCCGGCTACATGGAATGTCTCATTTACAGCTATGATGGTAAGTCACTCCCTGATGTTTGCTTCCAAGGGTGACATAAGGTCAAAATAGGCAGCTTTAAGTTTTACAGGAGGACTCTCGTGTTCCACATAAGCTGTCAGTAGAGGTGCTACTGAAGTTTATTTAAACCCCGACAGAAAGCAGTAGGTATGTGGGGCACAGAACTCTGGACCACTTGATTTGTGGAAGAAGGAGCCTTGAAGAAGGAGCATAACTGGCTGCATTTCTTGGCACCTTTCTGTCAAACTTGAGTAATGATCTCTTGGTTTCCAATACAGTTTTTCAGCAACATTACATATCAGGGGAGAAAAAATTACCAAAGTTCATAATGTTGCTGAGAAATGATGAGAGAAATGATGAATACTGAGAACCTTTTTTCTCCTCCTTAAACCTTTTTCCTTCTCTAGACTGAATTGAATTTTAGTGAATACACTTAAATTGAACTCATATGTAAACAGCTGAAACATTCATCCAAGTCTTCAGCTGAAAAATGCTGTTATGGAGGAATTTTCTGTGAATTCTGGCTTCATGGGAAGTGAGAGAAGCCCTCTTTCCCTTCTTGCTTTGGCAATGAGGCAGCAGTATTCTTGTGATTTGGTGCCACCCATAATAAGCCCATCAGGAAAATAAAACACACAGGTCACAATATTTTGGGATGCTTGCATCCATGTTGGCTCAGGGCATTTCTTCCTCTTCTACCCTGCTCTGTGTCCTATGGTTTGCTGGCACATTGAATAGATTGTCTTTGTGGCACACTAGGAGCTACTTCTGAGTAGATGCTGTTCACATTTATTTATACTGAAACGTTGTACTGCCTCTTGCATGAATATTCAAGTTCAGCTTATTGTTAAATTGAAACCAAGTCTGTTTCTATTTGCTGAGAAACTCTGCCTGTAGCTTAAATACCGAACATTTTCATTAAGCCTGAATTCTGTTTTAATTGTTTCTTTAAAACTATTGGTACAATGGTTAATTTCTGGGAGGGGCTATTCAAAACCTCAGATCTTTGATTAATTAAAATATAAAGGAGACACAGAATCAAAAGACTATCATATTATGTGTCACATTTCTATCCTGTGGGAATCAAACACGAGGGCATCCTGTATACTGTCTCCTGAAAAATATCCAGTGAATGTCACCACGGTTGCCAGAGAGGTACAGTTTTCTGTCCTTGCATTCAGTTCCTTGGTTGTTGAGATTTGTGCTGTTCCCTGTCACACAGTGAAGTCCTGTATTTATCCTCTGTGTATTCTTGATTATTTATTCAGTAGGTTTATTAATTCAGATAACTATGGACCTTTCCTTCAGAAGTAAGTTTTGTAAATCCAGACTAATACTAATTTGTCAGTTTTGCTGAGAGGACGCAAAACCAGCAGCCTACATGCTGCTTTCCATCTCACCCCATGTCTCACCATTTACTCAAAATTATTCTGGCCATTGTATTTTGGACATCCTCTCTATCTTGCTGTAATTTTTAATCTTTCTGTAATTGCTATTGTTTTTTGCCCTTTATTACCCAGTCTGCATTTTGGTTCTTTTTCCTGACAAACACCAATGCCTGTCTAAACCACTCTGTAAGTTGGTTGAATAATGCAGATAAAACAGTGAAAATTCTCAGAGGTGGCTTTTCTTTTTTCCTTCCCATTCCTTTTTATTGGAGTCACCCATAGAATTAAATCTATGTAGTCACACAGCAAGCATCTGATAAGCAGGACACCATGTGGCATTTGCAAACTGGTGCACATTTCTTGAGAACTACCACAACTATTTTTGTAGAGGTCTTAGGCTTATGACACATGTGCTTAGAGCAGTACATGTTTGTGTACCTGTGAGAGGTCTGACTGTGCCACTTGTGTGCTATGTTGTTCTAGGTATTCTCCCCACGACAGTACTGGGCCAGGTCAGTGCTCCTGATGCTGATGACTGGGATCGCAAAATCTACCAATTTGAAGGGAAAACATCAAGGTATTTGCAGAGAAAAATGGGAGTTGAGTAAATTTTATGGGAAAATTGAACACACACAAAATCATAGCAAGCATTTACACTGACTTTTTTTTGAGAACAAGAGTACAAAAGCATTTTGTTGGTTAGACACTTCTGTGTGTAGGTCTCCAAAAGCCCTTCTGAGTGTGAGGCTGCAGTAAATAACAGCATGATGAAGCAGTCTGCTTCCCATTGCCTCATGGGCCAGAATTCTAAATTGCTGTTCACACTCATACTCACAATCTGTATCAGTGAGCTGCTACAGGGAACATACCTACTAACTTCTAAATTCCTCCATGCAGACTCCTGGAGTTTCCATGTCTGGTTTTAAGACCTTATTTATACTAGATGTACAGACTTGGGAGTGTCTGGATTGTGACTGGGACTGAGATGTACATGTGCCACTCAGAGGTTTTGACAGGGATGTCACTCTCAGTGAATGTATCTACACTAGGAGTTTGCATTGTTTCCCAAGTTATGGCTATTGCAGCTTTAGTCTTCCTACACAGTTAATACAGCATAGCAGCAGGAAGAAACCTTCATGATACGCTGGTGGAGAGTCATTAGGAGCCAATAGGAGACAGTGTAAAAAAGTTCTGTTCTGCTCTGTCCCTTCATAAGGAAATGTATCTGCTTTCTTTGATAAATAGAAAGTGGTTCAGAAAAAGCATCAGTGATGATAAGTAGTACTTAGGTTTTGAACTTCTCATAGCTTGTTCCTTGGCTTAACTCTTATTACAGGTACTTTATCCTTAATGATAACTCAGGTTTGCTGACTATTAAAGAAGGAACCCCACCAGGAACATACAACATTAGAGTTAGAGTTATTGATGGAGTCTGGCCAGATGTTATCTCAACTGTAAAGGTTATAGTGAAGGAAATCAAAGATGATGCCCTGCATAATGCTGGTTCTGTACGAATAAAAGGTAAGCAATGTGCTCAAGTACAGTCTACATCTTTAATGTTACCCCTGTGATACTTAGAATTCTGCTTAGAATGCTCTTATACATGGGATGAGAATGAATAGTTTTCTAGCTAAGGATTTGAAAATGCATGGTCCTCTGATGCTGCATGTGAAGGAATGTCTATGGAGAAAAAATACAGCAAGGAAAAGTTCTCTGATTTCTGCACCAACTTTATGAACCCCAACAACTTATATTTCAGAAGAAAAAATTTAGTCAAACAAATGTCTGCCTGAAATTCACCAAATTCTTTCAAGCTTTGAGGAGAAGTAGAATCTTCTTAAACATGTTTCTGATAAAAAAAATAATTAAAAAATGGAAATTAGTGAGTCAAAAAAGTTTCAGAGCAGGTTTAGCAGAAGCAAGCACAAAAAATTTCAGAGCCTAAAAATGAAAATACTCCTGAACTTGCAGTTGAATTCATTTTCTGCAACCTTATGATTTATTCTGTGATGCTCCTCTCTTCTATTGCTACAACATTGCAAGAAACAAGTGTGTCAAGGTTTCAATTTCTGTTACAGGTATCACACCAGAGGAGTTCATATCCCAGTCCCCTGAAAAACAAAGTAAATACTACCAGATGAAGAAGCTCCTTTCAGAAATTATCTCCGTTCAACTGGCAAATGTTCACATTTTCAGTGTACTGAATAGCCCAAGTCCAATCCGAGGGGTTGATATTTGGTTTGCAGTTTATGGTCCACCTTATTATAAAGCAGAAAAACTTAATGGCAATGTAGCAGCTTCCAGAGCCTGGGTAAGTATCCATCCTGTATATGAAACCACAGCCTCTTCTCATTGTGTCTATTCAGGTAATGCCCATTGCCTAGTGAATGTGAACAACTAGAATGATTAAGGGAGTAATGTGTGAGAAAAATATATAGTTTTAATCAGTAAAATCAAACAGTCCTTTTGCACTTATACTAAAGGTTTCAAATACTAATGTTTTGAAAGCCAGACTCTAAATACATATTAAATCACCTAAACACAATATGCTTTTACGACTTTAAATATATTTTCCTATTGAAAAGACTGTAAAACACTGTATAAAGAATGTGTTTAGCTGTTGCCTTTTTACATGATGCCTTAATGTTTCGATTTTTAGTTCTCTAGTTGAAACTCCCAAACCAGTCAAACATTTCAAGTTTCTAGACTTAAGACAGCAAAGTAGTAAAAGAGCCACTCTCCAGTACAAAATCAGGTTTGAAATATGTGTTTAAAATTTAGTAAAGTTCCTTTCCCTCTAGGAAAAAAAACAAAAACAAAAAACCAAAAACAAAACAAACCACAAAACAAAACAAACAAAAAACCCCAACAACAAACAACAACAACAAAAAAAACCAACCACCCTCCCCAAACTTAAGTTATTTGTTCTGTTGGAAACATATTGGTGCAGAGCTGTACCAACTCATTCTTCCCAGAGAAGATATTTATTCCCTATCCAGTGCCAATTTCCACTATCTTTAAGTCAGAAGTTCAGATAAAAAATATAGTTCAGATCCCATGAAAATGATGAATCAGAACCATTAGTGATAAAAAATTATCTTCTCAGTCTCTAATGAATATTGACAGTATTTTTGCCCTCATAACGCTTATTCATGCTGTAACTGACTTCGATCAAGGCTTTGGCTTTAACAGATGCCAGACTGAGCTGGCTTTGGCTGTATAGGGTGAGGTAGACATTGGAAGGAATTGGCACAGCAACCAGTTTTGAAGATGAGCAAGACTTGGGCTTTTCATTGCTGTCATTGGTGAACTCAGGGGAAAAGTCAGATGAATACAACTAATTGTTTTTCCTCTTCTTCAGCTGGAAAGCATTCTGGACATAAATATCACCCAGATTGGCATTGATGAATGTGTGACTGCAGACTGCACTCACAGCAGCGGATGCATCAGTAAGCATGAACAGAACCATGTACCAACCATAACCACATCTGGAAGTGTTTCACTGGTGTCTGTGACGGTGCTGAGTCATGCTGTGTGTGGCTGTGCTGCTCGGGAGAATCCTCATCTTTCCTGCTCCTCATACCAGACAAACCCTTGTCTCAATGGTGGCACGTGTGTGGATACTGATCTGGGCTACAGGTTGGTAAAGCCTCATAAGGTGTGCAAACAAAATGTAGTGCAGACTGTAAGGAGGATGAGTAAAAGCCTCAGGAACCATAATTGCATGTTGTCTTGGTTTGGAAAGACAGGTGTCTGCCAGGGAAATCTGGAGCTTCTCTTGGAATGGAGAATGTAAACCCCCTCCCTCCAAATTATTATAATTTTGAAATTAAAGGGCTTTCAGGCAAAGATATGGGAATAGAAATAACAGTTCTTTACTAAGAATATCAAAAATAAAAATGTAGTGGTACAAAAAAAGCAAACAAACAGAAAAAGAGAACACTGACAGTCAGAATACAACCTGACACCTTGTTGGTCAGGGTGTTGGTAACAATCCAATTAAATCCTTCTGGAGTGACAAATGTGGTTCTCTTGGAGCAGAGATGATCCTGTAGAAGGGTGTAGTTTTCTCTGAAGATCCAGTGGTGGTGAGATAGGTCCAGTCTTCCTCTGGGAATCCAGTGGAAACAGGCTGTGCTGGTGTTCTGAATCTCCAATTTTTATCCAGGTAGGAATGCTGGGCTCCTCCCACTGGGTGGAGCATTTCACAATGCAGATCTAAGTTTTGTTAAACTTCACACACAGGTCTTGTAAAATAACTTCTATTTTCAGGTACATATATTTTATGTTTGACATAGTCTCCAGGAAAGCCCTTGGGAATATTCCAGGCTGCACCAGTTCCATTAATGCCATGCTGCAAAATGCTGTTAGTTTGTGCAGCCTGCCTTAAACATTTTAATGCTGTTAAATGTTTTAACATATTAAGTGACATCTCTTATGTCACTTAATAACCTCTTCCCCACATTTCTTACCTTATTTGTTTCTCCAAAAATGAGATCTTGTAGATAATATAGTATAAAGATGAAAAAACCGATAGGACTGTACTAGCTCAGAATTAGCCTGATCACCTTCCAGAATGTGGCTTCCAGCATGTTTGATTAAAAATAAGATAGGAAAGCAGAAACACTGGCCAGTGTCTTCATAGCACTCTGGGGTGACAGGACTCAGGCTGAAGCTGCAGAAGTTCTTGTCATGCTAAAGTTCTCATTGCTGCTCAGGTACAATCAGACAGGGAAATTTTACTGCCCAGAAACTCTAGGTAGGCTCTGTCACCTGTTGTTGGTTCATCTCTGAGGTCCATTTTCAGTAGTTTTATATGTCATCTTTTCCTGCATCCTGCCCCCATCATTCTGCTCTCAAAGGTACTAGAAATCTATGGGAAACAGAAACTAAGGAATAGGAGCCCAGCTGATCTCCCTTCCTGTCCTTCTGCCCATTTCTGTTGTTCCTTTGGTTTCCCACTTACAGGTTCTGTTATTGTCATACTGTGGCTACTTTTTTCTACATTCTAAGGAAAGAACTCCAAGCATTTCTTGTTTGATAGTGTAAAAGAAATAAACTAGCAAGCATCATCAAGATCTATGACTGCCACACCCTACTTGTTCTGGGTGATATTACCTTCCCACACCCTTCCTGCAGAGACTAATTGGACACAAGCAGATTTTTTTCCCAATGAGAATAATCAACCATTATATTAATCTCCCCAGGGAGGTGGTGGTCTACCCAGTGATGGACACTTCTGATATTTGACTACCAGGATGCTAGGCCATCTTGTCTAGATTATTCTTTTGCCAAGAAAAGTTGGGCCAAATTATACTTGTGGCCCTTTCAGTCTGGTATTCTATGATTCTGTGATTCCTTTGCTTTTCCTGTCAGTAGCATTAGAAAGTCTTCAGACAAGCTGATAACTAAGCCTAGTGAAAAGCATGTTTTTCTTTTTTTATGCTGAAGAGGTAAGAAGTTTTCATGGGCTTTATATATTGCAACAGGTCAATCATTTAGTCACAGAATATCCTCGCATAGACATATTATAATTTAGACTAAACTTATTTTGTGTTTGTACAAACAAGTCAAAACATTTTTTGGCAGAATTTTTGCTAGTGCTTTACCTGTACTATAGCCTAGGGAACAGAGTCCTGTTGTCAGAAGAGACCTCTGCATCTTCTGTTTGCATGGTGGATATTTACTTTTTTTCTTTTTTTATTAAATAGATGCAAATGTGTTGCAAATTTTCATGGACCAGACTGCCAGCAGACAAAGCACAGCTTCAGAGGCCATGGTTATGCCTGGTTCCCTCCTCTTCAGCCTTGCTTTGAGAGCCGCATCTCCTTAGAGTTCATCACTGAAGTTGTTGATGGCCTTCTCTTGTACCATGGACCAGCAGCACAAGGGCAGCCTGGAGAGCAGGAAAACTTCCTTGCTTTAGGTTAGCTCCTTATAAAGTATTTGTGTTTATGTGAAGGTGAGATTCTGCTTAGTTCATAGGTTTGGAGTTTTTATTTTTAAAAAGACTCAGAAAGTTACTTTTGGAGACTAAGGAGAATGCACAATAGTTTGCCAGTATGCCTAATTCATATCTTTGTGTCATTGTTAGAAGCTGGACTTTTTAAAAGCTGTCTAAAGATCTTCTCCAACTAAGATTTAACTGCAACAGTCATTTCAACTTCATTTGAATGGGAACATGGTCACTGCATATCCAATAAGACTCTTTCCTTTTCAGAACTCTCTGGTGGTGTCCCGTCGCTGACCGTGAGCCACAGCTCTGGTGAGCTTTTCCTGCAGCTGTCACAAAAAGTTAATGTTGCAGATCGCCACTGGCACAACATTAAAATTATAAATGATGGAAAGGCAAGTGTAAATATGGGCAGCCCTGTGTAAGCATTAATTCATGTACCGAGTTATTCCTTCCAAATCCTTCCTCCCTTCTGTACAACTCTTATCAATCAATCAATCAATTTTCCATAATCTCTGAAACAGCAGGGGTAGAAGTTTGTCAGTTTAGACATCCTCTTAGGTAGAATTTTGTCAATTCAGACATCATCTTAGTCTTGAAGCAGTGAAACAGAACAAGGCCTGAAGAAGTCTGATCCAGTTATGAAACTGGCCATGCTATTTCATTTATTTAGTTATCCTGTCTGCTGCTTAGACAACAGAGTTGTGATAGTTCAGGGGTTAAATGCTTCCTGATGTGATTGAGTGAAATATTCATACTTTATCTGAGTGAGAAGCCCTGCCTCACCAAGAGACTTTAGATGTGTAGCACAAAGGAGGTAGATGCACTTTGTGTACAGGGAGTATCTTGCTGATATAACACTGCTGAAGGCATCTGCTAGGCTTCCCCTTCTCTCCCACATAAGACAAGCTGAAGGGCATCAGAATCTGGGATGGAGCCTGACAGACCTTCTGCTCTGCTAGGTTATTTCTCTGTGTTCTCGTCTTGCAGAAAACTCCAAGAATGTCCCATGCTCCCTCTACTATGTCAATGATTTGGCATGGTCATGGCAGAGTCAGATCTTTCTTTTGTGTGGCTCTTTAGTTAAATGCCATGTGCAATAACTTTCCAGATTAGTATGTGGAGTATTTTATTATTTTAACAAAGCTTCTGACACTGTAATTGCTAGTTACTCTTCTACCTTCTGCTAAGTGAAAGAAAATATATAATTATAATATATGCATGTCTCTGGATATAATTGTTTTAAATAATGCCTTTTTCTAGGAAGTAAAGCTGATTCTTGACAACTGTGTGAATGTCTCAGTTAGAGACAATGGCAGTGTCACTAAGAAGATTTCCCAGATGGATCTATCTGCCTGTGAAGCCTCTGGAGTGATTGTGGGATCTCAAAGGTAAAACAAAACAAACAAAAAAAGCACAAAAATACCCTCAAAATTTTTTTTTGAAACACAACTACTCAAAAGAACTACAGAAAAGGGTGGGAATGGGGTGGTGAAATCAGCCCATTAATTTGTAGCGCTGTATTTTGCATGCCACTAATTCTTTCTTTCCCTACCTCCTCTCCAGCATGGGTAAGCTCTTCAGTGGCCATCAGCCCCTGCAGCTGGGTGGAGTTAAGAGGACTCTGCCTTACCACAACTCACAAAGGCACTTCAGAGGGTTTGTGGGCTGCATACGCAATGTCATCATTGATAGTAAGGTAGGGACAGAAAGATCAGGTTTTGGTTTACTGCTGAGAATTGTAGGCACCTGCTGTGATGGTTTCCTTTGACCTTTTTCAGGTCTATGATTTGGAGCACCCTGCAGAGTCCCTGAACAGTTCTCCTGGCTGTGTCCTTATGGATGAAATGTGTCAGAGTGGTGGGGTGGCCTCCTGTGGCACCCATGGCAAGTGTGTTGGTGGCTGGGATTTCTTTCGCTGTGACTGTTCCCCAGGATATGCTGGATTAGCATGTGAAAAAGGTACTGAAGGTTCTAGGGAGAAATTTGTGGTGAGGATCTGTGGGAACAGCATCAGACACACTGTTCCAACGTTCAAAGTCATACTGCCATGACTTTGAACTGAATGGAATAATAACACCATGCTGTACTCTGGGAATGATTTAGATCTTCAAAGATGTAAAGATCCTACTAACTCTTGTTAAATAAAGATAATGTCACAGATGGGGGTTATGTTAAGAGCTGCTTTATTTTGCAGGGTAGGGAAGTGATCAGGTTGTTTTGTCCTTTTTGTCACTATCTTATTTCTCAGTGACAGAAAGGGAAATATTCTGCATTGTGCCTTTTTCCTCTGCTCATGCTGATCAAAAAATGAAGTTTAATGAATGTGTGAAACCTGTGGGCATACCCTTATTGTTATCCTCAGGCCCCATTACCCACTTCTAAAATGGTGATAATTGCATTTGCATCTGTTTTTAGAATGAATTGCAAGTTGAGCAACACCCCTAGACCACAGCAGTGGGTGTATGTGGGAGCATAATATCAGGCTGACTGCAACAAACGTGTTATCCTGTACAAAGTCAGCATGAAATATGTATCAGAGAACAAAAGCTTCTCTGGTGCATAATGAAAACCTCAAAGATGTTGTATCAAAGCAGAAAATTTTAGCACAATTCAAAAACTTAGGAAATAAATTATTTAACTCCTGGTAGCCCACACCCATGTTCAGGGTACAGGGGATATACACTTGAAGTTGGCTCTGTCCCCTCTATCTTAAAACCTTCATCAGCCAAACAGGAATCAGAAGTGAGTGACAGATGTTTATTGGGACTTTAGCTGCCTCTAGGTACAAGGTACAAATGATGTGATTGATCAAACCAGTCTGTAAGGAGCACCAGTGCCCCAAAGCTCTGGGGGCTTTTGTTGGAAGAGAACTATCCCACTCGGTCCTGTAGTTTGAGTGAGCTACAGGTGAGGATGAGCAGCAGTGAGCAGCTGGAAAGGAGTGCTTGCAAGCTAGTGTTGGATCAATATTTTGGAATTAATTAAAGGACAATGGTGCATTATACATATCCTTTCAGCTCAATGCACCTTATTTTTCTTCTTGTATACAGAACAATAATACCCTAGGCAAGCAGCCAGACTCTCTCTTCTTTCTCCATCTAAGACCTAAAAAGTGTGGCAGGAAATTATTCAGTGGAAGCCCTGTCTGTCCAATGAGGGTGAGGGCTGGAATTGTAACTGGCGTGGTCTAGGCCTGGAGCATTCACTTTTCAAGGTGTTCATAATGACCACAAAACTGGTTAATAGAGTTAAGTTATTTGTATTACAGACAGATGATACTGGTTTATAAACATCTTCCTGAATTCAAATCCTACTCTGTTTTGCATTATGTTGAAATGCTGCTTCACAAGCCCAGCTACTATATTGGTTCTACCCCTCATTACTGTGGGACAAACCAAGGGCTCAGAAAGTAGTAATTCAAAATCTGTAAGTCATATCCTGATGTAAGAGAAAAACTTTGATTGGCACCAACTTCTTCTAATATATTGGGCTGCAAAATGCTGGTGTGCAGCTGGTGCTTTGTGAAGGACTGTGACATGCTCACAGCAAGGAGCAGACAGCCGAGGACAGGAGTCACTGGAGTATCCCAGGGAAACCCATGCCTGCTCATCAGCTAGAGCTTGTAGCTGCAGAGACACTGAAAAAGAGAGAACTGGATTGGGAACAATAATATGGGGGGAAAAGCTAGAGGAAAAAATAAAACATGCTTCAAGAAAGGAAAGAGAGAAGTCAAACAGTGAAAGGAAAAGAGTGAAGAAATTAAGTCTCCTGATTATTAGATATTTCATGTCCTGGGAATCAAACTAAATGCACCAGGATGAGCTGGGTACTCTTTGGATTTCTACTGCATGACACTGACGTCTGATGAGTCATTGGTGACCCAGCATCTGTCTTGTCTATTAACTAACTTGAACCATCTCTTTATTTGGTGAAAGGAAATTTCCTTTTTTTATCTAAGCTTGGCCCAAAACAGATCTAGATTTGCTGACAGCCGATAAGACTGAAATAGGTGCTTTCTCTGCAAGAGCATCAGGGCTTGGGTAGTTTAGTGGTGTTTGATTTGCACAGAAGTGGGCAGTGCAACTTCATCAAACTCTGTGCTGGACCCTGGGCTCCTCACAGGAATAAGGAAACAAATAATTTCAGTGCATTTTCCCTAGTTAAAATAGTAAACACTAATTTAATCTCCCTTTGTAGTTAAAAAAATCCTGTGCCTTCCCTGAGGCTTTCTCTTGTGCCAACTGAAATGGGAAGTAAGGTGCATGTTTTCTAACAGTGGGGGTTTCAGTGTGGTACTAAACTACTGAAAGACACATTTGATTCTTTTCTTTGGTCAGGGTTTTTTTTTTGGGAGTTGTTTGGTTTTTCTGTTTTTCAGATCAACATGAGCTACTTTACTGGAAATATGCTTCAAATTAAAAAAAAAAAAAAAAAAGAGTTTTGGACACAGTGTAGGAGTGTTTGAGTAGAACATACAGCTTGTAACAGGCAGACTGCAAGAGACAGTATCTAATTGTCCTTTTCCTACCTAAATTCTGAATCCTTAATTTGTTGGTTTTCTCTTAATTCTCTTTGAAATGGCTCAGAGGTTGCTTTCCATGATGCTTCATTGTATTGCCAGAATTCCTTAAGAACTAAAACTCTGACATTCAGAGCTAGTAAATTCTCAAAGAGCAGAAATCTGAGTGAGCAGCCATTTCTGAGATTTTCACTTTGATTTTGTGTGCTGTGCTCAGTTCTTCCAGAATGGGCTTTTGGAAGGGACAGCTGGATCCATTATGAGCCAAGGAGCATCCTCAGCACTCGGAGCACGCGGATCCAGCTGATGGTGCGCACGCGGATCTCGCACAGCACCCTTCTCAGCCTGGCCTCTGCAAATGGGAACGGACACATCCAACTGGAGGTGAGCTG
Organism: Zosterops lateralis; assembly: GCF_965231275.1. NCBI lineage: Eukaryota > Metazoa > Chordata > Aves > Passeriformes > Zosteropidae > Zosterops > Zosterops lateralis. The sequence continues at coordinate 132,281,789 of NC_139762.1, forward strand.
AGCTGCTCTGCCTGAGTGCTCTTAATTTGTCATGGAGTACCACAGTGAGAGAAAAAGATGCAGTTTCTGATTAAAGACACCTGTTCTGTCATGTAATAAAGAGCAAGAATTTTCCATGTGAGGGTAACCACTCTCATTTATGTTGTCCTTCTCACTATTCTTTTATGGCATAAATTCTAGTTTGCACTGTCTGTAAAATGTCCTTGTGATGCATGTGAATGAAGAAGATTGTTCTGCTCATCCTGCTTGCTTTTTCCCTTGGCTTCTATCTCTCCCTGTCTGTAAAACTTGCCTCTACATTTTTGTTGCTGTTGAAAAAAGATGTCTGGATTATATTAGCTAGAGAGAGGCTAATTAGTCTAATTAAAACAGGATGGTCAGCTGGGAAAACTTAGAGGTAGATACCAGTAGGGAGAAGGCTGATTAAAGAGTTCATGTCAGTTAGAAGAGTGACTTGTAAAAAAAAGAGTTGATAATTCCTGCATCTGCAGTTCTCTTGTGGTAACTTTTATCTGGGAATAAAGCACTTAAAAATAAGAGTGCCATTTCCATTTTAAAAACTCACATTCATTTCTTGAGGCAGGACTGTGTAATGACATTTAGAAGTGTATTTCTGTTATTAAAGGTCTTTATCATCTTCTTCTAGGTGGTTGAGGGTTTCTTTAGTGTTAACTTCAGTTTGGGGGACAAAAATCACTCTTTGAGAATGAGAACATTACGTATAAACAATGGCCAGTGGGTTCTTCTGACCATGGAGCGCTACAACAATGAATTTACCCTCCGTGTTAACAGTGGTGGAGGTGATCAAGAAGTCACCTCTGTCTTGGGTGTGAACAGATGGTTTGAAATGGATTGGGCAAGCATTGTGCTAGGAAACCGCCTTCCCAGTCATTCAGAGAGTGATTTCCAAGGTAAGTGACATGATGGATTCCTAAGAGGGGGGAATTAAAGCCTGAAAGTGGCATCTTTGAGTGTGTTGGATAGTCTAAAACCCAGGAAACAATTCCCATATAGACTACTATGCCCTTCCTTTACTGGGGAATTCAGTGTGCAACCCTATGTGCCATTGTATCTGGTTCTAGTGAAAACATGAGATTTCCTGTAAATATTTTAAAAATAGCACTTCAGTTTTTTGTTTCATAGAATGAGTTGGAAGAGGTCTTAAAGATCATCTTGTTCCAAACCCTCTGTCAGGGGCAGGGGCACTTCCACTAGATCATGGTTTCCCATGCCTCAAGCAGTGTACACATGGTGTGATCTTCACTCCTGGTTTTGCCTCATTAAGGAGCCGGCAAAACAACTCTTGGCAGGAGGAGAAAGAATTGCAAGGCGATTTGTGGTGTTCTTTTTGTTTCCTAGGGTTGAGTGCTGGGACTTTGAGATTGTGATTCAACAAGAAGACAGCTTTTTCCATTCTGTTGCTTTTTATTCAGCCCCACTTTTAAGATTATATCTTAAATCTAGATTAATTTACTGGAGCCGTTCTGATTCATAGCACAGTTCTGCTGAACTGTGGTATTGGTACAGTGCAGCTCTCCTGGAGAAGTATTGTCAACCTGTGGATTGACCAGAGCATGATATAGCTCTCCTAAAATAAAACTGAGGAGCATAAGGATGTTTTTAAACAATGTTTTAAGTTCTCTGCAATACTCTAAGCACTCCTGCTTATGTGCTGGGAACAAGGCTTGAGGTGGGGAAGTACCTAACTTAATGTCCTTCCTCTGCTTTGTTGCAGGTTGTATGCGTGATGTCCAGCTGGATGGTCAGCCGCTCCTCGTGGAAGGCAGGAGCACAGAGTTTGGATTGATTCTGAGGCGGCAAGGGGTCACCATGGGATGCCATTCCAGTGCCTGCAGCAGCCAGCCCTGTTACAGCCCCTTCCTTTGCGTAGACCTTTGGAGAAAATATGAATGCCGGTACACAAAGATTTGTTTTCATTCAGGGATGGCTGGGAAGCTCTTTCTTTCCACCTTTGACCAGGCAACTTGCTTCTAACAGTGAGATTCCCTGTGGCTGCTGGCCAGAGAGAGCCATTCCAAAGACAAATCCTTCTCTCCATCTCATCTCCTATTATGGACTAGACTTGCCTTTTTCTGCAAGTCTGATATGAACCTAATTACTCCACCCTTTTTTTCCATGGTGCGATCATCACCAGAAGGCCAGTGAGAAAATGAAATGTCCTTTGATAAAAGGTGGATTGCAAAAGCTTTGGTCTGTCCTCTGCATGAAAATACTAAAATAGTGTATATATACACTTACAGTGTATATAGACTCTGTGTGTGTGTGTATAGACACATCGATACATACATATATGTATATAAAAGATATATCTGTATTTATAAATATATATATATTTATATTGCAAATACAATACATATTTACATATATTTCCAAATAAAGAAGTTGAAATTAACCCTAATTTGTATGAAACTTTCATACTTTCAATGAGACTTTCAAAATTAGTTTGTCACAAAACCAGATTCTAAAATTTGCTTTCCAGGGCCAGATTCAAAGCCCAACAGCTCTTATCCTACACAGTTCATTTCTTGGAGAAAATCCACTATTTAAATTAAAAAAAATCAAAATATTTATTAAAATATGCAAATCAAATACAGACATTTCTCTTTTAAAAACCCAAAGATAAATACATGCAGGACTGAGAGGTGGAGTCACTTGAATTCTTGGAATTCAGACAAAATTTGGCACTTCTGAAGTCTGGTGATTCTTTGCTAGAAGAGGCTGTGAGATGGTTTTAAGTGTCCCTGGGGACACTCTATTCTTCAGACTGCTTCTGAAAGAACAATATGAAGCCTCTTCCTTTTTTTCAGTTGAATTTCTTCTTTGGATTGCAGAAAGAAAGTCTGTGACCTCATACTATACCTCCAGGGCCTCTCCAATTACACGCAAGAAGAAATCAATCCTAAAAGACAAGTCATTCTGGGGAGGTCAATGGCATTTCTCTCCAGGGTCCAAATGAACATTACTAAACTTAACTACCACATGCTTGCTAGCTCTTTTCCTATTGATGTCAGCTGTCTGTTTTCTTTCAGGGGCTTTGATTAGAACATGGATGTAGAAAAAGGGTTAGAAAGTAATGGCTTCCTCTTTTAAGGAAAGAGTGAAGCTCTTCTGCATATCTTCTGGATCAAGAAACCAGAACATGCATCCATGTTTTCATAAGTCTAGTACCTCACTAAGTTAGACTTTTCATGTCTTTCAAACCTTCAATGTGGATTTGTGGTTTGCTTGAAAATAATTAAATTTTACTTTAAAGAAACAGTAACAAGCTTTGCGCAAAACAACATACAGCTTCAGATACTTTGCTTGCCTATAAGATGTTATCTGCTTTGGTTGTTCAGGTGCCCAGCTGGGAAAGTAGAAGTGACTGACACCCTTACAGGGCTCAGACACTGTACCTCATCCCCTTGTGGACACTGGACCTGTAGGAATGGGGGTACCTGTGTGGCTCAATCTCAAGACAAGACTATCTGCCAGTGCCCTGAAGGTTACAAGGGAAGATGGTGTGAAATTAGCCAGGTGAAGGCTGGAAGACCTGTTGGACTAAGCTCTGGCTCTATTCTGGCAATCAGCATGTGCCTCCTTGTCTTCCTAGGTAGGAGTTCATGTACCCTTTTTCTTTATTTTTAATCTTGTACCTTGTTACACTGAATTAAGTCTGCTTTACCTTTGAAAGTTCATGGGTTTTGAGTGCTGTGATCAGTGTTCCACCTTTTCTGGAGATCACTATTTGAACATGCTAAGAGACAGACAATAGCACATAGTTACAGTTTATTTGCTTTGAAGACAGTTCAAGCAAAGTTAGGACTTTTCCAGAGTCACTTACTTTCAATCCTTCTTAAGTAAGAGCTTTCCATCTTTGTGTGCAATTCTGTGTGCAACTCTGTGTGCAGCCCCATGCATTTGAAACTCCCACCTGCCCTGAGCCCTTACACTTGCAGTAAGTAGGAACTACAGCTACATATGCTCTTCACATATTAAAAAGGAGGAGGTCTTCTGGAAAGTTCATGGTCTTAAAAGGCAAGCTTCATTTAAAGTGTGGGCAGAGATATTCACAGTGTATCCTTTTTCAGCTGCACTTTGGCTGAAAAATTAATAACACCATACAACTGTGTTCATGTTGATAAACTGTATACACATCTCATAATAGCAAAGACTCCATGATTATATTACACTTGTAACCTTCATTAAAACAGTGGTTTACTTACTTTGGGTATCTTATTTACTCAGGATTGGTGAAAGGCCAGAGATTGGCCAAAATGCCTTCTATTTAAATGGATTCCTTTAGGTAAGTAAAATACCCTTTTAATGAAGTTTATGATGTAATATACATAGATTATTCTTTACATTCATGAATTTAAGTTGTTTATATATTAACAATACTCATTTCTTACCTGCAAATTTAGTTGTCAAATTAAGAGTTGATTTAATATCTCAGGAATCATATAACTACTTGTTTATCATGCAACGTACATTGCCATACATCATATAACAAATGTGTGTCTTTTTTTCTTCCAGCACTCTTGGTTTCCTACACAGTGTGGAGTCAGTGGGGAAGTTCAGGGTTTCGGAAAGGAGGAATTTACCACATTCCTGAAGAGCGTGAAAGCTGGGAGGATGTTAGAGAAAATGTCTTCAATTATAATGAAGAAGGAGGTGGAGAACGTGACCAGGTATGATGCAGCTTCAATCCAGCTTTGCAAATCCAACCTCTCTTCACTTTCCTTACCCAGAACTTTTAGTCAACTTATTATCAAATTGGCTTTTTTTTCTTCTTCTTTTTTTTTTAACCTGAAGTCCTCTTAAGTGGGAGGTTTTTATTTCAATCTGGTTTGTACTTTTAATGATGCTGGTCATGTGTGTCCACTTTCAAGGGAGGTGCTCTGGACACATCATTGTTGCTTTAGCTGAAAACTATCATTACACAAAGGGATTTGGTATGATCTGAACTTAGTCCTCTGAACTAGGCCCTCTCTTCTTCATCTTGTAGAAAACTAACAGAATTTAGTCTTGTGTTGCCTTGTGTTGTAAAACATTTTTTGAATTGGTTTTCTTTCTCTCTGATAATTGCGTTCTCTTTGTTTCCAGAATGCCTACAATATAGATGAACTGAAGAAACCTCTCCATAAAATTCCCCACTCCTCTTTGCAAGCAGCTGCTCCACACTCCAGGACACCAACTGGCCCCAAAAGAGACTCACTCCCAAAACATGCACATCAAAAGCAATCAATATCAGCTGTTACCAGCATCCCAGACTTCAAGGAATATGTGTCTCAAATCATACGGGATGCAGACAATGATCTAAAGGGTCTTCCAGCTGACACTATTCATTTTTACTGCTTGGAAGGGCAATGCTCTCTGGCAGGGAGCCTTAGCTCATTAGATTCCATCAGTGGGGATGAAGATGTAAATTACGATTTCCTCCAAGAGTGGGGGTCAAAGTTTGAGAAGCTTAAAGAACTCTATGTGGCCTCAAATGAAAATTTGTAACCGGAGTTAAAGGAACATGACATGACACATTGTCATGACATATGGACACTACTTTTTAAAATGCCCTTTTTTATGTATGTTACATCAAGTAACTTATGTGATGCAAGGTTTTAGTTACAATAGCATTATATACTCACTTTTCTCAGGAGTGCTTATCTGAATGATCTTTTTTATATGCACTGTACAAAGTTATTTCATTATATAAGTGCAAAAACTTTTAAAGCATGAATTTTCTTGAAAACTTTGGAATGTAGAATTTCTATAGAATAATATTATAATATCCTTTTTTATTTGTGTAGCCCACGGTGGCTTACTAGAATTATCCTGGATGCAAGAACTTGAATTATTTTTCTCCCTAGTATTAATATGAAACCTATCAAGTGGGTAACAATGGAAAGAATAGGGCATTCTTTTTTTTAATTGAATTAATTTTAGACTGTGAAATAATTATTACCAATGTTAAATATAAAACATTTACAATTTCTGGTTTCTTGTCAGCTTTTGTTTTATCCTCCTAAACTGTGCTCTTCTGTGACATGACACACATGACGTCACTCACTTTTACAGGCTGCTCAACTCTATGGGACTTTTTCTGTCTGACCCTTTTTCTCATTACCAAGGGGAAAAGAATAGCAAGATCCCATCTGTGAACATGACTTTGTGACAATTTTACACTCTTAAAGGTAATTGTGATACCTGGAAGAAGTTTCTGTTCAGTAAACTTTTATGTCCAACTTTGCTTTTCACATGGAACCCTTCTTCAATATGTGTAGCTGGAAAACAATAGCTGATAGCAGGTGTGAAGACAAGCTAGAAGGGCATCCAGGAAAAAGCTGGAACTGAATTCTTTCAGTCAGGACAGTCATTGTTAAAACTGGGCTCCTCAAAACAGAAAGCATGGGAAACCTAGCCTCAACTCCTTTGCCTCCTCCTGCTCTCCAAAAAATGACTGGTTTTAGTATGGAAAAAAGGCAATCAGAAGCTTCTAATATTGACATGGATTTGAACACTCACCTCTATGACCATGGGTAAATCACCTTGTTCTTTCCCTTTCTCTCTTGACCTCTCTGAAGTGAGGCAGCTACCAAAGGGTGATGTGTGAATGTTAATAGATGTTTACAGAGTGCTTGTAAGCTCTGAAGAGACAAGGGGTTTTAAACTGTTTTCAATTCAGTGGGATTTTTTAATTACCATAATACTCAACATTTCTTTTTATCAGTCTTGACATTGCTCTGATTTATAATTAATGTTTTAAAATTAGATCTTTCATCACTCTTTGTCATTTTACTTGGTATAAAGAATGCAAATGTAAATTAGTTTTGTACCTAGAAGGAAGGTTTTGATACTATTAGAATAAATAGTTTACGTCAAAAATTGTTTGAACAAAAGTACCTTTAAAGCGCTGTAAAGCGCTCTTTTGCCCGAGAAAAGCAACTCTCAGGGGGACTTCTGTAACTTTGCTTGCAGCAGCACCTTGGTGTGTTTTCTGTCTTCTCCAAGTGAAAAGAAGCCTGTCCGGAGCCCGTGGTAGCTCCAGCTGCTTTGGAACACATTCTGCCACACTTGCTCTTTCTGCATGTCTCTAGCAGCCAGAAAGCGCTGTAAAGCGCTCTTTTCTCGAGAAAAGCAACACTCAGGGGGACTTCTGTAACTTTGCTTGCAGCAGCACCTTGGTGTGTTTTCTGTGTTCTCCAAGTGAAAAGAAGCCTGTCAGGAGCCCGTGGTAGCTCCAGCTGCTTTGGAACACATTCTGCCACACTTGCTCTTTCTGCATGTCTCTAGCAGCCAGAAAGCGCTGTAAAGCGCTCTTTTGCCCGAGAAAAGCAACTCTCAGGGCGACTTCTGTAACTTTGCTTGCAGCAGCACCTTGGTGTGTTTTCTGTGTTCTCCAAGTGAAAAGAAGCCTGTCAGGAGCCCGTGGTAGCTCCAGCTGCTTGGGAACACATTCTGCCACACTTGCTCTTTCTGCATGTCTCTAGCAGCCAGAAAGCGCTGTAAAGCGCTCTTTTCTCGAGAAAAGCAACTCTCAGGGGGACTTCTGTAACTTTGCTTGCAGCAGCACCTTGGTGTGTTTTCTGAGTTCTCAAGTGAAAAGAAGCCTGTCATGAGCCTGTGGTAGCTCCAGCTGCTTTGGAACACATTCTGCCACACTTGCTCTTTCTGCATGTCTCTAGCAGCCAGAAAGCGCTGTAAAGCGTTCTTTTGCCCGAGAAAAGCAACTCTCAGGGGGGGTTCTGTAACTTTGCTTGCAGCAGCACCTTGGTGTGTTTTCTGTGTTCTCCAAGTGAAAATAAGCCTGTCAGGAGCCCGTGGTAGCTCCAGCTGCTTTGGAACACATTCTGCCACACTTGCTCTTTCTGCATGTCTCTAGCAGCCAGAAAGCGCTGTAAAGCGCTCTTTTGCCCGAGAAAAGCAACTCTCAGGGGGACTTCTGTAACTTTGCTTGCAGCAGCACCTTGGTGTGTTTTCTGTGTTCTCCAAGTGAAAAGAAGCCTGTCAGGAGCCCGTGGTAGCTCCAGCTGCTTTGGAACACATTCTGCCACACTTGCTCTTTCTGCATGTCTCTAGCAGCCAGAAAGCGCTGTAAAGCGCTCTTTTGCCCGAGAAAAGCAACTCTCAGGGGGGGTTCTGTAACTTTGCTTGCAGCAGCACCTTGGTGTGTTTTCTGTGTTCTCAAGTGAAAAGAAGCCTGTCCGGAGCCTGTGGTAGCTCCAGCTGCTTTGGAACACATTCTGCCACACTTGCTCTTTCTGCATGTCTCTAGCAGCCAGAAAGCGCTGTAAAGCGCTCTTTTCTCGAGAAAAGCAACACTCTGGGAAACCTCTGTAACTTTGCTTGCAGCAGCACCTTGGTGTGTTTTCTGTGTTCTCCAAGTGAAAATAAGCCTGTCCGGAGCCCGTGGTAGCTCCAGCTGCTTTGGAACACATTCTGCCACACTTGCTCTTTCTGCATGTCTCTAGCAGCCAGAAAGCGCTGTAAAGCGCTCTTTTCTCGAGAAAAGCAACACTCTGGGAAACCTCTGTAACTTTGCTTGCAGCAGCACCTTGGTGTGTTTTCTGTGTTCTCCAAGTGAAAAGAAGCCTGTCCGGAGCCCGTGGTAGCTCCAGCTGCTTTGGAACACATTCTGCCACACTTGCTCTTTCTGCATGTCTCTAGCAGCCAGAAAGCGCTGTAAAGCGCTCTTTCCTCGAGAAAAGCAACACTCAGGGGGACTTGTGTAACTTTGCTTGCAGCAGCACCTTGGTGTGTTTTCTGTGTTCTCCAAGTGAAAAGAAGCCTGTCAGGAGCCCGTGGTAGCTCCAGCTGCTTTGGATCACATTCTGCCACACTTGCTCTTTCTGCATGTCTCTAGCAGCCAGAAAGCGCTGTAAAGCGCTCTTTTGCCCGAGAAAAGCAACTCTCAGGGGGGGTTCTGTAACTTTGCTTGCAGCAGCACCTTGGTGTGTTTTCTGTGTTCTCCAAGTGAAAATAAGCCTGTCCGGAGCCCGTGGTAGCTCCAGCTGCTTTGGAACACATTCTGCCACACTTGCTCTTTCTGCATGTCTCTAGCAGCCAGAAAGCGCTGTAAAGCGCTCTTTTCTCGAGAAAAGCAACACTCAGGGGGACTTGTGTAACTTTGCTTGCAGCAGCACCTTGGTGTGTTTTCTGTGTTCTCCAAGTGAAAAGAAGCCTGTCAGGAGCCCGTGGTAGCTCCAGCTGCTTTGGAACACATTCTGCCACACTTGCTCTTTCTGCATGTCTCTAGCAGCCAGAAAGCGCTGTAAAGCGCTCTTTTGCCCGAGAAAAGCAACTCTCAGGGCGACTTCTGTAACTTTGCTTGCAGCAGCACCTTGGTGTGTTTTCTGTGTTCTCCAAGTGAAAATAAGCCTGTCAGGAGCCCGTGGTAGCTCCAGCTGCTTTGGAACACATTCTGCCACACTTGCTCTTTCTGCATGTCTCTAGCAGCCAGAAAGCGCTGTAAAGCGCTCTTTTGCCTGAGAAAAACAACTCTCAGGGGGGGCTCTGTAACTTTGCTTGCAGCAGCACCTTGGTGTGTTTTCTGTGTTCTCCAAGTGAAAATAAGCCTGTCCGGAGCCCGTGGTAGCTCCAGCTGCTTTGGAACACATTCTGCCACACTTGCTCTTTCTGCATGTCTCTAGCAGCCAGAAAGCGCTGTAAAGCGCTCTTTTCTCGAGAAAAGCAACTCTCAGGGGGACTTCTGTAACTTTGCTTGCAGCAGCACCTTGGTGTGTTTTCTGTGTTCTCCAAGTGAAAATAAGCCTGTCCGGAGCCCGTGGTAGCTCCAGCTGCTTTGGAACACATTCTGCCACACTTGCTCTTTCTGCATGTCTCTAGCAGCCAGAAAGCGCTGTAAAGCGCTCTTTTCTCGAGAAAAGCAACACTCAGGGGGACTTGTGTAACTTTGCTTGCAGCAGCACCTTGGTGTGTTTTCTGTGTTCTCCAAGTGAAAATAAGCCTGTCCGGAGCCCGTGGTAGCTCCAGCTGCTTTGGAACACATTCTGCCACACTTGCTCTTTCTGCATGTCTCTAGCAGCCAGAAAGCGCTGTAAAGCGCTCTTTTCTCGAGAAAAGCAACACTCTGGGAAACCTCTGTAACTTTGCTTGCAGCAGCACCTTGGTGTGTTTTCTGTGTTCTCCAAGTGAAAATAAGCCTGTCCGGAGCCCGTGGTAGCTCCAGCTGCTTTGGATCACATTCTGCCACACTTGCTCTTTCTGCATGTCTCTAGCAGCCAGAAAGCGCTGTAAAGCGCTCTTTTCTCGAGAAAAGCAACACTCTGGGAAACCTCTGTAACTTTGCTTGCAGCAGCACCTTGGTGTGTTTTCTGTGTTCTCCAAGTGAAAATAAGCCTGTCCGGAGCCCGTGGTAGCTCCAGCTGCTTTGGAACACATTCTGCCACACTTGCTCTTTCTGCATGTCTCTAGCAGCCAGAAAGCGCTGTAAAGTGCTCTTTTCTCGAGAAAAGCAACACTCTGGGAAACCTCTGTAACTTTGCTTGCAGCAGCACCTTGGTGTGTTTTCTGTGTTCTCCAAGTGAAAATAAGCCTGTCCGGAGCCCGTGGTAGCTCCAGCTGCTTTGGAACACATTCTGCCACACTTGCTCTTTCTGCATGTCTCTAGCAGCCAGAAAGCGCTGTAAAGCGCTCTTTTCTCGAGAAAAGCAACACTCTGGGAAACCTCTGTAACTTTGCTTGCAGCAGCACCTTGGTGTGTTTTCTGTGTTCTCCAAGTGAAAATAAGCCTGTCCGGAGCCCGTGGTAGCTCCAGCTGCTTTGGAACACATTCTGCCACACTTGCTCTTTCTGCATGTCTCTAGCAGCCAGAAAGCGCTGTAAAGCGCTCTTTTCTCGAGAAAAGCAACACTCAGGGGGACTTGTGTAACTTTGCTTGCAGCAGCACCTTGGTGTGTTTTCTGTGTTCTCCAAGTGAAAATAAGCCTGTCCGGAGCCCGTGGTAGCTCCAGCTGCTTTGGAACACATTCTGCCACACTTGCTCTTTCTGCATGTCTCTAGCAGCCAGAAAGCGCTGTAAAGCGCTCTTTTCTCGAGAAAAGCAACACTCTGGGAAACCTCTGTAACTTTGCTTGCAGCAGCACCTTGGTGTGTTTTCTGTGTTCTCCAAGTGAAAATAAGCCTGTCCGGAGCCCGTGGTAGCTCCAGCTGCTTTGGAACACATTCTGCCACACTTGCTCTTTCTGCATGTCTCTAGCAGCCAGAAAGCGCTGTAAAGCGCTCTTTTCTCGAGAAAAGCAACACTCTGGGAAACCTCTGTAACTTTGCTTGCAGCAGCACCTTGGTGTGTTTTCTGTGTTCTCCAAGTGAAAATAAGCCTGTCCGGAGCCCGTGGTAGCTCCAGCTGCTTTGGAACACATTCTGCCACACTTGCTCTTTCTGCATGTCTCTAGCAGCCAGAAAGCGCTGTAAAGCGCTCTTTTCTCGAGAAAAGCAACACTCTGGGAAACCTCTGTAACTTTGCTTGCAGCAGCACCTTGGTGTGTTTTCTGTGTTCTCCAAGTGAAAAGAAGCCTGTCCGGAGCCCGTGGTAGCTCCAGCTGCTTTGGAACACATTCTGCCACACTTGCTCTTTCTGCATGTCTCTAGCAGCCAGAAAGCGCTGTAAAGCGCTCTTTTCTCGAGAAAAACAACACTCTGGGAAACCTCTGTAACTTTGCTTGCAGCAGCACCTTGGTGTGTTTTCTGTGTTCTCCAAGTGAAAAGAAGCCTGTCAGGAGCCCGTGGTAGCTCCAGCTGCTTGGGATCACATTCTGCCACACTTGCTCTTTCTGCATGTCTCTAGCAGCCAGAAAGCGCTGTAAAGCGCTCTTTTGCCCGAGAAAAGCAACTCTCAGGGGGGGTTCTGTAACTTTGCTTGCAGCAGCACCTTGGTGTGTTTTCTGTGTTCTCCAAGTGAAAATAAGCCTGTCCGGAGCCCGTGGTAGCTCCAGCTGCTTTGGAACACATTCTGCCACACTTGCTCTTTCTGCATGTCTCTAGCAGCCAGAAAGCGCTGTAAAGCGCTCTTTTCTCGAGAAAAGCAACACTCAGGGGGACTTGTGTAACTTTGCTTGCAGCAGCACCTTGGTGTGTTTTCTGTGTTCTCCAAGTGAAAAGAAGCCTGTCCGGAGCCCGTGGTAGCTCCAGCTGCTTTGGAACACATTCTGCCACACTTGCTCTTTCTGCATGTCTCTAGCAGCCAGAAAGCGCTGTAAAGCGCTCTTTTGCCCGAGAAAAGCAACTCTCAGGGCGACTTCTGTAACTTTGCTTGCAGCAGCACCTTGGTGTGTTTTCTGTGTTCTCCAAGTGAAAATAAGCCTGTCAGGAGCCCGTGGTAGCTCCAGCTGCTTTGGAACACATTCTGCCACACTTGCTCTTTCTGCATGTCTCTAGCAGCCAGAAAGCGCTGTAAAGCGCTCTTTTGCCTGAGAAAAACAACTCTCAGGGGGGGCTCTGTAACTTTGCTTGCAGCAGCACCTTGGTGTGTTTTCTGTGTTCTCCAAGTGAAAATAAGCCTGTCCGGAGCCCGTGGTAGCTCCAGCTGCTTTGGAACACATTCTGCCACACTTGCTCTTTCTGCATGTCTCTAGCAGCCAGAAAGCGCTGTAAAGCGCTCTTTTCTCGAGAAAAGCAACTCTCAGGGGGACTTCTGTAACTTTGCTTGCAGCAGCACCTTGGTGTGTTTTCTGTGTTCTCCAAGTGAAAATAAGCCTGTCCGGAGCCCGTGGTAGCTCCAGCTGCTTTGGAACACATTCTGCCACACTTGCTCTTTCTGCATGTCTCTAGCAGCCAGAAAGCGCTGTAAAGCGCTCTTTTCTCGAGAAAAGCAACACTCAGGGGGACTTGTGTAACTTTGCTTGCAGCAGCACCTTGGTGTGTTTTCTGTGTTCTCCAAGTGAAAATAAGCCTGTCCGGAGCCCGTGGTAGCTCCAGCTGCTTTGGAACACATTCTGCCACACTTGCTCTTTCTGCATGTCTCTAGCAGCCAGAAAGCGCTGTAAAGCGCTCTTTTCTCGAGAAAAGCAACACTCTGGGAAACCTCTGTAACTTTGCTTGCAGCAGCACCTTGGTGTGTTTTCTGTGTTCTCCAAGTGAAAATAAGCCTGTCCGGAGCCCGTGGTAGCTCCAGCTGCTTTGGAACACATTCTGCCACACTTGCTCTTTCTGCATGTCTCTAGCAGCCAGAAAGCGCTGTAAAGCGCTCTTTTCTCGAGAAAAGCAACACTCTGGGAATCCTCTGTAACTTTGCTTGCAGCAGCACCTTGGTGTGTTTTCTGTGTTCTCCAAGTGAAAATAAGCCTGTCCGGAGCCCGTGGTAGCTCCAGCTGCTTTGGAACACATTCTGCCACACTTGCTCTTTCTGCATGTCTCTAGCAGCCAGAAAGCGCTGTAAAGCGCTCTTTTCTCGAGAAAAGCAACACTCTGGGAAACCTCTGTAACTTTGCTTGCAGCAGCACCTTGGTGTGTTTTCTGTGTTCTCCAAGTGAAAATAAGCCTGTCCGGAGCCCGTGGTAGCTCCAGCTGCTTTGGAACACATTCTGCCACACTTGCTCTTTCTGCATGTCTCTAGCAGCCAGAAAGCGCTGTAAAGCGCTCTTTTCTCGAGAAAAGCAACACTCTGGGAAACCTCTGTAACTTTGCTTGCAGCAGCACCTTGGTGTGTTTTCTGTGTTCTCCAAGTGAAAATAAGCCTGTCCGGAGCCCGTGGTAGCTCCAGCTGCTTTGGAACACATTCTGCCACACTTGCTCTTTCTGCATGTCTCTAGCAGCCAGAAAGCGCTGTAAAGCGCTCTTTTCTCGAGAAAAGCAACACTCAGGGGGACTTGTGTAACTTTGCTTGCAGCAGCACCTTGGTGTGTTTTCTGTGTTCTCCAAGTGAAAATAAGCCTGTCCGGAGCCCGTGGTAGCTCCAGCTGCTTTGGAACACATTCTGCCACACTTGCTCTTTCTGCATGTCTCTAGCAGCCAGAAAGCGCTGTAAAGCGCTCTTTTCTCGAGAAAAGCAACACTCTGGGAAACCTCTGTAACTTTGCTTGCAGCAGCACCTTGGTGTGTTTTCTGTGTTCTCCAAGTGAAAATAAGCCTGTCCGGAGCCCGTGGTAGCTCCAGCTGCTTTGGAACACATTCTGCCACACTTGCTCTTTCTGCATGTCTCTAGCAGCCAGAAAGCGCTGTAAAGCGCTCTTTTCTCGAGAAAAGCAACACTCTGGGAAACCTCTGTAACTTTGCTTGCAGCAGCACCTTGGTGTGTTTTCTGTGTTCTCCAAGTGAAAATAAGCCTGTCCGGAGCCCGTGGTAGCTCCAGCTGCTTTGGAACACATTCTGCCACACTTGCTCTTTCTGCATGTCTCTAGCAGCCAGAAAGCGCTGTAAAGCGCTCTTTTCTCGAGAAAAGCAACACTCTGGGAAACCTCTGTAACTTTGCTTGCAGCAGCACCTTGGTGTGTTTTCTGTGTTCTCCAAGTGAAAATAAGCCTGTCCGGAGCCCGTGGTAGCTCCAGCTGCTTTGGAACACATTCTGCCACACTTGCTCTTTCTGCATGTCTCTAGCAGCCAGAAAGCGCTGTAAAGCGCTCTTTTCTCGAGAAAAACAACACTCTGGGAAACCTCTGTAACTTTGCTTGCAGCAGCACCTTGGTGTGTTTTCTGTGTTCTCCAAGTGAAAATAAGCCTGTCCGGAGCCCGTGGTAGCTCCAGCTGCTTTGGAACACATTCTGCCACACTTGCTCTTTCTGCATGTCTCTAGCAGCCAGAAAGCGCTGTAAAGCGCTCTTTTCTCGAGAAAAGCAACACTCTTGGAAACCTCTGTAACTTTGCTTGCAGCAGCACCTTGGTGTGTTTCTGTGTTCTCCAAGTGAAAAGAAGCCTGTCCGGAGCCCGTGGTAGCTCCAGCTGCTTTGGAACACATTCTGCCACACTTGCTCTTTCTGCATGTCTCTAGCAGCCAGAAAGCGCTGTAAAGCGCTCTTTTCTCGAGAAAAGCAACACTCAGGGGGACTTGTGTAACTTTGCTTGCAGCAGCACCTTGGTGTGTTTTCTGTGTTCTCCAAGTGAAAATAAGCCTGTCCGGAGCCCGTGGTAGCTCCAGCTGCTTTGGAACACATTCTGCCACACTTGCTCTTTCTGCATGTCTCTAGCAGCCAGAAAGCGCTGTAAAGCGCTCTTTTCTCGAGAAAAGCAACACTCTGGGAAACCTCTGTAACTTTGCTTGCAGCAGCACCTTGGTGTGTTTTCTGTGTTCTCCAAGTGAAAAGAAGCCTGTCCGGAGCCCGTGGTAGCTCCAGCTGCTTTGGAACACATTCTGCCACACTTGCTCTTTCTGCATGTCTCTAGCAGCCAGAAAGCGCTGTAAAGCGCTCTTTTCTCGAGAAAAGCAACACTCTTGGAAACCTCTGTAACTTTGCTTGCAGCAGCACCTTGGTGTGTTTTCTGTGTTCTCCAAGTGAAAAGAAGCCTGTCCGGAGCCCGTGGTAGCTCCAGCTGCTTTGGAACACATTCTGCCACACTTGCTCTTTCTGCATGTCTCTAGCAGCCAGAAAGCGCTGTAAAGCGCTCTTTTCTCGAGAAAAGCAACACTCTGGGAAACCTCTGTAACTTTGCTTGCAGCAGCACCTTGGTGTGTTTTCTGTGTTCTCCAAGTGAAAAGAAGCCTGTCCGGAGCCCGTGGTAGCTCCAGCTGCTTTGGAACACATTCTGCCACACTTGCTCTTTCTGCATGTCTCTAGCAGCCAGAAAGCGCTGTAAAGCGCTCTTTTCTCGAGAAAAGCAACACTCTGGGAAACCTCTGTAACTTTGCTTGCAGCAGCACCTTGGTGTGTTTTCTGTGTTCTCCAAGTGAAAATAAGCCTGTCCGGAGCCCGTGGTAGCTCCAGCTGCTTTGGAACACATTCTGCCACACTTGCTCTTTCTGCATGTCTCTAGCAGCCAGAAAGCGCTGTAAAGCGCTCTTTTCTCGAGAAAAGCAACACTCTGGGAAACCTCTGTAACTTTGCTTGCAGCAGCACCTTGGTGTGTTTTCTGTGTTCTCCAAGTGAAAAGAAGCCTGTCCGGAGCCCGTGGTAGCTCCAGCTGCTTTGGAACACATTCTGCCACACTTGCTCTTTCTGCATGTCTCTAGCAGCCAGAAAGCGCTGTAAAGCGCTCTTTTCTCGAGAAAAGCAACACTCTGGGAAACCTCTGTAACTTTGCTTGCAGCAGCACCTTGGTGTGTTTTCTGTGTTCTCCAAGTGAAAAGAAGCCTGTCCGGAGCCCGTGGTAGCTCCAGCTGCTTTGGAACACATTCTGCCACACTTGCTCTTTCTGCATGTCTCTAGCAGCCAGAAAGCGCTGTAAAGCGCTCTTTTCTCGAGAAAAGCAACACTCTGGGAAACCTCTGTAACTTTGCTTGCAGCAGCACCTTGGTGTGTTTTCTGTGTTCTCCAAGTGAAAATAAGCCTGTCCGGAGCCCGTGGTAGCTCCAGCTGCTTTGGAACACATTCTGCCACACTTGCTCTTTCTGCATGTCTCTAGCAGCCAGAAAGCGCTGTAAAGTGCTCTTTTCTCGAGAAAAGCAACACTCTGGGAAACCTCTGTAACTTTGCTTGCAGCAGCACCTTGGTGTGTTTTCTGTGTTCTCCAAGTGAAAATAAGCCTGTCCGGAGCCCGTGGTAGCTCCAGCTGCTTTGGAACACATTCTGCCACACTTGCTCTTTCTGCATGTCTCTAGCAGCCAGAAAGCGCTGTAAAGCGCTCTTTTCTCGAGAAAAGCAACACTCTGGAAACCTCTGTAACTTTGCTTGCAGCAGCACCTTGGTGTGTTTTCTGTGTTCTCCAAGTGAAAATAAGCCTGTCCAGAGCCCGTGGTAGCTCCAGCTGCTTTGGAACACATTCTGCCACACTTGCTCTTTCTGCATGTCTCTAGCAGCCAGAAAGCGCTGTAAAGCGCTCTTTTCTCGAGAAAAGCAACACTCTGGGAAACCTCTGTAACTTTGCTTGCAGCAGCACCTTGGTGTGTTTTCTGTGTTCTCCAAGTGAAAATAAGCCTGTCCGGAGCCCGTGGTAGCTCCAGCTGCTTTGGAACACATTCTGCCACACTTGCTCTTTCTGCATGTCTCTAGCAGCCAGAAAGCGCTGTAAAGCGCTCTTTTCTCGAGAAAAGCAACACTCTGGGAAACCTCTGTAACTTTGCTTGCAGCAGCACCTTGGTGTGTTTTCTGTGTTCTCCAGGTGAAAATAAGCCTGTCCGGAGCCCGTGGTAGCTCCAGCTGCTTTGGAACACATTCTGCCACACTTGCTCTTTCTGCATGTCTCTAGCAGCCAGAAAGCGCTGTAAAGCGCTCTTTTCTCGAGAAAAGCAACACTCAGGGGGACTTGTGTAACTTTGCTTGCAGCAGCACCTTGGTGTGTTTTCTGTGTTCTCCAAGTGAAAATAAGCCTGTCCGGAGCCCGTGGTAGCTCCAGCTGCTTTGGAACACATTCTGCCACACTTGCTCTTTCTGCATGTCTCTAGCAGCCAGAAAGCGCTGTAAAGTGCTCTTTTCTCGAGAAAAGCAACACTCTGGGAAACCTCTGTAACTTTGCTTGCAGCAGCACCTTGGTGTGTTTTCTGTGTTCTCCAAGTGAAAAGAAGCCTGTCCGGAGCCCGTGGTAGCTCCAGCTGCTTTGGAACACATTCTGCCACACTTGCTCTTTCTGCATGTCTCTAGCAGCCAGAAAGCGCTGTAAAGCGCTCTTTTCTCGAGAAAAGCAACACTCTGGGAAACCTCTGTAACTTTGCTTGCAGCAGCACCTTGGTGTGTTTTCTGTGTTCTCCAAGTGAAAAGAAGCCTGTCCGGAGCCCGTGGTAGCTCCAGCTGCTTTGGAACACATTCTGCCACACTTGCTCTTTCTGCATGTCTCTAGCAGCCAGAAAGCGCTGTAAAGCGCTCTTTTCTCGAGAAAAGCAACACTCTGGGAAACCTCTGTAACTTTGCTTGCAGCAGCACCTTGGTGTGTTTTCTGTGTTCTCCAAGTGAAAATAAGCCTGTCCGGAGCCCGTGGTAGCTCCAGCTGCTTTGGAACACATTCTGCCACACTTGCTCTTTCTGCATGTCTCTAGCAGCCAGAAAGCGCTGTAAAGCGCTCTTTTCTCGAGAAAAGCAACACTCTGGGAAACCTCTGTAACTTTGCTTGCAGCAGCACCTTGGTGTGTTTTCTGTGTTCTCCAAGTGAAAATAAGCCTGTCCGGAGCCCGTGGTAGCTCCAGCTGCTTTGGAACACATTCTGCCACACTTGCTCTTTCTGCATGTCTCTAGCAGCCAGAAAGCGCTGTAAAGCGCTCTTTTCTCGAGAAAAGCAACACTCTGGGAAACCTCTGTAACTTTGCTTGCAGCAGCACCTTGGTGTGTTTTCTGTGTTCTCCAAGTGAAAATAAGCCTGTCCGGAGCCCGTGGTAGCTCCAGCTGCTTTGGAACACATTCTGCCACACTTGCTCTTTCTGCATGTCTCTAGCAGCCAGAAAGCGCTGTAAAGCGCTCTTTTCTCGAGAAAAGCAACACTCTGGGAAACCTCTGTAACTTTGCTTGCAGCAGCACCTTGGTGTGTTTTCTGTGTTCTCCAAGTGAAAAGTAAGCCTGTCCGGAGCCCGTGGTAGCTCCAGCTGCTTTGGAAC